>NC_137454.1:44320738-45677202 GCF_964235325.1 Thermobia domestica | reverse complement strand
ATATAGAATTTTAAGAACATTAGTATTCTTGAATTCACTTCCAAGTCTCATTAGAAATCCCAGATTTCTGCAAGCCTCATTTACTATTCGATTTAGATGAATATCAAACGAGAGATTTGATCTTATTGATACACCAAGATCAGTTATTTGGTCAACTCTTTGCAGTGGTATGTCATTAATATAATAGTCAACCTCCAAGTGATTTCTTTTTCTCGTATAAGATATTACACTACACTTCTCAATGTTTAGTGGTAACTTGTTAATTTCATACCACTCGTGAAGTGCATTGATGTCATTCTGCAAATCAATGCAGTACCGTATCTTTCCAAATGTATGACACGGTAAATTTCTAAATCGTCTGCATATAACAGTATTTGTTACTTTATTACTTCAGGTTAATCATTAATATATAAGAGGAACAGCAAAGGTCCTAAGTTCGAGCCCTGTGGAACACCTGAATGAACTAAAAGTTCAGTAGTAAGGACATTTTTGTAGCAAATACGATGTCTGCGTTCACAGACAAAAATGAGATATGAAGACAAAACTTTACGCAGAGTATGAGAAAAATTAAATGTTACCAGCTTGCTAAGAAGAATATCGTGATAAATAACATCGAACGCCTTGCTGAAGTCTGTATAAATTGTGTCAATCTGATTTTTATTGTCAATTTCTCTTGCTAATAAGTGTGTGAACTCGGCAAAATTAGTTACTGTTGATTTTCTGGGGTAGAAAACCATGCTGACTTTGCGAAATAATAGGAGAGACATAGGAATACATTTTTGTCTAAATGATAATTTCAAATACTTTAGCAGGTGCGGAGATTATAACTATTGGTCTATAACTTTTTACGTCAATATTATTTCTACTGACTAGGAATTGGACAGATATCAGCAACTATTCATCTTATTGGAAAGTAAGAACTAGCTAATGATTTATTAATGACCTGCAATGCATGTTTAAGTAAATGGAAGCAACCCTTAATTATATATGATGGGATTTTGTCAGATCCTGAGGAGGTTTGAGGCCTGAGCCTCTTAATAGCATCTACGACTTCTTCGACTTCAACATGAGAAAATGTGAGCTGATTAAGCAGATCAGAGTTAACATGATATGATAAAAGTTGAAGATCATACTCAGATTTGTTATATGAGACTTGAAAGTGTTGCCTAAATGCATTAGCAATATCTGTTTCGGAATTTAATTGACGTTCTTCATTGGATTCGCAATCGTTTACGTATTTTGGATTCGCAATCATTTACGTACTTTTCATGAGCGCTTGAAATTTCCCGTTTAGATATTGCCCTAATTCTTTAAATTTATTTGAATGATACGTAATATCCCCGATTCCCTGTCTCCATTTTCTTCGATGATGCTCTTTACTATTTATCAATTTAATTATGTCAGGCGTGAATAGAGCCGGATACAGGTTTGGTGGGGCCCTCAGCTATTGAAAGTAATGGGGCCCTTCATGTGTCCAGATGAACATAGGCACTTATATGCAGAAATGAAGAAACTAGTGACATTTTAAGAAGCAGGCTAGCATAAGGGACCCCTTACATCATAAGAGCCTACACAACACGAAACATTGTTGCTATACTTGGATTTTATTTGATTTATTGTTTTTTCTTATATTTTGGAAATGTACATCCAGTTTTTTCCTTTAATTTTTGGGGTCCCTAAGAGACTGGGGCCCTAAGCTATAGCTTGTTTAGCTTATACGTAAATCCAGCACTGGACATGAACCAAACAGAATATTTCTTATTAATTTTCTTACGTGGTACACACTGGTCAAAAATATCATTCATTATTTTATAGAAAATATCAACAGCTTCGTCAGTCGTAGAACTATTGCTACCTTTTCCCAGTTAGTAGATGCCACTTTCCTATATAACTGCTCAAAATTAGCTTTGTGAAAGTTATAATCTGATTTACCATGTTCACGTTTAGTACGGGTTTCCTTACTATAGCGAAAATCAATAAGTAATGCAGGATAATGAGCATCTTCAGGTACATGATAATAGAAATAACGGTGACAGTACAACCCAACTAAAAACGAAGGATACTGAAAGCAGCCAGTTTCGGTAGGGAATTTAACCCAACATGTAGTATTAAGAGTATTTTTTAGTGATAGTAATCAGAAGAAATTCAATTGATTACATTTAATCTTAAAATTAATTTAAGAGATTCTAAGAGTCAAAATTCCAACTCCATCCGTTAAACGTTCTGCTGTGAATTACTGTTATTAGTCGAATTTCCCATCGCCATCAGAATTCCATCAATTACCCTGAGAATTAATAGGTATTCGGTGTTTTACTGTTGCTGTGTAGTGGAAGTGGTCATTAAGAGAAATTTTCAATCAGAGGTCAGCGAGCTTTAATCAACGGTCATTGATTTTAAACGAAAACAAGAGGAAATATAGAAAGTTCCGTCCATTCAGCACAAATCAATTACTTGCAAATCCAATTAAACTGTGTTTTCATTCCGTATGCAATTAATAAAGGCCTTCCGGGTACGGGCGACAAACACAGCAAATAAAATGTCTCCTTTTTCTTCTTTTTTTTTTTTTAAAAAAAAGAAAAAGAACATTAATAAAATTCATCTATTTTAATAGCTTCCATTTGGTTTGTGCTTTTAATGTAGAACAAATTGCACAATGTTCACGAGAATGGTCTTGACTTCGGTCGAACATTAAGGAGTTTCTTCTTTAACGAGAATTTCATAAATAACACTACGCATTGCTCGTCATAACTTGCAGTACTCATCGCTTATGAGAATAGTGACGCCTTTGCACCCTGGTGACAAAGGTATCTATATTACCTCACAATAGAAAAGACAGATTAAAGAACACTGTCGGGCAGGGCCGGCTCTACCAGACGAGCAGCACGTGCATTTCAACGGGGTGGTAAAATCTGTCATAACTATATTATTTAAAATATATTTTTTGTTGAAAACAAAATTCATGATTATGGTAGTTTAGTGCACTAAGCTGACCTTCTATTTGAATACTCATTTAGAAATAATGTTTAGGTCTCATTAGTCTAAGCGTGTTTGCACATGATACAAAGAAAATCGGCAGAAGCTCCGATAATATCGGTGTTGGTGCCGGCGTACTTTGCACCATACATCGCCGACAATGTCGATGGAGGACCCGACAATATCACTGTCGATGATGGTTTTTCATACGTGACCGGCAATGTCGGCGCCAGTGTTGGACAAGACGTGAAAGAGAGAAGATGAGTCTAGCTAGCAACAAGAGATATCTTCTTGCCTTGTTGTACTTAGAAACAGGAAATGTAGGTCACTAAAGCTTTGGGTTCATCCATTATTGACTGTGCGTTATGTAGAAGGTGCTTTTTATATACTTATGAGAAACTACGCGAAGGCGATGCGAAATTTTTTAATTACTATCCTATGTCCACACTAAGTTTTGATTTTCTAATAGAAAGAATTGGAAACCATATTCAGCGCCAGAATACAGAAATGAGACGCTGTAGAAATGTTGGTTGTTGCATCTATTATTATTATTATTATTATTATTATTATTATTATTATTATTATTATTATTATTATTATTATTATTATTATTATTATTATTATTATATAATATAAAGCTCTAATAGAGTTACTGAATGATTGACTGATTACTTCTAACTTCTTCGTTTTTCTCTCTTTATTCGCTTCCTTGTTGTAGGTTTAAGGTAGTGTGACCACCCAGCAAAAGTATTTCGTACTAACCTAGACAGAAAAAAGTACTAGATCTGAGGAAAAAGTACTAAAATTTTATCTGCTTCCGTTTCACCCAATTTATAACATTTTACGATATTACCGTAATATCTAATTATTAGGTTTACAGTAGCTCCTCCTTCCCTTTGGGATGGAGAAGTAACCCCCACATTCTTGAAGAGACCCCAACTTTATTTTTCTTACAGTCAGAATTCGATACAAACAGTGCAAACCACTTACACCCTCCCAATTTTCACTTTACATCACCAAACTAAAAATCCTGGCGGAATAAGTGCTTAATTGTCGTATTAGAATTCACGATAAAACCACTAATGTAACACAAGTATGACAAATCTAGAGGATGTCGGAAGAAAACAAGAAATATCATAAAATGGACTTATCGAGAAAAACGAGTTTTAATTTGTTAATAGTCTACTGTTTGAACGGATCACCAAATATGTAATAATTATTGTTTACTGTGGTCATTTATTGGTTTTAACACTTCGTTTTTTGGCACTTTTGTACTTCCTACTTTCCCCAATACAATGAACTATAAGTTACAGCAAAAAAAAAAAAAAAAAAAAAAAAAAAAAAGATAGAAATGGATCTGGTTCCTCCCAAGACCCTTAGCAGTGAAATTTTTGTACATTGTCAATTGTTCCTGAGATTCCTTTTTCTCTCCCAAATGTATTTATGAAAAAAAGAAGAGGAGGAGAAAACTACTAGATTTGTTGGTGAAAGTACTAGAACACTAAAATATTATAAAAAGTACTAGATCTAATACGAAAGTACTAGTGGTGGTCTCACTGGTGTAAGGTTGCCAGACATCCCGGTTTTTGATTAAAGAATTAACTGTCCCGTAAAACTCTTTCGGGATGCCTGTTTGTCCCGGTTTTCCTTCTTCAGATTACAAAAAAATCTCAACCAGAAATAACTAGAATATCTCACCTAAAAACGGAAGATTTTTGGAAGATTTCTGTAGTTAATTAATTTTACTAAACAAACAACAAGGTGTTTAAAAATCACATCCATTCTTTTGTCTTTTGGCTTAGAAAATACCAAATGAGTCACTTGTCCTTGGGAGCTGTGCAAAGAGTGTTTGATTGTGTTAGTTTCCTTTCAAAATAATAATAATTTTACTTTAACTTGTCAACAAATATTCTATTCAATCATTGCTTATTGAATGGGTCCGGGAAAAGTGATCTGCACACAATTCTGATGAAAATAAAAGGAAGTAATAATAATCAGGATATTTTCCATATGCTTATGTTCACAGTGTATCAAACTTAAAAATTACGCTTAAATTAATTTCCAGAATGTAATAAAATTTAAATGCATTAGTGGATTAAAAAAGATACAATCAAAGAGAGAGAGAACGAAAATAAAAAAAGGAGTAGAAAACAATCAACGGAAATTGGTTATCTAAATTTCCTACATTCTATTTGATAATAGCTATTTAAAGGGAAATCAGTACTCTTCAGATTTCCCATATTTTATACTTTATTGAATAAATGGAGTTGGCTACTCCAAAACAGAGACTGTTAAAATAATAATAATAATAATAATAATAATAATAATAATAATAATAATAATAATAATAATAATAATAATAATAATAATAAGCTGTTTCGAAGTTGTTTGTAGGACAAGATAACAATAATAAAAAAATATACAATTGTAATAGAAAAAATGGAAACAACAAAATTATAAAGACAAGAAACGAAACAAGAATACACAGCGCCTTGTCACTCACTCTCTTCACCTAAACCACTGGCCGGCCGACATTATCCAATCATAAGAAAACATTGCCCCCGACAAAACCGGTATCGCCGATATCGCCGAGATTTGGTCGACAACATCTGTCGTGTCGGAAAATCGGCCGATAATGTCGGTAGCGTGTGCAAGCTACAATTTGGGTACATTGAAGTCGATTCCACCGCCGACATTATTGGGGCTTCCACCGATATTATCGTTGCCGTGTGCAAACGCACCAAGCTACATGGACAGTGTTAAAGCAAATAGTGAAATTAATTCCTGCATTAATTGCTTGATTGTTGTCAAATACAATAACTACTTCTCGAACAGTAGCGAACATCTGTTCTCAGGGCTGGATTTAGGTGGGAATGTAAAAATGTGCACGTGCAACCCTCTTCGTTGTAAATATACTCTACGTAAACTAAGAAGCTAGTAGTGAAAATAACAACTTTTGAAAAATGTCTGCCGTTATGTTTCTGTTTGGGCTTAAAAGAAAGCAAAGTTTTGTAAAATCAATAGTTTAAGTCAATTTTCTGAAGGTTGAAGGAAAACGGTTCAAAGAGAGCAGCCCAGAGCAACTTCTCATTCTCACCACAGATACCTAAAAGCATTTTTAAAAAATCAAATTTAATTCAAATGTACTGGTAGTTATTGATGCACCTCCCGTCAGAAAATCCTGGATCCGGATCTGCCTGTTCCATTTAGTTAGTTATCACAGATTTGATATGGAAAGTAGTCTTGTCTTTGTCACAGACAAGTTCCTTATCATTGAAGGCGTAAATAAGTCTTTTTATTAATTTTAACAGATATAAGTGTAGAAGGAAAATCAAGATATAAAGATAAAAGAGCTAGTTGCACTGGAATTGAGATTGAAGCTCGATATTGAATTATATATATATATATATATATATATATATATATATATATATATATATAGATAGATAGATAGATAGATAGATATAGATAGATAGATAGATAGATAGATAGATAGATAGATAGATAGATAGATAGATAGATAGATAGATAGATAGATAGATAGATAGATAGATAGATATTACCATCTTTCCTCTGCAGGTGTGTTTGTTGTATCTTTCACTAACGTAATAGATTATTACTTAAAGAAAGATACAACGTGATTGTATTCGTAGTGTTTAGGTCTTTTTGAAGCGGGTGCACTTTCCCTCACTTCGTTGTTCATAATGGAGTAGCATATTTAAAATCGTGCCTTTCAAGATTTGTTCTTTCTGAAGAAAGTAGGAGGCAGCAAATGCCATTGCAAAGGGCGGCAAATTGCCTAGGGCCGGCCCTAATGTTCGGTCTTCGTCACTCTCTAGTTATGCCCCAGGTTTGTATACAGTGATTATACAAGAATCACTGTTGTTTTGTTTGTTTATCGAAGTTTAGTGCTCCTTCGCCATCGAGGCTATGTAAGGTGTGGATATACAGTTTAAGCTTGAATTCGAATCACCACAATGCATTCAAGTTTTTAATGCTCTCTCTCGCCGCGAATTGAACTCAAGTCCATGTGCATCAAAAGCACACACGCTTGACACTGGATCAGTGGCTGCAAGAAATCACACGAAAAGCCAGAATTACTAGTCCTGTCTTGTAATACTCACAAGTGGATGTCTACTTGAAGTCAAAATTTAAAAAGATAAAGAAATAATGACTAATAGAGTTTAAGATAAGAAGATTAAAGATGGATGAAACTTGTAGGAAGAGAAAAACATTATCACTTCTATTAATAGAGTCAATCATCAATAAAACCGCAATCCAGCAAAGCTGAAGAACAATTGGTAGAAATTCAATTGCCTTACTCCCGGTCGCCTGTAATTGAGAAAGACGTTGGGGATTATCCTTCCCTTATATAACAATAAGAGAATATTTTACTCTCCTCTTTGCTTTTGTTGTGTCCACCTGTTCAAATGAGTTTACAGATGAGGTCGTCTGCACGTGTGCTCTTCTCTTTTCTCACCTTTAGTATTTCTTTTGTTAACTTATCTTTCTCATTCCACATTTTCTTCCCTTTCTTCTTCTGCTCTTCCGTAAAAGTCTTATTCGAGTATTTATGTAGTCCTGCATGCTATTCAGTGTACCATATCTTTGAGAAGTTTATATATTCAGTTATTTTTCCTTCTTTTTATCATCCATCACCACACTATTTCTTAATTCTCTGTTCCATCCTTAGAGCTCGTTTGTGACTAAGCAGTTAGCGTACTTGCATTTGGCGTTGGAGACCGGGTTCGATTCCCGGTGGTGCGGGATTCAGAGATTCACACGTTTCACCATGTTGGCAGCAAGTTTACGAAGAGTAGAAATGTTAATGTTCTCAATGGCAATGCGAATGTTCGTTTCCAGGTCTTGTATAGTTCGAGGATTGTTCTTGTATACCCAAAGTGACCAGAACTTTTACTTTCCAAAACGGGACGCATACGAATCGACGACGGAGGTGTATATATATATATATATATATATATATATATATATATATATATATATACATCTGACTTCCACATTGCATTTTGGGACTCAGAAGTGTTTCAATTTACAAAATATACAAGTAAGAATGATAACACAGCGTTTCTAACTGAAGTACAACCCAACAATACTTTTAACTACTTGAACGCTCAGAATTCCAACTCAATTTCCACTTGAAACACAGAACACTCAATTCCCATTTGACATTCAGAAGTTCCAGACCAGCTCAACCTTCCCAATGAGTGTTGGAACGGAAAAGTGTAGAATCTGCATTTACCATTTATATTTTGAATAATAATTACTTGATACCTGAGTCATTTTTGCTTAAAAACGGCACATTTAGGCGTCCCGTTTGAGAATCAGATAAAAACGGGACAACGGTGGAAAAAGAGACTGTCCCAGCTGAAACGGGACGTCTGGTCACCTTGTGTATACCTCTTGATCCCATAGAAATTAATAACAATATGCTGAGTGCATGTAAATAAAAGTTTTATCATGATAATTTCAAAGTTTCTTTTTCGTTGTTTCCAGGAATTGCATAGTGTAGACAGACCTAACACACCTTTTGATGCACTGAAACATCACCAGTGTTGCCAATTCAGTTAATTTCTGAAAACTATGATTTTCCAAGTTCCCCTTTACAGAGGCCTCATTCGATTGGTTATTGGTGGAAATGAAAATTCTTTTTTCTGCTCTATAGTTTTCAAGCTACCAGAACTAAACAAACTGAAAATTAACAACAAAGCATCTATATGTATTAGTTATGAGTCAGTTTACGTGTTTTATAAGAAAAAATATTTACACCTTCGGTTACATCTGGCACCACTGTGTGGTTCTTAGTGTACTTCAATCATTTCTTCCTACTGTAAACTATACATAAGGAAGGCTTCATTTTGGTACAGCCATTACTTCTGTATCGCTTCAGGTTCAAAAGTTCTACTACCCCAAACTTCGAATTGCATTGAATATTGGACACCCTGTATTATAGTTACTTCAACTGTTATGAGGATCGCTAAATATTCCATAAAGAGATCAGAGTCGGTGACCTGAATCCCTAGCTTCAAGGTTCAGTAGCAATTACCCACCAGCAGCAAAGTAAATAACAAACTCGAGATATTATTACATACAGTGATTATACCTTGTAAATTAACTGATAAAAGTTAACAAATTACGTTTCAAACCTTTGTTGGATGAGTATAACTTTCACTAATTTTTTGTTTGTTAGTTACGTTTTTGCATTAAATAAAATAATAATGGACATTGAAGCTTTATTCTTCTTGACATTTCAACAGTCTCTGCTTATGTAATAATATATCCTTAACGGCTGTTAACACTATCACCAGCATTTAATTAAAGTAGAAAGTGGTAAAACAAAGGGAAACAAAGCATTGGCTAGAAAAAAGCCTATTAGGATTCAAGTAGCCAATGAAAAAAAGAAGAAACGGTATTTTCATGGATATAGGCTAGTATACAGTGATCTAATAATCACTTGAAGTTAGCAGTAAGGGAGTTGAGTTGAGTTAGTTTAGCGTCCCTTTCAGCAGCGAGGCTATATGAGACGTGGACCTACTGGTTAACGTGGAATCCGAACCACATGAGCTCCCGCCGGGAATCGAACCCGGGTCTCCCACGCGAAAGGCGCGTACGCTAACCGCTTAGCCACGGAGGAGCTCTTAGCAGTAAGGGAATTTGGTTCTTTTAAAACAGTGGTTCAACCTTATTTCTATCAGAACGTCCATTTTATTATATTCCCTTGCCAGAAACCCTCTTATAATTTCCGGTTTGTAATAAGTTGTGTGGGATTTTTACTATACCTATTGCGAAGATCTCGCGATATCCATCTATTTCTATAACAGTAGAATCTATTTATGTATATTGTGGTTACAGTAATATATTTCCTATGATGAAAGTGCTGGTTCAAGATTTATACTAAACCCTTTCATTGAAGAAGCTATCAAAGTAGCTGATCTAACAAGGGACCATTCTGATTTTGTGAATTCAATTGCTGAAAATGATTGCTAGCACTGGAAGAAACAGAGAAAAGGAGGGTGTTTAGTGGCAGACCGTATACAGGGTGGGAGATGAGTGAGGGCAAAGTGCGAAGATAGAACGTAGAAAATGTTTAGAAATGCCATGTTAATTTTGAAACGAGGAGAGGGATTGTGGAATGCATGTCGCTACCCCCCCCCCCCCAAGGTTGAGAAACCATGTTTTAAAGCAACATCCTGATAATTGGCTCTAAGAATCTAAACTATTCAAAAATTAATGGCTATAAATATACTTCTACAGCAACAACAACAACAACAACTACTACTACTACTACTACTACTAATAATAATAATAATAATAATAATAATAATAAAACTTCCATCCTATATCTATCTATCTATATATATATATATATATATATATATATATATATATATATATATATATATATATATATATATATATAGATAGATAGATAGATAGATAGATAGATAGATAGATAGATAGATATACAGGGTGTCTCAAACGTCCCATGGCATAGAGTAACTCTGTTATTATCAGAGTTACAACAAAATGTAAGAGGGAAAACTGTCTCCAATCTAAACTGACGGAAATTTTTAAATCAGACAAGCCGTTTAGGCTGTACACTCTTTATGCGTCCAATGTTAAATGAAAATGCAACGTTGCCATTTACCTGGACCCACAACGTAAGTGAATGAAATTACTGTCTTTTACACTAACGTGTCGATGGCCAATCCCGATTTTAAAAATGATCCCATTCAACACACTGTTACAAAATTTATTCACAGGAGGAGAGAAGCCTCCATTCTGATGAAAATCTCAACTGGTTATCTAAGAAGAATCATGAAGATAAAATCATCATCATAAAATAAAATATGATCAAAAATATGAAACACATTCTCTTAACTTTCCTCCTGTACTTTCACAGAAATGTATTAGGTAAAGTCAGCAGGGGCCACATATTTTTTTTCTAGCCCCGGTTCTCCAGATGGGTTAATCCAGCCCTGGTCATCATAGACTGTGTAATGTAAACTATGAATGAGTACTCTCAACATGGTGATAAAAATATGCATCTTGTATTCCAAGATACGACAGTGAAACAGAAATCAATTTAAAAAACTGTTGGTGAATTACTTGCTTCTGGGGGCATTTCTGTCTTCACCAACAGGGAAATAGCCCAGGCCTGAATACGAACGGCCGGGCAATAATCCAGACATGGGCACCATGTGTTACCACTGCGCATGGTGGCATGAAAATCAAAGGTAAATAGCCTACGACAAAAGTTAAATTGAAAAACTCATCTATATCACTTAGGAAGGAGATATTAAATTTTTAAAAGCTATACAAAACTTTGATTGAAAATATGTTTTCAAAACTAATGTTTACAGAAGTATTAATTGTAAGCAGTGGGTATTTAGGGGGTTATCGGGCTCAAGGCCCCTCCGAAAAAAAAAATGTTAGTTTTTCGCATTCCACGTACAACAATAATGCTTCTTATTATTTCTAAGGAAAAGTATAAGCGCTTATTTACTTGTGTGCATAGCAACCTGAAACAAAATCCTAAATACGCTACTGATTGTAGGCAAAGGATGGGTTATACCAAGTACTAATATGCAATCTCATTAACTAGTCCTATATGCACTTCGATTTAGAGAAATACAAGTTGCTTTCTAAAACTATAATTCAAATGTTCAGTCTGATGCCCACGACTGTAATTTTATTAAAAAATTTAGACAGAGGCAGGGACGTCTTTACAATGTCTTGACGCAATCCTTTCTTCCAATCAATCCTCAGATAGTTTCAATGCAAAGAAAATAAATCAAATGTTATTTGGAAAACGGAATTCTAACCACTACCGGATCTATAAACCGCAAGATCCCACGGTGCGGCTGAGCCCGGGCCCTAAGGGGCCCAAGGTATTTTAAGAGTTCCCCTGCACCTTGCCTGTTAATACTAATTTTTAAAGCACTTGAAAAAGAGTGATATTTTCAGAATAGTGTAATTACTTTAACACAATAGTTTAATTACAAATTCTGAAGAAGATTTTGTTGCCTATTTGCTGAAGCAAGAGAATCCAACTGATAAATGTCATTATGAAAATGTTACTTTATCTGACCAATTATATTATATTATATTATCGGAGCATTATATTGTCAAGTCTGGATCCTGTCTACCAAATGACCCATTTCCGAAAAATGAGAAGAATAGAGGATTTTCCTCTGCGTAAATAATTACAAAAGCGGGGCAGTCATTGCAGGTAAAATTGCTGATTTTTCAAAGATTTCTGATATTGTGGATATTGCTTGCATGTTGGTTATTCTCTGGTAGTGAAAGTAAAAGTTTATGGGCAACACGAAACAGAGACTGACAAGGATTATAAAATAAATAAATAAAATAAAAATAATAAAGCAACAGCAAATCTCGAAATCACATTTCAGCATGTTTGTCTTTTGATAAGTGGAAAATGGATGAAACCATTGATGATTCACTGGAGAGTGAAAGGAAATTTGAAGCAAAATTTTGGGCCCAGGTTCTGGAGAAACTTTTCGATATTACACTCACATTAACAAAAAGCACATTAACATTTAGGGGCAGTAAAGACCATGATGGAAACTACGATGGAAATTATTTGTCTCTCGTACAGTTGTTAGCTAAATGTGATCCTAGAATGGCACGGGTAATCAGTCTACCCAAACGCCAGATTAAGTATCTCAGCCATGATATTCAAAATTACACCATCCATTGCCAGTCTTCAAACTTGGAAGCTAATTTGTTGAAGGAAAATAAAAGAATGCCATTTTTCTTATTAATCATTGATACTACTGAAGATATATCAAAGAAAGATCAAATGAGTTTCATTATCCGCTATGTAAATTTTACAGAAGTGAATAGCTTAGGAGACGGGCCGAGATTGAAGAAGTGTTTTTAGAATTTTTACATGTAAGTAATCCAACTGTATCCGGACTTGCAACTCTAGTGTTAAGTCATTTGGAGAAATTGGAATTGTCTGTGAAAAACTGCAGAGAGCAGGGATATGATGGCGCTGCTGTGGTGCTTATTCACTGGTGCTTACTCAGGTGTTCAGAAGAGACTTCAAGAAATTGAGGAACGAGCTATATATATTCACTGCGCGGTACATAACCTAAACCTTGTCAGTAATGATGTCGTCAAAGGTGTAAAAGAAGTTGCCAGTTACTTCAAAACGCTCCAGGTATATATTTTTTGGTCAAAGTATAAATAGGTGGTATATTTTGTCATTGTTGACAGGAGAATCAGACTTAATCCAATCAGATGGACCTCACGATATCAGTCCATTGTAGCTATGAAGTTGAGGTATGCTTATGTAATGAAAACTCTCCAAAAACTTTCACTGACAAGTAAGAAGGCTAAAGAGGTATCAGAAGCGGAGCGATTGGCGAAAGTCATGAATTCATTCGATTTTGTGTTTCTGACTGTGGTGCTGTCAAAAATATTTTCACAACTGAATATCGCATCGCAACTTCTCCGAACTAAACAAATTGATCTTGAGAAGGTTTTACGCACTCTTGAAGACAGGAATTGAAGAAAATTAGAGACAAATACCATCAAATAAAACAAAAGACCATAGCTGTTGCTGCGAAGTGGAAGGTAAACCCTGTGTTCGTAGAAGAAAGACAACCCAAAGTTTAAAAAAAAATCGATGAACCGGTAGAAGATCATCGGTTTTTGGACGCAGAGGCTTGCTTCAGGGTTAATGCTTACAATAGACTTCTAGATATCACGTACATTGAAATAGAGAACCGTTTTACAACTTACAGACAATTCTTGATGAATTTTCAATCATACTCTCGATAGTACTGGTGAATCTTGCAAACGAAGAAATTTTAGTTAAGGCTGAAAAACTACAAAAGAAGTATCAGTAAGACATTGGGACGTTGCTACCATTGGAATTAATTTTCCTTCACACTGGACTTAAAAAACAGATTTCAAAGATCAACACTGTTCTTGAATTGGCGGTGTTACTATACGTCGAGTTTAATACCATTGCCCCGAGTTATCCTGAAGGTTTGACTACTCTTGCTTTATTCCTGACTTTACCCGTGGCTGTGGCTTCCGCTGAAAAGTCATTCTGTCTTAAAGAGGATTAAAAGTTATTTAAGGTGTTCAATGACACAGGAGAGACTGAGGACTTGAGAATGTTGGCAACCAACCATGAAAGGGTTTCGACCATTGAAAGTGAGATCTTATACGGAAGTTTGCGGAAATAAAGTTGAGGAGGAAGAATTTCTAGTAAAACGTAAATATTTGAATCTCTATTCCATAGCAAATAGCACACTAGGAATATTTCATTAAAATGTACTATTAAAAAAGTGGCCCTTTCAAATGTTCTTGCGTTCGATTCCCGGTGGGGGCACTCGGTCGAAAAACTGTACAAGCTTTTACAGGCCAACCACCTTGAATGAGGTTTTCCTGGGTTTCCTCATTCACACAAGTCAAATATCGGGGTAGTACCTACAGTATAGGTCCGAGACCGCTACCTTCCTTCACTTTCCCCGAATAATGTGCTCGCCGAGGGACGTCATCCCTCAAACGTGACGGACTGAATGGCCATAAGATGCCGAGAGCCCAGAAATCTAAATCCTAAATGCAAATTTTCTTGCGGAAGGTAGGGCGAAAATTCTAGATCCGGTACTGCTAGAAAATTCTAACAATACGTATACATCACATATTACGGAAAAGGGCATGTGTAATACTTAACTTGTGTTTGCGTTTCCATCAGAAGACTGATAACCCTCTTGTGAGTGCATGTTCCTCTAATTTAAAATCTTGCTTCCTAATTTGACCTCGCCATGCAACTAATAATGGATGACGTTGTAGTACATACGTGCTCGTACGCTCGAAGTCTCTTGTTGGTTGAATGTTTCTTCATCGATCACTGTAATTACACGCTCCATGAGATTTTAGTGCTTGGACTCAGTGAATAGGGTCACTTGTAATGAGCTCATTCGTTATTTTAGAAATGTCTATGCATATACACCAAAAGCCAGCAAAAACTAATTTAAAAAGAGTTCAGTGCATAGAAAGAACAAGCAACTGTATGGCAAATATTTTTTTCTTCACTATTCTGTTCTATGATGAAAGATCATAAGTGTAACGTATAGATATATGGTACATTCCTCCTCTATAAGTACAATCCGCTAGTGAATAACGAAGTTTTATTTAGATTCTCTGCAGTACTGTACGGGCCTGTAGCAGGAAAATATTATGACAGAGATATAACTTTTGGGAGAAGGGAGATATAAATTTTGGCAGTGCTAACTTAAGTTTACATTACAATTACAGTTCATTAATACATAAACACTGGGCTAGTTAT
Source organism: Thermobia domestica (assembly GCF_964235325.1). Classification (NCBI taxonomy): domain Eukaryota; kingdom Metazoa; phylum Arthropoda; class Insecta; order Zygentoma; family Lepismatidae; genus Thermobia; species Thermobia domestica. The sequence goes on along the minus strand of NC_137454.1, from coordinate 45,661,883 downwards.
AAACGGAAAGCATATCAGCACATGCGTCAAGATATCTTCAAATATTATAAAACTTGCTTAAGAGATTTGTAATGTTGGTTGTAAAAGGACACTGGACACAATAAAGATTCCATATAGTAAATAGCAATTATTTCAGTGTGTCACGCTAATAGATATAGTTACGTGCTATATTACTTGACTGCCGAATGCTAATAGATATCATTCCGTGCTACATCACTTGACCACCTGACTTTAATAGATGTCGTTACGTGCTGTATCACTTGACTGCCTAATGCTAATAGATATCATTACGTGCTACATCACTTGACCACCTGACTTTAATAGATGTCGTTGCGTATTGTATCACTTGACTGCCTAATGCTAATAGATATCATTACGTGCTATATCACTTGACCACCTGACTTTAATAGATATCGTTACGTGCTATATTACTTGACTGCCTAATGCTAATAGATATCATTACGTGCTATATCACTTGACCACCTGACTTTAATAGATATCGTTACGTGCTATATTACTTGACTGCCTAATGCTAATAGATATCATTACGTGCTATATCACTTGACCACCTGACTTGAATAGATGTTACGTGCTGTATCGCTTGACTGCCTGACGCTAAGAGGTCTCGTCGGCGGGAGCTCATGTGGTTTGGATTCCATGTTAATCGGTAGGTCCCGTCTTGTATAGCCTCGCTGCTGAAAAGGATGTTAAACTCAAAATCGATTCGACTAATAGATTTCGTTACGAGCTGTACCACTTGCTTACCTGCCTGTAGCTAATACGTATAGTTATGTGCTGCATCACTTGTCTGTCTGATGGTAATAAATTCGTTACGTGTAAATTCTTGATTGCCCCATGCTAATAGATGTCTTTAGGTGTAGTATCACTTGATTGCCTGATGCTAATAGATTTCGTTATGTGTAATAACACTTGATTGCCTAATGCTAATGTCGTTACGTGTATGATGCTAATATATGTCGTTACGCTTGACTCCTGATACTAATAAATATCGCTACCTGCGGGATTGTTGTGTATAACGAAATCCTTGAGTAACTGTATTTAAAAAAATGATATGGAGTTTGGGATATTTGGAGGACAGACTAAAAAAAGCTGTTAAATATAAACAGTCAAAGCTATTAATTAAAAACGAATTTAACGTATACTGTGTGTACAGTAGGTCCTAGACGTGACCGTGGCAACTAGTTACAAATACAGTTTTCCTTAATATAATGAGCTACACACGTAGAAACGAAAGCATTTGAAGTGAACAATTAGCAGTTTTTAATATGATTTTAGAAGCTACTGAAAATTGAAAATTGATTACAAAATGAACACACAATTCTAGCAAATGAATACAAAGCATGCCTGCTTGCAGAAGAGACAGAGAGAAGAGAAGGGAGAAAAAGCAACTGAAGCTTTGATGAAAACAGAAAAAAAACTACCTGTAAAATATTGGAGTAGCGTGATTAAAACAATAAATGAATTGGTGCTTCAAACAAAATCGTTTGAAAACCAGAAATGACTAAATCCTTTCCGCCTTCAGCGATGAAAGGAATTGTTGTCAAATCAGTAAGGAGAATAACCTACACAATAACAAAGTAAATATTTAAAATATGTACATAAAAAAGCAAAAGTTCTTTCTCTCGGAGAAGCAATGGGTGGACGATGGGCAGGAGAAATACAACATGTGGATTGGGAAGACTAGAATGTTAAACTGAGTTCTCCATCGCTCATACAAATTAACTGATTTTTTATTTATTTATTTATTTATTTTATTTTATTTTTATTTTTTTTTTTTTTGCTAGCAGCGAAATAACCCATTAACATCTCTTGACTGCTATCTGTTTTTAAACATATATTTATCTAGACAAAAAAGAACTGAATATTTCATGCGGGAGAAGGTTAAGATGGTCGTACGGGTGCTGAAATGTTTTGAATTTTTTAGTAGCATTACTTTAATAACTTTACGAACTCTCTCGTGGCTAAATGATTTTCAGATTCCTAGCAAGAGCTCATGTAGTTCGGATCTCATTAAGCTATAGCGCCATGTTTTAAATAGCCTCAGTGCTAAAAGAGGGGATTAACTACAAATTAGTCGACTTTAGTAGCTTTAATCATAGCTTCAGTTTCACGTTGTATTTCTCAAGAATGTTCTTAAGACAGAGAACAAATCCTCCATAGCAAGGAATCTCTACATGTGCCATTTTGGCTTCAAAAGGGGTGCTGAAACAAAAAGGGACGATTGGGGGCGGCACACTATTTAAGGAATGGGGTCGCGGTGGCTCAGTGGTGGAGCATTCACTTCTGGTGCATGTGGTCCTTGGTTCGATCTCATTTCGCACCAAGTAAGGTTTGTGGTGGACAAACCCTGGGTGCGTTGGTTTGCTCGGGGCCCTCCCGTTTCCTGCCACTTTCTTCATTCCACCATTTCATTCATTTGTCATCATCTCCATCTTCTTTAGCCTAGCCTGCATAACCGTGGTACATCTAAGTTAAAGATTTCATTTTATTTACTATTTAAGGAGCGTATGATGGAAAGATGGCAGGAAAAAATGTAAGATATATAATAGAAACGATATTTCCTTTCGTTTTATATTTAGTATAAACATTTATACTAAATAGGGATAATGGGCAATCACGAAAGAAGCAATCTGAGGTTAGGAACTCCTACCTGGACATGCAATAGTAAAACAATTACACGGTATGAATGTTAAGAGAGTTGTAGGAGGACATATAGTACATGCATCTCGAAAAGAATAAAAATTATTCTGGAAAGCTGATAACGTGCAGGAAGACGTACGTAAAAAGGTAAAGAAGACTAGTCGACAATGGAAGCTATCTGCGTAATCAAATGATTACCGTAAACAAAGAAGGCGAAAATACCATCACAAGACAGCATAGAACGTGTCAATTCACCTGCTAGAGACTACGATAAAGAAAGTCTACCATGTAAAACCGTTTCTACATTGAAACGGAAGGGAATGTACTCAAAGCTTCACGGTAGATGTTCAAAATGACTCTCCCAGCGTCAATGCAAACATAACAGCGTCGCAGGAATCTTTCTCCCGCACTCTGAAACATTCTTGGTATCGTTCTGATTATGCCACTGGGAGGGAAGTTTGGTGTAAGTACTTCCTCTTTGTTTCATACGTGAGTTTCATAGACATAGCTTTTAAGGTAAATCCATAAGAACAAATCAGGTGGGGTGAGATCCTGTAAACAAGTTGTAGCAGAACCTATTAATCCCATCCAGTTATCTGGGCGAGTTTGCTCGAGATACGCACAAGAAACAGCAGAAAAGTGGGTTGGCCCCTCATAATGTTAAAACCACATGTGCTAAGAAACACCAAGTGAAACATCTGCTGCCTATGCTGCAGAAACACTACGTGTACTCTGCGTGTACTGCTGCATTAGGTTGGGAGGAAACTAATAGGGCCATATAGAATGGTCATCAACGATGACATGTTTACTGAAAATGTTTGTTGATGACTCTTAATGACTGTTGCATAAGGATTTTCATCGGCCCACATGTGACTATTGCAACTATTAAATATACCATCTCTGCTAAAATAGGATTCATCTGAAAACAGAACTGAGGAATGAAACTGAGGATTGACTTCATGTCGCTCACTAGCCGTTCATAAAATATGACACAAGTGTCAAAGTCAGGTTGGCTGAGATTTATACTCTTTGTGGGTGGTAGGGAGCCAACCGCTGTTCATGTTACTTACCACACAGTACTCTGTGCTGCATCCATTTCGCATGCTGTGGTTCTCGTGCTTGTTGCTCTACACGATCAAGTACTGCTTCTTCGAAAGCATGAATCATGGTGATTTGTTGTCACACTTGGTCATGAAATTGTGGCCGCAAATATCCCGTTTCCACGAAACGCTGGAACAATCGCACGAACGTGGAATGCTTTGGATGTCTCCTTTGTGAAAATCTTTCACTAGCCTCTTCATGATCGTTTCCATTAGTTATTCCATAGGTAAACCCATATCTACAAGCTTATTAGTCGCATACTCCACTGCACGCTAAAGCAGTTGCTCGCACACAGATCACACACGGAATCACTGCACTACACCAGTCTGTCAGCACTAATCCGACGACTGCCAAAAAGCCTTTGCAACTGCATGAAACAAAATACCTTATAGGCAAGTGATAGTTGATATGAAAGACAAGTGACCCCTACAAACTGGGTCTTGGTTACATTCCTCCTACCATTAGTTCCGACTGGCACTCCATCTGCTGGCGTTTCTTGGCACTCCGTATGTTTGTCTTATTGTAAACAGGAAACGTGTTCCCTGACATGGAATGGCGCTTTGGCGTGGAATCTTATTGAGACGCGAAGTAATTTATAGGAACCGCGACAAGACTACAAAGAAACCCGAGAGAGATTATTAGAGATGAGACGAGACTTCCTACATCTAGAAATCGAGACAAGAAAACCATACTTTCGGTTTTGTGAGGAAGCCTACAATGGTCTCGTGCGTATTTTCTTTCACCAGACCAGATTTCTATGTTATTTTCAATTGTGTATTCCAGTCATTTTCGGACATGAAATATTCCAGTCATACTCGGACATGAAATATTTTGAGCAAGGGCCTGTAACGCAGATTTGTTCTTTAATGATTGCTTACCACACCATCTCTATCAATGTTTTCCGTGATCACAGTTCGCATTCACAGTGCTCATGTTTTCACAGTACCATGTTTCCTTTTCATTTGATTCAGTTATTCGTCAACTTTCTACCCCAGATAATTTTATTGCATACAATGGACGATTTCTCGTAATTCTTTTTTGTGTGTGTATCAGATGTACCAAATATACTATTTTTCCTTAAGGCAACCCTTGCGCCGCCCCTTCTCCCAACCTATTCCTGAACTAATAAAAGCTCAGGTACAAATAATTCATATTGTCTTCGACTGGACCTTAATCCGTCACCTCGTTCTTGAGTTATGGGCCTTTTTCTCCGGTTGCGAAAAAATTTCGGTAGCCTCTATCTCCGAAACGACGCACTTTCGGACATTTGTTTCTTTCGGACAGTTTTCTTCTGAGTTTATCCTCAGGTAACGGAAACACCCTGTAGGACATAAAATATCCTTAAGTAGATCTTCATTATTTAGGCCTAAGTCATAGCGTGGATCGATTCTCTCATATTATAAAATATAATTGGAAATCAACTGCAATAATTATGCTCATTATCACATAGGTATTCTGCCATTATAGGCAGGTCACTTGCTGCAACTGAGAATCATTCATACACTACGGTTTTTAACTGACCTCTTCGTCTTCAAGTATGAGTTTTAAGTTTTGATACGGTCCATCAACTGTAACCCCCTTTGCCTCTTCCCTCTCTTTCGTGCCACCCTACCCTCTAGAACGTCCCTCATGATACAGTTTTTCTCACCAATATCCTAATCAGTTTCCCTTCCTTATTTCATTTATATCTCAAATTGTCCTTTTCTTTTCCACTATTTCTAACACCCTCTCATTTGCTTTGCTCTCGATCCACGTTATTTTCCCCATTCTTCTCCATAACTACATTTCGAAGGCTTCCAGCCTAGATTTTCTCGTAATGGCTGTTTTCTGCCCCATATAGTGCAGCATACTTCATACGAAACACTTAATAAGTCTTCTCAAATTTTTATTCAAGGATTTACAAAACAGTTTTCTTCCTACCTAAATGCTCCTTTCACCATTTCTAGCCTTGCTTTTACATCACGTTTACACTTCATATCATCACTAATAATATTATTCAGGTATCAAAACCTAGTCATGTCTTTTCTTTGTCCCCTTCTACTTTTACTTCCATTTGACACCGACCGCTTCGTTCCAGTTACCATGGCCTTTGTCTTTCTAACATTTATTTCCATCTCTTATTCATCACAGCCCTTCCTTAACTTTTCTAATATCTTATTGATTTTTTTTAGTTTCTGCAAAACGCGCCATATCATCTTCAAACCATATGCATTTAATCATTCTATTTCCTTTCAAAATACTGTCTTCATTATGTAGGCTCTTTTTCACTATCTCTTCTAGATAGATATTGGCGAGAGGATAAGTCCATCCAATAACTACGGATTTGTTGTCATTACGTGCACATATCATTTCCTCTTAAGAGTTGTGTAATACGTACTTTTACTTCAAGCAAATAGCTGTATATACAATGAATGCATGAATATACGCTGAGGGGTTAATCAGTTCTCTTCACTGTTGCATGTACGTGCTTTAATTGTTTAAATTCTGAAATGAATTGTCTATGGTCAATTAAAAGAGCAAATCCATGGAAAAGAGAATCAGCAGCTCTAAGGGATTTAACTTACTTGACCTCCTTCCTCTATTCTGCAAATTCATTTTTAAATGTCCGTTAATAGTTATGGGTTTAGTTTACATTTTGTATCTGAAGTACCATCATGTGCTCCATTGTCATATCCGAGTATCAATCATTTACTTTTTTGGTATTATTTGTAGTTTATTCATGTCAGAAGTTTGCGTATCCTACGGCTGCGCACAGTAACTGAACTAAACTGAAGACCCGCTCAGTCAGAAGAGACACAGAATCCACTGCTCTAGATCAGCAACTGACTGAACCAGCAAACTCGAGAAGCAAAGACCGAACGAGCTAGTGACATACATGATCCATGTTCACAAAGGATACCCCTCCCAAAGAACCATGGCCCCGATGAATTGTGGCTCCCGAAGACAGTGGGTCCCAAAGAACAGTGATTCCCATACAACTGTCTCCCATTTCTAGTGAGCTACATCTCACCCGCTGATTCGAATGAGCCGTTCAAGAGATCCAACTCATTCACAAGCGACATATTTTTATTTCAAACACAGACCTCGATACAAACATAACGAGTTCTTCATAACTACACTCGTTCTGTTGCAACATTCAAACTAGAATCAGTATTACCCTTAGAGAGGCTCACTGTGTGGTGTGAATTTCGTTCGACTCACATAATGCATATCGGTGATCTCAAGTGCATTTATCCTGTTGTTTAAATTAACTATTTTTTTCTATCCATTTTTTTAAAATAGGACGAAGAGAAAAGAAAAATAACATGAAAATTTGGAATTCGAGGTAAAGTACCTACTATATAGTAGGAGCTCTTTAATCTGGCACGTTCGAGACCACTGCCGTGCCGAAATAGCGATTTTCCCGAATTATCGAACGTCAGTTGAGTTTTAACAAGTCGCTCTAAATGGCAATACAAGCGTGCATTTTAAATTCGTGTGGATGACATCCATATTATTCTATACAAAGTACTTCGTTATTTTTTTTAAGTTGTGTATAATTGTCACTTAACGAAAATGCTGTAAAAAAAAACTAATATTCAAATCATCATTATGAAGTTTCTATTTTAGCCTTTGTCAAGACAATTAATCATCTCTCTCTTACCTACTTATCTACTGTACTCTAGATAAGTACCATCTCAGCATGTATGTTGTATAGTGGGAAGCGTGCTGGGGTCCAGACCCCTCCGAAAATTCAACTTTTCTGTAACTTTAGTCGAACTTATGGGCGATTTTAGACATTTTAAAATAATTATCCTCATATAAAATTTGAACCCCACATAAAAGCTTCGTATCCCATGAAATAAATGCCTGCGTACGTCTCTAGTGAGAAATATAGACTTACGATTACTAGTTTCATTAGCACTTGAAGAATATGCTGGGCTTCAAAAACATTTTTACAGTACAGTATATTGTATGTATTACATGGTTGTAATATTGTGCAAACGTAATATGTAATCCACTAGAAAATAGGAAACACTGTGCCTAATTGAAGACTGACAGTCACGGAAAACATTGACCGATCTGAAACCGAACAAAGCAGTGGCGCGACTTCGCGGTCAAGGTCAACAAATCTCCGAATTCACCCGAACAAACCCGAACAATTTGATCGTTGCCGGATTAAACGATGTACTGAACCGTGGAATGTCGGATTAAGAGCCTGCCTTACTAAAAATAATACAAAATTTACCATTTTTCTTTTGCTTGTTTATTCATCAGTGAAAGGAGATAATGAAATGAGAGTCAGCACAATCATAGATAATGCTATTCTACAACGGAAAATATAAACCTGAAGAATGTTCAGTGTTGCCATCCATAGAAATTACACTGTTGCCAGAAAAACAAATTCCCTAAAATCTAAGTTAAGGCAGCGAGTAGAGGAACAAACTCAATTGCATTTGGTTACGTGTCATATTGTTTTGGTTTCCTGTGAACTACTTTTTAAATAATAGTTGTATTTAGTTTGTAATAAACAAAATAGTTTTAACATACATTCATTATTAAAACTAAAGAATAATGTTAAATAAAAATTAGTTCACAAGAAACCAAAACAACATGATACGTAATCAAATGCAGTTGAGTTCATCCCTCTACTCGCAGTCTTAACTTAGATTTTAGGGAAATTGTTTTTCTGGCAATACTGAACATTCTTCAGGTTCATATTTTCTGTTGTAGATTAACATTATCTATGATTGTGGTGACTCTCATTTCATTATCTCCTTTCACTGATGAATAATCAAGCAAAACAAAATGATAAATTTTGGTATTATTTTTAGTAAGACAGGCTCGAGCAGAAACTACTATACTTGTAAATGTTGCCGGATTACAGAATGTGCCGAAATACATAGTCCCGGATTAAAAATCTGAAACTACCATCCTTGAAAACATTGATGGATTACAGAATTTCGAACCGTAGAATGCTGAATGAAAGTGCTGAAACTACTGTACTTGGAAACGTTGCCGAAGTACAGAATGTGCCGAACCGCGAAAAGTAACATTGAAGATCCGAAATAGCTGTAGTTGGAAATTCTATGAAAAAAAAAATATATATATATGACCCACTATTTACCTTTCGTTATATGATATAACGTAATTGATCTTTGACTCAGCTACTTCTTGTCATACTTCTTACATGTGTGCTAATATTAGCTTCTGTTTTCCCGTTCTTGAAAAGTTGTGGAGGGGAGAACGACGTAATAAATTCACAGAGACTCCCTGAGGTAGTTGTTTGGCACAAAAAAATGTATCACTGACTACTTTATATGGCTATTCTCAGTGGTGCCATAGACATTCTAAAAGGGTCACGGAAAACATTGACCGACTCTTTTTATCAAGCATACTCCTCACTAGAGAACGTTATTCTGAAAGACGTCCAACAAGTAGAGTATTTGATTCCATTGCAAGTTTGCAAAGAAACACAAACGAAATTAAGTCTATGAATGAAGTATGTGTCATAATTCCAAATGTAATTATCTTCAGTGACATTCAAAGAAAACTGGCACATACATCATCACTGTGTGGAGTGACGAAACACAGATTGTACTTACCGTAACTAAAACCAAAAAGAATAATCTCATTTCCTTTCTGAAGTTGTCCCTATTTGTGGTGAGAAAGTGTGAGAAAAAAAGGCACAGTATAAAGAGCTAACACGTTCAGCAGTTGGGAAACCATTCTTCGTTGCCTTTCTCTCCCCCCCCCCGCCTCCCACTTGGGACAGATCTTTCCACAAGCTACCATAGCAACCGAGTAAAGGAGGGACGTCGAGATCCCCAAAGGGGATTTCCCTCGACTCAGAAACACATTTCAGAGAGAAGATGACTTGTCCGTTGTGACAGATGTGTACACAGCGACATTACTACGCATACGAATCCTTCTTCAATCCTCCATTGGAGAGCCAGAAAGGTAAGGTAGATCAGTGATGCCAACCTCATGGGATATTTTGACATTATTATTTTTCTTAGAAAGAGATAAAGGGAATTTTTATTGAAATATTCTATATACATGGGATTTACCACATATAAAAGGTTGAGTCATAAGTCTTGCAATATTACTAGATCCCTAACAACAGGCGCGTATATACGCCATGATCGACCGTAAGAACAAGGTCAAACTGGCTCAAGAGCAATGACGACGAAAGAGGGGCCAAGGGAAGCGGGCGAAAGTGGAGGCAAACCCTACTTGCAGATATGATATATTTTAATGTAAGTCAAGTAACATGAAACTATTTTTTTCGGTACACATAAATAGTTGCCTCTCAATAAATACCTTTATCCCTCTGATTGCACTGCCCTAAAATTAAAGTTATCGCCTTTATTCCTCAAGAGGTAGTGTTTCAAGCGTAATATGTAACACGGAGACTGCCAATCCGTTAGTATTGTCAATCAATTTTTTTGTGGGCTGTGACGATGAGTGCTCAATAACGTCTTATAGGTGAACTGTTACTGTATGAGTTGGAACGCGAGTAAATCGCTATGGCAGCAATTCAAAAAATTTGTCATCGGAAAAGAGAAAGGTGCAGTGCACCACAGCACAGCAACTCGTTGTTCCAGAAATTTCATGCAGCTTGTGAAAGTGTCTAATATCAGCCAATGTCTAGCCACCTAAGAATACCAGATTCTGAGGTCATACGACACACCATCGAGGGAAATCTATCTACCGACAACACGACAATTGTCAAATTAACTGTCCCAACCCACTCTAGTGCGTCACCTTCACAAAGTTGGGAAAGCAATCAGGACTGCCGTATTGTGCTACATGAGTTGATCCCAGCTCAGACCTACAGTAAAATGGATATGTACCGACAACTGCTGCAAAAACCGTGTGAAATCCGTTTCCCGAGACAGATTGTAACATGCGACGAAACGTGGGTGATTTTTTTTCGAAATCAGGATGTAGAAAACAGTAATTCAACAAGGGACAACTTCTAGAACCAGTTTCAACTAAGGCTATTTTCAGCATAAAGTAGGTGATGTAACTACTGGAGGAGGGAGAGAGTAATTCACTTGAAGTTCGTTTTTCCTGACGGTCGTACCATCAATGTTGACCTTGATTCAGAACACTTAGAGTGGGTATATGCTGCACACTAAGCCAAGAATTTCCTGCATTTCTGAACTGAAGCACGCCTTGTTGCAACAGGACAACGTAAAATCTCACTTGTCTCGAAAAACGCAACAAAAAAAATAAAGAACTTAATGTCATCGAATTGATGCCACATCCGGCAAGTAGTTCTCACGTTGTCTCTTAGGATTAACACCTGTTTCGGTACATGGCACACTTTCTGAAATGATGATGCTTCACCAACCAGCAGAAAATTGAATAAGTTACTTCTTTGCTTCTAAGAACAAGCCGTGGTATCGGCGTAGAATCACGAAACTGGCAGGAAGGTGGTAGAAAACAGTCCAACACGAGAAGCTATATTTGGAATATTAACTTGCTTTCGTAGTTGGCTAAGGATAGAAGTCGATGTAGAGGTTTTGTGAAAGCGGGATTGAACCTCCGGATTCCATAGGCCATAAAGTTAGTTAGTTAACCTGCTTTCGTTGTACAGTAAAAAATTACAGGTATGTTGTATACAAACATATTGCAAGACTTATGACCTATCGTTATGTTTACCTAAGTAACTCCGTCAATGAAACTTTCTAGGACGGCACAATGATTCATAAATACACATGAACATGGTGTTAATATTCAAATCTTGATTCGAAGTATTTATTTTGTTAAAGGTAAAATGCACACTAGTGCTCAAAAAGTTGTTGAATAACGTAACTCTTGCGCTGTCACTTTGATTTCAGTATTCCAAACAAATGTGCTACCTATACTTTTGCAACAAACTAGCTCCATTTAGCGAAAACCAAGGGCACTAGAGAAAATAACCAGGCCAGCACTGTGTGCCACCAGAATATAAGAGCTCTATACCTGCTAGAGGACTGCACAGGTCGGGAATTATTAGCCCAGAGCCGGCCCGACCCGAGTCCGAAATATGTTTTAGCATTTAGGCCCAAGCCCGATCTGAATTTGTGTGATAAATGAGCCTGAAATAAGCCCAAATTACAGAAACGTAATCATTAACGCTAAATTGTATTTTTATTTACAGCAATTACAAGTTTAATTAATTTTACAGTTTGCTTTAAAAGTTCTTCAGAAAGAACGGTCCAATAAATATCGTTGTACACACGAAAAAGAAAGTACTTGAAAGTTGACAAATTTTCTTTTGCCAATAACTTGGGAACAAATGAATTATTTTGAATCTTTTTGGTGTTATTCATAGGATAGTTATAATTTGATAACTTGAAAAAATTGGTATTGTAATAGGGTAATTTATTGCTGAGTTATTAAGAAAAGAATTTTGTCAACTGAAGAATACTTTCTTTCGTTACTGTACAGTATATTTACAAAATTAGATCCGAGAAATATGGTTGTATATTTAAAAATTTTCTGCCCGAGCCCGGCCCGGGCCAAAAGTGATATATACTTTGTAGGCCTGAGACCGTCCCACGGGACGGGTCGGGCTTAAGACCGAGGGTTCGGACCCAGCCCCTGCAGACCTCTAATACCTGCGTGACATTTTACAGACAATGTCTTGAATGAGAATTACCTCTTGACGCCAAATGGCGTCAATAGGACACAGCTATATATATATGAATGACGTCATATAGCGTCAAGTGGCACTGAATGAGTTAATCATGTGTGATTCTCGAAAAACAAGCATGAACGAACACAAATTGTGCTCTGGCATGTAAGATGATAAAATGAAAATGAATCAAACGAACGAAAGACACAAAGAAAGAAAGAAAGAAGAAAAATACCAAACAAGAAATAATTAACTTCCAAAAACGTTTCACACGTAATGCGTGGAGAACGAAGATTTTTCTACTATATTTGGGCTCAGTAGAACCTAATGGCATAGAGCTGTCATGGAAATACCGCATTTCTAACCACAAAATATCTTTGTGTTTGTTTGCAGAATACGCTATTTTATTCATAAGGTTCTTTTTAAACATCGAAATTTCCTAATAACTCACTAAGTATTGAGAAAAGTAAGAAATATACAGTAATGTTACATTTGTTTAAAATTATTGTAACGTGGAAAACTGGAAACAAAATGGAACCTTTTGCCCCTCAAGTTAGGTTTTTGCAATATTTCAGGTTGGCATCACTGAGGGACACAGCAGAGGAAGGGCGAAAGAGGAGAAAACCCAAGCTTGAGTCGAGCGACTACTCACTCACACCGGCTAGTTCAGACAAAATAAAATAAAAAGGAAGAGATTCGGTAAGCATCAGAAGCACAAAAAAGAGCCTGTAGTATTCTTTTCCGTTTTCTTTCGAGACGAGGGCTCTGTAAACACAATCGGATACTCTTTGCGAAGCAATAGTTCCCCAGAAATTATATAGACATAAGAAAATCTTTTGGGATAAATTCAAACCATTTCATCTCTGCGAATAAACAAAAATGTATACTCATAATACATAGAATATATATATATATATATATATATATATATATATATATATATACATCGATCGACGATCTTTTGCGAACATCCTGGAATGCCGTGGATTCCATCACTGTAGAATTTGGTGTGCCGTGAAGCGAAAAAGGTATCAAGTGCATTTTGCACCTCTACTAGAAATTCGAACTGGCTCCTCTAAGATGATTGTCCAAAGAATGAAACAGGTGATAATCGGACGGTGCAATGTCGGGAGCATGGCGGATCCAGTAGTGTTTCCCATCCAAGGCACAGAATGGTGTCCCAAGTCATCCTAGCCACGTGTAGCTTAGCGTTGACCTTTAACAGGAAGTCCTCTTTGCTATTCAGAAGTTCTGGCTCCAGAGTTTTGAGTTTTTCTTGAACACGGCTCAACTGCTGACAGTGCACAGTAACAATGATGCTCTGACCAGCTGGTAGCAGTTCTTGACCCACGATGCCGCGAGCAGTCCACCAAACACACATGAGGACTTTCTTCTGGTGTAGTACTAGTTTCGGCTGTTTTGGAACCGGTTCATGGGATGCTAACTAATGAAGACGGCGCCGTACAGCTTCTTCCAGGACCCACAACTTATCATATGTCAAGTTCTGTCCAGAAATGGCTTCTTCCTCAGACGAGACAGCAAAGAAACACAAATGTCTGCTGGCGTTCCCTTTTGGCCCGGAGTCAAAGCATGTGCGACCCATCGTCCCAACTTGTAGTGTTTCCCAAGTTGATGAAGGTGCTGCCGAACACTCACACTGAATTGTAGTCCCAGTTCCGGACACGTCTGGCAAGTGTTAACCTCAATTATTGCCTGAAGATCTTCATTTTGTACATGTGTTGGTTTTCCGGCACGGGGTACGTCTTCGAGTGTTTCGTCACCGTCCTTAAACTTGTTAAACCATCGTTGGTTGCACTGTCCGCGTAGTCACAACACTCTCACCAAAGGCCTGGCATATCTTCTGCCCTGCTGCAGCGGCGTTTGACCCCAGTTTAAACTCGTACAGCATACGCGCCCTTATGACGCTCTGTGGATTTCCCATGTTCAGTCTGTCCTTACGCAAGTTCACTGTGTAACTGAACTGCCACAACCAGGTAGTATGTTGGATATGCCCACACCAATAACTGACCTTTGCCGTATCTCCATTCTCATTCAACTTATGGTGTGAGGACCAATTGAACACAGATCTCTACAAAAAGCGACAGAACGTTATTGGCTACTTTTATAACACAAGAAAAAGACGAAATATCACCTATAGTTGCATATGGTAGGTAGTTCATGTAGAGAACAAAACATAGAATAGTTAACAACATTCAGGTTTAAATAACTATATACAATAAAAGCCTACAAATTAATCCATTTCAAAAAGTGGCAGATGTAACCCGGGACTGATAGGCCTAGGACCCTCCAGGTTTTTGAGAGACAAAAATTTGGAGCTATTTTGAATATTTTTGAAAGTTTATAGTAAAGTCATGATACACTTATCATGTCTGGGTTTTGGTTGCCCCCCCTCCCAGTTTTTACCATCTAGATCCGCTCTGATTCCAAAATTAATGAATCAGGATTAACTCAAATCAGAACAAATACATTAAAATATAACTCTTTTAGCCCAGCAGAATATATCATGCAAGAGAGCAAAATTAGGGCTGTAATACACTCTTAGGGCAGTTATCATTAAGTATGTTGGGATGCATTCCAAACAGCGTTGCCAGACTCATAGCTCGGAATTATTCCAAAACCTGATCAAAATTATGGTAGATTCGGTCAAATTATGCTAGATCCTCATAATTACTAATTCAAGAGTTTTAAAAGAAAGAAAAACTAAGTTGAGATACGATAACGTAACTTAAAATGCGCAGAGCGCAAGAATGCGTGGATAGAACTCAATACTTCACGCACCAAAGCTTTAACTCAACTAAACTAGTGCAGTAATTGCCAAACTCAATGGCGTATATATCGTATAAATGAATGTAAAGTGTTTGTTTACATATTTTGAAAGAAAATTACCTCGCAGCATAAGCGGAGTTGAGGATTGTCTGCTTGGGGGGGGGGGGGGAAGACTTTTGGTCGGTCTCGGACTTTTCGTTTCAGGAATAAAGATGGTCATGAAGTCAGAAATAAAGATGGTGAAATTGTGTAAAAGTTCGGGGGAGAATGGGCCCCATAGCTCCGCCCATGCCTCGCAATTAAAGTAATAGAAAACCCTGGGTGGAGCCACAAAAAAAAGCCCAAAGTCGTCTCTAACTTACTTGGGAAAATAAGACTGCTTGTATGGTTTACCGACTGTATGAATCAATGGAAGAAGATACATTTCTCCCGTTCTTTTTCTTCCCACGACCAACTTCTTTCTCATCTCCAGGTTTTACGGATTTTTATTAACTTGCTGAAATTATGCTAGATTTTGGCAGAATGCTAAAAGCAAGATGCTAGATGCTAAAGAGATGCAAATTATGCTAGATCTGGCAACGCTGATTCCAAACATTTTTTTCTTCACAAATAAAATACTTCACGACCTTCCTAGACATATTAAACAACTAACAAAATTCATTTCTGAAAACAAAAAATGTTCAAACAGTCATTTATTTGTTACTGTTGCAATGGAAACCTGATCCTCGTTCACCAACAACAAAAGCGGTAATCATTAGACCATAGATGAGATCCATGGAAGATCTTTTCTCTGGTGCATAGATCACTTCAGTCAACGGTGTCAATAATTTTTCAGTCAGCGGTGTAGTATCAAGAAATTGAAACTTTCTTAGCTGACACCGAAAGCAATTACTCACCTTATTCTATACTTTTTATACTGTAACCTTCCACAAGTTTTTTTTGTATCTTGAGGACTGACAATACCTCATGTTTGAAAGCTGGGAAAATATATGTAGTGACCCAGTTTAAATAAGAACTGTATTTTCAGCATAAGATAGAGTAAAAACTAGGTACTTACCATGTTAGGGAAACGTTGCAGTCTTGAGGGCAATATAAATCTTTCGAAGAGTGGCTTTTCTCAAAATCAACAGGGCTATTTGTTACCTCTCCTTCCACTTTGTCTTTCGTTTTCCTAAAACTTTTTTTTCTTTTTTTTGTTTTTCAACATTGGTAAAAAGAAGAAAACATGAGAAAATGAAATTTTGTTAAATTCAAAATTACTTCCAATGGTATAAATTTTAATATTAAATTATTATTGGTTTATAATATTTCAAAAACAAATAGTAAAGTTGCTTTCGGATATCGCGTTTCCTGGTTCGCTCTGGATTGGAACCCCTGAAGGCAATTATGGCGGTTTAACATATACAGCGTTTTTTAAGGAATAGATTGTCAATGACGTAAACTATATAGGAGTATACTTGCAAAGACGCGTACATTCATCTTTAAAAATTATCTATATATATATATGTAGTGGCGATCATTAAGATTAGGTCAACATTGTGATTACTATTATTCGGGATTCTAACACCAACTTCCATCTGATTCAGTTCGGCATACATTTGGCTCGAACTCAAGATAATCTTTATAGGTGGAATCCATATATACAATCACTCGTCGACTCTATATTCATATCAGCCATCTCATACATATCAGACAATATACAAATATACGGTACACTACTTCAAGCCTCAATCAACAAAATAAAATACAGTTTTGACGTCATCACAAATAGATCATATTATATGCATTTTATTAACTTAATTGAATTTGTTGTTTTAATTTACAAACGAACGCATGCATATATATAAGTACGTATTAGATGATCACTTAGCACATCGTAAGGTGAGATGAAGTAGTTGAGGAGACCCCAAACTTATTTACTCAGACATAGCTTCCATCTCATTCATATCACAATAAATACACAAGACACTGATCAATAATAACCATTAACAGGAATATATAAATTTGCTCAAGATTTATCAATCAGTGAACTACATAAATTTAACGTTTTCACTATCTTCAGTTCGTCGTTATATATTTAGAAGTCATAGATCATACACTTTCAATCAACAACAGTATATATATTCTTTTCTTCTCTTCTAATATGTTGGATTATAAACCTAACATCATAAATATATTTACAACAGTCGAAAAAGGACATAATTATATTGTAGAATATTACAACAATCAGGTTTATATAGATATTCATAATTTTAAGAAAATAGATTAAATAATAAGTCTAATTTTAAATGTTAAAATAAACGAAATCTCTTCTACAATGATATAGATTTATGGCCTTTCTGCACATAAAACATCTTTGGAAATAAACAATAATTCTCCAAGTTAAATTTTTCTTCTTATGTAAATAACTATTACGGGAGATGAAATGACACTATTTATTGAAGCGCTAAAATGTCTGTAACGGAGCGAGGCCAAAATTTGGTCCGTTACAGATTTGCCGGCCCATCATAAAAAAATTATAAAATAATGTTTTATAATTTTTTACAAAGTTTCATTCGTTCTGAATTACATTGGGCATTAAAGGGTTAACCTAGGTTCAAAGAAACTGGCAATATCTCGAATTATCATTTGTTTAAGAAAACAACAATAATTACTTTAAGCAATAATTCCTAATCCCTAACCTACATTACAATCCCTAACCTACGTAAGTTACATGCAATACAAGTAAGTAAAGATTTCATCATTGCAGTTTACCTTAAACAACATCTAATCAACTATCCTACCATCTACTACATCTTTTTCACTAATTGACTTGAGAAATTCTACGTCAATCTCTACTCATGTGTTAGAAAACATTGATGTCATATTCTACTTGACTAGATATAATAGAATTTACAATTAGCTTCATCTACGAAGTTCCTACCGTTATTTACATAATTACATCTTGAATAGATGAGTTATCTACATACTATATTAACACTATTTACAAAGTTTTACATCTTGCCATATGCATTTTTTCTTTCTTTTCCTCTTCTGTACACAGTACCAAACCAGTATTCTCAAAATGTTCACAGCTGCTATTAACTTTTCAATGTCCGTCTTATTTCTCAAGCAACTGCATCCCCTAGCTTTCTGTTTTCTCCACTTATGTTCATATTTAGATAGAGCAGACTTCTTCCTATTTCGTTTCTTCATTGGTTTTCCTTTCCAGTGTCGTCCTTTCTTCTTCCAGACACCGTGCTGTTTTTTCCCGACTTCTCTCCCTTCTTCCTTCGAAAACATACATGTCCTTTTAGATTTTATTTTCTGCCTTTTTCGACTACGGTTCAATTCCTTCCACGGATTTTCTCGGATTCCGCTTCTCTTCCTCCTTCGATGTCTCTTAACAATGTCATACCATCTTTTTCTTGTTCTCTTTCGGAGTTTCAGTCTCACTGAAGTTAGCAATTTTGTTCTTTGTGTTTCACAGGCTCTCTCACATAAATTCTTCTTATCTTTCTTCTTCATCATCCATGGGTTTCTAGTTTCACACTGTCCCTTAACCTCTTTCGAGACCTCTGAACAAGTTTTCTTATTGAAGCCTGACTTTAATGTCATCCTTTCACTGAATTTGATAGTATCCTTCTTCTCCGCTTTCTTCCATTCCTTGATCTCTCTCCTGGTTTCATCCTGGTCCCTTTTTATCTCTTCCATAATATTTCTCATACCGGCGAATTCCGAAAATTTTTCATCAAACCATTCTGCCAACAATCTAAATTCAGGTGACACTTGTATACTTCCAGATAATGCTGCGTTTGCAGACCTCCGAGAATCACAATTACATCTGTATTTGACCTGGGTTTCAATAATCCCAGAAACAGTCTTTTTATCTTTAGATTCTGTCATTCTGACATTAACTAGCGGGTTCCCCAACAACTTTTTTCTCCCCAATATGCTTATTCCAATAATCTCATCTATCATAGATTACCACCAAATCCACATCGGTTGATTTCCATCCAGAGAACTGCTGCGCCATCTAGCGGATATCCTGGCTGGGTCGCCATTTTATAACTTATAAAAAAAAATATAGAAGTTGCTTTCGGATATCGCGTTTCCTGGTTCGCTCTGGATTGGAACCCCTGAAGGCAATTATGGCGGTTTAACATATACAGCGTTTTTTTAAGGAATAGATTGTCAATGACGTAAACTATATAGGAGTATACTTGCAAAGACGCGTACATTCATCTTTAAAAATTATCTATATATATATATATATATGTAGTGGCGATCATTAAGATTAGGTCAACATTGTGATTACTATTATTCGGGATTCTAACACCAACTTCCATCTGATTCAGTTCGGCATACATTTGGCTCGAACTCAAGATAATCTTTATAGGTGGAATCCATATATACAATCACTCGTCGACTCTATATTCATATCAGCCATCTCATACATATCAGACAATATACAAATATACGGTACACTACTTCAAGCCTCAATCAACAAAATAAAATACAGTTTTGACGTCATCACAAATAGATCATATTATATGCATTTTATTAACTTAATTGAATTTGTTGTTTTAATTTACAAACGAACGCATGCATATATATAAGTACGTATTAGATGATCACTTAGCACATCGTAAGGTGAGATGAAGTAGTTGAGGAGACCCCAAACTTATTTACTCAGACATAGCTTCCATCTCATTCATATCACAATAAATACACAAGACACTGATCAATAATAACCATTAACAGGAATATATAAATTTGCTCAAGATTTATCAATCAGTGAACTACATAAATTTAACGTTTTCACTATCTTCAGTTCGTCGTTATATATTTAGAAGTCATAGATCATACACTTTCAATCAACAACAGTATATATATTCTTTTCTTCTCTTCTAATATGTTGGATTATAAACCTAACATCATAAATATATTTACAACAGTCGAAAAAGGACATAATTATATTGTAGAATATTACAACAATCAGGTTTATATAGATATTCATAATTTTAAGAAAATAGATTAAATAATAAGTCTAATTTTAAATGTTAAAATAAACGAAATCTCTTCTACAATGATATAGATTTATGGCCTTTCTGCACATAAAACATCTTTGGAAATAAACAATAATTCTCCAAGTTAAATTTTTCTTCTTATGTAAATAACTATTACGGGAGATGAAATGACACTATTTATTGAAGCGCTAAAATGTCTGTAACGGAGCGAGGCCAAAATTTGGTCCGTTACAGGTTTGATCATAACGATACTACATAATGCAAAGAAAATAATTGTTTTCTGCAGTAACAGAAGATTTCTTTTTCAAAAACGAAGGGAAAAAAAGAACAGGAAAATGATCCTTGAGACTTTATTACTCATATGGATTTGCACGAAGAGAACGCAAAATTTATGTATTACTTTGCAACAATACGTAGCAGTTATAACTGCCTGTTATATCGTGATCCACTTTTTTTTTTTTTTTTTTTTTTGTGCAAAAACGACAGACACGTTAAGACACGCTTGCTTTCCCACACTCCCAAACTTTATAATTACACTAACAGAATATCCATTCTTCGCACGAGGAGAATACGTTTCAGTTTGGACATAAAGGTCTTAATTTTGATTTAAACGACATCGGAAGTGTCACTGTTCGTCTCAACGACCACGAAAATTAAGAATTCGACAATAATATCGGCTATTTTCAATCAATTTTATATATTTCCAACATCCTCCCCCAAAGTTGCGAGGGTAAAAATGGATTTAACGAAATCGGAAGTGTCACTGTTCGTCTCAACGACCCCCAAACTTATGAATTCGACACTAATATTGGTCATTTTAGATCAATTTTATGTTTCTGCCTCTCCTCCTCCCAAAGTTGCATCATCAAAGTGAAAGAAACAAAAAGCATCCCAGGCCCGAGCCTCGTCTATTGAAAATTTTTAGCGAGATCAGTCACATGGTTCAAGATTTTTTAAGTCAAAAAACGTATTCACTTTCATTTTTATTTATTTTATATATCTTTTTTCCCTTTCGTCTACGTTGTACCGTCAAAGTGAA
Organism: Thermobia domestica; assembly: GCF_964235325.1. Lineage (NCBI taxonomy): Eukaryota > Metazoa > Arthropoda > Insecta > Zygentoma > Lepismatidae > Thermobia > Thermobia domestica. The sequence goes on along the minus strand of NC_137454.1, from coordinate 45,640,678 downwards.
ATGATTAAAACCATCCCAGACCCGAACCTATTCGATGCTAAAAAAAAATTATCGACATCGGTCAGGTGTTTCAAGAATTGGCGGGTGGGTTTATAAAGTGTGTTAAGTCAAAAATTGGTGTTTTAGAGAAATCGCATTTGAAAGTTTAGGCATAAATCCAAAATCCGGTTTTGGTTACATGATTAACTGTTGTAGCCTTTCATGTTAATAGGACTGTTTTTTTGAATTTATGTCTGAAACCGAAAACCGGATTTTTGGATTTATGTTTGAACTTTCAAAAGCGACTTGTCTAAAACACTAAGTTTGGTTTAACACACTTTAGGCACCCACTCGCCAATTATGACGTCACAAACATGGTCACTCTGATTTTTATACATACATAATTTGATAATTTTGTTTCGATAAAAGTGCAAATACTGTGCATGCTCGTGAAGAAATTTCTGTTGTTCATGTGCAAGACACGTTGTGATAGCAACAGCCAAAATATTTATTTATTAATTTGTTTAAAGAAAGAAGAAAATGTAATATATTGGGTGTATCCAATGTATTAAAACATATACACACAAATAAAACATACTAAATTATAAAGTAACAATATACAAAATATTAATGAAATACAATGAACGAAAGAGAAAAGTTATAATTGCTACAGAAATTGACAAATCTAATTTCCTAGTTATATGTTTTGTGCTATTACTTCTGTAAAGGAAATCGGACTTCCTAGGTTCCCTTTATTAATAGAGCTTAACGTACCCAGCATTCAGAGATGACACGACTTAGGACTTCCAGAAGTGATGTCTATCTTCCGGTGTCAGGCAGATAAATTCAATTCACAACAAAACTCGCTTGACGCGACCTGGAATCGAACCAAGAACCCTACGCACAAGAAGTAAATGCTCTACCACTGAGCCACTGCAGCGCCGTCCTTTCCCCCCCCCCACCCCGATCGCCATTGGTATAGAGGATTAATGGAAGATATGAATCAATTCTTGGGACGCTAAATCGGTTGCAAAAAATTGCTTCTCGATATCTTTCCTCATTTTTGGTTTATGAAGATCAGCGTTGAAATCGGAATTGGTTGATTTGTACCATTTCTGGTTTGAATAGAGGGTTAACGGAGGAGATGGAACCTGTTCCTTCGGATGCTGAATCGGTTACTAAGAAAAACAGCTTTTTGGTATATTTTACTCTTTTGTATATACAAATCAAGATTAAAATCCGAGCTACTAGTAAATTTCAACCACTTCCGGTTTCTGTTGAGCGTCGCTGGCACTGATTGCATGATTTCGTGAAACGTTGAAATCGATTGAACAAAACGGCTGTCTAATACAGTTTATGTTGTACCAAAACAACGTTCAAACCAGAAATGGTTCATTTCTGCCATTTCCGCTTTGAATAAAGGGTTAACGAAGGAGATGGAAATTATTTTTTGAACGTTAAATCGATTGCAGAAAACCACTTCTTGATATCTCTTACCGTTGTTGCTCTGATATCTGTCAACATACAGACAGAGGGAAGGACATAGCCGCTCTGTAGACCTTCCGACACTTATGCATAGCATAGTGTCGAAGTCTAAAAATGTATATATGTGTTAATGTATTTATATTCAAGCATAACTCTAGAATACCTTGGGCAACTTGAGCCGAACCGGGTACATGTATGACTTACAATATGATTTACTACCTCGAAAAGAGTACTGCAGAATGAAGCACTCCTAGCCTCCCTTAGGTTTGGGGTAGGAAGCGAGTTACATTTATCAACAGGCCCTAACATACTATAGGGCGCTAGGAAAGTTTTGCAATACGACCTTACTTCTTATACTTTTATAATGTACTTTCCACAACACATTACACATTCCAGATTTAGACTGTGCGGAGGATGCTCTAACGGTTTTAGTCCAGTGCTGGCCAATACTCTGAGCAAACATTTGAACGGTGCGCTGGAGCGTTATCGTGGTGAAGAAACCATGTGCTCATCCTTGAGTTTGGGCGCAACTGCTTGAGAGTTGTAAGAACTTTAGGCAGACTTCCTCGGTATACACTTCCCTGTTACTGTCTTCTGTTTCTAAGACAACTCACTCGACAATTCCTTGCACACTAAAAAATACCGCCGCCATTCTCTTCTTCACTGATGTTGACTTTCGAACAGCCATGGCGGTCTCCTCACTTTCTAACACCCACACTTTGATTTGAGCATTCGACGGGACGTCATAGTAATACAGCCAAGCTTCGTCACCTGTCACAATACTGTTCACAAAGGAAGATTTTCCAATTTTAAACATTTTCAACATTTCATGGCACCATGAAACACTGTGTGCTATCTGCTCATCGGTGAAGTCATGTGGTATCCAAAGGGTACAAAGCTTTCTAACTCGAAGGAGATAGCAGAGAATAGCACGAACTACTCAAGCGTTAATGCCCAGGCATACCTCTATTTGATGCAATGTAACTCGTCTATCTGTCTCAAGCATTTTTCTTACTGCAGCAATGTTTTGCACAGTCACACATGAAGATGGCCGACCTGACTTTGGAGCGACCTCCAAGGTTGAAATTTCTTTTCTTAAACTCTCGGTACCAGCTAAATATCGTTGTACGATTAGGACAATCCTCTCCAAGGACAGGAGTAATTTCCTCTAAACACTGATCAACACTTGCAAAATTGTAGCTAACCGTGTGCAAAATTGTAGCACAAAGTTGCCCGATATTCAGTTTTCTTTTTACCATGACGACGTCTCTAGCTCTTTTCCCTAACACAGCTGAAAATCAACTGGCACTGAGACAATAACTAGAGCTTCTGCAGTGCAGATTTCGACCTTTCTAAACACGCGCTAAGTTGCAAACTCCTGTGCTGATCTATTATATTGCATTGCAAAACTTACCTAGTGCCCTGTGTATTAGACAACATTTCATAACTTAAAACAATGTTGGTTGCCTACCATCAAGGTAACACTTTAATTGAAATTTAGGTTGGGGCCGCGGTGGCTCAGTGGTAGAGCGTTCACGTCTGGTGCTAGGGGTACCGGGTTCGATCCCAGCCCCCGTCAAGTGAACTTTGTGGTGGACAAACACCGTGTGCGTGGGTTTTCTCGGGGTTCTCCCGTTTCCTCCCACTTTCTTCATTCCACCATTTCATTCATTACTCATCATCACCGTCTCCTTTAGCCTAACCGGCATAACCGTGGGACGTAAAACTCAAAGATTTCATTTCATTTCATTTTGAAATTTAGGTTTCTTTTATCTATTCTTTGAATTCTTTCTCGCCACGTTTCGATTTTCGGAAAGCTTTTCTCGTCTTGTCTCAATTTTCTCTCGTCTCGTTTTGCGAATTGTATGTACAAAATTTATCCCCTATTTGTTTTAAATTTCATCCCTCTCATGGCTTTCATCTCTTATCGTACGCGTTTTTGGCGTGGGTGATCCGTGTTTGCTTCCCGGTGGAAGCTCATTCGTTCGGATCCCACATAAAGCTGTTGCTCAACGCCTCATATAGCCTTGCTGCTGAGAGATACTCTAAACTGAAATCCAATGATGCAATGATCTAGAAGCTATCAGAGTCTTTCTGACTCACAACATATCCATGAAAGGTGTGATACAACTACATTTAAACCATGTTTATGTTTTTGAGTATATTTTATAATGACTTGCGGATCTTTAATCGTTGATAAATGTTTTTTTTTATTATGTTTATAGAATTACTTAATAAAACTATAGCTTTTATAATACGAATCATGCAATAGTAAAACACTGTTTGAGACCTAAGATTTGGGTGAACTAATGCTGTCCACGAGATTTGAAAAATTTCTTTTCTCGTCTCGAAAACGAGATGAGAATTGTAATTTATCGTTTAGTCTCGAATTGGAGCATATATTCTCGTCTCATGCCCAACAATATTCTCCCTGTACGACGAACGTGTATTTCAGGCAGGGGCAGTGTCAAAAAAAGTGTTGCTCGTTCTTACGTATTCTACCCACTTTCTTATTTTCAAATATTTTGCATAAACATTAATTTCTCCTGCAAAAAATATACAATCCAGCCACTATGGCCAGCTAGTGTTGCAGCTAAAACCCAATCAATGGACGACTTTTTTTTTTCGCAACCGAGAAGCTCACTCACTTTTAATGTCTTCGATATTAATACCAGAGATATAAAGTTTTGCAAAAAGTATTAACATACAGTTTTCGCTATGTATCGACTGTTTATATGATTCTGCTCTTGGGGACACGGTGACTCAGTTTTAGAGTGCTTGCCTCTTATGCATTAGGTCCTTGGTTCAATCCCCATTCAAGTAAGCTTGGGTGGACAATATTGTGTCCATAGGTATTTTAGGGGTACTCTCGTTTCCTCGCGCATTCTCATTCTACCAGTTAATCATCATTCACTTAGCTTAATCATCACTTACCTTTAGCCTAAGCCAGGGTTTCTCAACCTGGGGTCGCCGTCCCCCAAGGGCTTCATGCATGTCGTGAAGATAGGCGGAATATAAAAATATAACTAGAATCTAATATCAGAAAATATTTTTAAATAATATTTTGAGTTTCGTTCTGATAGGCATATTTTTATTTTTATACATTCTTTAAGAACAACAAAAAACAGGTCTAATTTTCAATAGGTGCATTATTTAAAAATCAATTTAAATGAAAGAGGTACGTTATAAAACTGATGTGAACTGCATATTGAAAAACCAGAAAAATATAAATTCAATCAAGCTGCATGTTGAAATACAATTAAAATTGAAAGCTAATGATAAACCTGAGCATAGTGTGATTTCACTAATGCGGCCATGTCCGGTTCAATCTTTGTGACGCACATTATCAAGTCATTTAAAATACACAATAACCTTTATTAACAACTGTCCAAGTTTTTAAAACCAAAATTAGGAAATGACTATATTTTTTTATCATATGACCCAAAATTAAGGGAGTTAATTATGGAGTTTTAAAATTTTCAAATGGCCTCCATTTTGGAACAGTATGACGGATCGGATTCGATATTTGTAAATGAATGAACTTACTAAATTTGATTTTTATCCATTCGGTTTTAGGGAAGTTACTATATCCACTATATACAAGAAATAGAAAAATGAAATGAAATCTTTGAGTTTTACGTCCCACGGTTATGCCGGTTAGGCTAAAGGAGACGGTGATTATGAGAGATGAGTGAAATGGTGGAATGAAGAAAGTGGGAGGAAACGGGAGAACCCCGAGAAAACCCACGAGCACGGTGTTTGTCCACCACAAAGTTCACTTGGCGGGAGCTGGGATCGAACCCGGGACCCCAAGCACCAGAGGTGAACGCTCTACCACTGAGCATACAAGAAATAGAGTCTACTATTATAAAAAATAGATGGATATCGTGAGATCTCCGCAATGGGTACATTAACAATCCAGCTTAAGCTTATTACAAACTAGAAATCATAAGAAGGTCGCTGGCAAAAGCATGTGATAAATTGGGTGTCGTGATAGAATTTAGGTTGAGAACCACTGGCCTAAAGGTTGATTTTGAGTTTAACGTTCCGTTCAGCAGCGAGGCTATATGACACGTAGACCCACTGATTAACGTGGAATCCGTACCACATGTACTCCCGCCGAGAATCGAACGCGGATCTCCCAAGCCAAAGACGCGTACGTTATCCGCTTAGTTACAATGGAGCTCCACTGGCCTAAAGGGTATAATCGTGGATCATTAACTTGAAAAGACTCTGTTGTGGTTTATTTTACTGTGTCTCTATATATTTTTATAACTAGAGGCGAGAAATCGATATTGAAGGATATCCAGTGTTTCAAATAACAATATTAAATATTTGTTGTTCCACAACGCTCATTATTGTCTCTATCTTAGTAATAATACCCAATTCATAATACGGAGATTTCATAAAAATGGTAAAAGAATGTATATTTTCGTTTGAATAAAAAGTTACTATTGTGCCCAAGCCTCCGTCCCGCTGTACAGCGTAGTTTAAAATATTCCTTAATTAAAATCTCTAGTTCTATACATTTAATTAATATATTTATTTATTATTCTGACTTTATCCACTAACCACTGCTGAATACATAATATATTTTTATAGTTATTCAAGGACATCAAAACAATCCCATCTGTAGCGACATCTATTAGCGTCAGATAGGTAAGTGATAGCGCACATAACGACATCTGTTAGCGTGATTTTTACTACTAGAAATTAGCTTGATGCACTTACAAGGAGAAGGAAGACTTTGGTAAATGAACTTCGGGGCCATTTTTTGCGAGGTGATAATGCACATTTAAAGAGTTAATATTACAAACTGGGAGAGCGCAATGGCAAAAATAACGGAGAAAAACCTTCTTAAACTTTTCTACTCGCTACATATATCGTACGACCCGCATATCTATCGAGTGAGGTTGGCAGAGTGAGGAAAATCTGCAACTCATGTGCAAATCGTCTCGGGTTCGATTCCGTTTCGAGTGAAACATTTTTTTTTGCTTCAACTAATAAAGTAGCCATTTGTAACTATAAGTAAAATATTAATTCACTATTTGTTTATAATGAATAAAACAATAGAAATTTTCAAAATTTGTGTAATAAATGTTCTTGAGGTTCGTATCTATATCTCTCAACAGTGTCCTAGTTACAAAGGAGTTGAGGGGGAAAGCCTCTTTGCTGATACTGGATCTTGCTATAATCAAAGTAATTCCCCCCCCCAATTCCCCTTGTAATTCGCATACTGTCAACAGATGTAGACACGAAGCGTCAAGAACATTTATTGCACAACGACCACGGTAACAACAATATTTACGGAATAGATTAAATTTTGTTGGTAGTAAAATGGAAAATTGAAAGATTTTACAAGTGATTTGAAAATTTCTACAAGTGATTTGTTTTATTCACTATAAGCATATGGTGAATTAACATTTTAGTTATAGTTACAAATGGGTACCTTATTGGTTAAAGCAAGAAAAGATTGACTCGAACGGGAGTCAAACGCAGGACTTTTGAACATGAGTCGCAGATTTTTCTCACACTGTCACGCCGTCACTTGATAGATTTGTGCGTCGTACGATTTATGTGGTGAGTAGAAAACTTTAAAAGGCTTTTCTCTGCTATTTTTGGCTATGGTGCTCTCCAAGTTTGTAATATCAACTCTTAAACGTGCACTACCGCCTCGCAAAAATGGTCCCGAAGTTCATTTACCAAAGTCTGCCTTCTCCTTGTTGGACGTTTGCATTTGTTATATAAAGAATACTCATCGTGTCCTTTGTCTTTATACAACCAACTTTCCACAACTCTTAAGCAGGGTTGTATAACATTCTAGTAAACATTGCAAACTTTTACTGCTTTTATTAAAGATCGTATTAAGATGTATTGTTTTATTACTTTCTTCAGCAACTTATAGTTTTTCTCTTCTATTTTTAGTGGAGGTGTTGTTCCTGGTATGGGGTATCCGACTGTGTATTGTCGTTAGAAAAGCTCCGTCGGAATTCAACGAGAGTAGATTTATCTCGATGGCCATTTACAATGAATTTCTCCTATCTGTCTTCCTCAATGTATCAATGTAAGTACTACATGTGTGTATATTATTAGTATACGTACTTTATAACTTTGCCATACAACTCAATCAATTTTGTTCTTCATCGGGAATTAAGCTATATCATCACAGTATATTAGATCCCTAGTCTCTAGTGCTCTCAACGGGTCGGATTGAAGATCAACCCGACCCGACCCATGACCCGAATTGACTGACACGACCCGATGACCCGAGTTAACCCGATAGACCCGACCCGACAACCCGACACGAGCTGACCCGATTGACCCGACCCGACCCGAGCTGATCCGACTGACCCGATGCGACAAGCCGACCCGAGTTGACCCGACCTGACCCGATCCGTAATCCGACCCGTCGGTTCGAGTCACGGGTCGGGTCGCGTCAACCAGACCCGTTTGAGACCACTAGGTCACGACACTTGGTGAACGCCAAAATGCACTCCCATTGGGAATTAAACCCGGACCACGTGTACCGAAGTCTTACATATTAACCACTAACTAGATCAAGCGGGGGATTTGTATATGCACCTTAATGAATATTTGGTAGTTTTGAGGTTTGGTTATTTCTTTTTGTAACTGATACCAGTGCCCGACGTAGGAGAAATTTATTTTTTTCTTGCTTTATTTCTATGTGACGAAATTTTTATTCATTTCAGTGTTCTCACCTGCTCGGACGGCAGAGGGTCTTCTCGGAAGGCAGTAGCAAGAGTCTCTTGGCGGAGACAAAAGGAAATCGTTTAACTACAATGATAAGGGTTGAGGAAACGGGAGAACACCTGTGAATTTTTTCAACCCTTCATCTTTCATTCCAAAATAGGTTCTTATGATTCCGGGACCCGCGCCACTTTGATTTTTCTTTCGCGTAATTAAAACGTATTTTACAGTATATATAGTTGCAAGTAAGAAGATATGAAGTTTGTAATTTAAAATTTAAAAATACAGTATGATAATTAATTATAAAGTACTAATTTTATTTCATCACTTTCAGCCCAACAAATGAAATTCAAACAATTCGCATCCTGGGTCTTGGTCATCAATACTGCGTCTTATTCTTTGTTTTGCACAGTCAAGTCTTGGTCCTGCATTTCGTAGCCTTGGTGGTCTTTCATGCTATACAAGAGCCAAGAATGCTTGCCTCATCGGTACAAACGAAGACCAAGTATGATTTTGATTATGGTCTTTCATAGTATACGGAAAGCAAGAAAATATGCTCATCGCTACTTCCTGATCACTAAAACAAGGCCAAGACCAAGATTACTATGCACTTCGTCTTGCATATCCAATCTTTATCTTATTCTTGTATCGATGTTCTTGGGCTTGGTGAAATAAAATGAAATATTCAGTTTAAAGTCCCTCGATTCTGCACCGAGGCTAAGGGATATGGTGACCATGAGAAATGAATGCAGTGGTGGAATGAAGAAAGTGGGAGGAAACAGAACATCGAGAAAACCCACTACACGGCGTTTCTCCACCACAAAGCCTACTTAGCACAAGCTGGGATCGAACCATGGACACCATGCACTAGAGATGAATTCTCTACCACTGAGCTACTGCGGCCGTGCTTGGGCTTGGTCGTCCATATCCAATCTTTCTTTTGGCCTTGCTTAAACAACTTCTAGTTTTGTTCTAAATCCCGACTCCATATTGGCGTAGATATTAATATTACAGTCGATTGGTAAAATCAGTCTTCCACATTTAAAAATTAAAGTACACACGAGTACAAAGATAAGCATTTACCATAAAAACACATATTGCAAGTGTTCAAAATAGATTTATGGCTTCTATAAAATCAATTGAAAATTGTTATTTTTAATTAGGCAGCTAGTGAAAAACAACAGCTTTCGACTCCAGCCGAGTTTAAGCTCAACCTAAACTCAGTTAACCAAAGTGAACTGACCCGATTGACCCAACCCGAATAACCGGACCCGAGCTGACCTGACTGACCCGACCCGACCCGACAACCCGACCCGACCCGTTTGAGGGCACTACTCGTCACCATACAGCGTACAATTCGCGTTTGATCGTCGGGATAATTCCTGAAGTTCAGATCTCACATTAAGCTGCGGGTCTACATCTTATATGGCCTCGGTACTGAAAAGACCGTTTAAATTGCAAATTTTCAATTCATTATTGTATCATCATTGTCACAACTGTAATACCTTTCAGTACAACTTACTTTCCAATTATATTTTGCAAATTCCCCCTCCCTTTCTCCGATTATAACCAATATTAATCTTGTCTCCTTTATTATTGCTAATACAGCATGTATCGAAAACAAAATGAGCATATGTCAAGAGTGCATTCAGACAAACTTCACACAAAAGAATAATATTCCTCACCTGACTACCTACAGGGAAGTCCAAAGTTAAAACTCCCGCCACCACCACCCAATACTGTTATTGTCTGTAATAAATGAAATGAAATGAAATCTTTGAGTTTTACGTCCAACGTTTATGTCGGTTGGGCTATGTCTGTAATAAACTGACAACATTACATGAGAAGGCATTTAATATCCAGCAATTTGCTAAGGGTGAGTTCACTCTTCAGATAAAACGAGCTTTCTGCTGATACACAGGAAAGAAAAGGGTTTTATTAATTGAACATCATTTTAGCACAGGCCAGTTGTCCCAGGGTATCTACCACCTTTGCGTGTTATTTCAACACCATAGGTGGGGTGTTGCGATTAACACAGGTTCCATGTTACAATTTTTTAACACAGATGGTACTGAATTGTGGGTGTTAAACAACTAGGTGAATAAAGAAGGGTGCGTGGAAATAGGAGCAGTACAACGATTCTCTCTCTCTCTTTCTCTCTCTCTCTCTCCTCTCTCTCTCTCTCTCTCTCTCGTTCAACGTTCCAATGCAACGATATGTATCAAACAAGCTTCCCCTGCCATCTACATGTACTTTTTCGAAATTAGCTACTTACATACTGTTCTATGATTCGATCCCAGTCCCGTTCTACCTATAATAAATCAATTTCACTGGATGTAGTTCTTACCAATGTGTTTGCCCAAGTTATCAATGTGCTTGCCTGATATTACAGCTACGTCCATACTATTATTTCAAACGTACATATTTTTTTCTGGTCATTCTCCTAGTTAAAAAAAAAAATTGGTCCTTTCGTCGAGCAAAGAAGCGTGCACACGCCCTTCCATCTATATAGTAAATATCTAGTATATAATAGTGAAACTTTGTATAAGTTGTAAATTTTGGTATATGAGCAAAGCTTAACCTTTTATATTTCAATTAAACATCATCCATCATTGGTAGACCCCAGGCTTAAACGGCGTACACGATATTCATATTTGCCAGTGCTTCGTGAACTTGAAGACTCAAGAATTATTGAAGAAGTGCCAAGTGTGGTCAACTTTTTTCCCTTATTTTGTGTGCCCAAAGGACATAGTGTCCGAATGTTTTACGATTGGTCTCCTTGGACTTCATTTTATCTGACCATACCACCTGCTACACTGCCGCGAGTGACACACCTTACTAATTTCTCTACGCCAGACGATTGTAGATTGGTCTCAGGGGTTGATAATAAATTGATCTCAAAGGTTTTATCATATGTCTTTAAAGGTTGACTGCCATGAGACATGAAATCTGGTCTCACATACATATCTTGTGTAGGCCACGAGACCTGTTTTCAGGTTTCACTACAACAACTGCTTCAGGAATTGAGGTCTTTATAAGTACCTCACCTCGTACTTGATAATATGGATTGAAATATTCGTTTGGCCTCAGAAAGTTGCAAAGTGATCGTAGCCCGTGGATTTTTTATGGTATGTGTTTACAATATAGAAGTAAACAAAAATCACAGAAATAATGGTAATTTTAAAATTTCGCGGCGTGGCCCCAAGCTAAGGAAACCACTTTACCCCCGTGGCAGTCAACCTAACTTTGTCTATATGTCAATATTCTGGTGGAGAACATGTTTTCTAGTTTATGCGAGTGCCTATGGGATGAGCCTTGAACCCTCTCATTATGAAGCGTTTCGTCAGAAACTACAGCAACATTTGCATGACTTACTCAAACATTTGGTGTACTATGGTTATATAGATATCATTAGCTCACAAGAGAAGTTGTGGCAAGTGTTGGACACCGACTTCTGGTAACTACTTCCTTCTAAACGAACCCGACAGGTGCACGCTGGGTATGTGGTATGAGTGGCGCCTGCCACTTAATTATATTTTCCTTTCGCCTATGCCAGTTTATACTGCAAGCTTTTTTCATATCTATTATTGCATTGTTTGTTTCATATTATTATTTGTCCTCAACTTATTTGTCGCTCTTTAATGCTTCAATATGTATGGAATACAGATGCTACGCCCATTTAAGTGGCAATAGTTAATTTTAAAAGACAAATAGTGTTTCAATGTAGCAATATAGTGAAGTTATCTATTTTGGCACAGAATTTCTAGAGGTTGCTTTTTTAATTCCGTTAGCATATCCATTTCATGTACTCGTGTAATGTGATAATCAAGCCGTGATATATATATATATATATATATATATATATATATATATATATATATATATATATATTGTTATTATAAACTTATTTGTCATGTACGGTACTTACCAATTACCAATGAAATTGTTCAATTGTACAATTTCCAACTGGAATATGTTTATACAGAAAACAACAAAATGAGCGAAGCCTTACAAGCAGGTGGCTCAATTCTCTCACTACGATTACAGGAAATTTAATACGAAGTAACGAAAGACGTATTAAATTTCATGAAAGCATACACGAAAATAGCTTTCTGAGTGTATGAATTTTCTGATAACCTTTACGTGAGTAAAAGTGCTGCCATCTGTTGCTCGTTTGTTAGCTATGTTCCTCTTCGTCGCCAACAGGATTTTATTCCTCGTAGCCATTTATAGATAATTTATCGGACATTTTATTACCCCTCATAAGAGTTTTGTCCTTTTATAAAAAAAGAAAGTGTTCTTGTAAAAGTAGTATTTGGCAACTTGCACTGCACCACCACAAACAGTTTTCTAAAGATGATTATATATATTAATCTATCTGTTAAATAAACTGGGATATTAATAAGAAACATTCGTTAAAGGTTACAATATTTATTTTTATTATTATTTTTGTTCAATGGCAATGATACCAAATTTTATGAAGAGTCTTAACAAAACACAGTACTAAACTATATAAAACAAACAACGCAAGCAACCTCAAAGAAGTTGTTTGGGCAACTGATTGCAACTGATTGCAACTTTAACTGATTGCAAAGATGTTGAATGTATTTCTGGTATGGTACTCATTCTTGCAGTAAATTTTGATGTTGCTGTGTGGTCATTGTCGGAACCTTGCTGACGTTCAGACATTGTAGCATCGTGTCCGCCAAGGGCTCGATAATGTAGATATGGAGATATAGGAGGCCAAGGCAGAAAGAATATACAGACTACAACATTACGGGGTACCTTGGATGTATGAGAACGTGCGTTGTGTTGCTGAAAAATGACGTTCCATAAATGTATCGAGATAAGTTCGGAGAATAGAATTGATAACATCGCGAATGTAATAATAGTTATACTGTGCTTACTAAAGACAAGAGGCGAGTGGGTTTCAAACTCATTGCTCCCTTACAATAATTCCAGAACACTTAAACTATCGATTGTTGAAAGCGAGTCCTGTGTAGAGTGTACGAACACATGCTCGAATTCCTCAGTCACTTGCACATCTACGGATACGTAAACTGACGTTATTGTGTCTAAGACAGAAACATTTCTTATAGCTGAACATCAGCGCATTTTACTCGCCTCACCATGAAGACTCCCCTGAAACCATTGAAGATATTCTTTGCGAGAACCAAGTCGAGGGAGTAATTGTTGAAGAGAAATACCGGGAAACATGTTCGTTTTTAATAGTCGATCTCGTAGTGCTCTGCACTAACATAGGAACTATGGTAGCTGTGATCATAGTAAAGTTACCGTTTTGTCAGAGAGGGCCGAACTATCCAATACCTTTCCATGCATCGTTGGCGCACTAAGGAAGAATATCTACTGTGGTGTAAGTTTCGATCTCCCACAAACACGTCACAATCCACGTGACAATTTTGTTGAATAGTTTGACCTGTCATAGTCGTATTGTACGCCTCACTCGAAGTTTCAGAATAAACGTTCCTCGGTGAGAACTACGTTCGTGATGTCGGAGAACCTTCTAAGCGATGGTAGGTGTAGGATGCCCTTACTGCTAACATACATTAGTAGGATACAGAGGCATTAAGATTAATATGCTGTGTACATACATAGAATCTATGATACGAATGTTGTTTTCAATAGAAGTATCGTTTCGTCTCCACTAATGTATACTTTATATGTATAGTTATCATATACAGATGGTTATCAATAAAATTGAAATAACTGAAGTAAATGCCACTTACCTGTTTAATACGGAATGGGACCACTGTTAGCCTACAGAATAGCTCTGACTTGTCGTAGAATGGAGTTAGAAGTAATAAATGTTTGTAGAGATTTATGTCATTCGCCATATATCATAGCACTCAGCTCTGTTAGCGCGTATAAAGAGGGATATCTGTTCCGCATGTTGAGCTCCAGAACTGATTACAGGTGCTCTATATTCTTAAAGTCTCAGGATTCGTTGCGCTAAAGAGTCTTTGGCGATGATAAGAGGTTTTGAAATTGAACCTCGACCGCAGATCTTCAGGTTGTGCAATTCGTGTCCAATTGTGAGTGTCCCAATAGGCTGGTTAGAATAACTTCAGCAGCCACCGTCAGCCTGCTCCAACCTACGGCACTGGATCATGTGATAATAGAGGAAAACCAACGCCACCGCAACCGAGGAGTAGCTATAAAATTCGGAGGGTTACCGCTACGGGCATCAGTCAGTCTTCAGCTGGTCAAGTTCCCTCTCCTAGTTTGCAGTGGTGCTCTGAGAGAATCTTATCCTAACCCATGCCTCTTAACTTCCAGTGGAAGTTTGCTGCCCTTTGTCCACTTAGTTTGCAGCGCAGTTCTGTTGGGAACTTAATCCTTCTCTTAGTTTGCAGTGGAGGTTTGAGAGATTCCTGGCCACAAACCACCAATCTAGTAATGGAGCTTTGTTGTTTCCTTTCCCGCTTGTTTACAGTGGAGCTTTGTTGTTTCCTTTCCCGCTTGTTTACAGTGGAGCTTTGTTGTTTCCTTTCCCGCTTGTTTACAGTGGAGCTTTGCGGGACTTCGACCTTTCTTTGTTCGCAGCAGAACTCTGAGAATCGTACTCCACCTCACTCAGCTTGCAGCGGAACTTTGTGAGGATTTTTCCCTCGGGATGCATACTTACCCTAATTATTAGTGGATTTTTACTTATATAGTGAAATTGTATTATACTATCTTATAACATGAAGTTTTATAATAAAACTGGTTGAGGAGGAAAATCTATTCCCATGTGTAATTGCTCCACCTTCTGCCTGCTTTAGCAGAATTGTACAATATTAATAGTATTGTAATTTTAAACAAAAGTACCATACCGCAGATTGAGTACTCAAATAAGTATTAGGAAGAAGTAATCATAATAAAAATCATGTAATGCTTTTTGACAGTTTTGAACTTCATCATTCCAATATGTTTAGAAAAAAGTCCATTATTTTCTTTTTGATTTATATATAACATGTCCAGTACACCTTTCTTTTTAGCAGGCAATGGTATGCTAATAAGCATAACATCGCTGGTCATGATGAAAATATTTTTCGTAGTGACTTTTAGTTTTACTCACTTTAGAGAAACATTTCTAGCTCACTATAAATTTTGTTAGCGCATAGTGTAGTGTAAGGTATTAAATTTGCCGTGGAAGGCGGAGCTGGCAATTTATGTCACGCGTGCATGAGTGATTGGCGGTGAAACGAGCCAGTCGTATTTGCCAGTGCAGCAGAAGACAGTTGACTGGCATCAATGGCAGAGATTCGCTTATGGTTTGTTGAACGCAAGCCTAAAACTGAAATGATACTGAAAGCACGAGAACATTAATACAGTAAAACGCCATTGACAGACAGAATTTGGAATATCACCACCTACACATCTAACAATTACAGCATTCGCGATAAATTCGAAGTCGACGAAAGAGTTAAAGATGTGCACAAAAAAGATCAGGCCGACCATGAACAGCTGCAAGTAATGTATCCAGTGCTGCGATGTTGCAACATACCAGACGATCACGGCAACAGTCAGTCAATTAGAGAGAGCGCAAAAGTAGGGTGGGCCGATCGAGTGTAAGACACATTCTGAATAGGGCAAAGTGGAAAGTGTACATTCTAAGACTATTACACGCGATGAATGAGGAAAACCCAGATTGAAGGATGAAGTATTATAAATGGTTTGAACAAATGGTTGGCGAAGATGCGAAATTTGCAAGAACGTTGTGTGGACTGACGAGGCGCAATTCAAACTTAACAGTACTGTAAACCGCCACAATTGTGTCTACTGTGCTCCTGAAAATCCTCACTCTCATGTGGACAGGGCAGTGAATGTACCAAGAATTGCTGTGTGATATAGTCTTTCATTGCGTGATGTGATTGGGCTGTTATTCGAGGATACCGTAAATGTTAGGTAAGGCGTGTCTTGATATCCTTTTCTCTTTTTTAATTCAACAAGACGGTGCTCATCTCACTACCATCGAGATGCCAGGTTATACCTCGATAAAACTCTACCTGGACGATGGATTGATTGAGGAGATCCTGTTGAGTACTCACCTAAATCTCTAGTCTGGACTTCTACCTCTGGAGAACCGTCAGGAATGAAGTGTATCGATAAAACCCAACAACAATCGATGAGATATATGAAAAAAGTCATAGCCATGTGCTGCTATTTCGCCAGATACACTAACAGCCGTAGTTTGGTATGCAGTTCTGCGCCATGGACGTTGTATAGAAGCTGCTAGTGTTCATTTCGAACCCATAACAGTAACCCTCTCTCAGTACCAAATATTGTCATGTCAATTCAAATTTGTCACGAGATTGGATTAACAAACAGTGAGTACATTCTAGGGTGACATATTAGGTAATCTTCGCGGCTTCCTTAAGATGGCCTAAATTTCTTAATACAGTCTCAGTTTAAGCCAAATTTTAACTAAACTGAAGAAAAGTAAAATTGTTGATATAATATTCAATAATAGTACTTGGTAAGAAGATTATTTGAATAAAACTATTTATAGAGTTGCAAGGCGATAGGTGGATTTTTTTAAAAGAAAAACAAAATTTAGATCTATAATATTCATACCTACCTAAACCTGCTTTATACGTTTTTTTAAGTTTAGCTTTCGTTTTCAGTACCGAGGCTCTATGCAACTTGGACTTACAGCTTACAATGAATCTGAACCACCGTAATGCATTCAAATGTTAATCTTCCATCGGAAATCAAACCCGGGACCACGTGCACAAAACATTTAAACGCTAACCATTTGACCATCGATAAGGGCGGTGTTAAGTTTTTTATTGTTATTATTTTCAAATGAAAAAATTCGTTGATCTTTCCTGTGAATCCTCCACTGCATTACGCAAGTCACGCAAAATAGGGAAAGTCAAATAAAGTACCATTGCACTTCCTTTATTTCTACAAAAGGTTAGTGTGCTGTGAATGTGCTGGAGACAAGATAATGAACCAAGGAAAATTTATAATTATAGTCGAACATATGAACCACCATTACTTCTACTGAAAATCGAACCCAGGTTTCCAGCACGCGAGATATAACTACAAGTGATAACTGTTTAGTTAAAGTGAGATAAAATTGGTGTAGATTTATTGTACGGATCCATACTTAAATTCATTGCATTTATACTTCTTTTTCAGTAAATGGACTCTCTGTATCTTAAACAATATTTTTTGGGGTGTGGACTTGCTTTCCTCTGTACAGATTCAACTTAGGAGGGCATCAGTGTATGTACACAATAAGAACTAGTATGCAACAAATTCTAATCAACTCGTGCTAGAGGGCCGCTAAAAATCACGATTCCTATCTAACCAAGTCAGAACAAAATCGCAGCAGGGGGGAGAGTCGTAAGGATGAGATGCGTCCGTGGGGAGCAGAAGCGTCAGCGAATATTGGTGTAATGCAGGAACGAAAATACTGAAAAACACTGCACATGGCACAAAAACACTTACCTTATGTGTTGAATTATGTATTCGTACGTTACTAAAGACTTTATAGGTAATATCTCTATATGTTTTCATAGGTTGCATATTTGCGTTTTATAGTAACGTAACATATTAGTAAGTAAATTTCACAATTATGTGGATTCGTTAACTCTCGGGCACCTTCTATAGTTGCTCATCTTGAGATAGTATACTGACTTCAGATATTTTAGTTCACTTCATTTTGTATATTGTGTTTCTAGCTCCCTTATGGACGAACCCGATCTTAACAGGTTACACTTTTATTAAGATATATTTACATAGATATGCATCTCATAGGTAAGAACACAGCATATTTAGATAATTCATACACGGATACATTAATATATTTTTACAAATGGGTTCTGTACTATTTTACAAATATGTGAATTCGTACAGTAAATCTATACCTTAAACTTCTTGTGTAATCATAGTATTCTGAGAACTATGTAATGAAATAAGAGACAGTTGAAGCACAATATTCAGTAACTTCATATTTAAACATTTCATGAATCAAAGATAGACAAGAGAGTTCGGGACAAGATGACTCCACATCTCAACCGCATGTTTCGATCTTCAATGTAGTGCAATCATGTCATTTAATACTTCTTTTTGGATCTATTTTACTTTATACTACTATTTTATAATTTGTAGACGTACCTGGTGTCAACAGGTTAAAAGGGAGTTACCGTGGCCTCGTATTTCTCAACCTTTTTGGCCTTAAAATTTAGATTTCGATTAGCTGTGTCCAATGGCACCACTTTTGATTTCTGGAACTGAGCGCTTCAAGGTCAAATTAGGAATCAAAAAGTGGGAACATTTGAGCAATGTGGACCGGTGACCGACTGGGACGAAATAAGTGTCATTCGATTCGTATTCACACGTACATAAATAATTGATATTTCATTTGCTCGAAAATTAACGAAAATCCGGGATTTTGAACAATGTGGATCAGTCACCAACTAGGACCAAATGGATGTCATTCGATTTGTATTCATACGTATATGACTGATTGATATTCCATTTCCCCGACAATTCTATTTTGACCTCGAAAATTTAAGATTTTCGTTAATTTTCGGGATCAAACTAGAATTGTCGGGGAAATGAAATATCTATCAGTCATATACGTGTGAATACAAATCGAATGACATTCATTTTGTACCAGTCTGTCACTTGTCCGCATTGCCCAAATAGTCCCATTTTTTTATTTTTGACCACTAATGTGACGTAGAAGCGCTCGGTTCCAGGTTTTAAAAGTGGTAACATTGAACGCAGTTCATCAAAATCTAAATTTCAAACACAAAAAGTTGAAAAAATATGTGGCCATGTAACTGTATTTTAACCTAATTTTAACCGTGTCAGCATAGCGAATACTTTTGATTACTTTGTATCGCTTGATTCAGAGAGATTCGGGCATACTTCCGCGCCATTTTGGTTGTAGTTTGTTCTGTGACTAATGAACGTTATTTAGTAGTACATAATTTAATACAAACTCAATCTTTAAAAGACCCGTGTGCGTGGGTTTTCTCGGGGTTCTCCCGTTTCCTCCCACTTTCTTCATTCCACCATTTCATTCATTACTCATCATCACCGTCTCCTTTAGCCTAACCGGCATAACTGTGGGACGTAAAACTCAAAGATTTCATTTTTCATTTTCAATCTTTAAAATAAAACTAGTGCAATAGTCAAGTTTGCGTGAGTGCTGCGACCATGAAATTAATAACCACGTTAGTGGTTGAAGAAGAAGAAACATGGACAAAATGCTACTTGGTAGCTATTTAAGTAATATCAATCGTATAGCGAGTGCTATTGTATTTCCAGAAGCAGAACTACACTATCTGGAAAGGAAACTGAAGAGTACAGTAGAAAAAATGCCTATTGATCAGTTAAAAGACGTATGGTTTGCCAAATTTCAGCACCTGACAGCTGATGAAATCCTTGCAGTGTTTGAATCTGAAGATGAAGACAGAAGTGGGACTATCAGTTTCGTGAAGTTTAAAAGTTTGCTTCTCCAGAAGAGGAGCAACCAACTCGTAGATAACAAAGTAAAAGATGCTCTTAAGACTCTTGGTGTGCTTCGTGGGGGAAAAGTAAACTATACACGATTAATGACATTCATGGTAGTTGCAGATAATTTACCGGTAAAGATAGAAGATTTTTCATTGAAGATGAAATTAACCATAAGGGACAGTCGGATAGAAAATTGAATGTGCCGCTTTATCTATGTTTATTTCTTGGCACACAACAAATTCTTCTGTTTTAGTGATCCATTCTCCGTACATATGTTCTAATATGTATCTTTACTGTATATTGTCTGTATGAAGAATCATATAGATCCAATATGGATCAAATATTATTGATCCAAATAACATTCGTTTTTGGTTAATAGCATTCTGTTGGGCATTACTTGAGCAAACGGTTTTACCAATTTTGACATATTTCTTACATTTTCAAGTTAGGTTAGAGCTGTCTTACATAAATCGCAAACGTCTATTACTAACGTACGAACCGGAAATTCCCATAGTCTATTTCTACCCAGTTTGCATTCTTGTATTCTGCCACCTTCGCTTCAGTAAATAGTTAAATACACATACAATACTTTCACTACCATTCAAAATTAATTTCAATATGCTGTGCACAAATTACTTATATTCACACTCTCATTCCTTCACGAAAAATGTTTCACATCGTATTTTGCCTATAAATTTTCTATTTGGTACAACCATCTGCTCGAGTGAACCCTTTTGTTGTTGTTTCTGTAAAGTTAACACCCAAAATAACATGTAGTGTCATTGTAGTAGAGAAAGTAGATATGAACAATAATACTTTCAAAGCAGTGATGCCAACCCATGGGGAAAAATCTCAATTTGTAACATTAATTTTTTTAAAGGGTTAAGTTCCAAAGTTGGGCGTCCGTTTCAAGCAAAATTTTTAAAATTTACAGGAAATATATGGATAATTTGATCGTTTATGTGCTTAATAATATATAAGAGTGTCGAAAAATCTGTTTATTTGTTATATATAAGCGGTTATAAACATGGGACTATACGGCGAGCGGAGGGAACTACTTGGCGCAAGGTAACCGAATAGTTGCATTGTGGAAAAGAAACGAGCATTTATGTTATCAACATGGCGAATGTACAAGGGAAATAAACTAACAGTTTTAACATTTGTGAAGCAATACGTTCATAACGAGAAAAATTTATTAAAAGTTTGTGAAGAGCACGGATTAATGAACCTAATAAGAATTTGCAGAAAGTGTGGAAAGGAGATAACAGCGGAAAAACGTGGCGAAAGCGGACGTCTAACTTCGGAATAAATGCCTTTTTCAAAATAGAGATACAGGGAATTTTACTAATAAAACTCCAACTGACCAAAACAGAATATATAATCTAAAAATATACAGATGGTGATCAGAAAATGGAAGCACCTGTAGTTGGCAACACGTCAGATGTATGGGTTGGCAGTGGTGTCGTGGCGCCCGCAGCGCTGGACCACTGGTGGTGGTGTGTTAGGTCGGTCTCCATACTACGTCAGGCGCAGTGGAACAGCAGTGTCCAGTGGCTGCAGCAAACGGAGGTAGTGTATAATGGGAGACCTCTCAGATTTTCAAAGAGGGAAAATTGTTGGTGCGCGGTTATGTGGAGTGAGTGTGACGGCAGTGGCTACTGTGTTAGGTGTGTCGCGTGGGACAGTGTCGAAGGTGATGACGGCCTACACAACACACGGGAAAACCACATCGGGGAAGCGGAACAGTGGGCGGAACAAAATCATGAGTGACAGGTCACGCCGAGTGTTAAAGCGCATTGTCACGCAGAACCGTCGTGCCACTGCGGAGGAAGTGACGGACGAATTCAATCAGCACCTCGCCCACCCTGTTTCGACAATCACAATCCGCTGCGAATTACGTGACATGAACTTACGGTGTCGTGTTGCACGGTCCAAACCGCTCATCAGGGACCATAACGCTTTCGCACGCCAAAAATGGTGCCGCGACCATGCAACTTGGACCGTTGAGGACTGGAAACGTGTAATATGGTCGGATGAGTCATCCTTCACCCTATTCCCAACCACGGGCCGTGTTTATGTGTGGAGAACGCCCAAAGATGCTTATGATATGCAGTTTCTCCGCCCAACTGTGAAACATGGCGGCGGTTCGGTGATGCTGTGGGTTGCCATATCATGTTTTTCATTGGGTACTGTGGTCACACTTAGCGGACGAATCACTCCCAACGATTATGTTGCAATTTTAGGAGACCACTTGCATCCTATGGTCCGGATGTTGTTCCCGGATAATGAGGCCATCTTCCAGGATGATAATGCACTCATTCACACAGCTGGCGTTGTTGCAGCGTAGTTTGAAGAACATCGGAATGAAGTTCAACACCTCCCCTGGCCCGTTCCCAGATCTCAACATAATTGAACATCTGTGGTCCGTCTTGTAAACACGACTCCGGCGACGATTTCCACCTCCATCCTCTCTCAAAGAACTGGACGATGCCCTGGACGAGGAAGGGTGTAAAATTCCACTTGCTACCATTCACGACCTCTATGCCTCCATCCCACGTCGCATCAAGGCTGTTCTGAAGGCGAAAGGTGGCCCGACACCATATTAATGTGGTAAGTTGCAATTTCGTTCAGGTGTTTCCATTTTTCTGATCACCATCTGTATATTCTGCTTTGGTCAGTTGAAGTTTTATTAGTAATCTTCAATTTTCCAAAGCTACAATGAATAATTTAAAAGGGAATTTTCATCAAAATTGACAGCACATATGGGATTTTTAGTATACTTATTTCACCGACGCCATCAAAACTCTCTATAAGCAAGTAAGCTAATGACGCTAGATTAACCCGTAAGTAGTCGCGCCATTTTTTGTAACGTAAGTACTCGCGTGGAGGTGCCACAGACCCCATATTTTTTGTTGTTTTTTTAGTTGTTAATTAAAATATTGCGGTGAGAATTGCTAGAGACATTCCTTATAACCTTTCTTTTCGACTCAGTGATTAATAAAAGGCAAAATATTCATGTTTCTTAGGAAGATACTGTAAGTGGCAGCAGTATAACCGACTCCATTTTCAAGAAAATCACTAAGGAAACTTGCTGGGGGTCCAGGAGACCCCCACGCGAGCACTTACGGGTTAAACGTGAAATCAGTGCATGTTAGTGTGCAAGTGATTTATGTAAGAACTTATATATATATATATATATATATATATATATATATATATATATATATATATATATACGTATATACAGGGCCGGATTTAGGGGGTTCAAAGATTCACGTGCACCTCCCTCCTTCGTGCACCTTTAGGTAAATATTAGTGCTGTTGAATTTTTGTGACATTTGCGGTTTTCGGTTTTTGAGAAAACCGATTTTCTGAAAACCGAAAACCGCAAATGCGGTTTTCAAAACCGAAACCGCAAAAGCGGTTTTCAAAACTGAAACCGCAAAAGCTCTTTTCGAAAGCGAAAGCCGCCCGAGACCGTGTTTGCGGTTTTATAAGGATTGTCCTTTTCAAAGCAGAAACAATGTTTGCTGTTTTTAATTACACCTTTTAACAATTGTGAAAGCATCTATCGATCGAGACAAATGTATTGATGTATATGTGTGTTTTAACTTTTTTTATTTGCTCCAAGACTATTATGGTAATATGTGCAGCACAGTGCGAAAGGGATAGTTCGATGGTTGTACAAGTCACAGCTAAATTAGCTTTTTCCTTAGCTTTTTTTTTTAGTTATTTCTTTGACGACACTTTCAGTGTTCTTTTCGGCTGCAGGGAAGCAAACTGGACCCCACCTGATTTTCATATATGTTGTAAATTAGACCACCAGGAACACGAATCTGAAGGAATTTTGACATTTCGAATGTCAGAACTCGAGATATTCGAACATAAATTGACGATGGAAGCAAACTGGACCCCACCTGATTTTTATATATTTTGTAAAGTAGACCACAAGGAACACGTATCTGAAGGAATTTTGACATTCCGAATTTCGGAACTCGAGATATTCGAACATCAAGTGAAAACGGAAGCAAACTAGATCCCAACTGATTTTTATATATTTTGTAAACTAAACCACGAGAAACACGAATCTGAAGGAATTTTGACATTCCGAATTTCAGAACTCGAGATATTCGAACATAAAGTAACCAGGAAGCAAAAAGGACACTATTTGATTTTTATATATTTTGTAAACTGGACCAAAATTAGCAATTATCTGAACGAATTTTGACATTCCGATTTCCCGATCTCGAAATACTAGAACTTATACAGTAGTTTTATGTAATATGTATAAAAGTAACGAAGAAAGTTCTGTCGCTTTTTGACCTATCACTTAGAGCATCGATATGTCACCTAAGACGTACCTGGAAGATCAAAAATTGTACCCATCAGTATCAATGACCTTCTGCCAACGTTCGGGATGGGCATGGATTCCTTCGCGGTAGAACTTGGTTTGCCGTGAAGCGAAGAAGGTATCAAGTGCATTTAGCACCTCTACTACGGAGTTGAACTGGAGTCCTCTAAAGTGAGTGTCCAAGGAAAGGAACAGGTGATAACCGGACGGTATAATGTCCGGACAGTATGGCGAATGCAATAATGTTTCCCATCCAAGGTGTAGAATGGTGTCCCGGCTCATTCTAGCTATGTGGGGCATAGCGTTGTCCCGTAATGGGGAACCCCTTAGCGATTGAGAAGTGTTGGCTCCAGGGTTTTGAGTTTTTCTTGAACACGGCTCAACTGCTGACAGTAGACAGTTGCATTGATGTTCTTCTCTGACCACCCGGTAGCAGTTCCCGATGCACGATGTCGTGAGCAGTCCACCAAACACACAGGAGGAATTTCTGCTGCATTACTGATTTCAGCTGTTTTGGAACCGGTTCATGGAATTTTAACCAATGATGACGGCGCCGTGGAGCTTCGTACAGGACCCAGTTCTTATCACATGTCAACATCCTGTCCAGAAATGGCTTCTTCCTCAGACGAGACAACAAAGAATCACAAGTGTCTGCACGCGTAGCCTTCTGGCCCGGAAACAAATCATCTGGGACACATAGACCCAACTTGTAGTGCTTCCCAAATTAATGGAGGTGCTGGCGAATGGTTTCTCGACTAACATTGAATGTTAGCACCAGTTCCTCACATGTCTGTTCGGTTCAATTGCTACCTGAAGATCCTCATTTTGTACATGTGTTGGTCTTCCGGCACGTGTGGTGCGTCTTTCGTGAGTGTTTCGTCACCGTTCTTAAACTTGCTAAACCACCCTTGCACTGTCTGCGTAATCACGACACCCTCACCATAGGCCTGAGGTATCTTCCGCCCCGCTACAGTGGCGTTTGATCCAAGTTGGAACTCGTACAGCATACACGCCCCTATGACGCTCTGTGGAGGTTCCATATTCATTCCTTTTGGTTCCATAGTGTCCTTTTTGCTTCCGTCCTTAAATACATTTACGTTGTAACTGAACTGCCACAACCAGGTAGAATGTTGGATATACCCACACCAACAACTGACCTTCGCCTTATCTTCATTCGCATTCAACTCACGGTATGAGGGTCAATTTTACACAGAACTCCACAAAAAGCGACAGAACTTTCTTGGTTACCTTTATATATCTTACAGGACATAATATGTTTCGTATAGAGAATATTGTGTTTTTTTCATATAGCGTCTATATTAAACTTTAAGTTTTAATATCTCGAGTTCCTGAGGTCGGAATGTCAAAACGCCTTCAGATTCGTGTTCCTCGTGATCTAGTTTACAAAATATATAAAAATCAGGGGAGGTCCAATTTGCTTCTCTGCATCCTACTTTTCAAACGAAACAGTTTTCCAGAGTATACATTTTGCTTCAAACTGAGTTCTGCCCTGGTTAAGAAACGTAAATTCGCTTCTATAAGAGTCTTTAAAGTTACACTTGAAATTGTCGTTCGGCATTCTTGTAGCTTGTGAAAGCATTAATAATTCAAGTATGTTTGTTACAATATCTACAAACGAATATTCATTCGTATAGAACCTCCAATACATCACATAGAAAACACATGAACTATACAAGGAAAACCATTGTGCATTAGAGCAGATCTTTTATTAGCAAATGATTCTGCACACGCGCACTGCTCAGACAGCCCAGAGCCTGAGCCTGAGCGCGAGTCCAAATTTAACTCAATCGCGATTGAGATTGTCAAAGGTGTAGTGGTTTACGTTGAATATACCATACCAACACTTTATCAACTAAGTCCTCTTAGATTTTTCTCCAATCCCAAAAAGCGGGTGGTTTTTCGTGATTAAGATATGTTTAAGCGGGGGACGAATATATAACCTGAAAATCGGGTGGTACCCGCTAAAATAGGGTAATAAGCCAACACTAAGCTCAATAGAAATAAGGTATATCCCTATTTAAAATCACTACACATGCAACTCATGAAATTCAATTTGAAATATCATCCACTTAGACTGACATCTTTTGTATTATTATTACTCTTTCCACATATTTTTAAAAATAGTACTGCCACTCTTTCTTTTGTTAACAAAAAGGCACCACCTCCCTTTCTTAATATAAAGAAAGAGAAAAGAAAGAAAGAAAATCTCTATCGCAATACACAATTTTATTGTTGATTTGTTGCCACTCCGATAAATGTGAATGTTGTGGTTTTGCATGTGTCGACTGGCTTCTTATCGCAAGTCCCAGACACCTGCAATAGTTTATACTAGACCGAAACACCGATCATATTGTATTCTGTATCTTTTTATTTCCCAATAACGATAGCGTGCCTCTTTGAGAAATTGCAATTTTTTTTTTATTCTGCCAATTGTAAAAGTATAGAATTTCCCTACACTTTAGGACATTTTAAGAAAAAATACCTTCTTTTCCTTCTGCAAATTTTGATCATTTTTTCCCTACGCCGCCGAGGGAAATTTCCCTCCATTTGGCAACTGTGAGCCGGTATAGGGAAAGATTCTTTGCCGTTTTCTCGTCGTTACTTGATATTAGTGCTATAGATTTTTGTGACATTTGCGGTTTTCAAAACCAAAACCGCAAAAGCGGTTTTCAAAACCGAAACCGCAAAAGCGGTTTTTAAAACCGAAACCGCAAATGCGGTTTTCAAAACCGACATTTCGGTTTTATGAAATTTCACTTTTTTCAAAAACTGGTTTTCGGTTTTTTCAAACACCGATTTCGACAGCACTAGTAAATATACATTACCCAAAGTGAGAAGCTAGCAGTAACTTTTGCAAAATCAACAGTTTTTCTGAAGGTTAAAGGAAATGAATTCATCGAGAGCCCACTTAGCATTTCCAAAGGAATTCCTCATTCACATCAAAGATGCCTAAAGTCATTTTAAAACCTCAAATTTAATTCAAATGTACTGGTAGTTATTGGTGCACCCTCTCAGAGAATCCTGGATCCGGCCCTATATATATATAAGGAACAAGGAACGTAACTGTTTTTTTTTTAAGTCATGAATGGAATATAGTAAATTACCTAACGAGAAATAGCGAATTTCTAAAACATCTCATCCGGAATAAAAAGAGAATTAAATTTGTCTAGTTTTATTACGTTCAGTAGAACATTACGGCTCAAAAACGTCATGGAAATAGGGGAAGGTCGTCTGGTATCCGACACCGTAGCTTTTTTCAGTTTGTCATTCTGAAAAATAGCTATATCAAATTACTTAATGCACAAAATGATACCTTGGTATCTTACACACAACGTGTTAAAGGTGATTTGGCAGGTAAAAACTAATAATATATATTTTTGTAAAAAAAAAAATCAAAGGTAATACAAATTAGCATTCTTAAAAAGTGGAGGGTGGAATCGGACAAACATAAAACTATAGAGAAATTGGTCTTTTGAGGTAATTTAATAACAGAACAAATTGCAAATATTAGCTGTTTACTTACAGGAGTTCTTACACACCAAATAGAGTTTTATTACACTTTGAAATAAGCCTAAAATAAGTGTAAATAATAGATTTTAACAGCTTAGTCTCATCAAGAGTTGTTATTTTTTTTATTCTGACACAAATCACAATGATAAAACAGTCTGCCTTCAAAATTTTCACATTGTTCATGGACCAAGTCTTTACACATATTGCGCTGTATCCAATCATCAAAAGACTTCCCGCAGATTATACTGTTTAGTTTTTCAGCAAGTTTGTAAACTAGTTTTTAAAAATTCTGGTATGCTTAGTGGCATTAGACTAGTTAACTATACAAAGCCTTTACATGATTGTATAATATTTCTTCTTGGTCACGTTCTACTAAATGTGCCTTTGTTATCCGAGCAGCGAGGTTTAGCTGTTACCTCTTTCCCTTCCGACAGTTTTCGACACGATTTCCTAATGTATTCTAAGGAAATAATTTTGTCCATGACCAACTTTATACTTTCTTCATCGCAATTGCCACGTATTTTTCCCATGGTTTTCTGAAAAAGCCAGAAACCATTAAAAAACGTCAAGTTTACTTACCAGTGTTTTGTCCGATACCACCTGATTCCCTTTTGTCCGTTACCAGCCGAAAGACTTGTAACTTGTGAATGGCTACCGGCTTGTAACAACACGAAGGCAACTATACGCCTAAATTATAATATATACACCCTAAACTATAATATATAATATATATAACTTGTAAATTATAATATATACAAGTTGCAGGTACACAAATCTATCTCCGTGCACCTGATTACTCGCAAAAATACAAAAACTTTGAAGCACGAGATACACCATTCATCGGACAAATCCACTATGGCGTGGGCTAGGCTAGTTCATTTCGATGAACTAACTATATGCTTGACATGTACCGCCTTAAGCAGAAAATAACGAAAACTGCTTTTGTCCGATACAACCCGCTGTCTGATACCAGACGACTTTTCCCTACTAAATTCAGACAGCAAAATGTGCTTGTTTTCATCAACGAATTCAGTTATCTCTTTTAATTTAAAAAAATACTTATTAGGAATTTAGAAGTTCGAATTTACGAATAATTCACTCAAATACTTTTTTAAAAAAGTTAGTTTCATATGGTAGTTTCAGTTTTCATATTTTATAAATGTTTGAAAAGTTTGTCATTAGCACGGCCCGGATCTTGTTGACAAGTCAACTTTTTTCTGTTACGCATAGGACAAGGCAAGTTCAAATAAAAACATTATTCATCAACTCTTGGTTCTAAAAATATATTTTTTTAGGGTCAACTTTTGGTCACTTTTTGCCGTTTTGAAGTTTCAGGTCAATTTTTAATATTTTAAGGTAACTTTTAGGTCACTTATGGTCTTTTTATTCTTTTTCTTCTACGTAAGGAAACCTTAAAATGAAAACTGTTTACGGATTTAAAAACACGAAGTTAAATGATCTTTTTTCCTGCTTCCTGATTATTGGGCTGGAAAAACTGCATTCCTAACAAGTTAATGAACACTAAGCTGTAGCTGGTTGACGAGGCTGGGGGTTCGTAAGTGGCCAAAGCAGATGGTTGTAGGTTGTATACCACAAAGGATATGACTACGTGAATAACTAAAAATAGATTAGAAGACGTACAAAGATTTTAAACGTGGTTTTTATCTATTATTCTGATGTATACAATCTACACTTGCGAACTTTTATTCTTTAAGTGTGCTTCCTAGTTTCAACTTGAGAGTGAATTGATGCTTTCAGTATGTAGAATGCCGAGGTCTAAACCATCTACAAATTCTCATTTAAGACAGATTGTTTCTGAATTTGGTGTGGATGCTTTTAGTACTGACGGTAAAGTATGTGAAGTAAAAGTGGCAGCAGAGAAAAGATACACTGTGCAGAAGCATATCAGAAGCGAAAAACATTTACGCGCAGTTGAAAACAAACATGAAACCAAATGTTCGCAGTTGTTACTTATGGAGAGTGCTTCGAATAGTAAAGGCAAATCCTCAGTTTTCAAAAGAGTTGTGTGGAGTTTTAGTATCTTCCAATATTCCTCTTTGGAAATTCAATAATGTGAAATTGCGGGATTTCTTGGAGCGTCATACAGGTCGTTCCATTCCAGATGAAACAAATCTTAGGAAAAATTACATGCCAAAGTGTAACGAGCACACAATAAGAAAAATAAGAGAGGAACTTCGGACTCAGAAAATTTTTTGTTTCTATAGACAGACTAGTGATGTAAAGGAACGCTATATAGTCAATGTTATTATTGGGGCAATGAAAGCCGACGAACCTAGCAAAATATTTTTGCTAACTGGTGAAGTGTTGGAATCTGTCAACCATTTTACAATATGTAGACTTTTCGATAAATCGATATCCCTACTTTGGCCTGAAGGTGTCCAGCAAGACCATGTTGTTTTTGTATCAGATGCCGCTCCGTATATAATTAAGGCTGCTACTTCAATAAAATCGTAACAATGTTTACAGTTATCTACTACAATGCTGAATAAAATATGAGCTAAATTTTCTGACGATTACAAAGTTCCTGAGTTAGTTTGTTGTATCACAGCTTATAAAATGTTTATATTTTGCTTAACTCGATATAGGCCTATATACCTGTAATTCAAATATGAAATGCTTAGCTATTTACTAAATTGGTCAAAGTTTAGTTTCAATATTATTGCTTTTTTTAAACCAAAGACACAAATGATCAATTGACTGCAACTAACTGAAACAAAACTTTTGAACTTTTGAAAATGAGTGCAAATGGTAATTAAAATCCAATAGATATTTTTAAAATGTCAATGTTTTAATGAAATAAACGTATAAAAAACTACAAGTTTTAAGGTCAACTTTTGTGAATTTTAGGGTCATTTTACAGGAATTTTAGTGTCATTTTATAGGTCACTTTTTAGAAAATTTTAGGTCAACAAAATCCGGGCCCTGGTCATTAGTATAGTGCGCGGGAAATTTAGGAGCAAAATTGGAATTTCTGCCTTTTAAGATGCGATTTTATAAAGGTTCCAGGTTTGCATCACTGTTTTATAGAAAGATATTCGAAAACAAAAAGTATTAGCGATAATTGAAGCACCCCGCCGAAGAACGATATATGTTACATTCTAGTCATTTCGAGAAAAAAAATAGTGTCTGATGAAGTCAAGTGGGTAGTTGGCGAAACTGTTACACATTATTAATTTTTATAATGAACGTATTCTTTTGCTCAGCGAATAGTTTCAATCAAATTTGAGAAAAAACTTGCAGTATATTTCAGGAGTACAATAGGGAAAAATAAAACCAAGTGGAAGCACGTTGTGAATGGTTGAATAATATCTGATCTGATTAGTGGTTAATTTGTAGTCTTGAGCAGCATGGCAGACCGCTAGAAAAATTCGCCATGGAGCACCGATATATGTGCATAACTACAATTTAATATATGAACACCAACAGTTATGGGAACAGTATGGCAAGTTAATGTATATTTGAATAAATGTCCTAGGTACACTACAACACTCATTGAATGTATCAACATATACGTTGATGGAAGTGGCAAAGTACCTTGTTACCAGTTTCTGAACCAAAACACACAAGTAATGTTTCGATGACGCCAAAACAGACGCTTTACTCTGGCAAACAACTTTCAAGCAGTTCTTGACACACAATAATCAAGACAGCTCGGTTACACTCTGGAAAGTTATTCTGATGCCAGATCGGTAACCAAAATAAAACACCTTTTGGCACAGGACCGCAAGAAAAAGGTATACTTCTTTGCAAATTTCAAACGACCACCATTTTGTAATATGTTGATAGATCGTTTTGATTTTCATACTAAACAGAGATCTTATAAATACCAAAAAAAAATGGTTTCCATCGGTTACTAATTACGGAAATTATGAGTTTTGGAACATTTCAAAGGGCCGCCATTTTTATTATTTCAACCCGAACATTCTGGTTCAAGAACCTATTCATGATATCGATACAACCAATTTTTTCTGACAGGTTTGGTTTACTATTATCTTACAGTTTGTTGCACTTGTTTTATGGTTCCAATTTGACAGATATCGTTGTTCCACTTACCTTCGTTGGCTACCATTTTGCCCTAATATTCTTGGTTCTTCCACTTCTGAGTGCCTTTCCCTATATCCCTTCATTTTAAACCTTCTCCCGTTCTTTCATGCAGACACGTTTATTTTGCTCGTACGTTTTCTGCTTTTATTATTCCGATGAATGTTGCTACCTGTCATTGCCATACTCCATCGTGCTTTAACATAATAATATCGTTTGTTCCGGTTAGAAACCACTTTGGTAGCACGCCAGTCCGATCTCGTGACCAAACTTTCAGTGTATGTCCGACTTGTTCACTGATAACTCAAAACGGTCCAAGAAGTCACATGTATCGTTGTTCGGCGGAGTGCTTCAATCTTTGAATGTACTAAACCTTGGGAAACCACAAAATTTTAATTCTCAGAATTAATTGTAACTATTGTTCGATAAGCTGTTGAAAGTCTGCAGCTAAAGAAAGCTGTCATCTGAGAGTTGAATAGAACACGTGGAGCATTTGAAGTTCTGCTAGTAAAGACTGTAAGAATAGAATCATCAGCTATGATGACAAAACCTCTAGCTCATAATTCTATAGTTGTACTAATATGATATGATTATTTGTTTACGTGTGATTATCAAATAAAAAATTAATAATACTTGACATAGTTGATAAAAGATTCAACATTAAACTACGGGCAATATCGCAGTCAGCGACTTTAGTTGCATAGAAACAACATGAAAGGCTACTACAATGACCAACATGTCAATGATTGACCTACAATTAAAATTTATTCTGTTTACAATACATGAACCACCACCTTCCTTTAACAGCACGTAATTCGTATCTTTGTGCAGAACAAAGATAATAAACTCAACATTTACAACTCCCAGTTTTTCCACTGTCATCTAAGTGTTATAAATCGTAATTATTATTAATACAACTTTATTTTGGACAATCATAGGGGACAGGCCATCTGAACCTAAGTTTGGGCCTAACTACACGGCATCTACAGACGTCGAATGGAATGGAAATTTCATTTCGAGAGGTAAAAAATATTGAATGAAACCTAGATCACGCAGTTCCTTCCTGTCACGATTTGGAAAGTCGGGTCTCAACTTGTGTTAGTTGAGGGGTGTTACGTAATAGATATAATTTGTTTATAAGATGTGCATTAGAATTTGCAAAAGGTCTTCACTGCAACATTGAAACCACAGAGTTTGTTGCTTATCGTGTGGTCCCAGGATCGAACATCAGAGAGGTATAGTGTTGACCAGAGCCGGATTTAGGTTTGGTGGGGCCCTAAGCTATTGAAGATAATGGGGCCCTTTAAGTATCAACATGAACGTAGGCACACTATATACAGAAATGAAGAAACTAGTGATATTTTAGGAAGCAGACTACCAAACGGATCCCATTGCTTACATCATAGGAGTCTACACAACAAGAAGCACTGTTGCTATACGTAGATTTTATTTAATTTGTTATTTTTCTTACATTTGTGGAAATGAACATTCAGTTGAGTTGAGCTGATTTTGAGTTTAATGTCCCGTTCAGCAGCGAGGCTATATGAGACGTGGACCTACTGATTAAGGTGGAATCCGAACCACATGAGCTTCCGCCGGGAATCGAACCCGGATCTGCCATTAATTCCCCCCCCCAAGAGAGTAGGGTCCTAAGCTATAGCTTGTTTAGCTTTAATTAAATCCGACACTAGTGTTGACACTTGATGGAGAATTGTGAAGCAACTGGTATTCTATACTTGAATTAAGAGGTTGTCAACTAAAACACACAAACAGAAACAATTTATAATAGGCCTAGTCGATGTGCTTCAGCTAACAAACAGAATCATTTGAGTTAAAGCCCTTCGTCATCCAGAGCTTCGATCCTTATAGAAATAGTGTTATTTTCTCATATTCTCGGTCTTCCTTGTCAACTACGTAGCAGTGTCAGGTGTATAGCACATGAAGAAATTTGTTTTTGTGGAATGAATTTTTTCTGAATTAATATTGAGGCAGGGCGTGGTGATAAAATTAAAAACGGTTTTAAGGAATTTGTTCACATTTCATAAACCGAACTTCCAGTCGTTTTTCTTGGGGGATGAGATTTTTGGACTATTTTCTCAAAAACGACACAAGCGATTTTGTTCATATTTCGTAAATAAATATGTCATTAATAACTTGACAATATGAGATAACTCATTTGTCTCGAAAAGTACACAAGGGTTAGTTATTAATGGAATAAGTTTTCCCGGACAATTTTCTCATAAAAACTACAACGATTTTTTCATATTTTATTGATAGATGGTTTACTAATAACAGGGGTGTAGCCAAGGGGGGCACATCGGGGCCGGGCCCCCCAAATGGTTTCCTGGCCCCCCCAAGTGACCAGCTTTTAAAACATCATAGTAAAATTATCTCGCTTCATTCATTTAAAAGTAACAAAGTCTATTGACAATTAATAATTTATAGTAAAATAGTAAGGAGAAATATTGTTTTTTTTTCATACCGATCGAAAAATAGTATAGTATAGGATACTTTTTTTTTGTGACAGCAGATTACACAATTTACTGCAATTTATATTTGACAGTTTGAAGACGAACGTTTTAACGAGATACTACAAATACAGCCATAAAACAAAGGTATTAAACTGATTTGTAATACAGTATATTTTTATATGCTTTAACAAGTGTTTTAAAAGACATAGAGGATGGAAAATTTGGTGAGAAACAATGCTTTTATTCAATTTGGATTTCACTCGCTCTCTCTTTTATTTCTACTCAGTGTAATAAAATAATTATGTTTTTTCAGTCACGAATAATAAATATTTTTGTCAGGAAACCGTAAAGAAATTAAGTGAAGTTTCAAAGAAAATCAATCTTGTGTAGGTAGGTTCTGTATACAAGGTCTTAAATTTAAATGTAAAGGTAACCAAGAAAAGTTTTGTTGCTTTTTCACCCACCACCTTCGAACATTGATATGTCACCTAACCTGGAAGATCAAAAATAGTCCCCATCAGCATCGACGACCTTCTGAAAACGTTCTGCAAGGCCATGGAATCCATCGCGGTAGAACTTGGTGGGCCGTGAAACGAAGAAAGTATCAGGTGCATTTTGGACGTTTACTAGGGATTTGAACTGGCGTCCTCTAAGGTAATTGTTCAAAGAATGGAACAGGTGATAATCGGACGGTGCAATACCCGGAGAATATAGTGGTTGCAATATTGTTTCCCATCCAAGGCCGAAAATGGTGTCCTAAGTCATCTTAGCCACGTGGGACTTAGCGTTGTCCCGTAAACGAGGACCCATTTGCAATTCAGAAGTGATGACTCCAGAGTTTTGAGTTTTTGTTGAGCACAGCTCAACTGCTGACACACAGTTGCATTGATACTATGACCAGCTGGTAGCAGTTCCCGGCACGATGCACCAAACACACAGAAGGACCTTCTTCTGGTACAGTGCTGGTTTCGGCTGTTTTGAAATCGGTTCATGGGATGCTAACCAATGACAATGGCGCCGTGGAGCTTCGTATAGGACCCACTTTTTCTCACATGTCAACGCTCTGTCCAGAAATGGCTCCGAAACAGTAAATAAACACAGGCGACTGCCGCGTTGCCTTCTGGCCCGGAGTCAAAACATGTGGGACCCATCGATCCAACTTGTAGTGCTTCCCAAGTTGATGGATGTGCTGCCGAATGGTTTCTCCACACACTGAATTGTAGTCCCAGTTCCTCTTTGTACATGTGTTGGTCTTCTGGCACGTGGTGTTTTCGGGTGTTTCGTCATAGTCCTTAAACTTGTTAAACCATCGCTGCACTGTCCGCGTCGTCACGACACCCTCACCAAAGGCCTGGCATATCTTCTGTCCCGCTACAGCGGCGTTTGACCTCCATTTGAACTCGTTCAGCATACATGCTCTTATGACGCTCTGTGAATGTCCCATGTTCCCTCTGTCTTTACGCTAGTTCACGGTGTGTCTGAATTGCCACAACCAGGTAGTATGTTGGATATACCCACACCAACAACTGACGTTCGCCTTATCTCCACTCGCATTCAACTCACGGTGTGAGGTCCAATTGAACACAGACTTCCACGAAAAGGGACAGAACTTTCTTGGTTACCTTTATAGTTATGCACAAAAGTATAGCGTTTGGTCCTGGGCAGTAGTTCTTGATTAAGCATAATAAAAACTATCTTGAATATAATTTATGGATAATAATAATAATAATAATAATAATAATAATAATAATAATAATAATAATAATAATAATAATAATAATAATAATAATAATAATAATAATAAGCTAAAATAGTGTTTTTAGTTTTTTAGAAGGAAACCAACATTTTCCTTTCTTTGAGGCCTCAAAACACTAGCAGCAACATTTTTTTAGCTTTGTACATTGTAGCTGCCCCCCCCCCCTAAAAAACGACGGCCCCCCCTACACAAACCTGCTGGCTACACCCCTGACTAATAACCTAAAAATACGGCATAACTCATATCCCTGAAATAATTCACAAGAAATAATTTATTCTGGAGATGAGTTTTTCTTTAAAAAGCAAGACTCAGACAATTTTGTTCATATGTTATTATAACTCTACAATGTTGCGCAAATCATTTGTCACAAAAATGTTTCCAAGGGTAGTTTCCTTTTTATTATTAATATTACTGTATCCTCAAATATCACTCATGAGATTTTGTTGATACCTCATAAACAAATGTTGCATAAATAACCCTAATACACGGTAGCCATTTGTCATTAAAAATTCCACAAAACTGTTTACTTTTGAGGTTGAGTCTTGTTCAAACGAATATTGCGAAAACATAATTTTGTATTTCATAAATCAATATTTCAGTAATAACATGATAAAAACTTTGACATGAAAGGTTCAATACGAGATTTCGTATATTCTATCTACATACATAAAGGTGAAGTTAGACAAATAGGCTTTCTAAAAAATTTTCTTTTCCTATGAATAGTTTATTGGTACATTTCCTACAACCTGTGAATGTAATTTTGTTCAGCGTTAACAACAACAATAATAATAATAATAATAATAATAATAATAATAATAATAATAATAATAATAATAATAATAATAATAATAATATTAATAATAATAATAATAATAATATTAATAATAATAATAATAATAATAATAATAATAATAATAATAATAATGCACAATATGTAGATGTGCAGATTATGCATAGTGACTTATTGATGCTTTCACATTCTGAAACAGGACTTTCGGTTCGCTTTTAGTATGTAAAACTTCGGCCCCTGTAAAAAAAAAAAAAAAAAAGCCTTAGGCACCCCAAGAGAAAGTTGCAGGGTACACCCCTGTCGATAAGTTATAAAGTCGGTGACTGTGGCTAGTGTTATACTTGTTGGTGATGTAAGCATCTTTTTTGCATTATGGATAATTACTACTTGAACCGACTACTATAAATGTAAGCGTCCTTTTTGTATTGCGGTACCGACTACTATAGGTCCCATAGTATTGGAGCTATAGACCTTTAAAGTTCATTTTTTCATGTTTCTGGGAGCCTATAACTCCGGAAAGAAGCATTTGTGCACCCAGGTTGCTCTATACTTTTTATCTTGATGTCAGGAATCACCACCCAAACCTTGTATGTGTTGTTTTGAAACACCCAGTATATTTTGTTTAAAAAAACTGGGATTGAGCATCGAAAAGTCTTATGGTATTGATTAGTTATTAATATTTTTTTTTAGGATTGAGCTCTTAGTTTTGTCTTAGTCCTGAATTAAGTTATTTTTTTTTTAGTTGAAACTTTTATTTGTATCAAACCTAAGTCTGGAGTTGAACTGAAGTATTCTGAAGTGTAACGTCACCATTCTCTTTGCTAATGTTGAAATTAGGATTATAGATTTTTGTATTTTTAAAGTTTTGGCAACAATTATTACGCTACTTAAATTTGTGGAACTTTACCTTCTATCCCTACTCCTGCCTCTTAATCTAATCATTTATTCTAGTTCCCTGTTTTATAGTTTCTCATGCGCTCTTTCTTTATGATAAGAAAAGAAAGGGCTTGTACAATTAACTCCTCTACAGGTTTTATTAACACTGCTTACATAGTTAGCAAGTTCTGCCTTACAACAGAACACTTACAGAACCCTACATACATATACTTACGTAAAAGTAAACTTATAGAATTTCTCCTATGGATTATATTAGTTTTGCATCGGTATGAATTGAGTTTAAAGGTATCTTTTTTGATTATTAATTGGTAAGTCGTTCTCTATAATTGATATGCTAGACATGATTCTCTATCTATCTACAGGGTGGCGCGTATTGTATCTACCAGTTGCAGTTGGCAACCCTGATCAAATGCGCGTACGAATGCTGCGCATGCTTACGGCACTGAATAGCAGGGCCTCTGGCAATTAGTTTACCATGGAGCGGTGGTCTGTGCAGACGCGAATTGCGGCGGTGGAAGCCTTTATCCGAACCGGTTCTGCCAGTGAGGCTCAGCGGGCACTGCGACGAAACAGTGATGATCGCCATGTTGCTATACCCGAGAGACACAGTATTCTGAGATGGGTGAGACAGTGGCGGGCCACAGGTAGTGTTGTGAACCGGAAATCACCAGGTCGTGGACGAAGTGTTCGAACAAATGTAAACTTGGAACGAGTGCGCGTAGCGATGGAACGCAGTCCCAAACGTTCAGCACGGCAACATGCACGAACATTACATTTGACACGACGTTCATTGGGTCGTTTGCTGGGTGATTTGAAGTTCCATCCGTATAAACTGCAGGTGGTACAAGAGTTGAGAGCCATTGATAAGGAAAACAGACTCAATAACTGCCAGAACATTCTTGAGTTGATTAACCGAGATCCACTGTTCCTCCAACAACTTTTGATGTCCGATGAAGCAATCTTCCACCTGACTGGGTATGTTAATAAGCAAAACTTCCGGTATTGGTCTCAGGAGAATCCTCGTTCATTACATGAAAAGCCTCAAGGTAGCCCAAAAGTTGTGGTATGGTGTGCAGTTGGAATGTGTGGCATTATTGGTCCCTATTTTTTTGAGGATGACGCCGGACATGCAACAACTGTAAATTCCGACCGCTACTGCCATATGTTACAGACGTTTCTCATTCCGGAATTGCAGGAAAGGGGTGTGATCAATAACGTTTATTTCCAGCAAGACGGTGCTACGGCACACACGGCACGCCAAAGTAAGTCTATACTCAGACAAACATTTCCAAACCGCGTGATATCCCGATTTGGCGATGTCTCATGGCCATCCCGTTCCCCAGATTTAACAGCTCCTGATTACTTCCTCTGGGGATATGTTAAGGAAAGGGTCTTTGCCAATCGCGTGAAGACAATTGACGAACTGAAGACTGCCATTCGTCATGTGATAAGTTCCATTCCACAGGATACGTTAATGCGTGTGATGAATGCCTTCCCACGTCGCCTGCAGCAGTGCATTTAGGAAAAAGGCGGACATTTACAGGACGTTATTTTTAAAGTTTAGTGAGCTCCTTCGACAAGTGTTGTACAGTGTACAAATTGCCAGTCCATATACTTATATTCCATAACAGTTTTGCATTAAAACTTGCATAACACACCTTTGTATTTTCATTTGAAGTTGGTAGATACAATACGCGCCACCCTGTAGTAGATTACATAGATATCATTCTCTATCTATCTAGTAGATTACATAAATATAATTCTCTATATAACTAGTAGATTATATAGATATGATTCTCTATCTATCTAGTAGATTACATAGATATGATTATCTATTAAGTAGATTACATAGATATGATTCCCAATCTATTGAGTAGATTACATATATATGATTCCCAATCTATCTAGTAGATTCCATAGATGTGATTATATATCTATCTAATAGATTATATAGATATGATTATCTATCTATCTAGTAGATTACCTAGACAAGATGTTCTATCTATCTAGTAGGTTCCATAGATATGATGCTATATCTACCTAGTAGATTACATAGATATGATTATCTATTGAGTAGATTACATAGATGTGATTCCCAATCTATCTAGTAGATTACATAGATATGATTATCTATCTATCTAATAGATTACATAGATATGATTATCTATCTATCTAGCAGATTACCTAGATAAGATGTTCTATCTATCTAGTAGATTTCATAGATATGATGCTATATCTATCTAGTAGATTACATAGATATAATTGTCTATGTATCTAGTAGATTACATAGATGTGATTCCCAATCTATCTAGTAGATTACATAGATATGATGCTCTACCTATTTAGTAGATTATATAGATATGATTCATTATCTACCTAGTAGATTACATAGATATGATGCTCTATCTATTGAGTAGATTACATAGATATGATTCTCTATCTATCTAGTAGATTACATAGATATGATGTTCTATCTATCTAGTAGATTACATAGATACGATTATCTATTGAGTAGATTACATAGATATGATTCCCAATATATTGAGTAGAGTACATAGATATGATTCCCTATCTATCTAGTAGATTACATAGATATGATTCTCTATCTATCTAGTAGATTACATAGATATGATTCTCTATCTATCTAGTAGATTACATAGATATGATGCTCTATCTATCTAGTAGATTACATAGGTACGATTATCTATTGAGTAGATTACATATATATGATTCCCAATCTATTGAGTAGAGTACATAGATATGATTCTCTATCTATCTAGTAGATTACATAGATATATTCCCAATCTATGGAGTAGATTACATTGGTATGATTGTCTATCTACCTAGTAGATTACACAGATATGATTCTCTATCTATCTAGTAGATTACATAGATATGATTCTCTATCTATCTAGTAGATTATATAGATATGATTCTCTATCTATTTAGTAGATTACATAGATACGATTCTCTATCTATCTTGTAGATTTCATAGATATGATACTCTATCTAGTAGATTACATAGATATGATGCTCTATCTATCTAGTAGATTACATAAATATTATTCTCTATCTATTGAGTAGATTACATAGATATGATTCTCTATCTATCTAGTAGATTACATAGATATGATGCTCTATCTATCTAGTAGATTACATGGATATGATTCTCTATCTATTTAGTAGATTTCATAGATATGATGCTCTATCTAGTAGATTACATAGATATGATGCTCTATCTATCTAGTAGATTACATAAATATTATTCTCTATCTATTGAGTAGATTACATAAGTATGATGCTCTATCTATCTAATAGATTTCATAGATATGATGCTCTATCTAGTAGATTACATAAGTATGATGCTCTATCTATCTAATAGATTCCATAGATATGATTCTCTATCTATCTACTAGATGAAATAGATATGATTCTCTATCTATGTAATCTACAATACTCGTGGGTGGCACATTGACTCAGTGGCTCACTGGTAGAGCGCTTACCTCTGATGTGTGGATTCCCTGGTTCGATCCCCGACCAAGTAAGTTTGTCAACAACCATTAAGCCCGAGGATTGGTGGACATCATCATACCTGTGCATTTTCTGTGGATACTTCCGTCTCCTCTCACATTTTCATTCCACCAATTAGAATTCACTTGCCTTAATCATCGACTTCTTGAGCCTAATGCGCATAACCGTGGGACGTTAAACTGATAGATTTCATTTTTACTACATACTTATCTTTCTATAGTGTGACTATAAATCTGTTCGTCGCCTCAAACGAATTTAATACAGGACACTACAACATCAGAATGAACTCTTTGTCAAGATTTTTGCTGGACAATGTTTATATTAAATGACAAACACAGCAAGCAAGGGAAACAAGAAAATGAATGCTTCATTAAAGAAATTATTACAGTGTTTTAACGTAACTAGGTAGTTCCCTAATTATATTCTTCTGATTAACGAGGTTTGCTAGTTGTAGAAGTTGTATCGTTTCTTCAACAATCTTGAAATAAGTCTCTAACTATCTATTTCTTGACAACAAGCTTCTTGATATATATATTACACAGTTCTTCCTGCTTGCCTTGTGGCTAGCGCGTGTATCTTTGGTGTACGTGGTCTCTGTTTCGACTTCCGGTGTAAGAGTATTAAAATTTGAACACATTATAGAGATTGGGATTCACTGTAGATTCACATTTTCATATAGCCTTAAATGTAGATTCACATTTTCATGTAGATTTAAACTGTAGATTCACATTTTTAAATAGCCTTAAACTGTAGATTCACATTTTCATATAGCCTCAGTGCTGAAAACCGGGGCTAAACTTCAACAAACAAAAGAGCAAATAAAAACAAGTTAAATCATTTACTTTACTGTAACAAGAAATGGATTATTCTATAACTATATTCTTCTCATCAACGAGCTTCGTAGTTTATAAATAGAAGCAATATCGTCCACTCGTCTTCACCAAGATTGAATATATAATTCAAGGACCCATACATCCTCACATACTATAAACCACATGTTTTCACTACAAACACGTGTTTTTACGATTATAAAGAAACAGTGGCAGACGACAAAAGAAACGAAGACAACACGGAAAACTACGAAGAAATCCGACAACCCCTCCACAGGTCCTCCCTCCAACTGGATGTCTATATAAGCGAGAGACGGGACCAAGTAATTATCAGTACCAGTGCTGATCATTCACCTATAAAACCCTTCTTTCGAGGCCGCCATGGACTATGGAGATAGGCATATCTTTTAATACCTACTCCCGGGGTTGCTATGAGCTACGGAGTGTAATTCTTTGAATGTCTACTTCCAAGGCTACTATGAGCTATGGAGCATAATCTATCCTGTTTGAGGTCGCTGCGGGCAAAGACAAACATCCTTTCTACCCGAAGGCAACATTATATGCTGAAGGGAAGTATTCCTTAACTTGCACTGAGAACATTATAGAATGATCAAAGACTTGGAGAAAACACTTTAAAATTTTGTATAATGGTTTATATAAGATATTTTCTTTTACAGTAGTAAAAAGATGAAGGATTAAATTTTCGAATGCATTATTATGACTTCTCTAATTGAATTTTCTATTGGGATTCTCTAATTATACATATGTATGTCTCATTATTATAATTTGCAGTTTCACGTTCCCTGGTTTTACCCTTTAGACTAAAGAAAATGGATGCTTAATGAAAATGTATTATTGAAAGATAATTGGTAGAATGCGAATGTGGAAGGAAACAGGAGCAAACCTACTGACATTATGATATCCATCCTCAACCTGCGTGTCGAAGGATAGGACCAGGGAT
Source organism: Thermobia domestica (assembly GCF_964235325.1). Lineage (NCBI taxonomy): Eukaryota > Metazoa > Arthropoda > Insecta > Zygentoma > Lepismatidae > Thermobia > Thermobia domestica. Next base: position 45,597,848 of record NC_137454.1, on the reverse strand, counting down.
CACATAGCACTATTACTGAGCCACTGTATCTCCTTCGTACTCACAAGCTTCATAATTACAATTAATTTGTGGAAGCTATATCTTTTTTTAAAAACGCGGTGGAAGTAATTTTCTAATTAACTTCTAATTAAGATACCTCATAATAAACCTTTAATAAGAAAAAAACACAATCCGCTTTCCACAAAAAAGAAAACATTTATGAAGCCCCAATTAAGGAGCATTACTTTTAATAAAATATACATAATCTACTTTCGTTTAATAAAATAAAGTTAAATCTCTCTAATTACAGTTTAACGATTAATGAACTGCGTTATATATAGAATTTATTTGATCCAATTTATTAGACAAGATTAGTGAATTCTTTAACTACATTCTATTAATTAACAAAATATAAAGAAACATTTATTTTTATATATTTCGTAATCTATAGTATTTATTTTGACGAGTTTTATTAAACATGTAATAAAGAAAACTTACGAATTCTCTTTTTATAAACGGAGCAGAAAATTGAAATGGAGACTCTTGGTCTTGGATTATTCAAAGTACGAACCCCCAGCATCCATACGTCGTTACATCCTGCCCGTCAGTGCATATAAAGATTGCTGAAGTTGATTTATGGAATGCTATTGAAAACCCTTACCGTAGTCCTCTTGATGGCCATTACATCATCAAAGTAGAAAACTTTAGTACAGACTTGAGTTTAGGAAGTAAAAAATAATCGTATAGACAGATACGGAGACAGATATGATGAATTGCGAGGTTGAGACAACATAGAGATCCTCTTTTGGGACAAAAAACTTGCACAATTATTGCCTTGTGACTTGGGGCATTGTGATAGAGCAGACACCACTGAATATTACCCCGATACTCAGGTCTAAGACATGTGATACGTTACAGTAACCGCCTTAATGGTAACCGCAAGGTAAAATGACACATTACGTGTATGTCATGTAGGCACAAATTTCTTATGTACAATGCCCTTACTATCGTTAAAAAAAAACAATGACCAAGAGCTTGATTTTGGATTCTGACTGATGTAATTTGTTGGTTTGTGCAGAGTTAGATTACTTTCACTCTGTCCTCTAGTTGACGGATCATACTGAAAATCCCATATCGCATCCCCAGTACCAATATTTAAGAATAAGTTAGAGTCCCTGTTGGCGATAGCAATCAGTTCCTTGGAGGAATCCCTGTGTTGTCTGTTTTTATATCGTAGGTTATTATTTGACATATAGTTTCTTTATTCGCATACAACTCCTCAGCAAGGATTCGCAGCGTCGCAGTTCAGTCTTCCGTGATTACACTTTCTCCATCAATTTCTACGTTCTTACTCTCCTTGCTACACCGTGGTGTTCATCATCTTCAGTTGACTTATGTCCTCCCTGAAACGCCAGTGCTATCCAAATACACGTGGACGGTATATAAACAAGTGGTTCCATACACTTGCTGAAATATTTAATAAATTTCTGTAGTAGTCTTACACAGGCGCGCACAAAACTTCGAGTTCCCGTTGTGGTTAGCAATAACACCTGTGTATATTAAACATGCCCACACACGTAACTCCCAGTCAAGATCAATGCATTTTGTATTAGTTTCTTCTTTTGTTTGCAGAAGAGTTTACTTTCACAGCTGCGCCACATGTTAAATAAATCAGTCTCAATTTCAAATTGCCATAATATGTATTCTTATGATTAACGTGCATCGTAGTTAGAAAAATTAAAGTATGTACTTTGCTTTGACAAAATGGAGATAATTCTTCAATTTATATCTTAAGAGGCCCCATCACGGCCAAATTAAAACACCGCTAATTTTACAAGAATTATATAATATCTTCAAATATATCAAAGATAATCGAAATGTGGAACAAGAGAGCCCTAGACAAGATTAATTTAGATGAGAAACCATTATCACCACTCACTTATCTCCTTTCGATTTCCAGCCATTTTCAAAATCGGCATTTATTTTCGCGTTTTTAAATGACTGCAAACGCAAAGCTACTAAGTGACTCGTGATAACTGTACCTCATGCAAAATAATATTGTCTAGGGTGTTCTTGTTCCACATTTCAATTATATTCTATCTATTTCAAGATATCACATAATTACTGTAAAATTAGCAGTATTATAATTTCGCCGTGATGCGGCCTCCCAATGATAATTCTATTTCACAATATATGTAATATATGGAAATTACTCAATCCACTTTTCTTAAGCAAGGTTAATGATTTCTCTAACTGCATTTAAATGATCTATAAACTTCGTAATATATAGAAGCTACAGAATCCAGTTTTCTTAAACAATGCTGATCAATTCGCTACTCCATTTCAACGATTGAAAATGTGATGTTTTGAAATTTAATCATCCACTTTTAAATAGATGATTGAATTCTCTAATTGCGTTCTAATTGTTAACAAAAAAAATCCATAAAATAAACAAGTTATGTCACTCGTGTTTCTTAAACTAACAAAGTTTGTAAGTTACACTTTTGTTAAATAGGTTTGTCCAGTAATGATTTTTTGTAATGTATAAAAGCTACATCATCCACATTTATTATGAAAGATTGATGAATTTTCCAAAATGCATTATAATGATTATAATCTTCATAATATGTCGAAGTTACATCATCATCCACATTTCTTAAACAAGATTGATGAATTTTCGAAGTGCTTTACAATAATATGAACAAACTTCATGATATTCAGTGGTTACAACACTCGCTTTCTCCTGTTTAATGAGTGTCGTAGTTCGTAAAATTTATAATTTCTACATTATCTACAATATCATGATATTTCCAAAATCATATTTTCTGATTAGAGAATTTTACAATTTGTTGAAAATAGATATTTACAAAGCACTTAATATCAAAATTAATGATTTAGTAAACAACATTAAAGTTGAAAAGAAACGGAACGTACAATCCTAGGTTCCACACAAGATGTTAGTGGGAATGATTCGAAATCACCCATTCACCAGATATTTTCAAGTTTCCACAGTATTTGTTTGCATTTTAATTCAATTCAAATATTCTCCATGGATGATCTTTTTCGAACAATAATATGTGTTCGAAGAAGCAAAGCATGTTGTGTGCTTGTGAGTTGCAAACAACCAGCCTATTTTATAGCGTAGTTACTTTTGTGTAGTTTAAGGGCACAATGTTCAAATTAATTCGATTTGTGTTTTAGAGTTATATTTGAAACAGTTGATTGGAATTACTTTTATTTGGAGAGATCCTTCAGCCAGACAAAAAGAAAACTACCCTTTATGCTCTTGTGGTATCAAATTGGTTTAGAGTAACAGTACCTCTAAAACGCCAACATTTAACTAACTTCTACTCGCGACAGAAATTCTATATTAGTTATAAGCAGGGTGGAAAAAATCATGATTTTTTTTTAAAAAAAATCATTTTTGATGATTTTTTGATTTAAATCAAATCTTTCTCCTCGTATAATACAAGTCGCGAACTGAAGAAAAAGCATTACGAATTAGTATTAAATGCCAACTATGCCATTTAAGTGAAAGTATTGGGGTTGAATTTTGAATTAATCCCCAATTGTTAACCTATATCAATCCCAAACAATGTTCCTTAACAATTTTAAATTATGGCTTTTTTTTTTGGTAAATTATAGACTTTTAGTCAAGCATCATCCCTATTTATCCTAGGATCATTATTCATACCTCCTTCTCTTCAGAATAAAACAGCCTTTAAAACGGTAACATCCACATTTTCCCTATCATGTCCCTGAAGCGGAAAATTTTGAGACAAGTCGGGATTTTTTCTAACTTTTAAAAAAATTTTGATCCCTTCTGGACTCCCCTATGTTAACTCACAGATCTCAAAATCAACTGGGAAATACTAAGGGTGTTCTAAATGTATGTACAAATTTTCAAGCTTCTATCTTGAATACTAAGGACTGGAAAAATATTTAACAATAAGCTACGAACATACCCACAATACCCCAGATGACCCGGATGTAATATAAAAATTTCCTCAGACATCCCTATTTATCCTAGAATCATGATTTGTACATTATTCTCCTCACAATAAAACAGTTTCAAACGGTACCATTCAAATGTCTCCATCCTGTAGGATATCTGGGGCTGGAAAATCACGAAAAAAAGGGATTTTCTGTTAAGAAATATCCCCTTTTTTTACTTTTTACCCTTCTGTACCGCCTCTGTTTAAAGGCAAGGATCTGAAACAAATCTGAAAAGATACCAAGGGGTGCAGTGAATCAGTGTCCAAAATTTCAAACTTCTAGATGCAAAAGTAAGCCCGCGAAAAATAATATCCCCAAATATCCCAGATTCCCGTATAAAACAGGATCTCAGGTAACAGTTTCCTGAGACATTCTTATTTATCCTAAGATTATGGTTCATACATCATTCTCTTCAGAATAGAACAGCCTTTCAGATGGTACCACTCATTTGTCTCCATCTTAGGCATGAAAATGGCGAAGAAAGCATTTTTTTAAAACCCTTCTGGACCCGCCAGTTTCCACGTAGAGATCTGAAATCATCTGAAAAATACTAAGGGTGCACTGAACGAGTGTGCAGAATTTCAGTCTTCTGAATGCAAAATGTAGTCTTCTGAATGCCCGCCAAAAAATATTAAAAATAGGCACAACAAAAAATATCTTTTAAATTTATGACGTCATCACATCCTATGTCTCGACGCAGAGAGGCGTGAAAGCACATGTAACGTGCTCTACAATGCCTTCAGTCCTGAAAAAACGAAGTAAAAAGCTTTATTGGTACTTTTTAAATGGAATAATGAATATTTTATCCTATCACCTAAAAACAGGTGATATAATTTAAAAGGTTAAGCGTTAAGGAAAAAAGTACAGCAACGCTTATCAAAGTGACACTTTTTTTTTCCACAAAAGTTACTGATATTTGGCAGGTGCATATTTTTAAGGAAATTGTAACTAGCTTGCGGTACGAAATACATAAATTTTGCCTAAAGTTATAAAATCTAAAAAGAAAAAGAAAGAAAAAAGGGATAGGACACTTGTAAATACGCCCTATTATCTGGGAATAAATATATAGACGCGCACACAAAAGAATCTTCGTCTTAAATGTCGATGGTGATATCCCCGTTGGAATTGTTAACGATTTACAATATAAACCCTATGTTACGAAGAGAAGAAACCGGGATTGCCCTGTTACCCGTTCAAAACGGGATTTTCCCTAATCATCCTCTGCATGACACTTGTTTTCATACTAAGCTATACATACTGTACATTTGAGTCTCATTGTATTATGATTATCATCTTCCATAATCGGAATAACAGAACAGAAATGGGACTTTACTTATTTTCACTTTAAAGTACTTTGGAATTTGATTTAAATCAACGATTTTTATTTAAAAAATCAAGTGATTTAAATCTTGATATAAATCGTGATTTAAATCAGACTGATTTAAATCAATCCACCCTGGTTATAAGTAAGACAAACACTAACAACTTTTCAATTAGAAATGTCTATCCATGATTCCTTAGCCTCTTATTTTCAATTCGGAGACAATAAATCTACATTGGAAAAAAGTGGTTATTGTGAAGAATTGGTACTCCTGAAGACAATTCATGACTGAAAATTTGTTTACCTTGGGGAATTTAAAAGCATTTACATACTTCTTTAAAGAAATGCTAACGCAATAAAATACAGAAAAATGTAACAAGAAAATTGACTTACATGCCTTTGAAACGAAGTCCGCCACTACGTATAACTAAGTATTTAATGTACCTACCACTATTCACTAAGTAAAAGTTAGGAAAATCCTCTAGAAACGGTCAAAATGGCGAACGGAGGAATTCGAGCTCTTAATCTTCCAATCTCGAAGCGATAACGAGATTCATTACTTTAGTTATTTGATCCATTAGCACTCGTATTACCTTGTCATTTTGCAGATTAACGTAATTGACGCTGTTTAAAAAAAAATTCCATGCACGCGAGAAGGAGACCAGACCATGAAATGTCTCGTTAAATAAAGGTATTCGATTTTCTTTCGCCAAAATAATGTTTCCATAGAAATATTATTGTCATTAACTGTCAACAGACAGAAAACTAACATACGAATGCGAAAAAGTTTTAGAAGATATCTGTAAGCCGTAACGTATAATGTGATTTTTGTTAAAGCTTGGATACCAGAGGAATCTTTGATAAACTTGAATGTCGTGTGTTTATGTTGGCCATCCGAGAGGAAGTTATACACAAGATTAAATTGTCTTATCGTGTCTTTAAAATATGCTAAAACATCATGGTTCTTCATTAGCTGTGGAAACTTTGGAATTCATGATCATGATAAATGTCTGGAGTAGCAATTATAGCGTCATCAAGATAGAGCTATTAAACCGTGTAGTATCATAATTAGTGTTGAAATTGCTGCTGTAGGAAGAGGTCCTTCATTATGGTCGCTTTATGTATATCTCCAATGTCTGCAGAAACTTCAGTGGTTTTACAATTACAATGGCAGAGCTGAGAAAGAGAAGATGTATCTTTTAAAAAAAAATTAAAAACCGTTCTATCGTAGGTAATTTCTGTCAAGTTGTTGCAGCGTATAAATGTTCGTTACTTTTAACAAATATTTATATAACATTCGGCAGGATAATCTTGAAATTTTCAAGGATAAGTATAGTTTGCAGGACCTTGTTTGTTACTCTTATGTAAGACTAGTTCTATAAAAATATGTATGTACCCTGCGTAGCGTAGTCGCTAACGTTCTCGTCTTTGGTACAAGCGGGCCCGGATTCGATTCTCGGTGGGGACTGTAACGCCCCCCCCCCCGCACTGGTAGAGACCCGCCACATTTAAGAAGAATTTTCTAGAAGTTAAATAGTGCATGGTTGGTAATAATGGGTCTTATGCAAAGCCATTTTGACGAATGGTTAGCGTCATACTAAAGGCCTGATTAATACAGGAAACGTATGTGAGTCGAACTCTTTAGTATGGCACTAATAACGCGTCAGAACGACTCTGCATAAGGCCTAATATTTCTGATGGACACAATTTATTTCTATATTGATTATAAAGAAAACGAAGAATTCCTGGAAATGATAGCAATACAGCACTAAAAACAGGTAGAAGATGGTTATTATACTTTAGTTCAATAATAAGCTAATTAATTAAAGTTATTATATCTTTATAACAATCAATCTGAATTTACAAAGATTTCCAAACGATTAACTTTACAACTACCAAATTTCCTCGTTTGAATCAGTAGCGTAAGTGCATTTAGTTTAGTAACCCATTAATAATCAGCTTATCTATGAAATATACCAAAATTTGAAATAATTAGAACAATATCTATCGCGCTTCTTTAATATACAAATTGATAAGAACTCACCAGTATGACAAACCCATTATAGCTTGTATCTCATTCAAATACAGAGTTAATGACTCCATTACAACATGCAGAGACTTGTTAAAGTAATGAAAAAAATATAAAAATTCACCAATATAATGAGTATATAACACATCCACACCTTATGATTCCAATTTAAAATCATTAGTTACCTTCGAAAAATACAACAATTTTATAATTTAACCTAAAAATTATTCCGTAGGCTATCTAGAAACACTTTACTAACAAGGAGAAGGCACACTTTGGTAAGTGAACTTTGGGGCCATTTTTTGCGAGATGGTAATGCACATTTAAAGAGTTAATATTACAAACTGGGAGAGCGCAATGGGCAAAAACAACGGAAAAAACCGTCTTAAAGTTTTCTACTCGACGCATATATCGCACGACGCGCAAATTTATCAAGTGGCGGCATGGTAGAGTGAGAAGAATCAGCGACTTAAGTGCAAAGGATCTCTGATTCGATTCTCGTTCAAGTCGAACCTTCCCTTTCTTCTTTTTTGCTTCAACCAATAAAATAGGGATTTGTAACTATAAGTAAAATATTAATTTGCCATATGTTTATAATGAATAAAACAATAGAAATTTTCAATCACTTGTAAATTTTTTTGATGTTCCATGTTAACTAGGAACAAAATTTAATCTCTTCCGTAAATATTATTGTTATTGTAGTCGTTGTGTAAAAAAATGTTCTTGAAACTTCGTGTCTACATCTGTTGGCAGTGTGAGAATTACAAGGGGAATGAGGGGGAATCTGCTTTGGTTATAGCAACATCCAGTATTAGCAAAGGGGATTTCCCCCTCAACTCCTTTGTAAATCGCGCACTGTCAACAGATGTAGACACGAAGCGTCAAGAACATTTGTTACACAACGACTGTCGTCAAGGGCGCCGATCATGAGGGCCGTCCCCCAAGCTCAAGTAGGCCTCATGTATTTTTATGAATATGTATTTTCATATGTATTCTTATTGTTACATGTATTGTTGTATGTATTTTTTATGAATGGGCCCCTCCAAATTTACAGAGGAATTCGGCGCCGTTGTCGTAATCATAATACAACTCGTGATATCAGTATATTTACGGAATAGATTAAGTTTTCTTGCTAGTTAACATGGAACATTGAAAGATTTTACAAGTGATTTTAAAATTTCTATTGTTTTATTCATTATAAACATATGGTAAATTAATATTTTATTTATAGTTACAAATGGTTACTTTATTAGTTGAAGCAAAAACCATAACAAGGATTGACTCGAACGGAAATCGAACCCGGGACCCTTTGCATAGGAGTTGTACACTTTACTCACTCTGCCACGCCGTTACTTCATAAATTTGCGCGTCGAACAGTATATGTGGCGAGTAGAAAACTTTTGAAGACGGTTTTTCTCCCTTATTTTTGCCCATTGCGCTCTCCCAGTTTGTAATATTAACTCTTTAAATCTGCACTACCTCCTCGCAAAAAATGACCCCGAAATTCACTTACCAAAGTCTGCCTTCTCCTTGTAAGTTATATTAAAAGTTCGTCAAGTACGATATCCAGCACACACAAAACAGTTTAAGTTGGAATGCTGGCTAATATCGCAAAAAGTCACCACCAGAGACGCTATAATAAAAAATTGACAATCAAAAATTTTAACTAAAGTCCCCGTAAGTACTTTAACGTAATCAAAAGCTGTTACATTTTTTTCCTGTTTTTCAAGTAACTAACAGAGCAATATATTACAGGTCACTCGGTCGAAAAAGTGTATAAGCTCTTTCAGGCAAGCCATCGTGAGTGAGGTTTTCCGGAATTTCCTTTCATTCACACTAGGCAAATAGCGGGATGGTGCTTTCTTCCTTCCCTTTTCCCCGAATAGTGTGCTCGCGAAGGAACGTCATCCCTCATGTGTGACTGGTTAACATAGCCATAGATGCCGAAACCTCAGAAGCATGTGCGGTTCCTAATACTAATTCTAAGAAGCATGTGCGTAAGAAGTATGTGTGTTACCGTTAGAGAAGGCCAAACAACAGCAGATATAATCGGTTAAGCAAAATAACAGTCCATTCAAAAAGTCCATAGGATGACACAAAGATGGCGTTACTAGACTTTCTTCCATATGATTTTTATTTAGTACTAACCTTTAAACGTTACGTGTATACATTTGACAGCAATCTGACTATTGATTCGTGACTTATAGCTTTTTGTATGAAGCAACTTGTGTTAGTGCAAAAACAATGGACAAAAGTGAATTTCGAGTTTTAATAAAGCGTTGCTTTTTGATGAAAAAAAAAACTACAGTGGAAACCAAACAATGGCTTGATAAACATTATCCGAACTCTGCTCCATCGAGACAAATGATAGAGAAGTGGATTGCTGAATTTAAACGTGGTCGTACCAGCACAAATGATGCAGAACGTAGTGGACGTCCAAATGAGGCTGTTATTCCAGAAAACATTTTTTAAAAATCCACAAATTGGTTATGAACGATCACAAATTGAAGGTGTCCGAGCTAGCTGACATTGTAAAGATATCAGATGGTAGTGTTTTTATCATTTTACACGAATATTTGGGTATGCGAAAGCTCTGTACAAAGTGGGTGCCGCTTAAGCTCACAGTCGACCAAAAACAACAACGAATCGATGCTTCAGAGGAATGTTTGGCGCTGTTAAACCGCAATAAAAGGGAATTCTATAATCGATATGTGACAATGGATGAAACATGGCTTCACTATTACACACCAGAATCCAAAAGACAGTCAGCTGAGTGGACAGCAGTCGACGAACCGAATCCAAAGCGAGCAAAGACGCAACAGTCGGCCAGTAAGGTGATGGCGTCTGTATTTTGGGATGTGAACGGAATAATATTCATCGACTATCTCCAAAAAGGAACCACCATCAACAGCGACTGTTACTGTGCACTTTTGGATCGATTGAATGCTGAAATCGCAAAGAAACGGCCACATTTGCAAAAGAAAAAAGTGTTGTTTCAGCAAGACAATGCACCGTGTCACAGATCGATGAAAACGATGACAAAATTGAATGAATTGGGCTTCAAATTGCTTACCCACCCACCATATTCTCCTGATTAGCTCCCAGCGACTTTTTCCTGTTTTCAGATCTCAAGAGAATGCTTGCTGGAAAGAAATTTAAGTCCAATGATGAAGTCATCGCTGAAACTGAGGCCTATTTTGACGAGAAAGAGAAATCGTACTATAAAAGTGGCATCGAAAAGTTGGAAAATCGCTATACTCGTTGTATCGCCCTCGAAGGCAACTATGTTGAATAATGAAATCGAGTTTTGTCGAAATTTTGTTTTTTTCTTACTTGTCCTACGGACTTATTGAATGACCTGTTATATATATATATATATCCTACTTAAAGAAAAATAAAAAATGGTGTATACTTTTGAGCCGAAAAATTTGTTTTCCCGATTTTCTAAAAAAATACTAATAAGAATTTATCATAAAGCATGTTACTAGATTAGGTTGATGTGGTTTATCGACTGATATATATTTTTTTTATCTTTGAACAACGATTTAGTTAAACATAAATTAAAATTTAAGAATAAACGACAATTTGAGCCACGATACGAGGTGTGTTCAAAAAGTATTAAACCTTTGCCGAAAATACATTTATTGATTTGGAAATCCCCTTCAAAGTAATCTCCTTGGTATTGCATACACTTTTCCAGCGCTCCCATCATGGCTGAAAACACTTCTGGAACGCAGTTCTTAGAATGGTGAGCAACCGTGCCGTAGCGTTCTGCATGACGTCTTCTCTTTACTCAAATCGGGTCACTTTTAGTGGCATTTTCAGATCAGAAAATAATCAAAAGTCACTCGCAGACATGTCGGGTGAGTAGGAAATCTGAAGAAGGATGTTATGTTTGGTGAAGAAAGCCTGAATCAAATTTCGTGGAGACTATCCTCATGCCCAAATTTTCGTTCAAAATTGAATGTACCGATCCGATTGAATGGTTTCTGTTTCGGTATCGCCTTGTTTTTCGCAAAATTTGATACAACATCGTTGCTCAAGTTTTTCTGTCAATTTATAGAAAACTGAAATGCGAGAACCGCTCACTAGATGTCTTCTTTCGTTGGCCAACTGCTAAGGAGTGACGCTTTCTGTGGGCGGGAAAAGATTCGCGATTGCACGTGAATAATCCCTCTAAAGAAAGCCTTCCGCGTTTTATTGATTTACGCGGGAAGAAATGAGGTTCAATACTTTCTGAACATACCTCGTATTTCGTTAACAATACTATGTTCTGTCGCGCCCTATCACCATCGTAACATGAAGTGCTTATTGAGAAAATATTTCCGTTATCAATTTCACCCCAATAAGTGGCATGGTTCTTGTACATCATCAACATTTGGTTTTAGAAAAAAAAAATCGTTTCTGTCCACTTTCTCCATAACTACATTTATGACCTTTTACACTCATACATTTCATACTGCTTAGCTTAGTACGATCTATCAATTTTTTTCAGTTAGTGGTCAATATCCCTTACAAAGTTCTAGGCTAAAATATTTTGACCGATGGCTCACAAATTGTTGTCACTAGCGCCTTTAGAAAAGACAGACGCGGGCAAACTGCGTTCAAGACCAAACATGCCAGTGACAGTGTTGCCAATTCAGTCTATTTTCGACTAAATCTAGCCTATTTGAAGAGACATTTAGCCATACAAATCTAAGAAATGCTTATTTTCTGAGACTCTTTTGCCATTTTTGGCTTTTTTTATTAGCCGTTAAATTAATTTTAAAAATATTTTCTCTTTGAAATAAAGTGTAATTTTTAGAAATTAGCCTATTTGTATATATATATTATTGTATTAATTGATTTCTCTAGACAAAAGGTGTTTTATTACGCAACATACACTTGTTTTCCATTCTCCTCTCTCCCCACTCACAGGTTTACAACTACTAAACAATACTTATCGACCAAGAAAGAATTTTAATTTCTCTTCCTTAACGGTCCCATTTGTTACTTTTTAAATATTTTAATTTTCGCCCGTGTGCGTGGGTTTTTCGGGTTGCTCCCGTTTCCTCCCACTTTCTTCATTCCACCATTTCATTCATCACTCATCATCACCGTCTCCTTTAGCCTAACCGGCATAACTGTGGGACGTAAAACTCAAATTTTTCATTTCATTTTTAATTTTCGCATTTCATTGCAAGAATTAAAGTTTCCTAATACAAATTTAGTAATCTGTTCGGTTCTTCAAGTCACAGAGATTGTTTTTGTTTATTAAAGAAAACAAATAGGATATCTTATTAGCTTGAAAACACTCAATGCAATCATGACGATTCGTGTAGGTGAAGGAGAAATTAGAAGCGCTGTAAGTACTATGATCTGCCTAAAGAAATAGTACTGAAAATTGGGACAATGGCAGTCTACACAAACACAACCAATCCACAATCCAACGATGGTGCATCCAGTTCCAGCGTCTCGGCTAGCTGCGACGTCATCGATGATAACTTATTTCAATTCAACTGATAATATGGCTGTTGACTTTCACAAATCAGATGAATTTTTGATGGATTTTATTGTAATTTAAAGTCATATAATGTTGCTTGTTAGTCTTCAGTGAATAAAATTCAACATTTCAAATTATACTATAACTTACTTATAATCCTACACACAAAAAAGGGATTTAAAATCTACAATGTGGGTTATAGTTTAGCAATCCAAAATCTAACAGGGTTTTTTTTTTTTTTTTGGCGTAAAAGAGCTTATTTCTGAAGGTCATCTAGCCTATTTTGTTCAGAGGTTGTTGGCAACACTGGTTATTGATTTGTCTCTCTTTTCTATAGACGTGGGTGTGTGTGTTTGTGTATACTTTACTCTCTCTTTTTTTTTCTTCCTCTCTTTCTCTCTCTCTCCCTCTGATAGCAGTAAGAGATTCATGGTGTAAATTATGACTTATTTTTAAGGTTTATTTTCGTGATTATATACAGTGAAAGTTTAATATTCTGTGACAGTAATTTTATTGTCCTAGAGTTACTTAGACACAATGAACTACAACAAGCTCTTTCTTACCTTAAGGTTGTTTGTGTTGTGTCTGTTACATTGTCAAAACATTTTTAATGTGCTCTTTTCCTGCAGGTTGTTCCTCCAGTCCCCAGCCAATCCAGATCTTCTCTACATAATTTTCTTCTGCCATACACAGCTCACCATTACGCTACTTCTGTGCCTCATATTTGGTAGCAAGGTAAGTTTAAAACTATTTCTTTTAAAGTAGTAAATTCAGTAGTTATAAAGAAAAACTAGCAGTCGCTAGCTTGTAACGATTCGTAGTGAATAATGACCTACTGAAGTATGAACAAATAAATCTTTAAATCCAGTAAGAAACTACTCGAGGGGTCTCGGGTTCGATTCTCGGTGGGGGCACTCGGTCGAAAAAGTCTAAAAGCTTTTTTCAGACCAGCCATCCTGAGCGAGGTTTTCCTCATTCACACCAGGCAAATGCTGGGGTGGTGCCTAACTTATAGGTCCCAGGCCGCTTGCTTCCCTTTCATCGGATAGTGTGATCGCCGTGTGACGTCATCCTTCATATGTGGCTGGCTAACAACCATAGATGCCGAAAGCCCAGAAATCTAATTTCTAATCCGAATCCTAAATTACTGTTTATGTTTATTACTAATGTAATATTTTCTACATAATATTGTTTCTTCAATTTTAAATTTAAAATTACTTTGTCACTATAATGTAACTCTATTGAAGAAACTTAATGTAAAACTGCATCATGTATTGTGGTTAAAAGGCGCCAGCTTGGAGTCATTTATGATAGTTAAATGATTCCCAGGAAATGTTTTTGTGCTCTTGCTATTATGGACAAAAGTAAGATTTTTCTTCCTGTACTCCTTATATTGTTAGGGGCCGCGGTGGCTCAGTGGTAGAGCGTTCACCTCTGGTGCTTGGGGTCCCGGGTTCGATCCCAGCCCCCGCCAAGTGAACTTTGTGGTGGACAAAAACCGTGTGCGTGGGTTTTCTCGGGGTTCTCCCGTTTCCTCCCACTTTCTTCATTCCACCCTTTTCATTCATTACTCATCATCACCGTCTCCTTTAGCCTAACCGGCATAACCGTGGGACGTAAAACTTAAAGATTTCATTTCATTTCCTTATATTGTCAAAATCCAATTTGAAAGTTTCCATTTTAAACTTATATCAATAGTTGCATAGGTTAAGGATTGGTCAAAACTTTAACACTTGCGAATTGTATTGATTTGAAGGAGACTTGTACCTGAAAATTATTGCAAACTTGAGTCCTTCTCTACGTGTTGAGCTGACAGAACGGTGCAGCTCTCTCATTTGATCTTAGCTTTTGTAAAGCTTTCATTATAAAGTTCTTCCTTCTGACCTCCAAACCTTCTCTCCAGTGCAGTAATCAAAATATTTCTGCCCGAGAAGCGAAAACATTGTGATTTTTTGAAACTTTCTCCAAATCATAAGAAGGAGCACATCTCATCATGAATTTGTCCCATGGGTTGGCTCTATATGCCAAAGAATTTGATTAGACAAAGAGACTTCGTGTTGTCCACGATGACGCCACTTCAATGAGCAAATAACTACATCCTCCCAATTTATCTTAAGAAAATGACCTTGACCATACGTGTAGTCTCATAAAACTTTAGGCAATAGAATCTCTTTACAATAGTACGTTACACTTCGCTTTAAGCTTAAGGATTTATTAGAGCAAAGTTTAGATGAACATGTCATAAAAAAAAAATAGCTTTTTCTTTTGCCTGTGCCATTTTTCACCATAGTATACCGCATAGTATACTGCCATCCAACCTAAAACTAGTTAAAGACGCACTTTCCTCTTGTCTCAATTTTTCAGCATTTCTTTATTAAAAAATTCTAATAATAATGATAATAATAAATTCTATGTGTGTTACTGTCAGAAGTTTTTTGTGTTACTGTTAGGAGTATATGTGTCACAGTTAGGAGTATATGTGTCACAGTTAGAAGTATATGTGTCACTGTTAGGAGCATATCTGTCACACTTAGAAATAATGTGTGTTACCGTTAGCAGTATGTGTGCCATTGTTAAGACTATATGTGTCACTGTTAAGAGCATATGTGTCACAGTTAGAAATATGTTGTTACTGTTATTAGTATAATGTCACCGTTAGAAGTATGTGTGTCACAGTTAGAAGTATATGTGTCACTGTTAGGAATATATGTGTTACAGTTAGGAGTATATGTGTCACAGCTAGAAGTATATGTGTCACTGTTAGGAGTATATGTGTCACAGTTAGAAGTATATGTGTCACAGTTAGAAGTATATGTGTCACTGTTACGAGTATATGTGTCACAGTTAGAAGTATATATGTCACTGTTAGGAGTATATGTGTCACTGTTAGAAGTGTATGTGTCACTTAGGAGTATGCATGTCACTGTTAGCAGTATGTGTGTCATTTTTAGGAGTTTGCGTGTCACTGTTAGGGTCACTGTTACGAGTATATGATCAGAGTTAGAAGTATGTGCGTTACTGTTAGGAGTATTATGTATGACTGTTAGAAGTATGTGTATCATTGTTAGGAGTATGTACGTTACAATTAGAAGACAAATAACAGCAGATACAATCTGCCTCTTAACAGTGTACGTTTTTACAAATACAGTGTATAAATAAATAAACAGTTTGTTGTAGCAAAATAAAAATTATATTATTATTCCCGATGACTAATTTACGATTTAAGTGCCATAAAAATTATATTTTTTTCGGGAACTACACACGAAAATTTACTCTCAAGAGTATCTTCCACTTAGCTCGTTTTGATGTATCGATTGATACATCCTTCATCTTCGGATAATATTATTGGTAATTTAAAAAGTTAACATAATTTTGCTGCGCTTCATATCTCATTAATTATACAGGGTGTTTGAAAAAGAACTCCCTAGTTTTAAATATAAATTTAATTGGGAAATGAATGAAAACTTACATCAATGAGTACATATCACTAAAGAGAATTCCTTCAAGTTTTTTGTTTAATGTTGGTAGACTTCAATGTGGGATCCATTTGTGGCCCTGCACACATCGAGACGATATTCCACTTCTCGCCAAGTATTCACCAACATTTCAGGTGTAACTTTCCCAACCACCGCGACGATTCTTTCCCGTAAATGATTGATGTCTCTGATCTTTTCACTATAAAAAACATTTTTTATGTGGCCCCAAAAGAAAATGTCCAGTGGGGTTAAGTCTGGGCTTCGTGGTGGCCAAGGTATTGGGCCTGCTCTGCACTGCACGCCCACCTGGACTGAACTGAGGAAACAGAGGCAAAAAAACAGCACTGGCGCCGTCTCAAGGACAAGCAGACCTGCCAACTGCAGGGGAGCCAAACTTGGAGAGTTGATGAATCAAACACCACAAACTAGAATAGTGTATGTCACTTTGTACAGATTCTAGGACACATTAAAACTAGGGAGTTCTTTTTCAAACACATTGTATTATGATCTTGCATCTTGCTAGTATGGTGCCACGCCTCGAAACTTGGTGAGAGTATCCTTTAGTATCAACTATATCTGAATAGGTAGCGTTGTTATTGTGTAATATCAATTTCTGATTTATAAAATCTGTATTTTTCAATTTTCACGAGAACAATGCTTCAGGATTTACAATCAGTCATTTTGTTCGGGCCGATGAGATCGATCCATCGGTATACACCTTATGCCTCACTTTTGGTTATTTTACTTATTAATTAATTTTTTGTTATACATTAATATTATTGTAAAAATAGTTTCCGTTATCGATATGTTCCCCCATTGTCAAAGAATAGATCTTGAAATTAATTATGGCATCGTAGATTTAGGTGTTGAAATGGCCCAAAACGAAGACTATGTAATAAACATTGACCAGCCTAGTCTACCGAGAAGTATTCCGTACTGACTAGAAAATTAGGCAGAGTACTTGTTGCAAATTTTTGGGACAATTAGCTTGTTTCTAAATTTTTGTGTTGCTTGTAATATTTTACCTGATTCTCGCACGTATGAGTTTGATCCGTTGTAATTCAAACTATTATACAACTTAACAAAATCAAACTATTAAACAACTTCACAAAAATCTTAACCGACTTCATATGAAAGTGTTCCGAAACGTTGTAGTACAACCCCTGAGATATTATACAACCATGTTCACGCTATAGAATATATGGTTGCCTACAAGCATGTTACTTTTTTGCAATTAACCCAGCATCCGTTGAGATGTTCCATAGTGCAGCTCCAAAGGTTACTATCATTTCCTAAAGAAACTTATATGGGACAACTGCGAAGGTATACTCTTTCAAACAAAGAACAATAATCAAAATCAGTGTGCCTATGTCGAAGTTATGCGGGAACATACCCACAATATGAGCGTTCACGTTTTGAATTGATATCCTTTTCCTTTTCTTGAATCCGGTTAAAAAGGACAATAGAATGCTTTCCCCGTTTCCGTTATGTTACCACTGGTGCCCCCATGTTTACACTATTGTTTCGCCCTCGTGTAGCGTTTTAACTCAGTGCTGCTACCTGGTTGTCTGTTTTGACCGCACTTTTAAGGATTTCATTTGACTCTCCCTCATATGAGTTTGATCGTTCATTCTTATTCAAAAAAAAACTATTACAAAATACTATTATTTCCTTTAGATTCTAATGCCACTGCTGCCTCCATTTTTGCACTATTACTTTGTCCTTTTGAATATTTTCAGCTCTCTCTCTGTTTAAGCCACTGGTGAGGAAACTTCTAGGAGGGGCCAAAGGAAAAAGACCATTATAATTTATTAGAAACAATGATTCAAGTCGCAATAGTTGTCAGTGCTTGCTAAAACAAAGAGGCCATTTCTCTATTTTCCTACAAGATACTTTTTGAACAAATCTCGTATTTAAAAAAAAAAGAAGACATTTTTGAGGACGTAAATTGATGTTTCATTATCACGTAAATTGTTTAAAATAGCCATATTGTCACAAGCATTAAGAACAACATTCTCATATACAGCTTTTATTATACAGGGTGTTTCAAAACAACACCGACAACGTTTGAGAGGTGATTCCTGACACCAAGATAAGACAAAAATTATAGACCAACCAGGGTGCACAATTGCTTCCTTTCGGAGTTATAGGCTGCCGAAAACATGAAAAATGAATTTAAGGGTCTATAGTTCTAAAACTACCGTAGTCGGGTCAAGACTTCACTTAGGAACTAGTATGTGCTCTATACAAAAATACATGTTACAGAATCATGCGATACTTCCGAAACAATTTTTATAGAAGTAGTTGATGGGTACTTCAAGTTATATGACTGTAGAAAAACATCCTCTATAAAAATTGTTGCGTGAGTACCTTAGGATTCTGAAACATGTATTTTTGGATAGCGCACATATTAGATCCTAAGTGAAGTCTTGACCCGACTACGGTAGGGACAAGACATTTAAACTTCATTTTTTTCATATTTTCGGCAGCCTATAACTCCGAAAGGAAGCATTTGTGCACCCAGGTTCTGTATACTTTTCGTCTTATCTAGGATCAGGATTCTCCTCCCAAACGTTGTCGGTGTTGTTTTGAAACACCCTATATATGATAATCCAAAAGTCGTTGCTTCATTCTTGGTAATATGTTGAACACTAAGAATTATGTGATCCCCCTCGGATAATAATCAATCATTTTTCGTTACTTTAGTTGTCCTTCCCAAAATCCTTAAGAATTTATGTTTTACTACAAGTAATATCGTCCATTACAACCCAGAAAAGGTCCCGTAACTGTCGTATTACTTTTAATATGTTTTCTTTCTTTTGTAAATAACAGCGGAACGACGAACACTCAAGCTATATTAAAGCACGGTTTACGATAGAAAGAGGACTACATAAATTTAGAATTATTGACACTTTTTATTGGAGCATACTTTTTCAGAGGATGTCTAAATGTCTAGCTTCCAATAGGACCATTCTTTCTGCTTGATGCCTCCTTCGGTTTCAAATTAGGTTATATCCATCGTTATAACATGGAAGAATATGTTATAACTGAATCCTCCTTATTTTTCTTTTTTGTACAGTAGCAAAAAAATACAATAAAGGATAAGCTTTTAAGTTATTTTTCATATTTTATTTGGGAGAAGATTTATTTCAAAGTTTTGTTTCTGATTTAGAATTAGCGTTCGTTAAAAAGATTAATAGATTGCTTTAACAAAATGTGCACAAAGTTTCCCATTACATGCACTTTGAAAGATTTATTTTCCATATATACGAGGTGTTCTCGCAAAGTCAACCATTCATTTTATTTTCGTACATACTTTTCTTTCTTGGGAGACAAAGCAGTACTGTTATGCACGAAACGAGACGAGCTAGTATTGTCCTGATAAGATTTTAGAGGAGACACAGTTCGTGGAATAAAATACAGATACATTTATCGAGACCAGACATCACTCTCGTGTCACTTTTTTAAGATGAGACAATCTCATTTTTTGTCTTGTGTGACCCTCTATTTACTTATACAAAGTGTGATCAAAAAACTACTGTGAATATTTTTATTACAAACAAAGTAATAAGCTTACATGGAATTTGATTTAATTACCTTCAAAGTACTGTCCTTGGCTAGCAATGCTCTTATCCCAACGTTGAATCCATGACTGAAAGCATTTCTGGAAGGCATCTTTTGAAAGAGCATTCAACTGCTGTATCGTGGCCCTTTCAACGTCAGGAATGACATCAAAACGTTCTCCTATAAGCACGGTTTTAATTTTTGGGAAGAGATAGAAGTCGCGTGGTGCTATATCTCGAGAGCACGGCGAATGTGGACAGGCAGGAACATCTTTTCGGCCAAAAACTTGCGGATCAAAAGCAAGGTACGACACGGCGAGTTTTCGTAGTGAAGCCATGGATCCGCTTAATCGGCGGGTAAAATGCTTGTCAAGGAACCCATACGAGATGTTTAGTTCTTCGGAAAGCTCTCGAATGATCATTCGCCTGTTTGAACATATCATTTGTGCCACTTTTTGCACGTTCTCATCTGTATTTGACGTCGAAGGACGTCTCGGTCGTTGCCCGTTTTCAACCGATTCCTGGCCGCTTTTGAATCGCTCAACCTCTTGTAAATAGTCTTCAATGCCACTGCTTCATCGCTGATTTTGTCATTTCGTGAGCTTCTTTGGCACTTTTCTGCAACTTAGAACACTCCCCATCAGGATTCTGCCGCCTAGAATCGGACAATTTGTCCATGCCGACTAGATGCCACGGCCGGATTGCCGGCGCCGGACGCCGGCGTCTTTCAGCGCGATTTTCGACCGCGACAAATAGTTAGTTGCCTTGCCGAGCAGTCGGCAAACAGCCGAAAATGAGCATTAAATGCGGCGCCGCCGCTGTCGGAAAGTTGTCTTGCCAAGCAGTCGGCAAACAGCCGTAAAGGCGCAGTAAATACGCCGGCGCCGCCGTCGAAAAAAGGCCGGCATAAGGAGTCGGCAGAGGGTCGGAAAGAGACCTTTCCGACTGTTTTGCCGACTCTGACCGTCGACAACAGTCGACAAAGAGTCGACAAAGAGCATTTTTTATTTTATGATTTTCGACCGCTTGCCGTCTCGGCAAAAGATCGGCAACTTTGAACAAGTAGATCGTCGTGGCGCCGCAGACGGGTGCCGGCTGACTCCGGCGGCCCGCCATCGTCGACGGCGGCAATCTCTCTTTCCGACCGCGACTTCCTGATGGGGCTCTTAACAGGTCCTCACTCTTCTGCCTCTCGAAGCCAACCAACATATCACAACTCATTCAAACTCGACACTGACTGTACCAAAGGTTTAGGCTACCGGGATTACTAGTTGCAATGGATAGAACGTTGATAGATGGCAGTGTGCAACTACATTCACCATTCTTTTTGGTCACACCTTGTATTTTACACTAGCCCATTATTTTAGAATTAAAAAGTGAGTTTTGTTTCACGGTATGAAACTACGGTTATTCAATTCTGAAACTAGAAGTACTGCACGCAGATCTAGAACTATTGGTTGGATTAGAAGGACAAGGTGAAAGATAGAACCTATTCCTTGGACGTTAAATCCATATCAAAAAGTCATTATTTATTATCTCTTACTCTGTTTGCTTCATGGAAATCAACATGGAAACCGGAATTAATCATTTATTTCTATAACTTTTTGTTTCAGTAAAGAGAATGCGGCTGAGTATAATATTGTATTTTCTTCAGACCTGAAACGATTTCAGAAAACCGTCTATCGGTATTGGTTCCGGCATCGGTATTAGTTTTTGCTCTATTGTGATCAACTTTGAAATATTAAATTCTTACTTTCTACCACTCGTGATTTCAAATAGATGGTTAACGGAATAGATGCGATCTATTATTTGAACGTTAAATCGGTTCAAAATAAACACCTTGTCGTTCTCTCTTTTAAGTTTTTATTCTATGGAAATCAATAGTAATAGTAAATTTCTAACACTTCTGGTTTTACTAGAGATACGCGAGTAAAGATAACATATTTTCTTTAAAATGCTGAATCGATTCTAAAACCAACTACTTCTCTCTATCTATTACTATTTCCGGTCAATGGTAATGAACGTTGAAACCGGAAATGGTTAACTTCTACCAGTTCCGGTTTGAATACAGTTAATGGACAAGGCGACACCTATTCTTGGACGCTGAATCGATTGTAGAAAAGGGGGCAGGGTGGCTCAGTGGTAGAGCGCTTACCTCTGCTGCGTCGGGTCGCTGGTTCGATCCCCGGCCAGGTAAGTTTTGTGGTGGATAACATCGTGTCCGTGGGTTTTCTCAGGGTTTTCCCGTTTTCTCCAACTTTCTCATTCCACCGATTCTTCCATCATTCATTTGCCTTAATCACTGTCTCTTTTATCCTAAAGGGCATATTCGAGGGACGTTACCAGTGGCGTATTTACGATTTTGTTTCGGGAGGGCTTTACTAATTTTTGGGGGGGCTCTGCCTGAAAATGTGAAAATTCTGCAAGATATTTCATATACTTTACTATAGTAAATAGGATCGGGAGGGCTTAAGCCCGGAATCCCCCCCCCCTTAATACGCTACTGGACGTTACACTAAAAAAATGTATTTCATTTCATTTCCGTCTCCAAAAAACCGCTTCTCAAAATATCTAAGCATTTTTCTGTGATACCTATCGACAAAGGACAGATAGATGGATAGCTGTTCTATAACACTTCCGATACTTATGCATATTATAGTTTGGAAGTCTGAAAAGGGGACAACACACAAAATATGGTACTTGAAATTATTTTTAAAAACAAGGAAACTTACTCGAGCCCGAACTTAATGCGATCAAAATGTTTCTCCACATTGGTAAAGATTTCGCTTCCTGCAGTATTAATATTAAACATCCTAACTTGGCATGGAAACTTTATTCAAAGACTTTTACTTTCCTATATTAGTATTTTTTTTTATATATATTTCTATGCTTTCCTATGCTTTCCTTCTAAGTCTCTGCCTTTATTCTCGGCGTTGCTCAGCAACTCCTGCTCCAAGAGAGAAGGCGAAACTTATATTAGAAGTTTTCTTAACACCCGTTAAAGTTGGAGCAACAAAGAAACATGAATATACAAACTTTATTGTACACAAAACTTAACTACTGTTTTCCTCTACTAGTTCTCTCCATAATGCTATTGCGATTAAGGCACTTGCCATCTTGCCACGTACTTTCCTACACTATATCTAAAGAAGGTTTCCGCTTAAACACGGAGTCATCCATTTAGCCTACACGTTTCGGCCTTCAACTCCTCGTCATGGTGAAACTTTTACTCTGTCAACCAAATCTTCAGTCGTATGAAGGAGATGAAAGTCAGTGATAGTAAAGTCTAGGCCATATGGTAAATAGTTCAGTTACTCGTTATTTAAACGTCTGAATGAACGTCTACGTCTATCCTATAGTGTGAGGACGAGCGTTGTAATGAAGAAGGATAACACCCAATGACAAAATTATTCTTTTCTGTTGTTTTGCCTTTGCAGACTTTGAAATCTCACACGCTCCATGTTCCATGAATGTGAAACAATAAACTTTATCTATGGTCCGAAAGCAGAGTTGCCAAACTCTTTTTGTTGGACAAATATATTTTGCTCGTTACTGGTTTGCCTCAGTACTCACCGTAAGTCAATCGATTGGATTGCTCTTTTTATGTTTTATGTCAACACTTTCATACTGCAACCATTTCTCGTTTACGAAATGCTCCCTTTCTGCGTGTAGCGTTCCAAAAGTTCCAGGTGACTTATTTCATTGTGACTTTTGCGTTCGTTAACGAGAAATTTTGAATCCCCCCTCCCCGTGCACAAAGGTTTTTGTAGTCAAGAATATCATAGAGCTGAAGTTTCAGGGAAATCATCAGAAAATTCAGAAATCGTGAATATGCTGTACGCCTTCAATGATTCACACGTTAGACTAGGTCGTCTGTCGCTACAGACTTTCGGTCTTGGTTACCATCATCATGTATGTCAGCGCACTTTGGTTTTCCTGCACCATATCGTACACATAGCTTCACTCATCAAGTTCTCGCCTAAACTTTACTCATTCAACTGTGATTTGCCCTTCATTATTCATTATGAAAGAATTGATGGAATTATAGTGTAGGAAGAGACGGGACAACCCGAAGTGAAAACCCACTGAGACTCTGTTGTCTGCTGGAAGCTTATATGGCCTAGGATCTAACCTCACGCCAGAAGTGAGAGCTCTGCTATTGTATCTCCCATTTTTTACAAAAAGTGGATTCTCTAGTGTCGGATGAAGGATCACTTCAACTTTCAAGTTCCACGGTATGTTTCCAACAATTTAACCCGGTAAAACGGTTATGATAGGCCTACTCACCTACATACAGACACGACATAGAGATATACTTCTGAGAGTTTGGTGCAGCATCTGAGAGTTTGGTAGAGTGTCTGTTTGTCACGTGGTAATCTCCATGCTCGCCAAACTTGTGAGGGCCGCGGCCACTCAAAAGTTGTTTGAGCCCGTAGAATTTGGATACATTTCCTTTGAATCTTTGCTTGGTTATATGACTGAAACATACCTATATACGTGAACCCGTCCAAGCTAAACAGAAATCTATGCCACTCATTGTCTCTACACTCAGTCAGAGGAATGGATGACGAAAAATAAAAGGATTCAAGCTGATTTTCAATTATGTAAATGGTACTACCATAATGTCCAGTAAGAAAATGTAAAAGAAAAACACTGATCGCGATGTGAATCATTGATTAAGCTGTTATGAGAATTAGGATGTTCATTCACGTGAAGTACATGAATAGGGGTAATATCTCTCAAATGTCAACTTCTGCCTAAAGAAAAAGATCTCATAAACTAAAATGAAGGTCATAACAAACAATTAACCAAAACGAGAGAAAGGCATACAAAAATTAATTTCATTACTTCTGGGAACGCAAACTGTCTTCTCGATGTGCGATTTTCTCGCTCTGCTTCTACAGTGATACGACTCAAATGCCCACCAACGACCATTACGATTAAACCTTACTATAGTTTATTCAAGGAACGTTCAGTATCTCTTGTAAACAAATACATGTGGTGATTGTTTCGTTTTATTGGTTAAAGAGCCTTGAAACATCCATACAACAGGAGAAAATAGCCCATTGTCAAGTAAGCTGATCTTCAATGTTTTTTGTTGCTTATAAGGTTCATTACCAGAAATACAATTTCATTGCAATTAAATAACAGAAACAACACTGTATCTAAGAACTAAATTGAGCTCCTTCCTGGCTAAGCGGTTAGCATACGTGCCTTTGGCGTGAGAGACCCGGGTTGGATTCCCGGCGTAGTTCACGTGGTTCGGATTCGACGTTAATCAGTTGGTACCGTCTCATATAGCCTCGCTGCTGAAATGGACGTTAAACTCAAAATCAACTCAACTCAACTCAGAACTAAATTGAATTAATACAATAAAAGAAAATACGCATGTTTAGAAAGTCACTTTGATCCACCTTACGCACGAATCACAGTTTACAATATGGACTGATAGCCAATCATCTGATAACTGGCGGAATAATACCATTCTGCAGTGTTTACATCAGGATCAGAAAGTTCGTTGAGTGAACATTACATACTCGATTAACCTTGGTTTCAAAACACGCAACGTGATAATAGACGTGCAAACAAGCGTATGATTAGCAGGTAGTGGCGACTATGAGATGCTGTGCCCCGTAGTGTCCTGGTTTATCAGTGAGTCCTGTGCTTATACTTAATGATAACGTCACTGCCGGTAAATACGTCGTCGTTTTGGGGGTTTAGATGTACATCCTATGGTTTAGATGTTTCCAGGTAATGATGCAACATTCTAGAATGATAACGCGCCCATTCACACAACTGCAACTGTTGTGTCATGGTTTGAGAAACATCGGGAAGAAGTTGAACGCATCCCCTTGCACAGCGCCGTAACTTAGACTTTTTCCGGGGAGGCAAGCGTTAATACGTGTATTGGGCCCCCTAGAAAAAGTTATTTTTCTTGGGCCCCCTTTTCCTTCTTTCTCTTACTCTCTATGGGGCCCCGGAGTCTCTGAGCCCTCGCGCATGGCTAGGTCTGTGGGGCCGTTAGTTACGCCCCTGGGCTCTTTCCATATATGACAAATTAATTAAAGGAACAATACCGGTATTGACAAATCTCAAAGCCATACGAATAAATATTATTTCTAGGGCTCCTAATAGTAGACATTTGTTTACTGAAATGGGCCTATGACTCATTTTTTGTTTTATTTAAATTTTGTGTGCTGTTTTGTTTATGTAATGTAGTGAATCTGTTTGATAGTTCATTTATAATTCGTGTTCGTGTGGTATATGGAGTAAGAAATGTTGTCTTAAAATGGCCCCTCTCGAATGGCGGGGAGCTTCCCTGAGAGGGCAGTTGCCTCTCCTGCCCCCCCCCCCACAAGTTACAGCCCTGCCCTTGCACGTCGAATCCCCAGACCTGAACGTAATTGAATATCTGTGGTCCGTTCTCGAGACATTTTCTCCTTCATCCTCTCTCACAGATCTAAGTATTGTATTGCATGCGGAATACTGTATCACAGGGGTTGATTTATTTATATTGAGTCGAATTCAAACGCGCCCTTTACCTAGGAAATGCCGTTATCGTTATCCCACCGCTCGTTCTGTTCGATCTTGAGGCCATCTCAACTGACTACTGCTGGACATCGAAGTTTCCATTGCAGAAGACTGTCTTAGAGATGGATCATGGGTATTCCATCCCACAACTCTTTATAGGCTTGCCACAGGCTAGTAACGGTGCGGACTCGATAATGGGACAAGCGCCACTGGAAGAGTCCGAAAGCATGAAAGTTCATTGGACTGTCGCCCATTCTCTTGACAGAGATGTCAGAGAAGGGAATTTAAATTCCAGCTTCTTGTCCCATACGGCGATAGAATTACAGTAATGTTTTCGTCGTGTGGCTGCATGCCTTCTCTTGGTGCAGTTTAACCTGATTGATTTTTTGAGTTTTACATCCCGTTCAGCAGCGAGGCTATATGAGACGTGGACCTACTGATTAACGTGGAATCCGAACCACATGAGCTCCCGCCGGGAATTGAACCCGAGTCTCCCGCGCCAAAGGCGCGTATGCTAACCGCTTAGCCACGGAGGAGCTCAACAGCATTTCAACCTTGTTCACGTCCGTACAATACCGAGATTTTATGATGATACATTGTAGTGATGGTATAAGTCTGGCATTGATATTGACGTCTTGCTCGACCTTTTGGAGATGCAGTTTGCCCCAATACGACAAATCAGCTACAATCGTGAACTTTTCTGTGAACCGTTCTAGCTGCTCGCATCGGTGTGGTGGGTCCAGGACTTTGTACGACATATTTCTGTATAATACGACAGTTGGAGCCACTTGATACATTTCTACGATGTACGACGTTGCGAACTTAGCGTCGGAAAAGGCCACAATGAACCCCCCCCTCTCTCTCTCAGACTCAATTCAGTTTCGACAGTATCAGACTACACTCGTCCGCACTATTCTACTCTGTAACTAACGAGAAAACTGTTGCTTGGCTCGTGGCAATCTCATGGCGATGGGTTGCGTATGCGCGGTACAGTTGCACAATTGACTTCGGCTCAATATAAATGAATCAACCTCTATATTGTACATGCTAATATTCAAGATCTCTGTGACTCCATTTCATTTCGCATCAGAGTTATTTTGAGGGCAAAAGGTGGTCAAACGCCATATTTATGCCATTTTTAAGTGTTTCTATTACTTTGATGACTATATTGTATGTATAAAAAGCATAATATAAAGTAGAAGGTGCTAATGAATTGACGGCGTAATATAATGCGGAAACTTGAAGGGAAAGATACATCTGTTATTTTACTGGGTTACATTAGAGAAGCACAACGTTTTGAAACTGTAAACATCTTTTCATCAGGATTACAATTAGGAATTAGAGTTTTGGACCATGTTAAGCTGTCACAAATAAAGATTGACGTCACTAAACGATTACATTGCCCGGGGAATTGAGGGGGTGAAAGAAAGAAATGGGAAAGTGGCCTGTTACCTTATATTAGGTATCATTCCGGCATTTGAATGGTGAATGAAGAAAACCCTCTCTCAGGTTGCCTGCCTTCAAAAAGCGTTACACTTTCTCGACTGAATATTCCCAATAACAGTCAAACCCGGGACCATTCGCACTAAACACCTTTTGAATCGTCCTATGTACCGACCAATGAATTTATCAATTGCGAAATTAAATCATTAAATACATTTCATTTACACACTAATTAACATTGCTAAGGGCGTAAAAGTGCACCTTCTTCTACCTGGAGCTACATTTTGGTTGGTTGCCAATGTTCACTACAAATTGAAAGCCTGGCAAATTTCTGCGTAAGTGTAAGACTGACTTATGAAAATGTATCTTCACTCACTTTCTTATGGCTTAAACAGTGGAGGGATTTTTTTTTAAAAAAAAATATCGGTTTCAACTAAAGAAAAATCTTACCCAAATTTGTAATTCTTGTATTTAAAAAACAAAGCATTGGATATATTCCTTTCTTTGATTTGAAGCAATAAATGTTTAACTTTTACCGTTGAGACTTGCTTCAAGAACCGCAATTAGGCTCAAGTTAACTGCTTTTAAATTTTGTTCCTTATGCTCTGTTTAAAATAGAAAATTTTAACCAAACCCAACACTCAACTTTGATAGCCGGAAATCAAAGTGTACTCAGAAAAAGGTTTTGCACTTTTACTAAGGAAGGCAAGGTCCATCTTTATGCTAAGTTTGGTCAAATCAAATAACATTTAGGGGATTTTGTGATAGAAAAATCAAATGAAAAATCACACGTGTATTTTAATTATTTATTTAATCATATTACTGTTCATTACCGGAATCTATGGCCTTAAGTCCATCAAGCCCTTAAGAGGCCCCATCACGGCGAAATTGAAAAACCGATAATTTTACAGATAAAATATCTTCAAATAGATAAAAGATAATCGAAAAATGGAACAGGAGCTCCCTAGACAATATTATTTTACATGAGATATCGTTATCATGAATCATTTATCTGCTTTGGATTTCCAGCCATTTAGAAAATCGGCATTTACTTTCGCGTTTCTAAACGACTGCAAACGGAAAGGTACTAGGTCATTCGTGATAACGATACCTCATGCAAAATAATATTGTCTAGGGCGATCTTGTTCCACATTTTGATTATCTTTTATCCATTTGATATCACATAATTCTTGTAAAATTAGCGGTCTTTTAATTTTGCAGTGATAAGGCCTCATAAGCCCGTTATGGCTGTATGAGGGATCACGTGACTCGACGAGCACACTATTCAGGGAAGAGAAGAGGAAGAAAAGAATGGGAAAGGAAGGAAGGGGCCTGGGATCTATATGTTAGGTACTGTCCCGGCATTTGCCTGGTGTGAATGAAGGAAACACAGAAAAAAACTCACTCAGGATGCCTGGCTTATAAAAACTATTACACCTTTTCGACCAAGTATCCCCAACGGGAACAGAACCTGGAAGCGCTCGCACCAAACTGGAAAGTGTTAGCAGCCACGCTACGCTAGACAATTTGACTTCATACATGTTTCAATGACTGTCACGTGAACTTTAAATCGTTTCATGTTTCTTCGATTTTGAGCCAAGTAACGTCGTTAAAGTTTAAAGCAAAGCTAGCATTCCATTTGTATTTCATATGTTCAACATGGATGTATTAAAGAAAATCAACCTTGCCATTAGCAAATAGAAAGTTTCAATCAACTCCTCAGTTAAATCTTTTTGTTTCTTCCCCTGTCTTCGTTGAAGCTTATGAGAGGAGAACATTCTCGAGGCAAAATTCTTGAATAATTTCTGTAAGTTCTAAAGGGACAAAACCCTTTTGCCATAAAGACTCTGTTGTTAGATTTTAAAGATCTGTTACATTTTTGGCTTTCTACCTACATATAAGGCACAACACACCACGGCAGAAATGGGAAGTAAAAGAGTAAACGGAAGCTCAAAGAAGAAACTGAAGTCGAAATTCAAGTCCCTTTTAATATAATTTTCGCTTTTAGAGACTTCTTAAGATTTTCCTCTTTTGCTAAACTTTTCCATCAAGTTTAGTCTCCGTTCAATAGTTTCCCAACTCCTTCCTTTCAACGCTTTCCCGAGTTTACATAGACACGGAGGTCGTTTTTGTTCTGATTTCCCTCGCGCAGAGGACAGACAATTTCACTCTTCATATAAAGTTTCTGCTTGACTTAGCAAATGAAGAGAATGAAGAAACCTTGGACTGAATGTAGAATCTCAAGAGCGAAGATTTGCGACCTCGTTTAGTTCCACTGCGTGTCTATATATTTTTTTAAAAATATATCTTAAGGTGTTGGTTAATGAAGAAATCACCAATAGATGGCTGCACTTGTTTTCTACCTTGCTTTTACGAACTTGAATGAAGTCGTATCTGACATTTACTGCTAAATCAGCATAATGTACACTCACTTAGTATCTGGTAACTTAACTTTAGCACCTTGGACAAGTCTAGGATAATTTCGATCTTTTCACCAGTAGCGGATCTAGAAGGAAAAATCTAGAGGGGGGGGTAGCTAGAACCCAGATTATCATGGTATATCATTATTTTACTATAAATTTTCAAAAATATAAAAATAATAGCTTCAATTATTTCTGAGACTTAAAAAACTGGGGTGAAAATATATATCTTATTGTTTTAATGAAAAATCGTATTTTCGTTGTGAGTTCAAATTGTGGGTAATCCTTTATCATGTATGACATTCTTTCATTTTATCTTACAAAAAGAATAAAGCATAGAGTGGAAGATAGGTAGCTACACACAAACACGAAATTCAAATCCACTTAAATCTTAAATTACTATAAACACAGCGTCTTTATTTTGACATAACAAAATCCTATTGTTCGCAAAATCATTCAATTATTGTGTAATATCATGCACTTACTTAAATAACTATTCCAGATAAGCAATATACTCCATCGTGGCTAAATGATTGTCTTTTCACATTGTTTTAATAGGTAATGGGTTGACTCCTTAAGGGAGCTTATGTTTTCAATCCTAAGTTAAGCTGCCTGATAACACTTGTTTGCCTTCACTTGCTATAACGATCGCTCAGTTCTTTCTCTAGCTAGAAAACATATCTTGTTGAAGCATACTAAGTAAAAATAAAAAGTTACCTATAGGTTAAGAGGGTTTAAAAAGTTTAGGAATCAGTTTTATTCATAACTCACTGTAGAACGCCCTCGCGTCTATGTGGATATTGTACGCGCCTGTTCGAATCCCAGCAGAAGCTCATGTGGTTCGGATCCCAAGATAGGCTGTAGGTCCACGTCCCACATACTCTTGCCCACGTCCCACACTGCTGAAACGGACGCTAAACTAAATTCTTATTTAAAAAATCATGTCATAACCAATTGTATTTATATTCATTATATATATATATATATATATATATATATATATATATATATATATATATATATATATATATATATATATATATATATATCGGGAGTTGCAAAATAAGTGTTACAACTCTTGGGAGATGAATCCTGCCACTGAGACAAGAAAAAAAGTTATCTTAAACTTTCGGCTATCGGACATAGCTTCAGATCTACAAGGTGCCGAAAGCGTGGGAAAATGACTTTCGGACGCTAATAGTTCGGAAACTATCCAACGTAAAGAGGGCGGGTAAAAAGTTCACTGAAGAAGTCATACCTGCTGTATTGAATTTTGCATGTTTCACAATCCTACCATGCACGCGCAAGGGATTGCCCAAAGGAACGTAGGGAGTCCCGAATAATCCGCTAAATGAAAATCGGTCTAAATGGATATGAATTGATGGGGTTTCTACCAGGTAACAATAATTCGTTTGTATTAAGTCGATATCTGGAACAAATACAAAATGGTGGACACCTTCATGCTTGTTGTGTGTGGTTGCATAATCGCCAGGTACGGATGTTGACCAACAGTGAAGTTGTGAGTATTAAGTGTACTCAGATGCTTTAGAAAGACATCTGGAGTGTCGGTAGAGCACAACAGATGAAGCAGAGTGATTCACATGTGTGGAACACGTAACGAAAAATGCCCAGAAATGCACTCATACTCAGTAAACCTGAGCTCAAAGCGTCGGAAATGTAAGGATTAGCGTCAAGAACATGAAAGTCAATTCACCAATAATATTCCCTTAAACCGACGCAATATGGTGTGCACAGTTGCATACCAATAAGGATGCAACAACTGAGGACAAGTTGAAATTGTGCAAGGGGACTAACTAAGAAACTGGGTAAACTAAATGAATTTCTCTAGTGGGATCACATGATCGATATTGAAATGCGGACAATTTGTGTGTTGATATCGATATATAGCTAGTGGAGAAATCTCAACATGTGCCACTACTGCTGGGACACCGTCCCACGTGGGAAAAATAGGAAAATAACTACTCGGGACTTGAATCTGAGGCCGTGGGCTCCTAGTAGGATTGGAAACTGCGACCACGCGAGCAAAAGCGAGCGCTCTAGCCCTGAGGCTCGAGGGAGCCTGACTTTCTTTGTATACATTTCTTTGAGGAGTACCCACTTTGTTTGGTAAGCGCTCATGTACAGCCTCCCGACATGCTTGTGTGTTACATTTTGTTACTCCTACTGCACAGTTGTAAACAATCAGACCTTTAAGACGTTTCTTCCCATTTCTCGTGTCGTTTTATTTTCCATATGTATAGTGTTCCAGCTGTAGTGTTACATGTGCCAAATTGGTTCATTTTTGTCTTTGTCTTGGCATGTGTACTGTGTGTAAGATACATATTTCTGGAGGTATTTTGATGTCGAGTACATCATATGTCCCAGAAGACGTGAGACATGATACAAGTTTGTTATTTTCACGCTCTATCACAATTTGACCCATGGATTAAGAAATTTCTTTTCTTATGTCTCGACTGTGGGACAATGTCCCAAACAAAGTGGGACATTGATACAATCTTGTTCCAGTTACGTTCTACCAAAAAGTGCACCAGATGTAATAGCAGAATGTACAACGTTAGTTTCCTAGTTTTCGCATGTGAGACGGTGTCTCAGCAGTAGTGGCACAGGTTGACATTTGTCCATTAACTACATGTCGATATCAACACACACATTGGCCACATTTCAATATCGATCATGCGATCCCACTAGTGACATTCATTTAGTTTATGCAGTTTCTTAGTGAGTCCCTTTGCACAATTTCAACTTGGCCTCAGTTGTTGCATCCTTATTGGTATGCAACCCTGCACATCATATTGCGTCGGTTTGAGGGAATTGGTTTTCATGTTCTTGACGCTAATCCTTACATGAGTACATTTCTGGGCATTTTTCGTTACGTGTTTCCACACAGTGAATCACTCTGCCTCATCTGTTGTGCTCTACCGACACTCCAGATGTCTCTCTAGAGCATCTGAGTACAAATTTGCTACACTTAATACTCAGAGCTTCACTATTGGCCAGCATCCGCACCTGGCGATTATGCAACCACACACAACGGGCATGAAAGTGTCCGCCATTTTGTATTTGTTTAAGATATCGACTTAATACAAACGAATTATTGTTACCTGGTAGAAACCCCATCAATTCATATCCATTTAGACCGATTTTCATTTAGTAGATCATTCGGGACTCCCTACGTTCCTTTGGGGAATCTCTTGCGCGTGCATGGTAGGATTGTGAAACATGCAAAATTCAATACAGCAGGTATGACTTCTTCAGTGAACATTTTACCCGCCCTCTTTACGTTGGATAGTTTCCGAACTATTAGCGTCCGAAAGTCATTTTCCCACGCTTTCGGCACCTTGTAGATCTGAAACTATGTCCGATAGCCGAAAGTTCAACAGAACTTTTTTTCTTGTCTCAGTGGCAGGATTCACCTCCCAAGAGTTGTAACACTTATTTTGCAACACCCGATATATATATGAGTTGAGTTGGTTTTGGGTTTATCGTCCCGTTCAGCAGCGAGGCTATATGAGACGTGGACCTACTGATTAACGTGGAATCCGAACCACATGAGCTCCCGCCGGGAATCGAACCCGGGTCTCAAGCGCCAAAGGCGCGTACGCTAACCGCTTAGCCACGGAGGAGCTATATATATATATATATATATATATATATATATATATAGCTCCTCCGTGGCTAAGCGGTTAGCGTATCCTAATTGTTCAGCCGAGTACGACTCGACAATCAAAGCGAAAAGAATAACATGAACACAAGAAAATTAAACATTTTTTCTTTCTGCATTAATACCACAATATAATTCTTATAACAACAGTAACTACTAAAGTTCATAAATTTCCAACACTGTTTTTATTTCGCATATTTTCCGTCTATCTTGTCATCTGTGGCGCACTATAAGAGCGACATATATACTCCTAGCAGTGACATATATTGTTCAAACAATGATATATATATATATATATATATATATATATATATATATATATATATATATATATATATATATATATATATATATATATATATATATAGGTCTAACAGTGACACATAGCCTTAAAAGTGACACATATAGTCCTAGGAGTGATACATATACTTTTTTACACTTACAGTTATACTCCTAACACTGACATACATAGTTCTAACACTAAAAATATAGTCGTAACAATAACACGTATGGTCTCAACAATGACAAATATAGTCCTAACAGTGACACATATACTCCGAACAGCGACATACATAATTTAAACAGTGACACATATAGTTCTAACTGTGATAATGTAGTCCTAACAGTGACACATATATCCCTAACAGTGACATACATAATTCAAACAGTGACACATATAGTTGTAACAGTGATACATGTAGTCCTAGCAGTGACACATAGACCCCTAACAGTGACCTATATACTTCAAACAGTGACATATAGATCCCTATGGTTCAAACAGTGATACATATAGTCCTAACAGTGACACATATACCCCTAACAGTGACACACATAATTAAAGAGTGACATATATAGTTCTAACAGTGATACATATAGTCCTAACAGTGACACATATGCTCCTAACAGTAACATACATAATTCAGACAGTGACATATATAGTTCTAACAGTGATACACATAGTCCTAACAGTGACACATATAGTTCTAAGAATGGCACATATATTAACCTCCTTCGTGGTTAAGCTATTAGGGTACGCGCCTTTGACGTGGGAGACTAGGGTTCGATTGCCGGTGGTAGTTCATGGGTTTCAGATCCCACGTTAATCAGTAGGTTTACGTCTCATATAGCCTCACTACTGAAAGGGATGTTAAACTCCAAATCAGGTCAATAGCACATACAATCGTAGCAGTAACATACATAGTAATACATATCGTCGCATGGGAACCAGAGGAACGTAATTCAATTTTTGTAGGTTTACAGGCGAGAGGACAAAAATATTATTGCCTTAGAAAATGTGTTTTTAATAAGATAATAATTAAGTTACATTACAACAGCTGATCGACAACGAGAACAGATGGCGTTACGTTTCATTTACACCAAGTGAGGAAATATTTTCCATAAGTAGAAGCTTTGCTTTGTATATACTTAAACACAAACAAACTATTTGCTGAGCAAAACAATATATTCACATAAAAAACTACATGCATGTTACAGTTTCGCCAACTAACATTTTGGCTTCATCACACACTATGAGATACATGAGAAACGTGCAGTCTTATATACACACAAGAGCTGAGACATCTTGCTTCTGATTGGCTCCTGGCAGCAGCCAATCCCCTTCAAGTATTCTAATTTGTATTTCCTTATACCGAGGCTTCCTATCTGTTGTAAATTACACACACACATAAAAAGGACGATCTTAGCAGAACTAATCTAAACTAACAAATAATTGACATAAATAATTAAATGATTATATAAATATATATTAATACACATAAATAAATAAATATATAAATAAACAGATAAACATACAATTACGCATACGCTAAAAAAGACGACACACACATACAGTATATACACATATACTATACAACCACATATATATCTATATATAAATATACCATTACTTATATACATATATACACACACGTTATAGAGATAACTAATATGGACTAATAAATGCATAAACACGTGTGAGACAATCAATATATATAAAACAACCATAATAGATGTGTGTTCAAATCTTATACTTTAAGCTTTTTTAACAACCTATTCAACTGTTGGTCGATGATCAGTCCTGAATTCCAGTTCATAGCTTTATTACCCTCCATTTCTATAAACCGTGCCTCCTTCCATTTCCTAACTATGCTTCTTTCTTCCTCGTCTAGAATTTTTACTTCATTCCAATTAACTGAATGTCCCGTGTCTCTTACGTGTTTGTAGACCGCATTTTTGTCCCTTTCTAGCCTAACGTCATCCTTATGTTGTCTTATACTCTCTCTTAGTCTTTTTCCAGTTTCCCCAATATAACACATATCACACTCGCCGCACTGAATTTTATAAATCACTCCTTTTTTCTCCATCATTACCCCTTGTTCTTCTTCTGTCTTCTTCCTTCTTTTTTCCCTTATTACTTCCAGACCTTATCACTTCCCTTATTACTCCCTATTATTCATAGTGTCTGATGAAGCCAAAATGTTAGTTGGCGAAACTGTAACACGTATGTAGTTTTTTTATGTGAATATATTGTTTTGCTCAGCAAATAGTTTGTTTGTGTTTAAACCAAGTGGGGCTTTCAAAAATTATGTCCAAGCATGAAGGAAACGGAAACAGCATTTTTGGAGTTACGTTCCTCTGGTTCTCAAGCGACGATATAGTCAAAACAATGAAATATATACGTAGTAATAACAGCAATTTATATAATCCTAACAGTGACATATATACATATAATTCAAACAGTGACATATATAGGTCTAACATTGACGCATATAATCCCAACGGACACATATACTCGTAGTTCTAAAATTGACACATACTCCTAGCAATGACATACGTAGTTCTAAGACTGACGAATATGGGAATAACAGTAATGTGTCAGTGACAAATATAGTCTTAACAGTGACACATATGCTCCTAACAGTGACATATATAATTCAAACAGTGACATATATTGATGTAACATTGGCAAACACACAGTCCAAATATTATACACATAGTCCTAACAGTGAGACACAAGTATCTGTAATTAAAAGGAACTTTACATTTCTGTATTTAAAAGTAGGAAAATTGGGAAATTTCTAGAAGTAAATTGGAATGTATCATATAACATTCCTAACAATCTAACTTTTATTCACTTTGACATTTTAGACTGCACCATTTTCTATTTCATGCTATTTGAAAACTAAGAGCAATTATTAGTCTTCCCAGTTATACATAAGTGTCAGAAATCTTATAGAACAGCTATATTCCTCTGCTCATCTGTCTGTCTTCAGTTGACAGATATGAGATCAAAGAATGGTGGATAAGCCTTTACATGTACATTTTTTAAATTCATATTAGTGTATTTTTTGTATGTAGTTTATTTATTTTCATTCCGTGTTTGCATTGACTGGCAATAGTGGTTTAGGGTGTTACTCAGTGTCTGTGTGGATGGTGACAATGTGGTGTGGAGGTCCAGTAGGATCAAGTTTTTTTTAATATCTGTTGTTTATATCTAGAAGATTCAGATATAAGTATATCGTGCTGATGTACAAGATTTAATAAAGCATTTCAAATGCATTATATTAATTGAATGTACTCTTGAATAAGAGTGCATGCAAGTAACATGTAAAAACATTCACTAATCTTATTATACCTTATTCCTTCGTGATATTCCGGGCAGAATCAGTGCAATGGATTTTAATCATATACAGTTCATTAGCAGTGGATGTGATATGTGCACTTCATAAGTACAACACATAATCATATCACCCATTTTGCATAATCAAACTGTACGAAATATCGAGAACTTTTTTTTTTCGATTGATTCACCGTCCAATAATATTTTCCATCTCTGTTAATCCCCTATTCAAATTGAAAGTGGTTGGAATTCTACCATAGTTTCATAATTTCGGGACGAAACTTACTTGTTTTATACTAAGAGCACGAATTGATAGGACAAACACAATTTATTTTGAGTTTGTGAAATATACGAGTTTCTGTATTAAGACCGTCTGCTCTATTATAAAATATAGCAGATTTTTTTTTTTTTTTTTGCAAAAAAGTACATTGTTTTTATTACAATATGGAGTTTGTGTTTGACTTTCCTGGAATTTAATTCAATGAAAGCAAGAAGAAAAAAGTAGAGAATTACTTTATCTAGAAATTAAATTATCACTTCATCATCTGCTCTTTCTCCCTCTCTTTTTGTCTCTTCCTCTCTCTCTCTCGCTTTCTACATACAATTTTGTTGTAGTTCAGATTAACAGAAACAGAAACTTCTATTTAACTTTTGTAACTTTTTACCTTTTTCTACGAAATCGATATATTTCTTTCTGAGATAAATTTCCAGGTGTATTGCACACGAAAACAAACCACTAAACCACTTTTAAACTCTTGTTTCTTTCTCGCCCACTGATATTAGAAAACATTCTATTTGTGTTGGAAATTACACAAGTAGTTAAAGTTCAACTTCCTTTTTTTTTATTTTTAACTTTATGTCTGTGGCAATATAAAAAAGTTCTCATCGAACGAAAATTGCATGTTGTTAGAGAAACAATTTTTTTTTTAAAAAAAAAAAAGTGTACCTGATCCTAAGAAAACTTTTCCAATGTGTAATTTTATTATATAGGGCTCATATATATATATATATATATATATATATATATATATATATATATATATATATATATATATATATATATATATATACTGTATGTGTGTGTGTAACAGCAATAATAAAATATTATTGGAATAAAATTGTACCGAAGTCTGAGGTTCATGTAAATATTATATACAGAAACTGATGAACTTCTGTATAGATAGACGACTTTGAAGTGTTCAGTCACCGGTGAAAATATATCCTTCCATCACCGATCGTGGTTTTATGTGACGATCACTATTCTTCACAATTACACTACAGCGCACTTTCCACTACAGAAGTATTCCTCGCAGCTGTGCCTGACGTATTTTATTTTCCTCATATTGTAACCCTTTCTATATCTTATCAGAAACTGTCTGTATCTTATCAGTAGAAAATCGTGTTACAAAAGTACAAACGTATCGGTAATCTTTACTACGATCTTAGTGAATGAAATAGCACGAACCATAGTCCTAACTTCCAACCGTGTCTAGAATGCCAACAGTGATTCGGCTGTGTGAACGAACATTATGTCCTGATGCAGTTCCATTCGAGTGATATTTGCTGCATTTCATATAGTGTGGAGATTTCGTTATTGTACATATTTATCAAAGGATGTGTTCTGACACATTGATTTTTTACTTTGTTGACAACGCGACATACGAGTACTTTTAACTTTTCTCTGTAACAGAATCGAGCGACAAGTGCGTTTTAAACCGCTGATAACTTCCAGTGCACTGACGAACGAAGTTCCTTCTTCCCTTTGAACGACAAACATCTCACCTACGGTGACTACTACGTTCCATCAATCTCCCACCAGGTTGAGCTAGTGTAGCTTTCCGTACTTGGTTTTCCGTTTCATGACATGGCTGGCTTTCAGGTTATGAATAGTCACTACATATACCTTGAGATGTACTTAAAAAAATAGTATAATGTATGGTTGGTTGATTCACACTAAACAGACTGGCCATAGCACACTGTGTCGGTGGATTCTCCGACTATATTCATTTCTTATTTCCATGCAACATAAGTCGTGTCAGCTTCATTGGGGTCAATTTCGAATAATTAATTGATGACATAGTTGGAGCGGATCCTGCTGGATATCGTAGCTCTATGTATTCATAGTGTAGCATCAAAAAACATCAAATTCAAATTAAAGGTACTTTTAACAGTGTGTATCGGAAAGTGCTACAATGTAGACTTCCCAGAATCGATTCACTTAGGGTACCATTAGACTCTGCACAACACAATTACTTGTTACCAATCAAATCATACAGTACTACGTCAGTGATACAATTTTCACCTTTCTGCGCTGCTCCTGCTCCGTGTTGTGTCCTTTGCATTTCACCTATATGGAAAGGTATCCGCTTTTGTGCATATACAGTGTGTCCGTAATGCTGGTGTTTTAAACAGTCATAGTTTGGGAACAAAGTATGATGGAGGAATGAACTATACGACAAATAAAGGAAACTCTCGAAGTATACATATGCGAATGCTTACCCGTAGACACCAATAAGCTCGAAGGCTAATACATGCGCTTTGTGTTTCAAAGACACGCAACTGCATGAGCTTGTTATTCACCATTTTTACAGTGCAAAAGAAAGTTCAATGTGTATTGTGACTTGATAAGATTGAGTTAGTTACACATTCTAGGTTTGAATATGTAATGTGCAATTCGCTCCCTTGCTAATTAACAAAATACTTATGCATGGTATATTTTAATATTAAATAATATATATTTAAGTTATGTTTATTATTTAATCTAAGTTAGGCATGACTATTTATTTACTCTAGTATAGTGTAATATATATTTTATTATTTTTTATTATATGTAAATGTATGTATATATCATTAGAGAATTATCTCTATCATTTATCCTAAAATTCCCTTATTACTATTACAGTTAGCTAGATTAGAAATTTCATTCACGCTCTTTTTGCTTATAGGTTTGGGGAGAGGCTAGTTTTTTTGAAGGCTTCTCTTTGTTGCTTGCCTTTTCCAGTAATTTTCCATTGCTGCTGAAGTTTCTAGAACCGTTGCTAAGTTGAATTTTTTCTACATTTCTTTGTCCTTGGAAAACATATAAAATGGCGGATTATTTTTATGGCTTTTGCTGTTTTCAGCTCAGGAAGCCTGTAGAGTGGAGGTCTCTAAACTGGTGTCTGTCCAGACGGAAGGAAATTAGTAACAAAGCTTTTCCCGGAATATTAGTTCTTTAGAATTATTGCTGGATGTTCTGTGGATATGTTCGTCCGAGACTTCCGATCCCGCTAGTCCGACCGATCCGACTTCCGGTCACTGGCAGTAACTTAGGAAAATTCCCGAGGTAGAAGTAGGAATTAAAGTGTCAGTTAGGGAATTGAGTCCTACGTCAGAATAATCACAAAAATGGGCTCCAGTTTTAAAGTTTAGAAAAAATTAAGAAGAATTCATTCTTGGAGTGATCCTACGAAGAGTGTGAATCCAGGACCTTTAGGCTATTGAAATCGCCAGATGCTGGAGATTTTTCCCCTTATACTTAATCCAGGTTCCGATTTGGGTTCGATCCCCGAACAGTCAGGAAATAGTGAGGCTTGGCTGGTGTTCTTTTTATTTACACTGCGACTTTCGTGTTCGAAAGTATAAGACTGTGTTGTTTACATTTTATCTAGAGTCTTGAATGCAAGACGTACTATGATAGCTGGGCCATGTGTGCCGGATACTCCTATTCCCTAAGTTTATCCACCCTTGAATATTTAGTTTCCTTAATGGAATTTCTGTGAGTGTAGCGAAGTGTAGGCCACTAGAGTCACTAGAGTCACTGTTTAACAGTCTTTGAAAGTAAGAAATATGGGGCTAGAGTCAGAGTGTGTTCTATTTCCTATATTGCCGCAGACCCCAAAGAGAATTAGAGAAATCGAACTAATTAAGTATTAGAATATTTATATTATGATATTGAGCTCTTTATTCTCTCCAATGAGTACTTGGTGAAGAAGAGGATATGAGTACTTGGTGAACAATATTAAGTTAACTTTAAGTACAGAGTATCATCCTTTATAATCTAAATTACTAATCAAATATCATACCTTAATTCATCATCATAGGTATTCTGCCTTTATTGGCAGGTCACTTGCCGCAGCTGAGAATCTTCCATGCTCCACGGTCCTCCGCTAACATTTTCGTCTTCGCGTATGATCTTTCTGTTTTAATATTATCCATTAATTGTAGTCTCCTTCGCCCCCTCCCTCTCTTTCCCGCCACCATACCCTCTAGGACGTCCCTCATGATACAATCTCTTCTTAGGCAATGTCCCAACCAGTTTCTCTTCCTCTTCCTAATAATGTCTCAAAGTGTTCTTTTCTCACCCACCATTTCTAACACTCTTTCATTCGTTTTCCGCTCGACCCAACTAATTCTTTCCATTCTTCTCCACACCCACATTTCGAATTCTTCCAGTCGATTTTCGTCTTTGAGAAATATTAATTAGAGAGATATCAATTGAGGAGTTCTATGTTTGAGGGTATAGGGACCCATACCGGCATAGGCCCTTCTTTTTTAGGGGGATTGCATTTTTAAATTCTTTGGTATGAATTCTATAAATCTGAAAAATTTCATTGCGATATCGGAAGTCTAGATGTTCCCACAGTGAAGGAATAGAGGTCGTCGTGAGACAAAAGCGAGTATCTGCTGCAGTTATGTTGGTGGAGTAGTCGTTTGAACAGCGTTCAGTGCTAGCACGAATTCAAGTATAATCCGCAGAAACAGAGGAGACAGTTAAATATGCTCATGGTAACATTTTGCTCCTGGATTGCCATGAAATTTGATGTTAAAGTGAAACATATATTTCTTGTCAGAGGTCGTTCTAGCAACCAGTGTGATAGGAATATTGGTTTGTGCTGCCTGAAAGTGGCCAAGAATGAAAAAGTGCTATCCTTGACAAGTAGCTAGAAATGTTGAAAGCAAGTCGAAAACACTCCTATTTTTATGGTAAAACATGGAACACCTGTTATCAAACAGTGGAAGGATGAATTTACAACTATAATGAAAAGTAAACCATCAGCAACTCGACATCCTTTCATTCAATCCTGTGTAGGACTTTGTTTCAAACCATCAGGTGGTATTCTAGCTGCTGCATATCTGGTGCGTACATGGCTATTAAGTACTTTACTCGATCGGACTGTGACGTAAGTCTTGTAGCTAGTATGTCAGTAAGTCAACCACTGCAGCCGAACTCAGCTAAAGAACGAGACGTACGGAATTTGTCCGTTTTCTGGATCCGAATGCTGTTGCTTGGTACGAGAAAGTGTTCCGTCAAGCCGGACATTGGAGATGCAGAGGATGATCTTCATGTGTAAATTTTACCAGCTGTACATAATGCATAGACTGTTTCCAGTGCCTAGGATTGCTACATGTACAGTTTCTACATAATACGTGGACTACTTTAATGTATTATTGTTACACGCATATTGCTCTGTTTCCTTTATCTGTGTTCCTTACTAGGGATGCGCACGAGACAAGATTTGTGGCTATCTCGTCTCTAAAATGTGCTGTAAAAGTGATGTCTCGACTCGAAAAATGTATATTTTACTCTTGGAAGAGCAGTGTCTCGACTCGTCTCGTGCGCATTCCTATTCCTTACTTCGTAATTATGTTTCTTTATTCATTTTCACAAAGTGTATCATACGACTGCTGGGATACATATGCATGAGAATCCTATAAAGTCATTCTCCTTAACAAGGACCTATAAAAACCTTTTTTAAAAATATTCATATTTATATTGTATGGAAACGAACTGTTAGTTTCTTTGTATTTTGTAGAAGAAAAAAATCATGTTTCTCTTGTAGGATGCAAATGTACAAACGTTAAATGAAAATGTATATCTATGTTTAAAATGTTTTCAAGCAATTTTCTGAAAACATGGTTTTCCGTTATGGTTCCTTATTACACAGAACTCCTCAATTATAATGAACTAGAAACCCACCTTAAATTCGTTGGTATTGCATTTAACTCAAATCGTATTATGAACCTGTTACCTAGACAACAGCGAGCGGATGATTTATCTTGTGGAGAAAACGTTTAGAGTGTAAGGTAAAATGGAAGACTCAATCATTTGAGTGGTGAGAGATTTACATATGTATTGATCATCTTATTAAGACGATTTCTGCCTTACAAAATTGGGGGGACCGAATAATAATAATATAATATCTATTAATTAATTAAAATTACCTCTCTTTATCTTACAAATAACGTCGTGTGTATAATGAAACCCACCCCTCCGCCTGAAAATAATATTCGCTTATGGGACCAACTCAATGACACAGGCATTCTACTGAAGAAATTCGTATACGAGGGAGCCTTAAGTGCCTGTGCGAACAAATTCCTTACGTAACCCGAAAAATCTGAGCGCAGAAATGTTCGTGAAAGTTCGGCATGCTTAAAACAACAGTTCACAATGTGTTAAAAAACGGTTGCGTTTCACTGGGCACAAAATTCAGATGATACAAGAACTATCCACATGACAAAACATTTTAATTCGCTATAGTCATTCTGAAAAGTTTAGAGTATGTAGATCATTTAAAAACGTTTATTTTTATTAGTGAAGCATCGCTTCAGATTTCTGGACAAGTACATTGACATGGTTTTCCTACATTGCGTAATGAACCTGCACATACCGTTATGAAACATGAGCGACCCTTCCGTTCCCTATTATTGACCCTTCCGTTTTGCTCAAGAAACAATAACGCAAACCACCCTCCTGGATATGTGAGATGAATATGTAGCGCCCCAAATAGGTCTACCGGAAAATTCCAATTTTCAGTAAGACGGAGCTCCACCACATTTTGCCACAATCGTACGGGATTTTCTTTACAAAATATTTCCTCAGTGATGGGTCGGACAAGCACGGTAGGTTACCTGGTCCCCACGGTCTCCGCACTTTAACACTATGGACTTCTATTGGTGTTTCGTTAAAACAGAAATGTTTTACGTTCACGTTCGAACTTTGGAACATTCGAAAGAAAGGATTACTGATGTTGTTTTGCCTATCGCACCAGATGTTCTCTGTCATCTATGGGAAGAAGCTGATAATTGTGTTCACGTCTGCAGTGGTAAGGAAGGGAGAACACATCAAAGTCTACTGGACAGATAACATAAAACAGTTGGAAAGCTTCTCTTCACTTTGATGTATAAATAACCTCCCTACCATGCTTTATTCTAGAACTGTATTTAAAACCCATCAGGTTTTATGGGCACGCTACATATCAAGGGAACTTTCTCAAACCATTTACGAGCTCCCTCCTGAGCAAACAGTTAATATATTTTCCCTTTGTGCTAGAGATTTGAGTTCGATCCCAAAGTAGGAATGTATTATAATTCA
This sequence comes from Thermobia domestica, assembly GCF_964235325.1. NCBI lineage: Eukaryota > Metazoa > Arthropoda > Insecta > Zygentoma > Lepismatidae > Thermobia > Thermobia domestica. The sequence continues at coordinate 45,552,953 of NC_137454.1, read as the reverse complement.
AATTTCCCATTGGCCTCTAGATTTGGGTCTTCTAATTAGCTGCTCTTCGACCTTTTAAGAAACTCAAGGATTTAAAATACTGTATAAAAAAACACTTCGAAAAATGTAGATGATATTGAATTTGATGACATTAAATTTTTAAAAAATCAATTTTATAATGTACCGATGTTGCAATATCATGTTAGCAGCGATGATTGTATGGATCTATAACTTACTGACTGAAGAGAATCAACATGCTTCAAATAAACATATAAAAGCAAATAAAACCATATGCAGTTGAAATATATCAAAATTTTTTGTTACATATTTATTTTCTTTTATTTAAAAAGATAGCGTGGTTTACGTATCTATTATATGAAAAACTAGTAGAATACTCGTTCTTCGCACGGGAAGAATAGTTTCCATTTTGGACATGAACAGCGTCGAAAGTGTCACTGTTCCTCTCAGCTCTGGAATCTGTAGTGATCCCAAAACCTATGGATTCGACAATAATATCGGTCATTTTCGATCATTTTTGTATATTTCCCCCTCCCTCAAGTTGCGGGTCTGACTTTGTATGTAAACGACATCTGAAGCGTCACTGTTCATCTGACCTACTCCGAAAACTATGGATTCAACAATAATATCGGTAATTTTAAATATTTTTTAAATATCTTCCCCTCCCCAGTATGAAATTGAACCGTCAAAGTAAAATGATAAAAAAAAAAAGCTATTCCATGTCCGAACCTCGTGTATATTGAAGATTTAATCGAGATCTCTCGGGTGGTTCAAGAGTAATTAAGTCACAAACGTACTAACTTTCATTTTTATCTATATAGATGAAAACGATTGTGTTTACGACCCCATTACGAGAAAACGGATGAACTATTTGAAGTGAATTTTTCGATAATCATCAATTACCTTGATCTAGGCCTTCTCATGTTACTTTTTTTATATATAAAATCGAGTATCATAAGAGGGGCATGGATCAAAATTTATGCCTAGAACAGTTTCTCAGGACTCTTTCAAGATAAGAAGATCAAACTTGATAAATAAATTCATTAAAAACAAGCGGATCCGTATTCCAGCGTTTTTGAGAATTCCCCTTTAAAGGAGAAAGGGGGCCATTTTCTATAATTTGTAGAACAAGATACAAATTATGGATTGATAAATAACCATTCCGATTGGACAAACTCAACAAAGGGCAGAATCCAATGACGAGCTTTTGTTTCTGTAGCAATGAACATTTGGGTTCCTTAAATTGTACATTTACTGTGGCTTTGTTTAAAATAAATGAACACTCTGGAAAACGTCTATCGCTGGACGACTTCGAAAGTCAAATACAACAATTCCAGGCTGGGAGCTCGTCGTGTTAATACCGTATTTACTCTGTTGTGGTAGAAACATGATATGTATTAAAATATATACTAATAATGTCTTCATATTGCTGAGGGAAATTTTGTTCTCCAGCTTGTCAGAGAATAACTCCCCCGGGAAGAGGAGGGGAGAAAATGAGAGAGAAGGATATAGGAACTGAAACTGTTTTTGTGTAATGGAAAAGTACTGACAAAGAGAGCTGCAGCCCTCCCTGATTAATGACGCATCGTAGACGAAATTCCGTCCGGATAGAAGCTGGTATTACCCACAACAGTAATAAATTTTGCACACCCACGAAAACCAAGGAAACCGTGAAAAGTTATGCATAAAATTGGTGCTCATTGCTGCACAGGGAATGAAAAAGAAAAACCATCATTAATCTTTTTTTTTTTCCTAAATTACAAAGAAAATGCACCTGAAATTATTTTTACGCTGAAGTACTTTTTCTTACGCTGGTAACATTATTTGAGTTCTGTCTACAGTATGTTGTATTTTATTTGATCGGTATACAATAAATTTTAATTGAAGGAGTGTAAATTCTTTAATTTTACAACTTTTACACTCATTTGAGCATGGTATGACAGGATCGGGTAATAAAAGAGTGTACTTAGCTCTAGTGGTGCTATTCTAATTTTTAACGATTAGTTCTCTCTCTCTTAGAGAGAGAGAGAGAGAGGGGAGATAGGATGCCCATAAAGTCCGTTGCCACCCGGTGTTTCTTCAAAACGATTGTGACTATAAGAAAACACAAAAACACATCCGTCATTATTTTAAGCGGTTGCAATTGTGTGTTGTGAAAGTTCCTACCCCAGACCCTTCCCCTAAATACGGGTACGGAGTAAACTTGAACATTTTGAATGACGAAGGGAGGCGAGTAATTTGAATAGGCTCGACAAAAGACCTTTTGATATAAGTTCCAAATTTGTAGGTTACCGACATCTAAAATTACAGTGAAATGAAATTTCGGAGTGAAAGTCTTTGATAACTTTTAGATATCTATGGCTTGTGAATGTGGTCTTACGTTTATGTGATTTGTAGGCAGGGTGTGAGAATCGTAAATACGTTTGTAAAACTAGAAAATGACGAGTTATTGAGTGGAGACTTTGTTTCTGTGCATGTTACCCCTAGTTTGCGAACCAGAGGCCAATTTTGCTGTTATACTGTATTGCCATGAGAGTAAGGTTTTACGGAATTATTATGTCAAAACTGGTATTAAAGAATTGCGAAAATATCGACATCAGAAAAGGGAATCAGTACTACCGGCGTGCAGAGAAGTTTACACTCGTTCCCCTATTTGGGGTGTGTGGGGTGGAACTTTTTTAGCACACAATTGCAACTCCTTCAAATAATGACATACTTTCTTTTTTGTGTTTTCTCATATTCACAGTCGTTTCGCATATACACGGAATGGCAACAGGCTTTATGGACACGAAATGTGAACGCTAGCCATTTTGGATAAAGTCACATAGTTGTTTCCACGTGCTCCTATATAGGGGTGTCTGGGGTGTACAGTTTATAGCTAAAAATTCAAGTCACTTACAGTAATGACGACGTGTTTTTGCGTTTTGTCATATTCGCAATCGTTTCGAAAAAGGGTAGTGTGACTAAATTATGTTGCACTGGGAATATCTTGGAAACGAGTTATCCACCTTAGATTGTTGCCAAAAAGTATTGGAAAAATTTTCATCCAGCAGTGCATCCACAATTGTTGATAATGGTGTTTCAAGTATAAATAATGGTGTTTCAAATATAAATACCAGTGTTTGAAGTATAAATAATGGTGTTTCAAATATAAATACTGGTGTTTCAAGTATAAATAATGGTGTTTCAAATATAAATACCAGTGTTTCAAGTATAAATAATGGTGTTTCAAATATAAATACTGGTGTTTCAAGTATAAATAATGGTGTTTCAAATATAAATACTGGTGTTACAAGTATAAATACTGGTGTTTCAAGTATAAATAGTAGTGTTTCAAATATAAATAATGGTGTTTCAAGTATAAATAATGGTGTTTCAAATATAAATACCAGTGTTTCAAGTATAAATAATGGTGTTTCAAATATAAATACCAGTGTTTCAAGTATAAATAATGGTGTTTCAAGTATAAATAATGATGTTTCAAATATAAGTAACTCTCACCATTTCACTCGTATGATCCCAGTTCTCATGCTTGATATTTGAGCATCATTCTTGATATCACATGCGCGCATGTGTGTATGTGTGTCTGGGTATATCAAAGGGTTCTGCGAACTCAAAATATTTTAACAACTGGTTCTAACTAACCTGTGCGGACAGGCTGAATAGTACCACTGCTTAACACTACTTTTGTAAAACTGCCCTTGTATATGCAATAGCATACTTAGCTTTAGTTTTTGAAAATAAAAAACATGTACAGAAGCATCAGCATATTTTTAAATATAATTAGAGTTTGAAAGTTGTGTAAACATTGAATCAAAATTTTTGTAAGTATCTAGGTTAAGGTTCTTGAGAATTATTTAACCTTAAAGTGACATTTTGGATACAATTAAGGAATATACTAACCCACAAATTTCTATAACCTTTATACATTAATATTAAAAGGAGCAAATCGATATTACGTAACATGAGTCGAATGGTGGTAGCAGAACAAATTTATGAAGCGTTCCAGTTCAAAAAATGAAACAATAATGTTTAAGATAAACATTAACAATTCCATAATGGTAAATTCATTTTTTACCCGATGCCCATGAAATAATACTGCCATAGTGAAATAAGGACTCACACGTGATACAGATAAAACTTAAAAGTTTGAAGAGAGAAAAGTACAGTACAGTTTAACGTTTCAGATCAGGAACTATTGTTAAGAGTAGGGAAAAGTTGCAAGTCCTGTCCTTGTACATGATAGATTCCTGTTGGATTTATTTTGAACGTCCTCCCTTAGTTTGTGTTACCTCTGGAGCTTCTCTAGCAATAGTCCAGCAATAGGTCAACATAGTAGGACTCCTCTTTCCTTTATAGTTTTTCCTTATGACTGCAATATCTTGATGAAAACTCTTACCATGTTCATCACTTACTACTCCATAATGTTCAGAAAAGAAATCTGGATGTGAATAAAGATGGTGGAGGTTTAGGGACACATTGCAACCAAGTTTTTTTATAGCATGACAACAACTTAGTCACAAGTTCTTTGTAATTTGTTATTTGCTGGTGTTTTCCGAAGACCTGTAAACAGACTTTTAAAGCTTTTCCACGCAGCTTTGTGAACACTTTCTACGTAGTATTTTATCTAACTGTTGATTGCTGAATAGCTGTCTAATCTGTGTGCTTATGAAGATAACCTCGATAACTTTGGCATCACATTGATTGAGGAAAGTTCCCCTTTCAAGTACACTGAGAAAAATCCATTATCCGGACAGCGGTATATTGTACAAATACAAGGATTCGTTATGTTTACTAAGGAAATCTGTACGGAGCGTACTTTATCCATATACTACATAGGTACTGCCTTTTACCCGCTTAGATATTACATCATGTCGCTGGAGGATGTCTGACATCTAACAATCTTCCGTATTTTACATACGTATACGTATGTTAAATACTTCAGCTATATGTTAAATACGTCCATCTGTGTGTGAGATCCAGGCCGCCTATAGACACCTCTTTCTTTCGCCATGGCTGACGTCATTGAACTACCGTCTTTTGCTTGCGAAACGAGGTTGTTTACAAACGGAAAAGAAGAGAGGAAGGAAACAAGTGCTTGGGTAAGTACACTAGTTAACTATTACTTTAGTTAAATATTCCATTAATTATATATTCTTTTAGTGTAACTTGCTTTAATATAGTACTAAGTAAGTAATGTAGTTTATGAATACAATTCTTACTATTGTAAAACTCGTTAATGATTGAGGACAATGGAATGGGTGAATCTGAATTTTGAGAAATCTTTGAATAGTAATGTTTTGAAACATTTTACATTTCAAGGTAGCAAAATGAATGTTATGTGTTTATTCATTCCGTTTTATATGTGACGATTTATTACTTGGAGCAGTTTTACTACAGGGCTGCTTAACATAATTGCATAACTAAAGGAAGAAAACGGCCTGGGACCTATATGTTAGGTACCACTCCGGCATTTGCCTGCTGTGAATGAGGAAAAGCCAAGGAAACCTCATTCAGGATGGCTGGACTTAAAATCTTTTGATACTTTTTCGACCGAGTTCCCCCACCGGGATCGAACCCGGGACCGTTCGCACCGAAGGCGAGAGCGTTAGTGAATACGCTACGCGGGGCCACTAGTGTAGTTTAGAAAACTCATTTTTACTAGGATATTTGCAAGATTTTTTTTTCTTTTAGTTTAACGCCCCATGATTGTACATCAATGTAAGAGAGAAGGTGACGATGAGATACATGATAATGGTGGAATCAAGAAAATGTAAGGAAACTGGAAAGTCTTAAGAATAACCACAACTACAGTGTTCACCAAAAGCCTATTTGTCGGGAGCAGGAATCGAACCAGGGACCTACCGCGTCAGAGGTAAGCGCTCTCAGAGCTTTCTTTTGTTTAAAGAACTTGTTTACAATGAAATATATATATATATATATATATATATATATATATATATATATATAACGAAGATATTGACATATTTTACAGCCTCACTGAAATTTAAAAAAAAAAGTAGTCAGGGAGAGCTTACTTGTCAGGTTTTTATTTTTTAATTTAATTTATTTTTATTTATTTATTTTTGCTTTGTTATGTTCCCTAGTTAATTAATGTTTGGGTTACTGAAAATTAAAACCTTTTTAGTATTATTGTTATGTCATCACTTTGGAACCAAAACGTTAGATTTTTTTCTTGTGTTTTCATATAGGAAGTTGGTGAGTTTGTGCCTTAGCACTGGTTTGGTTTCTAGAACGTAATTGAAGGTCATGTTGAGTTGAGTCTTGGTGGGTTTGAGTTCGTGAAGTGTCAGGCACTGCTTGTGCCCCTGTCTTCTGTTTGTGATGTTTCCTGGCTTTGGGCTGTGACGTATTTATGTTGAGGAGTACCAACGCAGGCCGCGTGATATACAGGTAGCTACAACACAGCTTCAACAGTTAACGAGTGCCAGGTCTTTGAATTTCAGCTTTCGTTACGGCGTGACTAATGCAGTATAGTGCTAGATTGAAATTCTATGGGTGGTAAAAACGGTATGGTAAGAAATACAACGTAATTGTTATTAGTTTAATTAGTGTTTCTTCATAGTATTGTTTCACTATTTCTAGAAGGAATTAAGTATTAACGAAGTAATGAATAAGCAAAAGCACACATTGATTGACGTTTACTATTTCTCATACTCCATTGAGAATGTTTTGATCCTCAATTGCGCAAACATTCAGTGTGCGTTTATTTTCTTTCTTTTTTGGGGGGTTTACACTGCCTCACAGATGAGCTCCCTCGTGGCTAAGTGGTTAATGAACACGCCTTTGGCGTGGGACACCCGGGTTCGATTCCCGGCCGGGGGCCGCGGTGGCTCAGTGGTAGAGCGTTCACCTCTGGTGCTTGGGGTCCCGGATTCGATCCTAGCCCCGCCAAGTGAACCTTGTGGTGGACAAACACCGTGTGCGTGGGTTTTCTCGGGGTTCTCCCATTTCCTCCCACTTACTTCATTCCACCATTTAATTCATTGCTCATCATCAGCGTCTCCCTTAGCCTAACCGGCATAACTGTGGGACGTAAAACTCAAAGGTTTCATTTCATTTTTTCTTAATCTCTTGCACCGACCGACCGATCTCGATCAAATTTCCAACGTAGATGCGGTTCTGGCCTGGGAGTGTTTTTAGCTATTTACTTTGACAGAACTTAGGGGAGGGGGAGGAGGGGGACAGAAAAAATAAATGACTTAATTTACTTTGAAGTGTAAAAGTGCGAGCGTTTTCTTCTCTCTCTCTCTCTCTCTCTCTCTTCACTCCTCCAGTCTCCTCTCACTTTTAGGGCCGCGGTGGCTCAGTGGTAGAGCGTTCACCTCTGGTGCTTGGGATCACGGATTCGATCCTAGCCCCGCCAAGTGAACCTTGTGGTGGACAAACACCGTGTGCGTGGATTTTCTCGGGGTTCTCCCATTTCCTCCCACTTACTTCATTCCACCATTTCATTCATTTCTCATAATCACCGTCTCCTTTAGCCTAACCGGCATAACCGTGGGACGTAAAACTCAAAGATTTCATTTCATTTTTTCCTCTCACTTTGATTTCATGATTTCGCACTCTGATGAAAAGTATTAAATACCGCCAGGAAAAGTACTAATATATAACCTCTCTTTTAGGCGCCCCTCCAACCACGCGCCCGGGACACGTGCTTTGCTTGCTCGCCCATAGCTGCGGCTCTGTGAGCTACATAAGTAACATACAATGCTTACGTAATACTTTGGGTCATAAGTACTATTAAGAAAGGAAGAATTGCATTTTTTTAACTTTGGGAAAGGAGCTACTATGGGATTAAAGATAAGGTAGGAAAGGCAACACATTCCAGTCGTCTATGCTTTCACCCAGCAGACATATTGTTTGGAACCAAAAAAATGTGACTTTTGGAATCTTGTACTTAGGTTCACAGCGGAAGCGACGAAATAACTTGAATCATCCATTGTAGCTCTCCCCGCAACCAGTTTCTAAAATGTTGGCAATAAGTTTGCGAAACGAGAGGTGACGACTCCAATTTTGGGTGAAAAGTCGCTATAAGAAATAATCGAGAAATTCATTGTCTATAAGCATTGTAAAAGTTGTAGATGTAAACTAAACAATATGTTCTACTCACTGGCGCAAATCCAGGGGGGGATGACGGATACATGTCCCCTCCAATCTTGGAACTGAGGGGGACTTCTCCTAAATAATCCGATTTGAAATGTGTTTTTTGGGAGAAATTTGATGATTTTTGTCCGATTGCTACAAAGGAACGTGAGATGTCCCCCAGAATAAGCCTCAAATCTGCAGCCTCCTAACGCTAAAGACAACTCTGATCCTCCACAAAATTGTTTTTCAACTTCATAAGTATTTTGGACATCGCCAAAAAAAGTATGGTAACGGTCTTACCCCCCCCCCCCCCCTCCCCCCCAATGTTGAAGACAGATTTGCGCCGCTGGTTCTATTCACATCTTTGTAAACAGGGCGCAACCAATCCTTTAATTCAGGGATCATTTCAGGTTGTTTCGGGTACTTTTGTTCATGTTGTGGTCAAAATAGTTCCGAAATAATTAACACTACAGTACTTACGTTAAGCAATTTTTTGTAAAAGAAAAAGTGCAGAATAATTAAAAGACCCCAGAGGACAAATATAACAAACACCTTCTTCGCCTTTTTTTCACGCATCTATAGCTAATCTTGTTGCTATCGGTAATGATGTATTACGTGTGTCTCTCAACGGAAACTCTGCGAACTAAAGGACATCAAGTTTGTAGTTATTCTTCGTTAGAGGGCAAGGGTAACATAACAATGCAGGATTGTGGAGTAGTGAGTACGCTGTATTTCCAAACTCTTCATCACTTGCGCTGATTAAAACAAACAAACAGAAAAAAAGAACGTAAAAACTGTTTTGAACTAATAATGCTTCTCTACAGATGAACATTTTGTTTGCAGCAAAAAGTCGCTAAATGTGTAAGTAGGTAAATCGTTATTTAAAAATCACCCAAAAAAGTCTCCAATCGGATTTTTTTTTTTTTTTTTTGTCGTTATCGTAGGGCGACCATACGTCCCGTTTTGACCGGGACAGTCCCGTTTTAGGGGCGTGTCGGGGCCGTCCCGTCAGTAGATGGAAAAAAGTAGTATTCGTCCCGTTTTATGTAAATGAAAGAAGTAAATAACAAACCCAGTACCTTTACTCCTTTTAAAAGTATTAATAATAACAAAGCGGCAAAAATTGAACTGAAAATCCCTATATTAAACATACTCTATAGTTCGCAGTACTGCTCGAAAGGCAGCAGAGGTTTTACCAGTTGGTTGTGTGTTAAACAAACTTCAACGTGTCTTTCCTTTTTCATAAGTACCCGCTCTGTAACGAAGAGAGAGAGGGGGAACTCTGATATCAAGGCACTGATAAGAACAAAGGTAGATCTAAAAGTCTAGTGTTGCAAGAACCTGTCCCGTTTTTAACTGAAAATTTTATGGTCACCCTGCGCTATCGTTGAGGTCGAATTCCCCTTATTTAGCGACTTTACCCAAAATTGGCAACATTGACCCCCACCGAACAACACCCCGTCATCTTGAGCCTAGCCAGCATAATAGTGGGACGTAAAACTTAAAGATTTCATTTCGAACAACACTCCCAGAAACCTACTGTTATACTATTCTCAAACCACCCTTTCGTACAGTTCTCCCTATTCGAAAAAAAAAATGTAAATAGCAGTGTTCATACATAAATATGGAACTCAATTTCCCTGAATTTTGCAGGTTTTCCAGGTATTAATTTTGCAATTTCCAGGTCTAGTGGAAGAAACTAATAGTACGAGAACACATAAATTTTAAGAATACTATATTTATATATTTGAGAATGGCCACCCTTCTCCCCAATGAACGATTGCAATTAAATATTGAGTCACAAGAAAATAAATAATTAAAATAAATAAAATTTAAGTTGAAAAATATTAAGTTGAGAAGCCTACTAAGGGAATTATATAATACTTTTGTTCCATACTTGAATACATTCAAAATATACAAAAAAATATTGGCTTGGGGAAGAAAAAAGGGCCCGCGAGATTTTAACTGATTCTTGTAGTACTCGACGACAGAAATAGATTACTGAAAGAATTTTCAAAATCGGCACAGGCAAACATGAAGAAAATCGCATTTTCAGGTACCGGTTCAAAATGAGAAGAAAAAAGGACCGCGAGATTTTAACTGATTCTTGTAGTACTCGACGAGAGAAATCGATTAGTGAAGGAATGTTCAAAATCGGCGCAGGCAAGCATGAAAAAAAAATCCCACTTTCATGTACCGGTTCAAAATGGGGAAGAAAAAAGGGCCCGCGAGATTTTAACTGATTCTTGTAGTACTCGACGACAGAAATAGATTACTGAAAGAATTTTCAAAATCGGCACAGGCAAACATGAAGAAAATCGCATTTTCAGGTACCGGTTCAAAATGGGAAGAAAAAAGGGCCCGCGAGATTTTAACTGATTCTTGTAGTACTCGTCGAGAGAAATCGACTAGTGAAGGAATTTTCAAAATCGGCGCAGGCAAGCATGAAGAAAATTGCATTTTCATGTACCGGTTCAAAATGGGGAAGAAAAAAGGACCGCGAGATTTTAACTGATTCTTGTAGTACTCGACGAGAGAAATCGATTAGTGAAGGAATATTCAAAATCGGCGCAGGCAAGCATGAAGAAAATCGCATTTTCATGTACCGGTTCAAAATGGGGAAGAAAAAAGGGCCCGCGAGATTTTAACTGATTCTTGTAGTACTCGAAGACAGAAATAGATTACTGAAAGAATTTTCAAAATCGGCACAGGCAAACATGAAGAAAATCGCATTTTCAGGTACCGGTTCAAAATGGGAAGAAAAAAGGACCGCGAGATTTTAACTGATTCTTGTAGTACTCGTCGAGAGAAATCGACTAGTGAAGGAATTTTCAAAATCGGCGCAGGCAAGCATGAAAAAAATCGCACTTTCATGTACCGGTTCGAAATGGGGAAGAATAAAGGGCCCGCGAGATTTTAACTGGTTCTTGTAGTACTCAACGGGAGAAATCGATTAGTGAAGGAATTTTCAAAATCGGCGCAGGCAAACATGGAGTAAATGGCATTTTCATGTACCGGTTCAAAATGGGGAAGGAACAAGGTCCCGCGAGTTTGAACCGCTACGATGTATGTTCACGAATGTGCCCGTCTTCTCAAATTTAGTTAATTACTGTGACACTGAAACATGTGACACAGAGTCACATTGTGGATGACTCTGCAATCGGCAACCACTGCACATATACTCCTCCCGCCCCACAGTTTGATTATTTCGATCCATTCCTCACGTGCTAACGGCATGGTTCAACATCTGCAAGAAAGAGGTAAATGTAACGTTCAATTGGCAATAGCTTTTCACCAAATTAAGCTGCATGAAATCTGATTGCATATTTGACATACTGAGAAAATTCTAGCCCGTGGCCATATGTATCACATATCCCACCAGTTCATAAAAATTTTGAACACAAAATTACGGTCGTCCGTGTGACGTACTCCCAAAAGGCCTAATGTGTATCACCCACCTCACATTCAATGAAACCACATCCGTGTAGAATTAAGAAAGGAACCTCTTATGATGTATACAGGATGTCTCAAACGTTCCCTGACATAGGGTAACTCTGTTATTATCCGAGTTACGACAAAATGTAAGAGGAAAAACATCTCGAAATATGACGTTTTCAATCTAAAGTGAACACTTTTTTAAAAAATCGGACAAGATGAATGTGCTGTATACTCTTTATGCACCCAATTTTAAATGAAAATGCAACGTTGTCATTTACCTGGACCCACGACATAAGTGAATGAAGTTACTGTTTGAAACGGGGGCTGGCCATCGACATGTTAGCGTAAAAGACAGTAACTTCACTCACTTCTGTTGTGGGTCCAGGTAAATGGCAACGTTGCATTTTCATTTCACATTGGGCGCATAGAGAGTGTACAGCGCAAACGGGTCATCCGATTTTAAAAATTCCTTCACTTTAGATTGAAAACATCATAATTGGATATGCTTTTCCCTCCTACATTCTGTTGTAACTCTGATAATAACAGAGTTACCTTATGTCAGGGGACTTTTGAGACACCCTGTATACCTTATTTAATGTATGTTTGATGTCACTATAACTGTAGTATAATTTAGTTTGTTTAAATTTACAATTTAATACAAGTAGATTCGGATTTACATGCGTAGGATTTTGTATGCATCTAACTAATGAATTCTTTTATTTTTATGCTTAACTTAGTGACTTGGCTTTGGACTGCAACTGATTATTGTAACCCATTATTGCTTGAGAAGAAACAAGATATCCGAATCTTCATTTGGAGAAATCAAAGGTCTATTGGAAAGCTGGGGATTACAATCATTAATTTCTACATTTCAAGGTGCGTAGTAAATTATATATTGTGTTTATTGTTAAATTACTATTATTGGGTTTAGAATCAATGAAGCACTTCATGATATTTTATGGGGATCAAGATGGGTGCCGGATAGATAAGTATTTGAGCGTCAGGCTCTTATTTCTTTTCAATTTAATATTTAATCAATGATTATTTTTCTCCCTCATTATTCCACCAAATCGTATTCCAAGATCATATATCCATTTTTGTTCGATATATCCATATTTTTGATCTCTTTCATATTTCTATATTTTCGATTTTTGATATTGTTTATATTTCGATATTGCTGTATTTTTCGATATTTCGAACAAGTTTCGATAGTTTGTCGACATCGATTATCTATATCTAAATTCGGATATCCCAAAGCCCTATCGAGCACCCTCCGAAATGAAGTTTTTGGCTATGGACCTGATTAGGGATGCGCACGAGACAAGACGAGACAATTTTTGTTACGAAATTCGAGACAAGATAGAGCTTTTCCAATAGAAACGGATCCAGTTTTCGAGACGAGACAACTTTCGCGGCACCTTTTCGAGAGGAGACAACCTCAAATCTTTTCTCTTGCGCATCCCTAGACTTGATCATGAGTTATCAAAAAAAAAATGTTAATGAGAAATAACATGTAAATACAATATAGGTAGCTAAAACATTTTTGTTTTCATTCTTCAGTAATGCATTGTTATTAATCTCAGGGGGGGGCGGTGGCTCAGTGGTAGAGCGTTCACCTCCGGTGCTTGGGGTCCCTGGTTCGATCCCAACTCGCGCCGTGTGGACTTTGTGGTGGACAAACACCTTGCTCGTGGGTTTTCTCGGGGTTCTCCCGTTTCCTCCCACTTTGTTCATTCCACCATTTCACTCATTTCTCATTATCACCGTCTCCTTATCCTAACCGGCATAACCGTGGGACGTTAAACTTAAAGATTTCATTTTTTATTAATCTCAGCATTTTATAGTGTATTCTTAAGCTTAAGGTGATGTATAATTAAATTTTGAATTCAGTTAACTTATTTTGTTTCTCAGATTGTTTTTAAAATGTATGTACAATTGTTTATGTTCATTCTCGAGAGTTTAAAGTGACGTATAGTTATTAAACATAGTATTTAATATTGTACTCTTAACGTGGAAGTGATATACAGTTAACTTTTGTATTCAGTTAACATTTTTCTTTCTGAAATTGCTTTTATATTTTTATTTTCTTTCTTGAGTGCTAAAAGTGATGCAAAGTTATTAAGCTTACTACTTTATATTGTATTCTCAACCCTAAACTGATACACAGTGCGTTTTTGAATAAATTGTCAAGTTATTTGAGTGATGAACACTGGTAGAAAATCCTGACTACTACTGGAACATTTTGATTTTAAGGTGACGACTACTGGTGCAAGGATTTTAAAATATTGTTTTTCCTTCAAGGGCTACTCCTTTTTGAATTCTGACTACATGGTCACTATAGGAAGGATCAGTGAGTCTTTCCAACTATGGTACAGCTCCGACAGATTCACGATGCTCAGAGAAGAGACAAAATAGTATGTTTTCAAACTTAAAGTGAGAACCACTGGCGTTTTTACCTTGCTATGCAAAAGTAAGTGAGTACTCCAATGGGGTTCCAATGCGGTACCTAATTTCTGCATTTTAGATATATGGAAATACATGTCTCTAAAATGTAAAGAACTGATTTTTTAGGGGGGGGGGAATAAACTATAGGTATGTGGGGCTTGCATACTTGACGCTACAATTCGGAAATTGAATTAAAATATGACTAACGGCTATCAAGATGTTGTCAAATAAAGGGAGGACCAACACAGTTAAGGGGTTTTCGTGTTAGATGCTAAAATTTCCGAAATCGGTCATGGAAAGTTAATAAACACCAGTAGCAATTTCATCTTAAAGTAATTAGATATCTTCATGGGGTGTTAGAACATCATGGAGTCTACCAAAATTAAATTTTAAAAGCTTTTGAAAATATAATCTGACATTTGTAAACAGTATTTGAAATATGTATTTACCCAAAACTTCCAGCTAGTACATCTAACATCTGGAGAAACACTGTGAAATAAAAGCTTGAAATTTCGGAAACAATTATTGGTCGCAACAAAATTAAATAAGATGGTACTTCTATGGGTTAAATCAGTACCTCAGTACAATTTCGATCGAAAGATTAGTTCAGTCCTAGGTTTTCTTCAGGCAATTCCAAGGGTTCATCGAGCTGTGCAAAAGAATAAAAATTCGCTGTCAATATCTAAGATAGTAAATAAGATATAAGGAATTATATATTTTATGACGTGAAAATAGAGATCTTTATGGATTTGTACTTTTGGGTCTTTCCTAAAAGAAAAAAATTCAGAAAACTACTGTATATACCTTAATAGACAATTCAGTGGGCGGGGACACAGTAGCTTAGTGGTAGGGTATTTAACTAATCTTTTTTTTTTTTGCAGAAACTATTGGAGTATTCACTTAACCCATAGAAATACGATCATACTTAACTCCCTATTTAATTTTAAAATTAAATAAAAGGAAATATTTCAGTGTAGCGACCCACGATTATGCATTTTAGTCTCAGGGAGATTATGATTAAAGCAAGTGAATGTTGTTGACAGAATTGATGGAATGCAAAGGTGGGAGGAGAGTACCCCGAGAAAACCCACGAATACGATGTCCACTACAAACTGACTTGGCCGTGGATCGAACCAAGAACCCAATACACCAGAGGTAAGCACTCTACCACTAAGCCACTGTGCCCCCGCCCATTTAATTGTCTATTAAGGTATATACGGTTGTTTTCTGAAATTTCTTCTTCTTACAGCAAATACTCAAAAGTACAAATCCATGTGGGTCTCTATTTTTACGACGTCATAAAATACATAATTCCTTATATCTCGCTTGCTATATTAGATATTGACAAAAAATGTTCACTTTATTTCAGAGCCCGATGAACGCTTGGAATTGTCCAAAGAAAATTTAGAGCTGAATTAATCTTTCGATCGAAATTGTACTGACGAGTCTGAGGTTCTCACTTAACCCATATAAGTACCATCTTATTTAACTTTTGTTAGGATCAATAATTGTTTTCTGAAATTTCAAGATCTAATACGCTTTTATTGTATGGTGTCTCTCTAGCTGCTAGATGTACTAGCTGGAACTTTTAGGTAAATACATATTTCTAATACTCTTTACAAATGTCAAAATATATTTTACAAAACTTTTAAAATTTAATCTTGGTAGACCCCATGATGTTCTTAAACTCCATGGAAATACCTAATTATTTTAAGATGAAATTGCTACTGATGCTTATTAACTTTACATGACCGGTTTCGGAAATTTTACCACCTAACACGAAAACCCCATAACTATATGGATCCTCCCTTTATTTGACAATATCTTGATAGTCATATTTTAATTAATTTTCTAAATTGTACTGTCTAATATGCAAGCTCCACGTACCTATGGTGTCGCTTTTTATTTCACCATATTTCGGTAACTGTTAGGCGTACCGACTTGCGGTTTCGGTAAACACACACCTCTAACGTTCTTTAAAACGTTATTAAGACATATTTTAGAATATTTAGAAATGAGAGTTCTGGGAATATCATGGTACCCGAAAACCCCCATCAGGGCGTGTGTGTAGTGTATTTAATTGAAACTACTTTTGAGGTTGTTGTAAGCCCTCGTAATTACGTTTCCGAAACTGCACCATCTAGTACGCAAACTCCACAGTTCTGTAGTGTCGCTCTTTATTTTCCCATATCTCGATATCCATAAGGCTTACCGAGTTGAGGTTTTCGGTAAACAGATGTCAGTTCCTTACATTTTAGAGACATATATTTTCATATATCTAAAAAATACAGACATTAGGTACCCCATGGTAGCCCGAACACCATTGAGGTACCCACTTACTTTTGAATGGTAATACATTTTGAGTTGTTGTTCAGCATCAATAAACACTTCATAGTTTTTCTACGTGCAACCCAAAAGTCCATACCTGACCGAACAGATTTTGTCCATTTAATCTCAAAAATGTTAAGATACTTTGTATTGTTAAGTACAACCAAATTAAGCACACTGAATATAACATTTTAAATATTTTCTGATTTTTGTTGCAGGTATTTCGTGCATCAAACCAGGATTCTGCTTGAAAGACAGTCAAAAGAAGCAGTGTAGGTTGTGGCTAAAAGTACGCCCTTTCTGAAGACAGACTCAGTTGTACTTACATTATTTTGTACGAATATATAACCCTAATAAAGATACTGTACTACAAATTATTTCTTTCTTCCATAAATTATAATAAAATATTATCTCTGTTTAAAGAAAATGATTGTTAATGTTAAGTCATTTTAATTCTTTTTCTCTGTAATAAGAACATTATCCCTAGCAATATTTTTTATCTTTGTGCTATTGCGATTGGATGAAGTAAAATTCTATACGAAGCACTATTATTTCAGACATGCATTAATAACTAATGTATTGTTCTGTATGTAAGACAATGTGTATACTGAACATGTCTAGCGAAGGTGTTGTTTTAATACAGAATCTATAACTCAGCTTTTCAGTAGTCAACTTTATTGGGAATCCGAAGAAAGAAGTTAAAAAAAAAAAAATGTTGGACTTACCAGCGTGTGTGTGTTCGAATTCTGGACTAATCCAAATTATCCAGAGAAATCATTATATATTTCTTTGTTGCTATTTCAGATGTATCCTTTATCCAAGTCGTATGAAACGGAGACTTCATACATCGCTATACTTTGTATGAACTATGTTCCGTATTTACTTAATCACTTTGTAACTTTCTCTAGTGTTGACAAGGCCGCAGGTGTCAATCGAATAGTTTAGTGTTTCACTCATGTCACCTTGTGACTAAGGTACGTCCTGTCGGTATATATATGGTACTGGGTTCAATTAGCGATAAAATACATTTTTAGCGTTAAACAAATGCAAAAATCTACACGAAATGAGATACCGTGATCTCTGACTTACGGATAACACCAAGCAACTAATGGTACTGAGTGTGATTGAGTTTACTAATTACTATTTGGCTAAAATCAGTGTTCCTTTATCTATAGTTCTTTTCGTGCTTTGAATTGCAAAGTTTGAAATAACCGTTTTAAATTATTGTGTATATATATCTTCCGAGTAATTCTGAGAATCATTGCTCTTTCTTTAAGCAATGTATGAGACTGTTAAATTGCTCTTTCCTTAAAATGTTGCACTAAGAAGGATGCATCCAGGAAAGTCCAAATTTGCAGAATGTCTATAGCAGGGAAGAATAAATATGTTTAGTCGATGGCTGCACAACGCCTCCGCTGTCACCACGTTGTCACACAGCGAATACAGCGAACGTTTAAGAGTATTCTGCACTTACTATTAGGTATCGGCCTGGGAACTTTGGCGCATCTACCCAGTCTCCTTCTTGGTGTTTCATTTTTAATGGCGAGTACTGAGTAGGAATAATATTGTAAGCGAATGCGTTTCCGGCTGACACCACACTTTTAATTATTGCGACATTAAAAAAAAAAAAAACTGTTAATTAAAATGTACAGAGAAGTTATTTCTGGAAAATTCTATTCAGGCCTCTTGTGGTAACAACTGCACTTTAGTTGAAGATACTATTAAGGAAAAGAATGAGGTAAAATAATCTTTATATCGTACAAGCAATGGATGATAACAGCTTAATAAATGATTGTACGTAAATCTTGTTTGAGTTTGAATATAGGATTGTATAAGGCTGTGCATTTTGCATTATTATTGAGGTGCTGCAACTAACTAACTGCAAACCATATGATAAATTCTTACAGTAATATATCACATATTGATTTACTCTGTATGGAAACGAAAATAGTTTAATATATGGTTAACCTCCTTTGTGCCAGGGGCGGATCCAGAGGGGGGCGATCGGGGCGATCGCCCCCCCCCCCACAAGAGGAAACTTTCTTATTTTATATATAAATAAACCCATCCATAACAAGTTTGGAGCTCTTAAAAGTAGCAGTATTACCGCCGACCGCCCCCCCCCAGAAGTCCGTCCTGGATCCGCCCCTGCTTTGTGCCCATAATTTTAAAATTAACGCTTGTGTCACTTTTCAACACTTGACTTTGCAGTAGCTTTCCAACGAATTAGCAGGAAGCCCAAACTTATAGGACACCCTGCAGGTAAATACATTTCTTTGGACAGTTTCACTGCTCCAAACTAAGATTTGAAAAGTGTAGTATTGTTAATTTTATTATTATTGGCACAAAGGAGATCAACCATATTTTAAGCTATTTTTGTTTTCATACAGAGTAAAACAATATTTGACAACATTACAGTAAGAATGTATCATGCACTTTGCAGTATGTTGCAGCACTTTAATAATGGTGCACTATACGTACACTCTAGATCCTGCATATGTCCGATCCATACATTACAAGAAGGCAATACGTATTCGATACAGGTAAAATCTGTATATTTCATATGGACAACCTATTAGCTATATACATCCAATCTATACATTACATATGGCCAACCTGTACGCGACATACGTATAATCTATATGCTGCATGCAGACAGTCTGTAAGCTACATATATGCACTCTGTATGGTGCATACGGATATTCTGTATGCTGTATCTGGACAAGCTGTGTGCGACATAAGGAAAATCTGTATAATACATACGTACAATACGTATACTGTATCTAGTCGTACGTATGGGGCACAAGTACAATATAGATGCTGTCTCGGGGTTGAACGCAAGAAACATACGTACAGAATGTATATTGCATACTTCTTGAAATCATGCTCCGTCCTGATAGTCAGAGTATGTCGTCATTATTAACCCACATGCTACATACGACCCTGACGTCACAAAGCTAGATATTACCTCCGTATATACTTGTTACTGCAGATAACGTCACACGAATGACGTCATTGCACTTGTGCAGACAGTACGTATAATACATACTTTTTCAGCTATACGTTTGCTGCAGGATGTTATATACGGTTGTACGTTAAGTCCAGAAACTACAGGAATTACGAATGTAACCTACGTTTTTAAGTATGCCACCTACATTTTTTTTTCTCAGTGTACGTATAGGCCTCCTCCACTTGATTCATGGTCTTAGCAAAACTTCTTATAAGACCTAATTTAATATTAGCATGGAAAGCAAAATTCGTTTAGAAAATAAAAGTACGATTTTACGCCTAGCTGAAGAGTTTGGATAGTATGCCAGTCACTTTTGCAGTAGTAAGAGGCACGATCTCTACTACCCCATTCACAAATAGAGCAACGATATTTTGGATAACCTTACTGCATACCTACTAACAAGGCTATTACTTTAAGGTCACCATAAATGAGCCACTGAAAGTAATAATACGAATATTTAATAGTTTGCAGTAAACGTTTCAAACTGTCATAAGATTCCTTCGTATGAAGTGGATAGATAACTCACCGAAATGGAAGAAAACTCGTTTCCAATACGTAAAATCATGGCGTTTAAACTCTCATTTGAAGAATCTATGATTAGCTTCCAGTCCCTACGATCGTAATTAATTTTGGGAGCCTTCATGAGGTGATTTATGTCTAAGCATGCCACAAGTGTGTTTTCCATACCGAAAAACAAAGTGCTCCCTATTCCGCTACACTGAAATATATATACTTCCTCCTGCACTATATTACATTGTTGTAACCGTGAAGCTAAAATGTCGACTTTGCTTTTTCAGAGGTCTAAATCCCTAATAAGATAGCTTAGCTCTTGTTGAATTAGTACATGAGATTCACTTGAAGATGTGCTTACAACAAATTCAGAGTTCTTCGAAATACTTGATCCAAGAGACTCAAAACTTCTTGATCATCATCCAGGCTTCGTATCCAGTCCAAGGAGGTCCGGTAGAAGTTAGGGGGCCGATTCAATCATATTATAGCTCATCGCCATATTACAGTCTACTTGCAAGCCTAGCCTGAAAATTTTAGGAGGGCAGTAAAACTTTAGGGAGGGCCCGGCCCACTTTAGCCCCACGTGGATACGGGCCTGCCATTATCAGACGAAAGGTTATATTCTTTGAGTAGGAGAGAGACAGCCTTCTTCATGTGTTCCCCTCTAGAAAAGCACGAATCACAGATGTCACTTGGCTCCCTCCAAATCATCGGCACTGCTAAAAAAATTATACGTCTCTTTCCAGTTTCTTAGATTGCTGACAAAAGTGATGTAACCAATATGAGGTATCCTAATTTTGTCTTGATCTTCAATTTTACCCAAAATATCATGGATTAATGGTGTTATATACTTCTTTCGTGGAGATATGTCACTTCTCCACAAACACATACACATACATAATTATTTACACAATATCAGATCATTTTGTGAATATGAATACTTTTCAAGACATTTCGAGCAACTGCTCGCTCACAAATACACATGTAAACCAGTGGTGCCAACCCATGGGGAAAATAACATATTGTGGGATTTTTTTTACAAGGATTTCTTGAAATGGGATAAAGGTAATTTTCGTAAATATTGGCAGAATTTATGAGTTTTTTAAAAATATATTTACCATATTGGTGTCAACAAAATTGTTTATGGACGAGTAGACAAATGAGTCTTCAATAAATGTGAAAAAATGCTAATTGTCAAAATTTGTTAATGCATGTTAGTTATAAAATGCATGTTTGTAACATTAATTGTTCTTGATATTTAAAAAAAATGAAAGAAAGAACAGATTAACGGAAGAAGGTAAAATGAAAAACGTTCAATTTTCAACATGTTCCATACTAAATAACTAAAGAATGAAGTTTTATTACGTTCAGTGGAAGACCACGACACACAGTGGCGTATTTACGATTTTGTTTGAGGGGGCGCTTTGCTATCTTTATTTCGGGAAATGTGAAAATTCAACAAGATATTTCATTTACTATAATACAGTAAATAAAATTTTGGGGCGTCTTAAGCCCGGAAGCCCCCCTTAAATACGCCACTGATGACAAAAATCGTGATGAAAATGCTAAAGTGATAATATAAAGTACTTATTTTCATCAGCTTTTTCAATTCTCTCTTTGGATTAAGGAAAATACGTATTTATAAGCAGTTTGATAAACATAGAGAATTCAATATTTTTAATAATTTACTACCATATTGAAAAAAAATGACTGATGTACACTTATTTTATTATTCGTGTATTCAAAGTTTAAAAAAATTTGATATTAGTATATCATCTGAAATTCAAGAGGAAAATGGGAATTTCTACTTCTTGAGATGGGATTTTATAACGTTTCAGGTTGGCATCACTGATGTAAACACGCGAATTTTTATGTGCAGCACTTCACAAAATTACACATCGACAACTCTGATAAATGTTATTAAATTCTTGTTTCGCACAGTAGCACAACACAATTGAGATAAGGACGGAAGAAAACTGACTTAATTACTCTTGAACCAGCCGACCGATCTCGATCAAATTTTCAACATAGATGAGGTTCGGGACTGGAATGTTTTTTATCATTTCACTTTGATGGTGCAACTTTGGGGAGATATTTGAAAATGATCAAAAATGACCAATAGTAGTGTATAGTTTTCATGGTCGCTGAGATGATCAGTGACACTTTCGATACCGTTTAAATCCAAATTCAACTTGAGGAAGGGGAAAGGACCCTTCCTACCTAGTGATATGTTGTATATGATCGAAAATGGCCGATAGTTTTCGGGTCACTGAGATGAACAGTGACACTTCCGATATCGTTTAAATCCGAATTCACCCCTTTATGTCGAATATGCAACGTATTCTCCCCGTGCGAAGAACGGATATTCTGTTAGTTAGTCTAATTCTAGGGATGATTTCTTAATTTTCAATATAATTTATCCTTATATTGAATTTTGACAGTCCCTCCTCCAAAGTTTTGGACCCCATCCCGAAGCGAATTCTGCGTATGAATAAAGTATAGATGGTGATCAGAAAAATGGAAACACCTGAACGAAATTGCAACTTACCAAATTAATATGGTGTCGGGCCACCTGTCGCCTTCAGAACAGCCTTGATGCGACGTGGGGTGGAGGCATAGAGGTCGTGAATGGTAGCAAGTGGAATTTTACACCATTCCTTGTGCAGGGCATTGGCCAGTTCTGTGAGAGAGGATGAATGTGGAAATCATCGCCGGAGTCGTGTTTCCAAGACGGACCACATATGTTCAATTATGTTGAGATCTGGGGATTGCGCGGGCCAGGGGAGGTGTTGAACTTCATCCCGATGTTCCTCAAACCACGCTGCAACAACGCCAGCTGTGTGAATGGGTGCATTATCATCCTGGAATGGCGTCATTGTCCGGGAACAACATCCGGACCATAGGATGCAAATGGTCTCCTAAAATTGCGACATAATCGTTGGCAGTGATTCGTCCGCTAAGTGTGACCACAGGACCCAATGAAAACCATGATATGGCGGCCCACAGCATCACCGAGCCGCCGCCATATTTCACAGTTGGGCGGAGACACTGCAGATCATAAACTTCTTTGGGCGTTCTCCACATATAAACACGGCCCGTGGTTGGGAATAGGGTGAAGGATGACTCATCCGACCATATCACACGTTTCCAGTCCTCAACGGTCCAAGTTGTATGGTTCCGGCGTGCGAAAGCGTTATGGTCCCTGATGAGCGGTTTGGCCCGTGCAACACGACCCCGTAAGTTCATGTCATATAATTTGCGGCGGACTGTGATTGTCGAAACAGGGTGGGGGAGGTGCTGATTGAGTTCCTCCGTCACTTGCTCCGCAGTGGCACGACGGTTCTGCGTGACAATGCGCTTTAATACCCGGCGTGACCTGTCACTCATGATTTTCTTCCGCCCACTGTTCCGCTTCCCCGATGTGGTTTTCCCGTGTGTTGTGTAGGCCGTCATCACCTTCGACACTGTCCCACGCGACATACCTAACACAGTAGCCACTGCCGTCACACTCACTCCACATAACAGCGCAGCAACAATTTTCCCTCTTTGAAAATCTGAGAGGTCTCCCATTTTACACTACCTCCGTCTGCTGCAGCCACTGGACACTGCTGTTCCACTGCGCCTGACGTAGTATGAAGACGGACCTAACACACCACCACCAGCGGTCCGACGCTGCGGGCGCCACGACACCACTGCCAACCCATACATCTGACGTGTTGCCAACTACAGGTGTTTCCATTTTTCTGATCACCATCTGTAGGTGACATTACTTAACCATTATCTATCGTCTTTTCGATTGTTGTATAATACTGGTTCAATACTAGAATAGTGATAAAACGTATCTCAGAGTATTGGACTCCCCAAACGTTGGACCCCTTCCAATAAAAATGTCTCAGTGTATCCCTGCTCTAAGCCAAAAATTACTTACTCTAACAGCTCTAAATGATCTCTCATAAACGATTCCTGAGCATCTAATAACTCCAAAATAATTTCCTATTTTTATAGACTATAACCCCTACCTGTGATCTCTTAATGGTTCTGGCTTACTTAAATGACACACAATGTCAATTAATCTTCTCACAATTTTTCTATTCTTTGGAACAATTTCATTATGCTTAATTGCTTGCAGTCTAAAACCCTCTGATAACGAATGTGATTGAGACATTTCAGGTTTCTTGCTTCGTTATATATATAGATAGATAGATAGATAGATTGATTGATTGATTGATATAGATATAGATATAGATATAGATATAGATATAGATATAGATATAGATATAGATATAGATATAGATATAGATGTAGATTATTTTGGTCGCTCCAGTTCTAAACCATGGCTTATCATTTCCTACATGAAATACCAGTAACAAAAATTTTTGTCTTTTTTTTTAATTATTATGCCCTTAATTGTTCAGTACTGTCATTTGTATTTGTTGTACTAAAAAAATTTGAAATTTCCGAATGTACTTTCCAGCGTGTTGTATCAAACTCAAGTGTAGTTTCTTTATTTTTCATTTTAAGTTCGTTTTTTGTTGAAACGTCAACGTTAAGAAATTATTATAGCTGCAGAATCGAAATTGGGTTTGTCAAAAAACGATTTCATGACCAAGTGCGATTCCACTACTCTTAACAAAATAGCGCCGTCAATCTCAACACTCCACGCAACGAGAGAGAAACTAGTCGTTTATCAACTCACTTCCACTTGTCACTCTTCTGAAATACACAAGATGGTAGAGTTGCCAATACATCTGAACGTTCCACTAGGAAGGTCTTTCCTTATTCGAATGTTGGAGTCACATAACAACAGAATAAGTAAAACAAAAAAGCTCTTCGAGGATACGATAAAACAATTGAACATTTTCTAGAAGAAGCTCGAAAGGTGATTTAAAATTTTAGGAATGATCCAGCAATGGATCAGAAGATTGCGATCTTGGCCAAAAAGTTTAGGAATGATCCAGCAATGGATCAGAAGATTGCGATCTTGGCCAAAAGGTTTAGGAATGATCCAGCAATGGATCAGAAGATTGCGATCTTGGCCAAAAAGTTTAGGAATGATCCAGCAATGGATCAGAAGATTGCGATCTTGGCCAAAAAGTTTAGGAATGATCCAGCAATGGATCAGAAGATTGCGATCTTGGCCAAAAAGTTTAGGAATGATCCAACAATGGATCAGAAGATTGCGATCTTGGCCAAAAAGTTTAGGAATGATCAAAAAAATGCATCAAAAGATTGCGATCTTGGCCAATAATTAGTTTTTGGATCAGGGGTCAGAAAATTTTTAACCCGCCTCTAAATCGAGTTTTCGTATTTTCTATAGAATAAGCTTATCATATTGAGTTCAGTGATAGTTTTGGTTTTGCTACACTGTATGTAGTTCTCCAGATATAAGGGGTACAAGAAAATTTTTGATTGAAATACAGTAGATGTTTTGGTGCGAAAGGAGAAAGAGAACAAAATAGCAGTCTCTATTTTGGGCACTTACAAATCTAATTTAAGATAATTTAGATTGGAAATTCTGTAATAGAGAGAGAGCGTATTACGTGTTTCGAAAGGTTGTACACGGCGAATGATTGGCCTTTAACTTTGCGTGCGACTGGTACTCCTGCGCTTCTATAAGTTGATGCAGGAACATGGGTCCAACATAGAGACAATGTTCAAGATTTCGTTAGACGCTGTGCCATCTATTTACTTACACGAAAGTGGCTTATATAAAGTATGTTTCATTGTCTTGCTTTTATTTATTTATTTATAATACGTTTCATATACAGCACTAAGCCATTTTACCTGAAACATTTTAACATGTTGATAACATAATAATTGAATAACAATTGGAGCTCAGGATGGTACAGCACAACAACAACATTAGAAAAACAGCTTATTTATAGAGGATCTGAAAATATATTCATTTGAAAAAACGTCTACAGTTTCTGGTAACTGATTATAAGTAACTGACAATTCGGTTTAGAAGAGACCTATGGACAATATGTACCTTCCCCGCTCGAGTGTAAAAGAGATCACTAGACGGTGTTGTTCTAGCGGGTACTCGAAAATTGATCTGACTTAATAACTGTTCACATGATATATAGCCATTTACAATTTTATGCAGAAATATTAGGTCAGAAATTTTGTGAAAAAGGATACTTTAAGTTACAGAATATTGTATTAGTTAAATTAGAACGAGATGTATATAAAAATCTGTTGCCTACCCTGTCTGCCCTCAAGCCTCGCCACTGAATTCCAGTATTCACAACAGAATTTCAAACTCTATCCAAGTGTATCCAAACTGTAAGTCTACGATAAAATGTAGGTGAAGGTACGATAATACACTCTGGTTACAATACACAACATGCAATAAAAAAACTGACAATGTCTGAAAATGTATTTTCTTTCTTATTACACGTATTAAATCTGACACGTAGAAATTTTATTTCTGGAAATTCATTGAGTGTTGTGAGTGTTTTGAGCTTGAAAATTAACCATACTTCACTGCTTTTTTCTATTTGATAAAGCTGAGATTTCTTCTCGTGTATACCAACAAAGTTTTTCACAGGACAAATTGAATGAATTGATATCCACTTTTCCTATTCCTTTTAGCTCAGATCAGCTTAAGAATGAACTTATCAATTTATATTCCGACAGTAACAGACACGTTTCTCAATCCGGAAATATATTCAGTATTGATCTTCAATCCGTATATCACGAAAAAAACCAACTTACTAAATCTGATGACTTCTGTTTCTGGTGAATATTCAATAAGTACCCTGAAAAGAGCGAAAACCTATTTGAGGAACGTTATAACAAATAAAAAATATTTTGTAAAAATCTTTCTGAATTGGGAATACTTGCAACAGAGAAAGAACTTCGTAAAAGACCTGAATTAAAAGAGAGAGTTATTAATATCTTTTTCCGAAATGAACAGCAGGCGCATGGAGCTGATTTACAAGAAAGTGATATAAGGTATATTTTTAACTTCTTTTTTTATATTGTGATATTTTATACTGTATAAAGGATGTTAATATACATTTATCACTTTTCCCCAAATATAGTGATGCCTGATAATAATACATAAACATATTTTATATTTTGAGTTTTCAATATTGTTTGTTACATATTTTTATCCTGTTTCTTTTAGTATACAATTTCATAATTAGTGGAATTTCTTGCTTATAGTGTGTTGCTTCTTGGAAGTCTAGGTTCCCGAATAGTACCGCATTGCTAGAAATGAGGGGCATTACTTCCCAACATTCTCTGTATGAATTTTCAAATATAATATAATGTGTATAATGTGCGTGTGTGTATAGTGCTGTGTCTACCCAATTTTTCAGGACACGCGTCGCCAGTGCTGTAATTATGCTTAAGTTGACAGCTCTGCATTCTGTATGGGAAAATACAGACTTTGAAGAAGAAAAACGACACCCAAGAATTACCAATAGAAATTAGATTCAACTGTCATCAAAATTTTATTGCAGGCCAGCTAGATAAACAATTGCATTATTTTTCTGCTTAATCACGATATTATAATGACAATTTCAATCTATTAAAGCCCTACTCGCTAGTATAGTAGCAAAATCGGTGGCAATTGTCGAGTGATCTCGAGCGTTTGTCTTCGGATCATAAAATGTAATCCTCGTGGGTTCAAGTTCCTTTTCGAGAAACTCTTTTCATTGGCGCTCAAAATTTCTTCGGCCTTTCTTATGAACATCTCTGTAGGTGATAGTCCGAACTTTTCAACATTCACTTAGGTAGATCAATGCTTCGTCTATTGTCAAAAAATTCCAGTCAAGTGGCGTTCGTACATCCTTCTACCCTTAATCTTACGCCGATCTTTCGATATACCGTGGTCTTCACGCACGCTGGACTTGCAGATCCTTTGCACCTTCAATTTAGGAAAGTTTGTATGATTTACTGTTGGTAAGGCCGTATGAATCGTTTGGACATAACACGCACAACAGTTGAAAGACTGACGCTTATATGCTTACAGTTTTGGTGCTCTGTAAAAACAGGTTTGACAGATATCGCTGTTTGCAAGTTGTTCAGATGGAAAGGTATGAGCCTCTGTATCTTCTAATATAAAATTGACTCGTACTGCTTACGTCATCAGTTGAATTTATTGTGTTCATTTTATTCTCCCTTTAAGACCCTATCGACTCTCTAAGGCGACATTTTTGTAACATTTATTAGAACTTTTGACTCTATCTTCTGTTGCTAGCGGCTTTTATGAGGGCATTTCAGTCACTTGTTAATTTGTATCTGTGTCTTGAGTCCTCATGACCTTACGTGGGGGCAGGTTGGCTTAGTTGTAGAGTGCTTACATCTGGTGCGTGAGGTTCTTATGGTGATGGACAACACCGTGTCCGTGGCTTTTGTGGGGTACTCCATTTTCCTCAAACTTTCCCATTCCACCAATTCTACCGATGTTTTAATCATCGTCTCCCTTAACCTAAAGAACATAACGTGGACGTTAAACTAAAATGCCATTTTTATCCTTATGACCTTGTGAAATAAACTAGATTTTTAGAATAAGCATATCATACTTATATACTGTTTTCTTTGTTTACAGGCGTACATGGTATTTAAGGGCCAAGGCAAACTGGAAGATGGTTCCAGCATACCAAAACCTCAAGCAGCGAAATTCCTCGCCAAACCTCGTTCAACCACGAATTCTCATATGACATCCACACAGTCCTCAGGACAAAACGAATACTCGAAACTTACAGATAAAGATGTTCAAGTAAGTATACACGTAAAATTTTGTAATATATATATGTCGTCGCTTACATTATAAATCATAAGGGGAGTAAGTGCCAAAATTGAAATACTTCGCCTCGAAATTACTTAGGGATGTGTTTATTACTTAAAACAACGAAATTCTTGTTTTATATTATTCGTTGGTGGATTTGGTGTTTAACGTTCTTTTACGATAGGAAACTATATGAGACATGCATCTATAGCGTAACGGGGTATCGAAACCACACGAGCTTGCACTAATAATCGAACAACAATTCCATACGAAGGTACGAATGCTAGTAATGTAGTTACAGAGAGCATATATTTATATTGCCAACCCAACGAAATATATTTTTAAATGACAGTCGTATTTCAAATCTAGTTATTAAACAAAAACTTACAATACTGCATTTATTTTTCAGTGTTGCTAAGTAAAGATACTATAATATCACAAACATCCAAACTTTAGAGGCCTCTCTCTACAGCAACAATAATGCACATAAGACAGATGTTGTAACGCGCATCCAAAGTGCCTTGGTGTCGAATATTATTACCATGATATCACGTATTTCGAATGAAAACGAACAAAGTTACAAGAAGTTGAAAATTTGTAGGTTTTTTTTTCTCGAAAACGTTTTTCTTCAAACAAATGAATAGATAAGTAGCATATCCAGGGAAGCCTGGGAATTTCCCCCCTTCTAAATTTTGACTTCCGTGTCACTAGGCTTAATTCAGTCTTCCCAGCCTGGAAAGATATTTTCCCTCTTTGTTAAGCTACAAACTGTTTTGAAGTGCAATGATTCAACTTCATGTTTTAGTTGCGATTCTTTATTTTTTTTCAGTATGTTTATTGTCGCGAGCTATGTTAGTCTTGTTTATAAAATTGCTTCCCGAAGAATTGTTCATAGAATTGCTTTCAGTTTCTTCTGCAGAGAGTAAGAGAGGCTTTTCCAACTTAAACTTACAGCATATTGAAGGTAGAAACCATTTATCTGTAAAAATCCTCGAATCTCTTCTTTCCATAAACGTTAATGGGCAAGACATTACTTCTTTCAATGCAAAAAAGTATGCCTTCAGCTAGATAAAAAAGTGGATATCATGCTGCTACCGACAAACCAACTGAAAAATACGGTATCCGATGTAAACCAACCTCCTATTGCTTCATTACTCTAAATTGAGGTATGCTGTGAAAATATTGTTAATTTCTAAAGACAGTGTTAGATAACACGCCGTAAGTCATGCTTCAGCTTAACTCAAGGTGAAATCGACACTCAATTCTTTCTTGTGATTTTGTTGTAAAAACTGTAAATATTGTAGGCTACAATGGCTGTTTCAATTTCGAGAGTAAAAGTGAAAGAAAAGGTAAAGTATTGTTTTTCCTAGGTAGCATCATATCGGTAATTGTTTAAAACATGCTCATGATTCTTCGCAGACCAGATTACAGTCTTTGTTAAATTCTGGATTCGTTTTAATACCAGTATGTTTTGTTGAACAGAAGTTTACTTTCAGCAGAACAGTGCTAAGGTCACACACCCCTGAGTCTAATTTTATTAAGTAGAAGGAGCAAGTGCAAAAAGTCATTTATGATATGAGGAATGACATTTAATACCGTCTTTCCCCTTCTACTTAATAAAATCAGGTTCAAGTGTATGTGTATGTTCTGCTCAAAGTAAACTCCAACCTTTTATCGAATTTATTGTTCGGGCGAGGAATTTGGTTTTCAAAGACCAAATTAGAACGGACTAAAGAATTATTTGTCATAACAAAACTGTTTTATGCAGGAGCGTGACACTTGTTACGACAAGTTGTGCAGATTGCAATGTAACTATAGTGCTTTTACTGGATGCTGCACACTTGTCTTCAGCAGTAGGACGAAAAGCAGCAAGGTAAGACATGTAAACTAATCTACCTAACCAAATCTTATCTAACGTACCTACCCGTATTTATCATAAAATTGTTCTTAAAAAGGTGAAAAACTAAAGAACTTGGGGACCGCCTATCAAACTAGTACCATAATTTTAAAGTAGGTAGGTTTAAAAATAACGTTGTCCCAACCTGACTTTAAAGTTGTTCTGTTATATGGAACACAATCTTACATAAACATTCCCAACTTCTACAAAATCCACAAATAAAGCACTGAGCATATCCAATTACATAAAAGATTTTCAAAACACATGAAGATCATAATGCCCCTCTTTACAGTAATTTGATATCTAAAACCGTTTCGTAGATATAAAAAACGAGATTGTAATACTGCTTAAAACTACTGCTATTTGGGGAAACTTTTCATAAATTATGTTGCTGTTATTCGCAGTGAAAGTTTTGGTAGTTGTAATTACAATGACTCGCAACTAGTTTACATGATTTTAAGTAGGATTGCAAACTTTAACGATGTTTATCATATGTCCAGAATTGTTTGAAATATTAAACTGCTGTAAATGACATTATCATCTTCACATCCATTGAAAACATTTTATGTGATTGGGTATGATAATTATGTAACCACTATTTTTCGAAGTAAAATCTTTTGAAAAAAGTCAAATTTTCAAACTGTGTATGTATTTATTTAAAAAAAGAAACGTTATATCATGTTGATAGAATTCACACACTAAGGTAATTTGCATATGTTTTGCCCGTTCGTATCACTTGGAGTCTTCGAAAATTTGAATCTGTGTGAATGTTTGTGATGCTGTAGCGTCCTTACCTTGTAACACTGAAAAATATATGTGATATTTGTAAGTTTTCGTTTAATATAAAAATTTTAAAGTAGTACCTTTTAAATATATGGTTAATCGGATGTTATTGTGGAATATGTCAATCTATATTCCCCTGTCGATATTTGCATCATTCAAAATTACCCATTCATTGCATCATTCATTGTTTAAAAGGTACAAGGGCTTATCAAGATAAGTAATTTACCCTATATATACACCTAATCTTACCATAAATACCGTCCCAATTTTGAGTACATTGACAGAAAATGATCACAGATACTTTAATATCCTAATAACATGAGTTACATGGATGCATTATGTATCAAAATCACAAATAATTATTCAAAATAGTCACCATTAGCGTGCACATAGTCCTTAAGTCTTTGGTAGCCACTAATAAAGTCTTTGTGGACACTAATCAATTCTTTGTGGCCACTAATCAATTGCATTACGCAACGCATCAACTGGAAAATCTGGAGCTGCATTCTAACGATACCGCTTTAAACTTTCAATATTTTGATATCTCTTCTTGCAAGCCATTTGCTGAAGTTTTGACCGCAAGTTGTAGTCCCAAGGTTTTAGGTATGAACTTGTAGAAAGCCAATTTGAAGTGGAAATAAAGTCCGGAAGGTTTGCTTCCTGCTACTGCTGGGTTCC
Organism: Thermobia domestica; assembly: GCF_964235325.1. Lineage (NCBI taxonomy): Eukaryota > Metazoa > Arthropoda > Insecta > Zygentoma > Lepismatidae > Thermobia > Thermobia domestica. Next base: position 45,521,018 of record NC_137454.1, on the reverse strand, counting down.
CATGCCGTGTGTGCTGGGGCTCAGTCCTGCTGGAAGCTCCAATTTTGTCCATAGAAGAGAATGTTGGTAAGATCCTTAACTAGTTTCTCATGCACTTTGATTGACATTTTGACCCCCTTTTCACAGAAATGGAGCTCCCGTTGTGCCCTCGTAGCTCACACCCAACCACACCATGACAGGCAGGATGCTGATCCCTCTGGATCCTCGGAACCTTTTCACCAGCTTTTCTACAGGATACGGCATATATTCTGTCACATCCTGTCTCCTCTACACTGAAAATCTTTTCATCAGCGAAAAGGATTCAACGGTGCCAATTTGTTGCATAACGCTTTGGTTTTTGGAGCCTTTGGCGCTTCAGTTCATTTGTCAGGATTTGTGCGTTGTTTGTAAGCAAGGAGTTCCAGGTCACTGCTTAACGTGCGAGACATAGACATGTTCGATGTCTTTAGCTCACGAGCTATAACTGACTGTTTCCTAACTGGACTTCCTCGGGCACGAGCCGCTATTGCTTTCAAAATTTCTGGTGTTCGTACTGTGTGTGGTCTTTCTTGCCGCAGACAATCTTTCACAGTGCTAGTCTCAATACAGCATTGAATAGTGCGGTAAAGGATTTTTTTTTTCTTTTTACTAATTTTCAGCTTTTGGAGAGTTTTCAAAACCTCCCCTGGTGGTTTGTCTACCTTGAACAATGCTATCATGGCCTCACAATTTTCATACTCGCCCCATTCCACCTTGAACACTTACAACTGACATTTTACACTCCATACCATCCAGCAATGACTCACGCTTCACGATACCGCTCTTGATGTCCCTCGCTTATACGGGCGGAAGTACAGCCACCCCCAAAAGTTGAGACAGTATTTATGGTAAGAGGAGGTAGTATATTCAGGCTGAAGCTATAATAGGATATTGATCTACAAGTGAATGTGAGACTCGAGTAGTATGTTTCATGTGAAACTTACACTGAGGTTTTCTGCATGAGAAGCGAAATCAATAACAACTTAATCATGATGGAAACCAATGAGAATAATTTGTTCATAGAAAAAAAATAATATTCTAACTGTAAGGAAAGCCAATTTGGCACTTATACCCTTTCAGCTTATAAGCGCTGATGTATGCAAGTGGAAAACCTAGAGGTCCTGACGCAATATTTAATTTGTATTTTCTTTCTTTCTGATTCTATGATAATTCCAAAATGTCTTTGAAATAGAATTGATTGATTGGATTTTAATATTCTTTTCCAGAACCGAGGCTATATGAGACAGAGAGAGAGAGAGATTAACTACTTAAGTTTGAATCCAGGACACAACTTGGTTTCAGTCTTTCCTAATTAGTGTTTTACGGCCCTATGATGTCGATGGAACAAATCTAACGGATCTGTTCCATCCTTTATACCTAGAGGCGGATCTAGAAGATGAAAACTGGGGAGCCAATCAGAACCCAGACTATGATAGGTATATCATGAGTTTACTATAATTTTTAAATATATATATATATATATATATATATATATATATATATATATATATATATATATATATATATATATATATATATATAATAGATTCAATCATTTTTGTCACTCAAAAAACTGGGGATTTAGCCAGTCTAGATCCGCCTCCCCCCTATATGTATGTACGGTATATTATACACTTATAACATAAATAAGGTTTGTAAAAGTTGTTAATATTGCTTCGTACATCTCGATCAGTGTTGCCAGACTCGGTTCCAAGTAGCAATTTGGGAGATTTTTTTTAAAGTGCCCTCGCTACGAAAATTTAAAATTGGAAGACACGCTACGTTTTGGGCTATTTTTAATTATTTGCAGGCTGTAACTCTTAAGAGTGCGCTATTTTCTTATTTTCATATACAAATTATTATTTTTATATAATACAATAAGAGTTTTGTTTGTTGAGTTATTCTGTTCGCAGTGAAAAATAAAGGATGGTCCGGAAGGGGCGTACCCCCCTTTAGTTTCAACAGTATAGTGTTAGTTATGGTAAAATGTCTGTTACACAGTTACCTTGAAATCTTAAGAGTCTTAAGAGTCATAAACATCGGTATGATCACCATCCATATCGTAACACAGATGAATTCTACGCCAAGTTCTCGCAGATGTTTTGCGGAGATACTCCTGAGTCACGAGGGTGAAGGCGTGTTCCACAGCTGCTCGTAATTCCTGCCTTGTATGACATCGAGTGTTTCTTACTTGATGCTTTATGAGACCCCAGAGAGCATTGTCTGGTGTCGTCAGATCGGGACTTCTTGGATTCCAGGCAAAGGGAGCTGGTGAAGATGCACAACCTCTTCCAACCCAGCGGCCAGGAAACGTCTGATTCAGGTAATTGCGCATGTGAATCGTGAAGTGCGCTGGTGCTTCATCCTGTTGTGTCACAACAGTGTCTTAAGATTCTTAAGACTGTCAAGGTCACTGTGTACAGACATTCTACCATAATTAACACTATATTGTTGAAACTAAAGGGGAGTATGCCCGTTTTCGGACCAGGCTGTAGTGTTACCAAAAACTATCATGTTCGATAGTAGTTCAATTCTTGCTTTAGTACCTTTTAATCCCTAGTTGTGACAACACTAGACTCTTGTTGAATTTCCTCTGTTGCAGTATCAGTGACAGTGTTGTTGTCTGAGTTAATACCTAGGCCTAATATTTTTAGGGAGCTGTCTAAACGTGAACATCGCAAATTTAATTATGCTAATGTATTATCCATAATAACATAATGAGTAAGTGAAGTTAAAATAAAAACTTCGAAAATTCATGGCTCCCAGATAAAGAATTTAAATTTGAAAAGTGAGGAATAATGAAAAAAGCAGACTGTAAACGTTGTAAACTGTATTTCAGATTTCAGAAAACCGACTTTAAGCAAACATGTATCAATGGAAATCACAAAGGTCACTTGTTTCACGCTTTCGCGGACTGCTCAGTTCTTTGTGTAACGCTGTGCCGTCCTAACACATCACTGGCAACAGTCCGAAACTTCGATCGCCGCCTGACAGTTACCAACCCAGATATGGGACGTCCTCCAAAATTCGATTTTCAGCTATTAGCACCATTGGTTCAATCATATTCATAGCTTTCGCATTGTATATGGTTTACAGATTTTAAAAAAAAATAATAAAACAAAAAATTTCTGAAAATTAAGTTTAAATGTAGAAAATTTCGTCATATACAGGATGTTTCAGATAAAACGTCTTGTGCTTATAAATCCGAAACGGCTGACAATAAAGAGATTAAACAAAAACTGAGATAGGAAAATGGCATAGGGCACATCACATGGTGTTGGTGTGGTGACCCCCAGGGCCCTCCTTCAAGGGGGCCTAGGGGCCAACTTCAAATTTTCAAATAGGAACACGTATTGAATCATACCTCATTCAATAGTACTTGAAAAACGAAACAACTTTTGTACGGAACAATTTTCGATTTGGGCCACCGTTTTCATAATGGCTGCAAAAAGTGGGTCCTGTATCAGATAAAACGTCCAGTGCTTATAGGTCTAAATCAGAAACGGCTGAGGATAGAGAGATGAAACAAAAACTGAGATAGAAACGATGATAACGCATATCAAGTGGGGTTGTTGTGGTGACCCTCAAGAAACTCCGTGAAGGGGGCCCAGGTGCCAACTTCAAACTGATACAGGACGTTTTGCGGCCATTTTGAAAACGGTGCCCCAAATCGAAAATTGTTTCCTACAAAAGTTGATCGTATTTCAATGACTATTGAATGAGGTATGATTCAATACATGTTCCCATTTGAAAGTTTGAAGTTGGCCCCTGGGCCCCCTTGAAGGAGGGCCCTGTGGGTCACCACGACAAGAGCATGTGATGCGCCCTATGACATTTTCCTATTTCACTTTTTGTTTCATCTTTTTATTCTCAGCCATTTCGGATTTATAAGCACTGGACGTTTTATCTGATATAGGACCCACTTTTTGCGGCCATTTAAAAACGGTGGCCCAAATCGAAAATTGTTTCCTACAAAAGTTGTTTCGTTTTTCAAGTACTATTGAATGAGGTATGATTCAATACATGTTCCTATTTAAAAATTTGAAGTTGGCCCCTGGGCCCCCTTGAAGGAGGGCCCTGGGAGTCACCACAACAACACCATGTGATTCGCCCTATGACATTTTCCTATCTCACTTTTTGTTTCATCTTTTTATTCTCAGCCGTTTCGGATTTATAAGCACTGGACGATTTATCTGAAACACCCTGTAGTTACGAACAGGCTCTTGTCCTTGACAAAATTACTATTACTGTTGCAAAAGGCATTTTGTCCTTGAAACAATTTCAAATTGATTTATGTTCAGGCTTTCTTCTTAATTTTTGAAACTTTCTGATGTGAACAACAAGGTGTTTGGAATATGACGCTCCATTTTCGAAGTAGCTTTTATTTGTTTGTGTAATTCTTTAAATATTTTAGTAAAACTAGACAATTACCTTTAGACTTACAATATTTCAAAGATATGACGCCTTACGTACTGGATTACTTTAACAATTTACAATGCGTATGCTAAAACATATTTTTAAATAGACTATACGACGTGTGATCAAAAATACGGTGAATAATTTTATTAGAAATAAAATAATAAGTTTATATGGAATTTGACTTAATCTGCTCCAAAGTACTGTTCTTGGCTACCTATCTCAATGTTGAATCCGTGACTGAAGCATTTCTAAGAAAATAAAATCTTTAAGTTTTACGTCCCACGGTTATGCCGGTTAGGCTAAAGGAGACGGTGATGATGAGAGATGAGCGAAATGGTGGAATAAAGAAAGTGGAAGGAAACGGGAAAAAACCCGAAAAAACCCACGAGCACAGTGTTTGTCCACCACGAAGTCCACACGGCGCGAACTGGGATCCAACCAGGGACCCCAAGCACCGTAGGTGAACGCTCTACCATTGAGACACCGCTCATTATTTTAGAAAATGGGGGGACGCTATAAATATTTTCTGGAAGTGGGAGGACGGCGTCCCTCCGTGTTTCCCTGCACTTTTATTTCTGAGTTGAAGAGGATCATATATATTTGTATAGTCCTTATTCAAAGCGTGTAACACTTTTGAAATGTAAGCGTTTCATTTTCGTCTATACAAAATACGATTTACGCTGTCCTACTCATTCCCGTTTAAAGTGCATATTGTTGTGTGATTTATGTGGTGATCTTCTGACTTCATCTATCACCTGAAGAGACGACGCCTTACATGTGGCTGTGCGAGGCTGGTTTGATCGCCTACCCCGGCGCGTAAGGCCAAAATATGCAGGCCTGTGTATGGAGTTCGATTTGTTACATTGGCGTCTTTTTTTTTGGTTTGTTTGTTTTGTTTTGTTTTGTTTTTTGTTTAAGTAGAGGCTGAACAATTTGAGATTAATTTTCGAACACAGCACTTGAGTGGACATGGGTTATCGTTTCACTTTGAAATGTGTAGAGGTACAGAGGTTTAAATTAATAATGCTATAAATGCATTATTGCGTGCGATAAACGGTAACAAAGGCTGAAAAGCGAGATGCGAGGCCGTAGACCAAGCAAACTCAGGGACTGGGAAGCGAAATACGCAGCTAGCTGAAGGCTAGTCTTCAAATAATGACGTTCAGATCCGATTCACTGACTGAACGACAGCAGCCAGGTAAACATACATTTTCTGACTAACTATGAGAGTACTTCTCATGGGCTCCAGGGCTTGTTAGTTTTCAGCTAAACATGTAACCTGCAAATGAAGACCTGAATTTGTGTTGGAAAGATTTAGCAATAGAATTACCAACTCTTCTCGATAACATGTAAACCTTCTCACTCTTTCAATATTAAAGATATAAAACAATTGTTTTAATTCCACCTTAAGTTACTAAACCAAAAGTATCATGGAGTAGATACCAAAAATACAGCCAGCTTATTTTTCTGTTAATCTTAATTGAGGTTTAATAACTTCAGGTGAAAATCTACCTCACAGCCATCTTTATCACCAGGGCCCGGATCTTGTTGACAAGTCAACCTTTTTCTGTTACGCATAGGACAAGGCAACTTCAAATAAAAACGTTATCCATCAACTCTAGGTTCTAAAAATATAGTTTTTTAGGGTCAACTTTTGGTCACTTTTTGCCGTTTTGAAATTTCAGGTCATTGTTTAATATTTTAAGGTAACTTTTAGGTCACTTATGGTCTTTTTATTCTTTTTCTTCTACATAAGGAAATCTTTAAATGAACACGGTTTACGAATGTGAAAAAGACGAAGTTGAATAATCTCTTTTCTTGCTTCTTGACTATTGGGGTGGAAAAACTGCATTCTTAACAAGCTATTGAAAACTAAGCTGTAGCTGGTTAACGAAAGGTGGGGGTTGGTAGGTGGTCAAACAGATAGTTTTGGGTTGTTGACCACAAAGGATGTGATCAGGTGAATAACTAAAAATGGATTAGAAGGCGTACAAGGATTTTAAACAGGTTTCTATCTATTGTTTTCATGTAGTCTACACTTGCGAACTTTTATTGTTTAAGAGTGCTTCCTAGCTTCAACTCGCGAGTGAATTGACGCTTTCAATACTTACAATGCCGTACAATGGGCTGATCAATAGAAATAAATGATCAATGGACTGCAACTAAGTGAAACAATACTTTTTGAATATGAGTGAGAAATGTTAATTAAAAACCCAATGGATATTTATAAATGTCAATGTTTAACGAAATAAACGTTTAAGAAAACGACAAGTTTTAAGGTCAATTTTTGTGATTTTTAGGGTCATTTTACAGGAATTTTAGTGTCATTTTATAGGTCACCTTTTACAGATTTTTAGGTCAACAACATCCGGGCCCTGTTTATCACTATAAATAATTGGTTTGTAACATAGTAATTTCAACATAAGTTAATTAAAATTATGGAAGATGATGAAAGGTGGTGAGTGAACTATCTTGTATGATGTCGAATTATACTTTTTTTTTTTGACAGATCTGAAATCAGTCTCACAAGGTGGTACATATAGAGGAACAACACTGTGCCCGACAATTTTCTTTACTTAAACTTTTCAGACAATGTTTTGACTTTTTTGTGTAGTTTTCATCACAATGAACAGTTAACTGATTAACATGTTATTATATCTTTCAGGAGGAGTTCCGGAGATTGTATACGCAGCTGGAGCAGTTAAAAGAGAAAAATATGAGATTGGGAAATCGTCATCTGGTGGCCAAAATTTCTGCAATGCAGGAAGCTGCAAAGTTGGACTACAATCTCGAGAAAGATTCGGGACAACTGCAAAAGAATACTGGGTCATTATTAGCAACGCCACATCTTAATAATGTTCTAGCTGCAGTGACGGACAAAATAGTGTGTGCGACATTTACTGCAGCTTCAGTGGAACCTCAATCCCAACCAATGTTGAAAAAGAAAGATAATATCTCTCCCAGTGCACGAAATGTTTCCCCATTGGCTCAAGTGCTGGAAGAAGAGATAGCCAATGGTGAACGAACAGTGACATCGTCATCATCGTCATCAGCAGTGAACGTGAGTGCTGCTGCCTCTGTGGAAGGTCCGGATGTAGTGACTATTGAAATGGCCAATAGACGAGTTGTAGACACGTGCGACTCCGTGAGTGTTGATGAAGCAACCGGTACCAGTATGGATAGTGATAAAAGTCATAGTAGCAGTGTTGCAGGTGGTCGTGTGCTCAGTGAAAACCCAAGGTTATCGTCCTCAGTAGGAGATGTGACAGTTCATAGTGCTCAGAGTACTCCCGAGGCAACTAGGAGTACGCCAGAAAAAAGAAAACTAAAATCAGGTCACGCACGCACTCATACGATAGTAATTAATCTAGACGACAAAAATAGGTTTACAGATGAGGTGACAGTTTAATAGCTGAGTTATTCATTTAAAAAAAAAAAAAACACTTCAATCTCATCTTAATAAGCCAAAAACTCATAGAAGACAGATATCATAATACGAAATAACATCCATCCGAAAGACTAATGTATTTAAAAGGAAAAAAACTAATGACTTCCATTATCTATTGATTGTCATTTGTTGGTAAACGATTTTTAAAAATCATCATTGTCATTAATTTGTTGAAATGTTTGGTGCTTTAAATTTGATAAACAGTGTGTCCAGGTTTAATGAAATTCCATTTATACTTTGTCTATTCACAAAGACCCAGCCTCTTGGAAAGCCAAATTTCTGAGCCCCTTTGGCTTTTCATGGAATTATGGATCTTTGCTGAAAATCTGAAAACTTATTAATTAATATTTGGATTTTCTTTTACGAAAGAAATTAGATAAATTCAAATCTAAGTGAATAATCTGTTCTTATTTAAACATTACATTAGTAAGATCTGAAACTTCAAACCTGGGCAACACGTCCTGAGATGAACGTTACTTCCCGACTCCTGAAGAAGATTCTTCAGGAGCCTCAAATTAATTTTTAAAAAAATATCCAGAGCTTTGTTTATTTAAAAGAAAAACTGTTTACAAAGTGTATATGTTATTATCATCACATGTGTTATCTGTGATAAATGTTTTGCCTTTTCAAGTTGTTTCTTTTAGTTTCTCTGTACCAAGTTGCTCCCCTTTCCCAAATAAATTTTATCTTCATAGCTGCAGAGTATGTTGGATTTATACACAGGAAATATTAAAATACAAATATTTCCAAAAAAATCTGTGGGATAAAAATAAATTACTTAGACATCATATCTAAGAAACTATTAGCCAAAGGAAGCAATAACAGTAATCAATTCTGTACTACCGTGCATGAAACCCGTAACTTACGCAAAACAAGTTCAGAGAAAATCAAGTCTAAATAAAGAAGTGAATATGTCTTGTGTATATCTTGCACAACGTCGTTTATTGATGCCATACTTTGTCAATATCGATGTGCGTATATGGTGCATTAAATGTTAAACTAATACTGAAATATTATTATATAGGAAGCCACAATAATAATAAAAAAAATGTTCACATGTTGAAAGCAAAGTATTCAGTGTATGAAATCCATAACTCCAAATTAGTGCTTACATATCATGCAACTTTGATTATTAATGTCATACACTGGAGATATTAGTGTTATAATAATTTACAGTAAATGGAAAATTAAATGATCTATATATATTATTCAAGAAATTGCTAAAAAAGGTTAGGTTAGGTTAGAATCTTTCTCGCAGAACTTCCTTAAACTCTTATAAATATCTTTATATGCTCTGTGGTGCCCATTATATCCTTCATACATTACACGTGTGACGTAATAATATTTTTGTTCCTTTTTTTGAAAATGATAAACACAGTAAAGAAAAGTTTCACAATGAGAAGCCTCACTAGCTATAGTTGATTCAAGGAACGTTCAGTACCTCATGTAAACAAATACACGTGGTGATTGTTTAATTTTATTGGTTATAGAGCCTAGAAACACTAATGCGGAAGAAGCAAATAGTCCTTTGTTACGTAAGCTGTTTTTCAATATTTTTGTTGCTTATAAGGCTCATTACCAGAAATGCAATTTCTTTACAATTAAATAACAGAAACAATGTTGTATCTAAGAACTAAATTGAATTAATGCAATAAAAGAGAATACGCATGCGTAGAAAGTTGCTTTGACCCTCCTTAAGCGCGAATCACAATTTACAATATGGCCGCGTTGCGGGATTATGTAAAACACAATAATGTATAAAAGCTCGTGCTTCTCGAAAGAAGCGCTGAGCGACAGCCAATCATCCGATGACTGGCGGAGTAATACCATTCTTCAATGTTTACATCAGGATCAGAAGGTTCGTTGAATGAACTTTAGTAAGATATTCAACCTTTATTGCAGAACTGTCATCCATCTACTGCCGAATGTGATGTCACAATGGAAGTGTCAAAGTCTACTTCTGTTATGGGGACTCCTTTTGTCTTGCTACGAAGTCTTGCTACGAAGCTCTTTGCAGTACTACGTAAACCAGCATAAAAATTGCTGTACGCTTTTAGAATAAAAGGAATCAGTTTTTGTAAATCTGCTAGTTTCGATGTTTGAATGGATACAAGTGGGGTAGATTTTTGAAATTTGCACTACCTATATTTACTACTATAGGTACCTAATACTACCTATATTTTATACTTGACAATATATGGTACAAATCGTATCGCTGCTTGTATTAAATTGACATAAACGTAAAGGGCATTTTGTGGGCTATGGGTTTCATGAAATTTCTTCATTAAATATTTCCAGAATATGTTGATATCTCTGATATATATTACCACACATGCAACTTTAACGATTTGAGGGATGATGTGTTAAAGGGCTAGCAGTGCAGGGGTATCATTATCTCCAAAATTTTGTGGATTATGAGTTCCATGCACGATGCCACAGAATTTGTTAATGATATTAAGCTAACAATAACATACAAAAAATAGTTTCAAATACTTCCAACGATGTACTGAACTTCAATATGCGGGTGCTGGATGTGCCGGGTGTACCTTTGAACACCCAAATAAAATGGTTTGATTTTTTCGCTCGTCATGCTGTTCTAAAATTTTGTTATCTCTAATTCTTCAATTCATTGAAATATGCTTCATCTTGTTTTTAATACAGCTACAATTAAACATCAATAAAATATAAAAAGTTTTGTTTTAATTTTATTTGTGCACAATTATATGAAAAGTTTTCTTTAATTTCCTTGGTGCACACTCATGGAAAGTTTTGTTTTACCTTTGTGCACACCCACATGAAAAAATTTAATTTGTACACATTTGATGAAAATTTTGCTTTAATTTCCATTGTGCATACTCTTATGAAAAGTTTTGCTTTACCTTTGTGCACACCTACATGAAAATGTTCGTTTCAATTTAATTTGCGCATACTTACACGAAAGGTTTGCTTTAATTCCCTTTCTGCACTCATATGAAAAAAAAAATCTTTACTTTTCTGTACATGTCCGAATGATAAGTTTTATTTTAATATCTTTAAACCAGTATTGTGTAACTATTTAATATTTGTTTAATTATCTTTGTGCATATCTATTGAAATCGAGGTTGTCTGTTGTTTTGATAGCATCGTGGGAAAACGACTAACACGTATGAAATGAGTTAGTACCTATCTCAAGCTGAGATATCATCATGTCATTTTGATTAAAGATTGAATCCACATTTTCTCATTGAAACGTGTATTTTTACTGGAGAAAGGATTATAATATTTTCCATAAAACTCTTGTCCCCGTGCGGGGAATGAAACAAATTTTCGGTGGATTATAGTTACGAAATGACATATTGATATATTTATGTAATGTGGAGGAATGGCTCCAAACTTTTCTGATCTGTGCCATAATTGAGAAAGCGTGGTCAACATCTCGATCTCAGAGCCTGTTGGAGTGGAATCGGCAAAGGTCTTCTTTCAGACTACTCTAGCATCACTCGTTGCTGCAAGATGCCGTATGCAGCATTACAAATTCTCTACCTCTAACTGAGGGAAGAGAATAAATAACACTTTGCCAGTTATCTTTTTGGTTAAACTTTATTTCACTCGAAACGCCACACACGACCCACAATCACCGCTGCAAGATTGGAACACTCAATGTTTTACACATTATGATTACGCAACATAACATTGAATGCCGCCAGCTTTACACTAGTGCTACATACATGACCTTATTGCTGACATTCCAATGATACCAGTTACGAGGTATATGTTAGCATACATCACTGTACGTCGCTTTCCGGAAACACTTATAATGATAATCAAATTCCGGTTTTTCTATTTGTAACAGCTTCTATTGGTTTGAGCTTAGCAAATTTCCCGATTACCATTTCGCAGCTAACCAATCCTATGCGGTTATCTCCCTTTGCCATGTGTATGCGAACACTTGCTTCTGTTTGCACATCTGTCTTATTTTTCATTACGTTTCCACACTTGTGAAATGTCTTGTTTCATGCGTTGTACATACAGTGCAAATGCCTTCCTACAACCATTCGGCTGCATTTTCACTCAATTTCATATTCACGATTATGCAGTCACACTAGCAAGGTAAAAGTGTACACCATTTTGTATATATTAGCGATATCGACTTGGTAAAAAGAATTATTGCTACCAGGTGGGAACCTTTCCAGAACATTTCGACCCATCTTTACTTGGTAGATTATCCGGGACTCCGTCCGTATATCCCTTTGGGGAATCCCTTGCGAACGCATTGCAGTTCTTAAGCCGCATTCAGCTTTTGAACGTATATGCCACTTAAGTTCATTTTCCTATACTTTCGGTAGCATATATCTCTCAAACAACGCTTTGTAAGACATTGTATACTGAGATTTTCTTGCTAATTTTCATGATATTCTCAGCTTTCGAAGTTTGTAGGTTGAAGATTTTGACATTCGATTATATATAATCCACTGATTCACTCATTAACAGATCTCTTAAACTATTAGGCATAGACGTTCGTAATTTCTTGAAAATATTCTCTTGCATCCTAGGCTGATCCTAGATTTTAGTAAATTATGATCCTTAAGGGAGAATACCGGGTTTGAGTGATTTTTTACGTTCTTCAAGTCTACGAAATTTTATAGAACATTGAAATTTTCTATAAATATTGTAATGTCCCAACCATGTGACACTAATAAAGAAATAAGCAGACTACATTCTGCCAGCTGCCTCATAATTACGGAGACAGAAGTCGTCATCTACAAAAACGCAGGCGCGGAAATTCCACGAGGGACGCCGAAGACACAGTATAAAAAAAGGAGCAGTTGAGTCTAGCTCTCGCTACCAAGACTAACACCTAGAAGAAGCTAGAGGATTTCCTTGCCTCCTCGTCGCATAGTTCGCCCGTATATACAAAGCAAGCAGGTGTTACCACCGCTCTCCCCACCTGTTATCCCAGTGGAAGACCATTCTGACCTGCATACCTCTGGATAGCCAAGATTCGCACTGGCATCCTGGGTGTACAGGTTTTGACGCCAGTCGCGGGGTTAGAACGCTTGTTTCTATTCCTTTTGAATTTTCAACTCCTCCCCCTCGCTCCCCCACTCATCAAACCGGACCTTACTAGGTCCACTAACAAGATATCTACTTATAAATAAACAATTAAAAATACACGTACTCACCATGCGTAGAAACAGAAATAAGAAGAAATAAAGGTTAGAAGAGCCCTCTAAGTCATCCCCCCAGCCAATAAAGATATATCAGCAATAGGACGGGTATCTTCTTTATTATAGAATCCACACCCCAAATCAGAACTACTCCTTCAAGGAAATGAAGGTCGTAGCGGATGAAGTTAAGGACAGGATCAGAAGAAATAACAACGTGAAAGCAGGCTTTCAGAGTTCCAGCCACAGAAACTACTGCGCTAAACACTACCTAGAACTAGCCTACAAAGTAAAGGAACACGCCAGCGTATTCGAAATTGCATGTCCAGAAAATGAATTCATTCCTGGCTCTTTTTACTGCTGGTCATACAAATCGACAGAAAAATCCAAAACACTTGATGAACAGAACATTAAGAACCACAGAAGAGTCACAAAAAGAACACGATAAAAGTATGCAAACAGAAATCACTAATACACAAAGAAGAATATAGAATCAAAAGATACACAGAAAACGCACAGTATAAAGAACATGAAAGATGTGCAAATGGAGAACACTAACACAAAGAAAACACGAATCAAATGAACCACAGAAAACAGAGCAGCCAACAAAGAACTCAAACACTGCACTGAACACAACAAAAACATTCAAGTCAGGAAACAACAAATAACATACACCTGCATAATTAAAAGTGTGTATCCCACAACTCAACTACCTCAAATTAAAAATGAACTAATCTCAACATCGGTTTCCAAAACATCACCCGGATCCAGGGAAACAAGTTTATTGTAAAACTACACCTAATAGTGCAGGGAATCAATTAACGTATAAGTGGCACGAATCACGCCAGGAGAAACCTCGGCGTCCTTCCCCCCTGCACACTTATTTTGGAGCAAAAGACTTCGTTGTTTCACAATTAACTTACATGCTCATGTTGAAGGTTTTTTGCTGCAGACTGTACCTCTACCGCTCGTCAGACTATTCTCCAAAACAAAATAATACTCTCACCCTGATAGTATTCAATTATTCCATACCGAACTATAAGTAGAACGTGTTACCAGTATGATCACCCCACCTACCTATGCACAAACAAAATGATATGCTACAGATATGGAGAGAGCCACGACGTCCACTGCAATGTGCCCATCAATCCAAAATATTATGACACCTGCAAAACATGTCACCGAACTGGACATCGAAGTTGCCCTCGCCGTCCAACATAAAGTGAACACTACTCCTTTGAACGTCTACAAAAACTTAATAAATCAAAATACAAAACTCGCCCAAACTAAAATTTCCTGTTTTTAGGAGATCCAAACACAAATATCCAACCCGGATTCGTCAGCACAGACAGAAGAAAACAAGTACCCAATCAGAGAAGAGAATGCCGGAGAAGACTTCCAATAACAAACATTATCAGTGAAATTACCAATGCCACTCACGAGGTCATGAAATGGGTAGCCTCATTACTATATACGAAGCAATCCAAAAAGCATCAAAATAAATTCTGCAAGAAAATCTCAATATCATCACCTCTACACATGGTGACATCTACATAACACACACACACACACACAAACTGAAAAGAGATTACACTACCCTCCAAAAATTCAAAAGAAAACACAACAAATCCAAAACAAAAGAACATTGTGTGTATACGGAATGTTAACGAACTATACAGACAGAGTTTAAGAGATGATTTCTCACATCAAAATAAGTGACAAAGTTCGTATGGATGGATAAGTGAGAAGATGTTCGTATGGAAAAAGTTCCTGTTGAGAAAAGTGCATTGTTTCAGAGTTAGGACTGACCAAAATTGTAGAAGAGCTAAATTTCAACATGCGCTATTTTGAATTCGAGAAACCATGGAGTGGTGGTATATATCAATGTAGAGGAAGTTATTCATATGCAGTTCAAAAATTCCAATTTCATCAATGTTATATTTGTGAATAGGTTCCCTACAGAGTACCATTTCCAGACATGCTCACAACAGAATTCTTAGATATGCTTTGAATTCAAAGTGGTTCCAAAGTAGGCAAAAGGTATGCCATGTAACAGTAAACACGGAATGCTTGGACGGAAAGGCGGAAGGGTTAGGATCAAGGGCGCAGATTTCTCTGTAAATTTGGGGGGTCCATTCATATGCAGAAGGAATATATACGAGGATTTTAAGACAAATTACATTCAGATTATGTCAATATTGTATATTCATAAATACAATAGGGGGTCCCACATTAGCTTTGGAGGGGCCCGGGCGCCCGTCTCCCCCAGGATTAGCGTCCTTAGTTAGGAACCGCAAACTTCACCGTCCCCCGTTTTCGGAATGACCTGTGATGCGAAGTTTGGTTTAACGCTTTTACGTGCAAAAATTTAAAATATACCATCCATAATACATCGCAGTACGCGTTATTGAGAAGAAGAGAACCAGATCTTGCGATTCCTAACACTTTCGACTTCCCGCCGAAACATTCCGTCTTCACTGTTGTGAAGTCTTATCTTTTGATTACTTTGGAACCACTTTGAAATCAAAGCATATCTGAAAATTCTGTTGAGAGCATGTTTGGCAAGTATACCCTGTAGGGAATCCTTTGTACATTCTTTGCACATTGATGAAATATGCATTTTCGATGACCTATCTATGGCTTCCTTTATGTTGATATGGCCCACCACTTCACGGTTTCTAGAATTCAAAATGGCGTGTTGTGAAGATTAGCTATTCCATGATTTTGGACAGTCCTAACTGAAAATATATTCGCTTTTCCCAACAGGTCCATACGCAAATTTTCTCTTATTTTGATGTAGGGAATTATCCCTTAAAGTGTGTCGATATAGTTCATTAACACCCTGTGTATAATACACAGTATTAGTCCAAATCCATTTAAATAAGAGATTTACCATCACGTTATAAATAATGGAAACTACAAAACAGCATACGTACGACATGGCAACATGTCCTTGTTGATAAGATACTATGGAAAAACATAATTCATGTAGAATGTATTGAAATGCACACGTTATTATGATTACTACAGATGGCAAAAGAAACAAAAACGTAATAACCAAGCTTGGGAATCGAACTTGGAATCCGTCCAGCACCAGTGCATTAACAACTTCGCTAATAGCAGTCGGAACACATACAAAGCTATTCGCACACACAAAGGTTGTTTCAAAGCAAATTGTGATGTGATTTTCAAACAAAATGAAGTTTTGTTCCAACCTCATAATAATATTAGGAGTTATATTAAAAGCAATAACTTCAGCAATATAAGTTCACTTGAAAGCATATAATATGAAACCTAATGTAGGCGGACTATGCAGATAATAAGTCTCGAGTAAATCATTGAATCAAATGCATCTGAAGTTCAATTAATTATATTTGACATGTTATAACAACAATTCTACATATTTACTTTGTATGGTGTAGGTGCACAAAGAATTACAAGAAAAAACTATTCACTACCAAAAAATTGTATATTATGCCTGCAGGTCTGAGTCTCAAGCAGCCACTTATGGAATGGATTGTCACTATTCCCGCTTCTTTCACGAAGCCCCGCCCACTTGTCTAGAACCCAGGCGTAAAAAATAATCAAGGAACCCTCAATTCATACAATTTTTTTATTCATTTCATTTGCACATACACTCTCGTTGGATGGGGCATTATCATGATGTATATGCAAAGTCTATGAGAGTATGTTATCGTTCCAGTTTCCAAGGATTAGAATTAAACGTGAGCAAAGAGTCCATTGTAACGTGACATGAAAGAACTTGCTAAATTAAACTAAACGCACTTGTTCAAGTCCATTGCACCAAATAAAATGAATATTGTAAAAATTGGTTCATAACAAAGATCACTACAGCGTAAGCGTAAATATATTGCAAAGATATATCAACTTCAGGAGTCGAAAGAAAAAGAAGACTAAAAATAAACACACAAAACTCAGGATGCAGACTTATCATTCTGAGTGTAACTTCCATTTTCCGTTTCTTGTGTCGTGAAACGTAAGGAGTGGTAGCATTAACGCAAACAGGCACGTCAGCATAAGGTGAGTTAGCATTTAAGGTCATTGTAATGTTTTCGTCTTGTGTTGTCGTATGTTTCATGTGAGTTACTCGTTCTTGCATTGCTTTATCGTAGTGACTCGTGGAAAGCAAGTACGGAAAAGTCACATGGTGAAGCTTTCGTTTCGGAGGAGGGATATCACCTTGGAGTGATACGGCCTTATCTGAAATAGGTAGAGTGAAAGATCTAGAAGGTACAGGTGATACGCAAGTTGAATGAGTAAAGGAAATGTTGAATGAATGTTGAATGTTGAATGTTGAATGAATATCAAGTTGAATGAATGAAAAACGGAAATATTTCACCGTCCCATCAATTTAGGAGTGATAAACTTGATAAATTCCCTTTATTAAGTGGAAACTGTATAATGCGGAAGACGGCCATTAAAACAAGCCTTTTAACGGAAAATTTCAAGTTCTCTAATGAAGTGCGTAGAAAGTTTTTATACACCCTATGAATGTTGATATATAGGGAACCCACAACATTGTCAGCATAAAATTACCTTATGACGAAATAACACTGATATAGAACGTGCTGTTTCAAAGGGTCAAAGTGTGGAAAATAGAACAAGGAAGAATTATGGTTACTGTGCCCACCCCCTTGTCCAAGCACTTCGCCTTTTCGCCACCAGATGCTCACTTTTTCATTTAGCAATCACTGCTGGCACCTCTACTGGGAAGAACTGAAAGATCGTACCGCTCAGTTTGAATGTGTCCAGGATATCCACAATTGAAGTGGGCGGGGAGAGGAATCCAACAGTTTCTTTTATTTTTCCTTCGTGCACCTGCAGTCAGTCAGAGTCTAGTTTTACAAGCCGTATTGTTCAGCCGCAGGGCAAAATCTCAACCATTGACGGGTAACAGAAATCTTTTCTTTTTGCAGGTAGGAATAGAGTTTTTGTACCAAAAACGTGAATTAGGTTGCAGAGAACGTCATTCGCATCGCGTTGACAATTTTTTTTTTCGTCCGTTTATCACATGAAGTTCTTTTCTTTTTTTTTCGATTATTACCAGAATATGAGATAAAAAAAAACCTAAATGGTTCTTTGTATACAGAAAACAAACAATACCAATTTTTTTTACATATCAGTATTATATGATTTTTTTTTTTCCTGAAGTGTATGATGCTTGAAAAATGGACAGAATGAATTTTGATTTTTCTATTTGTCCCTATCCTTCTGAGTAGAGAGAATGCTGTGGCGCAACTAAAGGGCCTGCAGAGCCCGCAACATTGAGAAGCCAATTTCAGTTTCGAAGTTAAACTTTATAATGTTAGGATGTTAAAAATTATGTGATGTTCCAACTATATCTCATTTTTACCTGTGAAGACGGTAACACCTGAGCGATTATTTAGTAAATTAAATGCCAACAAAACTTATACTGACCAGCGAAAACATTATGACCACTCGCTACTTTTTGAACGAAATCATTGTCCAGAAATAAGAGCTACAAGACATAACACAACCGCGCGCCAAACGTGACAAGAATCTCACTCGATTAGTCAGTGTGGTGCTTGTGCCTTGAATGGGGAAGGACGACGATATATCAGGGTGAGTAAATGGCTGGGAGCTTCATTTCGGAAACAGCGCGACTTGTCGAGTTTTCGCGATCTGCCGTGCTTATGTATTTCAAAGGTGGGACAAGGACAGTGAAACCAGCATCGAACCAAACAACAAAAAGTGGGGCGACTACACCTCATTAAAAATGTCGGATGTCGTAGACTCTCGAGGTTGGTACAGCAGAATAGACGAAAACTATAGCACAATAATAATAATAATAATAATAATAATAATAATAATAATAATAATAATAATAATAATAATAATAATAATAATAATAATATTATTATTATTATTATTATTATTATTATTATTATTATTATTATTATTATTATTATTATTATTATTATTATTATTATTATTATTATTTGCATTTTTTGCATATGAGCAAGTTGTGACTCACTAGATAGAACATAGAAAGTCAAAACTGTTCTCTGTAAATTTTACGTGACTCATGGATGTGGATAGAGTGGGTCCGTTTAACATTTTTGCGGGCAGGCCCATTCGTCCTTACTTACGCTACTGAGAGGTAAGGCAAAATAATAACACCAATATATATATAAACTCCTGGCGCAACAGTCCCTTGTGATCTGAGTCTGCAGCGGGCTTATGTTAGTGGTCAGCACAACTACACCCAACGTAGCCGGCTGTCTAGATTGAAGTCCGCTATCTTTTAGTTTCCCAACTTTTCTCTCGATGTTTGGTCAACACAGCAATGTTTGAGTGCCACACCGGGAATTAAACCCTGGGCGACGCACACCGTATCACTTTCGCTAATCTTTTGGTAAAATTCAGGTTAGGGTGGTACTGAATTATTTTCGGAATATGCCATTTCTCATAAGGTAGAGTTCAAAAGTATTGTGACATAATTAAAAAGCTCATTGTCAACCACATATTCTTGCCTCTAATATCACTAAAAGTTTTCGAGATATGTGTCAAAAATGGTTGAAACATTTGAAGTTAGTTTAGTAACTTGAAGAAGATAGTGGCCTTATACATACATAATTGCTCCAATTTTTATTTTTATTCTTCTTTCTCGTAAAGAAATACAAAATCATAATTTCAACCATTTTGGTACATTTTTCATAATTTGAAGGGCGAACAGCCGGTTTCTTTCCTTACGTTTTGAACTTGGGATTTATATTCTTCTTGTCACTTATCGTGAAAGTCATATAATGACATGGGTCCCAAAGCTAGAATATATTATGCGACAGATGTAATGACAATTTCATCTCTCAAGATTATTAAATTTGACATTTATTGAACGATAGCGGTTTTATAATAGGAATACATTTTTCGCAATAAGGTGCATATAGTGGTCGTAAGAAATGACAAAAGCTACAATTGACCTTTATAGTTTGACTGATGCTTTTTCGATCATGGTCTTCCCCTTAAATTTTGTAAAGGACAGTATCATTTTAATTATTTGGCCTAATTTCCTAAAGCCTCTCATTCGTACGCTAAAAGAAAGATTTCTATTTTTTATGTATAAGAATTCAAGGAATGCAAATTTATTCAAAATTCGTTTACAATTAAAGTCGGCTAAACAGATATTCCTTCGAGATTTCTGTATTTTGAAAACAAATTCACGATTTCAGTTCTTTGTCTTTACTTGTTTCCATGTTTTTTTATATCAATACTGTATGATCAGTTCCCCGAATTATTTTAGTTCCCCAATAAATCCATTTATAACAAGCTCCAAATACTGCTACAATTTTAATGTGGTTTCAGGAGAATCTGCATATCTCATCCTTTTGTTACACTCTATATATTCATCTACTATGTAAACAAACATCAGTGAAAGAAAGAGGCTGAGAGCTAACACGTGCTCCGTGAGGAACGTTGTCATTCCTTTTACTGATATATCTAGAGAGTCTAGTGTTGCCACGAGACAAGACGATATTTCTGGCTGTGTCGTCTCGTCTAGAAAAGATCTGCCCGTCTCGTCTCGTATCGAATGGTTCTGTCTCGTCTCGTGGCAACACCAGAAAGGCTGAGGTCCACAAAAAGAGCTGTTATACCAAGTGGTTAAAATTACAACTTTTAACCAAGTTTTGTTTGGTAGCACAACACACAACACGACTGCAATCTTCCAGCAACGACTGCTTAGATTCGACTGAACCAGTAATTACTTCGATAGGAACATTTGTCAATACCGTCAGTACAGTCGAAAGGCAAGATTTCCCCATTTATTCTGATATACTTTTTTCAGAACCCCTGGCGCCACTTCAACAAATAAGGAGGCCTATGTAACTTTCCCATTTTAAAAAATGGTTTAGCTTCGAATAACATTATAAAACAATAAAAAAGATAAATTTTGTTGTCAAATCAGCATCTTTTCAAAACTCAGTATCGAGAAAGGCTGACACGTTTCTGTCTTGGTTCGGAACGAGAAAGACCATGAAACAATAGTTAGTTACTGATAAAATTGCCACTTCTACTTGTACTTCTATAACAGGATTTTTATACGTAGATATCTCCACCAGCCCCCGTGAATAAAATCTTCTGAAACACTGATCTCAATGAACGCTTTACATTTGTATTTGAATCTGGAGCACTATCACAAAATAATTAAACTTGAATCAATTGAAAAATGGAAGTGAAAGCTGTTTGTAAGAATCATTTTTAAAAAATGCTTTAGGTATTCCCTGTTCTTTGTAGGATTTGAAACATTGAATTATTTCTATCATTTGAAATAATAAAAGATGGTATACATTTCGAAGGCAAATAATTTATTCAGAGTTAATAAATTTTTAAGCAAATTCAGAAACTGTGTTTGTATTTTTCGAGACACGAAACGAGACATTTCACAAAACGTTTCGTATTGTATCGTGTCTCGCTTCAAAGAGTCGAGTCCCGTCTCGTTGGAACACTAAGAGAGTCTTACGCATTCTCTTTCCAAGAAAGTGAAACTTGAAAAGCACATTCAGTCAATTGTTATCATAGAATATACTATGGGCAAAGCCACTGATGTGTAGAAGATGACACAGGCGGAATTTGTTCTTACGGAGCCCTTGGCGAGTTGGAGCCGTGGGGCTCTATTATTTGGATTGGAAACATTGGTTCAAAAATATTTTACATTTAGCATACATATATACACACACATATATATATACACACACACACACACACACACACGTACATGTGTGTTACATATACTTTAATTAATGTGTGGACCTGCGGACAAGGTATAGTTCGCCCGCCCAAAAAACAGCCTCTGGGGGGTGGGTTCGAAGCGCACTCCTGAAACATAGAATTATGCTAATCGTAATCTTCTGAGATAGACTACCCCCCGAGGAATAAGTAAATAAATAAATAAATAAAAATAGTTTCGTAATGTTTATCTTCCGTATACGAGTAATTGAAAAATTTTAGTGTCTCAACAATGAGAGCTGTATACAGGTGATTCTGCGTTCCTGGCGGAACTTCCCTAGTTCCGGCCCAAACTTTCACACTATACCCTCTTTCGGCTCTCTCTCCCACGGTAGTTTTAAGAATTTTTATCTATTATCTACTCCCTTGGAGTAACTGTTGCTCTGTATTTTCACGGGCTTGCAACCGTCAGAATGAATATCCTGGCTGCTTTCCCAGCTACCTATTCAGCATTCAATAGATACATGCAATAACAATCAAATCCCACACAAATTACTCTACCCATCAAATATTTTAACATGGAAAGTTCTTTTACGCAAGTATTTCGCTTGTTTAAAATGGAATAGACCTAAATACAACTTTTTTAAAATGTTCTGGAAATTCGATAGCGACGTCGCTCACATCAAAAAATGAGAGAATTAGTGCTCTGACAATCTGGTAGAAATACAACATGCCATATATACACATTAATGTGATTACATTGCTATTTATTCAATGATTATTTTGCTTAGAGCTTTCTTACTCTCCAGGGTACTCTTCAAGGGTATATAATTACTCTTCACTTATGTCGCGAAAAAATATTCAGCTTGCAAAATTATTTCGAGAACTTCTCATTCCCTAATACATGTTTATTCTCTGAATTTGTACGTACAGCCGACAAACTTACATAGAATCTCAACAGAGTTCAAATGTGAGGTGTCTGCTGGGAAGCACAGGTCAGTTGTATGGGAGGGGCTTTCAGAGTGCAATTCTAGGAACACTGTGGGCTTTTGGAGTGTAATTCTAGGAACGCTGTAGGGGGCCATCTCGCTCCACCTGACAAAAAAAAAAAATCTGGAGGCACACAACTAGTTCACACTGGCTATAAAACAGGCGCAACAAAGTTCTGACTGATTTTTTTTTTTTTTTTTTTTTTTTTTTTTTTTTTTTTTTTACTATTCCATTTTCCGAAACAATAACATTTACCGATGACCTGTTAGCCCCTCCACCACAGCCACCATGAAAACAAATTCAATCGGAATTTGTCCAGCTCGTTTGATCACGAATAATTATCGTTTGATCCCAACGCATACTGATGTATTACACACAATTTGGCTAGAGCTTGTTAGCCCTTGATAATCGACATATGTCATTCCATAGATATTTCAATCGTAAATAGGTAAGCAAAGTTTGCTTAGTTTCAGGTAGCAAGTATGGAAAATAGTTTACTGTTTATTTAAAAATGGAGGCCTCCAACAATGAAACTAACAACAATATGAGAAATCGACATGTACCATTCTCTAGATATCTGAATCGTAAATATGTCAAGTTTGGTCAGCTTCTGGTAAAAAGTATGGAAAATAAATTGAATCGTTTACTTAACAATGGTAGTCTCCAACAACGGAACTAAAACAATATGTGAAATCGAGGTGCATTTCGCCAGCCCCCCCCCCCCCACCTTGGAGTTTCGAAACAAAACCTATGCCAATCGTTTGTGCTACGTTTGTGCCGGAATGCACCACAAAAATTTTCGTTTGTACCATTTCCGGTACGAAGTTATAAGGGTTTTAAAGTGGGGGGCTGGGGAAACGGCAGCCCCCCACCTTGGAATTTCAAAACAAAACCTATGCCAATCGTTTGTGCTACGTTTGTGCCGGAATGTACCGCAAAAATTTTCGTTTGTACCACTTCCGGTACGAAGTTATAAGGGTTTTAAAGTGGGGGGGCTGGAGAAACGGAAACCTCCAAACTTGGAACTTCGAAACAAAACCTATGCCAATCGTTTGTGCTATGTTTGTGCCGGAATGTACCGCAAAAATTTTCGTTTGTACCACTTTCGGTACGAAGTTATAAGGGTTTTAAAGTGGGAGGGCTGGGGAAACGGCAGCCCCCCCACATTGGAATTTCAAAACGAAACCTATGGAAATCGTTTGTGCTACGTTTGTGCCGGAATGTACCACAAAAATTTTCGTTTGTACTACTTCCGGTACGAAGTTATAAGGGTTTTAAAGTGGGGGGCTGGGAAAAGGGCAATCCCCTACCTTAGAATTTCGAAACGAAACCTATGACAAACGTTTGTGCCGGAATGTACCGCAAAAATTTTCGTTTGTACCACTTCCGGTACGAAGTTATAAGAGTTTTAATGTGGGGACTGGGGAAACGACAACCCCCTATCTTGGAATTTCGAAACAAAACCTATGGCAATCGTTTGTGCTACGCTTGTGCCGGAATATACGGCAAAAATTTTCGTTTGTACCACTTCCGGTACGAAGTTGTAAGAGTTTTAAAGTGGGGGGCTGGGAAAAGGGCAATCGTTTACCTTGGAATTTCGAAACGAAAACTATGACAAACGTTTGTGACGGAATGTAACGGAAAAATTTTCGTTTGTACCACTTCCGGTACGAAGTTATAAGGGTTTTAAAGTGGGGGTCTGGGGAAACGGCAGACCCCCACATAGGAATTTCAAAACAAAACTTATGCTAATTGTTTGTGCTACGTTTGTGCCGGAATGTACCGGCAAAAATTTTCGTTTGTACCACTTCCGGTACGAAGTTGTAAGAGTTTTAAAGTGGAGGGGCTGGGGAAATGGCAATCCCCTACCTTAGAATTTCGAAACGAAACCTATACCAATCGCTTGTGCTACGTTTGTGCCGGAATGTACCGCAAAATTTTTCGTTTGTACCACTTCCGGTACGAAGTTATAAGAAAATTCGTATAAACGAAATTTTTTGCGCTACATTCCGGCACAAACGTAGCACAAACGATTGGCATAGGTTTTGTTTCGAAACTCCAAGGTGGGGGGGCTGGCGAAATGCACCTGTGAAATCGACATGAACCATAGTATAGATATTTCAATCTTACATAGGTACGCAAAGTTTGGTCAGTTTCTGGTAGAAAGTATAACAGATAAAGTTTATTGTTTATTTAACAATTGTGGCCTCTAACAATGAAACTAACAACAACAAGTGAAATCGACAAGTACCGTTTCATAGATATCTAAATCGTAAAGGAGTGTGCTAAGTTTGGTTAATCTGTGGTAAAAAGTATGGCAGATAAAGTTGATTGTTTATTTAACAATGGAGAAATTCAACAATTATTTATTGAACAATGGTGGCTTAAAACGATAAAACTAACAATAATATGTGAAATCGACAAGTACAATTCCTTAGTTATCTCAGTGATAATCCGATTGGTGTGCCAAGTTTGGTCAGTTTCTGGTACAAAATATAGCAAATAAAGTTGATTCTTTATTTAACAATGGTGGCCTCCAACAATGAAACTAAGAACTATATGTGAAATCAACACGTATTATTTCCTACATATTTCAATCTTAAACGGGTGTGCAAAGTTTGGTTAGTCTGTGGTAGAAAGTATGGCAGATAAAGTTGATCGTTTATTTCACAATGTAGAAATCCAACCCTTGTGTATTTAACAATGGTGGTCTTCAACAATGAAACTAACAACAATATGAGAAATCGCCACATAGCATTCCGTAGATATTTCAACTTTAAATGGGTGTGCAAAGTTTGGTCAGTTTTTGGTAGAACGTATGGCCATTAATGTTGATTGTTTGTTTAACAATGGTGGCCTCTAACAATGAAACAAACAACGATATGTGAAATCGACCCGTACCATTCCATAGATATCTTAATCTTAAATGATTCTGCAAATTTTGGTTAGTTTGTGGTAGAAAGTGTGGCAGAAAAACTTGATTGTTTATTTAACAATGGTGGCATCTAACAATGAAAGAACAACAATATGTAAAATCGACACGTACCATTCCCTAGATATTTCAATCTTAAATGCGTGTGCAAAGTTTGGTCAGTTTCTGGTAGAAAGTGTGGCAGATAAAGTTGATTGTTTTTTTTAAAAAAATGGTGGCCTCTAAGAATGAAACTAACAACAATAAGTGAAACCGGCACGTACCGTTCCATCGACATCTCAATCGTAAATGATTGTGCAAGTTTGGTCAGTTTGTGGTAGAAAGTATGGCAGATAAAGTTGATTGTTTATTTAATAATGGAGAAATCCAACGATTGTTTAACAATGGTGGCCTCGAAGAATGAAGCTAACAACAATATGAGAAATTGATTGGTACCATTCAGTGGTAATCCGATTGGTGTGCCAAGTTTGGTCAGTTTCTGGTACAAAATATAGCAAATAAAGTTGATTCTTTATTTAACAATGGTGGTCTTCAACAATGAAACTAACAACAATATGAGAAAACCCCTACATATCTTTCCCTAGATATTTCAATCTTAAATGAGTGTGTAAGGTTTGGTCAGTTTCTGCTAGAAAGTATGGCAGATAAAGTTGATTCTTTATTTAATAATGGTGGCCTCTAACAATGAAATTAACAACAATAAGTGAAATCGACACGTACCGTTCCATAGATGTCTCAATTGTAAATGAGTGCGCCAAATTTGGTTAGTTGTAGTAGAAAGAGTGTAAGATAAAGTTGATTGTTTAGGTAACAATTTAGAAATTCAACGATTGTTTATTTAACAATGGTGGCCTTCAACAATGAAAGAACAACAATATGTGAAATCGACACATACCATTCCACAGATATCTCAATCGTTCATGAGTGTGCAAAGTTTGCTTAGTTTGTGGTAGAAAGTATGACAGATAAAGTTGATCGTTTATTTAACAATGGAGAAATCCAACGACTGTTTATTTAATATTGGTGGCCTCGAACAATGAAACTAAAAACAATATGTGAAATCGACTTGTACCAGGCACGTAGCCAGGATTTTGTAATAGGGGGGGTCCGTGACGAAATACTATGGTTATCACGGGCTCGATCATACTAAATTATTTTACGGGCAACATATGTTGCTCCGTTTAGTCAGTATTTCGTAATAGGGAGGTGGAGGCGGGGGGCGTGACATGAAATACTGTGGTTACACACCAGGGGCTCGATCCATCTAAACTATTTTACTGGCAACATACCTATATTGATTTGTTAGGACAATAAAATGAGGATATGTCAGTAAGTATTTTAATAACAAACTGTGAAGAAATCTCGAGTACAAGAATATAAAAAACGTTTTGAAAAAGATACCATCTCCCAAGATCATTCGAACTCAGTTCTTGTCTTCTTTCTTCTTCTTTTTCTCATCTTCATCGTCAAGGATAGCAACGAGATCTTTCTCGGCAGTAAACACATCCTATAAAATGGATTAGTGTTGCCGCGAAATTTAAAATTTCTTTAACAACTGTAACTGGAATCAATGTTGCCATGCTCATATTATTGGCGATTGGTGGCATTTCTTAATTTCTACCTGAGAGTCTGTCTGTTCGAACCAGTTTATCGATCCTCATTTGTAGTTCATAGAATTAGCATGGAACTAGATGGAATTCGGTATGCTCCACTACACTAATATACATTTTAAACTTGACTCCCCCCGTTTCTTCTACACATAGCTCCTCGTAAGAAAGAGTAACCAAACGCTTGCTGTGGCTTTTTATTTTTAATACTGGTTCTTCTTTTTCTTTTTGTTTCATCCTTAATATATTTTTTTCATTTCTGGTCTGAAGGGGGGGGGTCCGGACCCCCCGGACCCACCCCTTGACTACGTGCCTGCTTGTACCATTAAGTAGATATCTCTGTGCAAATCCGATGGGTGTGCCAAATTTGGTCAGTTTGTTTTAGAAAGTATGGCAGATAAAGTTGATTGTTTATTTAAGAATAGTGGCCTTCAACAATGAAACTAACAACAATATGTGAAATCGGCACGAACCATTCCATTGATATCTCAATCGTAAATGAGTGCGACACGTTTGGTTAGTTTGTGGTAGAAAATATGGCAGACAAAAGTTGACTGTGTACTTAACACTGGAGAAATCCAACGATTCTGTATTTAACAATGGTGGCCATCAATAATGAAACTAACAACAACATGTGAAAACGACACATAGCATTCCTTAGATATTTCAACTTTCAAGGGGTATGCAAAATTTGGTCAGTTTCTGGTAGAAAGTATGGCAGATATAGTAGATTGTTTATTTGAAAATGGTGGTCTCTAACAATAAAACTAACAACAATAAATGAAATCGACACGTACCATTCCATAGATATCTCAATCGTAAATAAGTATGCCACGTTTGGTTAGTTTGTAGTATAAAGTATGGCAGATAAATTTGATTGTTTATTTAATAATGGAGAAATCCAACGATTGTTTTAAAATGGTGGCCTCGAACAGTGAAACTAACAACATTTGAAATCGATTGGTACCATTCAGTAGATATCTGTGGTAATCCGATGGGTGTGCCAAGTTTGATCAGTTGATCCCTAAATATTTCAACTTTAAATGGGTGTGCAAAGTTTGGTCAGTTTCTGGTAGAACGTGTGGCAGACAAAGTTGATTGTTTTTTTAACAATGGTGGCCTCTAAGAATGAAAGTAACAACAATAAGTGAAATCGGCACGTACCGTTCCATCGACATCTCAATCGTAAATGATTGTGCAAGTTTGGTCAGTTTGTGGTAGAAAATATGGCAGATAAAGTTGATTGTTTGTTTAATAATGAAGAAATCCAACGATTATGTATTTAAAAATGGTGTCTTACAACAATGAAACTAACAACAATATGTGAAATCGACACATAGCATTCCGTAGATATTTCAACTTTAAATGGGTGTGCAAAGTTTGGTCAGTTTTTGGTAGAACGTATGGCCATTAATGTTGATTGTTTGTTTAACAATGGTGGCCTCTAACAATGAAACAAACAACGATATGTGAAATCGACCCGTACCATTCCATAGATATCTTAATCTTAAATGATTCTGCAAATTTTGGTTAGTTTGTGGTAGAAAGTGTGGCAGAAAAACTTGATTGTTTATTTAACAATGGTGGCATCTAACAATGAAAGAACAACAATATGTAAAATCGACACGTACCATTCCCTAGATATTTCAATCTTAAATGCGTGTGCAAAGTTTGGTCAGTTTCTGGTAGAAAGTGTGGCAGATAAAGTTGATTGTTTTTTTTTAAAAAAATGGTGGCCTCTAAGAATGAAACTAACAACAATAAGTGAAACCGGCACGTACCGTTCCATCGACATCTCAATCGTAAATGATTGTGCAAGTTTGGTCAGTTTGTGGTAGAAAGTATGGCAGATAAAGTTGATTGTTTATTTAATAATGGAGAAATCCAACGATTGTTTAACAATGGTGGCCTCGAAGAATGAAGCTAACAACAATATGAGAAATTGATTGGTACCATTCAGTATATATCCCTGTGGTAATCAGATGGGTGCGACTAGTTTGGTCAGTTTGTGTTAGAAAGTATGGCAGATGAAGATGATCGTTTATTTAACAATGTAGAAATCCAACGAATGTCTATTTAACAATGATGGTCTTGAACAATGAAACTAA
The DNA here is from genome assembly GCF_964235325.1 of Thermobia domestica. Taxonomy (NCBI): domain Eukaryota; kingdom Metazoa; phylum Arthropoda; class Insecta; order Zygentoma; family Lepismatidae; genus Thermobia; species Thermobia domestica. The sequence continues at coordinate 45,491,646 of NC_137454.1, read as the reverse complement.
CAACAATATGAGAAATCGACACATATCATTCCCTAGATATTTCAATCTTAAATGAGTGCGCAAGGTTTTGTCAGTTTCTGGTAGAAAGTATGGCAGATAAAGTTGATTCTTTATTTAACAATGATGTCCTCTAACAATGAAACTAACAACAATAAGTGAAATCGACACGTACCGTTCCATAGATGTCTCAATTGTAAATGAGTATGCCAAGTTTGGTTAGTTGTAGTATAAAGTATGGCAGATAAAATTAATTGTTTATTTAACAATGGAAAAATCCAGCAATTGTTTGTTTAACAATGGTTTCCTCGAACACTGAAACTAACTACAATATGTGAAATCGACAGGTACCATTCGCTAGATGTCTCTGTGCTAATCGGATGGGTGTGCCAAGTTTGGTCAGTTTGTTTTAGAAAGTGTGGCACATAAAGTTGATTGTTTATTTAACAATGGTGGTCTTCAACAATGAAACTAACAACAATATGTGAAATCGACACGTACCATTCCCTAGATATTTCAATCTTAAATAAGTGTGTAAAGTTTGGTCAGTTTCTGGTAGAAAGTACGGCAGATAAAGTTGATTGTTTACTTAACAATGGTGGCCTCTAACAATGAAACTAATAACAATAAGTGAAATCGACACGTACCATTCCCTAGATTTTGTAACGTCCATTAACCAGATTATATCCGTTTTTGCTTAATTTTTGAATTGTTCATTTTATTTTTGATTGTTTTAATTTCATTAGTTGCATATGTTAACATTGGTGACGGTGGCGCCATCTACCGTTTTAGACACAAACTATTTGGACGTAATGAATAACCTTAATGTGCACAGAAAACCCTCCTTATCTATTGGAAAAATAAGCATATATGTAGCATATTTCCTGTTCATCGCTTGTATTAATTCGTAACAGAAATAAATTAGGTCTGCTGTAAATTGAGAAAGGTATCTTAATATGTCCACTACATTCATGTATGTTTTCTTTTCTTTTTTCTTTTCTTTTCTTTTTTTCCATAGTTGAACCTTCGTTAGCCGGAAACCTATCTTTGACGAAAACTTTTACGGGTCCCGTTGGATCTCGCTAAGAATAGGTTTCACTGTATTGTAGAAAGGTATAAATAAGGATAATGGCTAATTATATACCTTGCATTTGTCAACATTGGAGAAGATATATGTATATAACAGCAAGCATCATTTTCACTAAATATCAGTAATGATGATGAAAAGATAATTTTTCTTGTTTATGAAAATATTATTATATCTCTGGTTTCCAAAACAGTATTCGAATTTTTAGTTTCTTTACTAAAGAAATTTTCAGATATTAAATATAATAGGAGTCACTTCTCCATCAGAAAGTCGCGGTCGGGAAGTGGGATTACCGCCGTCGACGGTGGCGTGCCGCCGGAGGCAGCTAGCACCCATCCGCGGTGGCACGACGATGTACTTGTTCAAAGTTGCCGACCTTTTGCCGAGACGGCAAGCGATCGAAAATCGTAAAATAAAATGCCTTTTGCCGATTGTTGCCGACTGTCAGAGTCGGCAAAATAGTCGGAAAGCCCTCTTTCCGACCCTCTGCCAACTCCTTATGCCGGCCTATTTTCGACGGTGGCGCCGCCGCATTTAATGCTAATTTCCAGCTGTTTGCCGACTGCTCGGGAAGGCAACTATTCGTCACGGTCGAAAATCGCGCGGAAGGATGCCGACAATCCAACCGCGGCATGTGATCGGCATGGACAAATTGTCCGACTGTAGACGGCAAGATCCTGATGGAGTTTTAAAAATTAATAAATACATGTTTTATTATATTATTAAAATTGAATTCAAAGGTTTACTGTTTTTCTGTCTATGTGGAAAAATACGTAGAACAAGGTCATGATTGAAATATACGAACCAAATACTACATGGAAATGAGAAATTTGCTTCAGAACGGGGAAACCTACAAAGCTATCTCAAACCACTCGAGAGATTTCTTGCACTGAGAAAAAATGTACTTGCTATCTAACTGAATATGTTAAAACAGTATCAGAAAGTAAATGTCATACGACAGGTAGTAATATCAAAAATAAAGAAAAAATCATTTTTTTATCCCGATGTATCGTATTAAATAGAAGGGGTCAGATTTGTAAAAAAAAAAAAAAAAAAAAAAATACAGTTGCCAAAGTATAAATATGATTGACACCTTATCTGAAAATATTAACCTATATAATAAAGAGAGAAAGCGGTAATTAGAGTCCACATTTATATACACTAAAAAGCGTAAAAATATCCTGTCAAAAGCTAGAAAATATGCACTTTAAAAATAGCTTAATAACAATTAATTTAAGATCAACTTATTAAAGGTGCTTATTGTATGAAAAATGAGCTTCAATAATACACTGAGAAAAATCCGTTCTCCAGACAGCGGTATATTGTACAAATATACGGAATCCTCTTGTTTACTACAGAAATCAGTACGAAGCATACGTTATCCATATGCTACATATAGGCAGTGCCCTTAGATGTTACATCATGCCTGTGCAGGATGTCTGATATCTAAGAGTCTTATATTGCATACATATCTGTATGTTACCTTCGTCAGCTATATGTTATATATGTCCATTTGCATGTGAAATCCTGATCGCCTATATTGTATCATACGGAAAGTACGTACAGATGGAACACTTATACAGCAAGTATTATAAAACATGCATTTTCAGTTATACGTTTGCTGTACGTTAAATCCAAAAACTACAGGATTTACGAATGTAACATACTATTTTACGTACCCCACATACATTTTTCTCAGTGTACACTATGAAAAGCTTTATCGAGATTTTCTGGTGTCAAACTTCATCTATTGTCTGTAAAAGTAAGCTTATAGGCGAAAATATTCTTCTTTCAACATTAACCGAACTGATTGGACAATATTTATACAATCTCACAGAAAATTCGGACATGGAAAATTCATCTGGCAAATATTACTGATTCCACATATGTTTTGATTGATTCAGTCGATGTTCCCACTTGTGGATTTGAGTTAACCAATTTACCTAATTTCTCTTTAACTCTTTCTTCAGTTTTGGCTTGGACTTCCTAACAAGTTCAGTCATAGAGGAATGTATTTTAAGTATCCACATGTTTAATTACTTCAATTATGGAAAAGTGTAAATGAATGAAGTAAACATTTTTATATGTGGTTGTGCAAAATTCCATTTACAATGCTTGGAAAAAGAATCTACACATAAAAACAAGAAAAACAGTTTATGTGACATTTAGTTAAATTCGACATCATTTCTGAGTTACAAGCTGCCGCAAATGGCGGCAAAACGACGTGTGACACCTCATTGCGGAGAAAGAAAAGGTGCAGCAGCAAGCGATCCCAGACAATTTAGAGAAGTTAGTGCCTAATTGACACAATGGTGTCAGAAGCAGAGCGGTAGTGAAGTAACGCAAGGAATTTCTTCTGCATCCATTTTCCGCCTGCCAGTCTGTCCACATCAGTAACCACTTTCAGAAATTCCTTGCGCCGCGTCCTTATCGCCTGCTTCTGACACGTTGTGTAATTCAGGCATTACTTTCGCTTAATTGTTTGGAATCGCTTACTGTTGCACCTTTTCTTTGTCCGCAATGAGGTGTCACACGTCGTTTTGATGCTAGTTGCGACAGCTTGTAACTCGGAAATGGTGTCGAATTTAACTATAATGTCACATAAACTTTTTTTGTTTCTTTTCATGAATATATTCTTCTCCCAAACATTGTAAACGGAATTTTGCACCACCCTGTAAAATATTATAATTTTCTGATGCTAAAAAAAAAAAAAAAAAAAAAAAAAAAAAAAAAGTGTTCCAGAGGGCAGAAACAATACTTTCTAAAGGGATGTCCAATACACACAAAAGACTAAGACTCATCGCTTATAAGACTAAGATTATTATAAGTAAAATGATTCGTAACTTGAAATATATGCAGAAATACGCGAATACCTTCATAATAGATCTTTTCTTAAAAAATCCGAATCCTAAAGATAGTGAATGAATCTTATTGTAATTATTAATTATTAATATATCTAGGTAATTCAACATGAAACGTTCTTTATAATGTTAAGGAAGTGTACATGTAATTGGAAATTTTAAAATACATTACCTGTTCTTTAACAAGGTTACACTTAGCAATATGTCCGCCAAGGACGCAACTACATAAAATTTCCGAATAATTAGGTTAATAGCTAAACAAAATATGAATTGATTCTTAGATAACAATACCAACGAAGAACAAATTTATCCCTTATACGCAAGAAATATTACAGATAGACCCTATGCCACAGGGAGTGTAATCAAAACTTTCTATCAAATTTTAGGCACAAGAAAGCCAATATATTGTCTGTAGGTTTAAACTTTCAACCTTCCAAGGCCAAATTAAGAGTTTTTCAATATCAGCTTTCACGGAAAGACCAAGAGAACTATTATGTTTGCTTTGACGGTGGCTATCAGACAGAAAAGCCAAAGAGATTAGTTCAATACAAGGAAAGAAACGGCTAAGTCAACGGGCTTCCACAAATATATATATATATATATATATATATATATATATATATATATATATATATATATATATATATATATATATATATAGAGAGAGAGAGAGAGAGAGAGAGAGAGAGAAGGAGGAATGAAGAGTCCACTGAGTAAAAGCACAAAAAAGGGACGACATCACATCGCATTGACTGAGTGCAGTTGCCCCCCTGAGATCTTACTAATTGGCAAAGATCGTGATCCTTGTCAAGGACTCGGACAAAGGAATAGCTGTTTAATTTGAAGAAAGGACACTGGTAATGGGGAACTAGCATTTGTTTTCCCTTGCCATTTGATTATTAGAAACCCACACTTTCATACACAGTTGGAAACATGAAAGGTTTGAAACTTCGAACGAAAGAAAAATGTTAAACGAGTATCTTATTGACTGAAGTTGTCGAATTGAGAGAACTGCATCTCTCAAGATGATTTCTTCTATCTATTTTAATTTCAAGTTCAATATATGTATAAGAGAACAGTAAATGGAAATACATAAAAGAAGAATTCTGTGAACAGTACAAGAAGAAGTAATTATCCAATGATTTCAGGTAAAATACTTTGTGTATACAACCCTATGTATTAGTCGATGAGTGGTCTGTCTACCTTTCTACCCAGCGAGTCGGATACAATTCCCGGTGGAGAAATTATTATTACCTCATTTTACACTTATCCAAATGTGGCTCACAAGGGAAGAGAGGGAGATTATATATCGAAGTGGAAAATGGTTTATACAGCAATCGAAAGCACTAATGACGCCTACTACGAAACTGTAATAAAAGTTTCCGAATGCATATACTGTGCGAGTTACATGAATATACAGGATGTCCAGAAAGTCCGTTTCCACCCCTAGAAATCGCAAACGGTAAGACAGATGCCAAAACAAAAAACACGGGTTTGACCATTTTAAAAGAACAACGTACCAAAGCAAAAATATTTGTCTCCAGTTCCACCCGCAGGGTCCTGGACGGGTTCCAGCTCAAAAATTGTAAATTATGACGGAATCAAGTACTAGTCTAGGCTCTGTGCATAAGAGCTGTAGAAAAGTTGGGAATGACAACAGATCTCTTCAGAACCTGTTAGTGGGTGATCAATTAATGAAACAAATCGAAGGTAACACTTCCGCAACCGGGGCCTTCATTGTGAAATTCAATATTCAAAATGGCGCCCGCGCGCAAGTACCAAATTATATTTGAACTGAAATATCTTCTCACAGAAACAAGTTAGAAACTTCGTTTTTGTACCAAATTAAAGATAATTGATAGTAGAAGTAAGAAAACTGGATATATTGTTTACATGTTGCCGCCATATTTAAAAATAACGGTTATTTGAGCCAAAAATTAGTTTTTCTCGTTTCTCTTTTTTCATTTCATGACAAATAACTATGAAGTTATTAAAAATATGAAAACGCAGTCCAAACTACTTAAAGAAGCATAATCTTAGCTTTCTATCGTTACCAATATCTTTAGTAGATCTTAAAAAATGACGGAGTTATTTAAATTTAAGTGTCGCAGAGTGTAGCGTCTTTTTTGGACTGTTTAATAAATTACCGCAAAAACACTCACTACGCGCAAAACTTTCAAAGCTATTACTTTTCAACAAATTAAAATAGTCCACTCATTTTATCGATAAATTAAAGGTAATAGGTTGCTGTGTGGTAGGAAATGAAATAATAATGTTATTGCATTTGTCAAATATTATTATTAACAAGTTCGTTTATATAATATGTAGCTAATGTTGCAGACTCTAATGTGGACACTGGAATAATAACATTCCATAGTTGGCACCAATTTCCTAAACAATGACAATATAAAACCTGTTTGGTATCTCCCTATCCCGAAACACCTCTTCCTCTGCATCCGTATTAGACGTAAATGGCTGCATCATTTGCCAGAATCGTGACAAATCTTCAAGTAAAATAATATCGTCTTTCCGAGGGAGAAATGTTATAGCTTCTGCTGAAATTCGCAACGATGGTGTTCTGAAAAGACTTAAGGATCTTCAGTCTTAAGAGAACGTAGTGAAACTGAGGAGCTGGATCAACGTTCAATAAAATCTCAATCCGAGCCAATGGCAAAGAAAATGAGATTAGATATTCCAGTTCGACAATAACCATCTTCAAACAAGAAAGCAAGAAATGTTTTATGTGCAGTATGTGGGAAAGAGAAACACAACGTAATTAAACAAAAGTACAGACTACGTGAATCAAATCGTGCAACTACATTTTTATGCGCAACCATGTTCTTTAAGGCTGACGGATTTGCGAGAACTTGTGACTTGAACGATGAATTACCTGTATTCGGTGCAGATGTCTATTATATAAGGCCTGTCTTGAGCACCATCTTCTGAAGTTCAATAAATATTCTCAGAAATCAGATAGCACAACTACCGAGTCTAAGAAAACTAATGAAAGTGCAGTGCTTAATAAAGTGGCGCCAATTATCGAGAAACTATTGGATGAGGGTGTGGATTGATATTGTCGGAAATTCGAGACTTCATTAATGGAAACAGTGAACTAACTTTTAATAACAACGAAGTTAAACTTTGGAGAAAATGTAAGGTTTTCGAAGCCTTCGAAAAGAAATAAACCGATTCTAGGTTTCAACTCATTACTTAGTGCCGAAGAAGTAGCTGACAAACTGAGATCGATTAACACACTTACGAGTGCAGCGAAAGAAGTACGAACGGCTCTCCTTCACACAAATTTCGGTATTGAAGGAGAATTTGGGAGCAGTCAGCAACTTCATAAGTCCTGGCCAACAACTAGAATTCCTCAACCTCTTTTGGATTTCCTAGCAGAAGTACTACAAGTGGTCAAGCTGAACATCATATCTGGGACGCAAGCGAAGATATACATATCACTGACGAAGACTGAAAGTGATCTTGAAGAATTTCCCGACCAACAAAATCTAAATTAATAGATACTATTGAAGTCAATCTTCCAGACTATATTCTATAATATATATCGTAGTAGGAAAGCAACCCTCATGCATTTGATGGTGGCACATACAATTCATGAGAAATACAAAATCAGACAACTGATCTCAACCATGAATAAATTAGGTGTGTCAGTTGCCTATAAAGATATCATGCAAGCACGAAGCAACCTTGCACAATATACACTAAAGACCTGTTCCTCCAGCTTGTCTTTTTTAAGCCACTCTCAGGGTGATAGTTTCACGGTAGGAGCTATGGACAATTTCGACCGTGAAGAGGCTACTCTGTCATCAATCCGTGATAGCCATGATACAGTCATGGTGCTTTTCCGGGAAGTGCCAACAAAATTCCCATCGAAACCGAAATTGTCGAAGTCGGTATTAGCAAGACCTCCAGTCCAAGATCTTCGATCCTTGCTTCCATCTCAGCAATTGAAGAAATAAGAAAGGAAGGTACAACCTATATCGATTCAAAACACGCTGACAATTTCTCCCTAACTGTATGATTTGAACATCGATAATCTGCGTCAGAAAGAGTTTACTCAAGACATAATGCATTCTTCATACGAGCTAGAAACTAAAGAATCCACTCTAACGCGGGGTACTGTGAATGCGATAATAACGGATTCAAATGTTTGCAAGAAACAAGTTGGCTTTCTTCCAGTACTGCCGTGTCCAGTAATGGAATATAATAGTGTATACACAGCAATGAAAAAACTTCCAGAGCCTTGCCTGTAGTATGTTACGAAGGCGTGTATCACATTGCTGCCGAAATTCAACTTAGGAGCAATGAATTTTCAAACATTGTCCTCATGCTAGGATCATTCCACATGACCTTCTTGTCTGCACAGGAAAGTACATTTCTGGTAGTGGTTTGGAGTCTCTTTTCATAGAAAATTTTTTGGGTACAACGTAACCTTAGTATTCTAAACGGAACTATCTACGTTAGGGCAGTGAGAGGTATGTTTATGATTGCAGATGTGTTTATGCTAAAGGAAAGGCTTTCCTGGAAGAAGAAGGTGAATATTATACGTCTGTCATCCAGCAGTTCGTTGACACTATGACTATTATGAAAGAAAGATAAGCTTAACGTGCTTTTATCAGTTCATGGAGTTGGTCATTAATTCAGATGAAATATCGAAGCTTTGCAGAACTTTTCAGAGAAACTCAGCTCAATCTCAGAGCATGGCTGCTGCCTTGAACATTTTTTACATCTTTTATTTCTGTTGAAAAGCCTTACAAGAGCTGACGAAGAAGGATACTGATCGCTGCATCTGTATATTGTACAGCAGTTGCTTCCGGTATTCATGGCATTCAATCGAATCAATATCCTGTGATGCGCGTCCCTCTATCTTGAACAAATTAGAAATTTGGAGACTCAACACCCAGAAATAAATGCTCAGTATACGAATGGTCATTTCGTAGTCAGAAGAAAGAATAATGTGTTCAGCACAGTTGGTGCTGATATGATACTTGAACAGGTTATAAATAGATCAAAGAAATCATCGGAAGGAATTATGCGTCAGACGCGCAGAAAGAATTATATTACGGAGTGGAAACTGTCGTACCACGAAGTTCTTTCGACATGCCAAAGCTTCAGTCAGATTCTTGGTATATCACAAATAGAACATGTGTTCCTTGGTAATGTACTTGATGAAGTTCGTAACTCTGTTAACAGAATGGTAGAATTTTATGGAGCGCAAGGAAATCCCGTACAAAGTTCACAATCCTGTGAAGTTGTACCATCATTTCACGTCGCATGAAGTTGTACCAGATACTAATGCAGAAGATATCCTGATTTACCTGGCACGTAGCCATGAATCTTAAGTGGCATTACGAAACGAGTGATTTTTGTACAAAACAACTCCGTTGTCGAAGATCATTCACAGACGAAAACTTCCACTGTTTCGTCAAGCAAATAAAGTAGTCTACTTTGTCTACTTTGCAAAAGTTGTTGGGAACGTCTGAGTAAGTTTTCGAAGGACATTCATCAATGAATACAGCAATTATTGATGATGTTACGAACCAACTTCGTAAAACTCGAGCGAAATTTTTAGCTGATTTGCTGATCTGTTTGATGTATTCTTAAGGAGCTTCAACAATGTTTAAACACGCACCCGCAGGAATTTTTTGTGTCTATCTAATCACCTCGGTCAAAAATGTGGAAAGACAGCAAAGGGTAACCGCCTCACCTATACTACTAACTAATCTGTCATGTACACATTCCTACCGGTGCAAATGGAGAGATTTTGGGCTTTCTTGAAAAACAAAATTGAAAATCAAGATGTCTTAAAAGACTACCTTTGCACAAAAGCAAATTTTATCGTCTTTGAAATGTATCTGAGTGAATTATTGCTTGAAAATGGTGCATCTCCTGCTATATCTCACTGCCTCTTCAATTGTTCCAAAAATTACATTAGTGTTTTATGTTGGGTGTCAGTAATTTTACATTATGCTCTGAAAATAAATATGTAAATATTCTCTAAAGCATAGTTAAAGTCATATATTCGTAAAAATTTTGAAACTGTAGAAAACCTTAGTTAAACAGTACTAGCTCTTACAAGTACACATGATATTACCATCAAATTAAAGTAAATTCTCATGACATCAAAGTCTGCAAAATAAAACAATATAATAATTACACAGCTACATATTATATAAATGAACATGTTAATAATAATATTTGACAAATGCAATAACATTATTGTTTCATTTCCTACCACACAGCAACCTATTACCTTTAATTTATCGATAAAATGAATGGACTATTTTAATTTGTTGAAAAGTAATAGCTTTGAAAGTTTTGCGCGTAGTGAGTGTTTTTGCGGTAATTTATTAAACAGTCCAAAAAAGACGCTACACTCTGCGACACTTAAATTTAAATAACTCCGTCATTTTTTAAGATCTACTAAAGATATTGGTAACGATAGAAAGCTAAGATTATGCTTCTTTAAGTAGTTTGGACTGCGTTTTCATATTTTTAATAACTTCATAGTTATTTGTCATGAAATGAAAAAAGAGAAACGAGAAAAACTAATTTTTGGCTCAAATAACCGTTATTTTTAAATATGGCGGCAACATGTAAACAATATATCCAGTTTTCTTACTTCTACTATCAATTATCTTTAATTTGGTACAAAAACGAAGTTTCTAACTTGTTTCTGTGAGAAGATATTTCAGTTCAAATATAATTTGGTACTTGCGCGCGGGCGCCATTTTGAATATTGAATTTCACAATGAAGGCCCCGGTTGCGGAAGTGTTACCTTCGATTTGTTTCATTAATTGATCACCCACTAACAGGTTCTGAAGAGATCTGTTGTCATCCCCGATTTTTCTACAGCTCTTATGGACAGAGCCTGGATTATACCGGTAGCATATCGTTGGAAAGCTGTTGAGAAATGAAAGAAGACGGAACAAGTCTCGACTCTAAAATTACCATGTACAAAATGGCGGCCGGTCAAAATGTTAGCAAAAACGTCATTCTAAAGTTTATGGCCAAACTCATAAATCTGAAATGGTGCGACACATGTCAAGACAGGAAAACAAGCAAGTTATCATTTCGAAAGTAGAATGATTGAAAGTACAATATTTGTCCCAAAGTCCTCTACAGGGTCCCAGACGGGGTCCTACTCAAAATTTTCAAATTTCAAGAGGGATCTAATTGAATACTGTTTGCAAGTTGTTGTTAAATGAAACAACTTTATGTGTATGGAGGCAGTTATTCACTGTGCATATAAAATGAACTGCGAATTAGCACTTTTGTCAAACACAAATCTCTAGGAAATCAGTTTCAGACTATACTCAAACCATTTCCGATGCTATCTGATACGATATTTGGTGAAAATAGGAAAACTTACAATTAAACATGCATATGAATCACACCGTACATGTATTCGGACATTTAATATTACAGTTTCTTAATGAGCTTAGTTAGTGCTTTGAATTAGTGTATAAATCATCTTCCATTTCGATATATAATTTCTGTCCCTTTTCATTTTTCTATTCTTGTCGTTCCTTTCCTGTTTTCTTTTCTTCTTCCTTTCGTTCTTTCTTTACACATTAATTTGCCCCGAAGAGCAGAATCTCACAGTAGGCGCATTTCCTTTCTTTATGCTACGTACGCGACTTAAAGTGAAAACAAACTAATACCCGATTACAGAAAAAAGAACTAAAACGCAAGATGTTTACCGAGTGTTATCTTAGAGCGTCCAGACTTGTTCCATCTGCTTTCATTTAACAACAGTTTACAACAAAATATGCTATTTGACCCCCTTGAAATTTGAAAATGTTGAATAGAAACCCGTCTGGGACCCTGTGGAGAATTCTGGGACAAATATTTTTACTTTTAATTATTCTACTTTCGAAATTATGACTCACGTGTTTTCCTGTCTTGACATATGTCGCACCATTTCAGATTTATGAGGGTGGCCATAGACTTTACAATGGGGTTTTTGCTGACATTTTGACCGACCACCATTTTGCACATGATAAATTTAGAGAGTTGAAACTTATTTCGTCTTCTTTCATTTCCCAACAGGTTTCCAACGATATGCTACTTGATCCCGTCACCATTTGCAATTTTTGAGTTGGATTCCGCCTGGAACCCTGCGGGTAGCCCTGGGAACAACAATTTTTGCTTTGATACGTTGTCCTCTTAAAATGATCAAACCCGTGTTTTTCTGTTTTGGCATCTGTCTTACCGTTTGCGATTTATAAGGGTGGAAACGGACTTTCTGGACACCCTGTATATTCATATAACTCGCACAGTATATGCATTCGGAAAATTTTTATTACAGTTTCGTAATAGGTGTCATTAGTGCTTTCGATTGCTATTGTCTACTTCGATATATAATCTCTCTCTCTTCCCTTCTCACAAGTTCAGCTATCTTCTGTCTCGCGGGTTAAGTATGAAAAACTAGGCTTAAAGTAGAGGCGGTCAGAAGTGTACTAGATTCATGGAAACATAAATATTTTTACTTTTATATTGGTCCATGGGAAAGAAGTTGGTTTATCTTTACTTTCTCTTCAGCAGTCGTATTTTTCTCTTCAGATCTATCTTTAACTCAAGAGGGTGCTGTCACGTTATTATTATTTCTGTTGATTATTGGTATTTAGGTCAAAGATCGAAAGATTTTGCCAGGATCACGTCATCACGAATGGTAATGGAAAGGTAAAGTTCATCAAAAAATATGAAATTTTATAAATAATCAAACAAACAGGAGAATGTTGCATGGTTAGTTTATATAGACTTGTTATGCAGTCCGAAGTAATTTTGTTCCACATAGAAAGATGAACGTTTGTTGTTAGGAAAATATGGTCACAACTATTTGTCAAAGTTAAATTGTAAATAATTGTGAGGCAATTTAGCCTTACAATACTACTATTAATCGAACAGACACAAGGAACCATAGATACGTTTCCATGAATCGGTTTCTTATGACATTTGTCACTCAACTAACATACACTATGAGTTTAACATTCCTTTCAACAGTGAGGCTATATGAGACGGAATCTACTGATTAATGTGAAATCCAAACCACATGAGCTCCCACGTGGAATCGAACCCGGGCCTTCCACCCCAATCAACTAACATGGGATTTAGAATTAGATTTAGATTTCTGGGCTTTCGGCATCTATGGCCATTTTGCCCGACACATATGAGAGATGACATCCCCTGTCGAGCACACTATCCGGGGAAAGGGAAGGAAGAAAGAATTGGGGAAGGACGGAAGTAGCCTTGGACCTATAAGTTGCCTGGTGTATATGAGGAAAACCCAGGAAAACCTCATTCAGGGTGTCATGCCTGGAAAAGTGTTCTATACTTTTTTGACCGAGTGCCCCCACCGGGAACCGAACCCGGGACCGCTCGCACCGAAAGCAAGAGCGTTGGCGACTACGCTACGTGGAGCCACCAACTAACCTGGAATTCACACCTGGATACTAATGATATTCACACTCTTTTATTTATATTTATGGAGATGTAGATATTACTTCAGGTTTTCGTATACAAAAGCACTCCCTATTTATTGTAAAATATTTAGTCCGTTTGTTATAAACTTAAGCACAATTTATATGAATCAAACTATTATATAAATATTGTCGTTTTCCTTAAGCATGACATCGTAAAACATAGCCATAGAAATCAGCAACATTTTACAAAGATTTAATACTCTTCGTCTCTTCAAATTATTTATCTTATTCTTCTTCACCATTGGAAACACTTCAATGTAAATATTATTTTACTTCCGAATAGACATAGTGAAAAAAAGGTCTAGTAATGTCTAAAGGTACAAGTTGAGGCTATAATGACAGAACCATTTTATACAGTATACATGTAAGGAATTTATACATACAACTCTGTTACCTGGTCAAATACATTCCATCTTCTCTCCTGACAAATTTTATGATTGACTAATGTTACTTGAACAAGAGGTATTTCAAATTATCTATTTCATTCGAGTACTGAGTCTTAGATGTCTCCTATACGACAGACCATCATTAACTAGGTGTAATAAGTTGAGAAAAAGTACATAAAATAAATTCAGGTATTCTAGGTAAGCATTGTATTTTGCTGGATATATTTCACTTTGTTGCATCCCATGACTACCTACTAGTGCATAACTATATACCACAACATCTATTTCACCATTAAGTACCTCAGTTTATGAATGGTTATGATGATTATGTAATTTTCTATGATCAGCCTGGCAAATTCACGAGTTATTTAGCTACCAGTAAAGAAGTAATATCAATACAAATAGGAATATTCACATTTTTATAATTTTAATTCAAAACAACAGCGTGTGTAATAAATTAAATATCTATATGTCTTTGCTTTCCATGTTGGAATATTAATTACATAAATGTAATTTGAAAGTCATTTAAGCTACGTTCATTGGAAACGACCTCTTATATGTTTCTAAAAAATGATATAAGTAGTGTCCCAGAGCCTATCGGAAGTCTAACAACTTACAATAGAGCGTCGATTATCCGAAGTAATTGGGGGACATGGGTGTTCGGAAAACTGGTTTGTTCGGATAATCGAACTGTACATGTTTATTTGCCAAAAAGAAGTAATGTACAATAAATTTATTCATGAAAACAGGCATCTCTTTAAGTACTGTATTACAAAGTAACGTACAAAGGCAACTTTAGTAGGAATATATAGTATGTGGTACAGTTTATTAAACAAAAATATGTACATATTACATACGCATTTTGCATGAACAATACACACAGTACACAAAGTGTGCTGATTGTTGAAACACAGCGACTGGCGGCTAGGCCGGTCAGCAGCGCCTTATGAAGGCCCAATTAGAAGCAATGTGTCTGCCAGCGGTGGCTCAGTGCGGCGACTACTGTGGGAAACTTGGTTTGGGAGTGAGGGGGATGATGGACGGTAGGGTGGGAGAGTAACAGGTGCGAGCGAGTACACAGTTCGGTTAAGCGGTCGTTCGGTTGACCGACGTTTGGATAATCGACGTTCGGATAATCGACGCTCTACTGTATCTGCATATAGAGCAAATAGAGGGAGTTCGAAAGATTTTCTTTTTAATTTGATGACATTGTAAAACTTCACTATAATAATTTGATTTCTTGTCATTACTATGTTCTTCTAATTTCATGATCACATAGACAGACTTAAATTATGTTTAGTCTCTGCATTAGTGTGTATTATTTCACACTACTTATGCTGGGCAAAGGCAGACGTTGTCTGATGACACATCTATGACATGGATCAATAAAATTGCATTTTTTTTTCGAGAAAAATTCAGGCAGTATTTCTCTCTCTCTCTGATATCTCCAAATATTGAAACATGTTTGAAGAAATTATGTTAATACTCTAGTTATTGAACCTTCTTATTGTATTCAATATTGAATTGTTTCAGATACAAATTGTGAAGATGCCGAATCAAATTTATTACAACGATTTGTTAACAAATGGTGGATCTAGAAGGTAAAACCTGGGACACCAGCCAGAACCCAGACTATTATAGGTATATCATGAGTTTACTATAAACTTTCAAAAATATATGAACAATAGCTTAAATTACTTTTGACATTGAAAAAACTGGGGGACCCTGGGCCCTCCCCAGCTCCAAGCTACATTCGGCACTACCACAGTAATTACCAGTACATATCAGTCTAAATAGTGCAAAAAATGTATAGGACAAATATACTGATTCAGTTCCACACCAAACACATTTTTTTTTCAAGTCTGGAATATAGGTTACATTCTCGTGAAATGAACTTAATTCACTAATCAAACAAAAACAGTTTTGTCCTTAAATATATATATTACCACAGAGATTCAAAATAAATAAGATCTTTAATTAAATAATAATTAATAACATATATTTGAAGTTGTTTTTGAACAAATTCTACAATATTTACATGCCTTAATTACCTCTTCCTTCTTTCTCCCTTTATATCAATTAAAAGTTTCTCTCATTTTGTTAAATAACAAATATATGCTTGCACATCAATGGTATATTAATGAAGTAAAAGGTTTAATAGAGATTTCAAAAAGAACAAAAAAAGTTATTGTATATAAAGTATTCAAATTTGTAACTGTAAAATTGGTTGAACAGACTTGAAAATTACTTCTTCCACAACTACATAACTATCCACTTTTTGTCATATTGTACGAAGTAGTATGCATTATTTCACACTATTTATAGCACACTCTCTGAAGTAGTGTGTATTATTTCACACTATTTATAATACATTCTGCAGTAGTGTGTATTATTCACACTATTTATAATATACCTTTCTTCAGTAGTGTATATTATTTCACAATATTTATAAAACACTCTGTACAGTAGTGTATATTATTTCACGCGTTTCTTCATACACTCTCTATAGTAGTGTGTATTATTTCACGCGTTTCTACATACACTCTCTGCAGTAGTGTGTATTATTTCACGTTATTTATAATAGTCTCTGCACTAGCGTGTATTATTTCACACCATTTATGTTGGGAAAAGACAGACGTCGTCTGTAGACACATCCATGACACAGATCAATGAATTGAATTTTTTTCAATGGAAATTCAGATTGTATTTTCTCTCTGATATCTCCAAATAATTAAAAAGTGTTTGAATAAATATTTTAATGTACGTTTTATACCAATATTCTACATTTATTTCTCAATTTAAATACTAAACACATTTTAGTAAAAATCCTTATTGACAGTGCATACCCTTTTTTTTTGTGGTTGCATAGATAATTAGTATTACTATAACAGACTAATATATTAACCAATAAATAGGTGGTGTCTTATATACGAAAATGGTAATTATTACAATAGAATAAATACCTTTAGTATTGCCCATATTAATTCATTTAGATCATCAATCAGTGTACGAAATCAAAATATTTGAATTGCAGCCTTCCTAAAGAAAGAGTAGTTCTTTTTTGGCCTTGTGTAAGAAACAAAATCTATTTAGATGCTGAATAACTAACACTAAGAAAATATTATCCAGTTTCACTTCCATTTGAGGCGAAAATCTGAAAATTCGTGAAGGAAGTAATCCTACTATTGATTTTGCAATTGAATGAAGTGTTTTGCTCAGTGAAATGGCTTATCCTTCCTGAACACAACAGCTAATTTTATTTTTTAAGACGTAGAAAAACCGTTTACTTCAGTCACACTCGGAAACAAGATAATATAAATACTGGAAACCATGACCGTAATATGAGAAGAACACGCACATTGTATAACGAAATGTCTATGTTCATTCGTTTCCAGTGTATCAAAAGGATTTTCGAGTTGTTAAATCGAGTGAGTTTATCAAGTACTGTACATTTAAAGAGCAACCGATAAAAGCTTGGAACACCAACCAATCGGAAAGCAAACTGAAGCGTGACCATAATCTTTTGTCTACTTTGTGTGGTTTCGTGCTGAAGCAGGTAATATCCGAATAGAATGACTTGGTGCAACCTCAAAGCAATTGACTGATGTTATTGCTGTTGCCAAAGCTACCTAGCCATTCTCAAGTAACAAACTGGAAAAGTAATATATATATATATATATATATATATATATATATATATATATATATATATATATATATATATATATATATATATATTCAGACATTATGATAATGTAATCGATTGTCTTGAACGTAAACTGTCAGAGTTCATAACACGACGTAAAACTACAAGATATAATTAAAAGCTAGACTAATGCCAAGGAGGTCCTTTATCCAGGAATTAAATTCTAATGTGATCGTTGCGGAAAATCCAGTACACCTACTTCAGTAATGGTGATTCAGTAGTTTACCGCTTATCTCTATTATAAAGAGTCCCTGGTTCGATAACAGGCTAAATGAGTTTGTGGTAGACAACATCATATTTTCTCCCGCTTAGTCCCATATTTTCATTCCACTAATTATTTCGTAGAAATTCACATTCATTAATCATGTGTGTCTTTTAGGCCAAAGACCATTACCGTGAAACGTAATACCAAAAAAAAGATCATTTTACTTTTTCCTACCCCAGTAATGGATCTTATAAAATGAATAGAGTCATTGAAAATGTTGTACTGAGTAGGGTTAGGTACACTCAATGGAAAAATTCATCATTAAAATTCGAAACGAAGCAGACATATCTACACAATGCCATCTACATCCCATAGATATATATATTATGCTGTTTGAGACTAATGGTTAGTAGTTATAACTGAGTGATTTGGAGAAGAGTGCGGCGCCCCGTATAAAACTGCAGTGGGGTCTTAGTCTCTATGGTATCCCCTGATCCCTGAATATATTTAAATTTGGCAACGCTGTCTACTAGCCAGTTTGTTGCTCCTTCACCTTTTTAAAAAAAATCATTTAAAAACTGTGAGTGGCCGCCAAATACTCCTCCAAATTTTATGCACTCTAGTATCGCAAACCCTGAATTGTTATGCAACCCAACATACAATTTTGTATTGCGCAGTTGCCTATAAGTAATTAGCAAATACTATCGTTCAAAATTTGTGTTAAAGATTCTCCCTCGACAAAGTTATAGCATAGACAAAACGCAAAGTCAAAGTATAAGACTTCAATCCTCTTCCCCAGGTGCGCACGCAGATTTTTTTCTTTGTTCCATGGCATCCAAACTTGAGGGGAGGGGAAGGGGAGAATCCAATAGTATAAGCTACTACAGCTATATAGTATTGAACAGGTATTATTCTGCACCCGAAAAGATGGTAAGTGTAGTACTTCTACCTTTATTTTCAGAAAAAGGATAGAACCAGATTGTTTTTATAAAAGAAAGAGTACAAATGAAGTGTAAGGTAGCATTTTTGTGCTACATCAATAATTTCCCTATTGAACAGGTACAGTTTTATTGAAAAAATGTACAAATGTATATTGGGTTAAGAACTTTGGGGGGGGGTTCCGGACCCAGTAGATTACTCGTGGGTACACACCTGCTATTACTTCAAAAATAATCCGTATTTTCAAGAACGTCTCCTCAAGATTGTGACGTCATGTGCTTTAGTGAATTACAGCTCATCAATAAAGAATTTCTACAAAATAATGAATAACTTAGTTATAGTATGAGGAATAAAAAAATATGGACTAGGGATAGGCTTGTTCGTTACCGTTCTAGTCTCGCAATCGAGCGGACTCAGATTCGAATCCGGTCAATTCTCATCCAGGCTGGTGTATTTCCAGGTTCTTTTTCTTTTCTTTACCAGAGGATAGAACATTTTAAATTTAGCCCTAGGAAGACTTCCTTCTACTTCCATTAAGTAGTGGTTACAATTAGATATTTATTAATATTTTCAGTTTTAATTAGGCTCGTAGGTAATATTTATAAATTTCTGAAATAAATAAAAGGTAAAACTACGTTGTAAAATTTAATCGGTAATTGCAGAAAGGGCTGAAGCTTTGAAAAATTGTTTAAAACAAGAACTGCAGACTTTTCTTGAGCTCGACCTATAGTTCAATGTTGACCTACACAGTTGTAACATCTTCTACACTTGCTCTTCGTATACACAAAGTTATGTATGCCTCTAGAGAAAAGGAAAGGTTCATAAACAAATTTTCAGGAAAATATGACGCTGGATTTTTCTGCGAGCATCGATTCAATTTTATCTTTTAGTTATTTTTACAGCTCAAAGATATGTTGATCCTTTTCCTGGCGTCCATAAACCATATTCATCACATCTACTTTAAAGTGATAAGCATCAATAAGAAACATTCGGTTATAAGCCAAATCCATGGATAAACTATATTAGTCTGTAAATTGTACGAGTATATAAGAGACAAATGTCGTTAAGAAGTATTCATACATAGTCACATCCGAGTATATGCCACATTCGTGTAAAGGCCACCTCCAGGTATAAACCATATCCCCGCATAAGCTACATTCGTGTATAAGCACATGAATCTATTAGGCATATTCATTTATAAGTCCATTCATATAGTTCATTCATATAGTCAAACGTGCTGGCATTCGGCAAGAAAGGAAACTGCGGTACGATAATTATAACCAGTCTCTGTCTTTGTTGGTCAGCTCTCATTCTCGAAGTCCAGTGGCGCCAAGTAACTTAATTGCAAACGCTCTTACTTTTGGTGTGAGAAATCTTGGGTTCGATTCCCGGTAGGGACAGCCGGTCGAAAAGGTATAAAAGCCTCTTGAGGACATCCATCCTGGATGAGGTTTTTTTCCTGTGTTTCCCTCAGTCATATCATGCAAATGCCCGGCTGGTACCTAACATAATAGTCCAAGATCATTTCCTTCCTTTCCCATTCCTTTCTTCCTTCCTAATTCCAAGGACAGTATGATCGCTAAGGGATGTCATCACTCATACCTAACGGATTAACGTAGAAATACATGCCAGAAATCTAATTGCTAATCCTAGATCATTTCCTTCCTTTCCCATTCCTTTCTTCCTTCCCAATTCCACGGACAGTATGATCGCTAAGGGATGTCATCACTCATACCTAACGGATTAACGTGGAAATACATGGCAGAAATCTAATTGCTAATCCTAGATCATTTCCTTCCTTTCCCATTCCTTTCTTCCTTCCCAATTCCACGGACAGTATGATCGCTAAGGGATGTCATCACTCATACCTAACGGATTAACGTAGAAATACATGCCAGAAATCTAATTGCTAATCCTAGATCATTTCCTTCCTTTCCCATTCCTTTCTTCCTTCCCAATTCCTCGGACAGTATGATCGCTAAGGGATGTCATCACTCATACCTAACGGATTAACGTAGAAATACATGCCAGAAATCTAATTGCTAATCCTAGATCATTTCCTTCCTTTCCCATTCCTTTCTTCCTTCCCAATTCCACGGACAGTATGATCGCTAAGGGATGTCATCACTTATACCTAACGGATTAACGTAGAAATACATGCCAGAAATCTAATTGCTAATCCTAGATCATTTCCTTCCTTTCCCATTCCTTTCTTCCTTCCCAATTCCACGGACAGTATGATCGCTAAGGGATGTCATCACTCATACCTAACAGATTAACGTGGAAATACATGCCAGAAATCTAATTGCTAATCCTAGATCATTTCCTTCCTTTCCCATTCCTTTCTTCCTTCCCAATTCCACGGACAGTATGATCGCTAACAGATGTCATCACTCATACCTAACGGATTAACGTAGGAATACATGCCAGAAATCTAATTGCTAATCCTAGATCATTTCCTTCCTTTCCCATTCCTTTCTTCCTTCCCAATTCCACGGACAGTATGATCGCTAAGGGATGTCATCACTCATACCTAACGGATTAACGTAGAAATACATGCCAGAAATCTAATTGCTAATCCTAGATCATTTCCTTCCTTTCCCATTCCTTTCTTCCTTCCCAATTCCACGGACAGTATGATCGCTAAGGGATGTCATCACTCATACCTAACGGATTAACGTGGAAATACATGCCAGAAATCTAATTGCTAATCCTAGATCATTTCCTTCCTTTCCCATTCCTTTCTTCCTTCCCAATTCCACGGACAGTATGATCGCTAAGGGATGTCATCACTCATACCTAACGGATTAACGTAGAAATACATGCCAGAAATCTAATTGCTAATCCTAGATCATTTCCTTCCTTTCCCATTCCTTTCTTCCTTCCCAATTCCACGGACAGTATGATCGCTAAGGGATGTCATCACTCATACCTAACGGATTAACGTGGAAATACATGCCAGAAATCTAATTGCTAATCCTAGATCATTTCCTTCCTTTCCCATTCCTTTCTTCCTTCCCAATTCCACGGACAGTATGATCGCTAAGGGATGTCATCACTCATACCTAACGGATTAACGTGGAAATACATGCCAGAAATCTAATTGCTAATCCTAGATCATTTCCTTCCTTTCCCATTCCTTTCTTCCTTCCCAATTCCACGGACAGTATGATCGCTAAGGGATGTCATCACTCATACCTAACGGATTAACGTAGGAATACATGCCAGAAATCTAATTGCTAATCCTAGATCATTTCCTTCCTTTCCCATTCCTTTCTTCCTTCCCAATTCCAAGGACAGTACGATCGCTAAGGGATGTCATCACTCATACCTAACGGATTAACATGGAAATAGATGCCAGAAATCTAATTGCTAATCCTAGATCATTTCCTTCCTTTCCCATTCCTTTCTTCCTTCCCAATTCCACGGACAGTATGATCGCTAAGGGATGTCATCACTCATACCTAACGGATTAAAGTGGAAATACATGCCAGAAATCTATTTCCTAATCCTAGATCATTTCCTTCCTTTCCCATTCCTTTCTTCCTTCCCAATTCCACGGACAGTATGATCGCTAAGGGATGTCATCACTCATACCTAACGGATTAACGTGGAAATACATGCCAGAAATCTAATTGCTAATCCTAGATCATTTCCTTCCTTTCCCATTCCTTTCATCCTTCCCAATTCCACAGACAGTATGATCGCTAAGGGATGTCATCACTCATACCTAACGGATTAACGTAGAACTACATGCCAGAAATCTAATTGCTAATCCTAGATCATTTCCTTCCTTTCCCATTCCTTTCTTTCTTCCCAATTCCACGGACAGTATGATCGCTAAGGGATGTCATCACTCATACCTAACGGATTAACGTGGAAATACATGCCAGAAATCTAATTGCTAATCCTAGATCATTTCCTTCCTTTCCCATTCCTTTCTTCCTTCCCAATTCCTCGGACAGTATGATCGCTAAGGGGTGTCATCACTCATACCTAACGGATTAACATGGAAATAGATGCCAGAAATCTAATTGCTAATCCTAGATCATTTCCTTCCTTTCCCATTCCTTTCTTCCTTCCCAATTCCTCGGACAGTATGATCGCTAAGGGATGTCATCATTCATACCTAATGGATTAACGTGGAAATACATGCCAGAAATCTAATTGCTAATCCTAGATCATTTCCTTCCTTTCCCATTCCTTTCTTCCTTCCCAATTCCACGGACAGTATGATCGCTAAGGGATGTCATCACTCATACCTAATGGATTAACGTGGAAATACATGCCAGAAATCTAATTGCTAATCCTAGATCATTTCCTTCCTTTCCCATTCCTTTCTTCCTTCCCAATTCCACGGACAGTATGATCGCTAAGGGATGTCATCACTCATACCTAACGGATTAACGTAGAAATACATGCCAGAAATCTAATTGCTAATCCTAGATCATTTCCTTCCTTTCCCATTCCTTTCTTCCTTCCCAATTCCACGGACAGTATGATCGCTAAGGGATGTCATCACTCATACCTAACGGATTAACGTAGAAATACATGCCAGAAATCTAATTGCTAATCCTAGATCATTTCCTTCCTTTCCCATTCCTTTCTTCCTTCCCAATTCCACGGACAGTATGATCGCTAAGGGATGTCATCACTCATACCTAACGAATTAACGTAGAAATACATGCCAGAAATCTAATTGCTAATCCTAGATCATTTCCTTCCTTTCCCATTCCTTTCCTCCTTCCCAATTCCACGGACAGTATGATCGCTAAGGGATGTCATCACTCATACCTAACGGATTAACGTGGAAATACATGCCAGAAATCTAATTGCTAATCCTAGATCATTTCCTTCCTTTCCCATTCCTTTCTTCCTTCCCAATTCCACGGACAGTATGATCGCTAAGGGATGTCATCACTCATACCTAACGGATTAACGTGGAAATACATGCCAGAAATCTAATTGCTAATCCTAGATCATTTCCTTCCTTTCCCATTCCTTTCTTCCTTCCCAATTCCACGGACAGTATGATCGCTAAGGGATGTCATCACTCATACCTAACGGATTAACGTAGGAATACATGCCAGAAATCTAATTGCTAATCCTAGATCATTTCCTTCCTTTCCCATTCCTTTCTTCCTTCCCAATTCCAAGGACAGTACGATCGCTAAGGGATGTCATCACTCATACCTAACGGATTAACATGGAAATAGATGCCAGAAATCTAATTGCTAATCCTAGATCATTTCCTTCCTTTCCCATTCCTTTCTTCCTTCCCAATTCCACGGACAGTATGATCGCTAAGGGATGTCATCACTCATACCTAACGGATTAAAGTGGAAATACATGCCAGAAATCTATTTCCTAATCCTAGATCATTTCCTTCCTTTCCCATTCCTTTCTTCCTTCCCAATTCCACGGACAGTATGATCGCTAAGGGATGTCATCACTCATACCTAACGGATTAACGTGGAAATACATGCCAGAAATCTAATTGCTAATCCTAGATCATTTCCTTCCTTTCCCATTCCTTTCATCCTTCCCAATTCCACAGACAGTATGATCGCTAAGGGATGTCATCACTCATACCTAACGGATTAACGTAGAACTACATGCCAGAAATCTAATTGCTAATCCTAGATCATTTCCTTCCTTTCCCATTCCTTTCTTTCTTCCCAATTCCACGGACAGTATGATCGCTAAGGGATGTCATCACTCATACCTAACGGATTAACGTGGAAATACATGCCAGAAATCTAATTGCTAATCCTAGATCATTTCCTTCCTTTCCCATTCCTTTCTTCCTTCCCAATTCCTCGGACAGTATGATCGCTAAGGGGTGTCATCACTCATACCTAACGGATTAACATGGAAATAGATGCCAGAAATCTAATTGCTAATCCTAGATCATTTCCTTCCTTTCCCATTCCTTTCTTCCTTCCCAATTCCTCGGACAGTATGATCGCTAAGGGATGTCATCATTCATACCTAATGGATTAACGTGGAAATACATGCCAGAAATCTAATTGCTAATCCTAGATCATTTCCTTCCTTTCCCATTCCTTTCTTCCTTCCCAATTCCACGGACAGTATGATCGCTAAGGGATGTCATCACTCATACCTAATGGATTAACGTGGAAATACATGCCAGAAATCTAATTGCTAATCCTAGATCATTTCCTTCCTTTCCCATTCCTTTCTTCCTTCCCAATTCCACGGACAGTATGATCGCTAAGGGATGTCATCACTCATACCTAACGGATTAACGTAGAAATACATGCCAGAAATCTAATTGCT
The DNA here is from genome assembly GCF_964235325.1 of Thermobia domestica. NCBI lineage: Eukaryota > Metazoa > Arthropoda > Insecta > Zygentoma > Lepismatidae > Thermobia > Thermobia domestica. The sequence continues at coordinate 45,466,661 of NC_137454.1, read as the reverse complement.
AATCCTAGATCATTTCCTTCCTTTCCCATTCCTTTCTTCCTTCCCAATTCCACGGACAGTATGATCGCTAAGGGATGTCATCACTCATACCTAACGGATTAACGTAGAAATACATGCCAGAAATCTAATTGCTAATCCTAGATCATTTCCTTCCTTTCCCATTCCTTTCTTCCTTCCCAATTCCACGGACAGTATGATCGCTAAGGGATGTCATCACTCATACCTAACGAATTAACGTAGAAATACATGCCAGAAATCTAATTGCTAATCCTAGATCATTTCCTTCCTTTCCCATTCCTTTCCTCCTTCCCAATTCCACGGACAGTATGATCGCTAAGGGATGTCATCACTCATACCTAACGGATTAACGTGGAAATACATGCCAGAAATCTAATTGCTAATTCTTGATCATTTCCTTCCTTTCCCATTCCTTTCTTCCTTCCCAATTCCTCGGACAGTATGATCGCTAAGGGGTGTCATCACTCATACCTAACGGATTAACATGGAAATAGATGCCAGAAATCTAATTGCTAATCCTAGATCATTTCCTTCCTTCCCCATTCCTTTCTTCCTTCCCAATTCCACGGACAGTATGATCGCTAAGGGATGTCATCACTCATACCTAACGGATTAACGTGGAAATACATGCCAGAAATCTAATTGCTAATCCTAGATCATTTCCTTCCTTTCCCATTCCTTTCTTCCTTCCCAATTCCGCGGACAGTATGATCGCTAAGGGATGTCATCACTCATACCTAACGGATTAACGTGGAAATACATGGCAGAATCTAATTGCTAATCCTAGATCATTTCCTTCCTTTCCCATTCCTTTCTTCCTTCCCAATTCTACGGACAGTATGATCGCTAAGGGATGTCATCACTCATACCTAACGGATTAACGTAGGAATACATGCCAGAAATCTAATGGCTAATCCTAGATCATTTCCTTCCTTTCCCATTCCTTTCTTCCTTCCCAATTCCACGGACAGTATGATCGCTAAGGGATGTCATCACTCATACCTAACGAATTAACGTAGAAATACATGCCAGAAATCTAATTGCTAATCCTAGATCATTTCCTTCCTTTCCCATTCCTTTCTTCCTTCCCAATTCCACGGACAGTATGATCGCTAAGGGATGTCATCACTCATACCTAACGGATTAACGTAGAAATACATGCCAGAAATCTAATTGCTAATCCTAGATCATTTCCTTCCTTTCCCATTCCTTTCTTCCTTCCCAATTCCACGGACAGTATGATCGCTAAGGGATGTCATCACTCATACCTAACGGATTAACGTAGGAATACATGCCAGAAATCTAATTGCTAATCCTAGATCATTTCCTTCCTTTCCCATTCCTTTCTTCCTTCCCAATTCCACGGACAGTATGATCGCTAAGGGATGTCATCACTCATACCTAACGAATTAACGTAGAAATATATGCCAGAAATCTAATTGCTAATCCTAGATCATTTCCTTCCTTTCCCATTCCTTTCTTCCTTCCCAATTCCACGGACAGTATGATCGCTAAGGGATGTCATCACTCATACCAAACGGATTAACGTAGAAATATATGCCAGAAACCTAATTGCTAATCCTAGATCATTTCCTTCCTTTCCCATTCCTTTCTTCCTTCCCAATTCCACGGACAGTATGATCGCTAAGGGATGTCATCACTCATACCTAACAAATTAACGTGGAAATACATGCCAGAAATCTAATTGCTAATCCTAGATCATTTCCTTCCTTTCCCATTCCTTTCTTCCTTCCCAATTCCACGGACAGTATGATCGCTAAGGGATGTCATCACTCATACCTAACGGATTAACGTAGAAATACATGCCAGAAATCTAATTGCTAATCCTAGATCATTTCCTTCCTTTCCCATTCCTTTCTTCCTTCCCAATTCCACGGACAGTATGATCGCTAAGGGATGTCATCACTCATACCTAACGGATTAACGTGGAAATACATGCCAGAAATCTAATTGCTAATCCTAGATCATTTCCTTCCTTTCCCATTCCTTTCTTCCTTCCCAATTCCACGGACAGTATGATCGCTAAGGGATGTCATCACTCATACCTAACGGATTAACGTAGGAATACATGGCAGAAATCTAATTGCTAATCCTAGATCATTTCCTTCCTTTCCCATTCCTTTCTTCCTTCCCAATTCCACGGACAGTATGATCGCTAAGGGATGTCATCACTCATACCTAACGAATTAACGTAGAAATATATGCCAGAAATCTAATTGCTAATCCTAGATCATTTCCTTCCTTTCCCATTCCTTTCTTCCTTCCCAATTCCACGGACAGTATGATCGCTAAGGGATGTCATCACTCATACCTAACGGATTAACGTAGAAATATATGCCAGAAACCTAATTGCTAATCCTAGATCATTTCCTTCCTTTCCCATTCCTTTCTTCCTTCCCAATTCCACGGACAGTATGATCGCTAAGGGATGTCATCACTCATACCTAACGGATTAACGTGGAAATACATGCCAGAAATCTAATTGCTAATCCTAGATCATTTCCTTCCTTTCCCATTCCTTTCTTCCTTCCCAATTCCACGGACAGTATGATCGCTAAGGGATGTCATCACTCATACCTAACGGATTAACGTAGGAATACATGCCAGAAATCTAATTGCTAATCCTAGATCATTTCCTTCCTTTCCCATTCCTTTCTTCCTTCCCAATTCCAAGGACAGTACGATCGCTAAGGGATGTCGTCACTCATACCTAACGGATTAACATGGAAATAGATGCCAGAAATCTAATTGCTAATCCTAGATCATTTCCTTCCTTTCCCATTCCTTTCTTCCTTCCCAATTCCACGGAGAGTATGATCGCTAAGGGATGTCATCACTCATACCTAACGGATTAACGTGGAAATACATGCCAGAAATCTAATTCCTAATCCTAGATCATTTCCTTCCTTTCCCATTCCTTTCTTCCTTCCCAATTCCACGGACAGTATGATCGCTAAGGGATGTCATCACTCATACCTAACGGATTAACGTAGAAATACATGCCAGAAATCTAATTGCTAATCCTAGATCATTTCCTTCCTTTCCCATTCCTTTCTTCCTTCCCAATTCCACGGACAGTATGATCGCTAAGGGATGTCATCACTCATACCTAACGGATTAACGTAGAACTACATGCCAGAAATCTAATTGCTAATCCTAGATCATTTCCTTCCTTTCCCATTCCTTTCTTTCTTCCCAATTCCACGGACAGTATGATCGCTAAGGGATATCATCACTCATACCTAACGGATTAACGTGGAAATACATGCCAGAAATCTAATTGCTAATCCTAGATCATTTCCTTCCTTTCCCATTCCTTTCTTCCTTCCCAAGTCCTCGGACAGTATGATCGCTAAGGGGTGTCATTACTCATACCTAACGGATTAACATGGAAATAGATGCAAGAAATCTAATTGCTAATCCTAGATCATTTCCTTCCTTTCCCATTCCTTTCTTCCTTCCCAATTCCTCGGACAGTATGATCGCTAAGGGATGTCATCACTCATACCTAATGGATTAACGTGGAAATACATGCCAGAAATCTAACTGCTAATCCTAGATCATTTCCTTCCTTTCCCATTCCTTTCTTCCTTCCCAATTCGGGCCTAGGACAAATCTGCCAATTACCAAATGCGCCAATCGTGAAAATGGACAAATCTGCCAATGGACAAATCCGCCAATGGACAAATCTGCCAATTGACAAATCTGCCAATTACCAAATCTGCCAATTACCAAATGTGCCAAACGCGAAAATGACCAAATGCGCCAATTGTGAAAAAGGACAAATCTGCCAATTACCAAATCTGCCAATTACCAAATGCGCCAAACGCGAAAATGACCAAATGCGCCAATTGTGAAAAAGGACAAATCTGCCAATTACCAAATCTGCCAATTGACAAATCTGCCAATTACCAAATGCGCCAATCGCGAAAATGACCAAATGCGCCAATCGTGAGAATGGACAGATCTGCCAATGGACAAATCTGCCAATGGACAAATCTGCCAATTGACAAATCCGCCAATTACCAAATCCGCCAATTACCAAATCCGCCAATTACCAAATCTGCCAATGGACAAATCTGCCAAAGGATAAGTCACCGAACTATCATTTTATTTTAGATGTTTTCTTCAATCATCATCCTACAATATTACGAAAAAGAAGAAGAATTATTTATGAAAGAAAGCGGAAAAGGGTATTTTAATTTTGATGTGTTTTACTTTAATTAATTCGCAATTATGTTTCAAAATGAATGTTTACTGATGTTGGTTGTTGGAGTTTAGTATCCCATTGCTGTCGCTGTCATTAAGATCTTTATTACACCAATTCTAAGACTGCATTACTCAGTTAATGAGATATAGTCCACACTGTTGATTTATTTTTTTCCTTTAAAAATAACATTGTCAAACACATTATATATGTATAAATCGATAAATCACATCGAACCAAATAAAATGAGATGCTCGAATACAAGTTTAGTTTATTAAAAAAAAAAAAAAAAAAAAATATGCTGCACTAACAACTGTATCTTTCGTTGCCAATAATCAGTGACAGCTTTCATTCATTGTCCTGGCAGTACTGAACTAGCAGTTTCCTTGTCTTTTCGTAAGGTGACACATACACTTTTTCGAACATGATAGCTATAGTTGTAATCGTAGGTAATAACAATCAAGTTAATTAAAAAGTCTTGGTAATAAGTATTTTCAAATTCTTGGTTAAAATGAATACGAACCTGTTTTCGGAACGGGTAATTTGAATAGGGACATCAAAATATAAGCCGTCACTTTAGAATATTTTTAAAGAAAATTACAAAAGTGTTTACTTAAAATATTTACTTTATATTTTACAAGGCTATGAAAATATTTCTTCACATTCTTTCAAATATTCACAACTTTCACAATTACAAACTAGAATTTCTCACCAAGTACAACATCGTATAAAAAATAAATACCAAAATTTATAGTTGTAAAAGAATTGTTTCTGTTATAACTTTCGATTTTAAAATTCACGACTGTAAATCAGGTCAAGAGGACAAAAGTTACTTGTAATATGGGCAAAGTTCCTACAATCTAAGAACCCCGCAAACCTGACTTAATAAATTATATATATATAAAAAAAACTATATATTCTAAACGTTCTAAATAGAGTACTCAAAAAAGATCTCAAGATACGTGTTTGCAAACAAGTCATGATTATACTAACTACTGCCTACTTATTAACGATGTTATTATTGCTAAAATAATTGCGTTTCTTCTTACTTTCCTTATTCATTTTCTGTTAAAGATTATAGCTTCTTGTTCAAGACTTTTTATTATTAACTTTTACCGACTGTATTTTTCTACTTATAATAAGGAATACATATATTGATTTATTTCGAAAATGTAAAAAAGAAGCAGACATCCGCTTAATGAATTAGGTCAGCCATAGCTCGTAGATTTCATGGTCTTTCACACAAATTCTATGCGAGGTCCAACCAAACTTGTGAAATCTCCATCCCCGTAAAGGTCGTCAGCACATTTGCAACTTCGTTTTTGTTGAAATAGTCAAGTAACAATATTTATATGGTTCAAGTCCTTTTTCTTTATTATTTCTTCTACTACTTTTAAATTTGAAAATTGAAAGAGCTTTTGTGTAAAGTGTATCCCTCTCATAGTGAACTACTTACATGATGATGCACCACAGGCACTTCGTCGGTAACTTCAAACTTGAAATACTCATAACGGAATAAATTGAGTTGAGTTGATTTTAGTTTAGCGCCCGTTTCAGCAGCGAGGCTATATGAGACGTGGACATACTGATTAACGTGGAATCCGAACCACATGAGCTCCCGCCGGGAATCGAACCCGGGTCTCCCACGCCAAAGGCGCGTACGCTAACCGCTTAGCCACGGAGAAGCTCTCATAACGGAATAAACAAAATAAACAAAGAAAAGAAATAAACTGTCTCCCCAAAGACCCGTTTTTCCACAATTTTAGCCACGGTTACCCCCTTTGCGGTCATATTAGTTAAGAAACACAGTTTGTCCTTTACAAGACAATATTTCCTCGACATACATTTAGATTCTTTTTAAGAATAAATAACATACGATAAGCCAACACATTACTCACATATTTATCTTCGTATTCTCTTGTATTTCTTTCATTATAATATATTCATGGGCATATATAGATTGATCCTTTGGAACAAATGCTATAACTTCAATAAAAGTATCACAAATTGCTTACTTATAATACAGCATATATAATGTATATATATCCTCTTATTATTTGTGTAAGTGTTATTCTCTTACATACAATTTTTACTTTATGGTTTTCAATGAATAGGTTAGGTTCTCTAAAATAACGATGTGTATGACATGTTCCCTTTTCTGTACTTATAAATTTATTCATACAAAACTTAACATTTCGACTCATATTTCTTTGATTTACTAACTAGTTATATATTTTTCATTATTCATTTCGATAACCTGAGAATAGTTTTGACCGTTCGTGCGTTGGGAGATTTGTCCATTTGTGTGGGAGTTATGACCGATCGTGTGGGCGTTTTGACATTTCTTGAGTGTGGGGGTTTTGGCTGTGGGGGTTATGACCGTTCGTGTATTTGGGAGATTTGTCCATTTGTGTGGGGGTTATGACCGTTTGTGTGGGCGTTTTGACATTTCTTGAGTGTGGGGGTTTTGGCTGTGGGGGTTTTGACCTAGACCCATTAGTTGCATCGTTTTTGGTGTTCTTTTAGGTACCTCCTTGCAACCACAACCTTGAGCAACACCACGAGATGTAGAAAGAGTAGAAACAACATTCTAGATACGTGTGTTAAGTCTGGTGAAGATACTATTATAGTATTGAAACTTTACATTTTATACAGTGTTTTTACTAAAAAGTGCTGTACCTTGTCATGACAATTGAGTTAAATATAAAATTTGTTTACAAGGTCTACAGGTGGTTTATTTAACGTTAGAAATATTCTTTGAACATATCGTTGTGCATGTTAAGGAGATGAACAGAATTTTCACCTATACAAAATTAAACATCACTTTCATTATTGCTTACAGTAACTGTTTACATATACTTAATTTTCAACTCTTTTCATCTCTGAAGCAAAAAAAGATAATTTTTCCAGATATGTTTATTTCCTTTCTACAGAAAGTAATTTATTACTTGAATTATTAAAGGTAAACTAAAATATTGCTCTGAATTTTACCACTATTTTACGTATTTATTTATAGACCATTCTCGTGGGTAATGATGTATATAGTTATTCGCTGTAAGTCGTAAGTAAGACACGTGCGGATAACCATAATTGATAGGACGATCACTACCAACTTCATTGGAACATGTGTGGGCCCATGTGAACGCACGAACAGTAACCAATCTACTATTGAATCGCACGTTTATGTTCTTTTCCTACGATTTTTCTCCATCTGTTCATCGCTTACAGGATCTTCGCCATTGACTAGGCACATGGAGGACGCTGATATTTCGATAATATTGTCCTTTTACCCTTTAACACAATGACGACTATTGAGTGTGTATGAATTTCGCATATAGGATGAATACCAAAATTTTACTATAGGGCATTAAGCTACATATCTCACATATCTGTTGTTCCGCTATGGGTGCTTTTAACCTCAATTGTCATCTCTATAAATATTTGAACAACATTTTGCTATTTCATCTTCGAAGAGGGTAACACATTTTCATAACATGAATCAGGTGTATTCTAGTCACTGTACACCTTCTACTCTTGTTTGATAACCTACCCTTGGTTCATCAAACATAGCCCTAGCATGCGATTCTGACAGACACATGATTATGACAGCATTTCCTACGACCACCACCTAGCTACTTTAAGACTATATACCTGCTCAAATACCAGTTTGTATTTTTGCTATAAGGTGATATTAACATGAGTACTATGCGTTTTTTTTACAGCCTTTATAACGTATGTCTGATGCGAGCAAGTGATGCAGTCATGAACACCAAGTTTCTCTTCTTCTTTTGAGCAAGCTTTCGTATAGATGAATGAATTCTTATTCTATGTACTTATCTTGAATGGGGGCAGACATCAAAGGGTATAAGAGTTAAAATGGTCCTAAACTAATATTGTAATCTTCTGAAAGTCCTTTTTGCACATTTATCTACAATATCTATAAACCCTCCCTTTGTGCTTTCGCGTTAATCTAGTCGCTAGTACGTTAGCATTTTGTATAAGGGGTCCCGGCCTTGATTCCTGCTAAGAGATACTTTGTGATTTGGACTGTCCGTTACATTTCTGTTTGTCACTAACGTGTATGCTTAAGTTGAATTGCAACCAAAAAAGATGACTACACAGTCGGGTGTCGCTGTTGCAACTAATTAAAGGAAATTAAGTTTGTATAGTGGCTGGTGGGTGGGTTTTTGGTGTATGGGTCCGAGGTTTCATCCGCAGTGGAGATTCTCTGTGATTTTAACTTTCCTCGATCTTTCTGTGTCCGTGTCTCTGTCATGTCTCATTCAGTACAATTAGAATCAAAAGATAATTATAGAGAATATTGTCTCAGTTGGGGCGAGTTAAGAGACTGACAGCTGCTCAGGAAATGCGAATTGCATATTTAAGTCCACCATACATTGATGTATTTTTCGGTCGTAACCATAAAATTTCATACGCTAGTCTTGTTAGCAGCTGTCAATACGTTAGTGTATGGGACCTGGCGTAAGTTTACGTAACGAATTTTTATACGCTGGAAAAGTCTGTCTGCTTTTAACTTCGAGCGTAAATACGGCGCGTAGAAACGGCTCAGATGAAAGAGTTTTCAAGCAGCAGGTGGTCTCTTGCCCTTTCCAGGCCTTCTCCCCGTTCTGGTTTTATTGTTTTCAGAAGAGAAAACCTGTTCTTGTGTTGTCCTCGCGGATCATTGCTGAGGTTTGCTGGCGGACTCACCAGAAATCATCATTCCAATCTAGTTTCAGTCTTTCTATACAATACATGATTTTGGCTAAATTAATATTTTCTATTGCACAAAACGAGATATTATTTCCTAATTAAAATTCATAATTAATTTTCAGTACATAGAGAAAAAGCTATTTAAATCCAATACTTCCTAATCAGAATTCGCAAATGATGAGAGCTCCTCCGTGGCTATATGGTCAGCGTACGCTTCTCTGGCGCGGGACATCCTGTTCAATTCTCGGCAGGAGCTCATGTAGTTTGGATCCCACTTCTCATATAGCCTCGCTGTTTAAGAGGTCGCTAAATTGAAACCCAATCCAATCGAACATGATGTCTTTCGACTACGAATTTAACATTAAATTTAGTATTTGCATATTAGTCCCCCCCCCCACACACACACACAGACACAGAGGTCGAGATGGTTATAAAGATGAAGTCACACCTTTAGAATTGCTCATGTTCTGCTATTAAAAAGAGAAGTATAACATGACTTTTAATAGGGTGTGACCAATTCTCGGCAAACTGAAAATGTTACGCTATTTATAAAAGAGAGAGAAAGCAAGAGAAGGGAAAGAAGGAAGGTTAGGGCAACCAACAGCAATGTTACTTCCAGATATACTTTCGGGCACTTGGTTCTCTCAGTCGAATATGAATAAAAAAAGTCCCCAGTAGCAAAGATAAATTACATTTCACTCTTGTGAAGAACACTTCACCAAATAATGTCCAAGTGCAGCTTTCTGATAGTTTGTTTTGTCCCACGCTACCCATACAATACTTTTAGAAGAAATCATCACCAGTATAGAGGCTAGAGGTACCTACTAGGTATATTTAAGATAAAAAGTAGTAATCCTGACCTTCAACAAGATACTATCTCGATATCTGCCTGATAAAACTGAGCAAAAATTTGCGTTTGAGTATCGAAATTCGATAAAAGTTTTTTGCTATTTCGACCACCTGCTGCTTGTTATTTTAAGTACCTTCTCAATCTTACAAGAACTTGTAGCAAAATGGGTTCAGAAAGTCACTATTTTTTTTCACGTGACTTTACTCGTGAAAAAGAAAATGTGATAAACCACAATACATAGCCTAATGTTTCTTTCTTTGTGTATTATTTCAATCCTCAGAATGTATACATATTTAAATTTAATAGACCTAATAATCCTATTTCTCTATTAATGCTCACATACTAAGTATAAATAGAAGAATCATTGTACCGCTTGTTTTAGTGTGCTTGCTTTCCAGTGATAAAAGTTCTAGTTCAATCCAGGATACCAGCTATGTTGAATATTTTTCAACATTATATTATATATCGTCATGATGGGGACTGTACCACCACTTACTTGAAAACTTATGTAGGTTCAAAACAGAACATACCTAACATCAACATTTAAATGGCACCCATTTGCAGGAAATAGGAATACACTCATAATAGTTCATGTTAACTTGTAGTATTCCATTCAAGCATTTCTCAACCTTTGTGGTATGGTTACTATCAATCTTTCCCAGACAAACGTTAGCTTAAGGTATATTACCACAAAATATTAAATAACAATGAATACCTGACACTTAAATAATTTCTTTCCTGAACAACTCAATCGTTTTACTGAGCTCCTATGTCACTAAACGGTTAGCGTACGTGTCTTTGGCGTGGAAGACCCGGGTTCGCTTCCCGGTGGGAGTCATGTGGTTCGGATTCCACGTTAATCAGTAGGTCTCATATCATATAGCCTCGCTGTTGAAAGGGACGTTAAACTCAAAATCAACTCAAGTTATATCGTTTTACTATGTTTGTAAGTAACATGTCCATCACTGTCAGGAGAATTGATATAATAATTGACGCAATTTCATACTTAATAGTGTGTTATTTTAGTGGTATTTTAACTACTAGAGCTTCGAAATTAATTGATATTTAATTGTTTCAGTTTCGTATAACATACAAGTTTGTTTACATTTTTCCTTTTACTTTCTCCTTAATTCCTTATAACCACGATTTCTTACAGTGAAATATGCCTTATGTAATGAATATAAGAACTATGAGTATTAAAAACATACAATTCGACGGGATCTTTACACTGAGAGAAATGAAAATTTAAAATAAAACAAACCTGTTTATTTTCTGAACCAGTATGGAAACTCTTTCGACTTAGATTCCTTCAAACTGATTGGTTCATAAGTTGTGAAACAAATGTAGTAAAAAAAATAAATTTAAATGAACGAATGGATTTGGTTCAAAGTGTCTTTAATGAGTTAACAGTTTAAACATTTGAAAGAAAAAATCTGAACCAAAATTGGGTAGTTCTCAATTCATTTAATTAAGCAGTTAGATGTTTGTACCAACATGTAGTAAAATTTAAACAAACTAGTAGTTCAGAATAGTTTAGCTTTGTTTGAAAATAACCTAATCTGAGTTGAATTGTAGGATAGAGAGTTGTGAATGGCTAATGTTTGAACGGAATTTGACTACTATAAATTCGAAATTAAATAGGCCCTAAATTAAGGTCTATATTATGGTAAAGCTTCGTGATAATATGCCAAATGTCATATCTACGCTAAATTCATGAAACAGCTCCAATGATTTGTAACAACCCTACATTTTATTATATGTTGTTCCCATATAACATACACGTGCAAACCTCTCTTTTTAGAAAAAATCAATATATAGTATACTAACTAACTATAACAATTTTAATAAAGTGTTAAATTTATCTTACTTTCCGTGATCGATTGTAGTTGCGCAAAAACAGATCCATTCACTTGTAATAGAAAGTACGGCAATTGGGTATGAACACTAAAAAGTGGGACAAAACACTACTAATATAAAGGGGCCATGTAATTAGATTATAGTGTAAAGCTAAAAAAGTGAGAGCAGCAATTACCTCCACGCACCTAATCGCCGATGGACAGCAAACTTGTTAATATTATTCCCAATTTAACAGAATTTTAAGACATTGTTGAGGAATAATTTTAGTAGTATATAATTATATCTATACGCTTTTATTTGAATCACTTCACTTCAGATCTACAATTAGTTTCATTATATTTTCATTAATTGTTAGTCATCCAACGATGCGTTCAAACATAGAATATTCACTAACAATCATTGCATTGGCCAACAACTTAAATTAATTTGTTTACAGTTAACTAAATAATTAAAAAAAAACACTAAATTTGTTATATTTAATTTGAACATGTGGTTTAGTCCAGTCATTTGAATCAATAATTTTTCAATTTAAAAGTTGGTTTACATCGATCAAAAGTGTCTGCTTACTGTGTCAAAATGTTTTCAGTAGACCTTACATTGAATGCTGTAAAATTTCTTATATCATATACACTAACATGAGAGACGGACATAGGGCGTATTGTGAAGTTATACACTCAGAAAAAATGTATGTGGCGTACGTAAAAACGTAGGTTACATGTGTAAATCCTGTAGTTTTTGGACTTAAGGTAGAACTAAAAAACGTATAACTAAAAAAGTATAACTAAGACATACTTTCCGTATAAATATTTCGAATAAACGTACTTTCTGTACGAACGAAAGAACTGTATATAAGTGATCAGGATGTCACATACAGATATACGCATGTAACATACAGCTGGCGTATGTAACATACGTATACGTATGTGATACATGGAAGACTGTTAGATGTCATACATCCTAAAACGGCATTATGTAGCATCTAAGTGAGGAAAGTCTGTAGCATATGGATAACGTGTGCTCCTTGCAGATTCCTGTAGTAAACAATGATTCCGTATATTTGTACAATGTATCACTGTCCGGATAACCGACTTTTCTCAGTGTATTAATTAATAAGAATTTGCGTCCGGTGAAGGGGAATGTTAAATGTTCGAAAAATTTTCTATATATATATATATATATATATTTACAACAATGAGGAATATCACAGTCGAATCGATAAGTGTCAGTAAACTAGACAAATGTTTAGAAGGGGGATGAAAAACACAGCCGTAGCTATAGACTTCGGTGCCCCTACACTCACCTTATCGAGCTTTTCCTTTTTTTTTTTTTTTTTACAAATGAGACAAACAGCTGTTTTTTTTACAAATAAGACACAGATTATTGCAACAGCCAAAAGTGATCATTCTCTATTCTTTTACAAATAAAAGCTGTTTTCAAGAGACTTATTTTGGACTTTTTGTTGAATTTACAAAACTGCCTCTGGCTGTACACAGATCCATCTTGAGAACAGTTATGAAAATTTACAATGTTTATGTTTCATACTATCTAGAAGAAATGAAATTTTAATATGTTTGAATCTATGTGTTTAAAAAGAAATGTTCGAAATGGGTAACAGCTTCAATTTCCAGTAATAATTGTAAACTTTTGTAAATGTATTCTGTATGTGACCACATAAAGAAGATTTTAATTTTGATTGTTTTACAGTAAAAAATATTTTGTGAAATGTAACGGAAGCTCTGAATGGACCTTCTTTGCGAATTTCTTAATATTGATCGATAGAGGTGAAGAATAGTTTAATGTTTGTACTTGAAATCCAAAATATAGTTTGGCTACTATATACATTTAAAATTATAGTACTTACTTAATTTCTTAATGACTGAAAATTTTGAATTTAAGGTTACTTATTATTAATATACATACAAAATATCACATAACTAGATACGTAAACACACACACACAAAAGAAATCCTGGCGATACAAGTGGTTGATGGGGAAATGATCCCAATCGTGTCTTCACCGTTCGCCTTTTCCCATTTTGCCTTATGATTCTTATCACAGGAAACGTCAACCAAAAATTGGTACTTAATGACTTGTTATCATAAGGCAAAATGGGAATTCCCCTTTCGCCTTACAATAATTTTCATATATTGGTAGCCCTGCTTTAGCAAATATAAATGTAATTAAAATGTTCAACAGAAGGATACTGAAAAACTGGAAAGAAATAAGTTGCATTGAAAAAGAAGGTAACAATGTAATGGATTCGAAATCAGAACTAAGAATTAATTATCACAGAGCAGGGGTGGACTGGCAAACTTTGGCCCACCATCAAAATTTTGACCCATGAATCCGACCATTATGGCTCACGAATCCGGATTTTCGACACCCTACTGCAATTCACGGGAACAAAGTTATACCTAATTACAAAAAAGAAAAAAGAAAAAAGAAAGAAAGAAAGAAAGAAGAAAAGAAAAACGGCATAAGCATAGTCCTACAAATTCTGGAGGGCGTAAGTGTTTGTTTTTGTACGTAAAACAGTAGAATCTCTTTTAACAAGGGCAGATCCAAGGGGTGATAAGGGGCTATAGCCCCCCATTGACGCTCAGGTTTACACTGGATAAAATGGGCTTCAATTCTGCTTTACACTGGATAAAACGGCAAATTATGGTTTAGCCCCTCCCTTGATCATATCCTGGATCCGCCACTGCCTTTTAACCTTACATGTATCCACCTTAAATGGATTTTATTTCTTTTACCTCAATATAAATCGTTTATTCTGCTTACAGAAATATAATTGTAACTCCTCGAAAACAACTTAATTTGGATCAGGAACGCAGAAAATTTTTGAAGAGTGCAAAAAGTCTTTACCGACGCTCAATGCTTATGTGTAAAGAAAAGAGACAAACTAAAATGATAATGTTAGTTCTCATAATCATGTTTCATTTATTGCGTAATGAAAACATTTTTGCACAAATTCAGATTCAGAAAACTTCCCAGATATCAAACAGTCTGAGCCTAACGTTCCATATAGGGATGCACACGAGACGAGTCGAGACAGGATTTTCCTGACAAAATTCGAGTCGAGACACGGCTCTTCCAATAGAGAAATATACATTTTTCGAGTCGAGACATCACTTTTACAGCACATTTTCAAGACGAGACAGCCACAAATCTTGTATCGTGCGCATCCCTGGTTCCATAGTATACAAAAAATTTCAAGCAAGAAGTGTACAACTATACTTAGGCAGAAAAAAATATAAATGAACTCTTTCACAACCTAAAGGGAGGATAGGTTTATTTGGTAAAGTTGACATTAAAAAAATGCAACAAGGAACTTGCAATAAGAGTACAATACAGAAGGGTAACCAGAGAGTGGAACGAAGAGCTGGACCTTCAAACCATATCCTGCCAAATAGAATTCGCTTATATGTTAATTAAACTTTTTTAATACTTACATACAGCCAGGGACGTGAGTGAGCAGGAATTCATTTCGGGGGGAAGCTGTCCAAATTCAATATGAGGACAAATTGTATTAAAATTTGTAATATCGAACCCCAAAATTAGAAAAAATTTAAGGAAAGTCGTGATTTCGGAGAGGGGTTTTCGGATCCCCAGGCACACCCCCTTCCTACAGCAAATGAAGAATATAGTATAAAATGAAGTACTTTTTAAAAATATGAACAATGCTAATACGTTAAAATAGTTGAAAGAAATGATTGCCGGGTAGCCAGGTAGGCAAGTCCGCTCTTGTCAGTGGGATAAATTATTGAAAAGGTATAAGAATTAATGTTTATATTCATGTAATTGGATTATTTCTATGTATTTGCAAAGGTAGAGCAGGAAAGGGAAGGGATTTTAGAATTTTTGTGTAACTTTGTTTTCTGTAAGATTATTGATTATTACGAGTCAATCAGGTAACAGGTTTCAGATTAGATGTCACATTTGAAGATCTGTACGTTGCTCAACTAGTTTCACACTGTGTATGATGAGTAAAAGTTCCTGATTAGTACTGAGTTCGTCACTGGAAAGTGTATAAGTGCAAGTGTGTTTAAGTGTGTTAAATGGCTATATCTTTCATTGCATATAAACGAAGGGGAAGGTTACTGTGTTAGGAAGAACATATTTATCGGATAAACTATTGTCGTGAGTCAAAATAATATTGCAATTGTAGTGAAGGGTGTAAGGTTACTGTTATTCTAATTTGTGTTGAATTTGAATCTTTATCTGGTGAATACACACATCCTCCAAGAAATGAGCAGATTGAAAGTTCTCTCATACGAAATGAAATGAAAGTTTTACGTCCCACATTTATGCCGGCTAGGCTAAAGGAGACGGTGATGATCAGAAATGAATGAAATGATGAAATGAAGAAAGTGGGAGGAAACGGGAGAACCCCGAGAAAACCCACGCACACGGTGTTTGTCCACCACAAAGTTCACTTGGCGGGAGCATGGTTTGGATAATTTATTTACATATATACAGTGCAAAATATAGAATAACGTTGTAATTCTCACAACTAATGTTTAAATTTGTGTTATTTGATGTGGAAATGTATAGCAAAATGCAGGAATAACTAAAAGTTATCCTGTCTTCGATCCTCCGGATCGAAATTTCTTCAAAGTGGAAAATACATCTGTTACCTTTTATATATATAGTAACCATATGTTTAGCCAGATAATTACATATATTTTCAAGTATGTCAGTTAAGTTGGTATACTTACGTACCGCGGGTCTCATGCCGTCATGTTGTAGGTGATGTGTGACATGTAAAAATTTGCTCACATAGTTTTGAAGTTATACTGACGAGGAACGGCTGCTTCAACACGTATGGTAATTTTGACACTACGCTTAATGTTTCTAGGAAGAAATGTTAAGTTTGTGCTGGTTTAGTAACATAACTGAAAACAGTATAAAGGAAAACAGTTGAAAGTCAAAGTTGTACCATCTTTATTTGTATATTTACAGACCACAATTTACATTACTTCACGCTTGATTTGTCAGAATCTCACACAATAAACCGAATTTACAAAGCACTTCCACATCAACATACATTTGCACAATAAAGCTAGGCAAATACTAACGTGTTTTCCAGTGCGTATTTTACGTCCGTAAATTTCCGACCGAAATGTCTATCCGCATTTTGGCCCTTACACCTAGCGTAAAAATACGTGCGTAAAGAAAAGAAGAAAAAGTAGCGGTCGCTTTCCAGTTTCCTCTTTCTAGTTGTTTGAACGGGTGGTTATTTTCCAACGTACTCAAGTTGTTTGGACAGGATAGATCGATCTAAAGCCATGCTTTTAAATACAGGTGCTGTAAACATTATGCTATTAAGAAAACGAAAACACATAAGGAAAAGTACATAGAAAGATGTTAATTAAGAACTAACAATTAAAATAACTTAACCGGCGGTTTTCATTTGATAATCAGACAAAAGTGTCTAGGATAAGCGCAGATTATAATTACACATGAGACTGGATTTCAGACAGGTCTAGTGCCTAGGTGATGTCTGCCACGCAGGGAGTCCCGGGTTCGATTCCCAGTGGGAGAAATTTTAAGTTTAAGCGCATTGTGGTGGTTCGGATCCCATCTCAAACTGTAGGTCCAAGTTATATATAGTTTCGGTGCTGGAAAGAAACGCTAAACACTAATAATTAACTAATTCGATAGATGCTTCAAGGATCAAAGATTTATAGAGGATTTTAGATTGGCGTTCAGCACCCATAGAATTTTTCGCTGGAATTTATTTCGAAATTTATCCACTCTGATGCCGATCGATGCAGGGGAGAACATGATTGTCACTTTAATTGAACTTCATCAATGAATATCACTATTTAATTTCACGAATCTCTCTTAAAACGGTAGTTACAATCAATCCAAACCCACTTTCCCTCTACTGTTTGTATCAGGCGCATACGCAGCAATTTCTTTCTAGAGCGGGGATCCAATTTCAATTTGAGGATAAAGAATTTTAAAATTTGTAAAATCGCCCCTAAAATTAGACTAAATTTACAAATTTTTTTTGGGGAGGAAGAGGGGAGTCCGGACCACCAGAACTTATCGCTTGTGTATGTCTCTGGTTTGTATTTTATTGGTTAAACTAGCTGAAATGCCCGTCCTTCGAACGGGGAGATCAGGTTTATAAAAATATTTGAACTCCCAACTACCCTAACAATATACATTTCAATAATTGATTACACGGTTCATTCCGACTATACATGTCATCCCCCATGTGACCCCGAAGGGTTGATAGGGGTTTCTTAGCCATATTTGGACGGAAACGCCATCGGAAGTCACCATTCATCTCCACAACCCCGAAAACCATGGATTCGAAACAAATATCGCTAATTTTCGAGTATTTGTACTTCATTCCCCCTGTGACCCCCTTAGGGATGGTAAGGGTATCTGACCTCCACTGGGACTGAAACGCTATCGGGCCTGTCACCATTCATCTCCGTGACCCCAAAAACTAAGAATTCGACACTAATACCAGTCATTTTCGATTATTTGCATAAGTCATCCCCCTGTGACCCTCTTGTGAATGATAGGGTATCTCACCCCTACAACATTTTTTCCTGGTTATAAGTAATATGTGTACCAAGTTTCGTTAAAATTGCTCCGGGCGTTCCAGAGTTATGCTAGACAATATATAGATACATACAGACACCTACATACATTATTTTTTACATATCATCCTCCTGTGACCCTCCTAGGGATGAAAGGGGTATCTTTCGCCCATAGTGTTTGTTTTGAAGTAATACGTGTACCAAGTTTGGTTGAAATTGCTCCAGGCGTTCGAGAGTTATGCTCGAACATACATACATACACTAATACATACATACATACATCCTATTATATATATATATATATATATATATATATATATATATATATATATATATATATATATATATATATAATGTCTTAACAAGTTTGATGTTTTAAATCTATGTACAGTACAATCTCGTTTATCCGGCCCTCGTTCACCCGGATCTCCGGATAATCCAAACCAGATTTGAAGAAACTTTTTATAAATTTAATGTCCCCATAGATAATAATTTTTAACTATGATAGCAAGAACGTAACCATAAATACGACAAACATTTCCTTTTTTGTTTTGATTAAATGTACAGTTCGTGTATAGATTTCACAGTAAATTATGGTAATACTGTACATAAAATGCTTCTTATCGAGTTCTAGAAAGCTTTACTCACAAGACGTTGAAGTGAATTGACTCAGGATTTGTTTTGCTTATTATCCATATTATCAGGATTATTCGGATTTTCGATTTTCCAGATTGCCTTTGGTCTCAGATAGTCTCTATAAAAGTGGATGTACTGTATTATATATATATATATATATATATATATATATATATATATATATATATATATATATATATATATATATATATATATATATAAAAAGACGTATGTATAAAGGTATGTAGGCCTTATGTGTATGTGTGTATATTTTCTAGCATAACTCTGGAACGCCTTGAGCAAATTCAATCCAACTTGGTACACGTATTACTTACAATGAGGAAACAAACACTATGAGCGAAAGATACCCCTTTCATCCCTAGGAGGGTCACAGAAGGATGACGTGTAAAAAATAGTGTATGTATGTATCTATATAGGTGTCCCGACAAAACGTACCAGCGACAAAACGTACCACTTGAATTTTCGCGACAAAACGTACCACCTTTGACGACCTGTCATAAATGACAACCTGTCATGGATTAATTAAAACATTTCTGATATTTATTCCACGACAAAACGTACCACTTATATAAATTACAACCTGTCTTGGACTAATTAAAACATTTCGGATATTTAATCCGCGACAAAACGTACCACTTGAAGCTTTTTTTTTCAGCGTGTTCACAGATTATTCTCCAGATCGAACAAACTTTTCTTAAAGGTTCTGTATGTGACAAACGTAACATTAAACACGTTTATCAGCGAGTAAGAGAACACGAGTCTTCCAAAATACATTAGACCAATGTGGGTGCTTACATATCTAACAAAAGAGAACATAATGTTAAAAAAACTACTTCCTCATGAACAGGTAAAACAACGGCAGTATAAGGTTGAGAAGAACAGACAGGTAATGTATCGAGTTGTCAAAGTGCACAAACTCATTGGTAAAAGAGTGCTAATTTACAGAGGAAATGTAGCAGCCTATAAACTGAAAGACACAGCTATAGATCATGGAAACTTTTTGGATATTATTCCTTTCTTAAGCAAATTTGATCTTCCGCTTAAAAGTAATTTAGATAAGGTCACCGAGAAGAGTCATATACGAGGAAGTAAGCAGGATAGTGGTCGCATAACTTTTACTAAACACGGTGAACTTTGTTTTGAATGCTATCAGCACACTTATCAGAGAAGATATTTCGAAAGAAGTCTCTCAAGCTTCAACATTTTCTGTTCTATTAAACAATACTCAAGATATAGTAGTTTCAGGCCAGTGGTCTGTTGTTTTACGGTATGTTGTTAAAATGGTTGTTAAACAAAGTGTTGTTGTCATTGTAAAATGCATATCTACCACAGGCCAGTGTCCTTGCGGTTTACTGCTGGAAATTCTGCAGAAGTTGAACCTTGATATTAAGAAGTGTATCTGAAATTCAACCGATGGCTCAAGTAACATGCAAGGACAATATTCGGATTTTTTAAATTCACCTATGATCAGTTACACGTGTGATTTAGTGATTTTGAGTTTAACGGCCCTTTTAGCAGCGAGGCTATATGAGAAAGGACATACTGATTTACGGGAAATCCGAAACACATGAGCTCCCGCCGGAAATCGAACCCAGGTCTCCCACGAAAAGGCGCATACGCTAACTGCTTAACTACTAAGAAACTCAGTTACACGTGTGGTGTTACGCTTATATAATCATGTCATATGTGATCTGACAAAAAAATGCATTGATTCTGTGCCATTGTTCTGCTGAATGACTGTGCGATATTTATACATGAGTCTTATCAGTGAATGTACATTTGGAAGGTCAAATGTTAACAAAGGCGTCTTACAGTTATTGCGGAAACAAGATGGTAGAAAACACACTGTTTTTCAGAAAAAGTTTGGTCATTTTCCTAATCCAAAAAGTGCTTTGTATATAGAGTTGACCATAACAATTAAGAAAATTGCTTCGACAGAAAATATCAAACCAAAAACTAGGTGTAAAGCGAAAGGATATATAAAAGATCTTCTCAAGTTCAAAACAATTCGGACAGCAGAAATGTTCCTTAAGATATTTCAAGTGACGACCTCTCTGTCAAACTATCTCCAAATAGAGCGTGCTGCTAGTGTAGTCCTATGGATGGTGCAGACTACTCTGTTCCAACTGAAAGAGTAGAGAGATGATTTTGAATCCGTTAAGAATGCAGCATTAAGCTTTGCAGAATGGGCCAATAATAAATTTGAAGACTTAGAATGTGATTTCTTTTTTTCTATTGACCTATCGACAATTCGCCTTCAGAGATGGACAAAGATTTTTCCTGTGAATATGAAGATGAAGCTGCTTCTATCCAATGACCAGGTACTGCATCGAAGCATTCAACTCAATATTGGACATGGTAGTTTTGAGTATTTCTTCAAGATTCAAGAAGCAATGTACTTTATGGATTATTTGGACCCTAGCCACTTCAACCAAGTAACAGAACCTCCAGACGTGCCTTTCGATAAACTTACATATTTTCTGAAAAACTTCAGTTAAGAGGTTTCCAAGGATACTATAAATGTATTCTCTTGGGTTTTTGAAGGACGTGGATATCCTTGAAAGGCAGTCTTGATGACGAGCACAACCGAGGTAAAATGAATGTGCTGATGGTGCAAGTGACTCAGAATTAGGAGAAAATACATTTGTTTACAAGGAAAGCGAATGCAAAACGTGTTGCAAAATTGTCCAATGTGCTGCCTTTTTAATTTTGCAGAATTGTAATTTGTGCAGTAATACTTATCCAGGTTTCCAGCATACAAATTTTTATTGACTTTGCCCGTAACTCAGGTAACATGTGAAAGAAATTTTTCAAAATTCAAATTAACTGAAATACATTAAAAATAGGCTAACGAGTACCATGTCTCACGAACATTTGAAAACATTTATGTTGATGTCTATTGAAAAAGATTTATTAAAAAGTATTTCGAATGCAAAAGTGATAGATACAGTAGCATCAAAAACTAGTACACTAAAACATCTGCTAATTTTGTAATATAGTATAGGTTCTTCTTGAACTTCATATAATATTTTTGAACAATTCAGAATAATATACTGATGAAAGAATATCAGGTATTAATTGTCAATTGTTAATACTATTGACTTACTGTAGAAAGAAAACTGTGCAATTGATTTGTGACATTGAGATGCTGGTGGCCCTTATGGAAGAAAGCGCCCGCACCCCTCTAATAATGCCTGTCCGTCTCTGGTCCAAAGCCTGGATAAAGCGTGATGGAAATCAGCAAATATTCAAATATTACATATGCAAGATTCTTGCTGGTCTTGGTCTGGCAAGAATCTTGCAGGTATGGTCTTGGTGTTGCGAGAATCTTGCAGGCATGGTCTTAGTCTTATCCTTAGTCTTAGTCTTGGTCTTGCATCGGTACTTTTCTCAGCACCAATCTGTTCAACTTTTAACCTTATTTTGGCCGATATATATATACTTATATACCGTCCTATCAAGTGGTACGTTTTGTCGCCTGACATTATTTGATTTGATGGTTGATTGGAAGACTCTTCGCAAGTAGCCCTCCAGGCAAGTGGTACGTTTTGTCGCTTGTCATTATTTAAAGTGTTTTTAGAAAACCCTTCACAAGGAGCCCTCAGGGTAAGTGGTACGTTTTGTCGGTGGTACGTTTATAGTACACTTTGTCGCGTATTCCACACCTATCATCCCCAAGAGAGCCACAGAGGGATGACATATGCAAATAATCGAAAATGACTGATATTAGTGAGGAGAAGTTAAAAATAAAAAGTCACGGTGAGTATAACATGAACAAAGAATAGATTCAGTCGAGATAACCGGGTAATCAAACGTTGAAATGAGCATTGTATGGGGAGTTGGGGGATTTAAATATTTTCACAATCTTCGTCATCCTGTGCGAATGACTAGCATTTTAGCTAGTATAAAACGGAAGGCAATGGCTCCGAATTTTACTCTAAGGAATAACAGCGATAAGGACTCTGAGGAGTTTCAATTATAGACAGATTTCCATTTTATTCAAGTTCCGGTTTCTACAAGTACCACTGGATATACACTTCCTCTTCTGAATGGCTTGTGGTAGGCGCATACACTTGAATCACTTGTAGTGTATATCTCTAGGAGAGTTTGACTACAAGCCTTGCTACTCGACTAGATATACTATCTACCTCAAGGACCTTGTTTTTCAATTTTTCGTTGATAAGAAATCTCACTCCGCCGATCTTGCCACATTCTGATCCTCTGTAGTAGAATAAGTGTCCGTTCTTCAATTCGCTTAATTCTTCTCCCTTTCTTCTTACTTCGCTCAATCCGACGATCTCCCAGTTGATTTTCTGTAGCTCTTCTTCCAGCTCCTGGAATCTTGTTTCTGAAGCCAGGGATCTTGAATTGTATGTAGCAATTGTCAGTTTTAAATGGTAACCTAGTCCGTAACTCCGGGGATTCTTAGCACCCTCTGCCTGCATGTGATTCTGAACGTTGCCTTGCCCAGACACACTTCTGCTTCCAGAGAATGAGGGTCTTGGCTTACTGTGTCCTATGATGATTGTTTAAAGAAGTTGGAGGTATTTGGCAAAAATCACCGTGCCGGTCAGGCATGTTGGTCATAGCCCTCCCTGTTCGCCTTCCTATCATTACGGAAACCTGTAAGTTTCACCGTAGACAGGAAGTTACCAGTCTGCACCACTAGGAGGTACGGGTAGGACATAAGTGGCTAACCCGGGCGGTTCCATACATCGTAGACTAATTCTCAGCGTGCGGGTCTTCTTCCGGTTTACTACTAGACACCATTTCGCACATTATATATATATATATATATATATATATATATATATATATATATAGAGAGAGAGAGAGAGAGAGAGAGGGTACGTCATTTATAATGTCCAACCTTGATAACAGAAAAACGAGAAGAGGGAGGGAAGCGAAACCTTGCATGAAGAAACTGTAGGAAGGGTGACACCTAGCCACGTATTGGTTAATATCATCGGATGAAAAGTGTTGCCAACACTCAACACAAAGTTGTATTTTTTTTTAAAATAGCACTACGTTAAGTTATTACAAATTTTAAGTCTACATACAAATCGAAAACAAACAATACCACTTTTATTGTTCAGTGTTTCAAACTAAGGATGCTATAGTATCACAAAAATCCAGAAACTTCCCAATTTTGGAGGCCTCTAGAACAGTAAGGACGCAAGTGAGACGGATGGTGCATCGCACATCGAAAGCAAATTAGTATCGAATACTATGGTCAGCATATGATGTATTTCTATCAAACAGAAGAAAAAAGCTACAAGGAATTCAAAACTTGACTTTTTGCAAAGGGCTTTGTTTCGAAAAAGAGCTGAGATAAGTATCACATCTAATTACGTAGATTATTTTCAAAAGATGTAATAATCATAATGCCGTTTACAGCAATTTGGGTGGCGTGTTGTTTGCAACGGTGTTGTTTGCCACGACTCGATTTTCGAGTTGTTTGCCACGAAGTATTTGCATTCCGATCTTATCATATCTTATTATCGTGAAAATTTACACACATCTAGAGTAAGAGGAAGGGTTGCCAGGCACCTCTGTTTTTGATCCTCTGGAACAAGTGGTAAATGTTCTCGCCTTTGGGACGAGAGAGGTCTCATTAGAGTCACTGTTGAAAGAGACTCAAAACAAACATCAAACAAGTGACATTAAACAAAACAAGAGACATTAAACTCAAAACAAACGAACACAGAACATCATTAATATCACAATAACTTAATAAATTGATATAATTGCATTTTCTCTTCTAACGGAGTTTTAATATTATCTCCTGTTGTATAATTTTCTGTTTTCAATTTCAATTACGCCCTACCACTGGCGCAAATCCCAGGGGGGACGAGGAGGACATGTCCCCTCCAATCTTGGAACTGAGGGGGACTGTCCCCCCAATATTCTATCAAAAAGTTCTTTTTGGGAAAGTGTGATGATTTGTGTCCGACTTCCACAAAGGAATGTAAGATGAAATTGATTTCTCTTGGCTTTTCCATTTTTTAAAAAAGAATCGTATTCTGTAGTATTTCAAACTGAACTTCGTGCTGTAGTGCGTTTAATAGTCTCATCAATATGTATTAATTCCACTTCCGCTACTTGGGCACAAATTGTAATAAATGCCAGAGGAGGATATGCCTCTCTCCTCATGCTGGAAAGTTGTCTCAGCTGTAGGCACGGGCACAAATTCCGGGGAAATGGGGAGACATTTCCCCCCCCCAACATAGGAACTAGAGACTCTCCCAATAATCCGATTTGAAAAGTACTTTTTGCAGATAAGTGTGATGATTTGTGTCCGACTGCCACAAAGGAAAGTGAAATGAAGTTTGTTTCTCTTGGCTTTTCCATTTTTAATGAAAATGAAGGCGTGCAACTGTGTGTGACGTAACCTGATATGAAATCTTATCTCCTCCTCTCCCCTAGGCCCTAGCACGGGAAGAGTATAGAATATCCAATGTCAGTAGAACCCATCTTTTCAGTAAATGCGTATTTAATCTATTTGTAGTATCAGCCTAGGCATCTACTCATGCTTCGTAAGCTAACTACCTCTGTAGCCTATGGAACCCGGAGGTTCAATGCTGCGTTCACAAAAGCTCTCCACTGACTTCTATCCTTAACCAACTGGATCCAGTTTCTACTTTGTATTCCTATTTTTACGAGAGCCATCTTAATATTGTCTTCCCATCTGCGCCTAGATCTTCCTAATAGTCGTTTTCCGATTTGTCTTACCGCTAACACTTTGAAAGCGTTCCTACTTTCTTCCATCCTGGCTATATGTCCTGCCCACCTAAGCCTCTTAGACTTGATGACCCTAACTATGTTTGATAAGCAGTATAATTTACGTAGTTCCTCGTTATGAAGTTTCCCATTCCCATTCCTCTTGGGTCCGAATATTCGTCTGAGCATTTTGTTCTCAGATACTTTAAGTCTATGTTCTTCTCTCAGAATAAGCGACCATTCCTCAACAGAATTCGCGACGACAAGAGATTTTGAACTGAATAATAACACGAATTTCCTGTTTTTAGTCGACATTTAATTTCTTCGTGAATAGGATTTTCGTCCGTTAATATTGATCCTAGATATTTTAAAGTATCCACTCTATCAAAAGTATTATTTAATATTTTAACGCATTCATAATTTCCCGTATTACGGTCCCGACGCACTTTAATGTATTTAGTTTTCTCTGCATTTACTTCTAAACCCTTGTCCCTGCGAGCGTTTAATAACACCTCTGCATTTCTTTCTATTGTTCTCCTATCATCTATTAAATTTACATCATCAGCGTACGCATAACCTGGTGAACACCGTTCAGCTCTAGGCCCTGGTTGTTGTCTTTGATTTTCCTTGTACCGTATTCCAGGACAAAGTTGAATTAAAATTGCTGACAACGCATCTCCTTGTTTCAGGCCATTCTCGACGTCAAAGCTCGTGGACAAAAATTTTCCTATCCGGACTTTATTTTGGGATTTATTTAAACATACTTTAATTGATCTAATTAGCTTTTCCGGCATTCCAAATTCTGTAAGAACGTTGTACAATGTTTCTCTCCTAACCTAGTCGTAAGCCTTTCTAAAATCAATAAATAGTTGATGTACCGGGCTACTGTATTCCCACTTCTTTTCGAGTATTTGGCGAATGGTAAATATTTGGTCGATAGTTGATCGATTTCTTCTAAATCCACACTGATAATCTCCAATAATTTCATCTGCGTATGGGGTCAATCTTGCTAATAGAATGTTCGAAAGGATTTTATAGGATGTTGACAGAAGAGAGATGCCTCGATAATTATTACAGTCAGTTTTGTCGCCTTTCTTGTGGATTGAAACAATGATTGATTCTTTCCACTCTTGTGGCAATTCTTCCTTGTTGTAGATAAGGAGAATGAGTCTGTGTATCTTGTTCACAATTTTTCGCCTCCAGCTAAAATTAACTCAGGCGGAATTTCGTTTACACCCGGAGATTTGTGTTTCCTTAATTTCTTTATAGCGATTTCTACTTCTATTCGGTTGGGTTCTGGAATATACGGTTCTGCGGTGAGTATCTCCCTTTCTCCACGCACATTTGTTTTTGACTGGGTGTTAAGCAAATCGTCAAAGAAATCTTTCCATCTATTTAAAATGCTATCTGTATCAGTGAAAACTGTTCCATCAGCTTTCTTTAATGTATAAGCACGAGGTTGATAGCCTTCCTTAAATCCGTTGATCTCTTTATACATGTCTCGAATGTTTTTATTTTTACTATTATTTTCAAGTTCTTAAATTTTAGCTTTCAAAAAATCGCGTTTCTTTGTTTGGAAGTTTCCCGCCTGATATCGACGAAATTTTGTGTAGTTATTTCATTCGGATTTTTTAGCCAACATAATTTTGCCTGTTTTCTCTTCTCTGCTAGATCGAACCATGGTTTGTTCCTACGTATTTCCGTGTACCAATTTTACTTTTGAGAGAGGATGCTTCGTAAGCAAAGAAAAGAATTCAAATGCTGGAATATTTTTCTCCATAATCTTAAGGTTACATCTGTTAACTAAAGAGTATATGACATGCGTCAGATTTCTGTAACGATTCATGTAGTGTTATTGAGATTATCATCATTTTGCTCAAACAGTATTGTTGCGTCATACATAATTGATATTCTTTCTTCATAGTTTTGGGGAAGTCATTTATATTATTATATTATTATAAAACAATTTTAACGTTGATCTTTGTGGATGCCTAATTAGAAATATACCAATTATAAATATGCGTGTATTCAGATTTAAGAATGTGTTCACGGCAGTGATTTGTAATACTGATATGAACAACTACTTTACCTACATCACCTAATATATAATATACTCCACAACAGTTGATCAAATTCATCTACCGTAATATGAGTTTCATCTCCCTTCTCTAGAATAAGGCGTACTTAGTATTTTGTTTCGAGGGGCTATGCCCAACACAAGGAAGGAAGTCGGAGTGCAATTGCCCATCTGAGTTTGAGAATTAAATATATTTTAATTTATGCATAAATTGAAGTTATAGTGGCAAGAATTGCAGACCGATAAATCCTATATATGATATGATACAAAAACTTATGAGTGAATCTAACCCTTTACTCTATTCATACAAGAAAAAGGAAGCATCCTCTTGGCCTTCCTAACTTCCTTGACTAATTATTCCCCCGGTTTGATTTTCTTTAATTCAAATATTCCCTTCTTTTAAAAATAACTAAACGATATATTTTTTTTCCTTTATTATAATAACTAAAGTCCTGTCATGTTGATATCCGCGCATGTTGGTGTGGAACACCAGTTTCGCTTATCAACTCCTCTTAGTTTTGGTGTTACTGATGACGGCCGACTTAAATCACAACTGACAACGGTCGATAAAGTATGATAGGCGAAATGAAAGAAAATAACGTCCAGAAAAAGAAACAGAAAAGTAGAAAGGACGAAAGAAAGAACAAAAGAACGCAGTTCTTACATGGAATGAAATTTGACAAATACAGTATTATTTCTGAACAAAGAGCATAAGAAAATGGAAAGTCAATTGCATTCTTAGAAATGGTAAGAAGGATTATTGTTGTACGTGGAATGCGAAAAACTAACAAATTTATTTCGGAGGGGGGGGGACTTGAGCCCGATAGCCTCATAAATACGCCACTGAAGACAATTCTGCTCCTCTGATTCTTCACAGCATTGTTTTTCAACTTCATAAATATTTTGAACATCGCTTATATGTATATATATATATATATATGAGAACGGTCTTACTCGTCCCAACCAATGTTGAAGACAGATTTGCGCCGATGCGTCCTACCCTTATGCCGTGTAAGCTAAAGGATATGGTAATGATAAGAATGAATGAAAAATAGTGTAATGAAGAAAATGGGAGGAAGAAGAACTCCGAAAAACCTCAGACACACTGTGTTTGTCCACCACAGAATCCACTTCGCGCGAGGAAATTCTGAAGTTCAGGAAACACAAATATAACATCAATTTATAATTTTTATTGTGAAGATCCGAGAAAGTAGCTGCACAGAGACTGACTTATATACTTGTTTCTCTTTGACAAAATTACAACTGAAGTCATCAGAGTAGATTGTAATTAATTTCTTAATTGTGACACTGTCATCCAAAGTGTTTACTCTGAGAATTGCTTGGAAAGTCAAGTAAATAC
Organism: Thermobia domestica; assembly: GCF_964235325.1. Lineage (NCBI taxonomy): Eukaryota > Metazoa > Arthropoda > Insecta > Zygentoma > Lepismatidae > Thermobia > Thermobia domestica. The sequence goes on along the minus strand of NC_137454.1, from coordinate 45,437,621 downwards.
ATCTCATTTCTGTACACCGAGAATCCACCTGAGATACGATCTTGTGTACGATTACATCAAAAAGCCAATATTTTAAATTGTTCTTCTCTGATTTCTTCTCGGAGTGGTTCAGTATCAAATGCGGGATTCAATTTCTTACATTGATATGATCTAGATTTTATCTTCAAACGGCCGGAAGAATTAATGGTTGTAACTTAGAGAAATGTAACCTACCCGTTTCTTCTGCCATAGTTTTATAGTCTTAAATCGTACACAGGGTTCCCTTGTGGCTATGTGGATAGCGTACGCGCCTTTGGTATGGGAGACCCGGGTTCGATTACCGGCGGAAACTCATGTGTATCGGAAACTATGTTAAGTTGTAGGCCCAAGGCTCATAGTCTTCTGCTGAATGTGATGCTTAACTCAAATCCACTCCAATTCGTGTACATTCCATCTTGTTTCAGAAATGCTATGGAGGGATTGCCGACCCTTGTATTTTAATAATCTCTGTGGGACAGATTTGATTTTCAGTCTTAGCGTCCCGTTCATCATCGAGGCTATATGAGAGGTGGACTTACAATTAAACGTGGAATCCGAACCAAATAAGCTCCCGCCAAGAATCGAACCTGGGTCCCTACGCTAACCGCTCATCCACTAGGGAGCTCTTTGTGTGGACTTGAAAATACCCCAGTAACTATACATAAGTCACTAAATTTTTGTATTACCAATAGACTAAATTTTTCTCCTTTCACCAAAGGTGTTTAAAAGATCGTTAAATCCAGATTTTTAAATCTAATTTTAATTTGATCTCTAGAAAGGTTATGAAATATATACATATATATATATCTCGCGTATCGCGCTCCCTCTAGAAGGTTTGGGTCCCCATTTATCGGGATTCCTATACCCGCTTATTGTTAGTACTGATGATATGCCTAGATTTAACGTTGGCTACACAGTCGAACACAAACAAATTGTAGGCAATATCAATTTTGAAAATGCACTTGGAGAGTTTCTAAGCAAACAAATTATTATATTGAGTGCTTGAACTCACCTTGAATAAATTTAACTGTGGCGTGAACAGCTGATAGCGTAGTAACCCAATAACGTGCTTGGGACAATTCGTATTGTATGCATTCTGTTTATAATATAATAGATTTGATCATTATAATATACTCATCTGGCAACCCTTAGCTTATAAGTCGATTTTGTATAAGTCTTCACGATTGTGGTATAAGATAAGCTAGAGAGAACAATACCGTGGCAAATAACACCGAAATGGAGTCATGGCAAACAACACGTAATAGCAATTTGAAATTTTACATGGTTTAGGAGATGTGATAATGAATGTTAATGTTGGCAATACTGCTAAAAGTCGTGAAATTAGGAGAATATGTAGTAATCACGACTCCCAAAAACTGTTGGTCAAGTGTCAAAAGTACGAAAACAAACAACGATCGTTTTAAAAATTTCTCGCAACTACGTCATTTTAAGAAGTATTGCCAACTGTAACAAGTATAGTGTAATGTCCAAGAGGTCGGGCACCCGAAAAATATAACTTCAGTGCAGAAAGGGGGCAATCACTCCAGCAAATAACAAGAACATTCATTTTTAACAGTTATAAATTCATCAAAATTAACATATAAAAACAAACAAATTATCTCATTGCGTTAGAGCATGTACGATTTATTGAACTTTTACATCATGTCTCTCCGGTCTTCATAAAATAACCAACTTTTTTTTTTTTTTTTTTAACATATACTGAGTAAACGTTAATGTTATTTTAAATGGTTACCTCGTTCAAATCCTCAAATATCTGGGCGATGATTTGATTACTTTCTATTAATTACTTTTAGTTTGTTGCTTGATATTCATAAATACTTTCTTTCTGTATGCTTTTTACTAGACTATCCAGTTATTTGATGATAATACAAACAGAGTTCGGTGTTTTCCGTTTGGCAGATTTGTCAATTGGCAGATTTGGTAATTGGCAGATTTGGTCATTGGCAGATTTGGTAATTGGCAGATTTGGTCATTGGCAGATTTGGTAATTGGCAGATTTGTCAATTGGCTGATTTGTCCATTTTCACGATTGGCGCATATGGTCATTTTCGCGTTTGGCAGATTTGGTAATTGGCAGATTTGGTAATTGGCGGATTTGTCAATTGGCAGATTTGTCCATTCTCGTCATTGGCGCATTTAGTCATTTTCGCGTTTGGCAGATTTGGTATTGGCAGATTTGGTAATTGGCAGATTTGGTAATTGGCAGATTTGGTAATTGGCGGATTTGTCCATTGGCTGATTTGTCCATTTTCACAATTGGCGCATTTGGTCATTTTCGCGTTTGGCGCATTTGGTAATTGGCAGATTTGGTAATTGGCGGATTTGTCATTTGGCGGATTTGTCCGGGTCCCCCCAATTCCACGGACAGTATGATCGCTAAGGGATGTCATCACTCATACCTAATGGATTAACGTGGAAATACATGCCAGAAATCTAATTGCTAATCCTAGATCATTTCGTTCCTTTCCCATTCCTTTCTTCCTTCCCAATTCCACGGACAGTATGATCGCTAAGGGATGTCATCACTCATACCTAACGGATTAACGTAGAAATACATGCCAGAAATCTAATTGCTAATCCTAGATCATTTCCTTCCTTTCCCATTCCTTTCTTCCTTCCCAATTCCACGGACAGTATGATCGCTAAGGGATGTCATCACTCATACCTAACGGATTAACGTAGAAATACATGCCAGAAATCTAATTGCTAATCCTAGATCATTTCCTTCCTTTCCCATTCCTTTCTTCCTTCCTAATTCCACGGACAGTATGATCGCTAAGGGATGTCATCACTCATACCTAACGAATTAACGTAGAAATACATGCCAGAAATCTAATTGCTAATCCTAGATCATTTCCTTCCTTTCCCATTCCTTTCTTCCTTCCCAATTCCACGGACAGTATGATCGCTAAGGGATGTCATCACTCATACCTAACGAATTAACGTGGAAATACATGCCAGAAATCTAATTGCTAATCCTAGATCATTTCCTTCCTTTCCCATTCCTTTCTTCCTTCCCAATTCCACGGACAGTATGATCGCTAAGGGATGTCATCACTCATACCAAACGGATTAACGTGGAAATACATGCCAGAAATCTAATTGCTAATCCTAGATCATTTCCTTCCTTTCCCATTCCTTTCTTCCTTCCCAATTCCACGGACAGTATGATCGCTAAGGGATGTCATCACTCATACCTAACGGATTAACGTAGGAATACATGCCAGAAATCTAATTGCTAATCCTAGATCATTTCCTTCCTTTCCCATTCCTTTCTTCCTTCCCAATTCCAAGGACAGTACGATCGCTAAGGGATGTCATCACTCATACCTAACGGATTAACATGGAAATAGATGCCAGAAATCTAATTGCTAATCCTAGATCATTTCCTTCCTTTCCCATTCCTTTCTTCCTTCCCAATTCCACGGACAGTATGATCGCTAAGGGATGTCATCACTCATACCTAACGGATTAAAGTGGAAATACATGCCAGAAATCTATTTCCTAATCCTAGATCATTTCCTTCCTTTCCCATTCCTTTCTTCCTTCCCAATTCCACGGACAGTATGATCGCTAAGGGATGTCATCACTCATACCTAAAGGATTAACGTGGAAATACATGCCAGAAATCCAATTGCTAATCCTAGATCATTTCCTTCCTTTCCCATTCCTTTCATCCTTCCCAATTCCACAGACAGTATGATCGCTAAGGGATGTCATCACTCATACCTAACGGATTAACGTAGAACTACATGCCAGAAATCTAATTGCTAATCCTAGATCATTTCCTTCCTTTCCCATTCCTTTCTTTCTTCCCAATTCCACGGACAGTATGATCGCTAAGGGATGTCATCACTCATACCTAACGGATTAACGTGGAAATACATGCCAGAAATCTAATTGCTAATCCTAGATCATTTCCTTCCTTTCCCATTCCTTTCTTCCTTCCCAATTCCTCGGACAGTATGATCGCTAAGGGGTGTCATCACTCATACCTAACGGATTAACATGGAAATAGATGCCAGAAATCTAATTGCTAATCCTAGATCATTTCCTTCCTTTCCCATTCCTTTCTTCCTTCCCAATTCCTCGGACAGTATGATCGCTAAGGGATGTCATCACTCATACCTAATGGATTAACGTGGAAATACATGCCAGAAATCTAATTGCTAATCCTAGATCATTTCCTTCCTTTCCCATTCCTTTCTTCCTTCCCAATTCCACGGACAGTATGATCGCTAAGGGATGTCATCACTCATACCTAATGGATTAACGTGGAAATACATGCCAGAAATCTAATTGCTAATCCTAGATCATTTCCTTCCTTTCCCATTCCTTTCTTCCTTCCCAATTCCACGGACAGTATGATCGCTAAGGGATGTCATCACTCATACCTAACGGATTAACGTAGAAATACATGCCAGAAATCTAATTGCTAATCCTAGATCATTTCCTTCCTTTCCCATTCCTTTCTTCCTTCCCAATTCCACGGACAGTATGATCGCTAAGGGATGTCATCACTCATACCTAACGGATTAACGTAGAAATACATGCCAGAAATCTAATTGCTAATCCTAGATCATTTCCTTCCTTTCCCATTCCTTTCTTCCTTCCCAATTCCACGGACAGTATGATCGCTAAGGGATGTCATCACTCATACCTAACGAATTAACGTAGAAATACATGCCAGAAATCTAATTGCTAATCCTAGATCATTTCCTTCCTTTCCATTCCTTTCCTCCTTCCCAATTCCACGGACAGTATGATCGCTAAGGGATGTCATCACTCATACCTAACGGATTAACGTGGAAATACATGCCAGAAATCTAATTGCTAATTCTTGATCATTTCCTTCCTTTCCCATTCCTTTCTTCCTTCCCAATTCCTCGGACAGTATGATCGCTAAGGGGTGTCATCACTCATACCTAACGGATTAACATGGAAATAGATGCCAGAAATCTAATTGCTAATCCTAGATCATTTCCTTCCTTTCCCATTCCTTTCTTCCTTCCCAATTCCACGGACAGTATGATCGCTAAGGGATGTCATCACTCATACCTAACGGATTAACGTGGAAATACATGCCAGAAATCTAATTGCTAATCCTAGATCATTTCCTTCCTTTCCCATTCCTTTCTTCCTTCCCAATTCCACGGACAGTATGATCGCTAAGGGATGTCATCACTCATACCTAACGGATTAACGTAGGAATACATGCCAGAAATCTAATTGCTAATCCTAGATCATTTCCTTCCTTTCCCATTCCTTTCTTCCTTCCCAATTCCACGGACAGTATGATCGCTAAGGGATGTCATCACTCATACCTAACGGATTAACGTAGAAATACATGCCAGAAATCTAATTGCTAATCCTAGATCATTTCCTTCCTTTCCCATTCCTTTCTTCCTTCCCAATTCCACGGACAGTATGATCGCTAAGGGATGTCATCACTCATACCTAACGGATTAACGTGGAAATACATGCCAGAAATCTAATTGCTAATCCTAGATCATTTCTTTCCTTTCCCATTCCTTTCTTCCTTCCCAATTCCAAGGACAGTATGATCGCTAAGGGATGTCATCACTCATACCTAACGGATTAACGTGGAAATACATGCCAGAAATCTAATTGCTAATCCTAGATCATTTCCTTCCTTTCCCATTCCTTTCTTCCTTCCCAATTCCGCGGACAGTATGATCGCTAAGGGATGTCATCACTCATACCTAACGGATTAACGTGGAAATACATGGCAGAATCTAATTGCTAATCCTAGATCATTTCCTTCCTTTCCCATTCCTTTCTTCCTTCCCAATTCTACGGACAGTATGATCGCTAAGGGATGTCATCACTCATACCTAACGGATTAACGTAGGAATACATGCCAGAAATCTAATGGCTAATCCTAGATCATTTCCTTCCTTTCCCATTCCTTTCTTCCTTCCCAATTCCACGGACAGTATGATCGCTAAGGGATGTCATCACTCATACCTAACGAATTAACGTAGAAATACATGCCAGAAATCTAATTGCTAATCCTAGATCATTTCCTTCCTTTCCCATTCCTTTCTTCCTTCCCAATTCCACGGACAGTATGATCGCTAAGGGATGTCATCACTCATACCTAACGGATTAACGTAGAAATACATGCCAGAAATCTAATTGCTAATCCTAGATCATTTCCTTCCTTTCCCATTCCTTTCTTCCTTCCCAATTCCACGGACAGTATGATCGCTAAGGGATGTCATCACTCATACCTAACGGATTAACGTAGGAATACATGCCAGAAATCTAATTGCTAATCCTAGATCATTTCCTTCCTTTCCCATTCCTTTCTTCCTTCCCAATTCCACGGACAGTATGATCGCTAAGGGATGTCATCACTCATACCTAACGAATTAACGTAGAAATATATGCCAGAAATCTAATTGCTAATCCTAGATCATTTCCTTCCTTTCCCATTCCTTTCTTCCTTCCCAATTCCACGGACAGTATGATCGCTAAGGGATGTCATCACTCATACCAAACGGATTAACGTAGAAATATATGCCAGAAACCTAATTGCTAATCCTAGATCATTTCCTTCCTTTCCCATTCCTTTCTTCCTTCCCAATTCCACGGACAGTATGATCGCTAAGGGATGTCATCACTCATACCTAACAAATTAACGTGGAAATACATGCCAGAAATCTAATTGCTAATCCTAGATCATTTCCTTCCTTTCCCATTCCTTTCTTCCTTCCCAATTCCACGGACAGTATGATCGCTAAGGGATGTCATCACTCATACCTAACGGATTAACGTAGAAATACATGCCAGAAATCTAATTGCTAATCCTAGATCATTTCCTTCCTTTCCCATTCCTTTCTTCCTTCCCAATTCCACGGACAGTATGATCGCTAAGGGATGTCATCACTCATACCTAACGGATTAACGTGGAAATACATGCCAGAAATCTAATTGCTAATCCTAGATCATTTCCTTCCTTTCCCATTCCTTTCGTCCTTCCCAATTCCACGGACAGTATGATCGCTAAGGGATGTCATCACTCATACCTAACGGATTAACGTAGGAATACATGGCAGAAATCTAATTGCTAATCCTAGATCATTTCCTTCCTTTCCCATTCCTTTCTTCCTTCCCAATTCCACGGACAGTATGATCGCTAAGGGATGTCATCACTCATACCTAACGAATTAACGTAGAAATATATGCCAGAAATCTAATTGCTAATCCTAGATCATTTCCTTCCTTTCCCATTCCTTTCTTCCTTCCCAATTCCACGGACAGTATGATCGCTAAGGGATGTCATCACTCATACCTAACGGATTAACGTAGAAATATAAGCCAGAAACCTAATTGCTAATCCTAGATCATTTCCTTCCTTTCCCATTCCTTTCTTCCTTCCCAATTCCACGGACAGTATGATCGCTAAGGGATGTCATCACTCATACCTAACGGATTAACGTGGAAATACATGCCAGAAATCTAATTGCTAATCCTAGATCATTTCCTTCCTTTCCCATTCCTTTCTTCCTTCCCAATTCCACGGACAGTATGATCGCTAAGGGATGTCATCACTCATACCTAACGGATTAACGTAGGAATACATGCCAGAAATCTAATTGCTAATCCTAGATCATTTCCTTCCTTTCCCATTCCTTTCTTCCTTCCCAATTCCAAGGACAGTACGATCGCTAAGGGATGTCGTCACTCATACCTAACGGATTAACATGGAAATAGATGCCAGAAATCTAATTGCTAATCCTAGATCATTTCCTTCCTTTCCCATCCCTTTCTTCCTTCCCAATTCCACGGAGAGTATGATCGCTAAGGGATGTCATCACTCATACCTAACGGATTAACGTGGAAATACATGCCAGAAATCTAATTCCTAATCCTAGATCATTTCCTTCCTTTCCCATTCCTTTCTTCCTTCCCAATTCCACGGACAGTATGATCGCTAAGGGATGTCATCACTCATACCTAACGGATTAACGTAGAAATACATGCCAGAAATCTAATTGCTAATCCTAGATCATTTCCTTCCTTTCCCATTCCTTTCTTCCTTCCCAATTCCACGGACAGTATGATCGCTAAGGGATGTCATCACTCATACCTAACGGATTAACGTAGAACTACATGCCAGAAATCTAATTGCTAATCCTAGATCATTTCCTTCCTTTCCCATTCCTTTCTTTCTTCCCAATTCCACGGACAGTATGATCGCTAAGGGATATCATCACTCATACCTAACGGATTAACGTGGAAATACATGCCAGAAATCTAATTGCTAATCCTAGATCATTTCCTTCCTTTCCCATTCCTTTCTTCCTTCCCAAGTCCTCGGACAGTATGATCGCTAAGGGGTGTCATTACTCATACCTAACGGATTAACATGGAAATAGATGCAAGAAATCTAATTGCTAATCCTAGATCATTTCCTTCCTTTCCCATTCCTTTCTTCCTTCCCAATTCCTCGGACAGTATGATCGCTAAGGGATGTCATCACTCATACCTAATGGATTAACGTGGAAATACATGCCAGAAATCTAATTGCTAATCCTAGATCATTTCCTTCCTTTCCCATTCCTTTCTTCCTTCCCAATTCCACGGACAGTATGATCGCTAAGGGATGTCATCACTCATACCTAATGGATTAACGTGGAAATACATGCCAGAAATCTAATTGCTAATCCTAGATCATTTCGTTCCTTTCCCATTCCTTTCTTCCTTCCCAATTCCACGGACAGTATGATCGCTAAGGGATGTCATCACTCATACCTAACGGATTAACGTAGAAATACATGCCAGAAATCTAATTGCTAATCCTAGATCATTTCCTTCCTTTCCCATTCCTTTCTTCCTTCCCAATTCCACGGACAGTATGATCGCTAAGGGATGTCATCACTCATACCTAACGGATTAACGTAGAAATACATGCCAGAAATCTAATTGCTAATCCTAGATCATTTCCTTCCTTTCCCATTCCTTTCTTCCTTCCTAATTCCACGGACAGTATGATCGCTAAGGGATGTCATCACTCATACCTAACGAATTAACGTAGAAATACATGCCAGAAATCTAATTGCTAATCCTAGATCATTTCCTTCCTTTCCCATTACTTTCTTCCTTCCCAATTCCACGGACAGTATGATCGCTAAGGGATGTCATCACTCATACCTAACGGATTAACGTGGAAATACATGCCAGAAATCTAATTGCTAATCCTAGATCATTTCCTTCCTTTCCCATTCCTTTCTTCCTTCCCAATTCCTAGGACAGTATGATCGCTAAGGGGTGTCATCACTCATACCTAACGGATTAACATGGAAATAGATGCCAGAAATTTAATTGCTAATCCTAGATCATTTCCTTCCTTTCCCATTCCTTTCTTCCTTCCCAATTCCTCGGACAGTATGATCGCTAAGGGATGTCATCACTCATACCTAACGGATCAACATAGAAATAGATGCCAGAAATCTAATTGCTAATCCTAGATCATTTCCTTCCTTTCACATTCCTTTCTTCCTTCCCAATTCCTCGGACAGTATGATCGCTAAGGGGTGTCATCACTCATACCTAACGGATTAACATGGAAATAGATGCCAGAAATCTAATTGCTAATCCTAGATCATTTCCTTCCTTTCCCATTCCTTTCTTCCTTCCCAATTCCACGGACAGTATGATCGCTAAGGGATGTCATCACTCATACCTAACGGATTAACGTAGAAATACATGCCAGAAATCTAATTGCTAATCCTAGATCATTTCCTTCCTTTCCCATTCCTTTCTTCCTTCCTAATTCCACGGACAGTATGATCGCTAAGGGATGTCATCACTCATACCTAACGAATTAACGTAGAAATACATGCCAGAAATCTAATTGCTAATCCTAGATCTTTTCCTTCCTTTCCCATTCCTTTCTTCCTTCCCAATTCCACGGACAGTATGATCGCTAAGGGATGTCATCACTCATACCTAACGGATTAACGTGGAAATACATGCCAGAAATCTAATTGCTAATCCTGGATCATTTCCTTCCTTTCCCATTCCTTTCTTCCTTCCCAATTCCTCGGACAGTATGATCGCTAAGGGGTGTCATCACTCATACCTAACGGATTAACATGGAAATAGATGCCAGAAATCAAATTGCTAATCCTAGATCATTTCCTTCCTTTCCCATTCCTTTCTTCCTTCCCAATTCCTCGGACAGTATGATCGCTAAGGGATGTCATCACTCATACCTAACGGATTAACATGGAAATAGATGCCATAAATCTAATTGCTAATCCTAGATCATTTCCTTCCTTTCCCATTCCTTTCTTCCTTCCCAATTCCTCGGACAGTATGATCGCTAAGGGATGTCATCACTCATACCTAACAAATTAACGTGGAAATACATGCCAGAAATCTAATTGCTAATCCTACATCATTTCCTTCCTTTCCCATTCCTTTCTTCCTTCCCAATTCCACGGACAGTATGATCGCTAAGGGATGTCATCACTCATACCTAACGGATTAACGTAGAAATACATGCCAGAAATCTAATTGCTAATCCTAGATCATTTCCTTCCTTTCCCATTCCTTTCTTCCTTCCCAATTCCACGGACAGTATGATCGCTAAGGGATGTCATCACTCATACCTAACGGATTAACGTGGAAATACATGCCAGAAATCTAATTGCTAATCCTAGATCATTTCCTTCCTTTCCCATTCCTTTCGTCCTTCCCAATTCCACGGACAGTATGATCGCTAAGGGATGTCATCACTCATACCTAACGGATTAACGTAGGAATACATGGCAGAAATCTAATTGCTAATCCTAGATCATTTCCTTCCTTTCCCATTCCTTTCTTCCTTCCCAATTCCACGGACAGTATGATCGCTAAGGGTTGTCATCACTCATACCTAACGAATTAACGTAGAAATATATGCCAGAAATCTAATTGCTAATCCTAGATCATTTCCTTCCTTTCCCATTCCTTTCTTCCTTCCCAATTCCACGGACAGTATGATCGCTAAGGGATGTCATCACTCATACCTAACGGATTAACGTAGAAATATAAGCCAGAAACCTAATTGCTAATCCTAGATCATTTCCTTCCTTTCCCATTCCTTTCTTCCTTCCCAATTCCACGGACAGTATGATCGCTAAGGGATGTCATCACTCATACCTAACGGATTAACGTGGAAATACATGCCAGAAATCTAATTGCTAATCCTAGATCATTTCCTTCCTTTCCCATTCCTTTCTTCCTTCCCAATTCCACGGACAGTATGATCGCTAAGGGATGTCATCACTCATACCTAACGGATTAACGTAGGAATACATGCCAGAAATCTAATTGCTAATCCTAGATCATTTCCTTCCTTTCCCATTCCTTTCTTCCTTCCCAATTCCAAGGACAGTACGATCGCTAAGGGATGTCGTCACTCATACCTAACGGATTAACATGGAAATAGATGCCAGAAATCTAATTGCTAATCCTAGATCATTTCCTTCCTTTCCCATCCCTTTCTTCCTTCCCAATTCCACGGAGAGTATGATCGCTAAGGGATGTCATCACTCATACCTAACGGATTAACGTGGAAATACATGCCAGAAATCTAATTCCTAATCCTAGATCATTTCCTTCCTTTCCCATTCCTTTCTTCCTTCCCAATTCCACGGACAGTATGATCGCTAAGGGATGTCATCACTCATACCTAACGGATTAACGTAGAAATACATGCCAGAAATCTAATTGCTAATCCTAGATCATTTCCTTCCTTTCCCATTCCTTTCTTCCTTCCCAATTCCACGGACAGTATGATCGCTAAGGGATGTCATCACTCATACCTAACGGATTAACGTAGAACTACATGCCAGAAATCTAATTGCTAATCCTAGATCATTTCCTTCCTTTCCCATTCCTTTCTTTCTTCCCAATTCCACGGACAGTATGATCGCTAAGGGATATCATCACTCATACCTAACGGATTAACGTGGAAATACATGCCAGAAATCTAATTGCTAATCCTAGATCATTTCCTTCCTTTCCCATTCCTTTCTTCCTTCCCAAGTCCTCGGACAGTATGATCGCTAAGGGGTGTCATTACTCATACCTAACGGATTAACATGGAAATAGATGCAAGAAATCTAATTGCTAATCCTAGATCATTTCCTTCCTTTCCCATTCCTTTCTTCCTTCCCAATTCCTCGGACAGTATGATCGCTAAGGGATGTCATCACTCATACCTAATGGATTAACGTGGAAATACATGCCAGAAATCTAATTGCTAATCCTAGATCATTTCCTTCCTTTCCCATTCCTTTCTTCCTTCCCAATTCCACGGACAGTATGATCGCTAAGGGATGTCATCACTCATACCTAATGGATTAACGTGGAAATACATGCCAGAAATCTAATTGCTAATCCTAGATCATTTCGTTCCTTTCCCATTCCTTTCTTCCTTCCCAATTCCACGGACAGTATGATCGCTAAGGGATGTCATCACTCATACCTAACGGATTAACGTAGAAATACATGCCAGAAATCTAATTGCTAATCCTAGATCATTTCCTTCCTTTCCCATTCCTTTCTTCCTTCCCAATTCCACGGACAGTATGATCGCTAAGGGATGTCATCACTCATACCTAACGGATTAACGTAGAAATACATGCCAGAAATCTAATTGCTAATCCTAGATCATTTCCTTCCTTTCCCATTCCTTTCTTCCTTCCTAATTCCACGGACAGTATGATCGCTAAGGGATGTCATCACTCATACCTAACGAATTAACGTAGAAATACATGCCAGAAATCTAATTGCTAATCCTAGATCATTTCCTTCCTTTCCCATTACTTTCTTCCTTCCCAATTCCACGGACAGTATGATCGCTAAGGGATGTCATCACTCATACCTAACGGATTAACGTGGAAATACATGCCAGAAATCTAATTGCTAATCCTAGATCATTTCCTTCCTTTCCCATTCCTTTCTTCCTTCCCAATTCCTAGGACAGTATGATCGCTAAGGGGTGTCATCACTCATACCTAACGGATTAACATGGAAATAGATGCCAGAAATTTAATTGCTAATCCTAGATCATTTCCTTCCTTTCCCATTCCTTTCTTCCTTCCCAATTCCTCGGACAGTATGATCGCTAAGGGATGTCATCACTCATACCTAACGGATCAACATAGAAATAGATGCCAGAAATCTAATTGCTAATCCTAGATCATTTCCTTCCTTTCACATTCCTTTCTTCCTTCCCAATTCCTCGGACAGTATGATCGCTAAGGGGTGTCATCACTCATACCTAACGGATTAACATGGAAATAGATGCCAGAAATCTAATTGCTAATCCTAGATCATTTCCTTCCTTTCCCATTCCTTTCTTCCTTCCCAATTCCACGGACAGTATGATCGCTAAGGGATGTCATCACTCATACCTAACGGATTAACGTAGAAATACATGCCAGAAATCTAATTGCTAATCCTAGATCATTTCCTTCCTTTCCCATTCCTTTCTTCCTTCCTAATTCCACGGACAGTATGATCGCTAAGGGATGTCATCACTCATACCTAACGAATTAACGTAGAAATACATGCCAGAAATCTAATTGCTAATCCTAGATCTTTTCCTTCCTTTCCCATTCCTTTCTTCCTTCCCAATTCCACGGACAGTATGATCGCTAAGGGATGTCATCACTCATACCTAACGGATTAACGTGGAAATACATGCCAGAAATCTAATTGCTAATCCTGGATCATTTCCTTCCTTTCCCATTCCTTTCTTCCTTCCCAATTCCTCGGACAGTATGATCGCTAAGGGGTGTCATCACTCATACCTAACGGATTAACATGGAAATAGATGCCAGAAATCAAATTGCTAATCCTAGATCATTTCCTTCCTTTCCCATTCCTTTCTTCCTTCCCAATTCCTCGGACAGTATGATCGCTAAGGGATGTCATCACTCATACCTAACGGATTAACATGGAAATAGATGCCATAAATCTAATTGCTAATCCTAGATCATTTCCTTCCTTTCCCATTCCTTTCTTCCTTCCCAATTCCTCGGACAGTATGATCGCTAAGGGATGTCATCACTCATACCTAACGGATTAACGTAGAAATACATGCCAGAAATCTAATTGCTAATCCTAGATCATTTCCTTCCTTTCCCATTCCTTTCTTCCTTCCTAATTCCACGGACAGTATGATCGCTAAGGGATGTCATCACTCATACCTAACGAATTAACGTAGAAATACATGCCAGAAATCTAATTGCTAATCCTAGATCATTTCCTTCCTTTCCCATTACTTTCTTCCTTCCCAATTCCACGGACAGTATGATCGCTAAGGGATGTCATCACTCATACCTAACGGATTAACGTGGAAATACATGCCAGAAATCTAATTGCTAATCCTAGATCATTTCCTTCCTTTCCCATTCCTTTCTTCCTTCCCAATTCCTCGTACAGTATGATCGCTAAGGGGTGTCATCACTCATACGTAACGGATTAACATGGAAATAGATGCCAGAAATCTAATTGCTAATCCTAGATCATTTCCTTCCTTTCCCATTCCTTTCTTCCTTCCCAATTCCTCGGACAGTATGATCGCTAAGGGATGTCATCACTCATACCTAACGGATTAACATGGAAATAGATGCCAGAAATCTAATTGCTAATCCTAAATCATTTCCTTCCTTTCCCATTCCTTTCTTCCTTCCCAATTCCTCGGACAGTATGATCGCTAAGGGATGTCATCACTCATACCTAACGGATTAACGTGGAAATACATGCCAGAAATCTAATTGTTAATCCTAGATCATTTCCTTCCTTTCCCATTCCTTTCTTTATTCACAATTCCACGGACAGTATGATCGCTAAGGGATGTCATCACTCATACCTAACGGATTAACGTGGAAATACATGGCAGAAATCTAATTGCTAATCCTAGATCCTTTCCTTCCTTCCACATTCCTTTCTTCCTTCCCAATTCCTCGGACAGTATGATCGCTAAGGGATGTCATCACTCATACCTAACGGATTAACATGGAAATACATGCCAGAAATGTAATTGCTAATCCTAGATCATTTCCTTCCTTTCCCATTCCTTTCTTCCTTCCCAATTCCTCGGACAGTATGATCGCTAAGGGATGTCATCACTCATACCTAACGGATTAACGTGGAAATACATGCCAGAAATCTAATTGCTAATCCTAGATCATTTCCTTCCTTTCCCATTCCTTTCTTCCTTCCCAATTCCACGGACAGTATGATCGCTAAGGGATGTCATCACTCATACCTAACGGATTAAGGTGGAAATACATGGCAGAAATCTAATTGCTAATCCTAGATCATTTCCTTCCTTTCCCATTCCTTTCTTGCTTCCCAATTCTACGGACAGTATGATCGCTAAGGGATGTCATCACTCATACCTAACGGATTAACGTAGGAATACATGCCAGAAATCTAATTGCTAATCCTAGATCATTTCCTTCCTTTCCCATTCCTTTCTTCCTTCCCAATTCCACGGACAGTATGATCGCTAAGGGATGTCATCACTAATACCTAACGGATTAACGTAGAAATACATGCCAGAAATCTAATTGCTAATCCTAGATCATTTCCTTCCTTTCCCATTCCTTCCTTCCTTCCCAATTCCACGGACAGTATGATCGCTAAGGGATGTCATCACTCATACCTAACGGATTAACGTGGAAATACATGCCAGAAATCTAATTGCTAAACCTAGATCATTTCCTTCCTTTCCCATTCCTTTCTTCCTTCCCAATTCCACGGACAGTATGATCGCTAAGGGATGTCATCACTCATACCTAACGGATTAACGTAGGAATACATGCCAGAAATCTAATTGCTAATCCTAGATCATTTCCTTCCTTTCCCATTCCTTTCTTCCTTCCCAATTCCACGGACAGTATGATCGCTAAGGGATGTCATGACTCATACCTAACGAATTAACGTAGAAATACATGCCAGAAATCCAATTGCCAATCCTAGATCATTTCCTTCCTTTCCCATTCCTTTCTTCCTTCCCAATTCCACGGACAGTATGATCGCTAAGGGATGTCATCACTCATACCTAACGGATTAACGTAGGAATACATGCCAGAAATCTAATTGCTAATCCTAGATCATTTCCTTCCTTTCCCATTCCTTTCTTCCTTCCCAATTCCAAGGACAGTACGATCGCTAAGGGATGTCATCACTCATACCTAACGGATTAACATGGAAATAGATGCCAGAAATCTAATTGCTAATCCTAGATCATTTCCTTCCTTTCCCATTCCTTTCTTCCTTCCCAATTCCACGGACAGTATGATCGCTAAGGGATGTCATCACTCATACCTAACGGATTAACGTAGAACTACATGCCAGAAATCTAATTGCTAATCCTAGATCATTTCCTTCCTTTCCCATTCCTTTCTTTCTTCCCAATTCCACGGACAGTATGATCGCTAAGGGATATCATCACTCATACCTAACGGATTAACGTGGAAATACATGCCAGAAATCTAATTGCTAATCCTAGATCATTTCCTTCCTTTCCCATTCCTTTCTTCCTTCCCAATTCCTCGGACAGTATGATCGCTAAGGGGTGTCATTACTCATACCTAACGGATTAACATGGAAATAGATGCCAGAAATCTAATTGCTAATCCTAGATCATTTCCTTCCTTTCCCATTCCTTTCTTCCTTCCCAATTCCTCGGACAGTATGATCGCTAAGGGATGTCATCACTCATACCTAATGGATTAACGTGGAAATACATGCCAGAAATCTAATTGCTAATCCTAGATCATTTCCTTCCTTTCCCATTCCTTTCTTCCTTCCCAATTCCACGGACAGTATGATCGCTAAGGGATGTCATCACTCATACCTAACGGATTAACGTGGAAATACATGCCAGAAATCTAATTGCTAAACCTAGATCATTTCCTTCCTTTCCCATTCCTTTCTTCCTTCCCAATTCCACGGACAGTATGATCGCTAAGGGATGTCATCACTCATACCTAACGGATTAACGTAGGAATACATGCCAGAAATCTAATTGCTAATCCTAGATCATTTACTTCCTTTCCCATTCCTTTCTTCCTTCCCAATTCCACGGACAGTATGATCGCTAAGGGATGTCATGACTCATACCTAACGAATTAACGTAGAAATACATGCCAGAAATCTAATTGCTAATCCTAGATCATTTCCTTCCTTTCCCATTCCTTTCTTCCTTCCCAATTCCACGGACAGTATGATCGCTAAGGGATGTCATCACTCATACCTAACGGATTAACGTAGGAATACATGCCAGAAATCTAATTGCTAATCCTAGATCATTTCCTTCCTTTCCCATTCCTTTCTTCCTTCCCAATTCCTCGGACAGTATGATCGCTAAGGGGTGTCATCACTCATACCTAACGGATTAACATGGAAATAGATGCCAGAAATCTAATTGCTAATCCTAGATCATTTCCTTCCTTTCCCATTCCTTTCTTCCTTCCCAATTCCTCGGACAGTATGATCGCTAAGGGATGTCATCACTCATACCTAACGGATCAACATAGAAATAGATGCCAGAAATCTAATTGCTAATCCTAGATCATTTCCTTCCTTTCACATTCCTTTCTTCCTTCCCAATTCCTCGGACAGTATGATCGCTAAGGGGTGTCATCACTCATACCTAACGGATTAACATGGAAATAGATGCCAGAAATCTAATTGCTAATCCTAGATCATTTCCTTCCTTTCCCATTCCTTTCTTCCTTCCCAATTCCACGGACAGTATGATCGCTAAGGGATGTCATCACTCATACCTAACGGATTAACGTAGAAATACATGCCAGAAATCTAATTGCTAATCCTAGATCATTTCCTTCCTTTCCCATTCCTTTCTTCCTTCCTAATTCCACGGACAGTATGATCGCTAAGGGATGTCATCACTCATACCTAACGAATTAACGTAGAAATACATGCCAGAAATCTAATTGCTAATCCTAGATCTTTTCCTTCCTTTCCCATTCCTTTCTTCCTTCCCAATTCCACGGACAGTATGATCGCTAAGGGATGTCATCACTCATACCTAACGGATTAACGTGGAAATACATGCCAGAAATCTAATTGCTAATCCTGGATCATTTCCTTCCTTTCCCATTCCTTTCTTCCTTCCCAATTCCTCGGACAGTATGATCGCTAAGGGGTGTCATCACTCATACCTAACGGATTAACATGGAAATAGATGCCAGAAATCAAATTGCTAATCCTAGATCATTTCCTTCCTTTCCCATTCCTTTCTTCCTTCCCAATTCCTCGGACAGTATGATCGCTAAGGGATGTCATCACTCATACCTAACGGATTAACATGGAAATAGATGCCATAAATCTAATTGCTAATCCTAGATCATTTCCTTCCTTTCCCATTCCTTTCTTCCTTCCCAATTCCTCGGACAGTATGATCGCTAAGGGATGTCATCACTCATACCTAACGGATTAACGTGGAAATACATGGCAGAAATCTAATTGCTAATCCTAGATCATTTCCTTCCTTTCCCATTCCTTTCTTCCTTCCCAATTCCACGGACAGTATGATCGCTAAGGGATGTCATCACTCATACCTAACGGATTAACGTAGAAATACATGCCAGAAATCTAATTGCTAATCCTAGATAATTTCCTTCCTTTCCCATTCCTTTCTTCCTTCCTAATTCCACGGACAGTATAATCGCTAAGGGATGTCATCACTCATACCTAACGAATTAACGTAGAAATACATGCCAGAAATCTAATTGCTAATCCTAGATCATTTCCTTCCTTTCCCATTCCTTTCTTCCTTCCCAATTCCACGGACAGTATGATCGCTAAGGGATGTCATCACTCATACCTAACGGATTAACGTGGAAATACATGCCAGAAATCTAATTCCTAATCCTAGATCATTTCCTTCCTTTCCCATTCCTTTCTTCCTTCCCAATTCCTCGGACAGTATGATCGCTAAGGGGTGTCATCACTCATACCTAACGGATTAACATGGAAATAGATGCCAGAAATCTAATTGCTAATCCTAGATCATTTCCTTCCTTTCCCATTCCTTTCTTCCTTCCCAATTCCTCGGACAGTATGATCGCTAAGGGATGTCATCACTCATACCTAACGGATCAACATAGAAATAGATGCCAGAAATCTAATTGCTAATCCTAGATCATTTCCTTCCTTTCCCATTCCTTTCTTCCTTCCCAATTCCTCGTACAGTATGATCGCTAAGGGGTGTCATCACTCATACGTAACGGATTAACATGGAAATAGATGCCAGAAATCTAATTGCTAATCCTAGATCATTTCCTTCCTTTCCCATTCCTTTCTTCCTTCCCAATTCCTCGGACAGTATGATCGCTAAGGGATGTCATCACTCATACCTAACGGATTAACATGGAAATAGATGCCAGAAATCTAATTGCTAATCCTAGATCATTTCCTTCCTTTCCCATTCCTTTCTTCCTTCCCAATTCCTCGGACAGTATGATCGCTAAGGGATGTCATCACTCATACCTAACGGATTAACGTGGAAATACATGCCAGAAATCTAATTGTTAATCCTAGATCATTTCCTTCCTTTCCCATTCCTTTCTTTATTCACAATTCCACGGACAGTATGATCGCTAAGGGATGTCATCACTCATACCTAACGGATTAACGTGGAAATACATGGCAGAAATCTAATTGCTAATCCTAGATCCTTTCCTTCCTTCCCCATTCCTTTCTTCCTTCCCAATTCCTCGGACAGTATGATCGCTAAGGGATGTCATCACTCATACCTAACGGATTAACATGGAAATACATGCCAGAAATGTAATTGCTAATCCTAGATCATTTCCTTCCTTTCCCATTCCTTTCTTCCTTCCCAATTCCTCGGACAGTATGATCGCTAAGGGATGTCATCACTCATACCTAACGGATTAACGTGGAAATACATGCCAGAAATCTAATTGCTAATCCTAGATCATTTCCTTCCTTTCCCATTCCTTTCTTCCTTCCCAATTAAACGGACAGTATGATCGCTAAGGGATGTCATCACTCATACCTAACGGATTAAGGTGGAAATACATGGCAGAAATCTAATTGCTAATCCTAGATCATTTCCTTCCTTTCCCATTCCTTTCTTGCTTCCCAATTCTACGGACAGTATGATCGCTAAGGGATGTCATCACTCATACCTAACGGATTAACGTAGGAATACATGCCAGAAATCTAATTGCTAATCCTAGATCATTTCCTTCCTTTCCCATTCCTTTCTTCCTTCCCAATTCCACGGACAGTATGATCGCTAAGGGATGTCATCACTAATACCTAACGGATTAACGTAGAAATACATGCCAGAAATCTAATTGCTAATCCTAGATCATTTCCTTCCTTTCCCATTCCTTCCTTCCTTCCCAATTCCACGGACAGTATGATCGCTAAGGGATGTCATCACTCATACCTAACGGATTAACGTGGAAATACATGCCAGAAATCTAATTGCTAAACCTAGATCATTTCCTTCCTTTCCCATTCCTTTCTTCCTTCCCAATTCCACGGACAGTATGATCGCTAAGGGATGTCATCACTCATACCTAACGGATTAACGTAGGAATACATGCCAGAAATCTAATTGCTAATCCTAGATCATTTCCTTCCTTTCCCATTCCTTTCTTCCTTCCCAATTCCACGGACAGTATGATCGCTAAGGGATGTCATGACTCATACCTAACGAATTAACGTAGAAATACATGCCAGAAATCCAATTGCCAATCCTAGATCATTTCCTTCCTTTCCCATTCCTTTCTTCCTTCCCAATTCCACGGACAGTATGATCGCTAAGGGATGTCATCACTCATACCTAACGGATTAACGTAGGAATACATGCCAGAAATCTAATTGCTAATCCTAGATCATTTCCTTCCTTTCCCATTCCTTTCTTCCTTCCCAATTCCAAGGACAGTACGATCGCTAAGGGATGTCATCACTCATACCTAACGGATTAACATGGAAATAGATGCCAGAAATCTAATTGCTAATCCTAGATCATTTCCTTCCTTTCCCATTCCTTTCTTCCTTCCCAATTCCACGGACAGTATGATCGCTAAGGGATGTCATCACTCATACCTAACGGATTAACGTAGAACTACATGCCAGAAATCTAATTGCTAATCCTAGATCATTTCCTTCCTTTTCCATTCCTTTCTTTCTTCCCAATTCCACGGACAGTATGATCGCTAAGGGATATCATCACTCATACCTAACGGATTAACGTGGAAATACATGCCAGAAATCTAATTGCTAATCCTAGATCATTTCCTTCCTTTCCCATTCCTTTCTTCCTTCCCAATTCCTCGGACAGTATGATCGCTAAGGGGTGTCATTACTCATACCTAACGGATTAACATGGAAATAGATGCCAGAAATCTAATTGCTAATCCTAGATCATTTCCTTCCTTTCCCATTCCTTTCTTCCTTCCCAATTCCTCGGACAGTATGATCGCTAAGGGATGTCATCACTCATACCTAATGGATTAACGTGGAAATACATGCCAGAAATGTAATTGCTAATCCTAGATCATTTCCTTCCTTTCCCATTCCTTTCTTCCTTCCCAATTCCACGGACAGTATGATCGCTAAGGGATGTCATCACTCATACCTAACGGATTAACGTGGAAATACATGCCAGAAATCTAATTGCTAAACCTAGATCATTTCCTTCCTTTCCCATTCCTTTCTTCCTTCCCAATTCCACGGACAGTATGATCGCTAAGGGATGTCATCACTCATACCTAACGGATTAACGTAGGAATACATGCCAGAAATCTAATTGCTAATCCTAGATCATTTCCTTCCTTTCCCATTCCTTTCTTCCTTCCCAATTCCACGGACAGTATGATCGCTAAGGGATGTCATGACTCATACCTAACGAATTAACGTAGAAATACATGCCAGAAATCTAATTGCTAATCCTAGATCATTTCCTTCCTTTCCCATTCCTTTCTTCCTTCCCAATTCCACGGACAGTATGATCGCTAAGGGATGTCATCACTCATACCTAACGGATTAACGTAGGAATACATGCCAGAAATCTAATTGCTAATCCTAGATCATTTCCTTCCTTTCCCATTCCTTTCTTCCTTCCCAATTCCAAGGACAGTACGATCGCTAAGGGATGTCATCACTCATACCTAACGGATTAACATGGAAATAGATGCCAGAAATCTAATTGCTAATCCTAGATCATTTCCTTCCTTTCCCATTCCTTTCTTCCTTCCCAATTCCACGGACAGTATGATCGCTAAGGGATGTCATCACTCATACCTAACGGATTAACGTAGAACTACATGCCAGAAATCTAATTGCTAATCCTAGATCATTTCCTTCCTTTCCCATTCCTTTCTTTCTTCCCAATTCCACGGACAGCATGATCGCTAAGGGATATCATCACTCATACCTAACGGATTAACGTGGAAATACATGCCAGAAATCTAATTGCTAATCCTAGATCATTTCCTTCCTTTCCCATTCCTTTCTTCCTTCCCAATTCCTCGGACAGTATGATCGCTAAGGGGTGTCATTACTCATACCTAACGGATTAACATGGAAATAGATGCCAGAAATCTAATTGCTAATCCTAGATCATTTCCTTCCTTTCCCATTCCTTTCTTCCTTCCCAATTCCTCGGACAGTATGATCGCTAAGGGATGTCATCACTCATACCTAATGGATTAACGTGGAAATACATGGCAGAAATCTAATTGCTAATCCTAGATCATTTCCTTCCTTTCCCATTCCTTTCTTCCTTCCCAATTCCACGGACAGTATGATCGCTAAGGGATGTCATCACTCATACCTAATGGATTAACGTGGAAATACATGCCTGAAATCTAATTGCTAATCCTAGATCATTTCCTTCCTTTCCCATTCCTTTCTTCCTTCCCAATTCCACGGACAGTATGATCGCTAAGGGATATCATCACTCATACCTAACGGATTAACGTAGAAATACATGCCAGAAATCTAATTGCTAATCCTAGATCATTTCCTTCCTTTCCCATTCCTTTCTTCCTTCCCAATTCCACGGACAGTATGATCGCTAAGGGATGTCATCACTCATACCTAACGGATTAACGTAGAAATACATGCCAGAAATCTAATTGCTAATCCTAGATCATTTCCTTCCTTTCCCATTCCTTTCTTCCTTCCTAATTCCACGGACAGTATGATCGCTAAGGGATGTCATCACTCATACCTAACGAATTAACGTAGAAATACATGCCAGAAATCTAATTGCTAATCCTAGATCATTTCCTTCCTTTCCCATTCCTTCCTTCCTTCCCAATTCCACGGACAGTATGATCGCTAAGGGATGTCATCACTCATACCTAACGGATTAACGTGGAAATACATGCCAGAAATCTAATTGCTAATCCTAGATCATTTCCTTCCTTTCCCATTCCTTTCTTCCTTCCCAATTCCTCGGACAGTATGATCGCTAAGGGGTGTCATCACTCATACCTAACGGATTAACATGGAAATACATGCCAGAAATCTAATTGCTAATCCTAGATCATTTCCTTCCTTTCCCATTCCTTTCTTCCTTCCCAATTCCTCGGACAATATGATCGCTAAGGGATGTCATCACTCATACCTAACGGATTAACATAGAAATAGATGCCAGAAATCTAATTGCTAATCCTAGATCATTTCCTTCCTTTCCCATTCCTTTCTTCCTTCCCAATTCCTCGGACAATATGATCGCTAAGGGATGTCATCACTCATACCTAACGGATTAACATAGAAATAGATGCCAGAAATCTAATTGCTAATCCTAGATCATTTCCTTCCTTTCCCATTCCTTTCTTCCTTCCCAATTCCTCGGACAGTATGATCGCTAAGGGGTGTCATCACTCATACCTAACGGATTAACATGGAAATAGATGCCAGAAATCTAATTGCTAATCCTAGATCATTTCCTTCCTTTCCCATTCCTTTCTTCCTTCCCAATTCCTCGGACAGTATGATCGCTAAGGGATGTCATCACTCATACCTAACGGATTAACATGGAAATAGATGCCAGAAATCTAATTGCTAATCCTAGATCATTTCCTTCCTTTCCCATTCCTTTCTTCCTTCCCAATTCCTCGGACAGTATGATCGCTAAGGGATGTCATCACTCATACCTAACGGATTAACGTGGAAATACATGCCAGAAATCTAATTGTTAATCCTAGATCATTTCCTTCCTTTCCCATTCCTTTCTTCCTTCCCAATTCCACGGACAGTATGATCGCTAAGGGATGTCATCACTCAAACTTAACGGATTAACGTGGAAATACATGTCAGAAATCTAATTGCTAATCCTAGATCATTTCTTTCCTTTCCCATTCCTTTCTTCCTTCCCAATTCCTCGGACAGTATGATCGCTAAGGGATGTCATCACTCATACCTAACGGATTAACATGGAAATACATGCCAGAAATGTAATTGCTAATCCTAGATCATTTCCTTCCTTTCCCATTCCTTTCTTCCTTCCCAATTCCTCGGACAGTATGATCGCTAAGGGATGTCATCACTCATACCTAACGGATTAACGTGGAAATACATGCCAGAAATCTAATTGCTAATCCTAGATCATTTCCTTCCTTTCCCATTCCTTTCTTCCTTCCCAATTCCTCGGACAGTATGATCGCTAAGGGATGTCATCACTCATACCTAACGGATTAACATGGAAATACATGCCAGAAATCTAATTGCTAATCCTAGTCCTAATCATTAACCATTTGCTTCTTAAATTTTGTTCACTTTTCTGTAGGAAATACTTATAAAGTCTCATTTTTGCCGTTATTGTGGAATACATGAAATTTAATGAACCTCATGCATCAATCTTGACCAAGCAAATACATAGAAAGTACGCTTGATTGTTGCTATGAATTCCAAAGTTCAGATATGCTTCAATTATCACCCTGTGTTATCGCTGGAACGTTGGTTTTAAAGGATCGTTTTCAGGCCTCGAACGCATCTTGTGTTCTTCATTAGAAACAAATGATTTTTCAATCTAAAATGGTAGATTTTCTTACAATCGCATCATCCATGCTGGTAAGGTCCCGTACGTTAAATGCAAAAGCAACGTTGCCGCTTCAGCTAGCTCTTCCCTTTGGCCCTTACCATACTAACAATACAATATTGTTGGGAAACGGATTCGGAGTATTCTACGTTCCCTCACACAACAATGGGCACGTTGTCCATTCGAACAGTCTGCTGAATATAGAGCGCTTAAATAGTATGGAGACTTACCAGGAGACGCATACCCAGAATTTTTTGTTGGGAGCGATCCTTTTTTTGGGGGGGGGTTAACATTAACGAATCACAACGTCTATGTTTATAGTGTTGAACGGGTATTATTCTGCACCGGAAAAAAATGGTAAGTAATTGTAAAATACTTCCACTTATATTTTCTGGAAAAAAAATGATAGAACTAGATGTTTTTATAAGATTAACAGTGCAGATGAAGTGTAAGATCAAATTTTCATGCCACATCAATCACTCTCTTTTAAAATAAATATAGTTTTAATGAGAAAGTGTACAAATGTACACTCATGTCCAAAATAATTGTCGCATGTCTATGAATGTCTTATTGTTGAAATATCATTTGATAATGATGTTGCAGGGCACTTTTAATACTGATACTATATGTATAATCGGGAAGTGTATATTTGTGGTAAATTTTCATAGGAAAAGAATTATAAACACGAAAATTGGAATGAGTAAAACAAAATGTTGCTAAATGAACAAAAAATGTTATATTTTCGTTTTATTGTTTTTATTTACTGCTCTTTTGACATGAAATTTGCCACATATGTGTCTTTGCCGATTATACACATACTAACATTATAAGAAATACCGGGCGAATTCGTTATCAAATTTTATTGCTATAACGACATATTTATAGACATGCGACAATAATTTTGGACGTTAGTATACATATGTGTTGAGTTACGAAGATTTTTTTTGGCGGGTGGGCAGACCCGGTGGACTCTCCCTTGAGTGCTCCCCCTACTTGCCAATGTGGATAGTGCAATTATAAAAATTCTACAATTTTAGATAGAAAACTATCGATTTGTGAGAACTTTACCCTATTTCCAGTTTTTCGTATCTTCACTCATAACTTAGTAGACAATGGTCCACAATTTTTTATATACTCGTTTTACACTGTTGCCTGCCGTTGCCAATTTGCCTGCAACTTTCGTTTTTTTTTTTTTTTTTTTTAAGTTGCCACAACTGCCGTTCATTAGTTATGTTTAATTATTTTCTTCAAATCTACCGAGAAATACTAAAATATTTTAAGGATTGTACGGCTGAAAGTTATACTACCTAGGTAGTATAAGTCATGTTGTCAAAAAGAAAATGACTTAGACACAAAACTAATCCCAGATAAATTAGTCTGTTAACAGAAAAAGTGACAAGTCAGAACTTCCATCTGAAGGATGGTAAATTTCAACAGTTGACTGTGAAAGTTCTAACGATATAGGAAGTAATAGCTATTTTGGTTATTAGAAAACTGATGTTTCTTAAACAAGAAAATATGGCTTTTGTTATTACAACTTTCACCCGTCCAACTGACTCAAAATAATTGAAGAATTTCAGGTAATCACTTATCGTCCTTGTATTAAGAATGTCACCATCTGTAAAAAAAATCTTGAATTTATTTAAAGAAATGTGTTTTATTAAATAGTTATAAATACGCCTAAAACCAGTAGTTGTGTGGCCGAGCTCGTTCGTTCTCTAACAAGGAACCCTAGGTATCTATCAGAGCCCGATTTTCATGAAACTTTGTGTATAGAGAGAGTACCTCGGGAAACTCTCACAGCCAAAATTGTAGCTGCAGAGTCCAAGACGTTGGGACACTAGGGCCCGAGAAAGATCAAAAATTGGAACGCTACATTAAGGACATGGTGAGAAAATGCACGTTTTTCTTTAAAAGTAATCATTGTAACGACACGAAATGAGCATACATGGATACGAGATGGTCGATATGATCTGTTAAAATTTATGAAAAGAATATCCGCCATCTTGAAAGAGGCCATGTTGAAACTTGTGCGATTGGTGTAAATGAGAAGAGGGTCATCTGATGCATTAATTTGAACGCAAATTGCCACAGAAACCTGTTGGTGAAGTCTGTTGTGGAATTACATTATTCTTGTGCTTCTGGTAGAGTGGTTTAGGTACAAGATATCAAAGTGTATCTTATGACACTCAAGCAGATGCAGATTATGGAGCGCTATGAGTGGGATCAGGAACTAGAAAACCGAGCGAAATAAAATTTTAGCACTACATCATTTGTGTCACAGTCAACATGCAACTGGTGTGGATGTGCTGATATGACGCGTTCAATCTTCATAATAATGTCATGGTTGACATTACCTTTTAACTTTTTATTAGAGTTAAATTAATTCGAACAGAAATCAGAACGTCATATCAGTCCACCTATAGCGCTCCATACCCTGCATCTTTTCGAGTGTCATGAGATACACTTTGCTTATTTTGTACTTAAATCACTCTACCAGAAGCACAGGAATAATGTAATCCCACAACAGACTTCACCAACAGGTTTCTGTGGCAATTTGCGTTCAAATTAATGCATCGGATGACCCTCTTCTCATTTACACCAATCGCACAAGTTTCAACATGGCCTCTTTCAAGATGGCGGATATTCTTTTCATAAATTTTAACAGATCATATCGACCATCTCGTATCCATGTATGCTCATTTCGTGTCGTTACAATGATTACTTTTAAAGAAAAACGTGCATTTTCTCACCATGTCCTTAATGTACTGACGTTCCAATTTTTGATCTTTCTCGGGCCCTAGTGTCCCAACGTCTTGGACTCTGCAGCTACAATTTTGGCTGTGAGAGTTTCTCAAGGTACTCTCTCTATATACAACGTTTCATGAAAATCGGGCTCTGATAGATACCTAGGGTTCCTTGTAAGAAATATTAAATTCTCGGAAGACCATATTTCTCTCTGGAAATTGAGCTTCATCTAGCTAAGCTGTTAGGATACGCGCCTTTGGCGTGAGGGACTCGGGTTCGATTCCTGGCGGGAGCTCACATGGTTCGGATTCCACATTAAGCTGTAGGTCCATATGTTTATAGTCTCGCTGCTGAAAGGGTCGCCAAACTAAAAGTCAAATCAAACAATCTCAGGAAAATTAAAATTATCAAAAACAAGGGTGTTATTTGGGGAGAGCAGATGCAATTGCACCCCCCATTTTTGAGGAACACGTGCTCTTTTTAATAAATTGTACCTAATGTATTAATAAAAAATATGAAACTCTTATATAGGTGGACAATCTTACCCCCCTTAAAGAGGTAGATCTAGTCCAGGGCCGCAGGAGCCTAGCAACCCCAGTTTCTGAGTGAAAACCCTAATTTAAGCTATTGTTTATCAAAGTTTATAGTAAACTCATGATATACCTGTGATAGTCTGGCTTCTAGCTCCCCCCTCCCCACTTTTTACCTTCTAGATCCGTCACTGTCCTCTTCTTTGACAAAACTTGAAATAACACTATCGTTACCAATAAAAACTACAGTAGCTTTTCTTTTCTATTTTCTTTCTTTTTTTGTGTGTGTGTGTGTGTGTAAATATATTTTCTACAAAATTTCAAATAATTCTTTAGTATTCAGTTACCATCTTTTTAAGAAGGCGAGCAGTTAACGGGATCCAAACCTTTTCGTAGTGCTTGACATTATATCCTTTTGCTTCTACTAACTTCCACCGCGTTCTCCAATAGTTCTCTCTTTGATCAGCTTCTGTTACAGCTCTTGGAAGTTTTACTTTCGTTCCTTTTCACTGTGGCTCAGGAAGTGTGACTTGACTGGTGCTCTAATAAGTATGGTCGTCCTGTGCTTACAAACTTTGTGAAACGATAATACTCATGAAATAGTATTGTAAACATAATTGGATTAACGGATATTGAGGCCTCTCTTTCAATACGAACAGAATTGTCAAACGTTCGTCGAATAATTGAAACTGCTATTTATAGTTAGTTTAACATGTACTACCATGAGCAAAATAAATGACGCGTCTCTTTATTTTGAAGTTTTTTGAAAATATCTCCGTTTTCTTTATATGTTCGAAATTTCGGAAGGTTTCCCCAGCAGGACAGGTTAATAACAAACCCGTTTTTAATATTTGTGTTAGATATTAGCTTAAAATAAAGAAATTAGAAGCAAAAAACATTAAATCGCAGAAATCTTGAGAATTACCAACTCTGCTAAAGTGGGAAATTTTCAAGAACACGAGGGAATTCTGCATTTCAACACGAAGCAGCGACATCTATGTCATTGAGAGAAGCGTGGATTAGATCTACAAACGACAATTTTAACGAAATATTTCTAGTATGTGTTATTATATACATTATCAGCGAACTCCAAATATATGAATCTATGCTAAGTATTAACGTATAGATAGTGCAAATAGTGGAAATTACCTATGGAAAAAGACGAATTGTTAGCCCAATCGTAATGAAAAATCGTCTTTACTGTAGAACAGGTTCAGCTTACGTAAGAGAGCAAATAGCTCAGTTAGGTAAAGCAACGAGTTTGTATACCGAAGGTAGACGGTTAAATCCCGTGGAAGTACTGTTGTCATTTTTATCACTAAGGTTATTTTATTAATTTTTATTTGGGAAAGAATCAAATTGTAACATATGTGTAAAACTCATGACGATACCAAAAAAAAAAAAAAGAGAGAGAGAGAGAGAGAAAATATCGTCGCATTTGCATTAGTGTCTCTAATTTTTGTTTGCAAACAGATTCGTAATTATTTCCCCTGTGCTCACTGATGCATAACGAATGTTTTCCAGTAAATGTTAATTCTAATTTGGAGAATTTTATAGTTTCACAATGTTTCTCACTACATAGTCTTCTATCTACGTGTTTGGATATTTTGATAACAGATTTCCCTATTAAATGTTTAATTTTCTCTATAAATATTTGTCTTAAATTGAAATTGTTTTGAATTTACTACATAAGCAAAGTTGCCCGAAGGAGGGGAGCTCAAGTAATAGATATTCTACGTAAAAGCAACCTATTGTAGAATGATGATGCTTCTTACCTTCAGCACATAATCTTAACGTTAGTCAGAGAGAGAAAAATCCTGGTTTTTCCTCCTCTATGACCACCCATGTTAAACCTCTACATATCATTGTTCGTCTCACATAACTTCGGCTCTCCAAAGACATTCATATTTATTATTATTATTATTATTATTATTATTATTATTATTATTATTATTATTATTATTATTATTATTACTATTATTATTATTATTATTATTATTATTATTATTATTATTATTATTATTATTATTATTATTATTATTATTAAGGAATATGCCACCCTTACATAATGTTGTAACTTTACACATCTTAGTTTAAAGTGCTTTCTTTAGTAATAATTTGAGCAACCACGTCACAAAATTTAAAATGTATGAGGGGGCACGACGTTTTATTTCCCCTCCTCTCTTTTCAGCACTCTCCAACAGAAGGTATATAATTTCTGAGAAGCAGGGCAGACAAAATGAATAAGAAATATATTTAGAGCATCCTTTCCTCCTTCGTGAATGTAATATCACGTAGCATTTTTTATTCTACTGAAGACAACCCTAGGCCGTTATGGTTAGGTAACAAAAGAAATACCTAATATATTTATAGCGCCCCTTATCTGTAATATTACCTCTTCTTTATTTGTTCGAGGCTTCCTTACACAACCAAGGGTGACAAAAAGAATAGGAAAAGTGTCTAAAGATTACAAAAGACTTTATATTTTGTCAGAAACAAGGCAGTATATACACAACATTGCTTTCCTTAACAAGTGTTTCACCCTTGAGTCGCTTATAAAATTATGCAGAATAACTTTTGCCGATCATTGTTCTAGAGGGATTTGTCCATAATGGTTTGGTGTCGAGCTAATAACGATAAGTATATTTATTTACATCACTGTTAAAGAAATAGCAAACTTTCTGAAAGGAACTTACTTAGGAACAGGGCCGTGCTGGGATACTAATGAGGGCGGTGGACAAGTCTACTAAAAGGGCGCCTATACAAACGGGAATATATATATATATATAATTATATATATAAAGAGAGAGAGAGAGGAGAGAGAGACTTTGAAAGAAAGTATGGGTGCCATTTTATATCAAAATCACCACCAAATTTGTTTTAGTATTAACGTAAATAGTTAACCTCGAATCGAAATTCTCTTTACTACAGTCAAACTTTTTAGTTCCTGTAATAACATTTCTGTCATATAAAAAGAAGCTAAATGTATCAACAACTTAATATAGCACGCCTATGACGCAGGAGGCTCATTGCCGCGTTTACAAAAGCTCTCCATTGATTTCTGTTCTTAGGAAACTGAACCCAAATTCTATTTTATATTTCAATCTCTGCGAGAACCATTTTAATATTGTCCTCCCATCTGCGCCTCGGTCTTCCTAACCGTCATTTTCCTATTTGGATTTCCAGTTACATCTTCGAAAGCGTTTCTAATTTCTTCCATTCTGGCTACATGAAATGGCTATTAGAGCCTCATAGACTTGAAGACCCTAACAATGTTTGGTAAAAGGTATAAAATTATGCAGTTTCTCCTTATGAAGTTTTCGCCTTTCCCCATTCCCGTTCATTTTGGAGTTCGAATATTGGTTTAAGAATCTTGTTTTCAAATTCTTTCAGTCTGCGATTTTCCCTCAGTCAGTTACAATGTTTCGTAACCATACAGTACAACAGGCATGGTTATCGTTTTATATTTTGAGCTACAAATTCATCAACACAATTAGCGACAACAAAAGATTTTTAACTGAATAATAGCACGAAATCCCTGCTTTCAGTTGACATCAAATTTGTTAGTGATTATGGTTTTGGTCTGTTAATAATGATCCTAGATATTTGAAAGTATCCACTTTGTCGAAAGAAAATATTATTTGGTATTTTAACGCATCCATAAAATGCAGTATTACGATCCCGACAAACTTCCATTTATTTAGTTTTCTCTGCATTTGCTTTTAAGCGTTAATTAATCCCTGCAAGCGTTAATTAAGATTTCTGCATTATTTCTATTATTCTATCATTACTTATTAAATTTACATCATCAGCATACGCCATAACCTGGCAAATACAATTCAGCTCTAGGATCTGATTGCTGTCTTTGATTTTCCTTATCGTGTTCTCCAGAGCAAAGTTATATAATAATGACGACAACGCATCTCCTTGTTTCAGGTCATTCTCAACGTGAAAGCTCGTGAACAAGAATTTCTCTACTCGAACCTTACTTTGGGATTCATTTAAACATATCTTAATTAATTCTTTTAACCTTTTTCGGTATTCAATATTCTGTAAACATGTTTTAATTGTTTCCCTCCTATCCGAGTCTAAAGTCAATAACTGATGTGCCAGGATATTGTATTTCCATTTCTTTTCAAGTATTAGTCGATTGGTAAATATCTGGTCGATAGTTGATCGATTTTACCTAAATCCGTTCTGATAATCTCCAATAATTTCATCTGCGTATGGAGTCAATCATGCTAATACAATGTTTAAGAGGATTTATTGGATGTTGACAGAAGAGAAATGTCTCGATAACTATTAAGTCTGTTTTGTTGCGTTTCTTCTGAACTGGAACAATGATTGATTCTCTTCAATCTTGTGGCAATTCTTCCTTGTTCCAGATAATGAAAATGAGTTTGTGTATCTTATTTTTCCCTTCCAACTAAAATTAAGTACACCAGAATTTCGTCTACACGCGGAGATGTGTGTTTATTTTTTTAAATAGCGATTTCTATTTCTGTTTGTTAGGTTCTGGAATATACGGTTATGCTGCATGCATTTCACTTTCTCCACGGTCATTAGTTTTTGACTATGTGTTAAGCAAATCGTCAAAGAAATCTTTCCATCTATTTAAGATGCTATCTGTATCAGTGAGAACTGTTCCTTTAGGTTTCTTTAATATATAAGTACGAAGTTGATAGCCTTTCTTAAGTTCGTTGATGCATTTATACATGTTCCGAATGTTTTTGTTTTCACTATTATCTTCAAGTTAATTAATTTTAACTTTTAAAAGTCGCGTTTCTTTGTTCTAAAAGTTTTAGAAGTCACTGCCAGATGATAATGAAATTTTATGTAGTTTTTTCGTTCGGATTTTGTAGCCAACGCAGTTTCTTCTGTTTTCTCTTCTCTGCTACTTTAGTACATTCCTGGTTGAACCATGGTTTGTGCCTAAGTATTTCTGCGCGCTCCAATATTTCTTTTGCTGAAATTTTAATGTTATCTCTAATTTCAACCAAGTATCGTGAACACTAGTGTACTCCGAACGTTCTAAAACCGAGAATTTATTCGACACTTCAATCTGGCTCCCCTCTCACCTGACTCTCCTCTATTAAAAAAAAATAAGCCGCTTCGTTTTCAGATATTGAATATTCCTTTATTCAACGATAGTCTCTCTCTTACTATCACAATCAACTCCGAACGACCGAACATCAGTTGCGCTAGACTGTTCTTTTCTGTCTACTAAAACAAGATCAGTTTGAATATGTGTTTTTCCATCTCATGAAGTCCAAGTATATGAATGTCGTGATGTTGGAATTTTGTAATCTTCACGATAAAGTTTCTGGATATTGCACAGTTCACGAGTCTAACGCCATTGTGACAACCTTCCTTATGCAAACATTTATTCCCTATAATCGGTTTCAAAATACCCTCTGGTCCTACCTTCGCATTGAAACCGCCTAACAGAATTTTCATATGGTATTGCAGGAGATGATCAAATACGCGTTCTATTCTTTCGTAAAAACTGTATTTTTAAAATCGCCATACTTATTTTCTGTTGGGGCATGTGCATTTAAAATAATATTACACCACCGATCCTTAAGAGAAGTGAAAGAAAATATATAATTAACAAATTCAACCTATGTAATTGCTGATATTACATATTCGTTTGTGAACGGAAAGCCCTGTTTCTAGTTGGTAATTTTTAATTTGTTCCCCTTTAAAGAACGTAAAATTTCCCGACTTGACTTCTCCATTTTTTTCTCATCTAACTTCCTGATATCCCACTAGATCCAACATCTATTTCTAAACTCATTTTTTTTTTTTTTTTTACAAATTTTAACGCGCCTGCCCTATAGAGACTTCTTACATTTCATGTTCCAAATCTTATGTCGATTTTACTTTGCGGAATTCGTGCCAAGTTATCAGTTCTGATCCGAGGATTCTCCGAACTTATCTGAACAAACCCTCCTTTTTTTTACACGATGAGGTTGTTAGCCTCACACCAAATTCTCAAGCTGGATTATCACCCCTTGTCTGTCCGCGAATGCTTACTCAGTATATTCGCAGCTAACCTCTATATCCCAGAGGCCTTCTCCTCGATCCACAACCTGAGGACGCGCCGTGCCGTGGTGACAGGAAGACCACATTTTACGGAAATTAATACAGCTATATTTCAGAAATACAACAGGTACTGATTATCTGAACACTGCTTTAAAACACACAGGAACAATCAATATGCTCGCATATATGGATGCATATTAAGACTGTGAAAGCTTCGATGCCGTAAAAATCATAAATTAGAGACTAGTGTCAGTATAGTATTACATAAATGCATCGTACGTTTGACTATCCGAAGTATTCTTGATTATCACATTGTTTCGTTTTATAGATATATACCGGTACCTTTATAATATTTTTGTAAGTGATTATACTCTTTATCTCTTCTCTGCCAATAGCAACTGTATGAATTTATAATACAAAACTGAAATACAGAAGAATAAAATAAAAAATATAATGTGATATTTCGCAGGGTATCCTATGTAAAGGGCGCCTTGTATTATTCACAGGTTCTGTAGCACCAGTCAGTATTTGAATGTATTAAACAAAGCTGGTATACAAGATAACTAAATGTGATCAGGATACACTTATCTATAATGTGATGTTTTGCAGGGCGCCTTAAGTATCTTTCACAGGTTCTTCGCCAACAGTAACTGTGTGTATTTATTGTACAGAACTGTGCTATACAGAAGAGTAAATAAAATCGTTCATCTTTGATGTAGTCTCGGAAGGGCGCCTAATGTAAAGAGTGCACTGCACCTTTCAGGGTTCTTTACCAATAAAACTGTAAGAATTTATTACTAAAAACTTGTACCATTATTTATAGTGTGATATTCCGGAGGGCGCACCGGGACACGTCCCGGTGTCCCGGTGGGCCAGCACGGGCCTGCTTAGGAAACAGATCTTCCTTCTACTTAGCCAGAGCCCACTCTGAAAAATTGCATCTGGCATTCTGAGTGAAAGTTCTATGGGACTATTAGAAAAATATATTCCCGTTTTCACGCTAATGGTAGAATTTCTTAAACAGTTATTGAATTACGTTCGAAGGGTAGGCGTAAATAGCGCCCCCGCAACAATGTGGCTTAGGGAACGCACAAACTGCAAGGCCAAAAAATATACAGAAAGTACGCAGGG
This sequence comes from Thermobia domestica, assembly GCF_964235325.1. Lineage (NCBI taxonomy): Eukaryota > Metazoa > Arthropoda > Insecta > Zygentoma > Lepismatidae > Thermobia > Thermobia domestica. Next base: position 45,402,035 of record NC_137454.1, on the reverse strand, counting down.
GCGGAGCAGGCCAAATTTTCACACGGGCAAAGTGACTTTTTGGCGCCCTTCCCCTAGTAGTAGCCTATATTTTACATTTTATCATAGTGTTTGTAATAGTTTAAACCAGGAGCGTCATTTCAGATTTTGCTTTGGGGGGGCGCAAGACCTCTTGATATAAGTGAAATTTCGCGTTTTTCACTGATTTACTACTATTCTAATGATAAAATCTATATACATCTCAAACTCACGGGGGGCAAATGCCCCTCCCTGCCCTCCCTAAATGACGCCCCTGTTTTAAACCCATTTTCAAAAAGAAATCAATTACCTAGGAAAAGTTCACAAAGAATATGGCACGCTATAAACAATACCAACTCCACCCCCCTGGTCTGGTGGCTAGCACGCCTGCCTTCTGTGGTACCGGGTCCAATTCCCGGTGGATTACTGTTGAACGATAAAAGTGGTTCGGATTCCACTATAATTAGTATCCACATCTCCCTTGCCCATTAAGGCATAACCGTGGAACGCTAAACTCAAGCAAACAAACAAACAATACTTAATTCCCGGCACTCTTTATTCTACATGCCATCTCTCAATTTTTCGATACAGCCCCCTTAGTACTATGAAACTCTCTTCTTCCATAGTGAAATGGAAAAAGATCATATAATTGCCACTACTTTACAAGAATATAAACCAAAAACGTCAGTAGAAAGCACATTATAAAATTTACTTTTTGAGGCTCGTTTTGGTGCCCCTCTTTCTCTGGCGCCCCGGGCAGTCGCCCGGCCCTTAGTCCGCCCTTGAAAGTACGGATGCATAACTAAGGACTGCGGAGGAGAGGTTAACCTTCATGTTATGCCACTGGTTTGACGTGTTTGAAATGTTCAGTAAGTGATCAGTTGGTGAAATAATTTCGACGGTTGCTGATGTTTAAAGTTTAGCAAAGACAAAGCTACCTAATCAAATACATTTGATATCGCGATGTCACAATTTGATTTTTCCTCACATAAAAAAGATAAAAACAATTGTAATAAAAACCCTTACTCGTACTGGGCTCCTAACTAACTAACAACCTAATTCTTACAGACTAGTTGCTCTGACCAACTGAGTTTCGATTTCTTACGCGAAAGAAGTCTGTTATATTAAGAGGCATGCTTTTCATTATCAAAACTGTTCGAAGTAATACGAACATGGCTTAAGAACAGAGACGGAACTGAATTACCACTCGATTGACCTTGAGGGCAAATCACCAAAGCGTAGCTGTAAACGTAAGTTCAGCATGCATTTCTCTGGAGTTGTGTTCAGTATTCCTATCTGCCAGTCATGCTTCTTCGTAGGAGTAATATGTTACAAACCTAACCTTTCAATAGAGCACAATGACAGAGAATCAAAATTAATGAATTCTTGCCCTTGTGAACTTGGGATACCACCATGTGCAATAAAACTGTCGCGTCTTCTGAAGTGATATTTTATCGAAAATAACTCGTTTTCCTTTATATATCCGAAGTTTTTGAGGGTTTCAAAATGAGGAAACGTTACTGACAAACAAGGACGCATTTAGGGGTGGGTCCAGGTGGTCCGGACTCCCCTCTGAAATCCCAACTTCTCTGTAAATTTAGCCTAAATTTAAGGATTATCTTTTAAATTTTATTATAATTTATCCTAATATTGAAGTCGGACTTCTCCCGAAATAAATTACTGCATACGTGCCTGCTGACAATTTTCAATATATTCCTTAAATAAGTAAAATAACTAAATTAGGAGCAAAAAGCTTCAACACGGGCTAACTTTTGTCCACTGCCAATATTGTTAGAAGGGATATTAATAGCAAAAACTGCTAGGCAATGCTGAACCTTGGAACTTCACTCCGAACAGCAAGCTTATTATTGAGAACTACATATGAAACATTTTATCAAAACTTATCTAGCTTTTACCTGGCATGAAATTATTATATACACCAAAATTCACTCTCCTAAAATGTGTATCTAAGCATTGCTCTAAGTATCTACGAAGCAATGAAAATTATTTATCGAAATATGTGAGCAGGGAATTCTAACAGCCAGCCATTTTATTTAAATCGTAGTAAACCCTGTAACCGGGCGTTAACGTGAAGACAAAGCTTGGTCCATTGGTAAAGTGTTGGAAAAATATAAACTCAATGTTCGTAGGTTCGAATCTATCCAGTCACCATAACATTTTGTTCTTATGTGTAACGATGAAATAAGAAAGAAAAAATGTATAACCGTTAAGACAAAACTTCAACCAAGTCTGAAGAGAACAATACTAAAATAGTAATACAATGACGTCAACCAAAAAATATTTCATGTAGCGTTTGGACGAAATTACAGCTGTTAACAATTGCAGAAAAAGAAACAGGCTGTAATGCAGTCTAGACTTCTGAATGCATTTACTTCCTGAAAACTTCCGTCTCGTCATTGGTATGCCGTTAATCATTGTAAAACCTTTCAATTGGAAGTGAAATGACACAAACTAAAACAGTTTTAAATCAATAAATGTCTATGTGTAAAAGTAGGTGTCTTTTATCTGTAGTTCTGAGTTCCTTTTACTTTGAAGTGACAAATGAGAGAAGAAAGTATGGTGTTCGAAAAAAAAATCAAATTTGAGATTTCAACGAATTTACACGTATTATAGCCCCTAACACCGAAAAAGTTATTTTTCGATACATGTCCATCAGTTCGCCCGTCCGTTCGCTACACTTTTCTGTGCACTCGCCTAGAAGCCATACCTGAAGCCATACCTCGCCTAGAAACCATACTTGAACATACCGTAAATTAGTTGAAAAATTGACGGTATGTTCAACTTATCTGCACCAAATTTTAGTTTAAGATTTTCATAGTATTTCCTATAGTTTTTTTTTATTTCCCTCCTACTCCCAAAACAAGGGTAGTTTCCTGTACGATGAAAATAAAAAAAAGATATTTTCTCATAACTGGCTCTAACGATCTTGTTTTCTTTCTTTTTTTTATAAATCAATATTTAATTAGCAACCCTATTTTGTGGTATAAGGCATTTATCTGAGAAAAATCTACAAGGGGTAGTTTATACTAAGAGGGTGAGTTTTTTCTCAGTGATTTTCTCAAAATGGACTCAAATGTTTTCGTTCATATTTCATAAATAAAGATTTCATTAATAACTTATCAATATGGCATAACTCGTTTGTCCTAAAAAAAATGCGAGGGGTAGCTTATTCTTGGTGGAGTGTTGTCTGGGCGATTTTCTCAAAAACGACTCAAAAGAGTTTATTCATATTTCAAAAATAAATATTTCGTTAATAACCGAACAATATGGCAAAACTCGTTTGTCCTGAAAAAATATTCGAGGGGTAGTTTACTCTTGGGGGTGTTTTTCCTCCACGGTTTTCTCAAAAATGAGTCAAGCAATTTTGTTCGTACTCAGAAATAAATAATTCATTAAAAACCTAGTAATATGGAATAACTCGCTTACCCTGAAAGAATCCTCAAGAGATAGTTTCTTCGGGGAGTTATTTTTCCCTCACGATTTTCTCAAAAATTACTCGGACAATTTTATTGATAATTCATAAATAAGTATTTCATTAATAACCCTATATTTTAGTATAAGTTATTTCTATGAAAAACAATTACAACGGATAGTTTATTTTTGGGGTCAAGGTTTTTTCCCCGACAATTTTCTCGAACGACAGGCGATTTTGTTCAAATTTCGCAAATAAATATTTCATTAATAACCAAAAGTATATCTTAACTCATTGTTCGAAACAATTCACAAGAGGTAGGTTACTCCTGACGTGTCCTTTTTGAACGACTTTCCCAAAGTGACTCATTTGATTTTTTTCATATTTCATAAACAATTATTGCATTAATTGCTCTATTATATGTCTAATGAAAATGTGCTCAAAGTGTGAGTTAGTTTTGTAGTATGGATTTTCTTCAATCGAAGTTTTTTATTCGATAATCTGACATTCGATGTATTTGAATAATACGATGATTTTATTCGTATTATCCAAATACACACTTCAGTAACAACTGCGGCCTAACACAGTTAAGAAATTGAATTGAAAAAGTTTAGTGCGGTGGCCCTGTAATTGAATATTTTTTGAGAAACTCCCTAGCTTTTCGTGGTAAACTCAGGCTTTTCTTTTACGAGCGACAAAAGAGAGAAGAAAATATAGTGATTGTGAAAATAATATCAAATTCAGATTTCAACGGATTTACATGTTTCATGGCGTCTACATACCGAAAATGTGACTTTTCGACACCCGTCCTTCCGGTCCGTCCGTTCGGCACACTTTTATATGCACTCGCCTAGAGGCCATACCGTTCAACTTATCTACACCAAATTTTAAACTTAGGGTTTACTTAGTATTCTTACAGGAGATTTTCCATTTTTTTCCTACCACCTAAAATAAGTGTGGTTTACAAACAGCCGAAAATCGAAAAACGCTATTTTCTCAAAAATGGTTTTAACAATTTTGTTTATTTTTCATTACTCAATATTTAAGTAACAACCCTATATTGCAGTATCAGATATTTCTCTTAGAAAAATTTACGAGGGGTAGTTTATTCTTGGAGGTGACTTTTTCTCGACGATTTTCTCAGAAAAGACCCTGGCGAATTTTGTACACACTTCATAAATAAATATTTGACCTTACAACATGGTATAAGTCAATTGACCTGAAAAATATATGAGTAGTAATTTATTCTTGGACTTGAATTTATTCCCAGTGAGTTTCTCAAACACGACCAGTTGGCAAATCTGTATCTCGACAACGAAGCTGAATTCGAAAACTGCAAGAGGACCATTTGTCTCCTTTTGATGTCACGAATCACCTTCCGAAGTTTGTGGACATCTTTCAGGTTCACCCTTAATGAAGCTTCTTTTCGAAAAGTTAACTATTAACTTTAGGCATTGTTTATCTTTTTTTAAATCACAAATGTCGTTATTAATTTTAAGGCAGAGAACTACTTCTGAGAGAATAGATCTTGAAAAATAATTTTAAAACTTAGACTTTTGTTTTCGAGACATTCCAGACAAGACGAGGAATTTTACAAGCTATCTCGTGTCCAAAACATTTGCCTCGTATTATCTTGGATGTCACAAAGCGCGTCTTGTCTCTTTCTCGAGACATGTCTTATCTCGTGCGCATTCGTTAACACTTGGGAAGGATTATCTTTCTACTCAAAGCATTGTTTTTATAATGGTTGCATATTTATCATAATTGCTGTCCAAATAAATTACAGTCCTTTCAGTTTAATTAGTTTTTATTATTATTATTATTGAAATTGCAATATCTAGTTTAACGTTGGACGATTATGCACCTACGCTAAGGGAGAATGATGATGAATGAAATGGTGAAATGAAGAAAGTGGGAGGAAAATGGAAAATCTCAAGAAAACACATACCCATGCACACGGTATTTGTCCACCTCAAATTTCACTTGGCACGAAGTGGAATCGAGCCACGGACCCCCTGCACCAAAGGTCCCTGCAATGCTTTATTATTATTATTATTATTATTATTATTATTATTAATAATAATAATAATAATAATAATAATAATAATAATAATAATAATAATAATAATAATAATAATAATAATAATAATAATAATTGAAGCGAGCTTAACGAGTTTCAACCGTACGACTCAACCAACGTTTGGGTGCCTGTTCGTTCGTCTGCTCCTCTCATAAAAGACATTTCATTTTAATGAAACTAGTAAGTGCCTTCTTTTAGCTCTGCGAAGTAACTATTGCTTGGGATATGAATCTGCAAAACATAAGAGGTAAAATTAACCAAATGGTGCAAGTTTCCACTCATATGTACAAAACAATTTTGCAATATCAACTACGTGAATCTTGTCCCATAAAGAAGCCGAAACCCCTACACCGAAGAGCCCTCCGAGATTTGATCATTGTCCACACGGACTGAAATTGTCATTTGAAGCCAAGACTTTAATATGAAGCCAATAATTTCTTTAAAATAGACGGAAAATTCGGAAGTTATAAGCATTTTCATATTTTTGCCTTTTCCCATAAGGGAGCCGTAGCCCCCTATACTGAAGACCCCCCCCGGAGATTTGATCATTGTCCACTCGGACTGAGTTTGTCATTTGAAACCAACACTTTAATACGAAGCAAAATATTTCTTTAAAATAGACGAAAAATTCGAAAGTTATAAACATGTTAATAATTTTGCCTTTTCTCATAAGGGGGCCGTATTAGCCTACACTGAAGAGCCCCACGAGATTTGATCATTGACCACTTGGACTGAAATTCTCATTTGAAACCAAAACTTTAATATGAATCCAAAAATTAAACTTTTACATCAATTTAAACTGACTGGGTTCCAGTTCCCCCCAACTATTGTTTAGTTTAGTTAAGTGGTAATTTGTGACAGCTTCACATCATCAAAAGAATGTTTCACTTCCCCTCCCCTCCCCCAGGAGTTCGTGCTGGATCCACCACTGGAATCAATAGACACTCTTCCTATTCTTTTTGTCACCCTTGATTGTGTAGGGGCTCCCTCGTACAAATAAAGAAGCGGTAATATTACAATCAAGGGGCGCTATATGTTAGGTATTTTTTTAGTTACCTACTCCTAACCGCACAGGGCCATCTTTCGTAGAATAAAAAATATTACGTGATATTCCAATCATGAAAGGGGAGAGGATGTTGTAAATATATTTCTTATTCATTTTGTCTGTCCTGCTTATCAAAAATTACTTTCTGTTGGAAGGCTACTGAAATGAGAGGGGCAAAATAAAAAGTCGTACCCCCTCCTACATGGTTGCTCAAATAAGTACTAAAGAAAGCATTTTAAACTAAGATATTTAAGATTTAAACTAGGAAACTAAGATATCCTACATTATGTAAGGATGGCATATTCAGGATTATTATTATTATTATTATTATTATTATTATTATTATTATTATTATTATTATTATTATTATTATTATTATTTGAATGTTTTTGGAGCACCGAAATTTTGTGAGACGAACAATGATATGTAGAGGTTTAAGATGGGTGGTCATAGAGGAGGAAAAACCAGGATTTTTCTCTGTCTGACTCTCTAACGTAAAGATTATGTGCTGAAGGTAAGAAGCTTCATCATTCTGCAATAGGTTGCTTTTACGTAGAATATCAATTACTTGAGTTCTCCTCCTTCGGTCTACTTACCTTATGTAGTAAATTCAAAACAATTTCAATTCAATACAAATACATTGTAAAACTTTTCCGTAATTAAACATCTAGGGAAAATTAAACATTTAATAGGGAAATCTGTTATCAAAATATCCAAACACGTAGATAGAAGACTATCTAGTGAGAAATATTGTGAAACTTTATAAAATTCTCCAAATTAGAATTAACATTTACTGGGAAACATTCGTTATGCGCCAGCGAGCATATGGTGAGCAGTGAGCACAGGGGAAATAATTACGAAACTGTTTGCAAACAAAATTAGGGACGCTAATGCAAGTGCGACAACAGCATTTTTTCTTTTTTTTGGTATCGTCATGAGTTTTACACATACGTTACAATTTGATTCTTTCCCAAATAAAAAAATAAAAAAAACGTAGTATAGTGATAAAAATGAAAACGGCACTTCCACGGGATCGAACCCGCTACCTTCAGCATACAGACTCGTTGCTTTAACTAACTGAGCTATTTGTTTTTTTACGTGAACTGAGCCTGTTTCGGTAAAGACGATATTTCATTACGATCGTCCTACCAATTCGTCCTTTTCCATAGATAATTTCCACTATTTGCTCTATCTTTATGTTAATACTTAGCATATATTCATATATTTGGAGTTTGCAGATAATGCATATAATAAGACATACTAGAAATATTCGTTAAAAGTTTAGTTTGTAGATTTAATCCACATTTCTCTCAATGACATAGATGTCGCTGCTTCGTGTTGAAATGCAGAATTCCCTCGTGTTCTTGAAAATTTCCCACTTTAGCAGAGTTGGTAATTCTCGAGATTTCTGTCGATTTAATGTTTTTTGCTTCTAATTTCTTTATTTTAAGCTAATATCTAACACAAATATTAAAAACGGGTTTGTTATTAACCTGTCCTGCTGGGGAAACCTTCCGAAATTTCGAACATATAAAGAAAACGGAGATATTTTCAAAAAACTTCAAAATAAAGAGACGCGTCATTTATTTTGCTCATGGTAGTACATCTCACTCACATTGTAGCTGATATCATGATTATGTTCGAATATATATTGTGATCTCGTATGAATAAGCTGCACACTTTTCTCGAAAGAAAATTATGATGTCACGTAAATGATGAGAAATATACCTGTATACGAACGGCAACACACTAGTACTTACTTAGTATGTGTTTGAACTTTTAATGCATGAGTAATTATTGCTATTGGATTTACACTTTCACTTGTATGGTTGTATTGCTATGCAAATTCTATTTTTCTCGCAGTTTAGTGCACTTTTAATAGACGTATAACAGGTAGTAATAAAATATACATATGAAATACTATGCACTGAAAAAAAATGTAGGTGGCATACTTAAAGACATAGGTTATGGGGCGTTTACACTTAGTCGATTTAGTCGCACGACTAAATCGACTCGCTGCATTTGCCACTAAATCGAAGCAACTAGGCCGAATCAGATTGATGGATGTGTTCAATTATTTCAACCACAGAAAATAGAACGTCTTTTAATTCAGTTGCCAGTCGATTAGTCGACTTCGATCAACAAGCGATTAAGTTGAAGTCCCGTTTACACGGTCGATTAAGTTGAAAGTGACGTCAATTCAACTGAATCGAACGCAAATCGACTAAGTGTAAACGCCCCATTACATGCGTAATTCCTGTAATTTTTTGGACTCAACGTACAGCAGACGTATAACTGAAAACACATGTTTTATAATACTTTCTGTATAAGTGTTCCATCTATACGTCCCTTCCGTATGAAACAATATAGGCGGTCAGAATCTCACATACAAATGGACGTATATAACATATAGCTGACGAAGGTAACATAAGGATATGCATGTGATATACGGAAAACTGTTAGATGTCAAACATTAACAACTAGCGGTTATGATTGAGCGCACTCAAGGCTCGGATATAACTACTTGATATCCGAGTTCAAGTATCCGAAGATCAAGTATCGTTTCATCAAACAAAAAGATTTCCATTTTCCTTCTTCTTCGGCGTATGATTTCCTTTTCTTCTTTGGAAGATTTACCAGGTCCGCGCAAACACTTGAACACAATACAGATAATAAAATTAAGCAAGATAGATGGCAGGGTTCTCTGCCTGGAAGAACTACACCTTTCTATTAGTTTCTTTTTTTCTTTCTTTTGCACTCAGATTCGTGTTTATGTGATCTCTAGATATAAACCACAATTTACCGCAGATTTCTTTTAGTATTTAAACCCGTTGCATGCTGAGGGACATGGTTGAAAGTGAATAGGTGTCCACCCAACTGCGTATGACTTTGAGAAACGCATTTGTCGCTTCCTTTCTGTTTCTATCTAACATAGTATTGATCGCGATATCAACCTAATATTCTACTGCGGTATAAAAGCAGAGTTCATTAGCTACTGGTTCGGCACATTACTGAATGTGTTAGAAACAACAGAAGAAAGCTGTCGCTGCTCTTCTGGCTATAGAATGTTAACATTTGTTATTACATTAGATGAGACATTGAAGCAAACAGGCAATATTTTACTGACAAGGGGAGATGAGGGATGCAAGAATATAAAATTAATTACAGTTTCTTAAAACGTTCCGTAGTTATCGGGATACAGCTGCAACGGCATATTAACTAACAATAAGTCGTTTGACGAAAAATACAATAGATGAAATCAACTTTCCTATTATCAGACTAACGCCCATACTAATAAGAAATCACAGTCCTCTATATACATGTTGCAAATTTTACATCATGCTAAGGGCTTCAACCAATATATATATATCAGTTTAAGTATTATCATTCTTGGTGCAAAAGGAGAGAGAAACAGTTGAGAATGATCCAAGAGCATTGCCAAAACGAAATTAAAAAGAACTGTTTGTTGTCTACGACAAATTGCTTTTATAAAAAGAAAACAAACCAAAGGCTATTTGCCTCTTATAACTAGAGGAAGACTAATTACATATGGGAAGCTGGAATACCTAAAAAGTATGTTGCTCGAACCACGAGCCTGAATATTAAAACAATAAGATATTGAATTGAACGATTCGAAGTAGAGAGGGAACAGTTATTACAAACTAAAGGGAAACTGAATAGACCGCAAGTGCCAACGGAAGACGAAAATGTTTCGATTATTGAAGCTAACGCAGCAAACCCTTTCGCTGCTGCAACAAACTTGAAAACAACTTTAGGTCTGGAATGTAATGCAGAGACATGTAACTGTACTCATATTATTGGTTCTGCTTTACAGGTCAACTAACAGATGCATATATACATACTCGCTTAGAGTTCGCAACGACGCACATCAACAAGCCACAAGACTTCTGGAACCGTGTAATCGGAAGTAGTGACAAAGTGTTTAGTCTATACGAAGGAGGAAGCCTGTTAAAACGTTCTACGATATGTTGTTTTACGAAGATACTTGCTCAAAATTGAAAACTTCGCAACATACCATCTCTCTATGACTAGGGTTTCCGAAATATGGTTCCTTAAATCTTCCGAATTCCGAACTTTTTGGCCAATATCTCTGGAACGGTAAGAGTGACGAGAACTTTCTTACATGCAAAGGGAACGATATCATTACCCGAGTTGCACAATAAGAGTTATATATCCTTAAAGAGCATCAAGTAGTTAGTTAATTACCAGGTTATTAGCTGCAATCCGCCAATAGGAAAAAGTTATGGGACTTCAAAGGTAACATGGAAGTGTATGGGAAACACAAGAAAGAAAGCGTTTCTCCCGTCTTTCCTATGTATTTGAGGTGAGATAGCGATTCAAATAACATGTTGAAGCCATACAGTTCATGTGGAAAGCAGAAAGGATCGAATGATCCAAACAAAAGCAGTTTGTGCAATGTACACATCTTACAACAACGAACAAATTCAACGAGCTTTCCGACAAATTTGTTCCTGCGAATGTCACATTCACGAAGAAACTGACTCCTGCTGCATGCACAGGACTCGTGCAGTCCCTGAACATGTACTTTCTCCGTCCTTTGTCAGAACTTTGTGAAGTTCGTCACTGACACAATTGTACTTTCACAGGAAACGAACATCTGACACCATGACAAGTTCTTGAATCCCCAATCGTTTACACTGTATCAATTCTGTGCTACCCCGTTCCGCAACCTTTGGATATCAAACCGGAAGCATTTCAGACACCCTTCAGTATTCCTTCGTCTCCCTTACCACTGAATTGTGTTATCACTGCAAGTCGATGGCCATTGTAAGATGTGTATACTGTATCATACAAACTGCTTTTGTTTGGATCATTCGATCCTTTCTACTCTCGACATCAACTGTGTGGCTTGAACATGTCATTTGAATCGCTATCTCACCTCAAATACATAGGGGGAACGGCAGAAACTCTTTCTTTCTTGTGTTTGCCATAGACATGTTACTTTCGACGTACCATCACTTTTTCCCTGTTGGTGGACTGCAGCTAATAATTTGGTAAGTAACTAACTATTTGTTGCTCTTTAAGGATAAATAACTCTTATTGCGCAACTCGGGATCTGATATCGTACCCTTTGCTTGTTAGGTTTTGATGCTCTATCAAATGGAGGGATCAAAATTGAAAAATTCACAAATAGGAGACACACACACACAAACATAGAGGAATCAGTAACGAATTTTTTAATTTCATTGACGAGAATGCTTGGTATCACACAATGGCATTTCTGTAAAACCACCCAATATATTGTCAATTGATTTTCTGTGTATTTGGCATGATAGCAAGGGTCTCTTTGAATCAAACTATCTCGTACACTGGAGGCCTTCAGGCAAGCCCTTCAGCAAGAATGAGACAAGAGCGACACGACTGTGCATCAACCTGGTTCAGTAAAAGCCCAAGGGCAGAGGTGACAGAGTATGTATGGCTACAAATATGGCATCATCAATGTTATGGTGGAGTAAAGTTTCATAATGCGAACAACCCTCCTTATTTAGTAAGAAAAATTCTTATTCTGGAGATATTATATATTTATTAATGGAAATTGGAATCCACTTTTGATTTCAATACCTAGAGCTTCATTCTGACGAAAGTACAACTAGATTTTACGTAACATACTTTCTTCAGACATTCGATGAATATTTTAATAACTATTTTATTTACTTACATTTTTTTGTAATTAATAACTTTGTTTGTCTCTAATAAAGTTTCATTGAAAACAACTAGCAGCGAAATGTAAAAAAAGAGCTTTTCGGACTCAGTAGTCGGCTACGGCTTATATTTAACGGTACCCAACCCAGTATTCAACTGTCGGGACTCAGGAAACAATGTGTTGAAAATTTCAAGCAGAATAGCCAGTAGAAAGATTGAAACCTTGGTCTTTCCTATTGGGAGTTGAGAACACTGATCGATTACTGACTACCACCCTGCAAGAATGGACATATTAGCGGGAAACGTCTTCCTAATCTTTGTATCTGCATCCGTATTCCATGCTATGTAGTCATGAAATGAAGCGAGCATTCTCTCAACTAGTTTGGCTCAGCTTTGTAGTCTTCTCTACAAACTTCTAATTTGCATGAAGTTTTTTTTTTTCTTTTATATATCTTGTACTAGCAGCATACCCGTTCTTCGCACGTGGAGAATATGTATCATTTTCGACAAAAAGGGCTGAGTTTGGATTTGAACTATATCGGCAGTATCACTGTTAGTCTCAGCGACTCAGAAAACTACGAATTTGACACTAATTTCGGTAATTTTCAATCATTGTTATAGATATATCTCCCCTAATTTTCAATCATTGTTATAGATATATCTCCGCTAATTTTCAATCATTGTTATAGATATATCTCCCCTAATTTTCAATCATTGTTATAGATATATCTCCCCTAATTTTCAATCATTGTTATAGATATATCTCCCCTCCCCTAAGTTGCACTGTCAAAATGAAATGAAAACCATCCTAGGTCCTAACCTCACCTATGTTAAAAGTTTGATTGAGATTGGTCGGGTGGTTTAAAAGGTATCAAGTCACAAGCATACTTTCATTTATATATATAAATTATTTGATCTGTATGTTTTAAACGTGACCTTGTTCTAAGTATTATTCCTTCTGCAATTCCTTTTATAATTACTAACGTTATTCCTGCATATCTCATAATGCACCCAGTCATCCTATCAGTGTTTCCAAGTGGGACGCGGTGGCTCAGTGATAGAATGTTTACCCCTGGTGCGTAGGGCCCGTCGTTCGATCCGGCCAAGTAAGTTTGTGGTGCTTTTCTCGGGATACTTCTGTTTCCTCTCACATTCTCATTTCACCAATTTTTCCATCATAATTCACTTGCCTAAATCATTCGCCTCCCTTAGCCTAAAGCGCATGATCGTCATACGTTAAACTGAAAATTTTCATTTCAGTTTTCCCAATCAAAAAACGACCATTAGGAAAACCTAGGTGCAGACGGGAGGACAATATCAGAATGGATCTCGCAGAAATAGGAATCCAAAATAGAAACTGAATCCAGTTGTCTGAGGACAGAAGTCAGTGGAGAGCTTTTGTGAATGCGGCATTGAATCTCCGGGCCCCATACGCCATGCAATTAGTTAGTTATATTTGACGTACTTGTTTATTATTATCCTTTTCGCTAACAGAGATTACAGCTTTACCAAACATCGGAACAATTAAAGACTGACGAACTTCGTATTTGGCTAGTCACTTTTATTGAAGTCTTTCATTGGTAGATTGGCTTAGAAGTTAACCCCCCCCCCCCATATCCCGCGTGGTCAATTGTAACATCAAGGCACGCGCGGAGTCTCACTCCGCAATATTTATTTGTCTTATTTAAATGCGTATTTTGTTTTAAAGCGATATTAAATTGTTTAATATTTTCTTTGCAATGTTTTTGACAATTGCCCACGTATATTTTACAGCACACACTCTTTTAACAGTTCAAAGAAAACTAAAATTTCTTTATCCGCGGAGTCTCCGCGGAGTGTGACTCCACGCCACGTGCTACGGCGGGTTAATGTCTCTATCAGCACAGAGATTTGTGAGACAACGGCCGTGGAATCCGAAACACATGAACTTCCACCGGGACTCTTGCACATACGTTAACCAAATACAAGGGAGCTCTGAAATCTTTGAAAGAAAGGGAAACAGCTATGTATTTAAACAGTAACTTAGAAGGGAAAAGCAGACTTTGGTAAATGAACTTTGGGGCTATTTTGCGCGAGATAATAGTGCATATTTAATGTTAATATTACAAACCAGGAGAGCGCAATAATTAGAAATAGCGGAGAAAAAACATCTTAAAGTTTCCTGCTCGCCACATATATGATACGACGCGTTAAGTTATGAAGTGAAGGCATGGCAGAGTGAGGATCATCTACACCTTACGTGTAAAGGGACCCGAGTTTGATTTGCGCTCCAGTCTTTTTTGTTTTTACTTTAACCAAAAAATAGTCATTTGTAACTACAAGTAAAATATTAATTCATCATATGTTTATAATGCATAAAACAATAGAAATGTTCAATTCAGTTGTAAAACCTAGCAATGTTCCATGTTAACTAGCTACAAAATGTTACCTATTTCGTAAATATATTGATATGACGAGTTATATGGTTACCACAGTCATTGTGTAAAAATGTTCTTGACGCTTCGTGTTTATATCTGTGGAGAGTATGCGAATTAAAAGGGAGATGAGGGGGAAAGCCCCTTTGGTAATACTGGATGCATGCTGTAACTAGGGGCGTCATTTCAGACTTCGCTTTAGGGGGCAAGAGCACCACCAACATAAGATTCACGCTTTGTACTAGTATATTAGTAGACAATCGATTAAAGTATATGTATAAATGAACCTCCTGGCTACAGCTGTCATACTTTCCCATGTTATTGTGGTCTGAAATTTTAGACTTCGCTAGAGTGGGCAAGAACACCAGCGATATAAGACTAGAGTTTTGTGTTAGTATATTAGTGGACAATTTATTAAAGTATTCTTCAAACTCTTCGGGGGGCAATGGCCCCCTTTTGCTCTAATAAATGATGCCTCTGGCTACAACTGTCATACTTTATCATGCTATTTCGTCTGAAATGACGCCCTTGGTTATAGCAGACATCCAGTATTACCAAAGGGAATTTTCCCCTCATGCTCTTTGTAATTCGCACACTGCACACAGATATAGGCACGAAGCGTCAATAACGTTTTTACACAATGACTGTGGTTACCATAATATAACTCGTGATACCAATATATTTACGGAATAGGTTACATTTTGTTGCCAGTTAACATGGAACATTGCAAGGTTTTACAATTGATACGAAGATTTCTATTGTTTTATACATTATAAACATACGGTGAATTAATATTTTACTTGTAGTTACCATTCGCTACTTCGTTGTTTAAAGTAAAAAACAGAAATATCATTCGAGCGAGAATCGAACCCGGGACCCTTTGCACGTGATGTGTAGATATGTTTCTCATTCAGCTACGCCGGCACTTAATAACTTAACGGGTCATATCATATATGAATCGAAAACTTTAAAAAGCTTTTGGTCCGCTATTTCTGTCTATTGCGCTCTCGCAGTTTGTAATATTAACACTTTAAATTTGGATTATTGCCTCGCGAAAGGTGGCCCCGAAGTTCATATACCGAAGTCTGTTTTCCTCTTGTTAGAGCATTTTTAAAAGAGAACATTCCTAACGTTTTGGTCTACCGTCTTAGACAAATGGACTGCATAGTGTTTTAAAATGTGGTCTTATCATGTGACTATATTTTTCGAAAATAAAAAGAAACACAAAAGTTTCATATCAGAATAATTAGTGTTTTCTCCAGCGCTAACGTTCTGGCAGAACACTGCCTTTCATGACTGAGACCTCCTTCAACCATTCATTTTCACAAAATGTCCGCCTCTTCAACATCTCTTATCAACCATCTTACACTTCTGCTCTCAACTGACTTTCTCTCTCTTCTCTTGTCTTCGTTCTGTCGTAAATTACAGGAAGAGAACCATGGTGACAGTTCTTCACGCGTTAATTGGCGAAGAAGGCTTCATATTTCGGACTCTTTCATTCTCAGAGCTAGAAGAAAAACTACTTTACAAACAATTCCAACCTCACCAACTCCCAAGTATATGCAAATTAAGTCATCACAATGAAAAGAAAATCGAAAAACACACTACAGAAAGATTTTTTTTAAAAAAATGAATCAGTACTTTAAGAGCAAAGTTTTCCAAAAGAACGTTGTATTCGTAGACCGCTGAAGCTATTTATTATTATTACAAACTGTTAACGCATTGGAAGGGAAAAAAATAAGAATTATTTACGATCTTATATGTTTTAGTTAATAGTCATCTGAGTAGATATTTGAAATATAGTCCATGGATTTGATCTTGCTACTGATTGTTTAGTAACATTGGGCCGTATGCAGAGTCGTTTTGACACCTGATTAGTGCCACACTAAAGAGTTCGACCAACACGTGTTTTCTGCTGTAGTCAGACCTTTAGTAAGACGCTAATCATACGACAAAACGACTCAGCATAAGGCAGATTGTTTTCAATTCTTTTGTATTTTAAGTCCTTATGCAGCAGCGAGGTATCAAGGAGAGGACCTTGTGTTAACATGAACTCCAAACCACGAGCGGGAATTGAACCAGTGCAACTCTCAAGTACACATACACTGTGCTCATGCAAAACTAACCTTCAAAGTAACATGGCACATAATTATAAATATGATGCTTGACTGACTATATTATTTGTAATTCTGGACAAACATTTTGTTATGGCAACACTGTGTAGCCTGAAAGTGGGGATAACGATCACTGGACTTAAAACCGTTAGTGTATGCCAGACAGGATAGCGGAAAGGTTGTCTCTGGAACAGCGTGTGCGTTGTGTGCGTTTGTGCAACAGCAACAAACAATTACGCGAAAGTGAGACGGAGGTCAATCTTCCGTTTTAACACTACTTAACTTTTTCTTATGGAGTGTTTTAAACGACAAAGTATATCAACATCAAACACGCAATTTGGCCAAACTACGGGAAGCTATCATAGACGAGTTCGACAGGATACCAATACGGGTGTATCAAGCAGCTTGTGACGACGTTGTCCTTTGTTACTGGATTTGGATGGTACATCGGTGGACCATGCCATGCAGAACAGAGATCAAAATTTTTGTAAAGAAAGGTATGAAAGTAATGCGTTTATGTGCAAGTTATGTTGCTAGAGTCTCTACCGGTTTGGGTAAAACGAACTCCTTAAAAACTGCGTGTATCTTATATTGGAGAAATATTGACCTTTAGCATCTGGCTCAACCTGTCATTGTCTATATTTTATCCACTACCCGATATAAAAAAACCATGAGTCTTATGATTTCCTTTGTATAGTCCAGGGGGTCACAGTGGCTCACTAGCAGAGCAATTGTATTTTGTGCGTGGGGTCCCTGGTTCGATCCCCGATTAAGTAAGTTTGTGGTGGATCATGAGCGCACCGACGGGCCGAGTCTATCGGGTCCGTACCCTGCCCCAAAACTTCCTAACTCAACAAACATTTCAACGCTTTCTGAATAAAACTCTACTTGTTTAACAGGGAAATGATTGAAGTGGCATGAAAATTTGATCTTGCACTTCATCTGTACTCTTTCTTTTACAAAATCAATCTAGTTCTATCATTATTTTATGAAAATATAAGTGGAAGTATTTTACAATTACTTATCGTCTTTTGGGATGCAGAATAATAATACCTGTTCAATACTACGTAGACGTAGTGGCTTGTAGTATTGGACCTTTCCTCCAAAGCTTATCATGTCTATATGATTTTGGGAATGCTTGTTTCCTTCCACAATCTCATTCCACTAATTCTTCAATCACCAATCAGTCGCGTCAATCATCAGTCTCCATTAGCCTAAAAGGGCATAGTCTCCATTAGCCTAAAGGGCATTGTCTCCATTAGCCTAAAAGGGCATTGTCTCCATTAGCCTAAAGGGCATTGTCTCCATTAGCCTAAAGGGCATTGTCTCCATTAGCCTAAAGGGCATAGTCGTGGAATGTTAAACTCAAAGATTTTCATTTCATTTTTATAGTCAACTACATAATTCTCTGGCGGGACAGGCGTAGCAGAAAGCGTTGTTAGCGGAGAGTCCTGACTAGAGATGTGGGTCGGGTAAATACCCAGTGGGTAGTTAATTAAAAAATGGGTATTTACCCCTTTTGTATTTAACTACCTAAAACATGGATATTTTATAAAAATGCCATTATTATCAAATTTTAAGAATTATTAACCATACTGATAAGTATAATTGTACTGGGGTAAAGACATTACTGGGAAGTGTAATTGATGTTGTTAGCACAATCAAACATTGCCATCAGTTGCTAGCACTATTTACACAAATCTCAAGGGAGAAGAGGGTTACAATTTCTTAAAGCTCCCTGGTAAAACAAGATGTGGAAGCTATTTCCACTGCCTCCAAAGTCTGCTTGTCAATAAAACTGTGCTTCAGACGTTTGCTGCGATTAAGGAATCGTCATTACCTTTCAGGAATCAAGAAAAGAATTCTTGATTAGGTATTCTGGATTCATATTGAGAAACTTCTAGCCATTTTGAAACCTATAGTGGATTTGATTAATTGCTTTGAGTCAAATGAGCCTCAGATAAACACTATGCACTCAAAATTCCAGATCCTTCATCTAACTCTGACAGAACAGTTACCATTGTCAATCCTTTCAAAAACAAAAAAAAAGTCAATAATGAGAAAATTTAAACAAAGAAGTGAATTTTCACCTGGCTGCAGATCTCCTCAATCCCACTTTTCAGGGTTGCCGATTGACTACTGAAGAATTGCTTGTGAAGTTGAGAAAGAAATGAGACTGAATTCTGTTTTACTGAGAGCATATTTGAATCAACCTAGGGACAAAGAAGAAATATGGTCAAGGAAGATTTTGTGAGACGCGGTGGAACAAATGAGCTCACTACTTTGGTGGAGAGGGTTTCGAGACATCACTGATCAGTTGATGTCGCCATTCGAATCATTAATGCTCCGCTTACATGTGCTGCTACAAGAACTTTCTCTACATTTAGTTGGGTGCACAGTAAAACAAGAAATCGTCTATCATCGGAGAGGGCACGAAAACTAACATTATCTTTCATATAACCGGAAGCTTTTAAATAAGAAATTTTCTGAAGTTTCATAGATGCAACACTCAAGACCAGAGTCATCAAGGAAGAAGTCACCAGCAGTTGGCATGGAACAGAACAAAATACCAGAGACATTGGAAGAGGATACAGAAGAAATGGATGACATAGAAGAAAATGAAGAAACGAGCGATAGGATGTTGATACTGAAGAATTGTGTGAGGATTCCGACTCTGATCTTACGCCTGATTCTGAGTCGGACGGTAAAATATGGTCATTTTATATTACTCCAAATATAGTAGATTTTGCTGTTGTATACTGAATGATTTTAAGTATATATATATATATTACCTTCACTGAGTTACTATACAGCTTAACCTGTTTATCACATTAATATTTTAAATATGCTATTAAGATAAATACCTTCACAAAGCATTATTGTTAGTGTGAAATTCCATTTAGTGAACACTTCTACAAAATCAGGAATTAGTTATTTAAGTGTTTTACGAAATGTTATTCCTTATTTTATGGATAATTTTCTTTCAACGGCATATTTAGTAAATAATTTGATCGACCAATTTATTAAATTTAGTTACTTTAATTATTATGCACATGTCGTAATCATACAATTAGTTCTACAGAATGGCAAATACGGTAAATGTGTAATTTCTTTAGTTTCTAAGTATTTTCTATGTTATTAGTTACTAAAGTCGACTTTCTTCAGTTTGATATAACTATATCGACAACTTAGTTGTTACATTATAGTTTCTTAAACAGATGGAATTTATTAATTCAGTAACCAGAACTAAAACATAAGAAGCTTATTGATTCAATTCTTTGCATAATTGACAATTCAGTACACCACATTGCCTACAGATAAAATAGCAAAAATAACATTATTTTTCCTGAAGAAAGTAACCAGCTCTATCTGGAATATCAGTCCAGTTTCTTTTAATAATTAAAAAAAAAAGTTGTTTTTCATCAGCACTATTAATTTTTTAAGGTAATATTAAAAACACATATGTATAATAAAATTGTTGTAAACTTTAGATCCTTCAAATAGGAAAATAATTATTAATAATTCATTTTCTGCCATTAATAAATTTGGTAAATCAAATGAAAACGTGACTGCTCATTTCAGTGGATTCTGAGTTTAACGTCCCGTTCAGCAGCGAGGCTATATGAGACGTGGGCCTACTGATTAACGTGGAATCCGAACCACATGAGCTCCCGCCGGGAATCGAACCCGGGACACCCACGCCAAAGGCGCGTACGCTAACTGCTTAGCCACGGAGGAGCTCACTGCTCATTTCAGTAATAGAGATCCTGCTGTTACTTAAATAGTTGTTAGTGTGTTCACAGATGATTTGAAAAACTGGAGAAAGTATTGGAAGATAAAAGAGGATGCACCAGGTTGAGAAAAACGGAGAAAGCAGTTTCATCAGACGCGAACCTAAGGAAGAACTTAAATTCTGTGACATTAAATAATACCAAGAGTTGCTAACAGGTAGAATACTTAATAATACTGTATGATTGGTTTGGTGGCAACTGACTTCACTTTCTTTAGTCATCGTTATGTTGTCATAAATTTTATATTTTCGTGTTGGTTTGGTCCACTATCGAATGCTACGGCGTAGCTGATTGGATGCCTCAGGGGCACACTAAGATAAGAATTCTGGGTGTGAATGGATAATTATTTTCCGCCAAAGTTAATAGAAGGAAATTTAGTGTAAATACAAAGAAAAGTAATGTGAGTAGCTAGAAAATCCGTACTGTGTTGCTCAAGAAATATCAAGTTCATTCTTTAATTACAAGAAAAAATTATTAATTAGGTGGTTATTTAGTATTCCTGTTGTAGGTGATGCAGATGGTCATTATATTTTTCATTAACAACTATAAAATTCATTTATTGGGAATTGAAACATAAAATACCCATTTTGGGTAAATATCCGGTTATTTATGTGGAGTATTTAGCCACTCAAAAACAAATACTCAGGTATTTTACATCCCTAGTCCAGAGGCTCGTTTCAGGTTTATGTTAACCAATTTGATCGGTAGGAAGCATTACGCGTTAACATGCATGAGAAGATGGTGCGAGTAGTCCCAAAGTACTGTGTGTTGACAGCAGTGTTGGGCAAAATCAATTGAAATCAATTGCAGTTTATCAATCAATTGAAAGTAATTGCTCTGAAAATTAATTGCAATTGATTTCAATTTGCCCTTTGTAATTAATTTCAATTGCCATTGAATTCAATCATTAAATTTGCAATTAAATTTTCGTCACTTGTTAATTGTTAATTAGTCACCAGGCAATTGTGTAATTGTTAATTGTCAATCGCAAAGGGTGCAATTGAAACATTTTATTGTTAATTGCAATTGATAATTGAAACGTGTAATTGGTAATTGCAATTGAAATCAGGAATAAAAAATGGAGATAAAAAGATGTGTGTATATTGTGTCGTCCATTTGTTACTGTTTTGCATATTTCAAATAAGATACTTATAAGAAATGCTGGATAACTACTATCCCTTCGCCCCCCCCCCCCTAGGAAAAAAGCCGTGAAACTCAGTATTTTAAAAATATATTATGTTTAGGTTATATACTCCTCGAAAGAATTCTATATGCCCGTCATGGATACAATTTACGGACAAAACATTGACTGTTAAAACAATGGCCGAGAAAAACAGCGATTGCCGACAAAATCAGCGATTAGGAAAACATACCCTATCATTATGAAAGGTATAAAAATTAGGGGGTAATTGGGAATAATTCAGTTTCCGGGGGTGGAGTATTTTCAATCATTACACACATGCAACATGTATATCAATAAACTTGGCTTGAGGAAAGAAAGTGATCGGTACCGGAATTGGTTACTTGCGGTCAACCACTTCTGGTACACGGTACCTAATGCAGTTTCCAGGTGACGGGTGTTTGTAGCTCTTGCACACGTGCAACGTATAAGTTTATGTCAATTAACTCGTACTGACGAAGAAAAGTGGTCGGTACCTGAGCTGCTCAATACCGGGTAACTATTTCCGGTATACAGTACCTAACACATTTTCCAGGAGTAAGCTGTTTTTAACGAATCCACCCATGCAACATAATTATTAATCAATTTACCTTGACGAAAGAAAGCGATCGGTATCGAAAAGGTCACTTCTGGTCAGCCACGTCCGGTACATGGCACTTAATACAGTTTCCAGGATTTCCAGTTGCTATCAGCATATCATATTAAATACGGTGTGGGATCAAAGCTTTCTGGCCATCAGCGAAAACGAATCATAACTCATCCCGCCTAGAGCAAGAAAGTCCGAAGACGTTCACTAATTGGTGAGAGGTGGAGCTTATAGTTATCTGTGGTTCATTGTAATGTTGCTCCAATGCTTTATTTCTACATCGCCAGATGGCAGCACGTACTAGAACAATTCTTTAAATCTAATGATTAATTTACCAGACAAACTTTATCTCTTTTTGTGATCTGAAACTGATATTACAATTTTAATACCACATAAAGCAAAAGACAATATTTACACAATATATGTATATAAAAAGGACAGTAATTTTATTTTAAAGAATCTTATTACTTTGGTACTATTATTATTCTCATCTTAGTATTGGAACTTTTACAAAAAAAATAAAAATATAAAATAAAACTATATGATGTATGATACTGTTTTTCTGTATGATGTTCACTTTCCTTAAGACTATGGTTGCTTGAATGTGTCACCGACTAGTGACCGCGAACCCACCGGGCCCAGGTTGGGCAAGCTGTCAACACTCACTGACCCACCCATCAAACCTATCATCACCGGAAAATCAAACTCAAATTTGGCCCAAAAAACGTGAAGATTTCCAAGCCTCCTTCATTCCCACTCACAACCCGGTGTCCAGATCTGCAGCTCACCAGCCGCATCCCATCGCAAGATAGATTGCGTACCATCAAACAACCGATACAAGACATCGACCCAAGAGTGAAACTGACAATGAGTGGTTCGGAGATATTAATGTTGGTATTCACTAACCCAGAGAAAAGAAAAAATCACGAACTGGATTCTGAATAGCGCAACGGAATTGAATTTTGTACACTAAATGCCTAAACTGAATTTTAGTTGGTTCTAACGAAATGAATTTCTGTCAGGTCTGTTATTTCAACCCCGGTCACACTAAGTGAAATCAATTTCATAGGTTTTAACGATAAACTTTTGATTGTTATTCACTGTGTACGTACTACTTTCAAAATTTTGTATACTACATACTAACAATACACAACTGAGTTTAATTTACTACTTAATACTAAATAATGAGCTTTGTACTTGAAAAGAAAAGGTTTTGTTTCGGCTCGTACATTTTATTTGTACTAAATTTCTGTGTGACAAGAAGATAAATAAACACAAGAAATTGAAAAAAAATATGTTGCAATGTTTGGTAATTGGGAATTAAAGTTTTAACCCATCTGAATGAGAAAGATGAAGTACAAAATTGAATAAATTAACATTCTACTTTCTTCCCATCTTGTGTATAATACTTTACACGCACTTAATTTCTATTGAAAGTTAGGCAACTCTGTATATTATATGACAACTACAAATTTTTCACAACGAAGACAGATTAATCACACAATAAATACCCTATACTACATATATGCATATACATCACATTTCACTTCTGTGTGCTATATACTAATGAAATTTTGTACTATTCTCTGTCGTACTAATGTTGTGCTCTCCAACTGGGGCCAGCATAGAGGATTTATACACATTAGGTGACCTCTTTATACAAGCTTAGGCCTATCCACATTTTTCCTTTCCAGAACAAATCACAACGACACGGAGAAATATATGCACACAAGACAGTATTCAATAAAAATATACTTAACCTAAAATCCCTAAACCTAACTATCTAACCTAACCTAACACATATTTAAAAAATCACTTCCATGAACATTACAAATTTAGTATATAGCCTACACAGCCTTTGTTAAGGACGTATTGAACGAATCCCGTTAAATTTTATAATTTTCTAATTAAATCGCCAAAAATTACCAAATATGCTCTCTGAAATCTGAACTTTTGTTTTCTCACGATGGGAAATTCAGAATACAAAATGAGTATTTCACCATTGACAAACATCTCCCATTACCAATAGCCTATATGGCACCCTTTTCATTAATGTGAGCCGAAAATTCATGTAAACATTTGTCTCATCAGATCCAACCTGAAGTAAATCTGAGCCTAGAAAACCAGTAAATAGATTTGCATTGTAATAGCGAGCAATACGTGAAATTTTGACGTTTACACATCTAACATATATATTTTGAGGAAATGTATGTACCCGGAAGGTACACACATTTCATGGTCGGTTATTACAATCGTCAAAACACTGAAGCTTAAGGAAAGAAAACCCCCCATTAAGCGAGCAGTGCTAGTCACATCATGAATCTATATACGAAATAACTTAGAGAAAACGACGCGGAATTTAAAACATCATGCTAAGCATCACAACACTAATAGAGACACACATCTTCAATTCAGAATGATGAAATTTTGACAGCTTGGATATGCACAAAATGGCTTACGTCAACCACTCACGTTCTGACGTGGAAGTTTGCTTTCACTGCAGAAAATCCATCGTCCATTGAGCACAGCAACTATTCATTGCGTTCCTATACTGTTCAAAGATGTGAAATCCTAAACTTATTTTGTGTTGTCACTCTTTAAATGTTCTACTTTTGCACGTTTTATATCGACGAGGATAATTTTACGTCCAACTCTTAACACTGCTTCTGGTAAAAGACAATGACAATGAGAAGAAGATCCCTAATTGGAGTTGAGTTGATTTTAGTTTAGCGTCCCGTTCAGCAGCGAGGCTATATGAGCTCCCGCCGGGAATCGAACCCGGGTCTCCCACGCCAAAGGCGCGTATGCTAACCGCTTAGCCACGAAGGAGCTCTATCCCTAATTGGAGGATTATTGTGACGTAACTATAGGATGATAGGTTTTTCTCCCGAGATCAAAGAAAGCCGAAAATCTCAACCACAACTGTGATTGCGGAAGATCCAATCACAGATAATTTACTCCGAAACAAAGGGATGCATCAAAAAGCTATTATGGCTGACTCTACAAATGTGAAGTTTTAAAGATGATTTATGAAATAAAACATTTTATTTCTTTTGATGACCCCCTAAGCCAAAAATATCCATGAAAATACACAGAAAAAGATTCAAAACGACCGGATATGACATTATTTTCTAAAATAACACTAGATTTTGGCTAAATATAAGAATATTATACAATATAGATATATATAACCATATATTTTTATCTAAATACACTTAAAATCATTATTTAAATAGAGTTTATGCAAAATTTGCGATCTACATGAAAATTGAGCAAACAACTAATTATATTTCCAAAAGTTCAATAAATATAAAATTCCTACATATGTACTGGTTGCTCAAAACTTCCGGGCCATGTTACATTATACCATGTATAAGGTAACAGAACATTGCAATGAAACATTAACATTGAATTTTAGATTTAATATTTTATCTATTTACATCATATCAAGATTATATATATATATATTCATATTTTATTTTCATGTAAATTACATTTTTTCTTTTCGACAGCACGAATGTGTCGAAGTTTTAATCGCTAGGGGATGTTATGGTACTTGGATTCTGTTCTTGGTAACGCTACGTTACATTATGCTATTGAAAGTAATTTAACTTAATTTTATTTGCATAATCACTTGTGTTTATTAAATCATGTTACTCGACAAAGATAGAAGGAAATAGTGCTATGAAAATTATTTACATTGTTCATGAATTATAGTCTTACGTTAGTTACGAAAACCAAATACTGCAAGGTAGTAATATTACGTTAAAGAGAATTTACATAATGAGACCATTATATAACTGTTAGATAACCACTATTAAATCAGTATTTTAATGCCAGAATTGTAACAGCAAATGTTTGTAATGTAGTAAGAATATTTGTATTCAACTTTTCCAGAAATTTCTTAGATTGACAAGATTTAGATTATCCGGAAGACTGTGTCTTGAGATTTTAAGGATTTTTGGTCAGCAGAATGTTCTTTCTCAACTGAGTCTTCTCAAGAGTTTCCACGTGCTGACTGGAGCCATTGTTGTTTCGAAGTATCACTGAAAACTGCAATCTCATGGTTTTTGGTTACATAAAATTGTTTCCCTGGAAATAGAGGAGTGAAGATCGGAAGTTGGTAGAGCGCAGATTAGAGAGTCGCGACGAATTAGTAAACGTGGTGAACCGTAAATCGTAAACAGACGAACATGTCACTATTCGATACGATATTTCGCACAGAGTAACGAGATAGAATAATTTACTTAAGTCTAAAAGTGTTCCGAAATTTTGTGAACGATTCTTGCTATCAAGTTGTTTTACGATTACCAAGTTTGATACTTCCAAGAATATTTTATAACACCCGAAACGGAGCTGTAGAGAAGGACTCTTGGCATCATGGATCCAGTAGTATTCAAGGTATGACGTTCCCTTTGGCCAGATTTCCTTTTCCTTTGTCCTACACAATCTTTGAGACATTTAAACACGTCTAATCTAAGAACTAAACTCTATGTCTAATAAATTGATCTGACATGAACATAAAACTTCTTTCTAAATTAAACACCGACCTCATTGATCACTTCTAAAATTAGCTCTAGTTTCATTGCATATAATTTTGCCTAAATTTCAGGAGCATGTTCATAGTAGAAATTTCACATATTTCTCTAAGTTTGGTCTGGTCTTCTTTTTATAGTTACAATTCCCACATTCATTTTGAACTGGAGTAGACCAGGCTAACATGGTTGGAGATGCTTAAAGATCGTAAATCTATAAATATTTTACGTTTTACAAGTCTTCAATATTTACATTAGCCCATCGGCATAGTGCAGATGCTGCAAGACTTATGTCTTTATTAAGATCCCAAAATTTATAAATATTTAGAATAGTTCATCAAAGCATGGTGGAGATACTAAAAGATCCCAAAGTATAGTTTAAGTAATTGTACGATAGTGTTCAATAGAGTACTGAAGCTTCAGCCAACACTCTGGCAGCACTCTTGTGATAACTGAAGATCAATGCGCAAAAACAAGTTATTTCATTTACGTGTAACTGTTATTGATTAGGAAGAAAAGTGCGAACCCTTCAAAAGCTCGTGAAATTGAATCTGAACCTAGTGTTAGTCGTGTGTGAAAATGAAAGTTGGTGCTCCAACAGGAACAGAACAGAAAATTTTCAAAGGAGAAAAGCCACATAAACATAGATATCAGTCGTCTTGGAACCAGAAGTTTCTATGGATAGAATACGTATAGTAAGGAACATAATTTTATGCAAACTTTGCTTAAAAAAAATCGAGGGACGTCAATTTCAGTTCTCATCCAAAATAGAAATGACATTTATTCAAATGGGGTTTTCTAATTGGAAGAAGGGGGTAGAAAAGTTAAGAGCGCATGAAAGATCGAGTTACCATAGGAAAGCTGTAATTGAATGTAATCTCTAGAATCAAATGTTAATGTACTTAGCCAGATTTCTTATGAAAAATTTAAGCAAATGAAAGGAAACCGTACACTGCTTACTGGAAATCATATCCTCTCTCCATTATTAGCTGTACAAGAGCTTGCCATACGAGGACATAGTGATGAAACAAGAAACGTTAACAATTTATTACACTTTCGGTTTGAAGATAGGTAGGAACTTTCAACATGATTACAGCGAGATTCGTATAAATGGATATCGCGTGATGTACAAAATCCCATCGTTACAACTATCCAATTCCTTAGCAAATTTTCAATCATTCTGGGATGAAACAACTGCAAAAAGTAAAGAACTGGATATTGAATCTTCCAAATATTGAGGTCATAAAAAGAAAGTACCAAAAAAAAAATACGATGAATCTGAAAAATCATCCGTAGATATATTTTACGGAAGTGTGTAGAAAATACTAGAGAATTTACAACGAAGCAGGCCCGTAGCGAGCCCAAAAATTTAGGGGGGCGGTCGAAGATAGGGGGGCCCGATCCAACCATATTATAATTCATCACCATATTATACTTCACTTGTAAGACTAACGTGAAAATTTTAGGAGGGGCCAGTAAAACTTTATGGGGGCCCGGCCCCCCTAGACCCCCAGGATACGGGCCTGCAACAAAGTAATGGATTTATCCCTCAATTTCTTGACATCATGCTTCAATAATCCATCTTTCGTGTTGCTAAGGCAAATTGAACTCTTTCTTCTTGATTTATAACAAGCATTTTATCTTCCTGCGCGTCTGACATCGATAGAGAACGCTTGCTTCTCCATCGAAGCATATTTCATGAAATTATGCAAAGCAGTGGTTGTCCTAATATTAACTCCTTTGGTGAAATAATGACATATTTGAAGAAACAAAAACATCTTATTGATCTATTCCCAGAACTAGTGAAATTTATACGATTAGTGGTAACTATTCCCATGTCTATATGTACAGCTGAACTATCATTTTCTTGTCTGCAGAGACTGAAAACTTACCTACGATCTATCATGAGGCAGGATCGTTTAAACTACATTCCTCTTCTCCATTGGCATCAAGAGCAGACAAAGAGACTTGGTCTTGATGCCATATATGACGATTTCATAAGCAGAGCAACAGTACATTCGTCAGAAAAATGTGAGGTATACTATAGATTTATATTCTTAATAATTTTTGTTAATTATCATATGGGCTGTCTTCTTTTCTTGAAAATTCTTACTTGGCAACATTTTCCTGTAGTACACATTATGGTGCGCAAAATTGCAATGAAGTTCCCACATTTTGAATTTCAACTTGTTTTGATGCCGTTAGGCAAATTTCACTTAGATCGTGAATTTCGCAAAAGAGTAACGGACCGAGATCTTGGGGGAAAGGGGTATTTCATAAAGCTGTTGATAGAAAACAGCTAATGATGATGATATAGTTATTCATTGTTTGACCCACTCAATATTTTCTTCAAGTCAATTGCTATGCTCTAAATTGCAGTTTTCCGTGACCAATTGTACAGCGGAAATTTTAACACACTAATGAACTAGTACCTGCATTATAATTGATGGAAGACAAATCATTGGGATTATCTTGAATAGCACTCTCTAAGTCCAGTATTGAGTAAGAGCATGTGCATAATCTGGGATCAATTTATAAAATCGAATTAAAGACGGATTATTCGGAAATATATATATAATGCCCAAAAAGTGAAACCACAGATACGTATGAGTCATTTGATCCATATAATATCGGTACGAGGGTGTTCTCAACCACTGAGCCACTGCGCCCCTATAATGTAAGGTGTTAGATAGCTCTATGTTGTGTGTTTTGCATCACAAATCTTCTTATAACAGTTGTCAATTTTACGCTTTATCTTCTTTATTCTTCTCCTTATCATTTCCGTTGTACACGAAAGCAGAATTCGTTAATATATCTTCAATATGCTGACCACGGCAGGTAAGTACAAATGAGGTGGGTCCTAGGGCTTCCCCGAAATTCGTATTTTTCTTTACATTTGGACTACTTTTAGGGATGATTTTACATAGTTTTAATATAACCTATCCTCATATTGAATTTGAACTCCTCCAGAAATAAATTTCTACTTACGTGCCTGGATCATGGTATAAAATACACAACAGAAACCTGTCTACAGAAACATTAAATGCTAGTCAATTTAGTTAGTCACATTGAACCGTTTCTCAAAAAAGGAAAAAAAGAAACGTAGTGATTTCGTTAAATTTATTCGACAGGCGGGAAAACGTAATTTCCATTATACTTTACAAAACTAGGCAATGAAGCCCCTCGATGATGAGAACTGTTAAAGGAAGGGTGATGGAGAGAGAGAGAGAAGGAAGTGGAAGAAAGAAATGAAGAAAAAGAACTGAAATTACATTTGAGATTTAAATCCTTCGTTCCTCAAAGGTTTCTTTTTTTCAGTCACGTTTCCCATTTCAATAAGGATGAAAAAGAAAGTTTTATTAGCAAGGAGCCACACGATCAAATGCAAGTACTTGGTGTAATTTATACAGAATTTCGTAACTAAATCATGAAAGCTATTAAATCTGTTTTTAAGGATTCGTGTCACGGGGTCAAGATTTAAAGAGATGAAAGTGTTCGTACAACTTCGGTCATTAAATCATCTATTAAAATTTTACAACACTTGAAAGGGCTCTCGAATTTAAATTAAATCAAATTCTTAAACGGTATTTGTGCTATAGTATTGTCTTTTATTATTACTGTGCGCCTTCGTTCACCTTTGATGTGTGGAGTTCCTAATTCGATTCCAATTTGGCGCCAAAAGGGGTTTGTTTTGGACAGACACCATGTGCATGGATTTTCTGGGTTTCTCAGTTTCCTTCCACTTTGTTCATTACAGCATTTCATTCATTGTCTTCACCACTATCTCCTTTAACCTCAGTCGCACGATTATATCAGTAGAAGTCATTAAAAATTTTTGGTATGCTTGAACCTTTTTATTGTTATCTCCCTAGAATTACGACACCCGTTCGTTACGTAAAGCTAGAAAGCTAAGTTATTTTCCCTACTGACTTACTTCGTGGCAAGGGCGCCCATAAGGGGGGGGGAGCAAGGTGGAGATCGGAAGATCGGAATTGTGCTTCGGAAGATCGAAATCCCAATAGATATTTTAGAATAGTTACCGCAAAATTTGAGACTACATTTGAAATGTCGCTTATACTTGCCACCCTTGGAAACCACAACATGGGCACCCTTGATTCGTGGTATTTGTTAACGTTATCCTGTTTGTGCGGACAATGAAATTTTGATTCGAAGAAGAGAACCTGAGTTATTGAAAGAGATAAATTTTGGGAAAATAATGCTTTAAGTTTGACTTAATAACACGAGACCTACTCCTTACAATGGGATTTCTGCCACTGCTCACGTATATGAGAGGGGGTGCTAATAATGATTGAGCCTTACCAAGAAAATATTTAGTTAGGAAGCTGAAACTCCTACATTATTTCATATATACCCCTAGTAGGCCAATGCATTTGCGACATCTGTCCTGCAATTTTTAAGTCCTTATCAATAGAAATCTTTTGTCTGCTGCTGTAACTACCCATCTGTAGCATCAGTTGCCGCTTGAACACCCTGAAAACGGTGGATTTCTTTTTGAATTCGGGAATAAATGATAATCGAATGAAGCTAGTCAGCTAGGTCACTTCAAAGCCTAGGGTGGCTAATGTGTCCTGTATTTCAGATGCCGTGTGTGAGGAGACATTGTCGTGCAAAAGCAGAACACCTTTTGGAGATCTTACTACGACATCTATCCTTGATATTTTCGCGCAACTTTATCAAGAGACCACAGTAATATGCTGCATTATTAGTTGCACCCACTGGAAGATAGTCCACCATCAGAACTCCATCCTCATTCCAAAAGATTATTACCATTTATTTCTGTACAGACCTCTGTACGCGGCACTTTTTTGCCCGAGGGAAGAACTGTGTTTCTATTCCTTAGAGTGTCATTTAGTCTCGGGATCACAAGAATAGATCGACGTTTTATCACAAGTTACAAGTCTCTCCAAAAAACCAACCTCGCTTCTTATAATATGTTACAAAAACTGTCCACGAAGTTCTCACTCTTTCCTGCTCTTGTTCCTTCGTCAGAAGTTTGGACCATTGAGATCCACTTTGCTGCAACCTTCCTCATATCCAATCATTATGAATAATGGTACCAACTCTTTCTCGTGATATGCCCAAACGTGTAGCAATCCTTTTAGTTAATATTCGACGATCTTCCATTATCATTTCTGGATGGCTTGCACATTTTCGGGAACAGACACAGGAACAGGTCTGCCACTTGGTTTCGCACTTTCAACATCAAAATGGCCAGTTCTGAAGTTTGCCACCGTTTGACAATTGCATTTGACGGCCCACGGTCCCCCAAAGTTTATTCATTTCATCGCAGATCTGCGTCGCATCTTTACCCTGGAGTAAGAGAAACTTCATGACGGTCCTATGATCCTCTGTACTGAAGCTTGCTGGAGGTGCAGCCATGTTTACTTGAGAAATGAAAAAGAAAAGAATCTTAATATTGTAAGGATCTCCACATCACAACAAAAGCACATGTGTAACGACACGTGAGTAGATGGGAGGCACTTGAAAACCGGTAGCTGAAAAATCGCCTTTTTTTCCATGGTCTCCTGAGAGCAAGGACTGAATTTTCCAGTGTCTCACGATACGCTATGACCCACGCCCCGTCCAGCCATGGTCTTTTACGACCTCCATGTTAGGGGTGAATTTGTTCTCTTTTACGAGCCCTTTTAAGGGGGTGTATTCGTTTTCTTTTATGAGCACTTTTAAGGGGGTGTACTCGTTCCCTTTTATGATCACTTTTTTAACCCCTATTTTAACACATAAGATTACGAACACATAGCAAAGCAGATAACACATAAGAGTACGTAACACACAGCAGATCAGATAACACATAAGAGTACGTAACATAACAAGGGTGTACTCGTTCTCTTTTATGAGCATATTTTTCAACCCCTATTTTAACATAAGATTACGAACACATAGAAGAGCACATAAGAATACGTAACATAGCAAGGGTGTATTCGTTCTCTTTTATGAGCATATTTTCCAACCCTTATTTTAACATAGCATAAGACTACGAACACATATAAGAGCTAATACAAGAGTATGGCTTATTTTCTAACCCCTATTTTAACATAGCAGAAATTACACTGAGACTATGAATACATAGCAGAGCATAAGATACGTAACACACAACAACCTCCATTTTAGGGGTGGACTCGTTCTCTTTTATGAGCATATTTTCCAACCCCTACGAATATATAGCAGAGGTGTATTCGTTTCCAACCCCTTAGCATAAGACTATGTAACATAGCAGTTACGAACACATAGCAGAGCAGATAATAAACACAACAACCTCCATTTTAGGGGTGTATTCATTCCCTTTTATGAGCATATTTTCCCTCCCCTATTATAACATAGCACAGATTACATAACAGATCTAATACAAGAGTATGGCATATTTTCCAACCCTTATTTTACCATAACAGAGACTGCGAAACATAGCGAACATAGCACAGGGGGTGTATTAATTTTCTCCACCGCTAATTGAACATAGCAGAAATTACACTGAGACTACGAACACACAGCAGACCAGAGAATACATCAAATTCATTCCCTTTTATGAGTACATTTTAAGGGGTGTACTCGTTCTCTTTTATGATTACTTTTCCAACCCCTATTTTACCATAGCAGAAATTACATAAGATTTTTTTCAACCCCTATTTTAAGACAATGAATACCTATGTAACATAGCGATTCGATACGCTCTTTAAACCGATTTGGATGAAACTCGGCATATGGGGGTTTTCGACCATGCTGAGTACGAATATCATACTTATTTTTACCTGGGTCCTATAGTTTATGTGGCATACGCCCTTTCTATGACAATTTTAACCGATTTGGATGAAACTCGGCATATGGAAGTTTTCGGACATGCTGATTACGAATACCATTTCTATTTTCACCTGGGTCTTATAGCTCATGTGGGATACGCACTTTCTATGACAATTTTATGCAATTTGGATGAAACTCGGCATATGGAAGTTTTCGGACATGCTGATTACGAATACCATTTCTATTTTCACCTGGGTCTTATAGCTCATGTGGGATACGCCCTTTCTATGACAATTTTAATCGATTTGGATGAAACTCGGTATATGGGGGTTTTTGGGCATGCTGATCACGAATATTATATTTATTTTTACCTGGATCTTATAGTTTATGTGGGATACGCCCTTTCTATGACAATTTTAACCGATTTGGATGAAACTCGGCATATGGGATTTTTCGCACATACTGATTACAAATATCACCTATTTTTATCTAGGTCTGATAGTTTATGTGGGATACGCCCTTTGTATGACACTTAAAGCCCAATCACTCGTAAACGAAGCAACATATTGAGGTGGTGTTTCCACATTTAGCAATTGGTCACCAACTACTACAAGTTCCAAAATAATTACCATCGAGGTCAAAGGTCAACATACTTAAAACCTAATAACTCGAAAACGGATCCTCATATTGAGGTGCTGTTTCCAAATCTAGTAATTGGTCATCAGGTACTACAAGTTCCAAAATAATGACCATCGAGGTCAAAGGTCAACATACTTAAAACCTAATAACACGAAAACTGAGCCACATATTGAGGTGTTGTTTCCACATTTAGTAATTTGCCACCAACTACTACAAGTTCCAAAATAATGATCATCAAGGTCAAAGGTCAGCATACTTAAAACCTAATAACACGAAAACTGAGCCACATATTGAGGTGCTGTTTCCACATTTAGTAATCGGCCACCAACTACTACAAGTTCCAAAATTAGTGGTCATCGAGGTCAAAGGACAGCATACTTAAAACCTAATAACACGAAAACTGAGCCACATATTGAGGTGCTGTTTCCACATTTAGCAATAGATCATCAGGTACTACAAGTTCCAAAATTAGTGGTCATCGAGGTCAAAGGCCAAAATACTTAAAACCCAATCACTCGTAAACTGCGCCACATATTGAGATGGTGTTTCCATATTTAGTAATTGGTCATCAACTGCTACAAGTTCCAAAATAATGATCATCGAGGTCAAAGGTCACAATACTTAAAACCTAATAACTCGAAAACAAAACAACGTATTGAGATGGTGTTTCCACATTTAGTAATAGTTCACCAACTACCACAAGTTTCAAAAATAATGACCATCGAGGTTAAAAATCAATCTCTTAAATGGAGCAACGTATTGAGGTGCTGTTTCCAAATCTAGTAATAGTTCATCAACTACTACAAGTTTCAAAAAATAATGGTCATCGAGGTCAAAGGTCACTCTCGTAAATTAAACCACATATTGAGATAACGTTTCCTCATTTAGTAAATTTGTGTGATCTATTCAATTTTGTACAAAGCAGAAAAAGTGAAGAAGGAATAAATTTGAGTGGCTTATTTACTTTTGTATTAATGAGAAAGAAATCAAAGGAACACAATTTTAACTAGCGCAGAATTTCTGTACCTTTTTGGGCTATTCAAATGGATTAACAAGAAAGAAAGCAAAGATATGCCATATTAACTAGCTGAGAATTGTATGTCATCTTGTATTATTTAAGCAAAACGAAGAAAGCGAACATGGACCATTTTACTCAAATTTGGATCTAGTATTTAGCTTTTTATGAACCAGAAAAAAATGAAGAAGGTTCAATATTTCTGTACAATTTTATACTACCCAAATAAACGAAATTTTATTTTTTTATTAATCAGAAGAAAATCAAAGAAGGGTCATTTTATACCTTTTTGTGCTATTCAAATAATAGGGGGAACAAATTTCAGTGGTCTATTTTATTTTTGTACCAATCAGAAGGAAAGCAAAGATATGCCATTTTAACTATTTAAACAAACGAAAAGATAAATTTGAATGACCTATTCAAATTTGTACCAACGAGAAATGCCATTTTGTACTAATCAAATAAACAAAAAAACGAAGAAGGATCATTTTAACTAACTCAGACTTTTATACCATTTTGTACTACTCCAATAAACGAAGGAATACCAACCAGAAAAAAGAAGTGAAGATTAGGTGGATTATTTTCTTTTGTACCAACTAGAAAAGGGAAGAAGGGCCACTTCAACTATCTCATTAGGTACTGTTTAAACAAACGAAAATTGACCATTATGTAACTTTTGAACTACCGAAATGTTCTACTTTTGTATCAATCAGAAAAAAGCGAAGAAAGACCATTTTAACAAGCTGAAAATTTATATACATTTTGTACTAATCAAATATACGAAAGAATAAATTTAAGTGACCTATTCAATTTTGTACCCATGAGAAATTGCATTTTAACTGGCTCAGAATTTTACTACTCAAATAAGCAATGGAGTATTTAGTTTTATACCACCGAGAAAAACAAAGAAATTGTATCATTTTGGAGTATTCAAATAAACAAAGGACTTATAATTTGTGTCAACTCTAAAAAGGGTCATTCTGTATTATTTCAACAAACAAAAGGAAAAAGCAAAAAAGGATCATTTTAAACTAGTCTAATAAACGAAGGCATAAATATGAGTGAGACAAGAGAAAAAAATGAAGAAGACCCATTTTAACTAACTGAGAATTTCCGTACCTTTTTGTACTATTTAAACAAACGATGAGATAAATTTGAGTGGCCTGTTTTTTGTACTGACCAGAAAAATCGAAGAAGGTCCAATTTAGCTAACTCAGAATTTATGTACCTTTGTACTAGCCCAATGAACGAAAGAACAAATTTGAGTGTTCTACTCTTTATACCATTTTGTACTACTCAAATAAACGAAAGAAAAAAGTGAAAAAAGACCAATTTAACTAGCTCAGAATTTATATACGTTTTGTTTAGGTGTCCTACTTTTTGTACCAGCGTGAAATGCCTTTTTAACCAGCTCAGTAGTATTCAAATAAACAAAAAACCGAAGAAGGATCATTTTAACTAGTTCAGAATTTCTGTACTTTTGTGCCATTCAAACAAATGAAAAAACTAAATTTGGATGGAGTATTATTTTTGTGCCAAGCAGGAAAAGAAAAGAATTTGTACTGACCAGAAAAGGCGAAGAAGGATCATTTTATACCTTTATGTGCTATTTAAATAAACGAAGGAATAAATTTGAGTGATCTATCCAATTTTATACCAATCAGAAGAAAAGCAAAGAAGGGCCATTTTAACTAGCTGAGTATTTTTGTGCTACACAAATCAACAAATGAATAAATTTGAGTGACCTATTCAATTTGGTATCAACAAGAAATACCATTTTAAATAACTCAACATTTTATACCTTTTTGTGCTATTTAAATAAACGAAGAAAGCGAAGGAGGTCCAATTTAGCTAACTCAGAATTTTATACCATTTTGTACTAATCAAATAAACGAAGGAATAAATTTTTGTGACCTATTCAGTTTTGAAAACAAGCAGGAAAAGAAAAGAATTAACATTTTGTACTAATCAAACAACCATATTAACTAACTCAAAGAAACGAAAGAATAAATTTTGAGTGGCTTAAGCAAAGAAGGTCAATTTGTACCTTTTGTGCTATTAAAACTGAGTGACCTATTCAATTTTATACCAAGTAGAAAAAATTTTGTTTGCAATTAAAAAAAACGAAGAATGTCTATTTTATGTACATTTTGTACTACTCAAATTCTACTTTCTGTACCAACCAGAGAAAAACAAAGAAATACCATATTCTGCTACTCAAACAAACGACGGAATAAGCTCAGAATTTCTATACCTTTTTGTGTTATTCAAATAAACGAAGGAATAAATTTTGTGTGACCTATTCACTTTTATAGCAAGCCCCTTTTAGTTTTATACCAACCATGAAGGTCCATTATATAATTTGTATTACTCTATTTCATTTTTGTAACAATCAGAAGAAAACAGCTCAGAATTTTATACCTTTGTGGTGTTACATTTTGTATATTTTTGTGTCAACCAGAGAACAATTTAAATTGACTCTCACTGACAATTCAGTTGCCAGAGTCCAATGTTTGTAATATTACAATACTACAAATTGATCCAATTAACAGTTCAAGTTCTTCTATTTTTACACAATCAAATGCATATGCTACAGTGGGCTCAGTGTTCATTTACAGAATTAAATAATTGTTTATCTTTCTCTAAAAACATTTCTACTATTTTGTTGATGTAATAATCACACTCTGTAATGTATTCATATACCAGATTAAATTTTTTCTCCAAAGTATAAGTGTTCTTAATATTACAACCTTTAAAATGCTTCTTTATATAAAGTTTATAGATTTTCTCTCTCATTTCACATTTAATTAAGATCGTCCACACCTTTTGCAATAATTCGTAATCATACTGCAGCAAACAGTTGTGATCTTTTTCATTCTCATTATATTTTTAGAACATGCTTCACATAATAATACTGAATTTGGTGTATACTCATTAAATAATTGTATGACACATGTATCACTAATAGTTTCACTAGTACAGTCGCGCTCATTAGCTTCCAGTTCAAAACAGGTAATATTTGAAACACTGTCATCATCACTTTCCGGGAGTATTTCATCATTATATCTATTATAGCGTCTAAAATAATACACTTCTTCTATTTCTTGTGTTTGATATATGATTCTCACTTTATCACGTAATTCATCTGGCAAAACGGGGTCAGACGGCTGGATTAACAGTATAGGTTTTTCGTTTTCACGCTGAATTTCTTTTTCTCTAGGTGAAACATAAACAATCTCCGTGCTAGTCATTTTTCTGCTCTTCAGCAAAAACAAATCAAATAAATAATTTTATATATCTACAATACAAGCATTCTATGCATTCTCCGTGTTTAATAATATGTTTTCAAGGCAATACAAAAGAATTCGTTAATATAACACCATGATGTATGTTCTATTATTTTCCAATTATACTCCATAATCTTATATTCCATTATAATAAAATACATAAATGCAAAAATATATATTTGTCTTTTTGAACTTAGACGAGGAAGGAAAGTCTAAAAAATAATTGAATCGTTGAGCAATAGGCAGTATACTAGCAATACAAATGTTGGGTAACGCATTCGTAACGTTGCTTAAATATCTGCTTTTCTTACTTTGATATGATCTCTTCTTCTGCTGTGATTCAAATTGGCCAAGCATGCTGTCACGATTGTCGTCCTTCATCAGTTTTCTTTAGTACGCTAATTGCTATGGAGTCTGCTCTACATAATTAAGTTAAAATTCAATGTATAACGCAACTCTGGTTAGTTAAATCTTACGTTCAAATATGTAGTTAATGACATATGTAGTTAATGACATACTGACAGTCTGGTTCATACAAAGCTAAATACTCCATCCAAATTTGAGTAAAATGGTCCATGTTCGCTTTCTTCGTTTTGCTTAAATAATACAAGATGACATACAATTCTCAGCTAGTTAATATGGCATATCTTTGCTTTCTTTCTTGTTAATCCATTTGAATAGCCCAAAAAGGTACAGAAATTCTGCGCTAGTTAAAATTGTGTTCCTTTGATTTCTTTCTCATTAATACAAAAGTAAATAAGCCACTCAAATTTATTCCTTCTTCACTTTTTCTGCTTTGTACAAAATTGAATAGATCACACAAATTTACTAAATGAGGAAACGTTATCTCAATATGTGGTTTAATTTACGAGAGTGACCTTTGACCTCGATGACCATTATTTTTTGAAACTTGTAGTAGTTGATGAACTATTACTAGATTTGGAAACAGCACCTCAATACGTTGCTCCATTTAAGAGATTGATTTTTAACCTCGATGGTCATTATTTTTGAAACTTGTGGTAGTTGGTGAACTATTACTAAATGTGGAAACACCATCTCAATACGTTGTTTTGTTTTCGAGTTATTAGGTTTTAAGTATTGTGACCTTTGACCTCGATGATCATTATTTTGGAACTTGTAGCAGTTGATGACCAATTACTAAATATGGAAACACCATCTCAATATGTGGCGCAGTTTACGAGTGATTGGGTTTTAAGTATTTTGGCCTTTGACCTCGATGACCACTAATTTTGGAACTTGTAGTACCTGATGATCTATTGCTAAATGTGGAAACAGCACCTCAATATGTGGCTCAGTTTTCGTGTTATTAGGTTTTAAGTATGCTGTCCTTTGACCTCGATGACCACTAATTTTGGAACTTGTAGTAGTTGGTGGCCGATTACTAAATGTGGAAACAGCACCTCAATATGTGGCTCAGTTTTCGTGTTATTAGGTTTTAAGTATGCTGACCTTTGACCTTGATGATCATTATTTTGGAACTTGTAGTAGTTGGTGGCCGATTACTAAATGTGGAAACAACACCTCAATATGTGGCTCAGTTTTCGTGTTATTAGGTTTTAAGTATGTTGACCTTTGACCTCGATGGTCATTATTTTGGAACTTGTAGTACCTGATGACCAATTACTAGATTTGGAAACAGCACCTCAATATGAGGATCCGTTTTTGAGTTATTAGGTTTTAAGTATGTTGACCTTTGACCTCGATGGTAATTATTTTGGAACTTGTAGTAGTTGGTGACCAATTGCTAAATGTGGAAACACCACCTCAATATGTTGCTTCGTTTACGAGTGATTGGGCTTTAAGTGTCATACAAAGGGCGTATCCCACATAAACTATCAGACCTAGATAAAAATAGGTGATATTTGTAATCAGTAAGTGCGAAAAATCCCATATGCCGAGTTTCATCCAAATCGGTTAAAATTGTCATAGAAAGGGCGTATCCCACATAAACTATAAGACCCAGGTAAAAATAAATATAATATTCGTGATCAGCATGCCCAAAAACCCCCATATACCGAGTTTCATCCAAATCGATTAAAATTGTCATAGAAAGGGCGTATCCCACATGAGCTATAAGACCCAGGTGAAAATAGAAATGGTATTCGTAATCAGCATGTCCGAAAACTTCCATATGCCGAGTTTCATCCAAATTGCATAAAATTGTCATAGAAAGTGCGTATCCCACATGAGCTATAAGACCCAGGTGAAAATAGAAATGGTGTTCGTAATCAGCATGTCCGAAAACTTCCATATGCCGAGTTTCATCCAAATCGGTTTAAAGAGCGTATCGAATCGCTATGTTACATAGGTATTCATTGTCTTAAAATAGGGGTTGAAAAAAATCTTATGTAATTTCTGCTATGGTAAAATAGGGGTTGGAAAAGTAATCATAAAAGAGAACGAGTACACCCCTTAAAATGTACTCATAAAAGGGAATGAATTTGATGTATTCTCTGGTCTGCTGTGTGTTCGTAGTCTCAGTGTAATTTCTGCTACGTTCAATTAGCGGTGGAGAAAATTAATACACCCCCTGTGCTATGTTCGCTATGTTTCGTAGTCTCTGTTATGGTAAAATAAGGGTTGGAAAATATGCCATACTCTTGTATTAGATCTGTTATGTAATCTGTGCTATGTTATAATAGGGGAGGGAAAATATGCTCATAAAAGGGAATGAATACACCCCTAAAATGGAGGTTGTTGTGTTTATTATCTGCTCTGCTATGTGTTCGTAACTGCTATGTTACATAGTCTTATGCTAAGGGGTTGGAAACGAATACACCTCTGCTATATATTCGTAGGGGTTGGAAAATATGCTCATAAAAGAGAACGAGTCCACCCCTAAAATGGAGGTTGTTGTGTGTTACGTATCTTATGCTCTGCTATGTATTCATAGTCTCAGTGTAATTTCTGCTATGTTAAAATAGGGGTTGGAAAATAAGCCATACTCTTGTATTAGCTCTTATATGTGTTCGTAGTCTTATGCTATGTTAAAATAAGGGTTGGAAAATATGCTCATAAAAGAGAACGAATACACCCTTGCTATGTTACGTATTCTTATGTGCTCTTCTATGTGTTCGTAATCTTATGTTAAAATAGGGGTTGAAAAATATGCTCATAAAAGAGAACGAGTACACCCTTGTTATGTTACGTACTCTTATGTGTTATCTGATCTGCTGTGTGTTACGTACTCTTATGTGTTATCTGCTTTGCTATGTGTTCGTAATCTTATGTGTTAAAATAGGGGTTAAAAAAGTGATCATAAAAGGGAACGAGTACACCCCCTTAAAAGTGCTCATAAAAGAAAACGAATACACCCCCTTAAAAGGGCTCGTAAAAGAGAACAAATTCACCCCTAACATGGAGGTCGTAAAAGACCATGGCTGGACGGGGCGTGGGTCATAGCGTATCGTGAGACACTGGAAAATTCAGTCCTTGCTCTCAGGAGACCATGGAAAAAAAGGCGATTTTTCAGCTACCGGTTTTCAAGTGCCTCCCATCCACTCACGTGCCATTATTTACAAAACAGACGATATACTAAGGAGGAAGACACGAAGAAAACCGAAAGAAGACGGACTATACGAAAGAATCCGAAGGAAGACGAGCCACCCGAAGAGAACAAAAAAAAAAGAGGGAGCACAGAAGGACCTAGCATCAGTCTGACCACTGATCAACTAACCTACAACTGCTCCGAGATCGTATTGGACTAGGGGTACATCTTTACCTTAGCCCAAGGTCACATTGGACTAGGGATCCTCACCACAACGAAACCTCATGAAGTTGCCTTGGGTTGAGGGGGTTTTCCTTTAAGATTCACCGAAACCTTGCAGGTGCCTTGGAGACTGCTTGAGAGAAGGAGAACCGTGAAAAACACCAATCTCCTTCATCTGGTCAATAAGAAGAAAAGACACTACTATTTACTCTTTGTCAATCAAAGACATTGTACTTAGGAATATTATAAAATTGCTGATGGGGAAAAGACTCGCCAGCACCGTTATTTTGACTACCTATAAAATCATTTCATGGTGATAGGCTTCGGGAGTTTTGTACGGGATGCTCTTTTTATTAACTTTTTATCAGGCACAAAACTAATGAGGTCACTATGAAAATTTATTATCTCTCCTTCGTTTTCCTTTTTCTACCTTTCCTGACTGCGATTTTATGCCGAAACGAAGCCTGGTAAGCATACATATAGCCCTGAAGGAAATAATAATACAAAGTTTAATATGACAGAATGTGCATCTACCTTTTAACATGACTCATCTTACGAAATATTCGGGTCACGTGCACGAGGATCTAGACAGATTTTTCATGTTGCTCTATCATATGGCAACCATGCAATCATGGTCACCAGCTATAAAGAAGGAAATATTAGCAATATACGTACAGGATACGGCGTTAGACTTAGTGTTGCAACTTAAAAACCAAAACCAATTCGGAACGATGTCTTATGGAACTTTAAAATCTAAATTAGTTGCATTGAGCAGGCCGAAGATTCCATCATACAACTCAGAACAGGAACTATTTCAAGTCCAGCAGGGAACGGATGAACCCATAGATGCGTATCTTTTGCGTAAACTCTGTGCGATTAGACGGTTAATACCATACGCATCAGAAGAACAGAAGATCCACCATTTACCTTTAGGATTATAAAGGGATTTTCTTAACAAGATCGCGTTAGAAAGATTTGAAACAGTAGACGCTTTATTAACAAAGCTGAACACTTTAGAAGCTGCCAATGACCTTTTAAGGAAAAGAAATCATGCAGAGCTATCACAGACACAGCGCACGCTATACGGAGAAAACTTTGTACCTAACCTAAAGAATCCATCATATGTATTAGCAAATGAGCCAAAGATAATATATCCAACTCAACAGCCACACCATCATACATATCCTATACAGATG
Organism: Thermobia domestica; assembly: GCF_964235325.1. NCBI lineage: Eukaryota > Metazoa > Arthropoda > Insecta > Zygentoma > Lepismatidae > Thermobia > Thermobia domestica. Next base: position 45,358,534 of record NC_137454.1, on the reverse strand, counting down.
CAACCTGGCATGCATCCAACGCACAGTTATGTACCAGCATCCCAACAACAATTTAACACCCATCTTTAAAGACCTTTCAACCATCAGTACCTAATTCACAAGAATAACATAATACGAGTCAAGAACCAAAGACACAAGCAAAATCCTCAAACTCCACACCACAAGCAAAATCCTCATCAACATGATCTATCTACCGTGGCCAATAAAATGGTAGAATAATTATTACTGATAGCCCAGTCAAGCTATAGAAACCAATCAAAGAATAGAAATCAAGGATATAGGAAGAAGAATAATCAGCATCCTAATAAAGGAAAGAAAAAACGGACAATCCCAGAATAGTCAACAGGTCACGCCTGCGGAGGATCAAATGTTAGTATGCTCGATATGTAGAAAACGGGGACATGGATCCACTTGGTCAAATTTTTTGAATTACGCAAAACATTCTTACTTACAAAATCGGAAAAAATTAATTACACGGTTTTTAGTTTCCCGATTACACGAAAAATCCGTCATTCATCAATTGTTGCGAATCATTATTGTAAGAAGACCCTACCGCTACGTACCTTTCTTCTGTAATGATTTTCTACCTGTGGCTATTCCCCAAAAGCCATGAGTACAAGTTTTAGATAGACCTCTCTTCTCTATCTAAAACTCATTAGCTCAATTTTTTCTTGGTAAGGCTCAATCTTTATCAATATCCTCTCGTACCAAAAGTGAGTACTAACACTACGAATGTAACTGAAACCACGCGTACAAAAATGGCCACGAAAAGATACAGTTGGTGCATTTAAAAGAGAAAGAGAGAAGTAACGAGTTTCCCGATTACACGAAAAATCCGTCATTCATCAATTGTTGCAAATCATTATTGTAAGCAGACCCTACCGCTACGTACCTTTCTTCTGTAATGATTTTCTACCTGTGGCTATTCCCCGAAAGCCATGAGTACAAGTTTTAGATAGACCTCTCTTCTCTATCTAAAACTCATTAGCTCAATTTTTTCTTGGTAAGGCTCAATCTTTATCAATATCCCCTCGTACCAAAAGTAAGTACTAACACTACGAATGTAACTGAAACCACGCGTACAAAAATTATTTGGCCACGAAAAGATCCACTTGGTGCAAAAAGTCTTTAAAAAGACAGACATAGAAATAATGAGTTTCCCGATCACACGAAAAATTCGTGCTTCATCAATTGATGCGAATCATTATTGTAAGTGGATTCTACCACTGCGTATCTTTCTCCTGTAGTGATTTTCTACTTGTGCCTATTCCCCGAAAGCCATGAGTCGAATCTTTAGATAGGAGACCTCTCTTCTCTATCTAAATCTCTTTAGTTTTTTTTTTTTTTTTTTGGTAAAGCTCAATCTTTATCAGCACTCCCTCGTACCAAAAGTAAGAAACAACACTACGATTTTAACCAAAACCACTCATATGAAAATTATTTGGCCACGAAAAGATACACTTGGTGCATTTAAGAGAGAGAGAGAGAGAGAAATAACGAGTTTCCGGATTACACGAAAAATCTGTCCTTCATCAATTGTTGCGAATCATTATTGTAAGTGGATTCTACCGCTGCATACCTTTGTCTTGTAGTGATTTTCTATTTGTGGCAATTCCCCGAAAGCCATGAGTCCAATAATTAGATAGAAGACCTCTCTTCTCTATCTAAAACTCTTTAGTTCGATATGTTCTTGGTAAGACTTAATCTTCATCAGCACCCCCCTCGTACCAAAAGTAAGTACCAATACTACGAATTTAAGCGAAACCACTCATACAAAAATTATTTGGCCACGAAAAGATCCACTTGGTGCAAAAAGTCTTAAAAAAGACAGAGAGAAAGAAATAATGAGTTTCAAGAATACACGAAAAATCCGTTCTTCATCAATTGTTGCGACTCATTATTGTAAGTAGATCCTACCGTTGCGTATCTTTCTCCTGTAATGATTTTCTACTTGTGGCTATTCCCCGAAAGCCATGAGTCCAACCTTTAGATAGAAGACCTCTCTTCTTTATCTAGTACTATATCTGAATCGCAAAGAAAAAGAGGAAAGGAATAAAAAAAATGAACAAACTCGAAACTAAAAGGTTTCTAGAATTGTTTTCCTTTCGTTTTTCAGAAACTGAAGCAAACATAGTCGAAAAAAATAATATCCGGTATTATAGACATAGATATATATATTTTTAGATATATTTGAGATTAGTGGAAAACAGCAAGTTTCATATCTGCTACAGTTTATATAAAGTGTACTCCCTATTGGTTGGATTGTATGGCGTCCTTACCTTTCTTTTCTTCTTTTTTATTTTTACTTTTACCTTTAGTTTCGTTTTGAAAGGTACAAACGAAATTGTATTTTACCTTTTAATTTGTATTTTATTTCGAGATTTCTGATACCAAAGGGCAGATCGATAAAGAAAATATGGTTTCTGTGAGGACTGAACGGAAATATGTGATTTCTAATTTTCTATTCGATTTTTATTCTACCACAGATGCAGAAGTTTTATTATTATTATTATTATTATTATTATTATTATTATTATTATTATTATTATTATTATTATTATTATTATTGTATTTTTCTAATCCTTTAAAGAGTGTCATTCTACTTTCAATGCTTTTGTTGTAGACCCTACTGTTTTCGCGTGATAAGTGTTTCTATCCTTATTAAATATAATTTTAATTCGTGTGAACTTTCAGAATATTCCGAGCCAGAATTGAAAAAAAAAACATATCACAATAACAATGCACATCACAACTAGCTCAAAATGAGGGATTTTGTGTCAAAATGAAATGACATCTTTCAGTTTTACGTCCCACGTTTATGCCGGCTAGGCTAAAGAAGATGGTGATGATTAGAAATGAATGCAATGGTGGAACGAAGAAAGTGCGAGGAAACGGAGAATCCTGAAAAAAATCCTTGCACACGGTGCTTGTCCACCACAAAGTCCACTTGGCGCGAGCTGGGACCTCACACACCAGAGGTGAACGCTCTACCACTGAGCCACCGTGGTATCGATTTTATGTCAAATTCTGACGCTGGAAAGTTCCTCGATGGTTAACTCAATAATTCTTGTTTACAAGTACTATATCTCAATTTCATATTAGTAAAGGAGTAATAATATTATATTACAAGTTTGAGTAACAATTGGATTTTATTATTTGAAAGCTGTTTAAAAAACGAATTTCTGGAAGCTCTCTCTAAATACCGAGGGCAAGTGTTCGACCAATCAGAGGTAGAGGTACCAATCAGAGATAGAGGTTTGATCATATTTTATAGTTTTGGCTAATCACAACCAAATATTTATTTACAGGTGTTCGACCAATCAGAGATGGAGGTTTGATCATATTTAACAGTTTTGGCTAATCACAGCCAAATAGTTATTTACAGCTGTTCGACCAATCAGAGATAGAGGTACCAATCAGAGATAGAGGTTTGATCATATTTTCCAGTTTTAGGTAATCACAACCAAATATTTATTTACAGGTGTACGACCAATCAGAGATAGAGGCACCAATCAGAGATAGAGGTTTGATCATATTTTACAGTTTTGGCTAATCACAACCAAATATTTATTTACATGTTTCTGGTGTGTTCTTTATCATGCATCTAAGTAATTGTCCTTGCATTTGTCTGTAAATTTAGTGAGCAAAAGTCCATAGGGTGAGGGAAAAAGTCCAGCATCATCCTTATATTTTTGAAACGACTTGTGGAAAGATGACGAAGCTTTGGATGTGGATAATTGGGATGGGGGCTCATCAGACGATGCTATTTGATATCATGGTGGTCATATTAAAATTCGTCATTTTAAATTCAGGTCCAATATTTCAAATGGAAAGGGGGCATGCCAAACGTGATTTTAGGCTAGAATTTTACCAGAAATACGAATCTCACATAACGTTAATCACTAATGAAATTTTGAGAAATAAATATTGCATATTGCATCATGTAATGGATTTTGATTTGACTTTTCAGGTGATGTAACATGGCTCTTACCCGGCAAGAAAGGATTGAAATTGTTCCCATCAGTGGGGAACAGTGTTTCTTTCAGAAAAAGAAAATGTACCGGGGACACAGTTAGTATGCGGAGGGGCATATATTATTTTCACACGGTACTATTTTATTTATTAATATATTATAGAACGCATTAATTTGGTCTCCTCCGGGGGCCAGTGTCGCCCAAAAAAACATGCCTGGAAGAAACACTGTGGGGAACGCAGTCCCACAGAGCCATCTCTAAAGAGAAGTACGCCAGGAGTTTCCACAACTTGTACATCCGTTCTCAAAAGTGTATTACCATCAATCGAGACTACTTCGAAGGATAGTAACTGCTGTTGCAGGTAACACAAAGATTCAATTGAAATATAGACGCATCCGCCGGACAGATATTGTATTGTGCTGTCCCAACTTTGGGTTCTGACTTATAGCTGGTCAAATCATACGCCGTATTAAGAAAACAAAAAAAAAACATTCACCAAACTTGTTCTATTGGGATCAATCTTGGCATAACGCTATGTAAGCATGTGATACCTCATGAAGGTTTTCTGTTCTAGAATTATACAGAATGGAAGTTCTAAATCAAGTCATTAGACGGAATAAATCCATAATACGAGTTTAAATATCAATGAAAGGCATTTATTCCGAAGTTGATCGTCTGCCTGGTTTTTGACAAAAAGCGTCTGTCTGCTTTTCGACAGCTACGAAAATTTAAAAATCATCAATTTTCAGGACCGTTTCAAACGGATATAATAGAGTAGGGTCGGGTAGGGTAGAGATTAGTAAGGTAGGGATACGCACGGTAGGGTAGGATCGGTGTAGGTTAAGGTTAGGGAAGTTGGAACCTATTTTGTTAAAATTAATAGAGTGTAACTCTAATTTCTGCGTACGGCTACTGTAATGTAAGACTATGTGTTATTGAAATAACAACACAGATACGTCCAGGAGAGGGATACGTAATATTAATAAGGGTCGTAATAAGGTTAACTAATATGAGATTTCGAATATAATTTTGGTATAAAGGATAATTTCAAAATTACTGTGAGAATATGTGATGTATATTTTTAACAATAAACGTTCCAAGAAAATTAATGATATAAAAAATAACAATCCAACTATAACCTTAAAATAACAATCCAAAGCAAAACCCTCTCAATAGAAGATACTATGACAGAATAGTATTATACAGGGTGTTTCGAAACAACACCGACAAAATTTAGGAGGTGAATCCTGACACCAAAAATAAGACGAAAAGTATAGACCAACTTGGGTGCACAAATGCTTCCTTTCGGTGTTATAGGCTGCCGAAAACGTGAAAAAATGAACTTTAAAGGTCCATAGCTTCAGACCTATGGGGTCTACCTTAGTCGGGTCAAGACTTTACTAAGGAACTAATATGTGCTCTATCCAAAAATACGTTTCAGAATCCTAAGGTACTCACGCAACAACTTTTGTATAGGTAGTTTGGTTACAGGCATATAATCTAAGGTACTCAGTAACTACCTCTATAAAAATTGTTGCGGAAGTACTGCAGGATTCTGAAGCATGCATTTTTGGATAGAGCACATATTAATTCCTTAGTAAAGTCTTGACCCGACTACGGTAGGCCCCATAGTTTTGGGGCGATGGACCTTTAAAGTTCATTTTTTTACGTTTTCGACAGCCTGTAACTCCGAAAGGAAACATTTGTGCACCCAGGTTGGTCTATACTTTTTGTCTTTGTGTCAGGAATCACCTCCCAAACGTTGTCGGTGTTGTTTTGAAACACCCTGTAAATACTTTACAGACTCTATACTAATTTAATTCTCTTGTACTTCTATGGGTCACCAGAACGGGTTACAAACCAGAAATGCTTCGTAATACAACAGACAAAAAAATACGTACGGTATAGCAAGTTTAATTTTTTTTAAAAAACGTATCAATTAAGCAAGCAAAGTGACTAATTAAAGCAACTAGTTAATTAATGTAAAGTAAAAAGTTCAACACTTACGTTTCCTGTTGGGTCACGTAGGGCATATGGTTGGTTAATCCGTCTAATGCCAACACAAAGTTATAAATATCAAACTAATACTCTTAATAATGCATTCATTTAAATATTTTCGGTCGAGCACCATATTGAATAATGAATTATGTCACATCCACACAAAAATATAGCACTAACTAACAACAAATTTTACTAGGTGCTGCTTACGAAGAAAAAATTGCTCCCGTAGGTCAAGTAGATTTCATGGCTTCTAACTTGGTCATTGGTGATGATGGCTAGAAACCTTTAAAAAATCCCACCAGAGGGCAATACAATAAAAGCTTGCGTAGATACATGTATATTCCAAGTACATCAAAGAGCAAAAGTTCATATATTCCATCTTGACATATTTACCAACAAAAGAATAAAGAAAGAAAGAAAGAAAGAGAAACTACTATAAAATAAATTGAATTTGTAACAGACTTATTCATCTTATTTATTTATTTATTTATTATTACCTATAACAGGGGTTTCCCCACAATTACAATATGTGTACAAGCATATGTTTCAAAATATGATTACAAAAAAAAAAACAGAAAAGAAAAAGAAGACGTCATATATAAGTACCTATTACAGTGTTAACTACAATAATCAAAAAGAATATTGCAATATGCACAATTATACAAACATTTTTTCTACAATACATAATGCTTTTAGAATTTATAATTACAAATAAGTTACTATCAATTTCATTTCCACTTTGCTTCTATAACTGAAACTTCTTACTTGCACTCCAGCAAATTTTAAATATATTTATCTAGATATGTATCAGAAATAAAAAGAAAATCATTATCCAATATTAACAGCAAGTAAAATCTAAACTACTTCATTAATTTTTGATACATATACTTTAAATGGTAAAGAAAAATCAATATTTCAGTTACGCTGTACCAGTTCATTATGTTTTTACTAAGCCTTATGACAGGTGAAAATTGGTGAAAATTAGAGCGTGAAATATAGACGCATCATAATAAAAGGGTAATCTAATACGCAATACATCTTTCTTCACATTAAAACAAAGTGAACCCAGAAAGTCGGGATTATTAATAACACCATTAACAATTTTATACAAAAAGATATGTTGACTTATTTCTCTTCTGGTATATAGCGAAGTTAAAGCAAATTTTTCGAGTAAAGATTTATAAGAAATCCTTTCAAAATACGAGGATTTATTGTATTTTTTTATAATAAAGAAATCGTAGAAACTTATTTTGTACACGTTCAACTTTCTCTATATTCTTTCTAGTGTAAGGAAACCATATCAGGCTAGCATATTCTAACTTATTTCTTATAAGACTATTAAATAAATTAGTCAGAGCAAATGCATTTTTCATCACCTGAGTATTTCTAAACATAAATCCAAGTAATTTGAAAGCCTCATTACACATTTTGTTAATATGAAATTCAAAGGTTAATTTATCATCCAATGTGACCCCAAGATCTTTTACAACATTACATTTTTTAAAACTTTTTCCAGACAATTGATAATCGTAACATAATGCTTTTCTGTTTCTAGAAAAAGATATAACACAGCATTTATTTGAGTTAAAATATAGCTTATTGTCTAAACTCCATTTGTATGCCCTTGATAAATCAGAATTTAATTCATTGCAATCACTGAGTGTTTTTATCTCTTTAAATAATTTGACATCATCAGCAAATAACAAACACCTGGAGTATTTGAAGATATCTGGTTAAGTCATTAATGAACAATAAAAAAAATAAAGGTCCCAAGTTGGAACCTTGTGGTATTCCAGAATTTACCTTATATATGTAAGAATTTGTATGTCTATATGTTACGAATTGTTGTCGATCACTCAGATAAGAAGAAATCAGTTTTAAAAAATTGTCACAAAAACCAAATTTAGACAATTTATTTAGAAGAATATCATGATCCAGAGTATCAAATGCTTTTGAAAAATCCAAATAAACTGTGTCAACTATGTTTCCATTATTAAAGGAATTAAATATATATTGAACAAAGTTAACCAAATTTGTTACAATGGATTTTCCTTGACAAAAACCATGTTGATTAATAGATAATAACGTAAAGATGGACGATCATACGTTACAATACCAACTGAAGCGTCTCTGTACACCTGCACATATATTCGGAACACAAATGCTCGTTACTTTCCCACAATCCAACCCTGTGGGAACCTTACGCAAAATAGTACCCTCCGCATCTCAAATGGTTCCATGTTTATAACCGCTTATAAAGGAAAATAAACACAATTACAGCTCTCCCCTTACATATTATCAAGCACACAAACGCAAATTATTCGTTTCTTTTCGGCAAATTTTCAAAGATTTTGCTAGAAATGGACGATCAACTTTGAAAATTAACCACAATTAAAGGTCAATCTTGGACTGAAAAAAATAAAATGATGGGTGACTTTTACGATTCCGTAGAGTGCTCATGTATTCATATATATCTTTCTTTCAATATTTTTTTTTTATTGGTCAAGTCAAGGATGGACCAAAGAACACCCTAGATGCGTTTTGAAACCGGATGGTCAACTTGGTGGCGACAAGTGGAGACGGAGGTGCTTACTTTTTTCTTAAGGCAAATTTCAAAAATTTTTCACGCCTTTATATTTCAAGATATCAAATTGAAACTTTGCATACATATTCTGTGTACCTTTGCGTATTTCTCGAGTGTTTAGAGATCCCTACGTGAAACCGGGTCCGGACTCGAGAGGTGCAAGTGTTTCGAGGGGTTGATTTTTCAGAAAAATATCTGGTTTTCCCGTACTGCGTCATATATATAGATAGATATCGGGTGTTCTAAAAATGGCGCCCACGGACCACAGAGCACTATTCTACTGCACAAAATAAAACGAAAATGTTAGATGATGGTTTGCTCTGATGAGTCTACTTCAGCCATTATGGGGAGTCAAAATTTCACAATATGGCAACGTCGCAGATTAATTTGGAGCCATTAGCCGTACTCTACGAATACAACAAGCAGTTGAATCGATTGCTACACTAATAAGTGACGCTAGTGTCAACCAGTGTCGATTTAGCTCCATCTGAGAAGAATCGATATAAGAAGAATATAGGAATCGAGATGAAGAAAAGACAGAGGTATCGCCGGCGTCGGCAATCAGCTGAAATTAAAAGTCACAACTGATTTAAAGTTACAAAGAGAAAAAAAGTTTCGTAGAAAGAAATGGAGGCAGTACAGTCGAAAGCACCGTGATCCGACTAAAGCCATATTCAAGTTTCGTATTGACAGTCCATTGTCTATCTCGAATAATGCAGTGGATCGAATGGAACATGAGGTTCCTTTTAATGTGCACTTGGTTCAAGTTTCAGTACATTAGCAAACGGTTAACCAGCCGACAAGACTTCACGAAACATTGTCGATTCATTTTATCCTTCCGAACGTAATACATCCAAAATCTCTGAGAAAGTTTGGAAGAGTTTCTCTGAAGCAAAATCTCAAAATTCCAGGGAAGTAGCTGGAAGAAGAAAGAAAATGGAGAAGATGGTTTATGGAGAAAATGAAGTTTTGGAAAAAAGAAAGAGGTACATGCAAAAAGAAGTATATGAAATGGAAAACACGACATTTTCGAGAGATGAAGAAGAGAAATCAAGTCAGCGACACACCTCGTACAATTGTTACAAACATGTTGCACGGCTCTAATGTTGGCCAAGTAGTTCGGAAACACTTATTTAGTGGTGAAGTATTGAAAGCGCAATGTTATTTAAACTTTCAAAAATGTCAGTCGAAGAAACATTTACGGAAAAGCTTTTTATTGAGTCCACATTTGGTAAAATAATATGAAAGTACAGATGCATCAAAATCTTCAAACGCATGCTTGAATATTATACACGTTTTTATGTATATTATTTATTAATCATCAAACATGCTTTTATGATATTTAGAACATAGACATGCTTGAAATCATTCAGCTCTGTGCTGAAAGTGGTCAGGATCATGGAGAAGCATGTCAGTTCCATGTCTAACTGCGTCAACTCCATGGAACGGTAAAAGAGAAACGTTTTTAAAACTCGAAAACTGATAAAGATTGATTATGCCCCGTAACTGATTTTCGGACAGTGTATTATAACATTGGTTATATCGGAAGAAGAAGCAAGAATCTCGACTTTTACAATAATAATAATAATAATAATAATAATAATAATAATAATAATCAACCTTAAAGAACACTTTCTAGGAGACTCACCCATATATATATATATATATATATATATATATATATATATATATATATATATAGTTTTCAAGATACAAGAGTGAAATTTTGTACACCTATTATGTATGTAACAATGTATTTTCTAATAAAAGAAATCAGATCCATACGTAACTCAAGCCCGGGCCAGAAGGATGTAGAAATTTCGAAATTGCTTTCCCGGTTTTTCCCATTTTTCCTGTTTCTGGTGTATATTTCAGACAAGTGAGTGATACCGTTGGAAAGCATGCTCTATCCTGAAAGAAAAAAACAAGGTATGAACCATGCTCCTACGATAAATAGTAAGGTAGCAGTAGCTGTTTGCGTGAAAGTCTAAAATTTACCTCAAAAAGTAGAAATCCTAAAAGGGTTAACTTCGTTTTTTTTTCCATGTTTTTGGCAGCCTATAAGTCATAAATGAAGCATTTGTGCGCCAAAGTTGGTCTATACTTTTTGTCTTATCTTGGTTTGAGAACCGAAACATTGTCGGCGTTGTTTTGGAACACCCTATAAATAGATAGATAGATAGATAGATAGATAGATAGATAGTAATCTGCAAGTGGTCTAGTTGCGGAAATTTGTCGGCAAAAAGACCACTTTCCATTATCTACTTTTATGAAAGTGGCCTATTTGCTGATTGAGGTGGTCTATTGGCGGAATCTTGGTGGTCTATTTGCTGACTTGAGAAATTTGTGGTCTAAATGCGTAATAAGGCTTGCCAACCTCTGCATTTTCTACAATATAACTATGCTCAGTAGATAGCCTCATTGCTTGGCAATCATGCGATTTAAGGTTTACCGCTAGTCGGCAATACTTGCTTAGGTTTATCTGGGTAAATCCCATTTTTGGGTTAGACGTAACATATCATTTCCATCAGAATATATACTTCTTTTCTAAAAATTTCCACCTTACTAGTTCATCACATTTTATTTTTCTCACGCTAGTGACTACGCCTTCTTCTACTCATTTGACATAGTTCTTATCAGCTTAAGCCGCTAGGCGGTAACAGTTAAATTTTTTTCAGGGGTACACATTTTATAAATGAAACCAAAAAAGTGATATCGCTTTTTCACCCACCCCCTTCTAAAATCAATATATCACCTAAGATGTACCTCAAAGATCAAAAATGATCCCCAAAAACATCGACGAGCTTGCCAACGTTTCGGATGACCATGGATTCCATCGCGGTGGGCCGTGAAGCAAAGAAGGTATCAAGTGCATTTTGCAGCTCTACTAGGAATTTGAACTGGAGTCCTCTAAGGTGATTGTCCAAGGAATGTAACAGGTAATAATTTGAGGTGCAATGTTCGGGGAGTGTGGCGGATGCAATAGGGTTTCCAATCCAAGGCGTAGAATGGTGTCCCGAATCATCCTAGCCTGGTGAAGCTGAGCGTTGTCCTCTTGTTCCTTTGAGATTCAGAAGTGCTGGCTCCAGAGTTTTGACTTTTTCTTGAACGCGGTTCAACTTCGTACAGGACCCACTTCTCATCACATGTCAACACCCTGTCCAAAAATGGCACCTTCCTCAGACGAGAAGACAAACAAACACATGTGTCTGCTCGTGTTGCCTTCTTTCCCGGAGTCAATTCATGTGGAACCCATCTCCCCAACTCGTAGTGCTTCCCAAGTTGATGGAGGTGCTGCCGAATGGTTTATCCACTTACACTGAATTGTAGTTCCAGTACCTCGTATGTCTGGAAACCACTCGCCTGAATTGCTGGCTGACGATCTTCATTTTGTACATGTCTTCTGGCACGTGGTGCGTCTTCGAGTGTTTCGTCACCGTCCTTAAACTTGTTAAACCAATGCTGCACTGTCCGCGTAGCGACGACAATCTCACCAAAGGCCTGGTATATCTTCCGCCCCGCTGCAGCGGCGTTTGACCCGAATTTGAACTCGTACACCATACACGCACTTATGACGTTCTGTGGAGGTCCCATGCTCACTCTGTCCTTAAGCAAGTTCACGGTGTAAGTGAACTGCCACAACCAGGTAGTATGTTGGATATACCCACAACAACAACTGACCTTATTGAGATCTGTGTGGGAGCCAATTGAACACAGATCTCAACAAAAAGCGACAGAATTTCTTTGGTTACCTTTATAATAAGTTATCGTGGAAGCCCGTTAATACAGTTTTGTTAATATAGTCATCTTTTAATACTCTCAAAGTTATAAGACACTGATATTCTTGGATTAGGACTTCTAAATGACGACAGTTTATGTTAGTGAAACGTGTTTGGTTATTAATACTATGAATTAAAAATGCACTGATTTTTTTTTGTTTTAATTGAGATAAGAAATTAACAGTGATGGTTATATAATTAGAAAATTCAAGTGCACATCAACCCGTCTACAATCACTCTCAAAAAATATACATAATTCAAGTGCATTTCACACCATGATGTTCATTTTAAACGTGTGACTATAAGAAATACTGTATTCAGAAATTTTGCTGTATTTTTTAATGTAACATATTTATCAATATACATATTTAAGTTATGTAGAATATTACTTTTATAGACAACATAAATTCAGATTTCTAATACAGTACTTTAATTCATTTTTCGTTAACGCGGTGGCTCAGTGGTAGAGCGTTCATCTCTGGTGCTAGGGGTCTCGGGTTCAAACCCTGCTCCCGCCAAGTGAACTTTGTGGTGGACAAACACCGTGTGCGTGGGTTTACTCGGGGTTCTCCCGTTTCCTCCCACTTTCTTCATTCCACCATTTCATTCATTACTCATTATCACCGTCTCCTTTAGCCTAACCGGCATAACCGTGGGACGTAAAACTCAAAATTTCATTTCATTTCATTTTATTTTTCGTTAAATAGGTAAAGAACTCAACTATAGATGCTCAATGGTAAAGCGCTTATCTATGGTGCGTAAGGTCCCCGGTTCGATTCCGGTTTTCATTAAGTTGTTTTTGTGGTGGCAAATCGTGTGTGCATCGAAATTTCAAGGGATGTTCCTGTTCTCTCTCATCTTCATTCCATGATTTCGTTCATTATCATCATCATCGTCTTCCTTAATTTAGATGCATAACGTGAGACATTAAATAAAGAAAACATTGTGTTCGTGGGTTCTCCTTTTCCTCCCATATTCTTCCTCTGCACCCCTACGAGTATGTCTATAATCTCGAACAAAATACACACTATGTTTTATAAAAATAGGAGACCTATGAAATTGCCATGGAAATATTTTATTTACAATCAGGAGGGATTCACTCTCTCATTATTGACATGTCAAAATAGAACAATGTTACATATGTAATTGTAGAACACTTATCTATTTGAACACCAGGGAAATGAGATAATTTCAATGTCTAGTTCTACATTGATTTTAAATTCACGTAGTAGGGATGATTGTGAAGCCTAAAAAAATATGCACCATATTGAGTCAAATTTATTATTATTATTACGAAAGGTAGAGTGTAGCTTATCCTGCAAAATTGTTTTGAAGGTTTACAACATGGGATTGCTTTGATCCACCTTTCACCCCTTTAGGGGGAATTTATCCTTTATTAGGGGTAAAGCCATCGATTTATTCCTGACTGGTCCCAAGCACTAAAGACTGTGAAGAATCCTAAAAGAAGATAGTAACTAAAAAACTTTTATCAAAATCGATTAATATTTATCTGATATCTTGGATTTTTTAAAAAAATATTCGGATGGGGTGTTATCAATCTCTTTATATTTCACTGATTTCAGCTCCTCCCAGAGAGGTTCAAAGAAAATATATGCCATATTGCGTCAACATTTTTTTAAAACGAAAGTTACCCTAGAACATATTTCTTTAAATGAGGTATAAATTCACCCTTCCATTCTTGGCAAATTTTCGTGGTTAACTGGGATATCATTGGAATCCCATAAAAAAAAAAAAATTACATTGTGTTTTCTCAAAATCGAATAATTATTAAGAATATTAATAAAATATATATGCAATTATTAATATATATATAAATGTAATATACTGAACAAAAAGGAGAATGTCATTAAATATGTTACTAAATGTTTTATAAAATGAAGTACGTTACATTGTGTTTTTGCAGGGAAGAATTTGCTATTAATATTATTCCTAACATGAATATTTTGTTCTATGAACTAGCTTTCGTTCCTGTATACACTGAAACTGATGAAAGGATGTAACTATAGGAAATTTTACAGTAATTTATTCATGTAATAATCTACTTCTACACTTAAGGTTTATAAGATGTTCGTATTAATATACTTCTAAAACAACTACATATATTATCTCTTTAAATTCTACAATAGATTATTGTACAAAATTGTCCAAAGTTGAGATATGCATATCAATCGATAAAGCTAGTTGAATCTAAGAAACTTACATGCGGGAGGATAAAACCTTATGTGTACTTTTCAAGAAACTCTGCAAAAATAAATATTTATGGTGCTAAAAAATGTTATTAGTGGCCAAAAATAGCACTCAGTAACACTACACCTATTAAAGCGAAATTCATATAAAAAAAACTTCATAAATCATTTCATTATGACACCAGCAAGAAGTCAGTACACTCTTTGGTTAAAAATACAATAACTTAAAATTATCATTAACTTTAATTTTAATAGAATATATAAAAAAAATCCAGGATTGTAATTGTAATAATTTATCCCTTTAACTAGGACCATATAAGTCTTTCCGCCTCGGACAAAGCGCTGATAACAACTATAGCAAATATATGAAAGATGTTTGTGAATTGCCCACCCGCCACTTTCTAATTTTGATTCGGAACCGAAGCCATACATTTAGGCCCGTATTTACGCAAGTGCTGTTCTGTGCTCGAGCACAGGGCGGTGGAATTTAGTGAACTGCAAAATTTTGGACATTTTTTACGATTCACAATAAAGTAACATTTAAAACTAGCAACTCGCAGAGTCCCGCGCAAGCGCGAGAAAATATCTTAATGTGTTTAATTCGCTCTAATTACAGTAGTTACTAATAAGCTAGGTTATCTGATTATTTTAAAGAAGTCATTTTCTCCCACACTCACCCCAAGGGGTGAGGATGAACTTGAACATAATGAAACCGATACCATTAAACTCAGCGACCTCAAAAAATATGAATTCAACATTAATATTTGTCGCTTTCTATTACCTTTAAAATCTCCCTCCCTCCCTGGAGAGTGAAGTAAGACCTTAAAGTTGAATTGGACTAAAACTGTCACTATTCATCTCATTGATCTCAAAAACTATGAATCGAGTATAATATTGGTCGTTTTCGATTATTTTTAAAATGCTCCATGTTATTCTTGTGGGTACTTTGCACCCCCCATATCTCAGCTCATGTGTGACCTAAGAACCTGGAACAGTCATTTGGATCATTTCTCTTAGAGCTTTAAAACATATTAAAATTTCATTTTACTATCTATTATGGTTCTCGAGTTGAAAAGCGCTACAGACAGACAACTTATTGTATCATTAATATGGATACTATTAAACCATTGCTGATGGTTAATAATGCAAACAGTTATTTTTCTTATGTTATCACCAATAATTATTGGTGTCTCAGTGATGGATGTCAGCCAATCCCAGCTTCAAAATCACGCCCCCATTAGATCTCTAGGAGACTACTCTCTCTCTCTCTAGAAATTAATAAAATGTATTTTCTCCGAACAGTAAATTATGAAAAATTAATAATAAATGAATAAATTACATGCCAGAATTGAGAGAATGTGTCCCCAATGAATGAGCGGTTAAGCTCATTGCCTTGTAATCAAAGGGTTCTGGGTTAGATTCCCGGTGGGGACACAAGAGGTTCAGATCCCAAGTTAAGCTGTAGGTCCCGTCCTTGGTACGTCATCATCACCCCATGGAAGTCAATGGCACTATCCATAGGTTCAGCTTGTTCAGGAACCTTCGGGTCAAACACCTACCTTTGGACAGAATACCACATCGTAGTCACCATTGAGAGAATTAGGCTATTTAAAATTACGTTGTAACGTTTGTAACTTATAATACCTAAACTGCTACTTAACAAGAGCTGATATGTTTGCAAAATCAAAGCTTGTTTCCTTGTTTGAGACATAAGTTTGTTTGGAGCTCCTTCGTGGCTAAGCGGTTAGCGTACGCACCTATGGCGTAGGACACACGGGTTTGATTCCCGGCTGGAGCTCGTATGGTTCGGATTTCACGTTACTCAGTAGGCCCACGTCTCATATAGTCTCGCTGCTGAACGGGACGTTAAACTCAATATCATAATCATCAATCATAAGATTGTGTGAGAGGGGGTGGCAAGTTATGTAGAACACAGGGGTGCACAATTAATAAATACGGGGCTGCAAACCTTTGCTTTTCGTTTGTTATTGATTATTTTGAATAATAAATCGTTTGTTTCGAAAACATAGAGATATATACAAAATTAAGTTAGTTTGGGTAGTGTGAAGTGGCCCTCTATCAAATTTCGATTCAAAACCAAAATCAATAGCATGTTTTTTGTTGGTTATCGATTGTTTTGAAGAAAAATATTTTGTTTCAAAAACCTTCAAGAGATATTTATAAAATAAATTTGTGGGCAACTTCACACTGTCCCCCCCTTTCAAATTTTGTTTTAAAACCGATCTCAGTCGTTTGTTTCTTGTTTGTTATTGATTGTTTTGAAGAAAAAATCAAAAAAACTAGAGGTATTTACAGAATACATTTGATGGGCTACTTCACACAGCTTATTCTACTTTTATATTTCGATTCAAAGCTCAAGTCAAGTTTGTTTTTCGTTTCTTATTGATTAGTTTAAGAGAAAATAATTTGTTTCGAAAAATATTAAGAGTCATTTACGAAATAAAGTTGGGTGAGTCAACTTCATACTAGTCGTTTAAATTTCAAATTTCAGTTTTAAAAAACTTTTTTTTTGCGTTATTGATTGTTTTAAAGAAAAATCGAAAAGCATTAAAATATTTTGATAATAAAGTTGGTGGTCATCTTCACGGTTGCCCTGCACTTCCAAATTGCATTCAAAGCAGAAAGTAGTAAAAACAAATGTGAAGAGGAACACAATCAGTAGCGTACGCAGAAATTCATCAAGGAGAGTCCAGACTTCGAAGTTCATATAATTTCAAGTGTTTATATGTATGACAGAATAATTAATATCAATTGAAAGTAGAACATATTTTATGATAAACTTTAAAAAGGAAAAGGCCAAATAATAATACCCGATACGATACAGATTCCCTAAGAAACCAGTACGGTATTTCATTACTTTCTTTTATACTTTGATAGTAAGAAGTGAAACACAACGTGCTTTCTTTACTACAAATTGAAAAGAAAGAAAGTAATACTATCTGATGGAACAAAGACTGAATAAAAATAGTGCTTCATTCTCCCTTTATACATTAAACAAGTGTCACATATACACCACGTGATAGTGTTTAGTTTTAATGGCGTGATATTTTTTCAATTATTATTGAAATCATAAGTGGTTAAAATATATATCACTTCAAAATTTTAGTAGAGATATTAGAGTGGAGACCAAATATATTCTTAGGATGCTTAATTGATTAGAGATGACCGCGTCTTGCTAATGCCAGTCATCTGATAATACCGTTTTCACTTTATGACGATCAACGTTGGAAGCGGACTCATATTGTTTTTGTTACATATACAGCAATACTTAAAAATTTTCGAAAGAAACAGTTTCTTTCAATAGAATCAGTAACAACTGAAAAACAAACGATTGGCTTCGATTTCGAATCAAAATTTGAAAGTGGGGTCAATGTGAAGTTAGTCCCAGCTTTATTTTTAAATATCTCTTAAAGTTTTTCGAAATAAATTATTTTTTCTTTATTCAAAACAATCAATAAAAAATGAAATAAAAACGATTGATTTTGGTTTCGAGTCGGATTTTGAAACTGAAGGACAATGTAAAGAAGCCCCAAACTTTATTTTGCAAATAACTCCTGAAGTTTTTCGAAACAAACTATTTTTTCTTCAAAACAATCAAAAACAAAAGCTTGATTTTGGTTTTGAATCGAAATTTGAAAGTGAGGGAGTTAGTGTGAATTTGCCTCAACTTTGTTTTGTATATATCTCTTAATGGTTATCGAAACAAACGGTTGTTTCTTCCAAAAAGTCAACAACACACAAAAAACAAACGGTTGATTTTAGTTTCAAGTCGAAATTTGCAAGTCCAGGGGAAGGAGGGGCAAGGCAACTTTATAGACGTCTGTGAAAGTAGTCTCACAAATATCAAGTATGACTAACTTGTAACATAAGAAAACTCTGTCTCTGTGTAATTTTCTGCATCTCCTCCCTAATGTTCGTAAATAATTTTTGCTTTTTTTTTGCCAATATAATTGTATTTTTCCATATTTAAACGATTGAAATCTAGTTTTAATTTCGTGAAAAAAACATTGTATGGCAAGTAAAATTCATTTTCGACATCAGAAAATTTTATCTATTGTGTATCGTTATATTCTAGTTTATCTACTGTGCAAGGTTGGCAGCCTTACTCCGCATTTAGACCACAAAAACACAATGTTGCAAACTAAGTAGCACGTAATAAAACATTAATAGGGCAAGAAAATTAATCATGTGACAATTGAAAGGAACTGAATGGTGCATTTTCTAATGTCAATTAGAAATTCATGTTCATAAATTGAATGTCACCATTAACTTACACTCGGTTTTAAGTATTTGATTTAAAACACTGGTCAAATGACATTGAAGTTTTCAGATAGGAGATGGTGACACTGAATTCTGCAAATAGACCACAAGCAGCTTTAATTATTGTATGTGCATTATTAAGCATTTTAATGAAAATATTGAATTAAAAATTGTCATGTACAATCTCACCCTCAAGGGAAATATGTTTCAAACCTTATTTTCCTTAAACGTTTACAGAAAATTAGATTATTCCGTTTTTTCGCGAAATTTGGTTCTTTTTTCCGCATATAGACCACTTTTTTCGGTTTATAATACATATTTGCATATTAAACGCTCAATCAAGATGGAAAACCTATTTTAATGGCTAATAATACCACATTAAACAATTACAGATACTCACAATAGTTAATATCAGAAATTTTAAAAATTCAATTTTTTTCACTTTTCCCTCTGATGACCGAACATCATTCTTGACTAACACATTGACCTTTTTGTC
Source organism: Thermobia domestica (assembly GCF_964235325.1). Lineage (NCBI taxonomy): Eukaryota > Metazoa > Arthropoda > Insecta > Zygentoma > Lepismatidae > Thermobia > Thermobia domestica. The sequence goes on along the minus strand of NC_137454.1, from coordinate 45,339,212 downwards.
CCAAAAATGCCAACTTTTTCATTTGAAGGTTGATAATATAGTTGATAAAGATTAAATTGTTCCTTTGAGCTCTTTAATGCCTATCAAACATCAATATTCTAAAAATAAAACACTTTTCTTTGTGATTTTCATAGTCGGCAAATAGACCACTTTGGGACATGTTTTTCTCAGTTGATAGCACAATTTTGCAAAGAAACAGTAGTCGGCTTTTACTTTTTTGGTTAATTCTACACAATTCACTGTACCCACTATAATTTATTATGCCGTAGTACTATTTTTAGACCTATAAATTGCGAGTCCGCAAATAAGCCACTTTCAAGCAGCTATAGATAGATAGATAGATAGATAGATAGATAGATAGATAGATAGATAGATAGATAGATAGATAGATAGATAGATAGATAGATAGATAGATAGATATCAGAATACACAGCACGAGCACCCTTAACGCTTTGGGAGTAAAGAGTAGGTAAATATTTGTTACGCTAGCGTTTTGACACCTAATAACCCGTCAATCAACATCCAGTACTAAATATTTGTATTCAAAAGATTGCTAAGGAAATTTGTAAAAGTCACTCACATCGTTCATTCTTCATTTAGGATTTTTTAGTTTTCCTCTTTTTTTAAAAAAAAAAGAAAAAGTCTTCTTCTTTTTAGTTATTCATCTCACGTGCTCGACAAATGTCACTGAAATATTTTTCTTCTTCTTTTCTGATAGTGACTCCTGTGGGAGGAACTTTGATAAAACTTTTTCTTCAATTTCCGACTGTCCAGAGAACTTGTCATTTTCGTTGGCAGATGACACGGCTGGTGATGATTCTGTTTTTCAATGCTTTCAAGTCAGAACTTGTCAGTCGATAGATAGCAAAGCTCAAATAGCCTGCACCAGAAAAAAAAAAAAAGACATGGTTGTCATTTCCGTGTGAACTAGTGATGATCAAAATTGGAAATCCAAAAAGTTGATGTATATTTTTTTTAATACGAAAAAGCAATTGCTACTATTTACGATATCTACAGTGGCTCACAAAACTATTCGGACACATAGAAAAGAAATTAAATTACCTTCAATATATAAAGGAAATAAATTTAATTGCTGCGATTAAGTATGTCAGATAGAGTAGTACATGTCAGAGATTACATAATCAAAAAAATATTGTAGCTAAACAAAGAAAAGATTTTATTAACTTTGAAGATAGAGGAATGAAAATATCAGACAACAAAACTATTCGGACACTTTGCTCAGGAAATAATAATAATAATAATAAAACAATGAAACCAAAAAGTTAGTACCTTGTGGCCTTGCCTTTCTTATGAAGAACTTCCTGTAGTCTAATAGGTATGCTTTGAACCAGTCTTCTGGTGTATTCAGGAGAGATTTTCCTCCACTCTTCTCGTAATCTGTCTCTCAGATGTTCCTTAGATTTTATGGGCGCCATTGGCGGACATACAGCCCCACACCATGATATGTCCACCACAGGCACGTAGCCAGAATTTCGTAATAGGGGGGGGTCCGTGACAAATTACTGCGGTTATCCTACCAGGGGTTCGATCATTCTAAACTATTTTACTGCAAAGATATATTGGTTCGTTTAGCTAGGATTTCGTAATGTGGGGAGGGGGGGAAGCATGACATGAAATAGTCTGGTTACACACCAGGGGCTCGATCAATCTAAACTATTTTACTGGCAACATACCCATATTGGTTTGTTAGGACTATTAAATTACGATATGTTAGTAAGTATTTTAATAAAGAACTATGAAGAATCTCGAGTAAAAGCATATAAAAAGTATTGAAAAATCCATCTTTTTAAGTTCTCCTGAGAGACTACCTGATCGAATCGATTTATCGATCGTCATTTGTAGTCCATAGGATTACCATGGAGCTAGATAAAATTCGGAATGCTCCGTTATAATAATATCCAATTTCAACTTAACCGTCCCCCCAGTTTCCTCCACACAAAGCTCCTCATAAGAAAGAGTAACCAAACGCTTGCTGTAACTTTATATTTTTAACGCTGATTCTTCTTTTTTCAAGTTTCTTTTTATTTCGTCCTTCCTTAATTTTTTACATTTTTGGTTCCGAAGGGGGGGTCCGGACCCCCCGGACCCCCCGGACCCACCCCTTGGCTACGTGCCTGTCCACCACCGTGCTTCACAGTAGCTTGTATATTCTTTTCCAGAAGCTCCTCATTTGGTTTTCGCCACACCATAATTCTCCCATTTGATCCACATATATTGGATTTCGATTCATCTGCAAAAAATACTCGATTCCACCATTCTTCGTCTGTTCCTATATGTTGTTTCGCAAATGCTTCTCTTTTCCTTTGGTTTGCCTTACTTATATACGGCTTTTTTTCTCGCGACGCGGCCATGAAAATTTGCCCTTCTCAATATTCTACGAATAGTTTCTACACTCACTTGCTTTCCTAACTCAGTTTGCAGTTATTTTTGGAGCACTTAGAAGAGGATTCTTCTTCACTTTTCTCACTATGAATTGTTCTTCTCTGGGAGGGGGGAGACTTCCTTGGGTGTCCTCCCGCGGGAAACAGTTCGAGCCTATCCCCTTTACTGAACCGTTTGACTATATCGTACACCGTACTTTTCCTCATTTGTAGCATTTCCGCAATTTGACGGCAACTCTTGCCCTTTGCGTGGTGGTAGACAATCAGCTGGCGCTGATCGAACGTGCTGTTCTTGTCTCTTCGTTCCATTGAGCACGCTGGAATTGCTTTCTTCAATACACATACACAAAGATTAAGTTCTGGACATTGTTTCTGAAACTTAACAGTAACTACTTAAGCCCTCTTTCTGCATTCCAAAGTACTATTATTGTGTTAATTCCATTGCATTAATCGCTGTCCGAATAGTTTTATGGTGTCATATTTTCCTTTCTTTATGTTTAGTGTTACTAGTAACTTTTTATTTTTATGCTAAAATGAAGTGTTTTGTGCTTTTCTGTCGCCTAACATATATTTCTTCATATTTCATACTTCAACTCACTAATTGTATTTATGTCTTTCACAGTATTAACATTTATGCATGGAATTTCTATGTGTCCGAATAGTTTTGTGAGTCACTGTACCTATTACGTGTCTAAGTTATTTACGCAGACGGTAAAATTGAGAACTAATTTCGGAGTCATGTCAAGGGGGTCTCTTGAGATTTATCTCCTACATTCTCTTCCCATTAATTCATAATTTTTTTATTAACCTTCATTAATCATCTATCACGTTCAGCCTAAAGGGCATGAGCGTGGGATATTTAATTCTTTTAATAATGTCATTCATTTCAGATTGTCATGTGTAAAAACGCACGACATTCAGATGTTACGACAATTATTTTCGTTTAGGCCAAGATACCAATTTATATTAAGCACGAATCTCAATTTACACGTTGTATATGCTTTTCTACCTCTAACAAAAATGGTGCTGCTTTACTTTTGGCACACCACATTTTGAAAAATTCACTTGTAAAAAATGCAATACTTTCCATGCCAAGGCATATTTATTAAGAACAAGTTTCTGCAGGCGATAGAATTAAATACAAAGTAATACAGATGTATTTTATGTTTACAGATATAGGGTTACTAGTGTAAGATAATTACAAGTACTTTTACGACGGATAAAATAAATGAGTATATATGAAAGGTGATTGTATTGGATACTATTTTTAATACTACAAAATGTTTGGGAACGACTTTTAGACACAGTTAAGACACTTTACATATTAAAGACTCTCTTTGAATATTCCAGGATGACACATATTCACCTCCTTTGAGATACTGTTTTTTCCAAGCATCTCCAAAATATGTTTGCAGTAGATATAAAACAAACTTTGTTTTTGAAGTGTTTGCCTAGAAGAAGTGTTTTAAATATGTCACACTAGACACAGTTTTTAAGAATTAAACTTCTTTGGACACGTGAACCAAACTTTCAAACATTATTTTTTTATCAATTTTCTCCTCCAGAACTGTTCTAAAATTGCTTAAATAACGTTTTATTTTTTTACAGTGCACCGGCAGTGTATTTCTGTATAGTGTATAGAAATGTATTTTATGTTTGCAATTGGAGCGCTACTAGTATAAAACCATGACAAGTGCTATTGAAACGCATACGATTTCCAAAAACACCTTGTTTTCATCACTCTCGCTTACGCGTATATTCACTGTCCCTGACGCGCTTGCTCACTTCGTACGCATCCCACACGCTATCGCATGAGCCCATTGGATATGCCCTGCTCTGATTCCGTTAGATAGTATTCATGTTTTCTAGTGGGCAACTAGCACAGGTTGGTTTCTGTTTTTCGTACTGTAGTTTTTATGCAATACGCTCCGACGCCATATTGATACGTAAATTGTAAAATATTGTAATTTTTCAACAACTACCTCTAATGACACTTGAATTTTACGTATCAAGTGTGACATTTTCATTTCGCCTAGAACAAATAATTTGGGAGATAATGCGAAGGATATTACAAATAATTATAACTTTTCATCAATTATCTCGAGTGGTATGCCAAAAGCAAACATGCAAGACAAAAATAACATAATTTACTAAGATTCAATCAAACTTTAATGCAATAAAGCCAACAAATATTCATATTACTTAAGCATCTGTCTTTAAACTAGAAGTTTGCTTACTAATCTCGTTTCCTTGACAACTATCTACCTGCTAACGCACGTACATAATTTTTGAGAATTTACCAACTACTTTTGTAATTTCCTCATTTCCAAACCGTTTGTTGATTCTCTGCACAGAAAACCGAGATCTGTCACTCAACGCTAAATGCATTTATAATACTGTAATACGTATTTTCGGTTGTTAAATTTAGAACTGACAGAATTATCTTCAACGTGGGTGCGTGTATATGTGTGTGTTCGTGCGCTGTCTTTTTAATACCGATGCTGTTCTGCACGTTTCAGATAAGCAGGCATTAATGAATAAAAATGTTCTGTTGAAATGTAATTGTCTTTGCAAACCACGCTAGGCCTATCAGCACCTAGCAAGCAGATGTTCTGAAATCCACGAATTATCTGCTCTAAATCCTATTGTGTTTGTCTGGCTGCAAAGTGTTACAAAGAAATATGGTATTTGTGTCTTGTGCTAAAAAAGACTATTATTCATGGAATTGAAGGTAGTTTTTTTGGCAAGTGTTAAGTTGGAAACTACAGTATTTTTCTAGAACTTGGTTTACAGAAGTTTCTCCATATATCTATCCTGTCTGTCCGTCTGTCCGGGAGAAAAATTCTCAAGAACTGTTTGATCTATAACCATCAATTTTGGCCAGGAGATCGAGAATTAAAAATTAGGAATTGCGTTCGTTGGTGGATGTGATAGTGAAACCGAAATTCCAACCTAATTTCTATCACCAAACCCCATTTTATCACATCCTTTTGCCAGCGATCCGCTTATGATTCCTGTTTTTGTAATAAGTTTGTGTGGGAATTTCAATATACCTATTGCAGAGATCTCAAGATATCTATCTATTTCTACAATACTAGAATCCATTTCTTGTATATACATATTAAATAAAGTAACTTCCCTAAAAGCGAATGGATTAAGACCAAATTTGGTTACTTCATTCATATTACCAATATCGTATCCGATCCGTCATGCCGTTTCAAAATGGAAGCCGTTTTAAAATTTTAAAACTTCAAAACTCCCTTCATTTTCGGTCATATGATAAAAAAAAGTAAAGTGATTTCTAAATTTGGTTAAAGAAAACTTGGACAGTTGTTAACAAAGTTATTGAGTATTCTAAATGACTTGATAATGTACGTCACGAAGATTGAAGAGAGAGAGAGAGAGAGAGAAACTGAATTCCACAAATATTTTTTTAGCGACTTTTCTTCTAAAATTGGAGTCATTTCAACTTTTATTTAGCGACTTTTTGTGTAAACTTGTTGGCAACACTGTAAGCTCTCTGTACAAGCAATAGTTAATAATCTGAGTTACCGATACGCATGAGTTTTCCCTCAGTGATACAAATTGTACGACAATTTCGTTACCTGTACGGCGGTGAACTGTGAAACAATTGCAGTAGCGTTAAATATGGTAATTTTTTACCGACTTGAAAAAAAAAGTAGGAGGAAGTTCTCAGTTTGATGTGCTTATACATATGTTCTGGGTATGTTGACGCATAACCTCGACAAATCTGCAAATATTTTTCCTATCATTATTTATTCGTTTAAAAGGGTATAATTCCCTCAGTAGTCCCACATAAATGTTATCGGGATATGATTATATTGTCTTCAGAGCTCAGGGGGCCGCGATGAACGTTCACCTCTGCTGCATGGGTTCCTTGGTTTGATCCCTGCTCGCGCCAAATGAACTTTTGTGGTGGAGAAACATTGTGTGCGTGGGTTTTCTCGGGGTTCTCCCGTTTCCTCCCACTTTCTTCATTCCACCATTGCATTCATTTCTCGTCATCACCGTCTTCTTTAGCCTAACCGACATAACTGTAGGACGTAAAACTTAAAGATTTCTTGGGAGCTCAGAGTTACCAACATCAGAGGACAAAATTATCGATTTATGTCTTTAAAATTATCGTATTTTACAAGAAATGAAATGAAATGAAATCTTTGAGTATTAGGCTATACTTGTTTCTACACTTATATACATAACGAATATCTCATTTATAACGAATAGCTCATTTACCGAAATTGAGTTATATATCGCTTGTTATATGTTTGATCTAAAGGAATTCCTTGGAAACAGAATTTTGTTTAAAAGCTTAATATTTCATACTAAAAAACTCATTCAAATATGGGACTTTGTACACGTGTATATGAAGCTTCACTGTACGTTTTGCGAGATTACTTAAGCGAAATTGATGTGGCGGAATTTGATACTAGGCGACTCATTTATCATATCTCTTAAAATGGGGTTGAACGCCATTTTCTATCCTGTTTACACTAAACCTCAGTTTCCTTTGCACGGCTTTAAGAGCAAAAGATGACATTTTGAGATTAGTCGACACGTGTATAAATGTAAATGTCCTTTCCAGGAAGATGTACCATTTGATAATGGGAAAAGGCTTTGTATTATTTACTATGTTTAACTTTAGTGTTTAGAGAGCTACATTCGCTGGAAGGGGTTGATTTGATACCAATCGGAAAGTTGTATCAAACCTTTATGCAGCAGCTAAATGTTACTTTAGTTAATGAGTTCTCTAAAGAAAATCTAGAGTAGATAGATCTCTCTTCAGGACGACCAGAAGAAAAAATCCAGTTTGATGATTTTGCTAATACCGAAGGCAATGCGTATTGCGTATATAGAAGATGAAATTTCCGTTAGATGAACATCTTAATTAACGAGAGTGATTTCCTGTCATTCTGCAAATTAGTGGGATCTATAAAGATGCGTTTCCTAGAAGTGCGTGCCGTGGCATATTACTAAAACATGAAAATCTGAAAACTGCAGTATTAAAATTTGAGTATAGTTCTGTTTGCTTTCCACATTTCAAAAAACCCAATCAAAAAAAGTTCTACAACATAATTTGCTTTTAATATTTTTTTTGAAGAAAAAGGATAAGACATATTCCAATCCATATATTTAATCGAATTGAAGAAAATATCAAGATGATGCAATAAATCTTCATGTGTAGTTTTAGAGAAAAATCCTTAAAGCAGTGTTCGTAAGTTTCCTTAAGAAAATTTCCCTCAAATGACTCAAAATTTTCCCTTTTCTGAACAAATTTCCCCTGATTTGTTGAGTGTCCAATTCCTATCACAGAATGTTATGTGATAATATTAATTTAACTATGTTATAGGAAGTGTCAGTCACATTTGTCTCGTTCATTTCCTATTACTTCGGTTTTTTTTTTTTTTATTATTTCCTTCATATTTTTTTCAATCAAATACACACAAATACATCCAGCCAATAATCTGTGTAAATTATGCTACTTTGAACAGACACACATACACACAATCTGTTGCTATTTTTTTATTATTATTATTATTTCTGAAAACAAGGAAATATTTAAGCATTTATATTTATCAATCAATCAGTGCGAACATTTGCCTGGATTTTCACGTTTTATCGAAATAAAATCTCCTTTTTGTTAAATTTACGTACGGAATTTCACTAGATTAGGGAAATATCCTTTAAACTACGAACACTGTCTAAAAGTTGGTGCTGTGGTATAACCACGCCAGATAATTGAGATGAGTGTCAGAGAATTACAAACTTTTAGGAAATTCACAAAACAACTGAAAGAGTATTTGAAAATTCAGACAGTACCATTGTATGTCATTATTATTATTATTATTATTATTATTAGTAGTAGTAGTAGTAGTAGTAGTAGTAGTAGTAGTAGTAGTAGTAGTAGTAGTAGTAGTAGTAGTAGTATCGTTTCTAAAACTTTGACAAACAAGATAGAATATGTGCAAACAATGCTTTATTCAATTTCTATATTTTAAAATGAAAATGAGCTACTATTCTTATAGCTATGAGTGTTGGAATGATTATTATTGGGGTTTAGAGAGTCTTACAAACAGAAGAAAAAAATTGCGGCAAACTGTGCATGCAAAAAAAATATTAGATAATGTTTATATCAGTGAACACTGTTTACGAAACATAGGTTTTAAAGTAGCCAATCATAGCATAAGAAATAGCATGATTTTAGTTCCTCTGAATTGGAAATATGAAATTTTCATAAGATTGACAGATTCTTTAAGTAAATTTGATACTTACTGTATTAAGCAAGTGAAAATTTTATGAAATTATACTGACAGTATATATACAATGGCATTTTGAAACATGAAGCTAAAATGTAATTTTAAGACTGCTGTTTTTAGCTTTTCGTTGTTTTAGATAGTTAGAAACCTTGATAATTTCTACAGCATTGAGGAGGAATTATTTCTGTTTAATTGACTTCTATCTACATTGTGTTTTATATTAGTACACTTGTTTTCTTATTATTACTATTATTATCATTAGAATTATTATTCCATCGTAGTGTATGTAGAGCTCTGATACCACAGAGTGAGCTGTATTTTTGCATGAAGCTGTTCAAGGCACTGAAATAAAGATTATTATTATGAATTTATTAAGTACTTATAACCTCATGTAATTTTGTGATATATATATATATATATATATATATATATATATATATATATATATATCGGGTGTTACAAAATAAGTGTTACAACTCTTAGGAAGTGACTGCTACCACTGAGACAAGAAAAAAAGTTCTGTTGAACTTTCGCCTATTGGACATATAGTTTCAGATCTACAAGGTGCCGAAAGGGTGGGAAAATTACTTTCGGACGTCAATAGTTCGGAAACTATCCAACATAAAGAGGACGGGTAAAAAATTCACTGAAGAAGTCATACCTGCTGTATTGAATTTTGCATGTTTCACAATTTTACCATGCACGCCCAAGGGATTCCAATAGGAACGTAGGGAGTTCTTGATAATCTACCAAATGAAAATTGGTCTAAATGGATATGAAGTGATAGGGTTTCTACCAGGTAACAATAATTCGTTTGTATTAAGTCGATATCTGGAACAAATACAAAATGGCGGATATTTTCTTGCAAGTTATGTGTGGTTGCATAATCGCCAGGTACGGATGCTGGCCAACAGTGACGTTCTGAGTACTAAGTGTAGCGAATTTGTTCTCAAATGCTCTAGAAAGTGTCGGTAGAGAACAACAGATGAAACAGGGTGGTTCACATGTGTGGAAACACTTAACGAAAAATGACCAGAAATGCACTCATACTAAGTAAACGTGAGTTCAAAGCGTAGGAAATGTAAGGAATAGCATCAAGAACATGAAAGCCATTGCCGATTCACCAATAATATTCCATCAGTCAGACGCAATATGATGTCCACAGTTGCATACCAATAAGGATGCAACAACTGAGGCTAAGTTGAAATTGTGCAAGGGGACTCACTAAAAAACTGGGTAAACTAAATGAATGTCTGTAGTGGAATCGCATAATCGATATTGAAATGTGGTTAATGTGTGTGTTGATATCGACATGTAGCTAATGAACAAATGTCAACATGTTCCACTACTGCTGGGGCACCGTCTCACGTGCGAAAACTAGGAAAATAATATTTTATATTCTGCTATTACATCTTGTGCACTTTTTGGTAGAACGTAACTACAAGACGATTGTATCAATGTCCCTCTTTGTTTGGGACATTGTCCCACAGTCGAGACATATGAAAAGAAAAATCTTAATCCATGGTTCAAATTCTGAAAGGGCGTGAAAATAACAAACTTGTATCATGTCCCACGTCTTCTGGGCATATGGCGTACTCGAAATATAGGAAAATACCTCCAGAAACGTGTATCTTACACACAGTGCACATGCCAAGGCAAAGACGAAAATGAACCAATTTGGCGCATGTAACACTACAGTTGGAACACCATACATATGGAAAATAATACGATATGAGAAATAGGACGAAACGTCTTAAACCTCTGTTCTTTACAACTGTACAGTAGGAGTAACAAAATGAAACACACAAGCATGTCGGGAGGCTGTACAAGAGCGCTTGCCAAACAAAGTGGGTACTCCTTAAAGAAATGAATACAGAGAAAGTCAGGCTCCCTCGAGCCTCAGGGCTAGAGTGCTAGCTTTCGCTCGCGTGGTCGCAGTTTCCAATCCTACTGGGAGCCCACGGCCTCAGCATCAAGACCCGAGTAGTTATTTTCCTATTTTTTCCACGTGGTCCCAGCAGTAGTGGAACATGTTCACATTTGTCCATTAGCTACATGTCGATATCAACACACACATTAACCATATTTCAATATCGATCATGCGATCCCACTAGAGACATTCATTTAGTTTACTCAGTTTCTTAGTGAGTCCCCTTGCACAATTTCAACTTGGTCTCAGTTGTTGCATCCTTATTGGTATGCAACTGTGGACACCATATTGCTTCGGTTTGAGGGAATATTATTGGTGAATTGGCTTTCATGTTCTTGACGCTAATCCTTACATTTCCGACGCTTTGAACTCACATTTACTAAGTATGACTTCATTTCTGGACATTTTTCGTTACGTGTTTCCACACATGTGAATCATCCTGCTTCATCTGTTGTGCTCTACCGACACTCCAGATGTCTTTCTAGAGCATTTGAGTACAAATTTGCTACACTTAATACTTACTCAGAACGTCACTGTTGGCCAGCATCCGTATCTGGCGATTATTCAACCACACACAACTTGTATGAAGGTATCCGCCATTTTGTATTTGTTCCAGATATCGACTTAATACAAACGAATTATTGTTACCTGGTAGAAACCCTATCAATTCATATCCATTTAGACCAATTTTCATTTGGTAGATTATCCGGGACTCCCTACGTTCCTTTGGGGAAACCCTTGCGCGTGCATGTTAGGATTGTGAAACATGCAAAATTCAATACAGCAGGTATGACTTCTTCAGTGAATTTTTTACCCGTCCTCTTTATGTTGGATAGTTTCAGAACTATTGACGTCCGAAAGTAATTTTCCCACCCTTTCGGCACCTTGTAGATCTGAAACTATGTCCAATAGGCGAAAGTTCAACAGAACTTTTTTTCTTGTCTCAGTGGTAGGAGTCACCTCCCAAGAGTTGTAACACTTATTTTGCAACACCCGATATATATATTAAGAATTTATCCGCCACATTATACGTTAAAAAATTGGAAAGGGAGAAACCTAAATAGCAGAAACTTGGTCTCTCTCTGAATCATTTATAAAGATTTTTTAACTAAATGTTTTGTAATCATATACTTATTAATAAATTCTAAATTCTAAATCATATTGAAATGTACTCTTATCAAGTTTTATATTATAATACTAACTGGACAACGAAATATACTATGGGTCATGAGTATGGTCCATGTAGCTTGTCACCAAGTTCCGAAGATCATATAATACGATGTTGTAGATTGATAATAACTAACATTTTATGCTGAAGTATGATGTTCCCTTTCCCCAATCCCCCAAGTTGTATGGCTGACTTTGGATCTATGCTGCATCATAAGTATCAATGTTCATCTTAGTGACCCCAAAAATTATGAATTCAACACTGATATTGTTCATTTTCGATCATTTTAATGTATGTCATGCCTCCTCATCCCCCAAGTGTTGGGGCTGAAAATGGATTAGAGCATCAGAAGTGTCATTGTTCATCTCAGGGACCGCAAGAACTATAGATTCAATACTAATATCGGTTATTTTTTACCATTTTTATATATATACATAGATATATTTCCCCCTCACCCATACTGCAGGCCATGTCATCGGAAGTGTCACCGTTCATCTCAGCGACCCCCAAAAATGTGAGTTCAGCACTAATATCGGTCATTTTCGATGATTTTTAAATATATCTTCCTCCCTCTCCCCCAAGTCGCAAGTTTGAATTTGGATTTAAACGGGAACGAAAGTATCACTGTTCATCTAAGGAACAGAGAAAACTATAAATTCGACACTGATACTGGCCTTTTCGATCATTTTTATATATCACTTTCTCCCCCTCACCAAGTGATGGGGATGATTTTGGATTTAAACCCGATTGGAAATGTCACTGTTCATCTGAATGATACCGAAAACTATGGATTAGACACTAATATTAATCATTTTTGATCATTATTATATATAGCTCCCCTCTTCCGTGCTGCGACACGGCATCAGAATTGTCACTGTTGATCTCAGCTACTCCTAAAACTATGGATTCGACGCTAATATTAGTAATTCTCGATCATTTTTAAATGTTTATCCCCCTACCCTACGTTTATTCTCCCCCTCCCCAACTATCAGGGCTGAACTTGGATTGAAATAGCATAAGAAGTGTAACTGTTTCTCTCATCAACCCCGAAAACTATGGATTCAACACTAATATCGGTCATTTTTGATCATTTTTAAATTTCTCTCCCCCTCCCTTTCCCCTACGTTGCATCGTCAAAGTGAATAGCCTAAAGTAATCCCTGTCCCTAAGCTCACGTATGTTGAAAATTTGGTTGAGATCGGTCGGGTGGTTCAAGAGTGATGAAGTCACAAAGGCACTCATTTTTATTTTATTTTTTTACATATATCTCTCTCCTCCCCTCTCCTACGTTAGCTAGTCAAAATGAAACGATAAAAAAAACACCCGAGGTTTGACCTTCATATATGTTGAAAATTTGAACGAGATTGTTTGGGTGGATCAAAAGTTGTTAGGTTTTATTAGTTTTTATTTATGCGTCCCCCTCCCCTCCCATTCCCCTAGGATCTACCGTGAAAGTGAAATTACAAAAATGTTTCCAGATCCGAACTTCATGTATCTTGAAAATTTGATTGAGGTCGGTCGGATAGTTCAAGAATTATTAAGTTACAAAAATAGTCACTTATGTAAATTGATATTTATACAGGGTTATTATAAGTGATGGACCCATTTTTAAAGATGTGTATTTATTAAAGTACAAATCCAAAATGAACAATCTTTATATCAATGGAAAGTGGAAGTTTTAAAGTTTTTTTTCGCAATACATTGTAAATGTTCAATGTGTCCATCTTCTGCTGCACGGCAAACATCTATTTGGTAGTTGAACTCGTCTCACACACGAGCAAGTGTATCTACTGTTACTGAGTGCACGGCAGCTGTGATACGGTTCCGCAGATCGTCCAGAGTTATTGGTAGAGGTGGGACGTAAACAGCTTCCTTAACATAACCGGATTTTGTACGAAATGCCCGCTGCACTACAATTTGTGACTCACTTCTTGCGAACTCAAGAACGCAGAAAACCTTGTGCTCCACGGTAGCCATCTCACTCACAACTGAGAGGGAAACGAATGGCGACCTATTACCGCGCGAACTCTACCGGCCGCTTCGGGAACCATCATTGCCCACCGAAACTTTCAACCTTCCTCTTTCGATTGGTAAAAAGATTGTTCATTTTGGATTTGTACTTTAATTACTACGAATTTTTAAAAATGGATCCATCATTTATAATAACCCTGTATATCTTCCTCTCCTTCTCCTCCTCTACGTTGCTCTGTCAAATTTAAATCATAAAAACGATCCCAGGCCTGAATCTCATTTATGTTGAAAATTTGATCAAGATCGGTCGAGTGGTTCAGGAGTTATTAAGTTCTATGTATTTTTATACCCCCTCCCCCAACCCTCAGTTCTACCATCAAAGTGAATAGCCTAAAATTAGCCCAGTTTCGAACCTCATCAATGTTACAAATTTGATCGAAGTCGGTCTGGCGGTTCAGGAGAGTTAGAGTAGTGCTCTCAAACGGGTCGGGTCAGGTCAACTCGGGTCGGGTTATCGGGTCGGGTCAGTCGGGTCAGCTCGGATCGGGTTGTCGGGTCAGGCTAATCGGGTCGGGTTGTCGGGTCGGGTCAGTCGGGTCAGTTCGGGTCCGGTTGTCGGGTCGGGTCAATCGGGTCAGCTCGGGTTGGGTTATCAGGTCGGGTTGTCGGATCGGGTCAGTCGGGTCAGTTCACTTTGGTCAACTGAGTTTAGGTTGAGTTTAAACTCGGCTGGAGTCGAAAGCTGTTGTTTTTCACTAGCTGCCTAATTAAAAATAGCAATTTTCAATTGATCTATTTTGAACACTTGCAGCTAGTGTTTTTATGATAAATGCTTATTTTTCTACTTGTGTGTACTTTAATTTTTAAATGTGGAAGATTGATTTTACCAATCGACTATAACATTAATATCTACGCCAATATGGTGTCTGGATTTAGAACAAAACTAGAAGTTGTTTAAGCAACGCCAAAAGAGATGTGCTTTGCTCGAATAATTTTTTTCTATCATTTGTGTGCGCCTTACAGGTACATATATACAGAAAGGGAAAGTAAAAGATGCCACCAAAAAATACAGAAAGTGCTTAAGTTCAAAAAGTAAACATAACAATACAGTGATGACGCCAGAGGGAGGCAAGGGGGCTAGCGCCCCCCTAGTAGCTACTTCTGCCCCCCTGAGTGCCACCTAGACTGCCCCCCCCCCAGACTCGTACAATTTTTAAACATTCTTCATGTAGTACTATATATCAGTATCATAACCAATCTCATTGACAAATTGTAGTCTACTTTCCATGAATTTACTATGTGGCAGATTAATCCTCAAGCTTTCTTCTTTGAGCGTCTGGGTCTGCACGCATATTTTTGTTTTCTAATTTAGCCCCTTTTGAGGTAAATTTTAGTTATACTTCTTTCTTATGATTTTTAATAATTGTGCCTATCGAACAATAGTAGATTTGGTCGACTTGTTTTCTTCTCATTGGATCAACTTCGATTGGAAACAAACGAAAGGTAAAACCAGTTACGTAACTTGTTTGTATTTGTCCAGGTTTGAAGTTTTCAGTTTCATATTTTGTTTTATATAAAACTTCTTTTTTCTGAAACATTATTCTCGGCTTCCAGTATTCAGAGGGTGTGCTTATAACAGCTTAGTTTGCAACTACCAGGGCTTAATTTTTTTAAGGAGATAAAAAGAGTTGTGTTTTCCCTTCCTGCAAATGATAATAATAAAATTATGGAATGAAATTGATTCCCAATAAAATGTATTATCAGAGTGCTGATCTTTAGTTAGTAATTGGTTTATACTAGTGCTCCTTTACTTATTTTGTTTCAAAGTACTGACGTGACGTCTAGGCCTACCATATTGACTAGGAACTGCTGAAAAATTCGTAGCCCAACCCAGAAGGAGTGCACGTGGATTGGTGAAGTTTTACTTCTTCTTCTCTTCCCCCGAGAGTCAATATACTACCTTGTACAGTGCTCCAGCTTTTGCAGAAAAGTTTAAAAAATCTAGATTTCCTCGCACCACTGTTCGTAGCACTACCCCTATCAGATCTAAAATGGCGTCTTTCAAGTGTTATTTAAGTTTGGGAAATAAGTACACGTAATAGTTAGACAGAGCTAAATCTGCGGAATAAGAATGATGATCTAGACATTGAAATCGTAGATTATGCAATGTCAGTTATGTTCGCAGGGGCTTGATGGACAGGTGTATTCTCCTGAAGGAACAGAATTCCTTTCTTTTCATTTTCCGCAGCGTTGAACTTTGAATTTTTCTTTCAGTTTTGTAAGTAATGTAGAGATTCTGGATTAAATATCTGACCATTGAGGAGGTAGTCTACCACTCCATACTTATACCAGAAGAATGTTCCAAACAGTTTCTCAACCTACTTCTGTGTCTTGAACTTCTTGGGACGATGGAGAAATGAGTGCTACTACTCCATTGACTGTTGTTCCGATTCAGGATCATAGTAGCACAACCATATTTCATCTATGGTTACTATTCGTCAGCGAAATTGATCAGCATTACGGTCAAATTGGAAGAATACTTCTCTTAATGCCGTTACCCTTTTATTCTCCTGACATATATTTTGGGAACCCATTATGCCGAGAACTTGCGCATACCCAAGCCATTCTGAATTATGCTACCGACGAGTTCCAAAGAAATGCCCAGAATCCCTGACACAAGTTTTGCTGAGAAGGTAAAAACTGATAAAGCGGGGTGCAGATCTCAGACTATAATTAATGTAAATAGCTTAAATTATTTTTGTCACACAAAAACTGGGGTGTCCTAGGCCCTCCGGCCCCGGGCTATATCCACCACTGGCTGAAATGCTGCAATTTTCAAGAATAATGTCACAAATTGCATCCATGATTCCAGGAAGAGTCATTGCTTTTAATCATCCTGGATGTAAAGCATAATTTGTTGAGAAATTGCTACGTTTATACTAAGCCACTTACTTCTTCACCACTATATATAACGGAGGAGAGTCCCGTGGTGTTTCACTGATTTCCTAATTAATTTACTTCGGTAACTTTCCTTGGTGGAACAAAAATGTTATAACAGTAAGGATCTGGATGTTCGTGAAATTATCTGTTTGGGCACACATAATCACTTCAGAGGCCTGAGAAACAATAAGAATTTCATTATTAATATGAAAATTTATATTTGTACATACAGAGATATGTTTTTCTAAACTATGGTTTCATTTTTCTACCTAGTACCTACACTCCTTCTGGATTGGACTACGACATTTTCAGCAGCTTCTCGTAAATTCTCTCTCTGGCTCTCTCTCTCTACATATATATATATATATATATATATATATATATATATATATATATATATATATATATATATATATATATATATATAGAGAGAGAGAGAGAGAGAGAGAGAGAGAGAGAGAGAGCGAGAGCGAGAGATACGTAGCATATAGACGAATGTGTTACTTGTAGCATACGTGAAAGTAATTCAATTTAATGTTTAGGCTTCAAAAGTTTCATTGAAAAATACTTCATGTGCAGACGTTACTTATTTGTTAGTTACAAATTTTATTTGAAATAAGTTTAATTTATAATCATATAGATCTAACATAAAAACAGCAACGAAATACACAATGTAATGTAAAATAAGTCAAACGTAATAAATATGTCATTTTTGGTATGGCAAATAGCCGCCCCCCGGAAATGTATCTGCCCCTCCTTTGCCCCCCTAAGAACTTAAAGCTGGCGTCGTCACTGTAACAATATAGTATGGAGTTCTTGCATACTATTCATTGTTGGCGGAAAAATTTCTTCTTTTACTTTCTTTTCTCCACATCAAAGGATTACACCGAAAAGTTTACAGAAATGAAAATAAGCTTTTCATTGTTGCATTGTTATGTTCTCAATGATTTTGCATTGTAAATATTAGCTTTAAAAAATATTAACACAGTATGTTAAACTTTCAGTTAAAGAGAATTTTCCAAGAATTGTGCTATATATTTTAAATTATGCTTTATGCTTTATTTTCTAAAATTATGCTTTTAAAACTAGCTTCCCAATGTGAGTGCATTTTGGCGTTCACCCAGTGTCGTGACCATAGTGCTCTCAAACTGGTCGGGTTGACCCTACCCGACCCGTGACCCGACCCGACCCGACTCGGATCGGGTCAGTTCGGGTCGGGTTACGGGTCGGGTCAACTGGGGTGGGGTAAGTCGGGTCAGCTCGGGTCGGGTTGTCGGGTCGGGTCAATCAGATCGGATCACGGTTTGGGTCAGTAGGGTCGGGTCGGGTCATCGGGTCAGGTCAGTCAATTCGGGTCACGGGTCGGGTCAGTCAATTCGGGTCACGGGTCGGGTCGGGTCGGTCTTCAACCCGACCCGACCCGTTGAGAGCACTAATTTAGAGTCACAAACAGTGATTTTCAATTTCATATATATAGGTTAATAAAGCAGTATATGTTTTCTAAAAAGTGTCTCATTTTTCCATTCCAAGGTTCTTTTGGTTAGATTTAATACACGTAATTTAATAGCATGATTAATTATACTTGTGTTAATGAAAAATATTATAAAACATGTTAGTTTTCAATAGTATTTTAAGTATTACAGTAAACAATTGTGCGATAACCTAAAAAAAGATGGTTTTTAGGTAAGAAATTTCAAAATATTTATTCTGTGTTTAGGCACCGTATCTTTGATGGGTAGTCATCTTAAAGCTTGTCCGTATTTTGAATCAAAAACTATGGCAACCCTACCCTTAAGTGGATCTACATATCGCAAAGACACTTACTTCTGTGCCCTACTGTACAAGGAAGACCTTTGAAACAAATGTATAATTCAACAGTACTTTGATTGTATTAGAGTACCTATTTTCTCAAACGAATGGGGTCACTAGAAAGGACTCTAAATTATTACTATCAGTGTGTATAATCATTTACCGGGCATTGGGCCAGATTGTTTGATCGTGTTTGATCGATAACAATTATCGTTTGATTGCCACGCGTATTGACGGACTACAAATAAATTTATGTAAGGGGGGGGCTACAGGTTAACCTGTTAGCTCCGGTGTGGAACCAAATTTGACCAAATTTGAACTAACGTACTATATTTAATTTTGCAAATTAAACTGTTAGCCCTCCCCTTGTGCAAACAATCTTGATCGCAATTGGCATAGATCGTTTGATTATTGTTTCATCGCCTGCATGGGAGTTCTCCTTCCATCTCATTGACGTCATACACATATTTTTGTAATGCAGCTCGCCTGTTTACATCCTATACCCTGAACAGAAACGCAATTATGGTCGGTCATTTGATTGTCACGTGCAGTATATCGTAAACTTAATTTTGTAAATGCTAATTTCTAACTTGGTTGTCGTCTCCACATCAATCTATTATATACCTCAATTGAGTAAGGTCATTTTATCTGATCACGCAGGGTGGCTGGGATTAACACTTTAATATAAACATTTAAAGTTAGATTGTTGTAAGTTACGTTAAGAGAAATAAAAAGATTTAAACACAGAAAACAGATCTATATAAATCAATCTATTAAAAGAAAATTTGAAGTAAATCACAGCTTCATTAAATATCGTCTAAATAATTGACTTTGGTCATATACATGGTTTTAATCCAATTCAATTTAATTCTTTACATTAAATTTGGATCCAAGTTACATCATTAAAATGGTACAATTACATTTTTATTCCAGAATTTATTGCAGTACATTTTTCTTTATATTATGGAAAACCGTTATAACTTTAATCCGTTCATAAATCAACCACTTCCTTAAAGTATTTTTCTTGCATTTTGTTAAGGGACAGTAAATTTTTTTTAGTTGTTGTTTTGATCTTCTTTATGAACTGTTATGTACGAAGAACTGTTTGGAAATAAATGCTGCAAAAGGTACCTACACATGTCAGAGTGAAAATATGTTAAAGTGTTGTTATCGTCACTTTTATCAAACATTTTACTACGTCAGTTTATACTACATCGGAGAGCCCAGATTATAGGTTAACTGTCTCAGCAATCAACAGTGTCTTGACTGACTTTTAACTTCTTTCAGTCGTAGTAAGATTCCACCTAACACTGATACAACCAAATACGCATACGAATCGTTACTTCCTTTGTGATTTTTACTTTCATATTCCACTGTGGAGATTTGATAATAGCGTTAAAATATTCCAAAGAAGGCAAGAATTTCAGGAACAATAAGATGTCACCTGGTAATGTTGATAGCAATTAAGTGCATCAGGATAAATCGCATCAACTGAAGTTGTAGCGAAGTATTTAGTAGCACGCCTTATTAATCAAGGTGCATTTAAATTTTAGTCTGAAAGGAATAACCAAAAAAATAATACACTAGACTCTCGCTAGTCCGGCCCCCAGTAGTCCGGGCTCTCAGTCATTCGGCGCACATCCAACCAAAAACACTTGCACAATGAATTATCGTGCGCATGCGCAACAATGCTTAGTTAAACAGTGCTTTATATACTGTACGCATTCGAAATTCATAAATCAAATATATACTCAATAATCCGGTACTTCCTCTAATCCGGCACCCATATGTGCCATGAATGGCCGGATTAGCGAGAGTCTAGTGTATTGCTTCGAAAAACGAAAACAAAAATTAATATTGCTTACAAGTAATCAAAATAAAACGAAAACGAAATACTTTTTGTAAAATAAAAAAAAATATCCAAAACAACAAATTTCGAAAAACAGAGAACGAAAAATTATCGAGAAACGAAAAATGAAAAATGTTTCTAAAAGCGGATTTTAAAAAAGAAAGAAAAGCGATGTTTCTGAAAATCGAGAAACATGTGTTTTGGAAAAGGCTATCACTTACTGCAAGTCCTAGGGACAGTTCTGTCCGCTCATTGAAAGAACATATCTTCATACTAGACTGCTATAAAAACGTAATTTACTGTTCTTGTTTTGTAATTTGAAAAGATCACTAAGAAAAGTACATATTGCAATTGCATTATATAAAGGGGAAGCAACATAGACAATGTGTCGCCGTGCGGCAAAATAAAATAAGCGCATGATATAAGCTGAAAACACGTAAACAAACAAACCGCAGAGCAGTGGAGAGATAATGTGTCAAATAAAACAGTTTCCATCCGCATTAGCACATTAAAAGTTTGTGTTTGGAAATCATACAATACCAACACTAATATGACGAAAGAATGCGTGTGCGCTTGTGAACACACATATATATAACACACCTTTAAAGCGTTTTTAAAATATGTTTTTAATTCTCCAAATTCTCCTCCGGCAATGTGCAATTAGTTCATTCAACAAGTACTTTGAAGTACACAGTATATTTGATTGTGACAAGTACATGTCAAATCCATGTGGGATAGTCTGTTAATAAGGGAACTGGGCTATGCTTCAGATATCAAAATGCGTGGTCACGACCAGCAAAAGGTTTTAAAATTAAACTCGGTGACTGGAAATTGTGTGGTTCAAGGTCACTCTGCACTACTACAACGTTGCCACAAAGGATAGCCATTTCCCATTGCGTTTGTAGGAGCAGACAGAGAAGAAACCTAGATACGTGGAAAAGCATGGGCGGCAAAATTATCCGAACTTAGAGAAGAGGCAAACAAAAAGGAACTGAGCTTATTGCGTGATCCTGAACCACATTTTAGTGAGAGAGTGTTGCTAACTTAGCTATTTAGTGCATAAATCTAGTCATTTTAACAGAGAAATTCTCTAATAAAAATATACCTTAGCAAGTTTTGTCAATTCTGCACTCATAGTTGCCAGTTTCTACCTATTTATGCTTGGTAGTAATTAAATATATTTCCCAATAAAAACTTCTCTGTAATCCTAAATTTAAAAGGCATTTCGTAATTTGAAAAATAGAAGAAAATATTGGGAGTTAGAAGAGAAAGCTGAAGATCGAGAAACTTCGAAAAAACATTTCCAGGCTCAAACATAAAATTAAAAAAAACTCATTAGTCCCAGGACCTTCCAAAAGGCAGAATCAATAATAATAATAATAATAATAATAATAATAATAATAATAATAATAATAATAATAATAATAATAATGTGTTTTTTAACGCGTGCTTTACGCAAATTGTTAATAGTGGTAGGGCATAATATTCTTGCTCACCTCAACCATAGGTTGGTGGGCAACATGGAAATTTTAAAACTTTTTCTCTCGCTTAGGAGAGCTGTTTTTTTTTTTTTTTTTTACTTTGATAAGGTATATTCTTCGTAACTGCATCTAGATATTCTATCCTTGGTCTTCCTCTTCCTCCTTTTCCTGGTTTTCCTTCTGTTTTTCAATCTATCATCACAATGATCGAATCGGAGTGCCGTATAAGATGGCCAAGCATGCTGTTTCTGCTTTTTCCTATTATCTTCATGATCCTTCATTAGCTTCCTTTAGTAGGTCTTCATTCAGTTTCCTTTCGATCCATAATATGTGCGGCATATTGCGCCAACACCACATTTCAAATGGTTTCGGCTTGAATATTTCAGCTTTTCTCAATGTCCATCTCTCTGGTCTGTAAAGAGGCACGCTCCAAACCAAAGTCCTAATATATCGTTTTCGAACGTCCAACGACAAATTTCCTGATGTTAGCAGTCCTCTTTTCCTATTAAATGCATGTTTAGCCTGCGCTATTCTGGAATTTGCGTCTTTTTCACTTCCTCCGTCCGAGGATATTAGACTTCCTAAATAGGGGAATGTCTTAACGTCTTCGATTTTCTCTCCATCTAGCCATACGTTTGCCCCCTTCTGTCCTGCTCTTGTGCACTTTATCATTTTGGTTCTCTTCTTATCTTCATTTTGCATGTTTTTCCAGTTGGTTGTTCAATTTCATTCTTCGCTATGGGTGCTATGTTATCAGTAAAACTTACTTGCCATTTACTTTTACGTCTTTCTCGTTTTATCAAAGAATTCTTTCATAGCCTCTTCTATATAGATGTTGAACAGGAGAGGTGAAAGTCCACATCCTTGCCTCACTCCTTTACTTATTCTTGGTGTCTTCTGATCTCTTCCTATAACAGCTGCCTGGTTCCTATAAAGTTGGTGTATTATTCTGCTGTCTCTGTAATCCATTTTAAGATTCTTCAACACTCTTTACATGATATTCCAATCTACGTTGTCAAAAGCTTTTTCTATATCTACAAATGCTGTCACAATTGGTTTGTTTATTCTGATGTGCTGTTCCATGATCAACCGTAGAATCAGCGTTGCTTACTTTGTTCCCCTTTTTCTCCTGAATCAAAACTGGTCCTTCGATAGTCGTTCTTCGATTTTCCCTTCTATTCGTTGTGTGATAATTTTGCACAGTATTTTGATTCATAGAAAATGAAACTTAACGTTCTGTGTGCTTCGCATTTCCGCGAGCCTTTTCTCTTCGGAATAGGGACCAATATCTTTTTCTCGAGATGTGCATTTCATTAATAAGATTAAATAGTTTATTCTTCGTTGCTATTCCGAGATTCTTAAACACTTCTGTTGGTATTTGATCTATTCCTGGGGCTTTACCATGTTCCGTTTTCTCCAAAGCATTCTCAAATTTGCACTGTAAAATTGATGGTCCTAATTCATTTTCATCGACGTCTTTTTCTTTCTCTATCTTTCCCTTGCTCACTGCTTCCTTTGTAGAGTTCTTCAATGTATTCCTTCCATCTTCTTGTTATCTGCTCCTCTTCTATTAGCGTTATCCCGTCCTTGTCTATGATCATGTCTGTGTGTTTCTTTTTCTCACCGAACTGTTTTCTAACGTTTCTATATGTCGTGTCTGTATTGCCTTTGACAAAATTTTCCTAAATTTCTTTGCACAAGTTGTTTTTCCAGTTTTCTCTAGCTTTCT
Organism: Thermobia domestica; assembly: GCF_964235325.1. NCBI lineage: Eukaryota > Metazoa > Arthropoda > Insecta > Zygentoma > Lepismatidae > Thermobia > Thermobia domestica. Next base: position 45,315,658 of record NC_137454.1, on the reverse strand, counting down.
TTACTTCTCTGTTATGTTATTTCTGCACCTTCTATATTCCTCTTATTTGTTTGTTATCTTGAACTGTATTCTTTGCTCCATCATTTCCAATATTTCTGCTGTAATCCAGGGTTTATATTGGATTCTTGTTTCTCTTCTTATGTACTTGTCGGCTGCTTTTGTTAATTCCTGCTTTCATGGCTTCCTATCATCAAAAATGTCTTTGTCTGTCACAGTTGCATATTCCCTTTTCCTATTTTCGTCTCTCCTTAGCTTGATTTTTCTCAATTTTTTGTTTAGTGCTACCACTCTTTTTCTTCTTTAGTCTGAGTTCGCTCTTCATCAAAACTAAATTTTGGTCTGAGTCAACGTCTGCACCTGGGTAACACTTCCTGTTCTTCACTTGATTTCTAAATGCTTGTCGGACCAGTGTATAGTCCATTTAGTATCTTTCTTCGTCTGGTCGCTACGTGCGGTGTATGTCTTCCTGACACCAATAGATGTCACTAGTGTGCAGACAATTTGCCGATTTAAAATTATCATGACGATTTGATTACAGCTTTAAAACTCATTTTTTAGTTTAATTGTTTAATAATTAGAGAAAGCGGTTTTTCAAAAATATCTTTACTAACTTCATACACGCAAGACACATCTTTAAAACGTTATTTAAAAAAGAGAGAGAGAGGGAGACAATCCAAAACTTTTAGAACAAAGAAACGCGATTTTCTGAAAGCTAAAATTAAGGAACTTGAAGATAATAGTAAAAATAAAAACATCCGGGACATGTATAAGGGGATCAACGAATTTAAGAAAGGCTATCAACCTCGTGCTTATATATTAAAGAAATCTGACGGTATAGTTCTCACTGATACGGATAGCATCTTAAATAGATGGAAAGATTTCTTTGACGATTTGCTTAACATGCAACCAAAAACTAGTGTGAGTGGAGAAAAGGCGATACCCACACGTCTGTGAAGTTGCCCCTCCCACCTAACGAATTTTTCTTTTTTTTATCTACATCGTTAGTTTATGTTAGTTTTGCTAAAATTATCGTTAGTTTTGCAAAAATAACGATTTTATTCGAGAAATAAATGGGCAGGCCAACTTCACGGTTCCCCGCCCACAAATAAATTTCAAAACTTTTTCCTATCATATCGTTAGTTTATCGTTAGTTTACGTTAGTTTTGCTAAAACCATCGTTAGTTTCGCAAAAATAATGATTTTATTCGAGAAATAAAGTTTCCCGCCAACTGTGAATTAGCCAATCCATATTGAATTCCCTTAAACTTCCTACTCATATCGTTAGTTTAACGTTAGTTTACATTAGTTTTGCTAAAATTAACGTTTGTTTTGGAAAAATAACGATTTTATTCGACAAATAAAAGTTCCCGCCAAATGTAAAACCTAACAGCACATGTACATAACAGGCATATGTAAGAAGTATATAAGGCAGATACTGGACACATTCTCATGTATTGTACCTGAAGGAGCATGATAGGCGTATGCCTGCTATGTAATTATGTTTACATTTGGCGGGAACTTTTATTTCTCGAATAAAATCGTTATTTTTGCAAAAACGTTAATTTTAAAAAACCTAACGTAAACTAACGATAAACTAACGATATGAGTTGGAAGTTTATGAGAATTCAATATGAGCGGGATAATTCACAGTTGGCGGGAAACTTTATTTCTCGAATAAAATCGTTATTTTTGCGAAACTAACGATAGTTTTAGCAAAACTAAGGTAAACTAACGATAAACTAACGATGTGATATGAAAAACTTTTGAAATTCGTTTGTAGGCGGGGAACCGTGAAGTTGGCCTGCCCATTTATTTCTCGAATAAAATCGTTATTTTTTTGCAAAACTAACGATAGTTTTAGTAAAACTAACATAAACTAACGATAAACTAACGATGTGAGTTGGAATTTTATGAGAATTCAATATGGGCGGGCTAATTCACAGTTGGCGGGAAACATTATTTCTTGAATAAAATCGTTGTTTTTGCGAAACTTACGATAGTTTTAGTAAAACTAACGTAAACTAACGATAAACTAACGATGTGATATGAAAAACTTTTGAAATTCGTTTGTGGGCGAGAACCGTGAAGTTGTCCTGCCCATTTATTTCTCGAATAAAATCGTTATTTTTGCAAAACTAACGATAATTTTAGCAAAACTAACGTAAACTAACGATAAACTAACGATGTAGATAAGAAAAAGAAAAATTAATTAGGTGGGCGGGACAACTTCACAGACGTGATACCCACTGAAGAACCGTATATTCCAGAACCCAACCGAATAGAAGTAGAAACCGCTATAAAGAAATTAAAGAAACACAAATCTCCAGGTGTAGATGAAATTCCGGCTGAGTTAATTTTAGCTGGAGACGAAAAATTGTGGAACAAGATACACAAATTCATTCTCCTTATCTGGACCAAGGAAGAATTGCCACAAGAGTGTAAATAATATATCATTGTTCCAATACACATATGCAGATGAAATTATTGGAGATTTATCAGTGCGGATTTAGACGAAATCGATCAACTATCGACCAAATATTTACCATTCGTCAAATACGCGGAAAAAAAAGTGGGAATACAATACCCAGGTACATCAACTATTTATTGATTTTAGAAAGGCGTACAACTCGGTTAGGAGAGAAACATTATACAACGTTCTTAAAGAACTTGGAATACCGAAAAAGCTAATTAGATTAATTAAGATATGTTTAAATGAATATCAAAGTACAGTCCAGGTAGGAAAATTTTTGTCCAGGAGCTTTCACGTTTAAAATGGCCTGAAACAAGGAGATGCATTGTCTCCATTATTATTTAACTTCATTCTGGAATACGCTATAAGAAAAATCAAAGATAGCAATCAGGGCCTACAGTTGAACGGTATTCACCAGGGTATGACATATGCTGATGATATAAATTTAATAGGGGATGGTAGGAGAACATTAGAAAGAAATGCAGAGATCTTATTAAACGCTTGCAGGGTCATGGGTTTAGAAGTAAATGCAGAGAAAACTAAATACATGGAAGTGCGTCGGAACCGGAATACAGCAAATTATGGATGCATTAAAATATTAAATAGTACTTTTGATAAAGTGGATAGTTTCAAATATTTAGGATCAATATTAACAGAGGAAAATCATATTCACGAAGAAATTAAATGTCGAATAAAAGCAGGGAATTCGTGTTACTATTCGGTTCAAAATCTCTTGGCGTCAGGGGCCGCGGTGGCCCAGTGGTAGAGCGTTCACCTCTGGTGCTTGAGGTCCCGGGTTCGATCCCAGCCTCCGCCAAGTGAACTTTGTGGTGGACACACACTGTGTGCGTGGGTTTTCTCGGGATTCTCCCGTTTCCTCCAACTTCCTTCATTCCACCATTTTCATTCATTATTCATCATCACCGTCTCCTTTAGCCTAACCGGCATATTCATAGGACGTAAAACTCAAAGATTTCATTTCATTTTTTCTCTTGTCGTCGCGAATTCTGTCAAGGAATTTGAATCTTAAAATATACAAAACGATAATCATGCCTGTTGTTCTGTATGGTTGCGAAACTTGGTCACTTACTCGGAGGGAAGAACATAGACTGACAGTATTTGAGAACAAGATCCTGAGAGGAATATTCGGACCCAAGAGGAACGGGAATGGAGAATGGCGGAAACTTCATAACGAGGAACTACATAATTTATACGGTTTATCCAACATTGTTAGGGTCGTCAAGTCTAGGAGGCTTAGGTGGGCGGGTCATGTAGCTAGAATGGAAGAATGTAGAAACGCTTTCAAAGTCTTAATTGGAAGACCAATCGGAATACGACCATTAGGAAGACCTACGCGCAGATGGAAGGACAATATTAAGATGGATCTCGCAGAGATTGGCATACAAAGTAGAAACTGGATGCAGTTAGCTAAGGATAGAAGTCAGTGGAGAACTTTTGTGAACGTGGCATTGAACCTCCGGGTTCCATAGGCCATAGAGTTAGTTAGTTAGTTTTTAGTATTGTAAAACATTGATGTACAACCCCTGTGCTGTTATGCAACCATAACCGCAATAAAGAATGTATGGTTGCCTACAAGCATGTTTCTTGTCCGTAAATAACGCAGCATCAGTTGAGGTGTTTCACAGTCTAGCTCCAAAGATTGGCATCAGATTCTAAGGAAATTTATACCGGACTACGGGGAAGGGACAGTCTTTCAAGAAAAGACAAGAAGAAGAATCAAAATCGGTGCACCTATTGCGAAGTTGGTGCACCTATGCACCTACGTGAACATATCCATGTATGCATATAAATATAAACGTGTTGAATTGAAAACCTTGTCCTGTTTTAAAGTCGGTTAAAAACAGGACAAGAGCACTCACCATATTTAGATATTAATATTTGTATGTTTAATTGCAACTTAATTGTGATTTAATTGTACTGTTTCAACTACAATAATATATTTTGACGATTTAATTGCAACTTGATTGTGATTTAATTGTATTGTTTTAACTACAGTGACATATTGTGATGATTTACGTGCACCGTAAAATATTTTTTCAACTTTATAATTTCGAGATGTGCAGTGATGATACTGAACATGATTGAGCTTTGCTGTTTATTAGGACCCCATATTAATTGGTAGACAAGCTTTAAAAAATCTTAAATATAAATAATTAAATCTTCTAATAAAGACCTCTAACCTATAGTGTACGGCTGAAGGTTTAAGTGGAAAATCTAGTTTTAAACAAACAAAATAAATTGCTATTTTGCACATCTCTCTTCTTGCACTATAATACTCGCGCCGAGTCGTGAAGCTTGGGCTCTAAACCAATCATAGAAATATTTTGCTTGAGCTCCAACACATCGGAAAACTTCGGTACAATCCGTGGAGCAGCTTCCCGAGCGCACACTTGGGGAAACGTCAAACAGCTGAAATTCATCAACAATGTTGCCAAACTTTGAAGACATAGTAAACGAGTATATAAAAAAGCATTTAAAAATTACCACTAATAACACTGCACAACAATAACTACTGTAACAACTATTCTAAAATGGTAACAATAGCACAAATAGTAACAACGAAAAACGCAACAAAAAACAACTAACAAAACGGAACTTGACGCCAATCGGACAACAGTGTACTCTCGGGAGATGTTTTCCGTGCAGCGCGAGAGAAGACACTGACAAAATTTGATGGGTGGGGGTTGACTTCTGGAACACACCCTCGCGTTCTATTGGGTGGTGAAATCGGTAGATCTAGGTCAAGCTTCACGACTCGGCGCGACTACTATAGTACATGGCAGCGCTGAGCCGAATGACACATTTCAAAATTGAATATTGAGTAGACGCGATAGCTTAGACTGGGTTGCGTGTGAGGGACAGGAAGCGGATAGGATGCCATTTCATAAGAATACAGTAACAGTTACAATGAGCTTTCGAAGCAAAGTCAGCTAACAATGAAATGTTGTATCAACAATCGCTGCATTGAATAGCAAACTTCGTTTCATAATAAGTACGAACAGAAAACACGTTGTTCAACCCTCCAACGACGTCCATGATAAATATTATGTTATTCTTATGAAATGGCATTTGTCACTTGCAACTAAGTCCAAACTATCGCGTCTGCGCAATATTCAACTTTGAAGTGTGTCAGTCGGCTCCACGCCACTCTGTACGAACTGAGGTAACACTTTGTTCTATGCTCCAATGTTCCATTGCGACTGACCACATAACGTGGCGTTCCTTTCTCTTTCGGTTTCTATTCCGCCAACAAATATAAGCTATTATGCTTGCGCCAAGTTTGAAATGTGTCAGTCGGCTCCACGCTACCCTGTACGAACTGAGGTAACACTTTGTTCTATGCTCCAATGTTCCATTGCGACTGACCACATAACGTGGCGTTCCTTTCTCTTTCGGTTTCTATTCCACCAACAAATATAAGCTATTATGCTTGCGCCAAGTTTGAAATGTGTCAGTCGGCTCCACGCTACCCTGTACGAACTGAGGTAACACTTTGTTCTATGCTCCAATGTTCCATTGCGACTGACCACATAACGTGGCGTTCCTTTCTCTTTCGGTTTCTATTCCACCAACAAATATAAGCTATTATGCTTGCGCCAAGTTTGAAATGTGTCAGTCGGCTCCACGCTACCCTGTACGAACTGAGGTAACACTTTGTTCTATGCTCCAATGTTCCATTGCGACTGACCACATAACGTGGCGTTCCTTTCTCTTTCGGTTTCTATTCCACCAACAAATATAAGCTATTATGCTTGCGCCAAGTTTGAAATGTGTCAGTCGGCTCCACGCTACCCTGTACGAACTGAGGTAACACTTTGTTCTATGCTCCAATGTTCCATTGCGACTGACCACATAACGTGGCGTTCCTTTCTCTTTCGGTTTCTGTTCCACCAACAAATATAAGCTATTATGCTTGCGCCAAGTTTGAAATGTGTCAGTCGGCTCCACGCTACCCTGTACGAACTGAGGTAACATAATGTTCTATGCTCCAATGTTCCATTGCGACTGACCACATAACGCGGCGTTCCTTTCTCTTTCGGTTTCTATTCCACCAACAAATATAAGCTATTATGCTTGCGCCAAGTTTGAAATGTGTCAGTCGGCTCCACGCTACCCTGTACGAACTGAGGTAACATGATGTTCTATGCTCCAATGTTCCATTGCGACTGACCACATAACGTGGCGTTCCTTTCTCTTTTGGTTTCTATTCCACCAACAAATATAAGCTAATATGCTTGCGCCAAGTTTGAAATGTGTCAGTCGGCTCCACGCTACCCTGTACGAACTGAGGTAACATAATGTTCTATGCTCCAATGTTCCATTGCGACTGACCACATAACGTGGCGTTCCTTTCTCTTTTGGTTTCTATTCCGCCAACAAATATAAGCTAATATGCTTGCGCCAAGTTTGAAATGTGTCAGTCGGCTCCACGCTACCCTGTACGAACTGAGGTAACATAATGTTCTATGCTCCAATGTTCCATTGCGACTGACCACATAACGTGGCGTTCCTTTCTCTTTCGGTTTCTGTTCCACCAACAAATATAAGCTAATATGCTTGCGCCAAGTTTGAAATGTGTCAGTCGGCTCCACGCTACCCTGTACGAACTGAGGTAACATAATGTTCTATGCTCCAATGTTCCATTGCGACTGACCACATAACGCGGCGTTCCTTTCTCTTTCGGTTTCTATTCCACCAACAAATATAAGCTATTATGCTTGCGCCAAGTTTGAAATGTGTCAGTCGGCTCCACGCTACCCTGTACGAACTGAGGTAACATGATGTTCTATGCTCCAATGTTCCATTGCGACTGACCACATGACGTGGCGTTCCTTTCTCTTTCGGTTTCTATTCCGCCAACAAATATAAGCTAATATGCTTGCGCCAAGTTTGAAATATTTCAGTCGGCTCCACGCTACCCTGTACGAACTGAGGTAACATGATGTTCTATGCTCCAATGTTCCATTGCGACTGACCACATAACGTGGCGTTCCTTTCTCTTTCGGTTTCTATTCCGCCAACAAATATAAGCTATTATGCTTGCGCCAAGTTTGAAATGTGTCAGTCGGCTCCACGCTACCCTGTACGAACTGAGGTAACATGATGTTCTATGCTCCAATGTTCCATTGCGACTGACCACATAACGTGGCGTTCCTTTCTCTTTCGGTTTCTATTCCACCAACAAATATAAGCTATTATGCTTGCGCCAAGTTTGAAATGTGTCAGTCGGCTCCACGCTACCCTGTACGAACTGAGGTAACATGATGTTCTATGCTCCAATGTTCCATTGCGACTGACCACATAACGTGGCGTTCCTTTCTCTTTCGGTTTCTATTCCACCAACAAATATAAGCTATTATGCTTGCGCCAAGTTTGAAATGTGTCAGTCGGCTCCACGCTACCCTGTACGAACTGAGGTAACACTTTGTTCTATGCTCCAATGTTCCATTGCGACTGACCACATAACGTGGCGTTCCTTTCTCTTTCGGTTTCTATTCCACCAACAAATATAAGCTATTATGCTTGCGCCAAGTTTGAAATGTGTCAGTCGGCTCCACGCTACCCTGTACGAACTGAGGTAACACTTTGTTCTATGCTCCAATGTTCCATTGCGACTGACCACATAACGTGGCGTTCCTTTCTCTTTCGGTTTCTATTCCGCCAACAAATATAAGCTAATATGCTTGCGCCAAGTTTGAAATATTTTAGTCGGCTCCACGCTACCCTGTACGAACTGAGGTAACATGATGTTCTATGCTCCAATGTTCCATTGCGACTGACCACATAACGTGGCGTTCCTTTCTCTTTCGGTTTCTATTCCGCCAACAAATATAAGCTATTATGCTTGCGCCAAGTTTGAAATGTGTCAGTCGGCTCCACGCTACCCTGTACGAACTGAGGTAACACTTTGTTCTATGCTCCAATGTTCCATTGCGACTGACCACATAACGTGGCGTTCCTTTCTCTTTCGGTTTCTGTTCCACCAACAAATATAAGCTATTATGCTTGCGCCAAGTTTGAAATGTGTCAGTCGGCTCCACGCTACCCTGTACGAACTGAGGTAACATAATGTTCTATGCTCCAATGTTCCATTGCGACTGACCACATAACGTGGCGTTCCTTTCTCTTTCGGTTTCTGTTCCACCAACAAATATAAGCTATTATGCTTGCGCCAAGTTTGAAATGTGTCATTCGGCTCCACGCTACCCTGTACGAACTGAGGTAACATGATGTTCTATGCTCCAATGTTCCATTGCGACTGACCACATAACGTGGCGTTCCTTTCTCTTTTGGTTTCTATTCCGCCAACAAATATAAGCTATTATGCTTGCGCCAAGTTTGAAATGTGACAGTCGGTTCGGCTTTACCCTGTACTCCCATTGGCACATCAGGATCTATCTTACATTTTGTATTGTGTTATCCAAAACCAAATAAGCGCCATTTTCATAGTTTTTAAGAGAACAACTAAATGTAAAATTTCATGTCCAACTATATATTTAATCATCAACTGAAGTATAATTATGTCTTTTACGAATAGATATTGATATTTTCTGCTCATTATGTTTACGCATAACATTCTAATATGCATCAGGAACCTGAAGTCCCATTTATCTTCAGCTTCTAATTTTAGTGCTTATTTCGTTTTTGCATAATATAATATCTACATACTTTATGTTTTTCTCGTTTGTTAGCACTATGTCACGGCAAACCAGAAATATGGAAATTCCTTCTTCCCGTAATAATTTCAATCCGAATGAGGAAAAATCCTTTACCCTATGGCTATCGTATGTATAACTTTGATGCGGGAGACCGGATTTGATTCCCGGTGGGACCGCGGTGGCTCAGTGGTAGAGCGTTTCCCTCTGGTACCTGAGGTCCTTGGTTTGATCCCAGCTCGCGCCACTTGAACTTTGTGGTGGACAAACACCGTGTACGTGGGTTTTCTCGTAGTTCTCCCGTTTCCTCTCACTTTCTTCACTACATCATTTCATTCATTTATTTCATCATCACCGTCTCCTTTAGTCTAACCGGGATCACCGTGGTATTTCATTTCATTTTTCGATTCCCGGTGGGAGCTCATATGGTCTGAGCCTCGCATTAAGCAGAGCCAGATGCTGAACAGAAAGCTAAACCCCAAACCAAGCTATTCTAACTATACAGTATATTTGGCATAGATTAGGAACATCTACTGTTGCGTTAGATCAATAGTGCCATCAATACATATCCAACATTATCACAAAAATAGAGACAAAGAAAAAGAGTTGAACGGGTGAGTTAATCTATTTCCAATATTTGGCTTTTTATTTTCAAAAGTGTTTCTTCTATAAAAGAAATATTTATTTTTATTATTTCATGTTGAGCTCCCTCGTGGCTAAGCGGTTAGCGTACTCGCCTTTGGCGTGGGAGACGCGGGTTCGATTCCCGGCGCGAGCTCATGTGGTTCGGATTCCACGTTAATCAGTAGGTCCACTCTCATATAGCCTCGCTGCTGAACGGGACGCTAAACTAAAATCAATCAATCAAATATTATTTCATGTTCACATAAGCAGGGAAATAAACAATAATCTCCATTGCCTTTGCTGACAAAAATGCAACACAAAAAATGTTCCGCAAATTGTTATGCAAAATGTGAATTCTAATAAGAACGCTGGTATACATAAGGTGTCTGGTATTTAACCGGAGAAAGAACCACACGCTGAGAATTAGTGGAACATGTGTAGAACCAGACAGACCAGCTACGTAACGTTCTACTCGTACTCCCAGTAGTGTATACATGGAACTTCCTTTCCACCGTGAAACTAGCAGATTTCACTAATGATAGAAGGGCGGAAGGGAGGACCGACATACCTGGAAAGCACTCCAAATATCTCTTGGCCAAATATCTCTAACTTCATTTATCAAACATGACAGGACACAATAAGCCAAGGCTCTCATTCTCCAGAAGCCGACTTGTGTCTAGGCAAGACACTGTCCAGAATCACATGCAGGTATAGAGGGTGCTAAGAATTCCCGGAGTTATGGACTAGATTGCTATTTAAGACTGATGATGGCTAGATATAATGAAAGATCTCCCGCGTCAGAAACAAGATTCCAAAAGTTGGAAGAAAAGTTACAGAAGATCAGTTGGGACGTCGTCGGATTAAGTGAAGTAAGAAAGAAAAAAGAAGAATTAAAATAAATGAAAAATGGACACTTATTCTATTACAGAGGAGCAGAATGTGGAGAGCCTAGTAGTGCTGGAATTCTTATCAACGAAAAACCGAAAACCAGTGTCCTGGAGATAAATAGTACCTCTAGTAGAGTAGGAAAGCTTGTTATCAAACTCTCTCAGAGCAAACACTACAAGTGTTTGGAGCATATGTTCTCACAACAAGCCATTCAGAAGAGGTAATTAAAGAATTGTACGAAGAAATTAGAAAGTTTAATAACAGACGAAATAGTTACGTAAAAGATGCCATGATGGCACTGCTAAACAAAAAAGAACACAAATAAGATATACTCAATTATAGATCTGTTAATCGCAAGATGCAAGTTGCTAAATATTTACGAAAATATTCACCCTCAGAATATTGAAAAAAGTTAGACTTTGCCGAATGAATAGAACAGGCTGGATTTAGAAGTGCTTACCGCATAGTAAAACATATTCAAGTAGTGCTAATAGAAAAGTCATACGAATATGAACTACACTTACGTGCTTCGTTAATGGACTAGGAGAAAACTTTCGATTTGATGAAGATTTTGGCGGTTATTAATGGTCTTAAATTAATGGGTGTCGAAGACTTTTATATGAAAGTTATAGATAACACCTATAAACAAGCTATTTGCAGGAAATAACATTAAAGAGAGCGCATACCATAGCAGGCTGAAAATGTTAAGATATAGTCCGTGGAACTGCAATAAACATAAAGATGTTATAAAATAGAGGATCTGCCCATATGTATCTTCATCCTATTAACTCCATGAAGCCAAAAAAACAACCGAGCATCGGAATGTCTGATTGGCTACTCTCATTTCCGCCATGAATATTGTCTCAACACACTGAAATCTAACGGGTGTAGCGGACAGAGTGTGAGTGGCGAAACTTTGACGTATGGCTTCACGATTTTACTGTATAGGCAGAATCTCTACTTTATAACATCCTTGGATAAACATGACAGATTCCAGATATGAAGATTAACAAAAAGAGATCCAAGATTAAATGTATATGTCAGGGGACATACAGCATAAAGAATTCAGATTATATTAATTATATAGATTACCAAGATAATAATATTAAGGAGTAAGAATTAAGGGAAAAGTCAAAGTAAAAATAATAGTTTGTGATTTATAATGACATACGTTACCCTTACAAGTGGAGAAATATTCAATAAAAAGTTATTAAGATATAACCACAACTTTTCTGAAACCCTTACAAAATCTTATTTTATCTATAAGTAATACAAGCCGCAAATACTAGCTGTTTGTACGTACAAAGACCATAAAAATAAAGAAGAGCGTACTACAGGATGATACCATTTCTCTCAATCTTTAAAGGAATCAACAAACATGGAGTACACCTGACTCACTTTCATTTTGCTTATCACGTCGTTCTATTCGCAAATAGCAATACGTAGTTGCAAGATATAATATAAGAATCAGTACCGGCGGAAGGGCCGGGCGAGCCGGGCAACCGCCCGGGGCGCCAAATTTTAGGGGAGTTTGGGGGGCGCCAAAATCCTTGCTAAATTTATATTATTGTAAACGGTGAACTAACAATTAACTTTTTCATAAATTGTGTAGCAACATTGGTTAGTACCTCATGCCATAGGTCTCACTCTTTATAACAACACCGGTTTCTTCTTGAATCTCCTATAAAGGAAATACCTTCATCCCTTCACCTTATTTGTCTATAAAAAAAATCTCCGCTGACAAAGCTAAAGGCTATTGTTGAGGGTTAGGAGTTTTGAGCAACAATAACACGCTCTGACACTTACAACCACCGCGGTGCCGACAATTGCACTCCTTGCGACAAAGCTATGTCGGCCGCTCTAACAATACACACAAACAATATTGAGTTATCGGCAACCAAAAAGAAATTAGTCCTGTTTGTGCTGTCAAATGTCTCCTGAAAGAAAATTATAAATCAGAAGTCATGTACATGTAGTGCAGGTTTCATGGTGTGCGTGTTCTTCTTTTGTCCCCTGAATTTCGACTCTTAGTAGAAGAATCGTTGCGTTAATGTGTTCTTTATCAACATGTCGGAAAAAAAGAAGCCTTCTGGAAATGTATACAGAAAAAGAAGAGGACAATTAGCGGCTGAAAATGAGAAACAGGCAGCAGCATTAAAGAAATTCTTTCGTACTCCTGAAACAGACAATAATGGAAATGAAAACGTAGAACCAGAGAATGAGGAAACCAGCAAGAAATCAACAAATATTCCAGAAGATAACAACACAGTACAGGTAAGTAGGCCTACATTACGTAACGTATTTTCGTTTTATTACGTTTAATAGAGAAGAGGTGTTTACACACGTAGCGTCTTAGCAGGCTGGGGTGGGTAGGGTGGCGGCCTCTCAGATAGGCGGCGAACTTCAGGCTCAAAGAAAGTTCTTTCCTCGTTGATATAAGTAGCAATAATTACATTCTATACCAACACTGATGCTTGATACTTGTACCAAAGCGATAAGACTTTTACTCGTTAGATCTGTATTAACCAACTTTAGCTGTATTTCAAGCATTCATCTATTAATTAAGTAGAGGGCCTCCATAGTCTAGAGCAGCGTTTCCCAACCTTTTTCACCTTGCGGCACACTACAGGTGTAACTTGAATTCTTGCGGCACACTCATATAGATATTATTATTATTATTATTATTATTATTATTATTATTATTATTATTATTATTTGTAAATATAAAATACAGTAGTATTTTTTTCTCTTTGTTTACTGATCTCCTCACAGAGAAAAATGCTCGATCACTAATTTTCCCACGTGATAAATCATTATGCATATTTTCCATTCTAATTTAAAACTTGACAACAACTGCAATGAAATATAGGACTCAGGTTTCTAAAAATACAATTCTTTTTTCGAAAACTGTATCCAACCTTTCACAAAGAAGGAAGATCACTAAATAATGAATGAACAAACAAATCTCTTTTACTTTTAAAACACAAATGTAGGTAATTTGTATGCACATTTGCTTTGTCGAAAGGATTGAATGATATTTTAAAATTTCAAGTTACGAAATTGTCTGCAACAATAAAGAAGCAATGATGGTCATAACAATGATAACAAATACTTTTTTCAACATTAAAAATGTACAGAAGAGCAAGTCAGTATGAAATTTAAAATTGTAAATTCATAGTAGAGATTCATAGTAATGTGAAATACAAATATACATTTTTCCCTATGTCTTTCAATTTGATTGCTATAGAATTAATAATTTTGTTTCAATTTCCTCGCGGCACACCAGCGGCCCTCTCGCGGCACACCAGTGTGCCGCGGCACACTGGTTGGGAAACGCTGGTCTAGAGGTTAAAGCGTTGGACTCATGTCTACGTGCTCCTGGGTTCAATCCCCGGACTTTCCGCTTTTCAACGGCAGGAAAACTGGGGAGTCACATAAATAAAGCTTTGACGGTCACTTGGCCTGCAAAGCTCCTAATACGCCTGTTGGCGGGTAGTGACAGTACCGGCTGACCCGCGTTCTGTTACCCAGGTGGATGAATTTTTACCACTTGCTATCAGATGGCGTTGGAGCAGGCCCAGGATCTATTGGCCTGCCGTGCCAGTGATTATTATTATTACTATTACTATTATTATTATTATTATTATTATTAGTAGTAGTAGTAGTAGTAGTATTGTAGTAGTAGTAGTAGTAGTAGTAGTAGTAGTAGTAGTATCGTTTACTAACTAGAATTCTGAAGAGTTAAAATGTATGATTGTTACCGTTAACAGATCCCCGTGGAGTTTCGCTATCACAAATTTTGCAATAGATCCATTATTTCATAAACATATCGTAAATAAGTAACATGTACCAGTGTAAGACTATATAGATTATGTTTCTATCCAATACGATTAACGTGACTTATAAAAAAGTGTTCGGGCTTCGGAGCTAATTTGAATGCATTCGCATCTATTTTATGAATGCGCTGATTCTTGATGATTTTCACAACACAAAGTTGTTAATGAATACAGAGAGAATTTAATTTTTATGTACAGTTAGCAAAAGAAAAAATGAGGCCATTCTTACCTAGATTCTGTAAGAATCGCCCCATTTTTTGTTTTCCTAACTGTACATTTTCACAATGAACACGGAATATGTAGATTCAATATTTATACGCAGTTATTTTATCATTTATGCATTTTCTTCACCTTTAGAATACAAATTAAATATATTTTTTCTTTTAAGAAAAGAAACTTTATTTGTAACGTATTAGTTCTTTTCCTTTCCACAGATGGATCGATCGATTACGAGCATTTCGCAGGAGGAAGAAGAACAATTGAAATCTGGAACAATTGATATACGAAACGAAGATGGGTCAGCATTTCCACAGGAAATTGTAATAGACGTAAGTTAAACATTTTGCTATTTGAATAAACATAGAATTGCATGTTGGTTAAATATCACGCAATTACAGCATTGTGTAAAATATAAGAGGAAATGCAGTGAAACATAATTACTTTTATTATTAGAGTATATTGCAATTCGACAGACATAAATTATAAATTCGACAGACCGACAATTGTTTCTAAATATCTTGTACCAATATGTTCATGACGGCCTAGCTTCTATATATATATATTTAGTTAGCTAGTGGGATTAAACTAAGTATGTTTCACTTACTTTCCATGAAGCATATACAATATTATTGATTTTCTTTAGTTTCATTTGACGGGTGTTGTAGATGAATGGGTCATTTCGACCTGAACTCGGGATATAAATCGAATTATTATTTTTGTAACAAATAAGCAAGCAGTAGAACTGATTAGAGACTTTTCACTAACTGACATTTTTTTAAAAAAATCTTTTAACAGAATATAGTTTGGCCACATACATTTTACTGTAATTTTTTTAATCTGTTGGAAAAATGAAAATACTGAGGTTCAAACTGTATATGCTTTTGTACTGCAATATAAGAAAGCTCATAATTTGCCTGCTATTAGTAATTAATTTATGATGATGATTGGTGTTCTTCCCGGAGGCATGTGTTTGACCCCGAAGGTCTTCCAACAAGGTGAAACCATGGTGGCTTTGCATTGCTTTCCATGGGATGATGATGACGTTCTAAGGGCGGGATCCGAACCACTTGTGTCCTCACCGAGAATTGAACCCGAGCTCCCTTAGTTATAAGGCGATGAGCTTAACCAGTCGTTCTGCGGAGACACCAATTAACTTATAACATGCCAAATATATAAACAATCAATCAAAAACATCTTTAGGGTCACACTTACTCAATTTTTGGAATTCATTTCTTGTGTCTAGGTGCATAATATCACTGTATTCAGTTCAAGTTGCTTTGACGGAAGACATATGGGATAACATTTTTTTTAAAATAATAATATATAATATTTATTGCCTTAGTGGTTGAGTGACTAGCAGACTCACATTTGATGCAAGAGTTAGCGGATCCTATCCCCAAAGGCTTTTTATAATGAGCATCGCAAGGAAATCGCAAAGCTTTTCAAATAATATAAAGTACCAAACTCTAATCCAGAAAGCCCCAAAACATTACGATGCAAGTCAACTAACTTATCATATATCAACCCACCACATTTAAAGAGAAAGAAAAAAAGGACACAGTCAGTGGTGTTTCGGAGCTTAAAAAACAGAGCTTAGTTTTAATTAGTGTATAATAATGTGCATATTTTAAAGAAAATACAGATAGTA
Organism: Thermobia domestica; assembly: GCF_964235325.1. NCBI lineage: Eukaryota > Metazoa > Arthropoda > Insecta > Zygentoma > Lepismatidae > Thermobia > Thermobia domestica. The sequence goes on along the minus strand of NC_137454.1, from coordinate 45,299,296 downwards.
AGAAATATAAACTTGCTAAGAATAATGTTCAAAGAAATGTTTTCAAAGTTGCATATTTCTTAGGTTAAGTCAGCCACGAACATGTTTGTATCCCGGTTGATCTGGTCGTTCATTACTGATTCAACTTCGTAAGAGGCATTTGTGGAGCCAATCAGGGTCAAGGCGTTTAACCACATTACAGCACTTCAATGCTGAAACCGAGAATCCTGGGTAGGGCTTCAAAAATCCTGGGCATATTCTCCTATGTATACAAAAGAACATGACATGGACGTCTTATATTCGTACGAAACCTGTATTTATTTATTTATTTATTTATTTATTTATTTACTTCAATTATTATTAAAGTTTTCCTCTCCCCCTCTTTATTTATTTATATCTCACATCTATCGGAGGCTTATTGGTCATGCGCCATTCTAAGTTTTGTGTTTATCCCCGGATGATCTAGCTGCTTGAATATCCCCCACCCCCACCCCACCCATCTTCGGTGCAAGCCTACCATCTTTAAAAATTATGAACACAATTTTAAAAATTCCATTCAAGTTTTAGTCACTTATTCTTTGTTAGAAGACAATGTTTAAAATAAATTTAACATTATTTTCTACTGACTTTTTTTTTTTTTTTTTTGCAGGTATTGGAATCACAATCAATCGATCTTGATGATCCAGGAAATTGGCCAGAACATATTACGGACAGAATGCGTCAGATACTTGTTAGACGAGGTCCAGTTCAAGTCTCCAAACGAGAGTTCCCAGTAAACAGCGAGGGTCGGCGATTTACTACAAGTAACTACAAAAGACGTCTGCACAATGGAGAAAAAGTTGCTCGTAGTTGGCTTATTTATTCAGTGACTAAGGATGCAATATTTTGTTTCTGTTGCCGTCTTTTTGGTGGTACTACAATGTCACTTTCTTCTCGTGAAGGTTTTTCGGATTAGAAGCATATGTCCGGACTGTTATCAGATCATGATAGATCTTTGACTCACATGAAGGCTTTCCAATCATGGTTTGAACTTGCAAACCGATTACAGTCAGGTAAAACAGTTGACGCTGAAAACCAAGCAATTATTCGCAATGAAACTGAGCGTTGGAAAGAGGTTCTCAAACGACTGCTGTGTATAATTCAGTTTCTTGCTTCCCAGAACTTGGCATTTCGTGGTCAAAATGACACTATTTAATCAAGAAACGACGGCAATTTTCTCAAACTAGTTGAGTGTATTGCACAGTTTGGCTGAGCATTTGTTGAGTGTATTGTTACTATGGCTGAGCATTTGCGACGAATAACATGTAAAGAGACACATGTACATTATTTGAGCAAGGACATTCAAAATGAAATAATTGAACTCCTTGGGTAAAAAATAAAGGATAAAATTTTGACTGATCTAATGAAAGCGACATATTATTCCGTAATATTAGATTGTACGTAAGTCATACAGAGCAAATGACACTAAATGTTCGTTTCGTGAAGGTAGAACTGGGTAAGAAACCATCCATTGAAGAACATTTTTGGGATTTTTGTGCATAAATGATTCTTCAGGAGAAGGACTAACTACCACTATTTTGGAAGAATTAGAAAAACTGAAAATTCCTCTCTCAAACATGCGTGGCCAAGGGTATGATAACAGTGCCAATATGAAAGGAAAGCACTCAGGCGTTCAAAACAATATTAGATCTAAATAGTCGAGCATTTTTTGTCCCTTGTAGCTCTCATTCATTGAATTTGGTTGTGAATGATTCTGCAATGTGCTGTAGTGAGCCTGTAATTTTTTTTTTTTTTTTGCTTTATTGCAAGAAGTATACAATTATTTTTCTAGTTCCACATATCGTTGGTCTGTTCTGCAAAAATATATATCCAATTTCACTTTGAAACCTCTTAGTGATACTAGATGTGAGAGTTGTATTGATGCTGTCAAATCGTTTCGCTACCAGTTAGGAGAAATTTACGATGCTCATTTCGAAGCATCAAAGGACTCAAAGATAGACGTTATGGGCAAAAATAAGGCTTGTTCCCTGGCTAGCAAGCTCCTGAATTTTAAGTTCGTTTGTGTTGTGGTGTTTTGCTATGAAGTTCTTTCTTGTGTTAATGTGGTTAGCCATGTTTTCCAACAAGAATCAGTGGACATTCAGCAAGCAGTTGATCTGCTTAAGAAAACCAAGTGTCGCCTTGAGAACAGGCGAAGTGATGAAGGTTTCCAGAATATTTTTGGTTGATGCCAAAGTAATTGCTGAAGAGCTCGACATTCAACCACAATTTGAGAATGAATCAAAACTCCCACCTAGAAAAGTCAAACGACAATTTTTGTATGAATCTGAAGACGAACCGATTAATGATCCATACAGTGCGTTTAAATGTAACTTCTATTTTTGCACATTAGACACAATTATCTGTTCCTTGAATGAAAGATTTCAACAACTGAAGCAGCACAGCGAAATATTTGGATTTTTGTATGACATCCATCCAATAACGAACAAAGAGTATTTACTAAAGTGTTGCAAGGACTTACAACTATCTTTAACAGACAAAGATCACTGTGGTATTGACGGATTTCAGTTATATCAAGAGGCTCTTACTTTTACCTTCATTTCTCGGTTCTGAAAGTGGGAGCAAACCGTTGCAAGTACTTACATTTATTTGCAAGAACTCCCTTATTGGGTTATTTCCAAATGCAACTCTTGCTCTAAGAATCTTACTAACTATTCCTGTAAGTGTAGCTTCAGCAGAAAGAAGTTTCTCCAAGTTGAAACATATAAAGAACTACCTACGATCAAAGATGACGCAAGAGCGTCTTGTAGGCCTTTCTATGATGTCTATTGAATGTGATGTTCTGTGTGAGCTTGACACTGATACTTTAATTAGAGACTTTGCAGAGAAAAAGGAACGAAAAGTTAACTTTACTTAGCATTGTAAACAAGTCAAAGGAGAGTTTGCATTAAAACTGTATAAAGATATAAAATTATATTACTGGTTGTATTATTTGTAATGCGAAATCTTTGTACAATGCTGTTACAAAATATATTTGTATGTTCTTTTGTTCATATATGTGTTCTCTTTCGCAGTTAACAAGGTTATTTATGTATATATGTGTAAATAAATGCTGTATCGCATCATCAATCTTAATTTTATATAAATCGTTGTTTCTTGAATCGTTCTGTAAATTTCTAATCAGTGACGTAGAATATTTTGCATGCTCATGTGTAAATAATTGTTTCGTATATCGTTACCCAAAACTTACTCTGTGTATTTAACTGACAAAAGTTAAGATCTTACTCAGTTTGATAATTGATTCTTATAGTTATAGTTATAGAGTTCAAGGAGTTATCCTTTAAAAGCAGCTATCTGCAAGGTAGCATAGCAAATTTAAACTCAGTAATACCAATGGGTTGTAGGGGGCGCCATATAGATTCTTTGCCCGGGTGATATTTTCCCCTTCCGCCGGCCCTGATAAGAATTGAATATCAAGAACAAAGAAATCGGGTTAAGAATGAATATGAAAAAGACGAAGGTTATGTTCAACAACTTCACAAGGAAATCTAGGATTGCAGTTGAAAAGCACGGAATTAGAAGTGAATACCTAAGTCTATATGGGACAAAAGCTATCCATGAATGGCAATATTAAAGAATGAATTAACTGGCGTATTAAGTTAGGTTAAAGCGTATTCGGCAGGAACAATTTCATATCAAAAGCCAAACGCCAATATATATCAAGCCTAAAATTTTCAGTGTATTCTGTCAGTTTTGACATATGGATCGGACATGTGGACACTAACAAAGTTGGACATTCATCGTCTGCAGATCACACATCGAAGTATGAATACATACTGTTAGGAATCACCTGAAGAAATAGGGAAAAATCATATATATCGGAAAGATGACATGAGTGATGGAAATTGTTATGAAAATAAAGGCACTGACTGGCAGTGGGTTGGACGTATTAGAAGCAGAAACGATAATTGATAGATAATTGTAATTCTTCACTGGATAGAAAGAGATCAGAAATGACCTAGAAAACGTCCTTATACAAGACGGTGTGACGAAATCAAGAAGCACTGCTGCGGAGTAAAGTGGAAAAAATTGCTAAAGATAGATAGTTTTGGGGATATCTTCATCTAGCAGTGGATTGACAATGATTAACAAGGCTTCAAGCGAACACTTTTCACTCTCCAAGTACGATTTATAAAGATACACGTACTTTAAAAGAGTTTAGATGTTTTTTTTTTCCTTCACTGTAATTCATACAGCTTGCCTACGTATCATCACAAGAAATGAAAACGTGAACGCTTCAACCTTCCAAATGGTGGTAATTGCGATTCCATATCAATCAAATGACAGCTTGCAAGCATGCGAAAAAAAGCCACATAAATAAACATATATAGAAAGTACGATAGACAGATTGAGTGAGTTATGTGTGTCTCTCTCTCCTTTCAAATTTTATTTCTTCCATCTAAATGATTAAACATCGTGGAAACTATGCATGTTCCTTGTTGAATACAAATATGTCACACAGTTTCGTATATATATATATATATATATATATATATATATATATATATATATATATATATGCAACTGTAACTGTGTGTATATATATCCTGTTCAAGCAATTGAAATTTGAGAGAGTTACATTTCTCGCTCTCTTCTCGAGCTCTGTCGCTTGGAATTTCAACTGAGACTGTTGCTCAATGTGTGAGCAATAGATAAAGTGTGTCGCTTGTGGTAGAGAAGTAATTACTCAAAGACTGCTTTCATAAAGGACACTTCCCTCCCCCTCCGCCACTGACGCGTATATTTTAACGCCAACAACGTTCTTGCTTCTCTTTCTCTCATACAAACGCTGCAAGGCGAAAGTTTTGGGAGACGTCTTTCATCCAAAATCAATAAGACTTGGTTGGCCTTCATATATTCCAAATGGGAGAACCTCGTTTTCCATCATTCTCTAGCTTGCTACGCATCAGTGTCTGCAAACACACAAACAAACAAAACGCACTATTCGGTCAGAGACATTGACGATCCCTAAAGGATATCGATATTTCACACTTCGTATATACATAGCATGAAACACAAAGATTTTCTTATTATTCGACATCAAAAAAAGGAGAAGGTTTTCAATTCGACCCCTTTATAGTATACAACACACATAACTTGGATACAGTTGAACCGATTTTGATTATACAGTAAAGCTCCGATTATCCGTTGAATTGGACGACAAGGCACAGCAGATAGCAAAAATCGTGGATAACCTGGAAAAGTACCACCAATGAGGTGCAAACACGAACAATATTTCAGCATAAAAACTATGTTTTATTGTACAAAAACATAATAAAACTTTAAAAATACCTTTGCTGTACGTCTAAATCACTACAATAAAGAACAGTAAACAAAAAGCAATACTGTACTGTAAACCTATCAGTAATTTTCGACCTTCGCAATGTAAAGACTTGTATTTTCCCGGTTGTTGGCTTGGATCCTTTTTTCGAAATTAACCCTCCAGTTATCGTCCACAGACTCTCACCCCGCAGTAAACAATGAATGTTATTTACTACCACGCAAATCACTCTTCCCAATTCCCGTTTCCCTTACAACAATCGACTTCTGCTTATCACTGTAGAGTTGCACTTCGAAACGTGCATACTTGTTGCAAGACCGTGATATATTTCAACTAATGACCATGCATACTCCAAACTGATAGTTTATATTTATATTTATATTTATATAGATAGATAGATAGATCTGTCGTACCGCAATATCAGAAGTTGTCTCTTTTGAGCTTGATCGAGCCAAGGGGAAAGACACTGATTTTAAGGTGAGTTATGAACAAATCGTATTCATGAATGTACCACTCTACAGTTTGGAACCACACATCAGTACTCCTAATCAAGGATTGTGAGACTATTTCAATTTGTCTCTGTCATTTAATTTTAAAATCATAGAGTATTCGAACTCTTCCAGGAACGTATGAGCCGTTTCGGGCTGTCCACCGAATCGTGGGGAATCTAATATCTTTAGGCTTTAAAGTGATCTCAGTTGCATTTGTGTCATTACACCTCACGACGTGACGTCGCAACTAAGTACACGAACATTATCCGTAAGATGGTCCAGATCAATCTCTCCCATCGTTAGTAGGTAACGATGAATACTCTCAGTCAAGTTTGTTCGAGATTCAGACTCCATTTAAGCAGTAAATTGTGGATCAAGTATTCGATTATACAGCACATAACTTACTACAGAACACGAATTATCGCACGCTTTTATAATAGTTGCAGACACTGCCGTGATACCACGACATTGCTCAGAACTAAGGATCAGTATCTACATTGCTTTTATCTTTTGAGAACTCTATGTCCAATGTCAGTCTACGATTCTTATTCTCTAAATGTACAAATTTATTTTCACTGTAAGTTTACTTAACATATTATTAGTAAATTTACTTTCTGTTTTCATTTCCGAAACCTCATGAACTATTTGATCCGATTTGACGTGAGATTTACCAATATTTTCTTGAGAATCTCATTGCCCTCATTCCGTCTCGTAACGTTATCCTGGATTTCCGCCACCTACTCATCCATCACAGCCTTTTCCTTGTTTACCTCCGATTTCCATTCTTCCCGAATGGTTTTGAATCCTGTTTGCATTTGGTTACGCATATTCTTCATCTCCTCTCGAAAATTCTTCTGCTTCTCTTACAGGTTTGCAAAGTTTAGCTAGAATCACGTGAGGGGTAGGCTCAATGTCTGACCATATCTGAGTTTAAAATTCTTCATTGATTTAGTGAGTTAATTTTTGATATACGTAGTTGAATGCACTATTGTCACACCACATTCTCTCAGCTCAGCACTGTTTGTCAGATCAGCTCCTATGATTTTAGTTACGTTCTCGGCTTCACTCTTAAGAGATTGCCAATCTATTTCATTGGCGCTAAGTTTTCATCCCCTTTACTTGAACTGTAAACACAATCCACATGAAAATAGTTTCCACATGAGAGGCCTTTAACACTTTTGTCTACGTTACGTTAGTGATGGCCAACTTCTTTAAACTAAGGAGACGCTTCATAGAAATTTCTATGCGTTGAGGACCCCAACTTCATATGATATTCTGCGTTTATAGTGTACATTCATGACAAGCCAGCCTAGAAATCGTCAAATTTAAGGGTATCTATTTAAACATCGACAATCAAAACACAGATACTGAAACATCGACATACTGAAAATCATATTTCTAAGACAGTTTAAACTTAGAAATATTTTTGACGTGTCAGGACTTTGTGTTTCGGTGTTTCATTACTTTATTTTCATTGCCAGTGTGTTGAACGTAACCCCAAATTTACACAATTCAAGAGTTTTTCTATGAGTTGAAAAAAGATAAGATTTATTCCGCAAAATAACGCATAATAATATTGTTTTGTTACAATAATTGCCGCTGTTTTCTGCAAACATGAAATATCGTTGTATATATACGGTCATCAGCCAAAACATTATGACCATCCGTTACCTTTTTGGACAAAGTCATTGGTTTGACTTACGAGACAAGAAGCACAGCAGAGCCGCTTGCCAGATGGCGTAGAATGGAGAAGATCTAAGCTGTATCAGACCAGATCGGTTGGGGTCAGATTGCGACGGCCAGACGGTTGGGAACGAATATTTCTGAAATACCAAGATTTATCGGGCGTTCGTAAGCTGCAGTGGTTAGTGACTTGCAAAGTTGGGAAAAGGATGGTAAAAGAAGTGTAAACCACAAGGCGTAGGCCAGTAATATCTGAAAAATGTCGGACGTCATTGACTGCCGAGATTGATAAAACTAAACAGGAAGGAAACTGTGGCTCACAAGTCAGTTAACAGCAGCCTTTAACAGTGGACAGAATATGAGTGTGTCTCAGCCCACAGTTCACCGTAGATGTGGGAATCCTCAATCGAAGTCCCATACGGCATAGTCTACTACGACTGGAGTGGATAAGTGCCTATCGTCATTGGACTACCGAACAATGACACAACGTTGCATGGTCCGATGAATTACGCTACTGCCTTCAACACTTGGATCGGCAGATCAGAATACATTGTCTTCCATGGAATAGTTGCTTGCGAGGGGACAGTAAAAAGATAACTGAGCACAGTATTTTAGCGTGCCCACTAATATCGTTGTATTATACAACTTAAAAACTTATCTGTTTGCTCTATAGTTCTAATCGCTATTGTTAGTACTTTGTTTGATAGTTTTTTTTTTTTTAGTATTTTTCGCTGCTTCTATTATATGCATTGTTCTGTACTCTTTTCTTTCCGGAAACCATATTGCAAGTTGACATTTTAATTTTTTTTATTTCTTTATATATTGACCGGTAAACCTTCGGAATGCCACTTTTTTATTGTTTTTTAAAATTGTTTTTTTTTTTTTTTTCATCTATTCGGAATTTGTCGTTTCTCAAAACAATGTTAAAATGTTTTGATAAATATGGTGCCATTTTTCTGCTTGTTTCTAAAAAGATTTCAGATTTGACCCCGGATAGAAGCGTGATTTTTTAATTTTTAGTAGCTTAATATAACTAATTATTTCTTCGTTATCTATTTCTTCCATTTTATTATCTTCCATTGGTTATATTTTGATATTACTTCTTAGTTGTATCTGTGCATCATTTTCATCATTTGCATTATCTTGAAATAGTAAAGATTCCATTAAGTAGTTAATTGTTTCCTACGAACGTTTAGTACATGTGCCATCTTACTTCTATAATGTTCTTAGAGTTGTTGGTAATTTTATTCTCTGGCTTGTTTTATTTTATAAGGTTCTCTATACGGATCAAGATTTCAGTTGTCCTCCATGTATGTTTATTATGTGTTGTTTCATGTATCTTTAAATTTCCTCTGGTGTGGTTGATTTGAATTTTAGTATTTGTTCAATCTTCTTTGCTCTAAATTATCTTCTAGTGTATTGTATATTGGTATAGTTTTCCTGCTCTTGTAGTACGTCGCTTGAGATTGTGAAGTACGCTAGTCCATAAGGTATTCCCTTGTTTTTTTGTGATTTTTTTTTCGTTTTCACATTTAAATTGTTTCTATTATTGCTTTTTCTACTTCCTAGACTAATTCGTTTTTCGTTCTTTTTTTTGTTCAATCTCTAAAAGCTTTATTGCCAGAATCTTTCAAGTTATTTTATTTGGATTATAAATTGAAAGTTAATTTTGACTTTCTCCATTTTCTGCTATTTTTATATTATAAGCTACCATGACGTCAAAAATTATTGCATTGTGCTCGCTGACTGTAGTAGCATCTATTAATTTCGTAAATTACCCCATACCGTGTGTCAGTGCACCACTAATGGGCAACTAGCGAAATCTCGTCAAAAATTGGTTGCCCTGCAGAGAGAATTCGCGCTTGACCCACTTCCGTTTTGAAAATTATACCACCAGTGGCTCAAAAATGGCAGAGACACGATGAAACGCCAATAAACCAGAAAATTACTCTCTCAAAATGTGTTCAATCGCGTATATGCGTGATTTCTTTACATTAAGGTCAGTGTAAAACCCACTAAATTACATTACCCCGGGGTAGGCGCAAACCACTAACATTTCGATTACTAGCCGCGTGTTTTTCCGATTTTGCCACGGTAGCAATGAAAAAATTTTCCTTTTAGAGGGATAAATCGTTGAGATTTTTTTTTTCAGTCAGAGTGCTCCTTTAACCGTGTATATTCGAAGATAATCATTTGGGATCAGGTAAACCGTTCGTCATGTAATAACAAAATGATGGGTGTCTATTTACTTTATTTCATAATTCTCCCGTATTCACTTTCTAATGATCGGCGATAGTTACCATTTAAATTCATACAATTGTACGCATTCATCTCAAGATTTTTCACTTCATTATGTAGAGACAGGGATTACTCTTGACTCCTGGAGCTCACTTTAGGAACATTCGTAAAGCAAATATAATAGTAACCAATATAATAATAACCGCAAGCATATGACTGGTGATAGTTCGTGCTGGTCCCTTCGCGATTCTCCGCGACGAATCGAAGGAGCACAGACCAAAATAAAGTCTTTGCTGCTATGCGGTAATAACTTCAACATCCCGACTCTAGATACCTGTTTCGACTCGACGAAACCCTGAAACCAGTGGCAATCCTTCGACGCGTATCGACGATCCACATTTACCGGCAAGTGAGCCAATAAATGTCGGCGACGTTTACGGCATGGGGGTATAGCTTAGTTTCATTTATTTAAAACCTAAAATAAATCTTTAAGAGTGGGAACATAGAAAAGAAAATTATATTTGTCAGCGAATTACATTATGGTTTTGTCTACATTGCCCTAGATAATAGTCTATAATCATACATATTATATAAGTACAACTTAGAAATATGAAACAAAACCTATAATAATGCAAATGTAGAACAGAAAAACTATTTCGTCACCGAACAACGATATGATTTTGTCTGTGTTCATTTTTATTTATTTATATTATTTATTTTATTAATTATGACACGATATAAAAAAAATTGTCCCATGCGTATTTGATTTTGCTTTCAGTGGTTTCCCTGTCTCTCTTTCCCGTTCTCTCTCTCTCTCTCTCTCGGTTGATATTACATTTGTACTGGTATATAAAATATTGATTTTCTACGTTTACTATTTACGATTTCACCATTAATTGTTTTAATTGCCCACGCTTCTGACGTTCAAGCAATCAGTGGCAATTTTTTTTTTTCGAAATGATTGGTTGCAATATTTTATTTCATATGCGTACGATCTACTTACATGTGAACTGAAAGAAAATGAAAAAAAATACTGACTAAGCAGCAAATCATTTTAATGCAATATTTGGCACAATTGTCACTGAAAAAGCATTCATAATTCGGCGAGACCATCAAAATGATTACAAAATAGTTATACTTTTCACAAATTTGACATACTATTTTAATGATACAATAACCTAAGTTGACACCAGTCAGATTGCATTTCATTATTTTAACTACTGTAAAACTACAATTATCGAACTACAGTACGCGAGTTTGGCGTCAAAGACTCGGGTTCGATTCCCACTGGAAGTACATGTGGTTCGGATCCCATGTTAAGTTGTAGATTCACGTCTAACATAGATCGTAACTGAATGGGATGCTTAATTCCTATTCAACCAACCCAATATAACTTCAGTCATCCGGATCGCCAAATATGTAGATTGATATCATAAAATAAGAAAAATTAAATTTAAAAAAAACATACTCAAAATCAAATTTCATGTATTTGTTCGTAGATATATAATTTCTTATTTAATTCAACGTTAAAATGTTTATTCAATTGGAATTTTGTGCACATTTTCGTTGTTTGTGATAAAAGTAATATATTTTTAACCTACATTAGGCTCAATAGCGTGTGCAAAGAAAAGTTTTCCGGGTTTTAATCCTCCTCGTGAGCAAGATATGGTAGAATAGGCATTTAGTTCTTAAGGCATGTATACAAACAATACTCGTGTCATGCGACGATATGAGAGTGGCTGCTTAAACCACACTCCTTTGATAAAATTATGTGTACTCCACTGATTAGGCGTACCCTTTTGTTAAACGAAGCCATTTTTGAGATTTTTTTGACAACATAATATTTTTCCGTTGCGTGGCTTTCCCTCTTCGTGGAGATTCCCCTTCGTTTCTCGTCTTTAATGATTATCTGATTGTAGCTATTTCCTTGAAGTCATGAGTCAGAGAAAATGAAGCCATCCTTAGTTCTATCTAATTCGGAACAAGAACAACAAAAGATGGCAAATTATTTGAATTTATTTTCTCTTAATCTTCAATTGAAACAAAATGATACTCTATAATCGATGTATAACATATATTTGCTAAAACATTATATAGTTTAGATGTGTGACGTTAGAAAAAAATACTCTTTTTAACACTCCTATAATTTTAAATTAGTTTCCTGATATCTGAATATTGTCAAATGAATGCAGGTCGGTATGATAAAGACATATACAAATACTCTTTTTTGTGTGTCTATGAACGTAACTGTCTTTTTACCCTTTCTCTTCATGTTATTCTCCCGTGGTTGCAGAAGGTCCTCCATGAAGGTTTTTCTGATCATTCAGAATGTTTCATGTCAGTTTCAATTACTGTCTTGTACTATTCTGTACATGATTACTACTTTTATTAATATTATACATAATTTTCACTTATGAAATTTTTTTTGTAAATTTTGACACAAAAAATTCTGATTTTGTTGATAAGTGTGCACAACTGTGACGAAATGAGTAATTCTGTGTCAGTTTGTTCACATTAGCAAGTTGCTCGAATTTAGCTAATTTTAGTCAATATATTACTAGAAAGAAAAGAATAATGTTAAATTTTAACTTTGAAGAACCATTGGAAATCAAGTACTAAAACGCTGTTAGGAAGACTAAATACGAGGAAGTATCAAAAACTTCGTATAGTCATCTAGAAGGTGACGAACTGCGACCCCTCTTGGACATGGATTTTATAGTCAGGTCCTTGTATGTTAATCATGCAAATTCTGGATTCGTTAGAATAAGTCTTTCTTTCTTTTTCTTGCAGGTAAATCGCTGAAGGTGCGATGATTGACACGGGCATTATTCTGTACCTGATAAGTAATTGTCAAAGACTTTCATCTATATTTTCAGTGAAAAAGGATAGAACTAGATGGTTTTTATAAGAGAAAGAGAACAAATGAAGTGTAAAGTCAAATGTTCATGATACATCAATCATTTCCCTCATATACGAGTAGCTATAGCTTTATTAAGAAACTACGTTGGGTTAGGAAGATTTTTAGGGGGGTAAGGATCCAGTGGACCACCCGTAGGTGCGTCCCTGGTTCCAAGTGGGTTTCAAACCCCAAAAGGTGTTTTTGCTGATGGTATATACTTGGGGTGATCCATCATATCTTACTCCATGTAGGTGCAAATAGTAGGTGCGCATCCACAATTACAAGGCACTACGTCTACATAGTATTAAACTTATTGGTGTTATTTAAAGCCTGAGGAGGTGATAAGTATAAATAATGGTTAGGAACTTCTACTTATATTCTCAGAAAAATTGATACAAGTTAGATTGTTTTTATAAGAAAAATACAGATGAAGTGTAAGATCATGCCTTAAGCTGCAATACTCATTTCTCTGCTAAACAAGAATAGTTTTATTAAGAAATTGTATAAGCGTGTGTTGAATTACGGAGTTTTGACTGTATCCGGACACAGTGGACCCCCGCGTGTGTGTGTGCTCCTGAGCGAAACCATCACTGTGGATCGTTCGTTGCGCTCTATGAACTGCACCACAAGCACGTGCTCAAGCACTCAGCAATGGACAACACACATGGGTGTCCTCATGTTGAACGCTGACGCCCGTCAACTTATCGCTCAAAGGATGACGCAAACTCTGCGTGATTTACATCAGTGGTGTATTTACGATTTTGTTTCAGGCAGGGCTTTGCTGACTTTAGTCCCGGGAATGTGAAAATTCTGCAAGATATGTCATTTACTTTAATATAGTAAATAAAATTTCCGAGGGGCTTAAGCCCCCCTCTAAATACGCTACTGTTTTACAGTATGAAACCCCTCCTCACTCACTGTATTCTAGAGACACATCTAGTGATGCCAACCTGCAACTTAAAAAAAAAAAAAAACATCTCGGAAGGAAAAATTATCTTTTGCTCTTAAATTTAGCACGCACTATAATAATTACAAAATTTTCAAAATTTACAAAATATGAAAATTGGAACTACCGGTACTCTATGCGACTTCCTCTTTTCAACATTTGAGTGAATTATTAGGAAATTTTGATTTTCTAAACTCTTAATAAGTGTTTTCCTTAATTAGAAGGGATTATTGAAATTGTTGATGAAAACATGTAATTATTTTTTTTTTAAATCTGAATTTAGTATTTCCATTATGCTTTTGAGCCATTATCTTCTACTGAATGTAGGGAAACTAGACAAACCTCATTCTTTAGTTACTTCCTGTGGGACATCTTAGAAATTGTCTGTTTGTCGTTTGGTCATCTATTTCCCCGTTCATAATTTTCTTTTAATACTCCAGAGTACGACTGACGTTCCTTGGTGTCTATTTTCTTGGGATTCGCAAGTTCCTGTATAAATCACTTTCACACTGGCATTCACGTTTCAACAACAAACTTCATAATTAGCACTGATTTTACATTTTGTTCAGGCGTGCTTAACCTACTTTCCGCTCTATTGAATTTTATTGCCGTCAATAAATTAAATATATGAAAAACCCCATATATGCTGCCCCTATTTTGACGAAAATTCTCTTTATTTGAAAAATTAATGTCAAAAAAATTCACAAAATTGGATTTTTTCCCACGGGTTGCCATCACTGACTCCCACCGAACATCCTCTTCCCACATTTCGATCACTTCTTGGAAACGTAGGACTTTCCTGATGACCAGATGATGTAATCTACGGTTGAGGTATTAGCATTGGAAACTCCAACTCCTGTCTTCTTTCGTCATGAAATCCAACCGTTGACTGAACGACGTGAAAATTGTGTGGATTTCCTTCGTTATGAAATCCAATCGTTCACTGAGCAATGTCAAATTTGTGTGGATTTCCTTCGTCATGAAATCCAACTGTTGACTGAGCGATGTGAAAATTGTGTGGACTTCTATCATGGAATCCAACCGTTGACTGAACGTTGTGAAAATTGTGTGGATTTCCTTCATTATGAAATCCAATCGTTCACTGAGCAATGTCAAATTTGTGTGGATTTCCTTCGTCATGATATCCAACTATTGACTGAGCTATGTGAAAATTGTGTGGACTTCTGTCATGGAATCCAACCGTTGACTGAACGACGTGAAAATTGTGTGGATTTCCTTCGTTATGAAATCCAATCGTTCACTGAGCAATGTCAAATTTGTGTGGATTTCCTTCGTCATGAAATCCAACTGTTGACTGAGCGATGTGAAAATTGTGTGGACTTCTGTCATGGAATCCAACCGTTGACTGAACGTTGTGAAAATTGTGTGGATTTCCTTCATTATGAAATCCAATCGTTCACTGAGCAATGTCAAATTTGTGTGGATTTCCTTCGTCATGAAATCCAACTGTTGACTGAGCGATGTGAAAATTGTGTGGACTTCTGTCATGGAATCCAACCGTTGACTGAACGTTGTGAAAATTGTGTGGATTTCCTTCGTTATGAAATCCAATCGTTCACTGAGCAATGTCAAATTTGTGTGGATTTCCTTCGTCATGAAATCCAACTGTTGACTGAGCGATGTGAAAATTGTGTGGCTGCAGCTAGCGAACACTTTGACTAATCAGGTTATTGTAATTACCTTTTTTTCCTTTCATTAAAAAATGACGCACATCAGTCAGACATTTTAATCACAATAACCCATGATTCATTAATTTCGAAATTTTAATTCAAAACTTTAATCGTCCAATTAAAAAACAAATTAAGTGTTAATTACAGGAAAGTAATCGATTTGAGGAAATTACAGCAATCAGATAAATAGTAAATAAATGTAACAAATTATACCTAGGTATTGGTACAGCAATTTTGATGATCACACAGTTATTTATAAGTTTATTTGTCTTCTACTTTATCATTATTACACTTATTTAGACGTTTTGATAACATATTTCACATTTTAATTTTTAATTTTAATTCTTCCTTCGTGCCTCACAAGGTGAAAATACAACAAGAACAACAACAATCACACATGGATGGGAATCTGTAAACAGAGGTACATTACATAATTAAATTAATTAATTAAAATATTATTGTATGCACCCCATCATTGAACGTTATGTATCTAACACACTCGTAGAAAAGGGAATGTTAATTTGCAGTATATATACTGCATTCTCCATATAACATTTACTTGCTACGTAACTACATGTTAATATAAACAAAAGTGAATAAAGTTTAGTCTTTGGTGTATACAAATAAATAAATAAAACTAATGGTTTCTTTACCAGTGCGTCAATGAAAGACACGAGGAAATATGTACGACTACATTAGAATCTAGGCCCCATCAGGCATGCATCTACAATTTTGGCGGGGAGGAGGCAAAGTCTAAAGCTTGGAAGGTCCTGTGAGTGCACCCTTGGTGAAGACAAAACACAATTATATTTCTTGAAAACAGTTATGAAGGTTTGAGGGAGTTCGGACCTAGTATACAACCCCCCGACGATACACTCCCGAGCCCCCATATGTATGATTTGCATCAGTTTCCATTTGATTTCCATTTTAGTTTACGAATTAGTATACAGTAGAGCGTCGATTATCCGAACGTCGGTCAACCGAACGACCGCTTTACCGAACTGTGTATTTCCCACAGTAGTCGCCGCACTGAGCCACCGCTGGCGGAACATTGCTTCTAATGGGGCCTTCATAAGGCGCTGCTGACCGGCCAAGCCGCCAGCAAAATGCGTATGTAATATGTACATATTTTTGTTTAATAAACTGTATCACATACTATATATTCCTACTAAAGTTGCCTTTGTACGTTACTTTGTAATACTTAAAGAGATGCCTGTTTTTATGAATAAATTTACTGTACAGTACTTCTTTTTGGTAAATAAACATGTACAGTTCGATTATCCCAACAAACCAGTTTTCCAAACACCCATGTCCCCCAATTACTTCGGATAATCGACGCTCTACTGTACCTGCTATAACTGCTTCTTACAATCTTTCGATTGCGTGGAGATACGCATATCCACAATAGTCCACACAGGAACAACAAATGACAAAAGGCTGTTACTCATATAACTATTTTCAGAAAAAAATTATCGTGAAAGGTTATCGAAATTTGGTACAAATGTCAAATACATCGTATAAAGCTTTGTTTATAGCGAAAAATGTAACTTATTGCAGAAAATTAACTAAGTGGCGGGTTTAGCCCTGGGTCGTGAGGCCTAGGTCCCCCACTTTTTGAATATCAAAAATAATTTAAGGTGGATCATTAGGTGTTCCCAGGCCTATGCTAAATGGTGCTTGAATAGTGGGGCGTTGCCAGATAGTGTCGAGTGTTTACTCATGCCAGATAATAAAGGAAGTAATCATGGAATGCTGCTTGGATACTCACTAGAGAAATTAGTTTTCGACCCTTATCGCAATTCCGCTCCTCGAACTGCAACGCTAGGATCCAGGAATTTTCTTATTATGACTACTACAGTAAACGTACAAATTTGGCAACAACGCATTATGGCATTCTCAAGTTTCGTCTCAAAATTTATTTCCTTAAATGTAAATTAATATTTAAATAAAATATGAAACATAACACGAAAAACGGTCAAACAATATATCTATTTCGTAATAAAATCGTTACTTTAAAATACTTTAAACATAGAAGTAAACATTTCGTAGAACTGAACACTTCTAGTAAGATCTTACAGCAAGTGCCATCTTGTGTGCTCATTGTAAAACGAATCAAACATTTTCTTTTATTTGTTAGATTTTTCGATATCACGAGGCACAACCAAATGAATCTGTTGAGTCCAAATGAGTCTTGTGATGTAGCTGAAACATTACTCTAACTTATAGTACAATATTTAAAATATGTAACGTTTCATTGTGCAGTAGTTAAGGAAATGAGCTAAAATATGTACTGACTTCCGGGTGGTGATCCACCTTAAGATGTTATTTATATATATTCAAAGTTTAGAGTAAACTTATGATATACCTATCATACTTTGGGTTCAGGCTGCCCCCACGTTTACCTTCTATATCTGCCTGTGCTAATACAAATTCCCACGGTCAGAGTTACCAGATACTAGTATTCCTAGGAAGACGAGAGACTTGCTGATGAAATAACACACTAATAGTGGTGGACAAGATTAATTCTTTCAACACTTTTTTTTTTTTTTTTTGTTAGCTGTGTATCCAAAATAGTGTTAGTTTTCCAACATTGTATAAGTTTTCTTCCCTTAGTTGTTTGAAGTTATGAAATTTTATTTTTTGATAATCTGATTTCCACTGGTCCACCACTGGTGTCAGTGTAGCTCTCTCACCCTGGATAAAATTTTCTGGGAGAGAGCCTGTCCTTTGATATATATTTGATATATAAATAAGTTTTCTTTTATATATATTAGAATGGTCCTTATTTTTACACTTCGGAATTTTTTCCTCTCTAGTTTTATCCCCTAAAATGATTCCAGGCAGGCCCGTATCCAGGAGGGGTCTAGAGGGCCGGGTTCCCCTAAATTTTTGCTGGCCGCCCTAAAATTTCACGGTAGGATTGCAAATGAGCTATAATATGGTTGGATCGGGCCCCTCTACATTTTTGGGCTGGCTACGGGCCTGATTCCAGGTCAGACCAAACTAATTTATTGATTTTAAGTGGTGACCGAGGCGATCTCAAGTTTTTAATGCACTTGCAGCAGCATACAATATGAGTCAAAAGTAACTTGTAAGTTTGAAAAGAGAATTAATAGTTCATAAACAAATTTATTAAGGCAATAACTATAACCATTAAATGATTGAAGATAAGATGAAAAGAACGTCAGATGTATGTTTGTAGTGGGAAACTATCCCTAAACAATATATCATGCGACGCCTTCCTTTAAAATTTTTGGTGCCACTCGGTCGAAAAAGTGTAAAAAGCTTTTTCAGGCCACCCACCCTGAATGAGGTTTTCCTCATTTACGCCAGGCAAATTCGGGGTGGTACCTAACTTATAGGTCCTAGGCCGCTTTCTTCCCTTTCCCCAGATTGTGTGCTCGCCGAGGGACGTCATCCTTCAAAACGTGAAGGGCTAAATGACCTTAGATGCCGAAAGCCCAGAAATCTCAAATCCTAATTCTAATCCTTTAAAATTTTTAATCTGAATACAAGAAGGCAGATTTCAAGATGGCTGCCATTATAGTACTATACGTCTATACATAGCTTCATTTCTACTTCCATTACCCTATCCAAAATATCGTATCACTCCTTCTAACTGTTCGCAAGTTACAAGGTACAGTTACTTCATAGTGTATACTGTAAATATATTCAAAACTTGAAGACGCTTGGGGCACTTTTTAAGTATTATTCAGTTGAGCTAATATTTCTTTACTTATATATGAAACCTTTTAAGGGGTGAGATTTATAACAAAAACTCGGATGTGGAAGTTCTATGAAACCACGAATGTGTATAACAGGATAGGATTGGGCCCCCCGGGGCTCCGGCTGAAGGAGCAGTTTAGGAGCCCCACGGTAGGAGTCTTATATATGTACAACCCGTAAAATACGGAATCACCCCTTTCTCGGAGTTCTGTCCCGGCGTCCCCAAAACGTTTACTTGTATGCTAAAATGTCCCGAGTTCTGATAATGGAATACAAACTGCAGAGTCAATAGTTGTTAATCACGTCAGTCAATAAAAAACTAACACGATAGCTCATTGTTTCTCCCACAATGTCATTTAATTTCTACTCCTTTCAAGTGACGCACAGACAATACTGAGAATAACTATTTTAGATCAACAAATTTAGCGCTAAGTTGTAGTAGCAACATAAATAACCGAAATATTCATTTTACGTAAAAAGAAATCTTTGAATACGTATTTACATAAATGCAATATGCAAAATGTATAATTATCCTAACCCTAACTAACTAACTATCCCGGAGGTTTAATGCAGCTTTCACAAAAGCTCTAAATTGACTTCTATCCTTAGCCAACTGAATCCAGTTTCTACTTTGTATTCCTATTTCTGGACATCCATCTTAATATTGTCCTTCCATCTACACCTAGGTCTTCCTAATGGTCGTTTTCCGATTGGTCTTCCAATTAAGACTTTGAAAACGTTCCTACTCTCTTCCTATATAACTTGTCCACCTGACCCTTCTAGACTTATGACCCTAACCCTCGCTATGAAGTTCCCGCCATTCTCCATTCCCGTTCCTCTTGGATCCGAATATTCGTCTTAGGATCTTGTTCTCAAATACTTTCAGACTATGTTCTTCTCTCAGAGTAAGCGACCATGTTCCGCAACCATACAGAACAACAGGCATGATTATCGTTTTATATATTTTAAGCTTTAAACTCCTCGACAAAATTCGCGACGACAAGAGATTTTGAACTTAATAATAACATGAATTTCCTGCTTTTAGTCGACGTTTAATTTCTTCGTGAATATGGTTTTTGTTTAAATAGATCCTAGATACTTGAAAGTATCCACTTTATCAAAAGTATTATTCGATATTTTAACGCATCTGTAATTTGCCCTATTCCGATCCCGACGAACTTCCATGTATTTAGTTTTCTCTGCATTTACTTCTAAACTCATGTCCCTGTAAGCGTTTAATAAGACCTCTGCATTTCTTTCTATTGTTCTCCTATCATCCCCTATTAAATTTACAACATAATTAATCATACGCCATAACCTGGTGAATACCATTCAACTCTAGGCCCTGATTGCTATCTTTGATTTTCCTTACAGTGTAGTCCAGAACAAAGTTGAATAATAATAGTGACAACACATCTGTTTGTTTCAGACAGTTCTCGACGTGAGAGCTCGTGGACAAAAATTTTCTTATCCGAACTTTACTTTGGAATTCATTTAAACATATCCTAATTAATCTAATTAGCTTTTTCGGTATTCCAAATTCTGTAAGAATATTGCACAACGCTTCTCTCCTAACCATGTCGCAAGCCTTTCTAAAATCAGTAAGTAGTTGATGTACCGGGGGAATTGTATTCCCACTTCTTTTCGAGTGTTTGGCGAATGGTAAATATTTGGTTCATAGTTGATCGATTTCGTCCAAATCCATACTAATGTATATATTAAAATGACAGGTTTATATGTTTGTCCGCAATCTTTTGACAACGAAAACCAGAAGTGCTAGAAACGTGTCCTTTTCATTGGTCGATTTCAAATTTTGTGTAGATTCTCCAATTCTCATTGAAATTTTCAAAAACCGTGTCTTTATTACTCTATTCAACATTTTAGGGGAAGTTTTGAGCCAATAAGATTAACATTGTTGCAGGTCGAAACTACGGTGTTCAGGTAACCAGTAGAGAAGTTACGTATAGCGGGTTAAAAGACATTGCAAGCGCTTTGCTTAAAGCTGAATAGCAATACCTATTGTATGCTGACAACTTCAAAGGCCTCAAGAGGCGCAATGAGGCGTACTCAGACGGATATGGATTTATTAGAAAAAAATATTTCCACTTGATATCGTATTACTTCTACAAATTTGTTACAAACTCACTCCAACACCTACATATAGTAATTCACTTCCTTTGTGAGTCTCCTATCCTTCACGTGTATGAGTAAGGAGACGTGCACAGTAGGAAGAAAATTCATGGTCATAACAGAACGATGCACTGAGTAGACAGCGCAGATTCAGCTAGTAATCTTCAATAATTTCATCTGCGTATGGGGTCAATCTTGTTAATAGAATGTTTGAAAAGATCTTATAGGATGTTGACAGAAGAGAAACGCCTCGATAATTATTGCAGTCAGTTTTGTCGCCTTTCTTGTGAATTGGAACAATTGCACTCTTGAGGCAATTCTTCCTTGTTCCAGATAAGAAGAATGAAACGTCGCAAGACATAACAGTATACCTGGCTGCTAGCCCGAGAAGACCTGTTCACAATGAGAATGAGTTTGTGTATCACGTTTCACAATTTTTCCTCTCCAGCTAAAATTAACTCAGACGAAATTTCGTCTACACTCGGAAATTTGTGTTTTCTTTCTTTCTGTGGAACATACAGTTCTGCGGTGTGTATTTCCCTTTCTCCACGCACATTAGGTTTTATCTGCGTGTTAAGCAAATCGTCAAAGAAATCTTTCCATCTATTTAAGATGCTATCTGTATCAGTGAGAACTGTTCCGTCAGCTTTCTTTAATATATAAATTATCCTAGCCCTACTGATAACAAATTCAATTACTGTAATGTAGAAAAGGGGCCCCATTCTTTTTGATCTATTGTAAATTCAAGCTATAATGATTATCATAATTGGACGAGAAATGACGGATGTGCTATTTCTGTTATACATCGTAGTTACCTTCAGGAAGGAGCCCGTAAGGTATTGGGAACCCTCTGGGCCTAGTAAGATCTACAGTTATTTGTCTGATGTCTGTGGTAATATACTCAGTGACGTGCATCTGATGAAATCCCGAATTTAGTGGTTCTTTTTGTTATGTTGTAGATACCTACATAAGGATTAACAATATATATATATATATATATATATATATATATATATATATATATATATATATATATATATATATATATATATATATATATATAACTAAGTTAAGGGTGATACCCCGGCTGCGATTCCGGTATTCCAGTCCTCGCTAGTCCGAGATTATTTATAATACAGGAACGCTATTTACAAAAAGCATCCCTGTATTTAAAATGGATATATATATAATGCAGGACGCTTTTTGTAAATCCGAGGACTGTCTCCCTTAAATCTTTTTGTTCGCTTCACACAATGTTAAGTCCTATTGTACTATGATAGATGAAGGATTCCATTCTGAAGCCAAAGTTAACAAACAATATAATAGTATTACATATTAAGTGGAAAATTGACAACAACTTCAGTTTCATTTTGTTGATTTAACGTCGGTTCCCTCAAGAAGCTCACAAACAGTATGTTGTGATTTCAAAGGATGATAGATTTCATTTGGATTTTACTGACTGTTCAAATTGTACAACTCCGGCCATCTATGAACGTTTTCTTGAACTACGTGATCATTTCTAAGGTCTTTCCTACGAGTAAATTCACAGATTTTTGCTTCATCATAGTTTTACAAATTCACTCTGCTGCAAAACAAGAATAAGGAAGCAACGATCTAATGACTACAAACAGAGTTCTTTTGTATATAAAACTTAAACCGACAGAATTACATAATTATGCAAATAACAATACTAGAACAAATTATCAAATGTCTTGAATCCCTATCATAATGCTTGGTGCTGGTTATAGAATTAAAACCGAACATTATTCTTCCAAGAAAGACCCAGTGGGAGCTCATGTGGTTCGGATTTCACGTTAAGCTGTAGGTCTACGTCTCATGTAGTCTCGCTGCTGAAAGGAACGCTAAACTAAAAATCAAATCAAATCAATCTTCCAAGAATGCTTTTTTCTTTTTATTCTTAACGTATCATCCTGAAAGTTCAATTGCAATCATTAACATACACCAATACGTAGGTGAACAAATTATGAAACCACTTAGCCTGACAAGCAAATAGAGTTTATTGTATACTCAGAGGCGGATTGGTCCAGCCTGCTATGTTGCAAATGCAGGATTGGTCTACCTCACTCACTAGCGCATCCAGAAATGTTTGGAAAGGGCAGATCCCCCATCTGGATGTTTAATTAAGCTTTGAAATACCGAGTTTTACATCAAATCACAATAAAGTAATGTGATATTTAATATAATAGACCTATAAAAATATAGCATTTGGGGAGCAATTGCCCCACAGTCCTCCTGGATCCCCCCAGTGCTCCAATTTTAGATGGAAGTAAGCCTCATTCAGGGTGGTAACTTGCAGGGGGCAGGGGGCAACTGCCTCCCAAGGAACTTCCTGCCGTTCGAGGGGGCCCACTTTAAGACAAAATTTTCTTTTTCCATATAATACGAACACGAAATCATAAATGAAGCATCAAACAGGTTCACAACATTACATAAAAAAACAGCACACAAAAGGTAAATAAAACAAAAATGAATCGTAGGCCCATTTTGATATATATTAGGGGCCGTAGAAATAATATTTATTCGTATGGCTTTAAGATTTGTCAATATTGTTTCCTTAATTAATTTGTCATGTATGGAACGGTCCCAGGGGAGTAACTAACAGCCCCGCAGATCTTGCAGTGCGGAAGGGCCCACAGGCTCCGGGGACCCTTAAAGAGTAGGAGAAAGATGGAAAAAAGGGGCCCAAGAATTAGGAAAAAATTTCTAGGGGCCTGAAATATGCGTATTAATGGTTGCCCCCAGAAAAATCTAAGTTACGGCACTGGCCCCACTACACCTCAGAGAGCAGAATAGCATGTAAAAAATCCTAGCTAATGTATATCCCGTTCACTTGTCTTTGCATTCAAATAAATAAATAAACTTAAATAATCAAAACAGAACTTTTTTCTTTATGTTTATGGCCATCAAAAGGTTACGTAGACGATCAGGGCCTCGAATCAATGTTGCCAAAACGTTAGGACAAAATGTCGCTGAATGGGAAATAAAATCACTCCAAGTTTGGGTGAAAAGTCGCTAAAAAATAATTCATTAATGTGTTATCAATTGCAAGTCATAGTCTTATGCAGAAACATATAATCGAATGAATCATATGATACTAACAATAATACATATGTCATTAGATTATAGTGTCTTAACAATAATTTTCTTTTTGGTACAATTTATATTTGCTGTTTTCCCTAATAGCAGAGACAACTTGCAAACCGCTTGCTGTAAGCCTGCATTGGAAGTTGGCAAGCTTGCATCCAGCTTGATTGGAAAGCATTTAGGTATGCCGCAAGGTGGATTCCAATAACGAAGTTACATGGGGGCAACCTTGCATTTAGTGTTCCATTCAAGCTTGAAACAAGTGTTTTACGCTGGCGGTAAGTAAACGGCCAGTGAACTGCAAGTGATGCTATTACGTTCTGCGAAGGCTCTAAAGTATCGCTTGCAAATACAACAAAAGGCAGCACGCGCTGAAAAAGCAAAAGTAGAAAGCCAAAAACCAAGCAAATGCCAACTGGCCGAATGCTTTCTTGCTACTTGGGTTAGGATCGTGTCACTTTGATGAAATCAAAAATGAGTTTAGAAAGAAATCATAAAAAGTTGGAACGCTACAAACAACGCTTCTACAGATAATTGGCTTGTTATCCGTAAGGTGTGTCTCTCAACGGAAGTTTGGCAAACTAAAGTGAATTTAAGTTTTGAATTGTTCATCGTTAAAAGGGCAAGGGGGAACAGAAAACAAAGCAGGTTGATGCTTGCCAACCAGGTCGATGCTTGCGCTCATTTATTGTTTTGAAAACCTTTTTTCAAAGGTTCTCAAAACAATAAAAAAAATACATGTATCAAAGCTGCTTCCACCTAACGGAGCATCATTATGAAATTACAAGTTGTTCATAGCATAAAAGTTGCTCAGGTTGTAAGTTGGTAAATCATAATTTAATCCGCGATCAGTTGCGCCTTATGGAGTAACGCCAAAGGTCACGTGTATAGATTTTTTCTAACGCACCATTTTTATCTTTAATATACCAAGATACTTATTAATTCCTGGCACGCACTTTTCAGTATTTCTCAAATATTTCAGAGATGCCCTGTTGTTTTCCTCTAGAGCTCTAGTAGTAGGGGCCCGCGTTGGCACGAATGACTCATCCTCACTCTCTTTTATGACCGGGGTGAAAGGTCAATGACCTGGCCAGGGGTCAATGACCTAGGGGTACATAGGACCACCCCCTCTAAATTTTGGCAGGGGAACCATGGCCCACCCCCTAAATTTTGGCAGGGGTACATAGGACCACCCCCCTTAAATTTCGGAAATTGCCAAATCTAAAAATTTGGTATGGTAGCGTAGTACCATAGTATGTACCTCTATCCGTATTGGGGGTCTATGTCGTTCCCTTTCATGGGTAAAAAATTGCCAAAAATTCAAATTTCGGGGTTTTTTGACCTAATTTATCCCCTTGGATGAGGTGTTAATACCTTATATAGTTATATGGGCGTATACAGGGGTCCATTCCCTTTCATAAGACATGGGTATATTAATGCACCCTTTGAAAAATTTGGGAGGGGTACCTTGGCCCACCCCTTCAATTTTGGAAATTGCCCAATTTCAACATTGGGTATTATAGTACAGGACCCTAATATGTATCATGATAAATTTGGGTGGTCCACCTCGTCCCTTTTTAGGGGTACAAAATTGCCAAAAATATAAACGTAAGCAATACGTTATACCACGTGTTTGGTTTTCGGCCTAATTTATCTCCTTGGATGAGGTCCTATTACCTTATATAGTTATATGGGCGTATACAGGGGTCCATTCCCTTTCATAAGACATAGGTATATTAATGCACCCCTTGAAAAATTTGGGAGGTGTACCTTGGCCCACCCCTTAAATTTTGGAAATTGCCAAATCTAAAAATTTGGTGTGGTAGCCTAGGACCATAGTATGTACCTCTATCAGTATTGGGTGTCTATGTCGTTCCCTTTCATGGGTAAAAAATTGCCAAAAATTCAAATTTCGGGGTTTTTTGACCTAATTTATCCCCTTGGATGAGGTGTTATTACCTTATCTAGTTATATGGGCGTATACAGGGGTCCATTACCTTTCATAAGATATGGGTATATTTGTGCACTCCTTGAAAAATTTGGGAGGGGTACCTTGGCCCACCCCTTAAATTTTGGAAATTGACCAATTTAAACATTGGGTATTATAGCACAGGACCCTAATATGTATCGTGATAAATTTGGGCGGTCCACCTCATTCCCTTCTAGGGTACAAAATTGCCAAAATATAAACGTAAGCAATACGTTATACCACGTGTTTGGTTTTTGGTCGATTTTATTCCCTTTGATGAGGTGTTATTATCCTATATAGTTATATGGTCATGTATAGGGGTCCATTACCTTTCATAAGATATGGGTATATTTGTGCACTCCTTTAAAAATTTGGGAGGGGTACTTTGGCCCACCCCTTAAATTTTGGAAATTGCCCAATTTCAACATTTGGTATTATAGTACCGGATCCTAACATGTATTATGATAAATTTGGATGGTCCACCTCGTTTCCTTCTAGGGGTACAAAATTGTCAAAATATAAACGTAAGCAATACGTTGTACCACGTGTTTGGTCTTTTGGCCCAATTTATCCTCTTGGATGAGGTTCTATTACCTTATATGGTTATATGGTTATGTATAGGGGTCTATTCCCTATCATAAGACATAGGTACATTTGTGCACTCCTTTAAAAATTTGGGAGGGGTACTTTGGCCCACCCCTTAAATTTTAGAAATTGCTCATTTTATATATTTGGTATTATAGTACTGGACCCTAACATGTATTATGATAAATTTGGGTGGTCCACCTCGTTCCCTTTTAGGGGTACAAATTGCCAAAATATAAACGTAAGCAATACGTTGTACCACGTGTTTGGTTTGACCTAAGTTATCCCCTTGGATGAGGTTCTATTACCTTATATGGTTATGTGGTTATGTATAGGGGTCTATTCCCTATCATAAGACATAGGTACATTTGTGCACTCCTTTAAAAATTTGGGAGGGGTACTTTGGCCCACCCCTTTAATTTTGGAAATTGCCCCCTTTTACATGTTTGGTATTATAGTATAGAACCCTAATATATATTACTATAAATTTGGGTGGTTCACCACGTTTCCTTTGATGGGTACGAAATTGCCAAATTTTAGTACAACCACGTGTTTGGTTTTGGCTCAATTTATCCCCTTGGATGAGGTCCTATTACCTTATATGGTTATATGATCATGTATAGGGGTCCATTCCATATCCCCTTAAATTTTGGAAATTTTCCAATTTAAGCATTCGGTATCATAGTACATGACCTCAACATGTATCATGATAAATTTGGGTGGTCCATCTTGTTCCCTTTCATGGGTAAAAATTACTAAAATATAAACATAAGCAATATGTTGTACCATGCGTTTGGTTTTTGGCCCAATTTCTTCCCTTTGATGGGGTTCTATTACCTTATATGGTTATATGGTCATGTATATGGGTTCATTTCCTATCATAAGACATGGGTACATTGACGCACCCCTTGAAAAATTTGGGAGGGGTATCTTGGCTCATCCACTCGGTTTTAGAAATTGTTTTAATATAAGCATTTGGTATCATAGTACAGGACTTCAATATGTACCACTATAAATTTGGATGGTCCACATCGTTCCCTTTCATGGGTAAAGAACTACCAAAAATCGAATTTCGGAGGTTATTGACACCTATTTAGCACGTTATTTGGTTTATTACCTTTATATGTTTATGTTCCCTTTTAAATTTGGGAATTATCAAATAACAAAATTCGGTAAACGTTTTCTAGGACCCATTGGTGTTCCTCTTATGGCCAAATATTCAAAATTTAAATGTTATTGACCGGCTTTATTATTGAATAAGTACAGGATTTATTACTTTTTTCATAAGACACAGGTGTATTTGTGTACCAATCTTAAATTTTGGGAGGGGGTACATTTCTTATTGTCATATCAATAATTGGTAATTGTTCTTTGGGTAAATCATTGTGATCACGTGATCAGTTATTGACCTATGATGGGATTAGGAGTCCAAGACATTGGTACATTGAAACTTTGTAGGATAATTTGAGAATGCGTCATTGGTATTGATTATTACAGCCAAATATAAACGTAAGCAAGACGTTGTACCACGTGATTGACCTTGATGAGGTAGTGTACAGGGATACATAGCTAACCTTATTGAAACTTATGACTCATAGTCTTAAGGGAATACATGCTACAACACTGGCAAAGTTATTGTTAATGCAATTTGATTGGCTGATCACTATCTTTCGTGCAATCTGATTGGTTGATCACTATCTTTCGTGCAATCTGATTGGTTGATGAGTTTTAAATCTTTGCTGTATTCAGTTTTTAAGTTTTGTTTTACATTTAAAAATCTTGTTTTTGTTCAACATTTTGCACTCAATGATAAATATGATCAAAACCGTTTATTTGTTAATCGAATAGTTAAAAACCGGATAAAGTTTGACGGTTAACCGTGAAACGTAAAAATTTTTTAGTTTGAAATTTTTTTTTTGCTTGAAACATTTTGTTTGAAAATTCTTGCTTTCAAATTTTTTGTTTGAATTTTTTGTTTGAGAATTTTGTTTGAAATTTTTTTTGACAACTTTTGTTTCAAAATTTTTTGTTTAAAATTTTTTTGTTTGAAATTTTTTTCGTTTCAAAATTTTGTTTAAAATTTTTGTTTGAAATTTTTTCGTTTCCAAATTTTTTGTTTGAAAAAATTTTTGTTTGAAATTTTTTTTTGTTTTGAAATTTTTCGTTTCCAAATTTTTTTTGTTTAAATTTTTTTAAGTTTGTGCACTCATTAGTGAAGAACCGAAACTGCTTAAAAGAAAATTTTGTTTGAATGTTTTTTCGTTTCAAAATTTTGTTTCAAAGATTTTTGTTTGAAATTTTTTGTTTCAAAGTTTGGTTTGACATTTTTAAAGTTTGTGCACTCATTAGTAAAGAACCGGAACTGTTTAGAACAAAAACCTCTGGCAACATTATGGGGCAATAGTACACGTCAGAACATGGTGCAATAGTACACGTCAGAACATGATAACGCAACGTCATCAATTTTTGCATCATATATAAGTATCGTTCGCGTTAGTATTCATGATAACGTCATCATGGCTACTTGTCTGCAGTTTCTAAACACACGTGATGTGATGAAATCATTTACCAAGATTACTGATTTACAACAGAATGTACCTTATAGAATCTTAGCTAGCCAAATGATCCCTACAGAGTTTGGATTAAGAATCGTAGTGAAGCTTGAAAATGATAAGAATATAATTTTACCAGCAAGATATTTTCCCATGGAGGCATCAAAACAAGAAGAACTGCTGCGTTTCTTAAATACTGGATCTGTATCTTTATGCTATAAAAGACTCTTGGGTCGAAGTCATCAATTTGAATTTAGTACACAGCCGGATTCGTCAGTAATTGTGATGAAATCATGAATTCAAACATCAACACGTCAGACGTAGTTGTATGAATGTGGTTGGTCGGCATGACGTTAGTAACTGTGATGAAATCATGAATTCAAATGTCAGCACATTCCTTTCCAATGACGTCAGTCGTAGTTCTATAAATCAACCAATACAGTGAAATCATTTGAGCAAGTGCTTTTCAGGAGGAAAGATGTGTACTTCTAACGATAAAGAGTTCATCTTCGCAAGCTATTATCCAATAAATATATTTCAAACAAAACATGTGATGATTGGTATCAGTGCTAGAACATTTGAACCAGTGATTCGATTGGGCAAAGCAGAACAATTTGGTGTACAACTGACCTGTGAAGAATGGCAAATATTATGTTCACGAATCGACCAAATGAACGATTATTTTCATGATGAGCTAAATGTGACCATAATCAAATCATTAGGCTCAAATCATGAAGTGGTGCTGCGTACAGTCCTCGAAGAGAAGATGGTGCTGTTACGTAAAAAGAGTACATTTCATGTCCCTCGCAATATGGTGTATCTAACGGAAACAGAATGGAACAAATTCATCAGCGTATTTCAGTGTGTGAAACATGCAGTGGAAGTGTGCAATAAAACAAGTATATTCCTGAAAAAGTACTATTTTGAAAAATGTGTTATGCATATTGTACAACATGTATCTAGATATTGTGATGGTTGTCAACATCGTTCGTGGGTGCATACCTGTATTGATAAACAGTTTATTTGTGATCAAATGGACATTGAGTTTCCACCAATTGATATTGCATTAGACCTTAAAAGACTTCAACTGGAATTAAAATTATACGCTAAAGACAAACTAGTGCAAGAAGTTCAAAATACACTGTATCAACAATATCCAGAACCACTATCTGGTATGGATGTATGTGGAGTGTAATAAAATGATCCATTTCAATGAGTTGTGTTTTTTCATTTCAAGTACAACCCCAGGTTCTGACGTGTACTATTGCACCATAATGTTGCCAGAGGTTTTTGTTCTAAACAGTTCCGGTTCTTTACTAATGAGTGCACAAACTTTAAAAATGTCAAACCAAACTTTGAAACAAAAAATTTCAAACAAAAATCTTTGAAACAAAATTTTGAAACGAAAAAACATTCAAACAAAATTTTCTTTTAAGCAGTTTCGGTTCTTCACTAATGAGTGCACAAACTTAAAAAAATTTAAACAAAAAAAAATTTGGAAACGAAAAATTTCAAAACAAAAAAAATTTCAAACAAAAATTTTTTCAAACAAAAAATTTGGAAACGAAAAAATTTCAAATAAAAATTTTAAACAAAATTTTGAAACGAAAAAAATTTCAAACAAAAAAATTTTAAACAAAAAATTTTGAAACAAAAGTTGTCAAAAAAAAATTCAAACAAAATTCTCAAACAAAAAATTCAAACAAAAAATTTGAAAGCAAGAATTTTCAAACAAAATGTTTCAAGCAAAAAAAAATTTCAAACTAAAAAATTTTTACGTTTCACGGTTAACCGTCAAACTTTATCCGGTTTTTAACTATTCGATTAACAAATAAACGGTTTTGATCATATTTATCATTGAGTGCAAAATGTTGAACAAAAACAAGATTTTTAAATGTAAAACAAAACTTAAAAACTGAATACAGCAAAGATTTAAAACTCATCAACCAATCAGATTGCACGAAAGATAGTGATCAACCAATCAGATTGCACGAAAGATAGTGATCAGCCAATCAAATTGCATTAACAATAACTTTGCCAGTGTTGTAGCATGTATTCCCTTAAGACTATGAGTCATAAGTTTCAATAAGGTTAGCTATGTATCCCTGTACACTACCTCATCAAGGTCAATCACGTGGTACAACGTCTTGCTTACGTTTATATTTGGCTGTAATAATCAATACCAATGACGCATTCTCAAATTATCCTACAAAGTTTCAATGTACCAATGTCCTGGACTCCTAATCCCATCATAGGTCAATAACTGATCACGTGATCACAATGATTTACCCAAAGAACAATTACCAATTATTGATATGACAATAAGAAATGTACCCCCTCCCAAAATTTAAGATTGGTACACAAATACACCTGTGTCTTATGAAAAAAGTAATAAATCCTGTACTTATTCAATAATAAAGCCGGTCAATAACATTTAAATTTTGAATATTTGGCCATAAGAGGAACACCAATGGGTCCTAGAAAACGTTTACCGAATTTTGTTATTTGATAATTCCCAAATTTAAAAGGGAACATAAACATATAAAGGTAATAAACCATATAACGTGCTAAATAGGTGTCAATAACCTCCGAAATTCGATTTTTGGTAGTTCTTTACCCATGAAAGGGAACGATGTGGACCATCCAAATTTATAGTGGTACATATTGAAGTCCTGTACTATGATACCAAATGCTTATATTAAAACAATTTCTAAAACCGAGTGGATGAGCCAAGATACCCCTCCCAAATTTTTCAAGGGGTGCGTCAATGTACCCATGTCTTATGATAGGAAATGAACCCATATACATGACCATATAACCATATAAGGTAATAGAACCCCATCAAAGGGAAGAAATTGGGCCAAAAACCAAACGCATGGTACAACATATTGCTTATGTTTATATTTTAGTAATTTTTACCCATGAAAGGGAACAAGATGGACCACCCAAATTTATCATGATACATGTTGAGGTCATGTACTATGATACCGAATGCTTAAATTGGAAAATTTCCAAAATTTAAGGGGATATGGAATGGACCCCTATACATGATCATATAACCATATAAGGTAATAGGACCTCATCCAAGGGGATAAATTGAGCCAAAACCAAACACGTGGTTGTACTAAAATTTGGCAATTTCGTACCCATCAAAGGAAACGTGGTGAACCACCCAAATTTATAGTAATATATATTAGGGTTCTATACTATAATACCAAACATGTAAAAGGGGCAATTTCCAAAATTAAAGGGGTGGGCCAAAGTACCCCTCCCAAATTTTTAAAGGAGTGCACAAATGTACCTATGTCTTATGATAGGGAATAGACCCCTATACATAACCATATAACCATATAAGGTAATAGAACCTCATCCAAGGGGATAACTTAGGTCAAACCAAACACGTGGTACAACGTATTGCTTACGTTTATATTTTGGCAATTTGTACCCCTAAAAGGGAACGAGGTGGACCACCCAAATTTATCATAATACATGTTAGGGTCCAGTACTATAATACCAAATATATAAAATGAGCAATTTCTAAAATTTAAGGGGTGGGCCAAAGTACCCCTCCCAAATTTTTAAAGGAGTGCACAAATGTACCTATGTCTTATGATAGGGAATAGACCCCTATACATAACCATATAACCATATAAGGTAATAGAACCTCATCCAAGGGGATAACTTAGGTCAAACCAAACACGTGGTACAACGTATTGCTTACGTTTATATTTTGGCAATTTGTACCCCTAAAAGGGAACGAGGTGGACCACCCAAATTTATCATAATACATATTAGGGTCCTGTACTATAATACCCAATGTTGAAATTGGGCAATTTCCAAAATTGAAGGGGTGGGCCAAGGTACCCCTCCCAAATTTTTCAAAGGGTGCATTAATATACCCATGTCTTATGAAAGGGAATGGACCCCTGTATACGCCCATATAACTATATAAGGTATTAACACCTCATCCAAGGGGATAAATTAGGTCAAAAAACCCCGAAATTTGAATTTTTGGCAATTTTTTACCCATGAAAGGGAACGACATAGACCCCCAATACGGATAGAGGTACATACTATGGTACTACGCTACCATACCAAATTTTTAGATTTGGCAATTTCCGAAATTTAAGGGGGGTGGTCCTATGTACCCCTGCCAAAATTTAGGGGGTGGGCCATGGTTCCCCTGCCAAAATTTAGAGGGGGTGGTCCTATGTACCCCTAGGTCATTGACCCCTGGCCAGGTCATTGACCTTTCACCCCGGTCATAAAAGAGAGTGAGGATGAGTCATTCGCGCCAACGCGGGCCCCTACTACTGCTCTTATTTTTCGATTTTAGGAAGAAAATTAGTAATGAAGTGCACTATATGTTTTTTTTATAATCTTAAATCTTATTTTTTTAGGCCAGTATCTAAAAAAATGAAACTGGTCCGGGCTGCTATTATCATTTTTGTATCTTCAATTTACTGTATTTTATATTTTCTGTGCCCATTGAGTGACAAGAGAATATATCTCGTGTGAATAACAATAACAAGTTGAAGTAATCTAACAAACTGGAAGATCTTATTTGTAAAAAAAGAAATCCATTCATGTTCAGCTACCCCGCCCCTACGTATTGCACCGAAAACAATGTAGGAATAAAGGAGATATTTTAGAAATTACTTCAGTGAAAAAAGAGAAGAAAAACGTTATAGCTAAAAAATGTATTATGGTTAGATTTTTCTAACTGTGGGACCGATCACGGGTTAAAAATCACAAAAAAATCGCCAATCGGAAATATAATTTATGTCGATATCCCGAAAGTCAAATCCTCTAGATTTAGCGACCGAAATTGACAACACTGCCTCGGACATTGGGGGGAGTTTGTGCCACAATAGCTGTTAACAATGAGTCAGTTAATATAGTTTTAAAATAAACATAGGCTCAATGTTTAAACTATTGCCTATTCTCATATTTAGGGGCCGACATTTCTTTCGAGTTATTGCTGTAGTAGAAAATTGGAGCTCTCTAGTTTATGTTCTAAGCCAGTGGTCGCCAAACTAATGAAGCTTCTGAGCTTCCGTACCATTTTTTAATCCTACTGTGAGCTACCGTACCATTTTTAAATCCTACTGTGAGCTACCGTACCATTTTTGAATCCTACTGTGAGCTACCGTACCATTTTTAAATCCTACTGTGAGCTACCGTACTATTTTTAAATCCTACTGTGAGCTACCGTACCATTTTTAAATCCTACTGTGAGCTACCGTACCATTTTTAAATCCTACTGTGAGCTACCAACCAAAAGAGCTACTAACTTTAAAAAAAAAACTTACATTTGTTTGTTTCCTATAAACTTAGGTAATCAAGGTTAGGCAATCAGAACGTTAATGCGATCTACCGAAAATGTCCCGCGAGCTACTAGTAGCTCGCGATCGACGGTTTGCCGATCACAGCTCTAAAAGCGAAAAGCGCGAAAAGAAGAGCGAAAAGAAGAATAGTGTTATTCAAGATTGTTGAGTCCAAATCGTAAAGAATTGCTGCCAATTTGCGCTTCTCTTGTTATGTCCTCATATTTGATTTCTTATCTCTTGTTACATCAAAGAGAAAAATTGAAATTCCGATAGCAACAAGACTATTATCGAAACAACAACAGATGCTTAAAAAAAAGACTCGTCCGTCGTCGGAAAATGCATCTAAAGACGCAACTTCTTGTACCTATTTTCATCATGGTTCTGTCAGTAGTAGTATGTGGGATACTTGATCAAACTTTTTCGCTCCCGGGCTGTAGCGCCCCGCAAGGGCACCGATTTCTTTGTAAATTTGGGGGGCGTCCATTCAGATGCAGACGGCATATATATGAGAATTTTAAGACAAATTGCATTCAAATTATGCCAAATATTGTATATTCACAAATCCAATGAGGGGGCCCACATGAGCTTTGGAGGTACCCGGGCCCCCTAGTCCCCCAGAATCGGTGCCCAGGCCAATGACCTAGGAGTACCTAGGACAACCCCCTCTAAATTTTGGCAGTGATACCTTGGCCCACCCCCTAAATTTTGGCAGGGGTACATAGGACTACCATCCTTAAATTTTGAAAATTGCCAAATCTGAAAATTGGGTATGGTAGCCTAGGACCAGGGTATGTACCTCTATAAGTTTGGGTGTCCATCTCGTTCCTTTTCATGGGTAAAAAATGCCAAAAATTCAAATTTCGGAATTTTTTATCTAATTTATCCTCTTTGATGAGATCTTATTACCTTATATGGTTATATGAGCATGTACAGGGACCCATTCCCTTTTATAAGACACATTTACATTGGTGCACCCTTTAAAAATTCGGGAGGATTACCTTGGCCCACCCCTTAAATTTCGGAAATTACCAAATTTAAAAATTCGTTATAATAGTATAGGCCCCTGCTATGTATCACTATAAAATTGGGCGATCCATCTTGTTCCCTTTCATGGGTAAAAAAAAGTGCCAAAATATAAAAGTAAGCAATACGTTGACCACGTGTTCGGTTTTTGAGCTAATTTATCTCCTTTGATGAAGTCCTATTACCTTATATGGTTATATGGGTATGTACAGGAGTCCATTCTCTATCATAAGACATGGATACATTGGTGCAGCGTTTTTAAAATCTGCGAGGGATATATTGGCCCATCTCTTAAATTTTGGAAATAGAACAATTTAAAAATTCTGTATACTAGTATAGGATCCTAATAAATACCACTATTAATTTGGATGGTCCATCTCCTTTCCTTTCATGGTTAAAAAACTGCCAAAAAATTCAAATTTCTGAGGTTATTGACCCAATTTGATGAGGTCTTATTATATTATATTATATTATTATATGGACATGTACAGGGGTCCACTCTCTTTTTTTAAGATATAGGTACATTGGTGCACCCCTTTGAAAATTTGGGAGAGGTACATTGGCTCGCCCCTTAAATTGGATATTGCCAAATTTAAAAATTTGGTATAATAGTATAGGACTCTAATATATATCATTGACCTGGGCGCCCGCGCGCCACAATTCGAGAGCGCAAAAGTTCGATCAAGTATCTCACCCCGGACAAGTAAGTATTGAAAACAAGATGCCTATTGGCTTAATACGTCTACAGTGTAAAGTAGTTCTTCCCTACACTATGTCAATAATTAAAATATAGTTTTCCCAGTATCAGACAAAATTATTTAAATATTTTGTGTGGCAATTTTACTGTTTCCATTTTCACTTAAAATCATAACAATAGTAGGCAATAAAACAAACCTGCGAATTGAACTCAGGGGACTCTCGATTCAGCCTTTCTGCTCTCATTTTCCCAGGATACTTTGCGGTTGGTGATGTCACGTGGAAGTGTCGCCAAGGATGTCATAAAATAGAGGATCTGCCCATACCAGAAAATCGTGAAGCCACACGTCTCACGGTCATACATACGTATCCTATGATTGGTGATTTCCTTACCTGTGAAAGGTTATGGTCCGGGTAATTCCTACTCATTCCTATTTGTACACCCATACGTGTAGCATGTAATCGGTGTGTAAATCTGAAGTAACAATTTAAACAAAATTAAACAACAGACACACTACATGTCAACATATGAAAATCGCAATGTTTTGAGCCAACAATCATGGCGGAAACGAAAGTAGCCAATCAGACGATGGTAGAAACGAGAGTAGCCAATCAGACATGCCAATGCTAGGTTGCATCTTTGGCTTCATTCAGTTAATAAAATGGAGATGCATATGAGCAGATCCTCTATTTTATAATATCCTTGGGTAAGGCAAGGATCGTTCAAGAGAAAATGAAATTCTGCATTCCCAATTACGCTAGTTGGTATCAAGGATGTTATAAATAAAGGATCTGCCCATATGTATCTTCATCCTATTAAATCGGTGAAGCCAAAAAGCAACCGAGCATCGGCACGTCTGATTGGCTACTCTCGTTTCTACCATCGTCTGATTGGCTACTTTCGTTTCCGCCATGATTGTTGGCTCAAAACATTGCGATCCTATTGGGCGAAGTGGGCAGAGTAGGGATGGCGAAACTGTGACGTATGGCTTCAAGATTTTGTTGTAAGGGCAGATCCTCTATTTTATAAGATCCCTGGTTGGTATACTGTTTCAGGATGGGCAAACTTCCCTCCACATGACGTCACGGACAGGGAGCCAATCAGAACACTAAACGTGAACTGGGGCTACCTGTTATTTTATATACCTTGAAATGAACTTTCTCTACTAAATAAAATAGTATTAACTATTTGTTTGTATATCTAAGGAAATAATATCCGATATGTCGTATACTTTATCGAATGTCCATTATTAAGGATCGTAGAGGCTTAAAATATGTGCAGCAACAGGATATTATCATGTTTCAGTGGAAATCGTCAATGCAAAATTAGTAATATGAAAATATGAAAGAACGAGGCTAGACTAAACTGGAGCTCATATTAGTGGATATTTCATTTTTACGTTAATTTTTAATTCAAGATTATCCACTCAAGCTGAAGCTTTAAGTATATGAAGATCCTATTGCTGCATATGATTTAAGCCTCTACGTTCCTTGATAATTGAGAAAATATCCGAAATATTGGATATTATTTCCTTAGAAATACAAAAAAATGATAGTAATGTTTTATTTGCTAGTACGTATTCCATTCGCTCTAAATAATGCAGAGAACAATATCATGTAGCCCTGAACATAATATCAACTGTACGAAACAAATGCAGTAACTTATCAAATATGTAGTAATTTGGGAGCAGATTTACTGTACGGATCCACAGATTTATAAAATTTACAGAACAAATTTGTAATAATATTCTCAAATATACAAGCAATGGATAGATATCGATATTACCTATAGCGTCTTTAATAAAGCACAAATACATAATTTAACACGTAAGGTGAAGTAATTTTATGCCATTTACAGTATTTTGTGCTATCCTCGTTTATGTGTTAAAAAACTGGTATGCAAACAATTCAAATATGTTGTGCTCTTACTTGTGAGATGTGAATCTACATAAAAAATACATTTATAAAAATCTAACCTGTTATCCACAGATTTGCCCATGAGGTAGCTACTAATCACAGTATGCAAAGTGAAGTCAATGTGCTAACTCATGATGCGCAACTATAGGAATGTCGGATAGTTAAAGATTTTCGCATAATTGTGAAATTTACGTTAGTAATGTGTTGTGTTACTTTGAAGTACAAATATAGAAGCAATGGAAACATATCGATATTACCTATAGCATCTTTAGTAAAGTACAAATACATAATTTAACACGTAAGGTAAGTAATTTTATACCATATAAGTGTTTTGTGTTATCCTCGTTTACATGTTTACCCACCTTTTCTGACGCGCCTGCTCCCTACGAAGGCACCCTTCTGCTACTGCTGGGACCTCCTGCTCTGACTCGGTTAGATAGCATTCGTGCTTTTTAGTGACCACGTACACAAGATGCTTAGTGTCTTTTGCACAATAGTTTGTATCGTGTACGTACACTGAAACCCTCTAAAGTCAATCTGTACAGGGAAATGCAAGTCCACACCCCAAAAATGATTGTTTTGGAGATACAAAAAAGTCAATTTACTGATGGACCCGTACAATAGATCTGCATCGTAATTTCTTTGCTCACCTTGGACAGCAATAGCTTTCCTTTTTCAAAAAACAAACACTGTTCATCTTATTTTTAAGGATGACTATAACAAATCCAGGTAGCTTCCATTTCTACGTCGACAAGCCTGAGAAGCCAGCCGAGCATGTACAAAGTGCCTTGCGAGACATAGCCAAACCCTATCTCCATCACCATTAGCGCAGTTCGTATTCCCAATAGCATATAACTGATCGCCTTTTCAATGGTAATCACCACAGCAGCCATTAGCATAAGAGTACTCATCAACGTGGCGACTGTCAACATCTCCACCAAATGCACGGCCACCACCATTGTTACTTGGTTGTCTGTTACCTAGGACTAACTCCAACGAAATAACTGCAATAAATACAATCAAAGAAATTGCATTAGCAAACAGACAAAGACGATGTAACGATAGTCATCTGTGCTTTTTCGATGAAAAGAAAGTATGAAAATTAACTCCTCTCTCACTGAACTCAATGCAAACAATGCGAAACTGAAAGATGAAACAAGAGAAGTCGTATGACGACATCGTAGTACAACCGCAAAGGACACTAGCCGTTTAAACGTTGAGGTGATTTTGTCCAGCACTTGTTCAAACTCAGTACTTATAATAAATAGCCTTGTTCTGATTATTTTTCTTTAAAAATTTAGAAATATCCTATTTATTGTTTATTTTAAAAAGACTCCTGGACACATTTTCCAGGTGGAAAAAACAGAACATGTTCAAAGGAAAAGAGAAAGTTGGTAGATCTGACTATCGTTCTTTCCTCTCAATGTTTTCTTAATAATTTCTCATAGAACTTCCGTTTCATCGAACTAATTTTGTCCATTCTTCTCCATATTTACATTTTGAACGTCTTCTCTATCATTTTGCATCCATTTTAAGTAATGACCACATTTTTAGTCAACATAATAGTACGATGATACGTTTTATGATAATAGTATTAAGAAACGTTTCATGGCATTTTTTTCGTAACTTCTTGTTCAACAATTCACAAAATTGGTAAATTTCATTCTAGAGATTTTAAATTCATTCAATAATTCTTATCATCTTTTTGGTAAATGTCGAGAGATTTTAAATTCAATAACTTAACCTTACTCATACAGTGAGTAAACCATAGTTAAGTCACTGTACATTTGAGTGAGATCAATGAAATCGAATTTTCACACGTCTTATCTTACTAAAACCAAGACAGAATATTTATATTGTCCTTTTAGGAAAAATGTAATCGAAAGTACAAGAATATGACTGGACGAAGAAGAGGTGGCAATGACTAGAAAATTCAAGTAGTTGGAATCATAAGTGCACTAAAATACAGGAATAGAATATGTAAACAGTAGAATTAGCAGTGGTTGGACAAAATAGGGAGAATCAGCAAAAGAGTATTGTGTGACCGTAGTGTACCACTATGCCTTAAAAGGAAATTCACAAAACAGTAGTGTCACCTGCCATATTATATGGAGTGGAATGTTGGATAGCGAAGAGCAGAAGTTGCATGTTACGAAGACGAAGATGTTGCTGTGGATGTGTTGTCTGACGCAGGGCAAAATTAAGAATGAAATGATCCGATAAACAGTAAAGATGAGATCAATAGTGGAAAGACTGCAAAAAAGTAGATTGAGATGGTTTGGGATGTAAGAAGACCTTTCGAATACGCAGCTCACTGAGTGGACACTACAAAATTGAGTGGGAAATGAGTGCGAGGCCGGCAAAAGAAGAAGTGGGAAGAGTGTGTTAAGAACGATGTGGTGCAATGTGGTGTCACAGTGGATATGACACAAGATAGAAAGAAGTTGGGGTCAGCGATCCGAAAAGCTGACCCCAGCTAACTGGAAAAAGACGCCTTAGGAGAAGAATGACATTGTTATTAGTGATTTCTATTATGTTATTGCCTCTCACTACAGTGTCTTAGATCTGAGATTCGTTTTTTTTTTTTTATTTCTTTAATACTTTTAAACAATTTTGCGTAAGATGCATAGTGATGAACAATTTTGCGTAAGAGTACATGCGTCAGTAACCCAACAGCCAGTCAGCGTGCTTCAGTCAGTGATACCAACCTGTAAGGAAAACATCACTCCGTGAGTTTTTATTTGCAGTTAATTTTTCAGAAAGAGAACAAGGGAAT
The DNA here is from genome assembly GCF_964235325.1 of Thermobia domestica. Classification (NCBI taxonomy): domain Eukaryota; kingdom Metazoa; phylum Arthropoda; class Insecta; order Zygentoma; family Lepismatidae; genus Thermobia; species Thermobia domestica. The sequence goes on along the minus strand of NC_137454.1, from coordinate 45,258,219 downwards.
GTTTGTCGAAATTTGCAACTTATATCGAATTTCTCTTATACATGTACCTAATAATTCACGCCAACAAAATGGGGGCCACGGTGGCTCAGTGGTAGAGCGTTCACCTCTAGTGCATGGGGTCCTTGGTTCGATTGCAGGTCGGGCCAAGTGAACTTTGTGGTGGACAAACACCGTGTGCGTGGATTTTCTCTGGGTTCTCCCACTTTCTTCATTCCACCATTTCATTCATTTTACATCATCGCCGTCTCCTTTAGCTTAGCCGGCATAACCGTGGGACGTAAAACTTAAACATTTCAGTTTTGTTATTCTCATGCCAAAAAAAAACATCTAAAGGCGGAAAGTAGACGCAATAAGCCATTAAAATGTTGTTTGTCCCATTCGGACTCGAAGTATCTACTTTGTTTTCTCGAAGTGCATACTAATGCGAAAGTGATTTCCCGAGTAATATAACCCCAAACGAGAAACAATAACTTCCAAAACGCTCCGTTCGAAATGTGTTGCGAATGGAGTTTTTCTAGTATCATATCGTTATACTCAGTACAGAATGATGGATAAAGACGTGATAGAAGATATTGCTCATGCATCTCTGGCAACAAAATATACTTGTTTTGCATTAAGGAAAACTTTTCACAAATTAGTTTATAAACATAGATGATTGAAATTTACGGATAGAAGATAGGGATAATTTACAGAGAAGATTGAAATTTACGGATAATTTACTCATATTTTATTATCTTCTAAATTTTGTAAATTTTATTATCTTCTAAACTAGTATAACATGGAAAATTCAAAACTAAAATAAGATAATTTGCCTCTCGAGAAGGAATTTTACAGCATTTATGGTTGGCATCACTGGTTTTAGTTACACATGGTTTAGTTTATTGTTGTTCAGAACCAAGATGGAACAGATAATAGATAATGTATTCTGGATTTGACCATGTACCGCTTGTTATGGTATTTTAACATTATTTTCCGATTCTTTGTCAGCATTAAGAGCTCCTTCGTGGCTAAGCGGTTAGCGTACTACGCGCCTTTGACGTGGGAGACCCGGGTTCGATTCCCAGCCAGAGCTCATGTGGTTCGGATCTCATGTTAATCAGTAGGTCCCGTCTCATATAGCCTCGCTGTTGATAGGGACGTTGTTAAACTCAAAATCAACTCAACTCTTTGTCAGCATTGAAGTCATCCTTTAAATCATGTTTAAACATTAAATAATATTCTTTAGCAATGATTATGCACTCCAATAGTAGTTGTACTTACTTTTCTCAGCATATAAACCAATACATAAAAAGATTATTCCACTACTTATATTTTTCTTTCCTTTACATGCTTAGTTTATTGCTCAGCGCCCTTCCAGAGATATACTGTTTATATTAAACAATTGTTTACCATGTCATTGTTAAATGAAATATAAATTAAAAACATGCTCCTATCTTGGTTGTCATAAGTCCTACTCAATGTCCATTCTTCTTGTTCACCTTCTATAGTATTTAAAAGGTCTTGTAATTTTTTAAGTTAATCAAAGATTCCAAAATTTCTATATAACTGAAGAATTGTAGGCCTACAATTTCAAAATCACAAGTAAATGCTCTAAATGAATTGGAAAGTTTCTCACTATTTCCAAAATTAGTCAGAAACTACTGCAAAAAATTTCCAAATGATTGAAAAGGAATCTAGAATTTAGAAATTATTCACATTCGTGAGACGGATACGAAGTATATAACTCCAAATTTATAGTTATTAGCCTTGTGTATTATTCTAGGTTTGCAGAATAACGGAAGTTTCCGTTAAGCTACAATGCATCATAATCCTGAAACGTAAAGCAAACAAACAAACGAGAAACCAGAATTAATACAGGTTGATATTCGGAAATGGTAATCCGGTTTATTCTAATTTCCGGCAGGGATTTCGGAGCGCATTTTCGAACTTACCGCCTTGGCGTGCCACTGTTTTCTGGAAATTTCATTTGTGTTTTGATGGCGCAGTAGTCAATAATCAATTGCGTCTTGTTTGCACCTGTTAATAGGCAATTCCTGCTTATTCCTTCTAATTGTATCATTTATTTAGAGTTTTCTTTTTTTTTTTAAAGAACTACATTTATTTTCGGATCAACCATCCAAAATCCGGCAATTTCGAAAATCTGGAAATCCTCAGTTTCGAAGGTTGTCGGTTTTTTGAATATCAACCTGTTGACACGTGGCTCTCTAGCCATATTATCCGTCCGGTCACCGAGCAGTCAAACCTATCGGGACTGAATAACCCAGTTGATACCTGTATACAGTGGCGTATTTAAGATTTTGTTTCGGGGGGGGGGGCTTTGCTAACTTTCGGGGGGGCTTTGCTTGAAAATGTGAAAATTCTGCAAGATATTTCATCTACTTTACTATACTAAGTAAGATTTCGGGGGGGGGCTTAAGCCCGGAAGCCACCCCCCTAAATACGTAACTACCTGTATATATTACATTTAGGATCTGGTCAAATCGATTGATACGACCGGGGCCATTAGTTGAGTGTTTGGCAGGTTCCGAGCAAAATACCTGGTTTCGGACCAACCATGATATGTACTATCGTTTATAAGAATCTGTTTTATCGAATATTAACCCACTAGTACGTTATGTTTTTCTAGCGGGAATGACCAACAGACAGGTTATAGTACCACTGGCCGACTAGTTTCCCAGTGACCAGCTCAGAGAGAGGGTAATTAAAAAAAAAACAGAATCCTTTGCGCTGTAGATCTCTTCTAGTCGACGAGATGACTTAGGAGTCGCTTGTATTATATCGACAGTGTAAACTAACGGGGAAGTGGTTTTTCCATGCTATAGTACTTTACAGAGTTATGGTCGTCCAGAAACTGGATAGCAACGGGACTCAACTATCCGACGTCTTCTACCGTCCGAAAGTTACGGACGCTTTGATTAACTAAAGTGCGGGCGAGCAATAGTTAGGCGTTCATATTATTGTGTACCACAATCAAACAAAATATTTAATGGAATTGGAAAATGTTTATAAAATAGGCAATGTATGAAGTGGAGGCAGTTTGAATATTCTTTAGGATTCATAATCCAATGGAAAATTTAGAGTGCCTTGACTTGTACATGCAAATGACTGGCTATGACTTCTAAAACTAGGAAGATGCACAAAGAATTTTGACATGACGGAAAAAATCATATAAATACTATTGGATTCTCTTCCGTGTATGGGAAGTTCTATTTTGACGTCGAAAATCTGTGAGTCAGATTATTCCGTCATTCTGCCCATCAGAGGTTCTGCTTATCACCGTTACCAAAAGTAAGTGATTGTGCATTGTCTTCTCTAGTCTTAAAGTCATATCAGTTCATACCATGCTCTGTGATTATTTAATTATTCAACATCAGATCATTAAATTATTGTTTTAAATTATTTCTGTTATCGAATTTTATCTTTGAATTTCTATTCCCATGTTTATAATCAATTCTGAGCTACGTTTTCTACGCCCCCAAGACGTGCATTAATTTAAATTTCTTTTCGGAGGAACTGGGTGGATGTCAAGACCATTCAATAATTTCATATATGAGAATGGTCTGGGGTTCGCAACCCAGACAAAAGATATCCATTTGACATATCTCCGGGAGGTTTCTAACTGCCTTTTACGTCACAAAACCAGTCACGTTTAAGGTAGATTGCAAACCTATTTTAGGTTTTAGCAATATACACTTGGCTAACGGAGGCAGGGCCAGCGCAGGTGGGGTGACCAGAGCAATTGCCCGGGAGCCGCGACCAGGGGGCGCCGGGACGACAAGCCAACAAAATTCAAGGAATTCGGGTTACGTTGGTAAATGATTTTTAAAAAAAAAAAATAAGTTAATTCAGAGATTTTAATAGTGATCAGGCCACGACTAACCGTAAGTAAAATTTACTTATTTATTTCATAAGGACAACACAATAGGTTTAATGCCCAGTTATATTGTCGCGTACATAATTATTTAACATACATTATTATACATACATTATTAACAATAGATTCAGAATATTTGTTATCAGAAATCAAAATTCGCGTCCCACATAGAGCAACGAGACCCCATAATGACATATTCCATCTCTCAGCGCAAAGGACTAATACATTAGATGTCAGAAAAATGTGTATATTGTATAATAACAAGTCACAAGAACACTCAGATATAGATATTTTTAGTTACAAACAAAATTTTCTTTCTACATAAATTTGTTGTGTCCTGTATTTCGTGCTATCTGTATTTTCACGTATATTTTGCTTTCATATTATTATTTTATTATATATGTATTTTAGAGTGTATTACGATAGAATTGAGGTCATATTAGTATGTTATTATATGTGTATTTTAAAGTGTATTAAATACACTTTACGATAAGGGAAAACTGTAATTAGGCATTTGCCTGTTGTTTTTCGGAAACAAATAAATAAATACACAAATATAAGTCGTTTAATTATACAGAATTTATTGCGTGACAATTGTTTTGAACTTGTTTTCGGACATACTAAATACATCTATTACATGAAATCTAATTATTTCGTTATATGAAGCACACATTCTCCACAGAGAAGACTTAGTTGTAGTGTTTAGTATTTTCTTAAGATCAGTTGAGTTATTTTGTATGTATAAAAAAAGGAAAAAAAGAAAAGAGAATTGAATTAGTGGTATTATATTGTAGTTGGATACACTGAGTGTGAAAAGAGAGTTCAATAAGTCAGTTGGAGAGGTACGACCCTAGTGTTAAGACGTTCGTGCGACATTGTAGCAATTGTAATATCTAATGCTAAAATATAATTATATAATATATTAATGAGCACTCATTTAACATACAAACGAATTAACCCGTCCATGCGAGCTTTTATTATAGTGTGCTATCGGAAGAGATTTATATAAAAGAAGTTTAGTGGAGTCAGATTACAGAAGACATTATCCTTTCGATAAAGAAGAAGACAAAAGGAACATTGCAAATTGGTGACCCCGACGTGATTCAAAAGTACGTGTTGGTTCGGGTGGTATTTTTGACGTTTGTGGCTTGTTCAAAAGTGAGTTATTCCCATTATGTTATTGTGTTTGAGCAATTATAGTGTTTCAGATTTAAGTGGCCACGTTTATTTTGATAACAATGTCGGACACGAGCACGGAAGCCGTTTGTTGTGACGATAGTGGACTTTCTATGGGTTGTGATGTTTGTAATAAATACTATCATTTTAAGTGTTTAAAAATGAGTGCAGAGGAGCAGGACTATTATTCACAACCAGATACTCCATGGAAGTGTGACGAATGTACAAAAGAAGACACACACAATGACAAGTCGGTAAAAGATGACAAACTGGACAAATTATTAAGTTTAATGACAGGACTCGATAGCAGTCTCCAAGAAGTTCGTTCTGAAGTGAAAATCAACCTCCAGGAAGTTCGTTCTGAAGTGAAAAACAACCTCCAAGAAGTTCGTGCTGAAATAAAGGAAGAGATGCAAGGAATGCATAAACGATTAGAAGAGAGTGTATTTGGGTTCCAGCGCCAAGTTAAAGATTTGGAAGTAAGAATAATTTCTAATAGAACTGTTTGCAAAAAGGAAAACGATCAGCTTCAAAAGGAAGTGGAAAAATTAACGGAGAGATTTGATTCCCTGGAAAAACTTGTCAAAAAGCGGCCAGACGACTTGTGTGTTCGTGAAAAGGAGACAGCCATTAAAAGTAGAATCTGTCAAGAAGATGAAGAAGTGGAAGACCAGGGCTCAGAGGTGCGAAATCAGCTCGAAGAAAAGCAGGAAGACGTGTTTTATTTGTGTGCAGATCAAGACTGCCGAAGGAGGAACACTAACCAAGTTGTAAGTACATCTTTTCAAGGCACATTTGGCAAACTACCGCGGTCTAATGATAATACTTTTGTTGCCGACTGTACTAGAAGTTTAAACTCTCATGTTGTGTCTAATAGCAGTAATAAGAATTGTTCTGCTTATGATGAGTCTAATAATAGATTTTATTTTCCATTTAATGAACAAGTTGAAGGGTCTGGTTTGTTGCAAAATTTTCAGAACGATAATTTTAAATCAACTAATTTTGAACAGGTAGAAAGTAATAGTTCTTATTCTGGTTCTGAAACTCACGAAAAATTAACAGAATGTATGAGATCAAGGGAGGAATTGTGCTCAGCTGTTTGTAAGAGACGTGAGGGGGAACATCATTGTTGCTTTCCTACTGACTCACGTGCAAGGGAGAGAAACTTGATACGGCCGGTCGAAGAAAGCAGCAGAATGCGATTGTTTCAAGGTGGAAAGGTCAAAGAAAAAATATAGGTAATTGTTGTCAACCAAGAAAGGGTTGTGACAAGGAAAGGGATTGTATGTGTGTGTGTAACCATACAGTGTTTCCTACTCACTATGTAGATAATGGTCAGTTTAATCCTAATAATGAGGTTTTCGATAACGATAGGATCTTATTTAATAGATGTTTTGGTAATAATGTAGTAGCATCTAGGCCAGTTAAACTCACAGAATTAAATGCTTACCCTTCGTTTTCTGGCGACATCATGACTGAAAGTCCGAGAAAGTTCTTGGAAGAAATGACCTCATATTTTGAGATGGGATGCATTAATGAAAGGGATCGTTTATTAATCCTGGAAAAGAAACTTACTAATAGTGCACAAGGTTGGTTTTTGTCGATGAAGAGTAAAATAAGGTCTTATAACGATTTTGTACACTATTTTCTTCAGAAGTATACTGATAAAAGGATTGTAGCTGCACAACTTCGTGCTTTGTATCAATCTAATTTTAAATCTTCAGGGTATAAATCACTTGTTGATTATGCATGGTCAGTGTATCGAAAGTATGTGAACTTAGTGTCTTGCCCTGACGAATTTGAGACTGTGGATTTATTGTTATCAGTGTTACCATATGATGTACGTAAAATGTTATCACTTGTTAAAATACAGAGTGTGTCTGATCTAATTGAGAGATTAGAACGTTTGGATATTCCAAGCTATAATAGAGTTGTTGATAGTTGTAAGTATTACGATGATGATAAGCGTGGTAAAGAATCAAGTAGCCAAAATGACAGATATGCTAAAACAAACAAATATGATGTAAGGAATGTACAAGTAAATGATAGGGGGACCCAATGTACTGATAATAAGAGTAGGCCTTACGCCAAAAGTAAATTTCGCGAAGGAAAGTATTTTCACAGAAGGAATAGTAGGTTTTCAAACAGAAATGACAGATGGTATTGGAGACGAAGAAATAGGCAAGATTATGAAAAGAACGATGATAATGATGATGAAAGAAGTGTACAGAATGAAACTAGTAGAAGTGGTGCTGAGCATGATAATAGTGTAAGTGCAGAACAAGATGAAAGAGACAGGGTTTCTAGAAGTTTCCCTGATCATCGTGTATTTCACACTAATGAAACTAGAAATGATTGACTAGGCGTAGAGTCAGGTACACAAATTTCTGAATTGAGAAATGGTGAGGTAGAGTGTTATCATGATGAAACAAAAGTACAAACTAGCACCAACTTAAAAATTTGTTTTGTTGTTGACGACGAATTGTTGCTTAGTTCTGAGGGAAGGAATTTTGAGAGATGTAAATTTTCTTCACCGCGATCGAGTTGTAGTATTGTAGGGTTAGAGTTTACATGTATTATTGATACTGGTAGCGAGTGCTCTATTTTATCAAAGAAAGCATGGGATAAAATTGTTGCAATAATGCCTAAAGCAAAACTGAATCCTGCAAAAAATGTGATATTGTCTGGATTTGTAAATAATGTCAAACAGTGTGTAAAAGGTTGCCAGGAACTAAATATAATAATAAATGACAGGGTGTTCAACATTTTTGTATTTGTTGTCGATGGTCTTCATGTAGATTTGTTGATTGGTGCAGATTTTTTGTATAAATACAACGCTGTCCTAGAGCTTCAGAAGAATATAATGTGTTTAAAGGATAAAGTTGGTACTGAAACTCTTGTTAACTTAAATAGTTTTAATGTGAGTAACTGTTTCATAAAGGAAAGTGAGAGTTCAAATTGTATTACTGAACAGAATATAATAGATTCTGTGCAAGCTAGGGATGACTTACCTATGTATGTTAAGCCAAAGTTGATAGATTTATTAATCAAATATAAAGATTTATTCTCAGATGAGCCTAGGTTAGCCAATTTGGAGCCATATAAGATTGTTTTGAAGGATGAAGAGATAGTCAATGTCAAACCTTATTCTATACCAATCAACTTGAAGGATAGCTTTAGAGAACAAATAGAGAAATGGTTAAGACTCGGAATTATCAAAGAGGCTACTAGCCCTTATAGTAACCCCATGTTTTGTGTTAGAAAAAGCGATGGTACAGCTCGCCCTGTTCTTGACTGTAGATTTTTGAATGAGAAAGTGGAAGCACCTAAAGTGCAGGTTGAGCCTATTCAAACTTTGTTACATCGATTATCAGGTAGTAAGATTTACACGTCTTGTGATTTGAAGGACTCGTATTACCAGCAAGCCTTGCATCCAGATTCGTATGCATGTACAGCGTTTCTTTATGAAGGTAGACAATATGTATGGACACGCCTACCCATGGGGTTAAAGAGTAGCGCCTCGATTTTTCAGGCGGCAATGAATCAATTATTTGGGTTAGAGGCTACCAAATTTCTATGTTGTTACTTAGATGACCAATTAATATTTTCTGATAGCTATGAGAAACATCTGGAACATCTTGAGTATGTTTTAAGTGTTTATCGTAAGGCAAATATAACTTTAAACTTTGCTAAGACGAAGTTTATTGTTAGAAGTGTAAAATTCTTGGGTCACATTGTTGATGGTAAAGAGATAAAAATTGATCCGAAAACAAATGATAGTATTTTGAAGTTTTGTGAACCAAGGAATAGGAGAGACGTTCGTAGATTTTTGGGTTTAGCAACCTGGAGAAGGAGACATATAGGTAATTTTGCAGAAATTAGTCAGCCTTTGGTGAATTTGTTACGTAAAGATGTGAAATTTGTATTTGGCGAAAAGGAAAGGAAAGCTTTTAATACTTTGAAAAATGCATTAGTAACAGCACCAGCGTTAGCACAACCTGATTTTTCTAGAGAATTTGAAATTTATGGAGATGCATGTGAGTATCAAATTGCTGGTTATTTGGCGCAGAGAAATGACAATAATGAGATCGAGGTAATATCATATGCTAGTAGGGCTATTAAAAATAGTGAGATGACACTTTCTATTTTTCAGTTGGAACTTTTAGCTTTAGTCTTTCTGTGTGAAAAGTTCGCAGATTATGTATTGGGTAGAAAGATTGTAATATATACGGACAACAAAGCTGTAACGAGAGCCCAAACTATGTTAAACTTAGATGCTAGAACAACCAAACTTCTTATCAGATTGCAAAGATTTGACTACGAATTAAGGCATTTACCTGGGCGTGAGAATATTATTGCTGATACATTGTCACGCTATCCTTGTAACGATTCTGTGGGTAAAAGTGAGGAACTGTTCGTAAACCTGGTATTTAGCGAAATGAAAGAAGAAGATGAAATTAAGTTGTGGAGAGACGAGCAGAATAAAGATAAAGTGTGTACAAAAATAAAAGAGAATATTGTAAATTTGAATGGCTTATATAAGCTCAATTTTGGTGTGCTATTTAAGTTCGAGAGGAATACCGGAAGTTGGTTGTTAGTTGTACCTCAGGAGTTAATTAAAAGAATTTTGGAATGTGAGCATAAGAGAGGGCATTTTGGGATAGCAAAAATGTACAAACATTGTAAAAGATTGTATTTTTGGAAAGGTATGCGCAGAGATATAGCACGATTTGTAAATGACTGTCTGGAGTGTTCAAAAACAAAGGTTGTAGCAAAAAATATTCTCAGTCAGGAAATACATGTAATCGTAAAACATCCTCATGAGCAGCTTTCTATAGACCTGATTGGTAAATTAGTACCTTCTAAGGGTTACCATTACATTTTAAATGTGACTGATGTGTATAGTAAGTTCGTAGTTTTATATCCATTAAAAAGAGCAAGTACTAAAGAGATTGTGACAGTGATGGAAAAGAAATATTTCTATCATTATGCCATTCCGAGGCAGATATCGAGTGACAGGGGGGCACAATTTACATCTAAACTGTGGGACAGTTTTTGTAAAGAACATAGCATCAAACACATTACGACTACTGCTTTCAATCCAAAGTCAAATGTATGTGAACGTGTAAATAAGGAAGTAAACCGGCTTATAAGATTGTATTGTCACGAAGATAATACTAAATGGAGCGAAACGTTACAGGAGATTCAACATTTGTTGAATAATTCTGTCTCATTGGTAACTGGATATGCACCTTGTGAGTTATTTCTTAATGCTAATGCTTTAGATTCGTACAAGAGAAGTATGTATTGGCCTCAGGAATTGTCTCTTATAAATGAAAAGCAACGATATCAATTGGTTGAATCCAACTTGTGTAATAGTAGAAATAAGAACAAATGTAAACCAAGTATTGGTCAGGTAGAATTAAGAGAAGGAGACCTTGTTTTTGTGAAGTCTCATGAGTTGAGTTCAGCAGTGAACAGAAAAATTAAGAAATACCTATTAAAATATATTGGTCCTTTTTCGGTATTAAAAGTCTTTCGAAATTCAGCAGCTTTGGTATCGTTAGATGGTAAAAAGCAATTAGGAACATACAGCTTTTCGAATTTGAAGAAATTTAATTGTTCAGAGGAGAGAAAACTTGAACTTTTGGGTAAAGATTAAAGAAAAGATAAATAGATTATAAGGAAGATATGTATAATAGTATATATAGACTTATATAATTGTTATTGTATCTTATAGTAAAGTTAGTATTGTTTTGAAGTATTTAGAAGTAAAAAAAGAAAAATTAACTACGTTAATTTTCTTCAGGCAGGGAGAGCCTGTAGTGTTTAGTATTTTCTTAAGATCAGTTGAGTTATTTTGTATGTATAAAAAAAAGGAAAAAAAGAAAAGAGAATTGAATTAGTGGTATTATATTGTAGTTGGATACACTGAGTGTGAAAAGAGAGTTCAATAAGTCAGTTGGAGAGGTACGACCCTAGTGTTAAGACGTTCGTGCGACATTGTAGCAATTGTAATATCTAATGCTAAAATATAATTATATAATATATTAATGAGCACTCATTTAACATACAAACGAATTAACCCGTCCATGCGAGCTTTTATTATAGTGTGCTATCGGAAGAGATTTATATAAAAGAAGTTTAGTGGAGTCAGATTACAGAAGACATTATCCTTTCGATAAAGAAGAAGACAAAAGGAACATTGCATAGTAATATGTTAGTTCTTACTTTTCTAAAATAGAATATCCCAGTGTTTGCTGTTCTTGTCTTACCTGTTGGGACACGTAATAGCACTTCTGAAACTAATTCTGGACAGTCAATTTTACCGTTTAATAATGTATGTAAGAACAACAGATCAAACATTTATATATATTTTTTTAATGTTTCAAAACTAAAATTCGTTACTTAGACTTCATAGGGGACACACTTTGGATAGAAACCGGTTTTCTTGTATGAAAGCATTTTTAAAAATTTAAACTATATATTTTCTATTGCATCAGAGTATTTAGTGACATTTGGTGTCCAAAGAGTACAACAGTATTTTAATTTTGACCTCACATACGAAAAATATAACATTATAAATGTTGATTTTTTGTAGAAATCCTGCCCTACCCTGCAAATTAAACCTAGGTTTCTATATGCACTACTCGTTATTGCTTCAACGTGTTAAGCAAAGATAAATTTGCTATCAAATGTAACTCCCAGGTCTTTGATAGTATTTGGAGTAGACAAGGAAGTGACACTTATTGTATAGGTAAAGTTAATTGGATTTTCTTTCCTCATGAAAGATATAGATTTACATTTGGACACATTCAGGACTAACTTTTTACTATCACGCCATATTTGAACTCTGTAGATCTTACGAGGAAGGTCCATAAACCGTGAGAGTTGAATTTGGATGAAAATTTGTGACAAGATTCAATTCGAGTTGCTAAGTGACGTTGTAATAGTCACTCGATGCGCAAATGCTTCGTTGAGCTGCTACACCGACGCCATCTTGAAATCCAGTAAGCAATGTCCAAGAATACCCTTTTGGCACAAAAATGAAAAAGCTTTTGATAGATCTGACTTCAGTATTGTAAACCAAGGTAGAGCATCTATATGTGGGAGTACTTCCAGTGTATGATGGCCATCTTGTAAGGCGCTATATTGAATCGCGATCAAATATGATAAATGGCAAGAGGGTCACGTTGGGTATTAAATAGCACTGGAATTTTACTTCTGAATCCATTTTCGTAATCAAAGTTTACATATCTGTTTTCACTTCCGAGTTAAGAGCTCTCTCGCTCACAGGAACATATAAAAACTGTGCAAGTAAAATTTGTGTTATGAAATGCAGTCGTGCCAGCCCGCGCAGAAATTTAACTAATGCAGTAGTAGTCACTTGATCTACAATAGCCACTATACCAATCAGATCTTGAGACTAGTGAGAGAAATCGTTAATTAAATTGAAATTCCTGTAGCGAAAAATGGAATAGCAGTACTGTAACAAATTATACCTATTTCAAAGTGTGCTATATATATGAGTCTGTGTGTGTTGCGATTATGCATAGCATTTAAATACTGTAATATAAGTTAGGTGCAACGGCACATATGACTTTACAAGAATATGTCTTGAAGTTATTAGAAAATTAATAGAAAAATAATATAAACTGATGCGTATAAGCAAATATTAACCTACTAACCTTTTGCTGTTCAGTTGTGATGATGGAGATCCGAAACGAAGTGATTAGCACACAGTATCGTGGAGCAGTACAAACACTTAACAAATGCACTTTCGTCACAATCTTCATGACCACAGACACTATTTTCTACTAGTCTCCAGAACAGAGCTGGATTTAGGTTTGTTGGGGCCCTTTATGTGTCCAGATAAACGTAGGACCCTATATACAGAAATGAAGAAACTACTGATATTTTAGGAAGCAGACTAGCAGAAAGGGCCCAATTACTTGCATCATAGGGACCTACACAAACGAAGCACTGTTGCTATATGTAGGTGTTATTTTTTGTTTTTCTTATATTTTGGAAATGTACATTCAATTTTTTCCTTGAATTTTTTGGGCTCCCAAAAGTATGGGGCCCTAAGCTATAGCTTGTTTAGCTTATACGTAAATCCGGCACGACTCCAGAACATTTGTAAATGAACCAAATATTGCTCCTGTGACGTATCCACATTTCTGCCATGCATATGCAAGCATGTCCTTTAGGACTGGCGCACAAAATTGATGATACACAACAGAATGCATTTTCATTATGGAAATTCTGCCATATAACTTGTACACCGAACAAGTGAACACCTGCTACAATTAGTTATTTATCACAGTTTTGATATGAAAACTAGTCTTGCCCTTATTATAAGCAAGTGTTTTATCGTTAAAGGTGGAAAGTTCCAGATATTTAATTATTTAATATTGAAGTTAAAAGCAAGAAAGAGGCTTGTTTTATGAATTGCAACTTGGTATTGAATCTTGTAATAATCTTTATTGCCATCTATTCTTAGCAAGTGTGTATGCATTCTCTTATCACTAATAACAGAACAGACACAAGAAAAGTGAATTCTAAGTTTCTAGGTGTATCTTCTTCTAAGAATGGGATGTGAACTGAATTTAAATACCCTTAATTGTTCAATGCGTTAGCAATAAATCTATTGTATTTAGACAAACTGGCCATAAATACATTAAAGTATTTTGACTTCGTAATATGCACGATGTTATCAAGTATGAGTATTGGAAAAGAACGCAATATTCTGCAACAATGGTGGTCTTTGCCTAAGGTGTCAAGACTGGAGGAGAAAACTTATCACACTATAACGGACCACGTAAAATTGCCTAAAATAGATTTTTGGTTTCATTCTGTCCAACATTCCACACTTATGCCTGCTATGCTAAAGGAGACGTGGACCTACTGATTATAGTGGAATCCGAACCATTTTGGTCGTTCAACTAATATTCACCAGTTTATATCATTTTTCTAATATATATCCGAATAATCCGTTTGGTATTCTCTGCTCATCAGTACTATTAGGCATGTATTTCAAGACGAGCAGTCTGTTCCATCGCACTTTGAAATAGGTATAGGCCTAACTTGTTGCATGCTGCTATTCCATTTTTCACTACAGTACTTTCAATTTAATTAACGATTTATCTCACTGGTCTCAAGATCTGATTGGTATAGAGGCTATTGCAGATCAAGAGACTACTACTGCATTAGTTAAAATCCTGTAAGTGCTCGCACGACTGCATTTTATAACACAAGTTTTACTTGCACAGTTTTTATATGTTCCTGTGAGCGAGAGATCTCTTAACTCTGAAGTGAAAACAGATATATAAACTTTGGTTACGGAAATGGATTCAGGAGTAAATCCCAGTGCTATTTAATGCCCAACGTGACCCTCTTGCCATTTATCATATTTGACCGCGATTCAATATGGCGCCTTACAAGATGGCGATCATGCACTGAAAGTACTCCCACATATAGATGCTCTACCTTGGTTTACAATACTGAAGTCAGATCTATCAAAAGCTTTTTCATTTTTGTGCCAAAAGGGTATTCTTGGACATTGTCTACTGGATTTCAAGACGGTGTCGGTGTAGCAGCTCAACGAAGCATTTGCGCATCGAGTGACTATTACAACGTCACTTAGCAACTCGAATTGAATCTTGTCACAAATTTTCATCCAAATTCAACTCTCACGGTTTATGGACCTTCCTCGTTAGTGAAGTTTCACGCAGTCATAAATTGAACTTACTTTGGAGTATAATTTGAGATTGTCGGCAAAATTAAAAACTTGAGAAGTTTTAATGCACAAAGAAATATCGTTAATAACAAGAAGAAACAACAAGGGACCTAGATTAGATCCTTGAAGGACTCCCGATATAGTATTGAACTTGAAAATTGCTGGTGACGTAAAACATCGTCTAGGCCTAGGGTTATTCAACTGGAACTCTCTCCAGCCCTCTGTGAGAAGAGATTTTTTTTTTAAATCTTGGAATGTAATACTTGTATCGTTATTTGTATATCTATGCTATTACTATGTTGGTCTGTATCTGGTTTAAAATAAGCAAGAATAGCACTCGATTTCAATAATTCAAAACCTGTTTTCATTAGCTTTTATGTTTTAACTACAAAAGCCATTCACTTTTTAAAAAATGATATAATAACTTTTTTTATCTTGCATTATCTTGATCTTACATTCCATATTTAAATCTAGGAATACAGAATAAACTCTGGTTGTTTTTCATAACACCCTGGGGGGGGGGGGAGCGCCTTGGAACAGTTATCTTTATTTTGAAACCAGACATTCCTGTTTGGACGGCAGTCTTTATATGACAGCCCATTTCAAGTTGAGATTCCAGTAATTGAATCCAATACATTCATTGCACGCTCAGAAAATTTACTGCTAGCTATAATCACTTATGACACAGAACACAATCGAGAGATTAAGTAGGTTATAGAAGAATTTTAAAAGTAAGATAATGCTCCTCTGGGAAACATGATTAACCAGTTCGTGCCACTAAGAGTCAGTGGCGGATCCAGGGAGGGTCAATCGCCCCACCCAGAAGAGGAAACTTTCTTATTTTATATATATAAAACCCATCCCAGAGTTTGGAGCTCTTAAAAGTAGCTCTAAGTAGCCGTATTACAACCCACCGTCCTGGATCCGCCCCTGCTAAGAGAAACTTTGAAGTTGAAGATTATTCTAAAATTATTTAGTGAAACTACTTGCTAGTTATATCCTCCCATAATGTTACGGGAAGTATGTGGTAATGATATTGAATCTATAATACATTTCGATACAAGATCTTCAGGAACATCATAAATTTTCCCTATCTCACTCAAGCAGATGAGAAATTTGTAAAACTTGTTACCAAGGCTTTAACCACTGTTAATAGGTTTCCGTAAGAAAATTTCCTCCAACTGACTCAAAATTTTCCCTAGTTTGTTGAGATTCCAATTTCTACGATAGAAGTTATGTAATAAAGATTAATTTAGCTATTAAGGGAAGTGTCAACCTCATTTGATTTATTCATTTCCTTTTTGCTTCTATTTTTTAAAAATTTTATCCTTCATTTTTTTCTTCAAAATATACACACAAGTACACTCAGCCAGCAATGGGTGCAGATTATGATACTTTCAACAACAGACACACACACGCGAACAAACTATCGCTAATGTATTGGTTTATTTCTAAAAAGCAATGAAAAATTTAAGCATTTATATCGGTCAATCAAGTTGGCATGATAATTTCCCTTGATTTTCAATGTTTTATCGAAAAATTCCCTTTTTTGCTAAATTAACCCACGAAATTTCCCTAAATTCGACAAATTTCCCTTAAACTACGAACACTGGCCTCAACTGAAGTATTTAGACACGAAGAAACAAACTTGGGGGGAACGGTAGGAATAGTTCCATCTTAGTATACAGTAAATTTTCGTTTCTAAAAAGTCAATTTTTGTGCACACTTTTCGCTTATGATTTAGGTATTTTTAACCTCTCCATAAATTCAAACACCACCCAAGTTTGTTTAGTCAATAAAAAGACGTTACAAATACAATCAAGGTTTTTATAGTGCAAAGAAAAGAGTGAAAGAGGCTACAATAAAACAAGAAATGTCAAATTTATGAAACTTTATCATACTTCCAGCACCTCAAAACATGCTCCGAATACTCTCAAATTTTATTTTTTCTTCTTTTACAGATCAAAAAGGAATTTAACCGCTCTATTAAAAATAGAAACAAAAAGTTCGCATTTCTTTCGTTCCACTATTATGTTCAGTAAATATACATGGTTTTCTCTGTGAATTCACATAACGCAGATGTATTGTGAAAGTATTCATCATCCAACAATGCACAGTCGTGTTTCATTCCTGGTAGAGTCCAGCTACTGACACACGCTTTTCTGATTACAGTTTTCATGAAACCACATGTTGCATTCCACACATCGAACCCAAGGTTTTTTGTCTTGTTGTTGATATTAAAATTCCCTACAATCGTTATAAAAATTGCTTTTCTAATGGTACTTCTTCTTTATAATAGGCCAATTTTCACACATAACTTCATTGACGGACGCCTCTTACGATGGTCTTCTAGCTATATCCATGATTTGCTTTGAAGTTCGTGATTTACCTTTGGAAGATTATCTAAACTCTACCAACAGAATAGCTGTTTTGTTGTTAAATGATAGTCTGTAAAACTTTGGACGCTGAATCGTTAGTATTGACAAAATCTCAGCCATACTCTTTCGATATGGGAAGTTACCATTGTGAGGTTGTAATGATCTCTGACGTTCATCATGGTGTATAGGATTCTGGGCTGGGACTCATCTGTCAGAAATGGACGTTTATCTACTTCTGAAGGGAAATCTGTGGAATCTGTAAGTTCTCTATCAGCTACAGATTTGTTAACATCAGCAAATGAAGTTCCCGGGAACACGTTTGGATCATAGCGACTGATTTTATTTGATTTAAACCCAGAAATGCCGTTTTCAGAAGCTGGAGATTGTTTTTTTCCTTTTTTAAAAAAAATTCCAGATACATACATCGAAATGTGCCTGCGATTTAATTCCAGGCTACTTCGAGAGGTTTGAGCCAGCTCACATCAAGTGGCTACAGTTTGTAACTGCAACGGGAGGGTGGCGACATTGCTAACGAGTGTATATGACACTATTGTCTGCATTACACAATTTTAGTTATTCATTACTGTACCCACAGTAATGAAAGGAAACATATCTTCTTTTTCACTTGCAATGACCTAAAATTTTACGTGACGACAATATATTTGGAGAATTATGTGTATGAAGCAGAACAGGGAAGTACTTACCAAACTGTTTCTGTTAAAATTGAGGATGTGTTTCATTCTTCAAAATATACATCGTATCTTCTTCCACGAATTCTCAGGCGAACTGACGGAAAGAGAATTTCCCGAAAACGCGTCAACGTGCTAACAGAACCAAACTCCACGAAAAGGTTAGTACCTTAGATGTTGGGAGGGCGCTACAGAAATTAGTCGGTATAGTGTTATTTACAGCTATGAATGTCTGTCTTAGAGATGTTTCATATTATGTGGGGAACCATATATGATTTTAACTATGATAGAAGATATAAAGTTGAAATAAAGATACTTCAAACAAAAGCCTGAAGTACATGATTTTTATTTTCATTTAACATTTATAAGAATTAATATCATGAAAACAACCTGACCTTAGAAAAATAAAATCGTTAGAATCAATCTTGAAACAAACTAAAATTTTCAATTTTCAACCTTCAGTGAACTATTCTTAATTTTTTTGGGGGGGAGCAGGAAGAAAATTGAAAAATCTCCTTCTAGAATCTTATACAAATCTTAGGTTTAAAATTTGGTTGAGATACGTTGAATGGTATAGCCTCTAGGTGAGTATACATCTGAACGAAAGGGCGAACAGGAATAGCCAATTGCAGAATAAGTTAAATTAGATTCTGAATTCTCTATTCCTCTTGTGTCTATAATGACAATTTTGTTGATAGTAATCAGTATGTCTCTTTCTGAATTCATCGAAAATAAAGATTCCGGATATTCGTCAGTAAGCCATAAACAAAGACTGATTTTTACGTATTAAGCTTCGCGAAAGATCGCTCACATAATATTTGTTTTACAGGCAATATGAGAACGTGTTTATAAACTGTGAATAATTCTGCGTAGAATATTAAGTTCACATTATTTTCCAGAATCATATCGAAGGAACACTTGAAACACAAATTGCACTTGACGACTATTGAGCATTTTATAGGTTTAAAGAAGTCCTCGGTTTTCTTTTCCCCCAGAAGTTGGGAGTGATTCTGCGAAATCTTCTATTAGTTGGTCTTCTCGAACCTAAAGAAAAAGTATTAGAAAATTGCTACCAGGAAAGTATTAGCGTTAGTATTTTTGGAGACGCATAAGACGTTCTCAACGATATCCTGTCTAAAGGACAGCTATTAATGCAGATTATTTACTCACAAGGAAAGGGTCCAAATGGATGAATCGAGTTGCCGGATGACGCATAGTGTGCCTGATAGAGGATGTGAAAAGATGTATATGTACAAAGTTATAAGAAACGGAGGGGGTTATTGAAGTACATCAAATAAACTGTTGAATCGTGAGAGTAATGAAAGATAGACAATGCAAACGATGGTATTTTGAAAAACCTTACATAAATTTTTTACAAAATAATTAAGTTATTACAAAATAAATAGAAACATTATTTAAAAAGTAGTAAACAAGAAACATAGACAGCATGGTAAGTCATCAATTACCGTTGAGTTCATTTTTCTAGTCGCTGCCTTTACCTAGATTTTTTAGTAATTCAAATTCTGGTTACACTGTAATTTCTATGGATAGCAACACTGAAAATTCTTCCGATTCGTATTTTCGAGTGTAGAATAACATTATCTATTATTGTGGTAAATTACATCTTATTACCTCTTTCCACTTACGAAATACGAGCAAAAGAAAACATATTAGTTTTTCAAAAATATTTAGTAGTCTGCCCCCTTAAGTGATCGTTATTAGTACTTATTTGGAAGATTTAGGATCATCCTTATAGTTATTTACGAAAATCTAGTAGATTGATACCCGTATGTTGAAAGTTTGCATTATCATGAAAACACATGTAAGTTAAACATATCTACAAGCTAAGAAAACAGTGAAATTTGATATATCAAATAAGTAGAACTTGATTCATCCATTTGGACCCTATACTTGTCAGTCTTGTTGTAGTACCTGTGGCAACAGATTCAGTTGAAGGGGGCTGGCGAACTGGAACGTGCTGTTCTTTTCCTTCATGACAACGCGTGCTGCCATACTACTCGTCAGGTCAGCTGCGTACCTTAGCTTATTGGCGCCCAGGGCGGAGTGCAATTTTGCCGCTCACAAAAGTCGTGGTTTACAGCCCTTGCCAGTCACAATCTTAATGCTACCTACTAAATTAGTTATCAGTTAAGGCAAGAAAAGGTCGCTATATACAGTAAGTAAATGCATTTACTTATTTATTTATTTGACATACCGAAGTTCCTTGAAGCTGTACTTAACAAACGTAAAGTTTACATCACTATTAACGAGTTTTACGCGGTTATATATATATATATATATATATATATATATATATATATATATATATATAGCAGAAAGCTCCTAAATCATCACATCTTTTTGCCAATTCTCTTTCAATCGTCAAAATTGTCTAACTACAACAAGTAATTCCTAATTAGCTTTAACTTAGATAAGCTATGTGTACAGCTGGTAACGCTAATTCTAATCACCAAAACAATCCTATTATTATGGCAACATTTCAAACATTTTGAGGTTAAATTGTTGGATAGATCGTAAAATTTCAAGAGAAAACTTGTTCATAATGTTTCCTTGTTGTTCTGATTTGTCAATAAAGGTTTGCAAATGTTACCTTTCCTGTTCCAACTCTTCTTGTTCTGTTCTCTTTTGTTGTGTGAACTCTTCCTGTTCTAACGTGATCACTTACATTATCCAGTTTGCACTTGAAAACAAAATTGACTATCCAGTTCATGGAGTTGCTGGAATAATGTAGAAAATCTCTTTGAGTTGATTTTAAATTTAACATCCCTCTCAGCAGCGAGGCTATATGAGACTGGCCTACTGATTAACGTGGAATCCGAACCACATGAGCTCCTGCCAGGAATCGAACCGAAGTCTCCCACTTCAAAAGGCGCGTACACTAACCGCTTAGCCACAAAGGAGCTCAGCAAATCTCTTTGAGTGGTCTTATCCAGGGAAATAAACATCTGTCTTCTAAGTACCTGCTCATGTCAGAATTTAGCATCTCCGGATCCATCACTTTGAATTCTCTACTTCTTTTCTGTTCGGCGTGGCCTAATCTGAATGCCCAGCTTCTCGCAAAGATTCTTCGCATACGTACTTGAGTTCGTCGTCAATAAGGTTAATTTTGTTCTTCAGTAAGAAAGACTTTAGTGCACGGACAATTGGCTCTAGAGCAGTTAAGTAAGACTAGTGCACGGACATTTGGCACTAGACCAGTTAAGAAATACTAGTGCACGGACATTTGGCTCTACTGCAGTTAAGAAATACTCTGGTGCACCGATATTTGGCATTAGAGCAGTTAAGAAAGACCCTAGTGCACAGAAATTTGGCTCTAGAGCAGTTAAGAAATACTCTAGTGCAATATTTGGCTCTAGAGCAGTTAATACTCTAGTGCACTGATATTTGACTCTAGAGCAGTTAAGTAATACTCTAGTGCACTGATACTTGGCTCTAGAACAGTTAAGTAATATTCTAGTGCACTGATACTTGGCTCTAGAACAGTTAAGACTCTATGGCTCTAGAGCAGTTAAGAAACACTCTATTGCACGGACATTTGACTCTAGAGCAGTTGGGTCATTCCATGTCAAATCACCTAATTTTACAACATGACCGTGCTTCAATGTCTCAAATTCTCTTCAATTTTTTTCATACATTAATACCAATGAAATTACGCTAAATTAATTTTTTCCGATATTTTGGATGAGAAATGGGCCAGGCAGAATATTTTGAAAAATGTGAATTTTGCTTCAATTTCACTTTTAGACACACATGGAACTAAAATTATCATAACGTCCTTATTTTTGAAGTTATTGGACTAATCCAGGTGTCAAATCAAAGCTTAATATTTGCTCTTTCAATAGATTTTAAGTAACCTTGCAAAAAGTTACACTGTCAAACATTAATGGCCATACAAAGCAAATTTTAGGGTTTATCACAAATTGTGAAGTTGCTAAAAAGTTTTGAAGCAACTATGAAACTTTTTTGTACATTCATCTTAACACGTACATGGTATGGTTAAGAAATAAAGAGGATGTTTTTTTGTATTTTTGTAATTATTATTTTTTATGTACGGATATATACAGTTTTATGTTTAGTTATAAATGTGTCATTGCTCGTAAGTTACAACTATGAAACTTTTGAAACTTTTTAATAGAATCATATTAGCACATACATGATATGGTTAAAATAAAAAAAAGGGTGCTTCTGGTATTTTTGTATTCATTATTTTATTTTTTTTTTATTTTTTATTTATTTATTTATTTATTTTTGGTATTTTACATGAATGGAAATATACAGTTTTAAGTTTTGTTACAAATTGTGTCATTGCTCGTAAGTTATAACTATGAACTTTTGAAACTCTATTAAACTCTATAAACTTTTGAAACTCTATTAAAAGAATTATCTTAGCACCTAAATGATATGGTTAAAAAGCAAAAAGGATGCTTTTGGTATTTTATTTATTTATTTATTTATTTTATTTTACGTGTACGGAAATAAACAGTTTTAAGTTTTGTTACAAATTGTGTCATTGCTCATAAGTTATAATTATGACACTCTTGAAGCTTCTTTTTATAGAATCATTTTATCACACACATGATATGATTAAAAAATATAAAGAGTGCTTTTGGTACTTTTGCAATTATTATTATTATTATTATTATTATTATTATTATTATTATTATTATTATTATTATTATTATTATTATTATTATTATTATTACTATTTGTGTTTTAAATGTACAGAAATATACAGACTTACTGTTGTTAACAGATTATGCCTTTCCTGCGAAGTAGAGATTTCCAATTCCAGAATTTTTACTTTCCGGATTCCGGAAAGTAAAATCGGAAGAATTTCGGAATTCGGAAAAATTCCGATTTCGGAAAAAATCTGGAATTCGGAAAAATTCCGGAAAATGAAATTTTCGATTTCGGAAAACTTGTGCCCATCCCTACTCTGAAGTGACAACTGTCACACTTTAAAATTTTTTCAAATAATCATCTTAATAAATATTAGGTATGCTTAAAAATAGAGCTGGTGTAATGTGTAGATTCGGTATTAGCATAATATTATATTTTTGTACTTTAACTATGACTTTCAACTTTCTCCCAATTGTACCACACTTACAACTATCAAACTTTTGTAACTTTTTATAGGATTAGTTTGCAAATACTTGGTATTAAATAACAAAAAAGGGATAGTTTTTTGTAATAATCTTGTGATTTTGTGAATGGAAAATATAGGCCAAGCAATGTAAGAGGTTGAGTGATTATTACAAACCCTATCAACAGAAATAAGAAACAATAAACTAATGTATATAGAGGAAAACAATAAACATACATACCAGTAATATTTCTTAGAATTACATAGATTTACATACGAAATGTTGTGTCCTATTTTTTAAAACTCATTCTTTTCATTGATGAAATAATGTCCTCTTTTAATTTTGCTTTCAGTTTTGTAAGTCCGGGCTGATTGGCTTGTAAGAGATGGAACAGGAACTTCCCATATGATATTTTCAAAAGGTATCCAACAAAAGTCTTCATTTTCTGGCCAGTAGAATATAGAAGGCCCAGAGCGATTCATGAATTGCAGTCTGATGTACAAAAATAATAATTACAAAAATACCAAAAGCGCAATTTTATTTCTTTAACCATATCATGTATGTGCTAAAATGATTCTATTTTAATAGTTTCAAAAGGTTCATAATTGTAACTTATGAGCAATGACACAATTTATAACTAAACTTAAAACTGTATATTTCCGTACATAAAAAATAATAATTACAAAAATACAAAAAACACCCTCTCTATTTTTTAACCATACCATGTACGTGTTAAGATGAATGTACAAAAAAGTTTCAAAAGTTTCATAGCTATAACTTTGAGCAATGGCACAATTTGTAAAAAAAAACCTAAAATTTGATTTGTATGGCCATTAATGTTTGACAGTGTAACCTTTTGTAAGGTTACTTAAGATCTACTGAAAAAGCAAAAATTAAACTTTCATTTGACACCTTGATGAGCCCAATAACTTCAAAAATAAGAAAGTTATGGTAATTTTAGTTCCATGATGCTGTGTGCCGGAAAGTGAAATTGAAGCAAAATTCACATTTTTTCAAAAAAAAAATTCTGCCTGGCCCATTTCTCATCCAAAAAATCGGAAAAAATTAATTTAGCATAATTTCATTGATATTAATGAAAAATTTTGAAGAGCATCTGAAACACAGCACAGATGCACAGATGCACAGTGCTCTAGGTGATTTTACATGGAATGACCCAGTTAAGAAACTCTACAGTATGGATATTTAGCTCTAGAGCAGTTAAGAGATACTCTATTGCAAGGACATTTAGCTCTAGAGCAGTTAAGAAAGTCTCTAGGTTCTGGACATTTGGCTCTAGAGCAGTTAAGAAAGTCTCTAGGTCCTGGACATTTGACTCTAGAGCACTTAAGAAAGACTCTCGTGCATAGACATTTAGCTATGGAGCAGTTAAGAAATACTCTGAGGCATTGACATTTAGCTCTAGAGCAGTTAAGAAAGACTCTAGGGTACGAACATTTGGCTCTGAAGCAGTTAAGAAAGACTCTAGTACACCGACATTTGGCTCTAGAGCAGTTAAGAAATACTCTTGTGCACTGATATTTGGCTCTAGAGCAGTTAAGAAATACTCTTGTGCACTGATATTTGGCTCTAGAGCAGTTAAGAAATACTCTTGTGCACTGATATTTGGCTCTAGAGCAGTTAAGAAATACTCTTGTGCACTGATATTTGGCTCTAGAGCAGTTAAGAAATACTCTTGTGCACTGATATTTGGCTCTAGAGCAGTTAAGAAATACTCTTGTGCACTGATATTTGGCTCTAGAGCAGTTAAGAAATACTCTTGTGCACTGATATTTGGCTCTAGAGCAGTTAAGAAATACTCTAGTATACCGAAATTTGGTTCTAGAGCAGTTAAGAAAAACTAGAGCAGTACAACGGAACGTAAAAGTAGATATTTTATTTCCTTTACAGAATCGAGTGAATTCAA
This sequence comes from Thermobia domestica, assembly GCF_964235325.1. Lineage (NCBI taxonomy): Eukaryota > Metazoa > Arthropoda > Insecta > Zygentoma > Lepismatidae > Thermobia > Thermobia domestica. The sequence goes on along the minus strand of NC_137454.1, from coordinate 45,233,334 downwards.
TTGAGGAGATATGTTGAATACGGTTCTCAACATCAATTCGACGGTACTTTGCAGCTACCTCATACCCCAAAAACAAAATATAACTTTACAGAAGAACAAAAAGTATGAAAAAGTCGCTGATCTCTAATATCCAACTTTTTTAAACGTTTCTTTTCTTCTCCTGTAAAGTTGTGTTTATTTATTTATTTATTTATTTATTTATTCACTAAGTTTTATGCAGCACAAGGCCATTTGGCTGAAACTGAACAACAACATAAGAAAAAAAGTAACAAATAGAAAAATAAAGAAGGTTCAATTTTTAATTTACAATATTCTCTTCAACTGAGTTCTGAAGTTTCGTTCAGAAGTAAAAATGTTGACATCTTTTGAAACTGTATTGTAATCTTGTGCTAGTCTGTAAAACAGGGAGCACTGAACAACTGATAACCTAAGAGTCTTATAAGTTACTAAATTTAGAAAACGAGTTCGCCTCGGAGGAACACGAATGTTAATCTGCGATAATAAGGATTCGGAATCAATTTTACCATTGAAAATCGTATATAAGTAAAGTAAGTCAGGAGCGCAACGTCGCTTGACATGGGTACTTAAGTTCATTAAATACATTAGTTGCTGTCTCGAGTGATCACGTAACTCGGGAATTCTAAATTTAACTATGGGCGAGAAAAAAAGTTTTAAACCGAGTGAATGCGAGATAAATTAGTAGGTACTGCCATATTCCATACAGGTGAACAATATTCAATAATCGGGGAGATGAGTCTTATAAAACATCGTAAGGGAAGGGATACTTTGTATTTCCGGAAACCTAAAAAGTAGACCAAGTAGTTTATAGCTCTGGGTGAGGTCGATATGATGTGATCCGCGATTGACAGTTTTTTTTTTTTTTTTTTTTATACGAGGTACCGTCGAATTGTTTTTCTCTTTTTAAAATAATTTAAATTCTTTGTGCTGAGTGAAGTAAAAGTTGCATTAAATAATTCTGTGTATATATAAGACAATTTAAAATGGTCGATTTTTAAAAATCATTCCAGCCGTTTGTTTTCCACGCTAATAAGGCGCTCTATGTTAAATGAAAACGCAACGTTGTCAGACCAGTTTGCTCTTCCCTTGGCATTCACCATACCAACAAAACAGCATTGTTGGTAAACACACCTGAGATATTCAAGGTTCCCCTCACATAACAATGTTCATGTTCCCTATGTCATGTTTGCGTTCCCTTAGGATTCCGTTCGACCCAATGTGGAACTCGAATGCCTGATGTAATTGGAAGAAAATTCCAACATTTTAGATTGACATGCATCTATTACCAACAACTTTCTTCTTTTTCCATTTTTTCACATCTTCTACTCATAACGGAGTTAACCTATGACCCTAGCCTTTTGATACACCCTGTATATTGAATATATGATTAAACAATGACACCTAATATCAGAATTTAATGAATGCTTTCAAGGTAAAACATCATTAGAGTTCCCAGAGTCAGGGGATGATTTTACAACGACAGAGGAGGTGCAAAGCCAGTTTCACCGCCATTGCGGATGTGATTTCCTTGTTTTAGAACTCGTGCCGCCACTGTTACCGTGTATCACACACACTTTTTTTTTTTTTTTTTTTTTTTTGCTTCTCATGCTCAGGGAAGCTACGCCACTGCTTCTTCGTTTAGAAGACCGTGATTATAGACTTATCATTAAAATTATTAAATTTTTGGACAAATCAACTCCTTAAAAATTAAAATCAAATATTCAACAACCCTCGCACTTACGAAGGAAAACAAAGGACTCGATTCGACCTTTGAAGGTATGCAAACATGTTAATCTAAAGAGCGCAATAGAAAAAAAAAACAAAACAAAGACAGCATGTACGTTAAGTCAACATTTTGTGATTACAATCAACCACAAACTGAATGTACGATTTTTCCTGTATCTTTTAAAGATAACATTCAAAGATAAAGTTTATCTTGTAACGTCAAATGTGAGCCTTTATGGATTACAGCAAAGGATTGTGCAGTAAACTTCTCAGAAGTTAGCCTAGTTCTGTTGGCAGTGATCAATACAAGTGGCAGGTAAAATATATATATTTATTGTTATTATTACTGTGTTATTATTCTTGCTTTTTCTGAGGATAATTTGGTATTTGTCTTTTGTTAATTGTAAACAAATGACTAGCGAAACTTGATTTGGAATAGATTAAAGAAAAACGTGTTATGTGTATATACAAACCTAGAAACATTATTAAGAATCAGATTACCTTAGAATTTAGCAATTAAGAATAAAACCAGCTTTAATTTGTTAAAAAGCATAGATGGAGCAAAGAATGTTTGGGTGATACTACCATTTCGTACACCAAAACATATGCTTATGTACTCAATTTAATGCAAAAAAGTTTTTATTATTATTATTATTATTATTATTATTATTATTATTATTATTATTATTATTATTATTATTATTATTATTATTATTATTATTATTTGATTTGTTGGGGGGCAGGGCAGCTTTGGGGGGAGGTTCAATACTACAAGCCACTAAGTCTATGTGGTATTGAACGAGTATTATTCGGTATCTGATAAGTATTCCACCTATGTTTCCAGAAAAAACGATTGAACTAGATTCTTTTTATAAGAGGAGTACAGATGAAGTGTTCATGCAACATTAATCATTTCCCTGTTAAACAATTATAATTCTATTGAGAAAGTGTACAAATGCATGTTGAGTTAAGAAGTTTCGGTAAAGTTTCAGATCCGGTGCACCCCCCTTGTCGTAAGTGCCCCCCCCCCTCTGATACACCATATTCCACAGGATATACCTTCATTCCATTCTGGTCGTGAATGTTTCCCTTCAAGATATTACCATATTAACAGGAATTTTATTATGAAATTAAATTAAATCTAAAGTTTTACGTTCTAAAATTAAAGTTTTACGTTCCACGATTATGCCGGCTAGGCTAAAGGAAATAGTGAGAAATTAATGAAATGGTGGAATGAAAAAAAGTAAGATGAAACGGGAGAACTCCGAGAAAACTCACGCACAAGGTGTTTGTAAAGGAGGTTCACTTTGTGCGAGCTGGGACCGAACCAACGATCTCAAGCACCAGAGGTGAACGCTCTACTACTGGGCCACAGCGGCCCAGAAATTTCATTATGTAACTACGTATAAAAAGTAGTTTATACAAATTTGCATTTATGGATCGCAATGGCGGTTCGGTCACCTTCAGCTTGCGCCAAGTGGGTTTTATGGTAGAGAAATGCCATGTGTAGAATTTCTGGTATTCTTCCTTTCCCTCCCACTTTCATCATTCTGCTATTATTATCCATTTCATCTTCAGTCTGCCTTAGCTTTGGTGCATAATCGTGGAACGTTAAATTATAAGTACACTTTGCTTTTATATATATATATATATATATATATATATATATATATATATATATATATATATATATATATGGTGTGGTCCAGAAGTGGGCGTACCTCCCTTTATTTAGTTTCAACAGTATAGTGTTAGTTATGGTAGAATGTCTACGCAGACTTGTTCGGAATATGTCGGCCATACATATTACTTTAGAACAGGGATGCAAATAACCACTGGCCCGGGGCGAGTGATTCATCGGTGCGAACGAGTATTTAACATCGTACCAAAGGTAAATGATTCCTATTGTGGAATCTGAGCTAGTAGCTTTTTTCCTTGGGCTGTAAAATTTTGTTGCTTATTTGCATCCCTGCTTTAGAAAGCCATACATGGGAAATTCTAATACTTTGCTCTCATCGGCCAAAGAAAATCCACATTCTTTTAATTTAGTTCTAACTAAAGGTAAGAGAGAAGGCCTTTTCAAAGAAAAGTGATAGGCCAGGAATTTTTGAATAAGACTATATATATATAGGATTTGAAATGAAATGAAATTTTTTAGTTTATGTCCCACGGTTATGCCGGTTAGGGTAAAGGAGACGGTGATGATGATAGATGAATGAAATGGTGGAATGAAGAAAGTGGGAGGAAACGGGAGAACCCCAAGAAAACCCACGGTGTTTGTCAACCTATATATAGGACTTGTGACTTAAAGTACCATAAAGGATTGTATGGGGGATGGGGAATTCGACGTGGAAGGGGAACTCGACGTGACATTTTGAATTACTATAATGAGATGTCTTTATCTTGAAATCCCTTAAGGCAGGGATGCAAATAACCACTTGCCCGTGGTGAGTGGTTCATCCGTGTGGGCAAGTATTTAATATCATACCAAAGATAAGTAAATGATTTCTAGTGTCGAATGTGGGCTAGTAGCTTTTTTCTTGGGCTAGTAAAATTTTGTTGCTTATTTGCATCCTTGCCTTAAGGCTTAAACAATTAAATTTGGTATTCATTTAAAACAATTAAACATGAAATTCAGAGACTTTTATATTTGACTTGGAAGAGAAGAAAAAGGTAGGAAGAAAAAGACCTGCAATAATAATAATAATAATAATAATAATAATAATAATAATAATAATAATAATAATAATAATAATAATAATAATAATAATAATGACAGTCTCTTTTGCATTTGCTAGAAGAAAGTATTATTTATTTATTTATTTATATACTGTATATTATTTAAATAAGCTGTTAATTACCAGATGCCTCTTGCCCGTGCTTTTTTATATTATTGAATTTCGTAACGTATGATGGTGAAAAATTTAAAAATTGTTTTTAGTAAGTATTTTTGTTTTTATTTTTTTTTTTAGGAAAGTTTATCACGTTACGAGATGTTTGTTTTGGAAAAAGCAACGGGCCGAAAAGCTTATGTAAAGGTTACCTAGCTGTTGTTGTTTTTGATGAAAAAGTTTGTTTTTTTATTTATACAACCTTGACCATGTTGTTACTTTTAATTATTGTGTATGAAAATGTACACTAAAATATAATTTTAATTTAAAAAAAAACTTATGTATTTCCAGGTGCCGAGTATTATATAACAATATAGTGTAAAGTTAACTTACAGTTTAAAAATTTTCTTATTTTTTCTGCAGAAGACCATGGAAGATTTTCAGGTAGTGAAAATGCGGCCCAAATGCAAAAACGCACAACCTAAACTCAAGAGAAATTCTGGAGCATTTAAAAGACGTAGTACACCAGGTAATGACTCGTCTTTCTCTATATTATTATACATTATTATTATTATTAATACCATTATGACTTATGCATAATACCATTATGATCAAATTACACTAGATAAAAATACTACTTTTTAAAAAAAATAGTTTAAAAGTAAGCATACAGCAAGTTTCCAATAAGTTGGTAGATTTTCTAGGTCAGGGTGTACTAGCTATTTCATAGTGCAGATATCTATTTCACGTTCAACCTCGTGACATTCAAGCTTGAACGCCGAAGATAATTAAAATATAAAACCTTTATAATCGAAGATACTTTTATCTGATTTCCTCGTCTCAAATTTCCTCAAGTTATAACTTTTGTCTGGGATTATTCCCTTCATTTTTTCTTTACACCAAGTGGGCTAAAAATGTATATTTAAGAGGCATATATTTTAATAATAGTGCATGTGACTTGTGATCAGATCAAAAAGAGTACTGTAACTTGGAACTTTACATGGGAGGGAAGCAAGCATTAATACTTGGATCCTCTGGGAAAATATGAAATACGTAATCCCCGCCCTAGAATTTAAAAGCTTCATAAGCACTTTTATTACTTCTGTGGAACCCAGTAGGCGTTTAAATGAAGTAAATGGCAGATTATATTTCAGCTTCATCTTAGGGAAATAACATTCCGTTCGTATGATGGGGCAGCAGTAGCATCTTAAATCATTTGCAGTTGTTTTGGAAATTGTATGATGAACCCGTTCCATTCGTCTTTAGTAATTGAGGGGACAATATTTGACACAACTTAAAGCCTTAACAAATATAATATATTGTTTGTTGAGGACGGAATAACTGGAGGGAGTTGTTCCTTGTCTCCACGGCACGAGTACAAACGAATAATCCAATGGAGACCAAAGAAAGAAAATAATGTACTATAAAACAATTTTCGAAGAAAACATTACTAAAAAGACAGATGGGGCAAGGAAGGACAACTAAGACACCAGAGATGGAATGGGTCTGTGAGTCGTGGGTGGTCAAGTGGGTCAAGATTTGTGAGTGGGTCAGTGAGTCGTGGGTCAATAGGACGATTTCTGCGACCCACCACCCACCGTGACCTACTCTGGCCTCACTGACCCACTAGGTATAGAAAGCGTCCAGACGATAGTCAGTCGGGAGACTTTGAATTTAGCACAATGAAGCCGTCATAAAGTTTGTGGTCTCTTTGGAAGAAGAAAAAGCTAAACGTTGTCATAGGTAGTGCTTTCCTTTCTCTTGCCCCCTTTTCTCTAGGACTAGCTCGGGAGAGTAATGCTCCCGGAAGTAGAAACGAGAAACACAGTTCTAATTGGTTGGCGTTATCCACTTCTTGCCACGTTGCATTAAAATAGCAAAAATCAAACACTTACTACTGTCGGCCTTCGTGGCCGAGTGGGCTAGCGCTATATGCTAGTAATAAAATTCTCTTTTGGCGTGAGTTCAAACCCGGCCCGAGGAAGTTTTTTTTTTTTTTTACATTTTTATAACACTTATTAAATTAAAATATGAAAATAATACTTTAAAAAGTTATTTATTTACTTTTGTGCAGATAAATAGTTGTAGTACTTATGTCCTTGTACTCCATGATATAGGGCTCGTTTTGTTCCCCTTGTACTTCATGATATAAATTTTGAGACCAACTTAAAACAACTGGCTAGGATAGCGCGTAAAACAGCTGGCTAGAGTAGCGCGCGGGAAAACGTACTTCCGGAAGTATTACTCTCCCGAGCGGGTCGTTTTTCTCTCTCTCCCTCTCTTTCTCTTCCATCCATGTTTTTAACAGTGTGTGTGCTGGGAGGTGTGTGGGGGGGGGAGGTTGTGTCAAAGAAACAAAATCATTGACAAAGATTTGGCAGCAGTTTGTGTTCAGTTTATTGCCTGTCAGTTATTTTTCAAAGGAGAGGAAAAGCAAACAGGACAATATGAAAAGAAACCGCACACAGGGGCGGCGTAGCTTTGTGAGCAAGTGGTTGTCTTTAGACTGAGGCTACTATATAACTCACTCCGACCCACCGGTCGACTATGCTTAATGCATTGTAGACAGCATCTTCTGAATACTGGTCACTTTGTTTACGTTTTACTTTCAAGACCTCCATTTTCTACCTTTTTCATTTGTTTCTACTTGCTTACCTGAAATGACTATATCTAAGTGAGAAAAGAAGTTTAGGCACTTTTGGATATTGATATACTTCTAATTGTAATACTGTATTAGCGATAGGACTTACTACTTGGCTTTCAAGAGACAGTCGAATTTTACTTTTTTTTTTTTTTTTTTTTTTTTTACGTGGCCTACTTTACTTTTATTTGAGACTTTCAAATTTCATCCTATTTTCCACCGAAAAGTATCTGTAATTCAACAAGGAAATAATAATATGAGTCTTCCAGTTTCAAAACGGCTCTTCTCCATTTACAAAAAATCCCAGAAAACCGAGAAAAACTGTAGGATCGATGAGTTTTGTAGAACTGGAAATATTTGAAGTTTTCCACATGAACACACTGAAGTATTCCCAGTTCTCAAAAACATACAGGGCGGTATTCAGAGAGAATTCGTTAATGAAGGGTTAGTCATGGACTAGTTAGTGGCATACTAGCTCTATACTAAGGAATGTGTACTTTTTGGTATTCAGAGTCTACTTTGAATACAACTAAAAAGTTGATTTGGGTCCGCCTTATGCAGAGTCGTTTTGATCTATGATTAGCGACATACTAAAACTCTGACTACTGCATGAAACACATGTTAGTCGAACAGTTTAGTATGGCACTAATCACACTTCAGAATGACTCTGCATAAGGCCCATTTTGATTAACTAATATAACCTCAAGGGAACCGGATGAGAAAAATAAATGTGGCAACTACGGAAAAGTAGATGTGCGCATGCGTAGTCTGTAAACATGAAAATACATGAAATCCGAAATGTGTTGCACAGGCTAAACCGTGGCTAAAAGAGTACCCTCTGCTCTAGATTATTTAATCACATGTGATTAACTTCGTCAACTACTATGTCCTAATCAGAGACTCTGAATACACTTTTGATAACCATCCGTTAGTCAACCTTGTAGTATGGCGTTAATCAGACTTCAAAACGACTCTGCATAAGGCCCACAGATTCTACATTTTTTCTAAGTTTTGTGGGATTTTCTGTAAATGGCCAAGAAACATTTTGAAACTAGACGACTTGTATATAATTGAAATTCATCGTAATATGGCCCATGACAAACACGTCACCATCTTGTGACGTAAAGGTCGGTTCCACAGCTACTGTAACAGAGCGGTGCTTGAGCAATTAAGAGTATAAACTTAAACTCCGATAAGTGATATTTTCAGAGCCTTGTACTATTATAAGTGTAAACTCTTTAGTCAGTGGAGAGGAGAGCGTGGATCATGGGTCAGAGTTGATGACAATGGGTTTTGGTAGGTGGTGATATAGAGTGGATCATGGGTCCAGTGTGTCGTGGGTCGCGGTAGGTTGTGCATCATGGTGGGTGGTGGATCACCGAGTGGTGGTGGGTCAGTGGATCATGCGTCAAGCTTTCACTGACGCACGCCATCTCTGCAAGACACACTACAAAACAAGAAAAGAAACATCATAAATGGAGGAAATTCAATTGAAGCATACGAGGGCCACTAATTGTAATTTCCGAATTTGGGACACTAATGCTACACGGAATTTTTCAAAAACGACTCTTGGTTAGTATGGACATAAATAAGTTGTGCTACTTTCGCATTGCAAATTTCTCCAAGGAATCCTAAGTTAATTTAGGTTACAGGTTATCCCAAGGCGAAAAAAAAAATCCTGGAGCCTACTCAGTAACATTTTTTATATAATTAAAGATTAAGATGAGCTCCTCCGTGGCTAAACGGTTAGCGTACGCGCCTTTGGCGTGCGAGACCCGGGTTCGATTCCCGGCGGGAGCTCATGTGGTTCGGATTCCATGTTAATCAGTAGGTCCACGTCTCATATAGCCTCGCTGCTGAACGGGACGTTAAGCTCAAACTCAACTCAACTCAATTAAAGATAAAGATGTTATTTTAAAATGTGTTAGCCCCAGGGCCGGCTCTACCGTATGTGCAACACTTGCATTTTCGAGGGGCGGAAAAAATCTATCATAACTATATTATTTAAAATAAATATTTTGTTGGAAACAGATTTCATGATGATAGTAGTTAGATTTACTAAACTCGCCTCCTATTTGAATACTATATTAATAAATCATGGTTAGCTCGCATTAGTTTAAGGTCACATAGTCAGAGCTAAAGCAAATGGTGAAACAAATCCCAGCATGAATTGCTTGATCGTTGTCAAATACAATTACTCAATTCTCGAACAGTAGCGAACACTTGTCCCATTGAGTTAGTTGTTACGGTTTTGACATGAAAACTAATCTTGTCTTTGTCACAAACAAGTTTCTCATTATTGAAGGTAGAAACAAGTTTTTTTTAACAGGTGTAGAAGGAAAATCAAGAAATAAGATAAAAAAAGATAGTTGTACTGGAACTGCAAACTGATATATTGAGATTGATGAAGCTCGATATTGAATTCTATAAAATAAAAAAGGATTATTATCTTTCCTCTGCAGGTGTGTTTGCTTATCTTTCACCAATACAACAGATTATTATTTAGACAAAAACATACAACGAGATTGTATTTTTAGTGTTTAAACCTTTCTGAGTACTAGTGTTTTTACCTCCCCATTCGTTGTTCATGGTGGGGTAGCACAATTAAAATCATGGCATTTAACCCGTTAAGGACCAAGCATATATATTTTTAAAAAAGTTAAGAATTTCTTTCAAATTCCTTTCGTATTAACGACAAGCAGGAATTGCAGTTTGCAGTTTGACAGAATTCATAAGAATCAAGATGAAGCGGGAGCATGAAGGGCCCGTCCTCAAACATCACCAGAACAAAATTAAATTTATAATTAATACATGAGACAGCACTTTGAACAGGCAAAATATGTTTTCGCATTGAGATGAAACGTAACTTTATTTTCGGAGAACATACATTATTTTAATCTCTTTGACTCTTCTTTGAGCATATTAAATATATAAGAGACCTAAAAACGCAGTACAGTTTATGAAATCGTAACTTAAGTAGACTGTCCTCATTTGAGGACAGTGGATCAAACGGGTTAAGATTTGTTCTTTCTGGAGTAAGGGGTCGGCAAATTTCCTAGGGTCGGCTCTGGTTAGCCCATAAGCTTGTATGTACTTTCGTGAGTAAAACACATAAGATTAATGTTTTCTTTACAGGAAGCTATAGTACACCTTATTAATATGACTCATCAAAACAGATTTAGCTGCTGTCAATAGTATATAACTGTTGCCTGGTTGGTCAATATGGCCAGATACATAGTTTACTTAATTCGGAGACATAAGGAGAAACAAAATTATATTTGATATTCTGCCAGACAATAGTCTTGTACTTTAATTACATTTGTTATGATATTCAAGTGAAATCGTCCCAAGAAGGGGCTCACTACTCCAGGGGTAAAAGTGAGGGAGAACGCGGGAAGACGTTGTCCGTCTCGCTTCCATAAAATATCTATTGCATCCCCCTACTTCCTGATAAAAATATAATGGGCATAGATAGGCAAGGGGGACAGTGTGACGTCATGCGTCCCCCTACCTCTTCAAATTCATTTTTACCCCTACACTACCCTATTTTCCAAGAAACTTATAAATTATTTTTTTATATATAATTATTGGCAAATTGGATTCCAGATCAGAAGAGCCCGAATAAAAGGACGAGGACAGAAAATCCCGAATGAAAACGGCCTCGTGACAAAATGGTCCGAACCGAAAGGGCTACGGTCAAAAGAGCCCTGGTAAAAAACGGTCCCACGGCCAAAACTTCTGAGATCAAAGCAGGAGTGGAAATCAGGCAGACATGAGAGGCTGATATTCTCTTAGTAAGCTGCATTGTTAGTCCAAAAGAAGGAAGCATATCAGTGGTCGTTTGGTAAATGTGTTTATAAAATACAGTACTGTATCCACTATGAGTTTTTCAGTATTGTAGAATCAATCGTATTTTTTCCAGTTTTTTCTCCATCAATACACATACACCGTAAATAAATTTGTAGTTTGTGTGATATGTAGTGTGCTTGATTCAGCATACGATATTTCGTTCAACTGAGTGTCACTGGAGCAGCTTTGGTCGAAACGTCTCTTTTTGGTAAAGTAAATTTATTGAATACTGTTTGAAATTTTAACGATTAAAGAGATGCTATACAATTCACGGGCTCTAAAATAGTTATTTCATTTTAAGCGATTTTTTCATTATCTGACACGGTGGCTCAGTGGTAGAGGGTTCACCTCTGGTGCTTGGGGTCCCGGGTTCGAACCCAGCCCTGGACAAACACTGTGTGCGTGGGTTTTCTCGGGGTTCTCCTGTTTCCTCCCACTTTCTTCATTCCACCATTTCACTCATTACTCATAATCACCGTCTCCTTTAGCCTAACCGGCATAACCGCGGGACGTAAAACAAAGATTTCATTTTTTTTTTTCATTATCTGACCAGGTTCCGGGCCATGGTGAACGGTTAACATGGAGTTCACTGTATTACCTCTTCTTTCAAATGATAGTTTGTTGGCGTACACGGTCATCCTTAATTTTCTGGACATGTCCTACGTTTTAATCTTGCGTCCTATTGTTCGGATATAATGCCAAAATGCCATAAATGTATTTATCTATTTACTGTTTCACATTGTTAAACCGGATATTTTATCGAGTGAACTGTAGGAACATGACTAACTTAGTATAGAAGAACTATGTGAAATGTGTGCTATTGTACTAAAACTAGTGATGGGCAAATTCCCGGGAAGATATTTTTCGGGAATATTTCCGGGAAGATTCTCAAAAATTGGAATTTTCCGGCAATTTACGAACAATCACAATGAAAATTGCATTCTGTTACTATATTATGATTTCAAAGTTAAATTCGTTTTTTTTTTATCACAGTATATTATTATTGTTGTCTCCAGAGGATTCTTTAAAATGTATATTCTGAATTGTATTATATTATTTTATTAATATTTTATTTAGAGATTACGCATAAATGTATGTTTACTTACAGTATGTTCTATGCAAGTAAATATGTGGAAAAAATGGTATAGTAAGACCACATACTTTTACACCGCTAAACAGTTTAAATTTATATGTAAGTAGAGTTTCAAAACTTGACTCTACTAGTGATATTATAAACATGTCTCAGCATTTTATCAACATTTGCGCATACATACTTATGTTCACAATATTTGCAAGATACTGAGTTATCTTTATAATTTTGCACATGATATTGCCTCACACGACTTTTCTTCTTACCTATTTCTCCAAATTTCATGCATTAATTCACATGTAAGAGAAGTCCGAGTACCTCTTCAAAAATTCGAGTTAGAGACAGGAGACAGACCGACGTCTGTTACTATCGGTGGTTCGGGATGTATTAATAGTACTTCATTACTATTTCTACATAATTTCTACATTACTTTACAAATTGGTTCCTTTTCATCATTTGTAAATTAGTACTTTTCTACTTTTTAGTACAAATGGAAATGGAACTTTAAAAATCATATTATTAGTTATATAAAGTACAGTCAACGAATTTTAATTTTTTTAAACCTCAAAATGATTTAAAACCTAAAAGTAAATTATAATAAATGAAAATAAAGTAAGTAGTTATATAGTTCTTATAATTTGGAAGATAAAGTAAAGAAATGGATATAAATTCCTTCCCGGGAATTTATATGCCAGGGAAAAACCCAGGAATATTCCCATTTTTATTTTCCTTCCCACCGGGAATATTCCCACTGCCCATCACTAACTAAAACTAGATAACAGTTATTCAACACGTTGCTTACTAAATTTTAAATAGCCCTTTAAATGCAAGAATACAAGATTCTTTCATGACTTGACGATCACTGCAAGCATTAGTTTACTATAGCTAACTTCACTGTTCGTTAATACTTTCTAAGAAAACAGTAAATACATAAATAACTGTTAAAAGACACTGTGCAAAAATATTTCCATATTATTTGTGTTATTTTGAAGATTATGAGGATATGGATATAACAGTACCTGAAGGACAAAGAGACAGGGCTGTAGTAGCTCAGTGGTAGAGTGGTTCTTGATTTGATTGCAGCTCGCACCAAATAAAGTTTTATGCTGGACAAACACCGTGTTCGTGGGTTTCCTAGGTTTCTTTTTCGTTTCCTCCCACTTTGTTCATTCCACTATTTCATTCACTGTCATCATCGCCGTCTCTTTTAGCCTATCCAGCATTACCGTCGGATGTGAAAAAAAAAGATTTCATTTCATTTCTGAAGAGCAAAGAGTTAAATAGAATCTTCATAATTTTGCAAATAAAATTTTTCTTGTTAAAAAGAAAAGGTATTGAATAGGGTTTCTGGGCTAGAAAAATCAACAGCAAAGAATGTGTTCGGTAAAATTGCCTTTCTTTCTTTCTCTTTTTTTTCCCCACAAATCAGACATTAAGATCTTCTATGGTTGTCCTCGATTGTCCTATCGCAAGATTTCGGCAAATCTTTCACCGTATTTGTAATGAGTTTACATGAAAATTCAGTATTACTAATTGGAATGTGTCTGTCTATATGATAGCAATGAAAATGTCAATGCTATCTAAGCGCTCAATTAAAATCTTATAGCCTTACTGGAATGTTCTTACAAAAAAGAAAGAAATGTTGTAAATGCCAGTGAATTATCAAAAGTCTCTCATTTTTTTTTTTTTTTTTTTTTACAGTCTATACAAGCGACTCAGATTCAGTAGATGTTCTCACAAGCTCCCGTCCTCTGACTGAAGACGATGTAAACTTGGTAGCAGAACAGATCGAGGAAAGCTGGAGGATGTTAGGATTAAGACTTGGTTTCTCCGACGAAACTCTTGAAAATCTCGAATTATGCAATCCAAAACAAGGAAAAAAACAGGTAAATTGCATTCGTATAGAATATTATTATAATGGCTGTAATGATTCAAGAACAATTTTCCTGGAGGAAAATAAATAACCGTAGAACTATATACCGTATTGCTCCAAATATAAGCCTCCCCTCTACAACCGAATATAAAACTTTTCAACCAAATGTCTCTACCAAGACTAGAAGCAGGTGTTGCTCGCACCAAAAAAGAGAGTGTTAGCGACTATGCTACGCGTGACCACTCGAAGAAAGAAAAGAAAATACCCGTAATAATTTATCGGCGGATTTAGAGAAATATAATTTAAGTAGGTATACATTTTATCCTAAATACAATATATACAATACAATATATATTGAAAAATTAAGGTTACAATTATGTACTTATAGCTACTATAAAATAGCTTACTAATAACAGGGTGTCTACTAGTCTGGAAAACATGGAAAACCTGGAAAAGTCAGGGAATTTTATAATTTTTGGAAAAGTCAGAGAAATATCAGGGAATTTTTTGTACATTCTAGAAATTTTTGGTAAAGTTAGATTATTTCATTGCTTTTACATGTTATCTGCACAGTGTTCGGAAAACGACTTTTTGCTACAGCAGAAGTCATCATACAATGGACTTTTGAAAGGGGTTGGCAGCCCTTGCGTCTGGAGCTCATGGTTTCTGATCTCCACGTTAAAAAAAAAAAATGATGCTCATGTCCATGGGTGTAGCTAGGCTATTGCAACTGTTGACAACAATAAAGTCCTAAAGAACACTTGTTCTGATCTTGTTGATTTTAATGTATGTTAGGATAAGTTACAGAATAACTATGTACGGTTAACTCAATTTATAACATAATGCGTACTTACATTAGCTAGATTTAAAACTATTCAATTTCCTCCATATTCCATTTTCAGTGTATTTTTGCGTTCCGCATGTCTTTCGTGATTATTATTATTTTGCAAGTATATCTGTGAATATTTTTGGTAACTTTTTAATAAGACCATTTTTTGTAGCGAGTGCTCATATTTTTCTAGAGAACGTGAATGATGTAGACAGCGCTCAGCGATTATTACCACACTTGAAGAAGTATGTCGATTCAGTGTCAGGTACCTAGTAATCGAGAACCATCTTGTGACAGCTTTAAAATTGTTAAAATCATGTATGAAAGATTCTTTGTTTGGAGCTAATTTAGCTTTCAAACAAACCGTTGCTGCAGACACTCAACGTTTTCTTACGAAATTTCAGTCAGACTCACCAATTTCTTTATGGTGAAATACTTAAACTTCTGAAGTTCCTTATGATTAAGTTTGTTTTAAAAATCCATTATGATTGAAGCAGCAAATTCTGAAGACCTGATGAAAGTTTGCCTAGAAGATTGAGGTAAAGATCTGTGTTCGGCTAAGCAGGTTAATATCAGATTTGCAACACGTATACCATTAAAATCAGGTAAGTTATCTGAACTGGATATCTTTCGTTTTCGGATGAATTGTTTGCATATTTTAACAAGTTTTTGTAAGAAGATTCTGTGTAAATTGCCATTGCAATACAGACACTTTTATGGTGCCGCATACCTCTCTCCCGGGAAACAAATAACCGTAGCATCGGAAGTGCTTGTAGAGAATCATCATTTGTCTGGGCCTGCTGCTGATGAAATCAGGATTCAGTTATCACAAGAATGAAGAATTTTGACGTGAGTAAAGATCGTTTATATCACTTGTGGTTCTTCATTCTTTATAACACTAACACCAGTGGCGGCGCACAGTGCGTCGACCAATGGACAAAAATGAGAAAAGAAACAATTTTCTTCGGACTTGCAAATAGCACGGAATGAAGCAGAAACGATTCACAAGACAGAAATCTCTAGCCACAAACTGATTACAACCCGTCAGCCTGCAGAGGGCGCGCTCAAAGTTACCACATTAGACCGACCCGAGTCAAGATGACACTCTTACAGATGTGACGTCACACTATATTAGACCGACTTGAGTCATTATCTCCACAGCGATCGCACTGGTGTTTCAGACCAAAGCAAAAGGTGAGACTTTTTGTCACTAGTGGGCAGTTATAGCACAGGTACGTTCTTTCCTTTACGACGAAAGATTGGTAATCATTTTTTACTGGTATATTTGGAATATCTCCAAAAAGCCTAAACACGTCTTGAGATCTCTGCAGGAATATCTTCCTTTAATGATTTCCTTTGGATTCAGCAATAGTGTGTGTGCAAGTGTTCGCAATATTGACTGTAATTAGTGAAATTGCGAAAGAAAACACCATGCAAAACAAGGACATTTTTGAAAGATGGATAACAACCACCAGTGCTAGTCGGAAGAAAGCGGATACTATGCAGGCTATTTGTAGCCGTTATAAACTTGAAGACTCCACGGAAGATGTGTACAACAGTTTAGAGAAATTTAGTAAGTTATCAATATGACCTTGAGCAAAATAAAATGGAGGATGTCGCACAGAGTTTCGTCGGTTCTCCTAGCTAAAAATAAAGAGTGGTTTGATCGTGCATGTACACTTCCGGACTATGTCTCAACAGTGATAACTGCTCGGTATCACAGCAACGTGAAGACCGATGTAGCTTGCTCTACTCGCGGTAGAACCAGTAAACAGTTTGCAGAGTGTTCAGTAAAATCAAAGGAAAAGAGCTTAGATCCTCTTGTAGCGACTAAATCGGCAGAGGAGCTTGATTTTGCTGCCAAAGAAGCAGCAGTGAAATTAAATACACCAAGAAATGACGAATAGTCCAAAGGATTGTCGGTTATGCGGAAGAAGCTTTAGAAGCCCTCCACAAAGTCTTCCGTCACATTAGGCTACATCTTATACGGAAAACTTCTCTCTTCAATAGTTATTTAGAGTTGATGAAACATATCCTTATTCTATCTGACTCTATTGTCTCCTCCAAGATACAACGCAAAGAAAAGGAGGACAGATACGGATCTGGAAAGTTATTTCAAAACTGATGCCGCTGATGCTGTCCAGCTTCATAATTCTGTCGCTATGGAATTTGATAACTTTGACAGTGATGGTACTGACTGATCTTTAAAAAAAAGAAAAAAAACTCTAGAACTGTTTCAGGCATTTCATGCACTGCTTTTCATTATATTTTAGTGTCATGTAGTTTTGAGTCGTATGGGTTCGTGTTTACGAGTGCCGTAAACAGTAAGGGCCTTATTCATAGTCGTTTTGACGTATGTTTAGCGTCATACTAAAGGCCTGACTCCTGCAGGAAACATATGTTAGTCGAACTCTTTAGTATGACACTGATCACGCGTCAGAACTACTCTTCATAAGGCCTTAAATGTCTAGCTTAATTTTTTTACGTCCCTGAACGGGATATTATTTTCTATATCAGTACATTTGTCAAGTTCGATAACTTCAAGAACAAATTTGCTTCAGTATAAGTGAGCAAAGAACGCCTTGCGACACAATAAACATGTGATAAAAGCTTCAGTATGATTTGTTTTATTTTTGTCCATTACTCCCATATGCTCGACGCACTGTGCGGCGGTTGGACGTTAAAAGTGAGGGGGCAAGACATGATCTGAATATTTGTATATAAATGTTAGTTTTCCTGGTTGTTTCTAACATTTTGTTTGACGAAAGGTTGTATAACTAATAGGATACTATATTTTCAGTTAAAATACCGTATATCGTATATAATAGTTTATTAAGTAAATTGAGAAGAACAACGCAAGTAGATACTAGCCCTTTGTACTCTTAAACAACGAAAGTGTAAGAAGAGATTTGATTCCTTGCTCATGAACATCTTAAAATTCTGTCTGGAAAATTGTGTGATCAGATTATTTAATAAATTTGCAAAACAAATAAATAGAAAGGATAATATTAATCATAGTAATGAATAATGATGCTTGTTTTGCAAAAGTTATATTGAAACTGAGGATTAATGAAAAACTTAATATTTAATTCCACACATGCTATTAAATGTATGTTATTACTCTTAGAAAATGAAAGACAGTAAATACTACAAGCATATGCTACGACATTTAAAGAAATATTTGCTTTTGCAACTTCTTGAAATATGTTCGTTGCCATTAGGTGCAGATTTCACTTTCTTGGAACACATCAAAACACAACAATACTTACAATCCACACTTCAGTTATACAAAATAAACTTAAAACCTAGAATTATGTTCAATTTACTAAATTTTATTGTATATACACTCGTACATCCTTAAACACAACACTTCACTCGTATATTACACAACAAAACAATGGAAAAGGTAGAAGTTGTTTCTTATCACGCTCTTTTTAATCGATATTCCTTACTTTAGAAAGAAGAAAAGACATTTTAGGAACTGTCAATTTTTGTGCAATTAAAGAATAACTTGTGAAATAGGCCCTACTTTTTTGCATAATGTTCTTTCGATTAGCTTCAAAGCGGCTCACTAACATATCGAGCCCTTGTAAGAAGAAATGAAAGTATGCTGAAATTGTGCTCCAATAGGTTATTTTTGGGGGTTATTTTCTGTGGCGATTAAAACGCAATTACTGTAGCTTTCTTTACTCCACGGGAAGACAACCAATACGTATTCACGCAACAGCAAATATTATATGGCAGCATTTTTTCCTATTAATCAGTAACACATACAAAATCGTTACATTTCCAAATGAAACTATATACATTAATTGGTTACTTAAAGAAAAGTGCGGGGGCAACTGCCCCCTTTGCCCCCCCTAATCGCCGCCCATGACTAACACCAACAACTTTTCAACGTTCGTTAAGAAAATTCTAGTTTTATCACACAGAAACGCTTCTGTTGAAGAGGCCGCGGTGGGTCAATGGTAGAGCGTTCCTCTCTGGTGTATGGGGTTCATGATTCGATCCCAGCTCGCGCCAAGTGAGCTTTGTGGTGGACAAACACCGTGTGCGTGGATTTTCTTGGAGTTCTCCCGTTTCATTCCACCATTTCATTCATTTCTCATTACGAGTATCGCCGTCTCATTTAGCTTAGCCGGCATAAGTGTGGAACATAAAACTTAAAGATTAAAAGCTTCTGTTGAACGCATTTTCTCATTGAATAAGAAGTTTCTTGTGGATAATCTACACGAAGAGTCTTTAGTTTAGTAGAGAATAGTACATGACGCTATCACGTCCCACGGAGGTGTTCAGGCAACGCCAATCTCAGAACAATTAATTCATGCAGCAAGAAATGTAAATGCCAAACGGAAAGAGGCTCTCCGAAGGAAGTAGACAACAACTGAGGCAGAGAAAAATCGTTCGAAAGAAAGAAACAGCAGTTGCAGAGTAGAAGAAATGAAGAAAAAGAGGGAAAATGTTCTTGAAAAGGCAGCAAACGAAATCAACGAAGTTGAGCATATGAAAAATCTGGTAGATTTTAGTGTTCTAGATTATAAAAATATTCTGTATTTAGTATTCTACATTGAAATAATAAATATAGAATATTTTTATACCCTAGAAAACTAAACTCCATAATGTTTATCAGTATTTGTATCTCGCAACGATATTCTTGTTAGAATCCATACAGGGTGACCCAAAAGTAGGTAAACAGTATCGTACTGCTCAGCTCATTGGATTTTATATAATTTCTTATTTTTATCCATCATGTAGACTTAGTTTCTTTATTATTTGTTCTTAATGTGTTTTTACTTACGTCTTATGCTCGGAAGAGCCGAAGGAAATAAACCTATAAACAAGAATGTTATACTTGATCAATGTAAGGGTGTATACCTACTTTTGGGCCACTCTATACATCTGTGTGTATTGCTGTGTATGTATTAGCCCTATTTCATGTCCTTGAATAATAAAAAATCTAATAGAAGTAAATCACTTGAATAATCCAGTTTATGTAACTCACTGTGCCTCACAAGTACATTGTATGAACTGTAAAATCCTTATACTCATTTTTGTGTATTATTGTGTTAGTTTTGTCATTTACACTTTTTTGTATTTGGAACGAATATATATTAGTTGTAGTGAAACAAGGAGCAGAGGAGGTAGCTATATGGGGAGATAGGAGGACATCAAAAAATGCATTGTATTAAACAATATTGTTCCTGCCAGGGATCAATAGGTACTTATTTAGGCGTTGTTTATATTTTTATAACAGCTGTCGCAACTAAGAGAACAGATTTTATAAAACTACAAGTGTTTAGAAAATAGGGATACCTAACTTCACTAAAATATAGTCTGGAAAATTTTCTGTCTTGGTCTGGAAAACCTGGAGAAGTTTTGGAATTTTATTTGTCTGAAATAGTAGACACCCTCTAATAACTAGCTGCACAGTATTTGTTAAGTACAAAATTTGACTATTCACCATCATCTTCCCTGTCACTACTACCTTCACTTCTGGTACTTACTCCATCACATTTACTGCATTATCGTTATTTCAAAATGAGAAATTAGCATATTTTTAACAGTATACGATATGATGATTTCTCACAATTTTCGTAAGGGCGCGATTATAAGACGCATCCTACTTTTTCTCACAATTAAAATTTGTATAAAATATGCAACTTATATTCGGGCCAATACGGTAAGCAGTGGCGGCTCGTGGTACTTGTACTTAAGAGGGCTGCATAAAACAAAACACCTTATTTAGAAATTAATTCCACACGATGGTCCATCCTTGTAGTAAACTTTTCGATAACTCTATCATTGAAGTTAGGGATCTTTTCAACCATTTCCTTTTCTATTAATAACATGGCAAATACCGTTAACCATTCTTCTTCCCTTGTATTTCTTAGAAAAGTTTTCACTCTTTTAAGGGTAGAAGAGCATCATTTAGGTTCACTTGTAGTTAGGGGCAGTGTTATGAATATTTTCAAAAGTTTTAGTACTTCAGAAAAAGTGAAAGCAAAACTATTGTTTATAATATACTGGAGGAAATTCACAGCACCATCAAGTTTTCTGATCTCTTCTCTTGCATAAACTACACTAAGTTCAGTATGAAGTTCATCTTTATCAAAAACAGGAAAGAGCTCTGTACATTTATTGAAGATTTCTTCGGGAAAGGAAGCACTAAATTGATCAAAATTGGATTTCTGCAGAAGTGAAGATACATAAGTGGTCTGTAAAATGGAAGCGCAGGTTTACTTACTTTAAAATAACGTCACACTTCTTTGGCTGCGTTTCCTCTTGACTGTGTATTTAAAACAATTCTCTTTTGGTTTTGATTTTATGTTTCGGTATCAACTAGTCCCTGATTTTATTAATTTCAGTAGTGAAAGCAGATAAATATGACTGAACTTTTCCTGCATCTATATGATATCTATGTAGTTGGTTATGTAGAATATCTAGTTGTTACGTAACTAAATTTAAAAAAATAGACAGAAACAAAATTCTTCAACTCAGTAAGCATTCGGGTATATCTCTCTCATTACAAGGCAGACGATTCATTTATTGTTGTAGTGCTTGATTCTGACAAAATTTGAAAGCATTCTTTTAGTTCTTCCTGCTTTTCATACATCACATTAACAGTCCTAGATTTAAAATTTGATCTGGTTGGCCCACGTTGGGTATCCGCGTTGCAAAACAGGAATCTAAAACTGCTGTTCTGTTATGAGAACGAGAAAAAAACCGGGATAGCAGAAAAATTAGAAAATAATATTCTGGCTATAGTGTTTTGTCTGGTGGCTCTTTCCATTACAAAATGCAATTGATGAGCAAAACAGTGCACAAAATAAGCATTAGGATACACCTCTCTCACTTTGGCCTCGACTCCATTTATAGCCCCACTTACTACAGGTGCGCCAATAAGAATGCCATTCATAAAAACGAAACAGATCACTCTAAAAGAACTGCAGAAAAATCTAATTGTATAGTTTCTTTTTCACTTGTCTTTTGGAAACACTGATATAAAAGATAAAAACCACAAGTAACACCACGCAAATACTGAAAGAATTAAATATAATCGCATTTTCAAAGAATTAAATATAATCGAATATTGCACAGAATAAATCAGTTGCCTACTAGAAACACCCCGCCAGCAGACAAACTCCAAACAACATAAGTATACTCAGCGTTGCTAATCAAAGAAAGACGGATTATGCCACTTGAAGCTAAAATCACAAACTAAAGTTTTCTATAGAATTGGCCAGAGGATATTTCGCTGGAGTTGGCAAGCCTGAATATACGTATTCATCCCTGATCAAAGCAGACGAACACAAAATGAGAGGAGCGCGCTTGCGCAAACTGTCAAGCAACCGAAAGGACTGCATGTAAAGCAGTCCACATGTTACCAGTATACACGTGCTGAAAAGAGGAGGAAGTAGAATCACAGCATTGTAAGAAAGGCCAGGCGAGATTGTACTGACAGTCCCAGGGGGTGAAGTGGAACAACAAATGTGCTTCAAGGAGGTGAAAAATTGAACAACAAAACGCGCGTAAAAAGGGCATAAATATAAAGATTGACTATTAAGTTTCGAATCGGAAATATGGAATTACGTTGGTGGGGCTGCAGTCCTGCAGCCTTCCCCCACGGGCCGCCGCTGACGGTAAGTAATAAACACAGAGGAAATCTTCCTGAGCACTAACAATTGGAAACATCATTAGATAAGTTTCTCAATTTAATCGCAATATATTCCATAAATATTGGAGATCCATCATACAAAACTGTATCAAATTACACTCAATTAAAACATACATCTTGGTATTCAATGGTACAAGGTCCAGAAATGTTAATGTAGTACTGTAGAAGTCAATGAATCCATATCGTAACAATAATTTGCAAATGTCTTAGAATGTCATATTGATACGATTGCATAGTCACGAAATAAAGAACTTTTTCTTGCAAGTAACAGAAGAGAGGGAAAATATTTCCAACACTGCTCACGTGATTGAACTCGACCGAAAGAACTGCTGCTTTCACTTGAGATCTGCAAATAAACGGTTTTACCTAAATTCTTTTCGCTTGTCTCTGAAGTAGTACTACCAAGTTGAAAGCGAATTCATCAGAAAAAGTACATTTTTGCTAGGAAATTTTAATACTTCTCTCTCTTATTTAAATGTTTGTGAGAGTATCCAAACTAAAGAAACGTTACTTAATTGTAACTCAAATGAAACGTAACTCGTATTTCTACTTTAATTAGAGTTTGAGTTTTAAGCGTCAAAAGTAAAAGTTTACGATTTTGGCAGAGGAGGAAAATCTTATAAAGGGAACACGTTTCAAATTCAGTTTTCTGTCAAACCAATGGCGGTCGAGTTGCAAAAATTTGGTATGAGCACTTATTTTGACATACTGAATACAATTAAGGAAGAAAAATGGAGTGTCTTCCTGCGTCGTTCGAACGTTTGCTTGTAAGCTATGCTTTTTATTTCTCCCTTGTATATTTGCTACCAAACTCTGAAAACAATCTGTCCAATTTTCCAAATCTAAAATACCATATAAACAACTAATTTGAGGTTTAGCAAGCGTGCGTAACGGATCAGTTTAGAAATGCAACATTCTATGTATTAGAAACAGAAAGACAAAAGATGAATAACAAATAACAAGAATTTTAGGAATGATTCAAAAATGCATCAAATGATTGCGATCTTCGCCAATAACTTGTGGATCAGGGGTCACAAAAGTTTTGAACGGTCCCTAAATAGAGTTTCGTATTTTTTACAGAATAAGCACATCATACTGAGTTAAGTGATAGTTTGGGTTTGGCTACGCTATATATAGTTCTCTAGATATAAGGCCTACAAGAAAATTTATGATTGAAATATATTGGATCTTTTCATGCATTTTTGGATGAGGGGCCACAAAATTTTTCAACGGCCTCTAAATCGAGTTTTCGTATTTTTACGAAATAAGCACTTCATACTGAATTAAGTGATAGTTTAGGTTTGGTTACACTATATGGAGTTCTCCAGATACACGTAAGACCAGAAGAAATTTTTTGCCTGAAATATATTGGATCTTTTGAACTAAAAACGGAAATGATTTAAACTTACGTTGCCTTCAATAACATTCTAATGCATTGTATTATTATTATTATTATTATTATTATTATTATTATTATTATCTATTGCCTACCCATTACCAATCTTTACTTTACTCCAGTGGTTCCTGACTGATGTAGCGCGACAGTGGTATGTCGCGCAGTCGCATAGGGTGTCACGAAATTTTACTCTAAAAGTCATAAAGCATTTAATAATTAGTTATAAACTTTGGGACACACACTATACCTGTGAACGCCTCCAGCAGCAACCACAATGTTCAGTACTACGTAATCACTACTTCATACAGACATAGTGTTATGTTACTATAATCCATATTATTATTAATAAAAATTTAAATAAGTTTATCGTGATGATGTGGATATTCAATAAAGTGTGTTGTCAGTTGTTGGGATGTTAGGAACCTCTCTTCCACTACGCCTTATATCACATCCCTAATAAGAATATTCCTTCCCAAATAATGTCCTAAGCACCTTGGTTTCCTCTTTCTATCACCAACATTGTTCTCTTCATTTGTCCCACATGTTCCATGTAATATGTATCGATTTATTTTTAAGTCGTAGTACAGTAACACTGCTTGTTTGTCTTATGGACTAAAACATTTTCGTTTGGATCTTCATTTCAACCTTGGAGATTATCGTTTTTACATTTTATCTTCATCTTATATTTTGGTTATTCTATTTTTGGCTTCAGCCATGTTCTGTATTAACATTTGACTTCGTATAATACAGATGATGTAAGCAGTTGCAAGATTTATTACAGGTTTCTAATAGTATCCTAGACTTGGCGTAATTACCTGCACGTGTTGGTAAATACGCCACTTTGTGACACTTTTCTCTTTTACCTTGGGTACAAAATAGAAAAAGGCTACACGCGGAAAAGGCTACTCTGCAACGCACATTTGTTGTTCTTTGTGTTTCATGAAAATTAAGACCATAAAAAATCCAACACCCTTAACATGGTGAATTTACCTGCACCTACCTTAGTTTCAGTTGCAGTTTTTCTGTTATATAATGTGTCAAGTAATACTTGAGGTTCATAACGTCAACGTCCAAGCCATAATATCCATCACGAGAGAGTTTAAGTTGAAAAATTGTTTACTTACGCTATACTTATCATAGTCTGGGTTTTGGCTACCTCCTCGCCCCCAGTTTTTATGTTCTAGACTGACTTTTATATTCAATATTTCTTTATTCGTTGTTTTTCGGTGTTTGACATTCGATATTTTGATATTTTTGCATGTCTATATATCGATTATGTTTTGATATACAGATCTGGAATAGTTAAGTAACATGCAGTAATAACATTATTCTAAATAGAATATGAATATAATAAAACAATGTATTCATTTATTTTTCAGATAGCACATCAAATGATGAAAACATGGTCACAACTGCCAACAGCTACCATTGGAAGACTTGCAGTCACCTTATGGGAAATGGGAAAACATAAAATTGCTCAACAACTGCCTCCATAGATGAAAAAGAAAAAGTGTACTTTATAAGACTAAAATTACCACATCACGTCTATTGCTATAAGTTAGATAATGGTACAAATGAACAAAATTCTTTAGCAAACAAACGTTGACACACTTCCTTGCAGCACTCCCTATGTAGGCTAATAGTGAACATGGTTAGGAAATTGCAAAAATAAAATTGAAAAATACGTTGGTCCAACGTAGGTCAAAGTGTGCGTTGACCAACTAATAATTGCCGTCATTTATCCAACACTATCGACCTAACATTCTAATTCCAATTTCACATATTATGTACTGACTACATTGGCAAATGCTCGGCAAAGTGGACAATTATTATGTAGTTACGTTAGTAGTTGGCTATATTATCGTTTCTCACTCTTGGTCCTACTGTTTGCGCTATTGAGCTTGCTTTCAAAATTGAATCATAGTCAACATTAGCTCGTCAGATTCATTTCAAATTTAGTCAGCTTTAAAACCAATAAAACATATTCAGACCTATCGCAAACGGATGTCTATTTTCTATTCTACTCACCTTACTAACCATCCATGTTTAAAACTGCTCTATTAGTATATTTCAAGTATTTTTGTAGTACTAGAGAATGTACAATCTTGATTTTTCTTTTTAAAAAACACTGTCCAATCATCTTTTTAAAGCGATTTTGTCGCACCCATACATTAGAAATTATATTACTTTAACTTGAAGAAATATCTCAATTGACCAAAGGCTTGCAGTAGTCCCATTTGATTCCATGTATAAACAACAATACAAATCTTTTCAGACAGTAGTAGGTGGCCAATTTTTTAACAAGACTGTACATACGAGAGTAAGAATAGTTACATTCCCATATTAAGTGTAAAATCTTTTTGAATTCAGTGTTGGGCAAATTTCAACTGAATTAACAATTGTAAGTAATTGTCAACTGTTAATTGCAGTTGGCTCTTAACTAATGAGAATCAATTGCAATGAACCAATCAATTGAAAGTAATTGATGGAAAGCAATATGGTTTACAAGTAATTGAATTGTAATTACTTTCTACAACAATTACTTTCAATTGGTTGCTTTATTGCAATTTTTTTTTTTTTTTTTACTGATTAATGTCCAATACTGTAGACTGTACATATATTACGTCGTACAGCTCTTTTCATGTAACAGCATAAAAGAACATTCGTCCCCTAAAGTTTTGATTTGATTTTGAGTTCAGTGCCCCTTTCAGCAACGAGGCTATATGAGACGGAACCTACAACTTAACGTGGGATGCACACTACATAAGCTCCCACCTGGAATCGAACTCGGGTCTCCCATGCCAAAGGCGCGTACGCTAACCGCTTAACCACGAGGGAGCTCTCGATCTCTAAAGAAAAAATGGTGTGGGGAAGGGTAGATCTTAGAAAACAAAATAGCAGACAAAAGTACCGGAGTTTTGCCAGAAAGAGAGCCGGGAGTGATAACCACGGGATGGGAGTGAATTGTTGAAATCACTGAGTCAGGATTAGGTGTCAAAAGTACTAATTGAAAAGAAACGCGGAAAATGAAACAAGAAATAATTGTGGTTGTACGAGAATTGATAACGAGTCGCATGCTGCAAAGAGCAAGTCTATGCTTTTAAATAACATGCCACATTTTAGGAATATATAAGTGATAATTGCAAGTACTATTTCCATCATTTTTACAGACGCATGAAAAAGACACTGTCAATGTTTATCTTCCTGTTCTAGACATATACATTATATCAGTTCGGAATTTATTCCTCTCTCATGTATCTTACAATGTTATTTATTACCAACTCCTTTTTACAATAAAACATTTATTTTCATCAGAAACGTTTCGTTTCATTGCTGTCTAGTATTGGTGTCAAAATAAGCAATATTCAGTAATGGAAAGTCATTTAAGATTATTACTTGCACCACATGTTATGTCGCAGGGAATATTTCAACCATTCAGAATGAAATCTCAGCGAAATTAAATTACCCGCTAATTGTATGAATTCTCGTATTGGTAGTCGTTGTTTTGGTCGACAGTCGCTGTTTTAGTAAGTCACTGTTTTTATTCTCGCTGTTTTGGTTAGTCGCTGTTTTAGCAGTCAATGTTTTGTCTATAAGCCGTGTGCATGACAGACAGATAGATGCCTCCTGAGAAGGATTGAACTATAAACATAATAACGGCATTGAGTATATTGAGTAACGGCAAATGGCAAATGGTACAATTAACAAGTTTCAATTTCTCCTTTGCAATTAAACAATTAAATATTTCAATCACTCTTTTGCGGTTAACAACTAACCATTACAAGTTTTGATTCCCGAATGACCAATTAACAATCCACTTTATTTTAATTGCGTATATTAAGATTAAATTCAGTCGCAATCAATATTAATTGCAAAGAACAAATTGAAAATAATTGCAATTGTTTCGTAACTTTAAAATACAGAGATTTCTTTACTAATTTGAATAAATGAGACTCACTGAACAATTGTGAAATGTTTTTACGGTCCTCGGCAAAAGAAAAATACTAATTCAGATAAATCTTAATTACTATTATAACAAGTTACATAAGATTGAAAGGTTACAGGAATTATTAAGCCTGTCCTGGAGGAACACCTCCATGCACGAAACTTCTTGTATGTCGCTTCTTAGCATAATTAAATGAAAGTTACTGAAAGATAATTTGATGGTATCAGCTGAGGTCCATCCTGACAAGGTTTTCCAAATCTAGTGGTCGACTAACTATGCCCATTCTGACTGACTCCCCGTGTTTAGTTTAAATACCTCTGGTTTTTGGCTTTCCACCTGTGTAAGTTCCTTCTTTCGTTTTTGTATTTCTGTCATTTTCACTGTCATCTTTTGATTTCACTTCCTTGAAAGTGAACTTGTTTATGGAAACTCAGCTTGTATATTTTTATTTTTAATTTAAAAAGTTTTTTATATATACATTGATGTGTTTGAAATTACATTACACAATTATAATCAATTGCAATTCATTTCCAGATTAATTACTTCCAATTGATTGATTAATTGCAATTGATTTTAATTAATTAAAAAGTCCCACACTGCTTGGAGCAGGGAATCTAATAGTTCTGCAGTTATGTTCGTCTAGTCACATTGCTTAAAATCGGAATAATATTAAAAGTCAGTCTGATTTTAAGCAATATGACGAACGAAGATAAATGCAGTGTCGGACGTACCCTACATGGATTATATTTTTCAAGTTTTACCCTAAAAGACGAAGAATAGTTTTACTTGTAGTTATTCTTATCTTTTATGTAGTCTTGTTCAAAAAATTCTGGTTACCCACCTGTTTTAAAGGGCATATTGTGTTCTCGCATCATCGGGTAGGAAATTTTTAACACTTTGACTGAATTAGATTTCAAGTGGTCCAGAATTTACATTTCATGAATTAAATTCCATCTATGAATAAGAATACAGATTTTTAAAAAAGAGAGAGGAGTAGGTAGCCAGATTTTTTCAACAGAACTGTGTATTACTTAATGAAACAATATACATATTAAATAATAATAATAATAATAATAATAATAATAATAATAATAATAATAAAAGTGCAACGCTTATCTAAAACACGTATGAATAAACCATCTTACTATCGTCAACATTTGTTTAAAATTCTACGTTGCTCGAAGAATTATAATCGTGACCAATCTTGTTCCCTGTAGAAAAAAATGGTTATGAGTTGATAGAGAATTTTTCCTAAGATATCTTGCTTCATAACTTAAGGTGTCTTCTCATTTCTGGTATTAGACTTGTGAAGTAAACAAACGTCGGAAGTATTTGAAGCTACAAGGAAAATGTTTTCACAAATGATGCAACGTAGGTTCTTCTTAAATAATGACACTCATAGAAATAATGGGACTGACAATGACAAGAGAGTATCGCTGAAACAGTTTGCGGATGGTTTGTTTATACGGATGCTTTAAATAAGTGTTGGATTTTTATTCTTATTATTATTAAGATTGTACATTCCTTAACATACCAGAAAATGAATTCCGGATGAAATTCAAACTAATATGGCAGATTTTGAACACACAGTTAGTGAGTATTGGCTCTTTCTTATTCACATATAAAGAGCAAATCCCGTTTCGTATATAAATACTCTTTGATATATTCATTCTAATTATATCAACGTGTCCGACTTGGACCCGCCAAATATCAAATACCAGGACATTTTTGAATTCATATGCTTCTAGCAAACGTTATCCTGCCCAAAATATCTTAGGAATTTTCATACTTCAAGACTCAATTATGTCTTTGGATAAGTTTTCATCAAAATGTGTGCCTTACGAAAAATGTAAATGATAACTAAAACTTTGTGAGATGTGTTACCTGATTAGCTGCTATGAGTCAAAACTTTAGTTTGATATTGTAAAGAAAGCAGAGTCGTGTCATAAGATCAATCGTGAAATGGTGCTCCAAGTAAATAGATGTAAAATTCTGAAACATCTAATATTAATAAGTTTGTAATTATACCCACCCTTCGGTCTTACGGATTTTGTTTTAACGGATATCGGAAGCAATTTAGAAAACCTGAAGGAGCCAATTCAGTTTCAAACTTCTGATTTTAAAATAAAAATCAGTGGCGTAGCCAGGGAACCTCGCCCGGCTCAAGCTCTCCCTACTTGAGTAGAATTTGAAAATGATCCTGCTTACATATAGCATGTTCCATTTGTGAACTCGATTTGATACGACGTTTTTAAATAATTTATTACCCCCCCCCCAAAAAAAAGTATTGTACAGTCATTTTTCAAAAACTTACGTTACACAAACTCTGTATTTAACACTATATATGATTTTACCAAATTAGTTACATGCTTGACGACGGACAATCAAAAAGTTCTCGCAATGTTGTAGTTTTGGTATTTGTGATGTAATTACAATGAATTTTGCACAGTACACTCCTTAGGTTGCCTAGTTATGAATTGAACAGGTGTGATCAGATCATAAGATGCAGTGTACGGAGTAATGTAACTAAACGGAGGAGTGTGTGTGTGTGTGGTGATCACTTGGTGGAATGTCGCAGTTCGAGCAACGTACAAACATTAAGTTCATGTGCAAATTGGGGAAACCAGCGTCAGAGGCTTTGATTGTCTTTTTAAAAAATATAGTTTATTGTGACAATACTTTAGGAAAAAATGGACCTCAAAGGTACCCGTTTCGCCACCGTAGAAGAGATCAAAAGCACTACAACAGCTGAAATTAGGAAGATACCAAAAGAGGTTTTTTATTGGTGTTTTCCAGCAATGACAGGAGCAGGGGAACTAGTGTGTGTGTGTGTGTTCCGAAAGTGAATACTTTGATGGCAATTGAGTAAATGTGTGCTTATATTGTGGTAATAAAGAACTAAACAAAATAACAGGAACTTTTTGACTGCTCGTATTCTTGTGAGCGTATGCTTCTAAATTTATCTGCGAATGCGAATAGAAACCATTGAAAAGAAAAATATACAGGGTGGTAGGTAACTCCACCGACAAACTTTGGGAGGTGATTCCTTATATGAAATGAAAGAAAAAAGTTCGAATAAACATGGGACGAAAAACGTCTCCTTTCAGAGTTATGAACCCTCGAAAATTCACGTTTCGAAACGCTCTGCCTTAGAAACTACAAGACCGATCCCAAGCAGTTTAAGAAATTACAAAGGAACTAGTATGCGAACTATCTAAATATCCATGTTTTACCATCCTCCGTTATCGCCGAAACGAACTGCAAAAAGAGGATTCAGGTATAGGGATACTCCTTTAAGTACTAATAACGCGTTCGTTTCGCCCATAACGGAGGATGGTAAAACATGGATATTTAGATAGTTCACATACTAGTTCCTGTGTAATTCCTTAAACGCTTGTTAGAGGTCCTATAGTTTCTAAGGCAAGGGGTTTCGAAACATGATTTTTCGAATTTTCGGCGGTTCATAACTCTGAAATGGGACGTTTTTCGACCTATGTTTATAAGAACTTTTTTCTTTCATTTCATATAAGGAATCACCTCCCAAAGTTTGTCGGTGGAGTTACCTACCACCCTGAATACTTATTATTATTATTATTATTATTATTATTATTAAAATTTCATAACTTCTGCTTAACTGAATTATTAACTTATGCGCGACTTCTGTGTACGGATCACTTATTGTTGCGTTTATGTTTGATTTTCTTTTTCTTTTTACGATTAAGTCATGTCTTTGTATGGTTGCAAAAAGGCCTCGATGTTGACGCACTCAGAAAATCTCTTACTCTTCTTTACTCTTATTACCGGTATGATCACTAAACTTTTCCAGTGTTCATCGAGCATCATAAGGTAATCGGAGGAACAATCTTTCCATGCCGTAAACGTCGCCAACACCTAGTGGACCACTTGCCGGTAAATGTCGATTGCCGCTATAGCGACGCGTAGAATGATTGCCACTAGTGTGCCACTGGCAGCAGGGTTTCGTCGAGTTGAAAGATATCTAGAGTCGGGGTGTTGAAGTTACCACCGCGTAGCAGCGGGGACTTCATTTTGGTCCGCGCTCCTTCGATTCATCGCGGACAATCGCGAAGGGACCAACACGAACTATGTGCAGGCGGTTATTATTATATATTACTTTTTTTCCTGATGAATTAATCCTAAAGTGAGCTCCAGCGGTCAAGGGTAACCCCTGCCTCTACATCTTGAAGTCAAAGATCTTGAGACGAGTGCGTATAATTGTGTGAATTTAGATGTCAACTGTCGCCGATCATTTGAAAGTGAATATGGGAGAACCATGAAATAAAATAAATAGATGCGCGTCATTTTGTTAAAAATTACATGACGAGCGGATTTTATCTGATCCCAAACGATTATCGTCGAATATACACGGTTACAGGAGCACTCTGATTAGCTAAATTAAAAAGATCTCAACGATTTATCCCTCTACAAGCAATGTTTTCTTGACGGCCTCCGTGGCCAAGTCGGAAGAGCATACGCCTACTGATCACAAGGTTGGTGGTTCGCGCCCAGCCCGGGATTTATTATTATTATTTTGCTTTTACTGTTTCTAAGACTCAACTTAATGTAAACAAATTATGCATATAGGTGATTTAACATATCTTGGGAGTTTTTTTTTTTCTTTTTTTCAGATGAGAAACGACATGGCCTTGAGTTTGCTTCACACGGCATCCAATTTGCATTGAGCGGTGTTGACAGTTCGCGACAAGCAGTTCTGCACGCTGTCTTCTCGCGCTACTGCGAATCTTGACAATATCACAGGCGCTACTTAGAAATATTGTACTAATTATGCATATAGGTGATTTAACATATCTTGGGAGTTTTTTTTTTTTTTTTTCAGATGAGAAACGACATGGCCTTGAGTTTGCTTCACACGGCATCCAATTTGCATTGAGCGGTGTTGACAGTTCGCGACAAGCAGTTCTGCACGCTGTCTTCTCGCGCTACTGCGAATCTTGACAATATCACAGGCGCTACTTAGAAATATTGTACTAGCACATTAACTGCTCACTTTACCGAGTAGAGAAAAGAATTACAAACAAATACGTGAAAACTACATCTTTCTCTGTCAACTGGTTGCCATGATAGACGCTTTGAAAGGTTTCCATATAAAACAATTAGTAAAACGAGCGTTGAGTCCCGCGTCTAATTTCCAGTGGATTTTGTTTCGATTTGCAAATAGAACTTTTATTACAGGATAATCAGGGGTGTACCCAGCAGGTTGTTCTAGGAGAACATTACTTTCATGGGGAGGCAAGCTTTTCACATATTAAAAGCAGAACAAATTACCTCTTTCACAACATGAAAGCATTTTAACTCACCATACATACATACATACTATGCGCATATTATATTTTCACAATGCTTCCTTATCAAAAGACGAATCTTGACAGTACTGAAGTTAAAAACCGGAGTGTAAAAGATGAATCAATAAGCTATTCATAAGAAAATAAATACTGTTTACAGCAGTCTGTTTATCTGACTTTGTGTTTATGTAGGTTAAAATACTAAAGGGGGAAAAAAAACTCGAAAAAATATTAACTCCGATATTATTATGCAACAATATAGTAGTGAGTTCACAGTGCACCCAGTTAGGGAAATGAGAATATAAAGCATATAATTAATTTTAGTTGTTTCAATTAGGTATAGAAACTGTATTGATGATGATTGATTTTTTTTTTTTTTTTTTTCATATTTTATTATAAAGTCCTTCATTTGCATTAAGTGTTAAATAAGTTTATTAAACATATACGAGACGAACCTCATTTTGGAGCTGGAAATAGTTCGGATGGACAGAACCCCCTTTTTCCCAGTGGCTACATACTTTTGCAATCTTTGCAATCATCGTAAGAATAAAGCATGGGAAGTTTGTAATTTGTTTTGAAATTTACTTCAAGATAGACCCTTTCTTATTCGACAGAAGGAACGCAGTATGTTTTTCTGTTTCTTTTCTTTCACGTTCCACTACCTTATTGTGTGCGACTTTTAACACCCTCTTTTCTCCTCTATAAGGGAATCAAAAGCATCAGGCGTCTGAATGGTGTCATAAATTATCGTAACCCAAAACAAACTCGAGCATATCGAGTTGCTTAGGAATCAGATGGATTACTTTCGTGGCACCTACACGAAGCCAAAGCGTGCTACTTGTTATGAAAACGGAGAAGGAAACAAAGGGGCTAGTTGTGTAGAATTCATCAGTGTCTCGTTGCTTTCTTTCGTGGTAGTTCGTTTATTCTCCAAAATTATAGTTGACAATGTCTTTAAGCAAACCGAGTACAGCAGAAGTTTTATTTTCTGTCTTCCTTTTTTTCTTTCAAGTGCTACGAAGTCAAGCTCGAAGAATTATTTTTTGTGTTTACGGTTTTTGGAACCCATAAAAATAAATTTACAAGTCAGATTCAGACAAAGACGAAATATTAACTGACATAGATGATAGTGAAAGTAGTGTTGAAGACAAGTGTTTAGCATTTTCACTGGAAAAGTTAACATGTAAGTAATTTAATGCTATATACTTCCAGGATGCACAGTCAAAATTCTTGAATTTGCTGGAATAGTACTTTACATTGTGAATAATGTTGCCAATGTATGTGTCAATCTCAACTGGAGGAAGAGCGAGAAGGGAAAGGGGAGTCCGAAATCCGGCAACACCGCGCGGAATATCGTGCTCCATTGGCCACTGGCCGTGATGCTTTACATCTGAAACACACAGTAAGGATTGTCAGTACTTTATAAAATAAAAAATTTGCAAAGGCAAAGTTTTACTAGACACTGCGCATGGTAAGTAAGGAAAATAACTTACAACATAAATTCATTTCCATTTTTAATTAATTTCTTTTACATATCAAAATCTAAAAATTAACAACTCACTATGATATCAAAGAAATGGTACTATGTACCTGGTTTCTATAATTCATAATTTTCAACAGATGACACGCCCATTACATAGCTGTCATTGTTCATAATCATCACAATAATAATTTTCATTTACAAGGAAATTAATTGCTCATAAAGAATATCGGTCTTGGACATCATTCATAAAGAATTACATATGAAATATCTTTTGCTCATTATTTACTTCTTGTTTATTGGTCTACAAATAAAATGAATTATTCACTAAACATATAAATAAATTAAGAAAGAAATTCCAGTGTATAAGCTTGGTAAGTTATTTATGACAAAGCAGTCAAACAAAACAATATTTATAAACACTTTTGACTGCTATGAACATATTCAGAAACAAAATACAGTTCTGACCCGAGCAGAATGAAATATATTAAAAACTATACTTACAATGTGTTACAGTTTCAAGGACCTAACATCCTCTTCATCAGACACAAACACTGAGAAAAGACAGGTGACAGCAGATCTTATATACACGAGAAAGTGAAAGGCCACGCCCTTTTCTTCTCTCATTGGTCGGAGGGAACCAATAAGGATAAAGGCAATTCCGCGCCAACAGAAAAATATAATTGAGCCCTTTCACTTTTTCTAACAATTGTTTAAACAGATGACATATAAAGAAAGGTAAATAACAAGTAGAAAATATTAAATAAGAAAAATAAATAACTATATATACACATATATATATATATATATATACTGTATATATAAATTTAAATAAATAAATAAATATAAATAGCCTATATGCACTTTTCTTGTTCCTTTTCTATCACATCCAACAATTTCTCCCATTGCTCGTGTATATTCATACCGCTTGTCCAATTCATTAAGTTCTCCTCTTGTTCTCTGACCAACTGGTAGTCACTTTCTCACCTTGCTTCTCTATCTTCATATCCATGAAATTGATAGTTATTTTCTTCAACTTCTAATTCACACCTTATGCCTTTCCCTTGGTCTTCTATACTTTCAACATATTTCTCCAGTTGATTTCTATTCCCTGTTCATATGCCTAAACAATCATCAACATACCTGCAAAAGAACAGTAACTTTCCTCCTGCTTGTTCTGTCACTTTTTTTCTCCCACTTGGTCATTACTATTTCCGCTAGAACTGGACTCAGCTTGGATCCAATGCTTAAACCTTCTTTTATCTTAACTAGTCTTTCTCCAATTATGCAATAGCTATTTTCCCACAAAGTCTTAGTTATTAAGAAGGTGTGAAGACTTATAGAAAAGGAGGAGAAACTTTGTTGAAGTGCATAAGGAAGAAAAGGAAAAGGAAGGAAAATCATATAGAGGAGCAGGAAGAAGGAGTGATATATGAAGTGAAGTGTAGTGAGTGTGACATGAAATACATAGGGGAGACGGGGAAAAGGCTTATGGACAGATTAAAACAACATAAGGATGATGTTAGACTGAAAAGAGATAATAACGCTATATACAAACATGTGAAGAAAACGGGACATAAAATAGACTGGGAGGGGTCTAGGGGTTTAGAGAGAGAGAACAGGAAGATTATTAGAAAGTGGAAAGAGGCTAGAAGAATAAAGAGAGAACAAGAGAAGAACTTAATGAATTGGACAAGCGGTATGAATATACACGAGCAATGGGAGAAATTGTTGGATGTGATAGAAAAGGAACAAGTGCATATACGCTATTTATATTTATTTATTTAAATTTATATATACAGTATATATATTGAAAGTGAAATTGTTAGAAAAAGTGAAAGGGCTCAATTATATTTTTCTGTTGGCGCGGAATTGCCTTTATCCTCATTGGTTCCCTCCGACCAATGAGAGAAGAAAAGGGCGTGGCCTCTCACTTTCTCGTGTATATAAGATCTGCTGTCACCTGTCTTTTCTCAGTGTTTGTGTCTGATGAAGAGGATGTTAGGTCCTAGAAACTGTAACGCATTGTAAGTATAGTTTTTAATATATTTCATTCTGCTCTGGTCAGAACTGTGTTTTATTTGTTACTCTACTTATACAGAGCCATGGAGTTTGTTCAATATTCAGAAAGAAAGAAAGAAAAGGGACATTGAACTTTCTACGTGAATTCTTTCCTGTACCACGAGTTTACTCTATTACATTTTTGCTTTAACTCTATAAAGGTAACCAAGAACGTTCTGTCGCTTTATGTGGAGGGGTGTGTTCAATTGGCCCTCACACCGTGAGATGAGGCGAAGGTCAGTTGTTGGTGTGGGTATACTCAACATACTACCTGGTTGTGGCAGTTCAGTTACACCGTGAACTTGCGTAAGGACAGAGTGAACATGGGACCTCCACAGCGCATCATAAGGACGTGTATGTCGTACGAGTTCAAACTGGGGTCGAACGCCCCTGCAGTGGTGCGGAAGATATGCCAGGACTTTGGTGAGGGTGTCGTTATTACGCGGACAGTGCAGCGGTGGTTTAACAAGTTTAAGGACGGACACAAAACACTCGAACAAACCACGTGCCAGAAGACCAACACATGTTCAAAATGGAGATATTCAGGCAGCAATTGAGGAGAATAGCGCGGCCAGACATGTGAGGAGCGGGACTACAATTCAGTGTGAGTGGAGAAACCATTCGGCAGCACCTCCAACTTAGAAGCACTACAAATTGGGTCGATGCGTTCCACATGATTTGACTCCGGGCCAGAAGGCAACGAAAGCAGACATCTGTGTTTCTTTGCTGTCTCGTCTGAGGAAAGAGCCATTTCTGGACAGGGTGTTGACATATGGTAAGAAGTGGGTCCTGTACGGAGCCCCATGGCGCCGTCATCATTGGTTAGCATCCATGAACCAGTTATAATAATAATTAAAAGCCGAAACCAGCACTGCTCCTGTGTGTTTGTGGACTGCTCGCGGCATCGTGCATCTAGAACTCTACGAGTTGGTCAGATCATCAATACAACTGTGTACTGTCAGCAGTTGAGCCCGGTTCAAGAAAAACTCAAAACTCTGGAAACAGCACTTTTGAATTGCAAAGAGGTTCTCCTGTTACAAGACAATGCTAAGCCCCACGTGGCTAGGATGATCCGGGACACCATTCTACGCATTGGTTGGGAAACACTATTGCATCCACCATACTGCCTGGACATTGGACCGCCCGATTATGACCTGTTCCATTCCTTGGACAGTCACCTTAGAGGACGCCAGTTCAAATCCCTAGTAGAGGTGCAAAATGTACTTGATATTTCTTCGCTTCACGGCCCACCAAGTTCTACCGTGATGAAATCCATGGCCTTCCAGTACGTTGCCAGAAGGTGTCGATGCTAATGGGTACTATTTTTGATCTTCGAGGTACGTCTTAGGTGACATACCGATGTTCGAAGGTGGTGGGTGAAAAAGCGATAAAACGTTCTTGGTTATCTTTATATACTTGAATACCAAAAGTGATCAAGCCTTTTGTAATCGATGAAATTTTTTACGGAAAATAAATGAAGTACGTAAATAAAAGAATAGTCACAGTAAGCTTGCTTGTTTTGTTCTCCTATTCAAGCAGAATAGTTACGGTTCAAAATTTACGTGTATAAAGTGCAAAAGCAAGCAAAGCAAAACATTAAATTCTGTAAATAAAACACAGCACAATAAAGATCCAAGAAATAATTTTCATGTTGACCAGTGTGGAATTATTCCGGTTGAGCTGACTTAGCAGATAGAAATTGTATTCCCATCTGTTAATATCTACGTATGTTGTATGCAGCGATTTAGTGGAAGTGTATGTGGTTTCACGTGGATGTCGCAATTATTCTACATATCACACACACCCACCATATGTTCTAATCCTAACATTTTTGAAGACAAAAAGAGCGTAAATAAATCAGCTATACGTTTATGAAACAAGGGACTACACTCCGCGTTACCCGAACTGGCGTATACCATCAGCGAATAAGCTCGCAGTGCGCTGTTACCAAACCTTCAGTGACGAATCTAATCATAACTGCAAATACGAACAAAATCAATTATGAATGATTAGATTCCTCCCTGAAAGTTTAGTAACAGCGCATTGCGAGCTTATTGGCTGAAACCATACGCCAATTCGGGTGACGCGGAGCATAACTACATAATACAATGAAAAACAAACAAGTTCTTTATATCTGTTACTTTTAGTTCTCTTATCTAGAAGCCCACACTAGAATATTTTTGATTACACCTACTTAAGATATCGTGAATGTCCATTCTAAAATACTTATCAATGCTGTGTCGCGTAATACGTAACTTAAAATGATAATACTCTACAAGATATAAAATAAATGCATTAATATTTTATATAAGAGCACAGAAAATACCTGAAATATGAAATTATCATAGCACATTCTTCTTGTACTTGTATAACAAAAGAATATATATTACACCGGAAACATGGATATTTACGAATAATAAATAATAAAAAAAAAAAAAAGGCTGTACAAAACACATCCATACTGTTCGCATTCACTTTTATTTCCAATTCCAGAATAATCCTTTCACCTGTTCCGCAAAGCATGGATCATGAAATATCAAAAAAAGGAGTGAAAAGATAAAACTATCAATTCCACTCATACTTTTTCCCTCTATCATCAAGACTAGGCAAATGCGAAAAGCTTACAAGCAAATATAAGGGTTATTCATGAAAATTCGACGTGAGATGATTAAAAGTATCCTCCATACCAGGGCACAGTGGTCCAGAAACCCTCAAAACCTGGCCAAAATTACCTTTTCGTGCTAAAAATTGAAATCTTGTGTTTTTCGTTGCAGAAGTGTTATGTTATGCTAAAAGTAAGACAAAATGATGGACGAACATGTATAATAATGTATTTGCACATATTTGTACAACGAGAATAGTATTTTTCCACATGAAATAAAACATAACAACAGCTTATGATTTTTAGACATAAAGGCTATTCTGATTCATCCTCAGATGACTGCTGTTAATGAATGTGAAACAAGACGATAAAATGTTTTACTAACAATATTAATAATATATTTGCACACATTTGCACAATGAGAATAATATTTTTGCACTGAAATAAAGAATAACTGAACAGTTTATTATTTTTACACATTAACACTATTTTGATTCATCCTCAGATGACAGCTGCTCTGGAGCCTCCATCTCTTTCAAATGGTTCAGTACAGCTGAAGATAAGTTTCTTTTCTTGTGCTTCTGTGCCATGGGATTCCGAAGCGTGAATATCATTGAGTCGCTTGTTACGAGGAGCCGCAACAACACATCCTTCATTGTTTCTTTGCGTGAGCACTTTCGGAAATGATGCTCCCGATAATGTTTAATATGCTTATGTTGGGCTTTATGGGCCTCCCCCAACATCTGCCTAATGGGTAATAGGCCGTGCGAGATTATTGAGAACCCATGAGCGAGAATTTTGTGAATGAAGGCGGGCATGTAGAACCACGAATAATGCTTGATGTAGATATCCCTGATATCGTTTGCCCAAGCTTCAAATTTGTTTGGGTTGATAGCCAGTCCACAAGTCAAGACCTGCAGCAAGACGCCACACTGCTCAACAAGCTTTCCATTCAGATCTGTTATTGCTGCAACTTGATAGATTCAAAAAAATCGTCTGGCTCTATTGCCGTCGTTGGAAGTGCCACTGCCGTCTTGCCTCGGTTCGTCAATATTGAGGCCTAACTCAGCTTTCATGGCCTCTTGGATCTTTTTTTCTTCTTTATCATCGGTTGGTCGCCTTTCCTCACCTGTCATTTCTTAATGTCGAAACGGTATGCTACATGCAGCAACCAGTTCATAAATCTAATCCAGGCACGTAGCGTGGACAATCCGAATCGGAAAGTTTCCGGTTTTTCAGCTCTGGATCTCGTAACAGCGGAATAGTGATGCAGCTTGGAGTCAGGCACCTAATTTGCTCTTCCATTAGGCTAGCTTCTTGCCTTCAAAGTTCTTCAGTTTCTTTCCTGAATTGTAACTTTATCGGCCGACAATATTTTGTGGATGAGGGACGTTGATTTTGCCACACTACAAGTCTGACCCCTTTTTTTCTCATAATAAAGTTGCAGAGGCACAGCTGACGTGAAAAAATGTCGCTGTCTTGAAAGCCCTCCTCCCGAGCTGTCTGTTTATATTGGGCTTGCCCGGAGGTGAGGTCGCATCCCCATTTGGTAATCAGCTGCAGAGTTTTGTGATACTTTTCTGAGATGGTTTCGAGCACAGGTTCCTGTACTTGCAGAATTATTGTAGTTGTATGGTCGAGGAGAGATTGTAGAGCTACTTCAGCTACAGATTCTGTGACGTTAATGATTTCATATTAGCATTCTTTCCTTGCGTCTAGAACATGGTTGTAAGCAGGATATATATTGTGATCCAAGTCCTTCGTCCCGTTTCTTAGCAGCTGGTAATGGTGGCGTGTCATATCCTCCTCGAGTATCAGTGCTAAAGCCTCCTCTGGGTTGTAACATTTGGGATTCTGTTTTTGGGTATGTGCCCAGGCAATTCTTCCATTTCCTGAAGACGTTTCGTTTTTTTCAATTCTCTTTCCTCTCTATATTTAATTTGAGTAGCATAAGCAAGGGTAGTACCGCTGAATGAGGAGTGCGATGTTTCTGTTTTTCTCCTCTTCGAGCGCTCGCTGCTCACAGAGAAAGCCACCCCTGGTCGTTCAGGTCCAGCTACACCTGCTGAAGTCGATGGTCCCCACTCGTCTTCACTGACAGGTACAGTCATCATTAATAACTCACCGTCCAGCCAATCCGCTTTCTTCTCTTCCAATTTTTGGTAATTCCTGTTGCGCTTGTCAAGCATGTGAAACAATTTCGAGCAAAACACGTGCTCACTCTGCTTGGCTTTCTTTGACAATTCAGCAGATGCTTTATCTTTGAGGTACGTAAACATGTGCTTCTTTTTCAGAGTTCTGTCTACTTTCGCCCTCCGAAGGACTTCCAATAGCCGTCTTCTTGATGTTTGATAGGACATGGCTGAAAAATAGAAGACAAAAATACAAATAATTTGGCACTTTGTATAATGAATCTTATCTACAACAAAAAATATTTCACAGACGAGCAAAAATGAGCAAGTTTGGTTTACGGTTTCTGAAAGAGGAAGAGTTGAACTACTTCCAGAGTGCGACATCAAAGTGGAAGTACGTGGAAGTCAAAAGATAACTCTACAAGAACAAAAAAATACACATAACATTTCTTGCTCCAACTTACTTGCATTTCATCCCCTGTAAATCGATAAATTTAATAGCTACACTGTAATTTAAACTCATCATCATAAATAATAATCTTTATAGATGTGACAAAAGTACTTTATTCCACCTGGCTACAGGAAGGTTAGGTAGAAAACATTCTCACACTTTGTTGGCGCTAACTTAGAAATCTTCAGTAATTAATGCACAAGGTCAAACTCTCACTTCGGAAGTCAATTTCTGACTAAGGGGTGACAATTTCTTTAAGACCCAGGTAGGTTTGAATACCCCAGGTCATTGACTTTCAAACATATTTGGTTGTTTGCTATTTTTAAAGAGTTGGTTTTTGGCCAGGTTTTGGGGGTTTCTGGACCACTGTGCAGGGGGGTAAAAGTGAAGAGGGAACGCGGGGTGGACGCAGTTTCTCCACTTCCAGGGAACATCTATGACGTCCTACTTTCTAAAAAATTATAATGAGCAAAGATAGGCACGGGGGACGGCGTGCCGTCATGCCTCCCTCTATCTTTCAGATCCACTTTTACCTTGCTCAAAACTCTGAACTCCATTATCTATCCCTCCATACTATATATATACCAATCTGTCATAAAATAATATACGATGACAGTTCAGTAAATGAGAACAAATTGCCTGGATTGGATTAAATGTAGACTTATGACATACCACAGCGTAGAAACACCGTATGCTGACAGCAAGACAAGCGTCATTCAAACGACAAGACGACAAACATAAGTGGTCTTATTAGAAAATTACACTTAAAAGGAATGGTCTGTGATAAACTTGTGGTTGGAAATGCGGAACAAAAGTATTAGTTGTTTCAGTTTAGCGTCCCATTTCAGCACCAAGACTATATGGGACGTGGTTCCAGTTTAAGATCAAATGTTAAAGCTCTCTCACCGGGAATTTAACCCATGTACCAAAGGCCACGCACTAGAATCGCGGTGAGGGCGTCAAACCGAGGGATATTTACAGAAGAATGATGAAGTAATATGAAGCAAGCCAAACGAGTGAAATCGTAGAAGTGGACTGAAACATTTGATGATCAAACTTCGTTGTTAGGAAACAGAACTTGCAACATTTCTGGCTTCACATTATATCATCATTATTACTTTTAATACAGAAACTTGTCGAATAACAGAGTAAGGGTGTTGAAACAGTCCGTGTCATGAAGAAAAATAGCATCATATGTGAATATGTATGTGTGGATTGTGTCTTATAAAATACAATTTGTCCTTCATTCACGAATTGATAGAGTATGTCATACTGTTACACAAGGGTAGTTCAATGATAAACAAAAATTAACCCTACTCTATTTTATAAATATATCCTTAGCATTGGCTAGATACAGTAACTTTAAGTACGAATTGTAGAACTATTAAATATGTTGATTTTCCATTTCTCTCATGTATCCACCAATCATATCTGTCTCAACAAAGTTGCAGTACAATGAGTATTGAGCACCAGTTTTACCTTGAAACGAAAATGAAATAAAATCTGTTTTACGTCCCACGTTTACTGGCTAGGCTAAAGAAGACGGTAATCATGAGAAATGAATAAATTGGTGGAATGAATAAAGTGGGAGAACCCCGAGAAAACCCACGCGCACGGTGTCTGTGCACCACAAAATCCACTTGACGCGAGCTAAGATAGACCCAGGGTCCCCACGCACCGGAGGTGAACGCTCTACCACTGAGCCATCGCGGCCAATATTTGAAACCAGAATAAGCATGCTTCCCATTCAACTCAATATGCATGTATGTATGCGTTTTCCATGATAACTTTCGCAAAATTTATCCGATTTTAATTAGAGGGAGTGTTATCATTGCCTAAGAATAAGGGGGTAAAAATGAGGGGAGAATTAAATTCAGCCCCTTACACTTGGAACTTTATGCACATTTATAATTAGAGAACAAAATAATTTTCCTTGATAACTTTCAATGGTATATATTTTCTTTAAGATTACAAACCTATCAGCCTTACTTCGAGTTCTAATTAGCTAATAATAAGAGAAAGGATTTATCTCCACTTTAGAAAATATATGATTTTTTTTTAAATCGCTGATATGATATCTCTGTGATTTAACAATTATTCCTGCTGATTAGAATTGAAATCAGTCATGGGAAAAAGCGATAAAGTAACTCGATTTAATAAATAAATAAATAAATAAATAAATATCTTCCTGAAAGGAAGAAAAAAGTTCAATTTTTAAAATACACGGAGTGTGCTTCTTTGGCAATTTCTCCATGACGTACTCCTACAGTTTGGGGTTGAACTCGATTACGGATAAGAAATGAATTCATCTCCAATAAAGACATAGTTCAGAACAACTTCAGAAACTTCAGATTTTCAAGACACAAGGCATGCGTTTCCTCCGAAGTTTAAGAATTACTCCTATATTCTGCCCCCACACCCAGAACTTCAAAGCAGCCTTCACCCACTTCTGTTGTGCACGACATCTAACAGCACTTTATTTTAACCACATGGCACTGTGTATATATATATGTAACCAGATCAGGTAAGAGATCAACTTAACCGATTTTTACCTTCCTTGAGTCATAATATACGGATTTTTAAAAATAGAACTCAAGTAACAGTACTTATGTGAAGTCTTACAACACAATAGTGCACACAGAAATCCACACATGTTGAAATAACGGTAAACTACCCCGTGATAGGTTAAATGTATATGCAAATTATACATTTATTTCCAATCAAGAAGAAAATTATACTCACAACTGTGTCCAGTTCATCTTTACTTAAAGTTGATTTTGAGTTTAAGTCCCGTTCAGCAGCGAAGCTATATGAGACGTGTACCTACTGATTAACGTGGAATCCGAACCATATAAGATCCCGACAGGAATCGAACCAGGGTCTCCCACGCCGACGGCGAGTACGCTA
This sequence comes from Thermobia domestica, assembly GCF_964235325.1. Classification (NCBI taxonomy): domain Eukaryota; kingdom Metazoa; phylum Arthropoda; class Insecta; order Zygentoma; family Lepismatidae; genus Thermobia; species Thermobia domestica. The sequence goes on along the minus strand of NC_137454.1, from coordinate 45,188,507 downwards.
ACCGCTTAGCCACGAAGGAGTTCTCATCTTTACTTGGAGGATGCAGAAACCGTTATCCAATTAAAGGTAGAGTGAACGCAGTAGTAAGTACAATTTTGTTCTAGATAATTATTTCATAAGTTACAAGCAATAATAATAGGTTTTTTTTTTTTTTTTTTTTGTAATCTGTGAACACGCTGAACACTCGAATGTAGAAAAAGACAAATTCAGACAATATACTGTATATACATGCACATCGATAACTGTTTCTTTGAATACCAGCGTCCTCATACGAGATTACTTGGAACCATTTCTGTAGATAATAGTTCAAAGCAGAGACACACACACACACATTGTTACTGTAGCCTTCTCTGCCTTACAATTATTGCTAAAGAAGGAAAGCAAAATTCGACGGTTGTTCAGTTCGGAACACAGCACTGAGAGTAAGATTTGTAGTTTCTGGTTAATATTTGAAAAACATATTTTTTTAAGCATTCAATCAGTTTTGAAAAAAAACAAAAAATATGTCTGCTTTATGATTGTAACAAATTCAACAAATCTCGTATGAGAACCCTGGAACCAAAATATTTGTCTTTTTAAAGGAGTAGATAAAACTATATGATATAACAATATGACACACACGCAAAGAACAATGCCTCACACATGTGGTTATCAGCAAAAGTTTAAAGCGGACACTTCTACATAAAATACTGTAGGCAATTAATCAGTTTACTATTTAGGTAATTGTCTTACAGTATGAACTCCTTGTTCCCATTATTTTAGAATCTGAAAGTATGAAAAAAAAAAAAAAAAAAAAAAAAAAAAGTTTCTCAATATATTCACAGGGTTTTCTTATATTATTTGCATACCACTTTGTTACAATAGTTTCTAACCTCCGTGACGAGAACTGGTAGAAGGCAGACATACAGAACTGCTCATACGAAGATACAATGCCTGTAAGAATGGACTCGACTGCCACAGCTTAATATAGGTTTAGAAAGTACATGTCAATATATTTACCATACAATTTCATAGATAGTAGCAACTCTTTTGGATAAATAGATATACTATGGATATAGGTATAGAAAAAAAAAAAGAATCAACAACTACAAAAGCTGATCTAATCAAATTACTAAGTAGTTAACAGTTTGATTAAAGAGTATACTTTAATAAGGGGTTCTATTTTATATTTTCTCTAAGCATATTCTAGAAATATACACTTTTTATATAAAAATTATTTTTGTTTTTAATTTTTTTCTTTCGTTATACATGTTTTCAATATTTGATAATCTTATATTTTCAGCAACTAACTATGGCTGAATTCTAACACTGGATGAAGTATCCAATAACAGTGTAATGCGATGACAGATGTAGATTGACTATAAAATCCGTTCTAAATGCCAAAATGAATATGTTGAGTAAAAAGACCAGATTTTACTTCAGAACTGATAGGACATATACCTATGCGAATTCTTCTGGGGATTATTTGAACTAGTTCCACAGTGAGTAATAGAGAGCCCGTTGTTTACTGAGCAATGTTAGGCACATACACCACATTTTCACATTAAACCGAACTTCTCCATTTTTGGCACTTAGCAGGAATTTTATATTCAGTCTACAAATATTCACTTTTAACTGACTGCACATAACAGAGACGTAAAGTGCGAGTTTACTACACTTTCGTCACGACTCGGTTTTCATAAGTACTAACAACATTCAAATACTTTACCATTTGATATGCTTGTGCAACAGAAATTAGATTCATTTATCCATCTATAGTTTCAATCACTGATCATCTTCAGGAAATCCAGACGAGATCTATGAGTGTAGGTCTTGATGAGATGTTAAGGCTCCCTTCTAATTAACTTTAGTGAAACCTCACTATTAGTTAAAAAGGTGTGTGTATAAATGCACTTAGAACAAACAATAATTTTTTACTCAAGTTAGAGAGACATTAAAAGGTAGAAAGATATTGTGTGTTTCAAAATCATCATCTGGATACTATGAGCAAGACCGACAAATACCGACTGAAATTATTGATGGTTAAAAGTCTAATTTCCATTGTACGAACACATCAAGTGGTAACTATATACAATACGTCTGCTCCCTGCCTATGATTTAAATAAACATAAATCTTGTTTTATTTCTCAGAATTTATATTAAAATTACTTTGTAAACTGCTCTAATTAATTTAATTAATTAGAACATGCTTTGGAACATTGGCGGTACCTTTGATAGACTTCATATGATCCATTGCTCTAAAATAATACTTACACTATCTCGTTATTATTATTATTATAAGAGCTGTAATTCTATTGCGTAGTAGGTGCGGTGTGAAATATTCCACCGTTTGCTGTCGATTCACCATTAAGTTTATTTACACCTTTAGAAGGAGACAATGGAGTCCTTTGGAAAAGAAACTCACACTTCTTGTATTCTTCTTCTATCTGACAAATATCACTATTAGCGTCCAGCACAATAACCTGCAACAAGATAATATATTGGCATATTCCAATGTATTAAGAGTAACAAGTACAATCTTAAACGCAAATTTAATGCAATTTCCTTTGACTGTTTTCATCTATTGCACTAAATTAATCTTTCGCAACCGCTGTGTCGCTCACTCCCACAGGGTGTCGCGAAATTTTATACTTTAAAAATCATGAGACAATCATTAATAGAAATCAATTCTGAAATAGTGCATCAGTCAACGCCTCCAGTGGCACCAACTATGTTCAATGCTACATACGTCATGAAAACTTAAGTTTTAAACTATTACCATTTATATTATTATCAATAAAAAATCAAGCAAGCGTTTCACCATGTCGCGAGCTTTCAGAAAGTGTGTCGTTAGTCACGAAAAGTTGGGAACAACTCTACTAAACAATCACGTCTAACAGTTGAGTTGTAAATACGCAAAATATTCTTATAGCAATATATAACTTCTCAGCAATGATAAATAATAAAAAATAATCGATGATATATTTCAAGAGAAAAGTTTCCAGCCATCAGAAGTATTGAAATGGCCTCCAGGAATGGACTCCAGACTATTCGTTTATATTTCCTTGATGTTTTTATTACTCTTGCTTTTATCCTTTGTAAACAAGGCTCTAGGGAAAAGCAAGGATTATTTAGGAATCAGAATTTGAAATAAGTGAGATGATACGTTAAAATTAGTAAGGGTCTTGTTAGCACACTATCTTCACTTATTATTACTCTATTCCCTCCTGTTCCCAAGCCTCTGCACTTATCATTGCTCTATTCCCTCCTGTTCCCAAGCCTCTGCACTTATCATTGCTCTATTCCCTCCCGTTCCCAGACCTCTGCCCTTACTATTGCTCCACTGCCTCCCGCTTCGAAGACCTCTGCACTTATTACCCCCCCCCCCTCTGCTCTAACCCCCATTTGTAGGCCTCTGCACTTATTATTTCTTTACCTCCCGTTCCCAGACCTCTGCACTTTTTATTGCTTTATTACCTACCGTTCCCAGGCCTACTAGTACAAATACTTGTTAGGGGCCTTCTCAGATACCTGAAGAATGACTCCATTGCCTTCGAAATTATCAGCATTTATTAAAAGCTTTCAACATTCTTGAAACTTCTTGAAGGGTCCCGGGATAGCCAAAAGAATAGTACAAATACGAACAGATCTGGTAATGGTGTTTAATTCGTACTTATTCTGACCAGCTGATCCTACGCAACCTTTGAGATACGCATTTACAACAACTGAAACACAAGGAACACAGCATCAGTTAGAACTGTACTTCTATCTGAACTGAAAATTCCAGCGAAAATATTTAGCTACTAGATCCCCCTATACAGATCCAAATGGTGTAGGACCTAAGCAAAATATGTCATCAAGATCATACACGGCACTATAGTCCTTTCAAGTACATATGCAAAACAGTACTCTCTTTTTCATTTAATTCTCATAATTTTTCGTTTATAAGTCTACTAGTCTGCACTAAGATAAAAAAAAATATGTTATTCCGAAAATACAGTAGGAATTTACCTCTGCTGAAACAGGAAATGATTTCTTATAATACAACCAGTTTTCATGGAGATCATGAAGCTTCTGCAAGTACTCCAAAGGAATGAAATTTTCTTCTTTGCGGCCTCTTGCTTTTATTCGTTCGTAGACAACTTCAGGACTGGATCGCAAGTAGACTGTTAACAGAAAATTGTAAGTTATTTTAAATTTGTATACAAAAAAAAGTCAAGTAACTTAAACACTAAGTAAATTTTATCCAATCTCTTTTAGATTATTAGTGTGTCCTCTGCTTTCTCTCAGATCACTAGTGCTGCTTGCTCCTTCTTGAGTTTTTCATTTATTTATTTATTTATCTATTAACTTATTCCTTGATTTCTTTTTCATTACTTTATGTCGTTATCAATGCTAAGGAAACAACAGTTTGATAGCACATGGATTTAAAATCAAGAAAGACATATTTACTAAGTTTAAGACTGTTAAAATATCAATCCTGTAGCGCATTCAGAATACGAGCGGAAAAAATCTTCCTAGCTCCTGCGGTGTTTCATATACGAATTGTATGTGTGTGTGTTTCGTATACATTACAATAATCTTTATCAAAGATCGAAGATTAAGCGAAAAACTGTTACTGCAATAACAATTAAAGCAGCGTATTTTGATTTCCTAGTTAAGCGAAAAACTGTTACTGCAATAACAATTATAGCAGCGTATTTTCATTTCCTAGTTAAGCGAAAAACTGTTACTGCAATAACAATTAAAGCAGCGTATTTTCATTTCCTAGTTAAGCGAAAAACTGTTACTGCAATAACAATTAAAGCAGCGTATTTTCATTTCATAGTTAAGCGAAAAACTGTTACTGCAATAACAATTAAAGCAGCGTATTTTCATTTCCTAGTTAAGCGAAAAACTGTTACTGCAATAACAATTAAAGCAGCGTATTTTCATTTCCTAGTTAACTTTCAGCACCAAGGCTATATACAATGTAGACCGATAGCTTAACGTGAGATCCGAACTGCACATTTTGTAAAAAAAAAAAAAAAAAAAAAAAAAAAAATATTGTCTATAGGTAGATACCCCATTTGCAAAGAACTGCGCATGGAGTATCATAGAACAGCAGCTATGGAATTTTAAGAGGAGAAAGATATAATCTGAGTTCAGGGTTCCTCTTTCAGCAGTGAGGCTATACGAGACGCACCTACAGCTTAACGAGAAATCCCAACCATATGAGCTCTCGCCGGGAATCGAATCCAAGTCTCCAATGCCAAAAGTGCACACGGTATTCCCATAGCCACAAGGGAGATCTAGAAGAATAAACATGATAGCTGTACTGGCAAAGGCTACTGAGCCACAAGTGACATGACCGGTTTTCCTGTTATTGATGCAAGTCCCGTATAAGCAACCATCTGGTGGCAATTTGCATTGTGGGAAGAATAAAAAAAGTGAAATGAAATCTTTTTAACGTCCCACGGGTGGGAAGAATAAGCTAAAACATCCTGAAATACAAAATCAAAACGCCCATTTTGTGGGAGTAACTGCACAAGTAACTTAAAAACACGGTAAACCGGTAGCTCCGTTGGTAGAACATCCACCTGGTAATCTGGAGATTGAGATTCGACTTCCCGGTAGTCCAACTATCAGATTTTTCCGTGTCATTTTTTGCAGTAAGAGGAAAGATTTTCTTCTGACTTAATAGCCACTTTTGAAAACTAGGCGCCATAATAATTGCAAATCTAACTCGGTCTAAATGGTTTGACCTTAAATTATTAATACTGGTATAAAAAGTACTATTCAATGTAATTTTGTCAGATTCTGAAATTTTACCCCCTCGCTTCACACGGTTCCGACTTAATACCTGATTCTTATACTGATAAATTATACTTGAACACGATTTTTTTTTTTCCTGTCGCCATGCTAAAACAATTCCTCAGTCGCGATTCCTACAAACCCTTCTTCTCGTATATGATACGGTTAATCTGGAAGCAACAAACTTTTGTTACCTAAAAAGCTAATCGCAAAGCAATATACTATAATAGATATTCGTAATTCAAGGAAATTAAATATATTTAAGATTTAAGATAATTTGAAAATTTTGAACTTTATAACGAAATTATGATAATTTGTTTCTAATTCGTCCAAGAATATAAACATCGGTACTGAAATTTAATTCTAATTTAACGTCTCACGGTTATACGGTTACGCCCTTTAGAATACAGGCGACAGATGATTAATGAAAAGTAAATGTTCGTAAAATTAAACTTTTTGCTCTCCCACTAGGAATCGAACTCAGCAAAACGAACACCAAAAGCACCTGCGCTAACCACTGGGCCAGTGGGATGGACTATCAAAATCAGTACTACTGGCAGTTGGAGATGCAAGGGCTTCGCCACAGTTTTTTTTGTCTGAGAAAGATTGGGCTTTTTTGAACTTTTCAATTTTATTAAAGAATTAACAGTGCATACGTTCGAAAGGTTTTTGCCATTATAAATAAATAGATAAATAAGGAAAGAAAGAAATTAAATAAAGACAGACCTACCTGCTTAACTAACTAACTACAAACACAAAAATAAAACCATTTAATTATTATATTCTAATGAAAAAAACAGGAGAACTTCAAGAATCCAATAAACCCTTTAAAAAAAGAATAGACTTGTGGGTTTTCTAGTTTCATTGAACTGTTTGTAGAGTTAACAGGGTAATGTTTAACGACAAAAATGTTTTAGTACGAAATTTAATTAGTGCTCGCAACAACTATTCTAAAAATATAACAATTTCGTGGAACTTTATCGTTTACAACTAAAACATCACTTAGTAGCGTTTTAGGAGCTAATGATACTTTACGTACAAGATTATGCAGAACAAGTGTATCTGTCTATATACACAGCTTTTATTGAGATTGTTTGATTTAATTTCATTTGAGTTCTTGCGTCCTTTTCAGCAGCATGACTATACGACACGTAGATCTACAGCTTCACATGGAATCCGAACCAAATGACTTCCAGACTGGAATCGAACCCGGATCTCCCGAACTAAAAGCACATACGTTACCCACACAATTAGGAAAGAGCTCAATTGATGTCATCAAAATTCGAGGGAGACATGGTTGAAAACACAATACCCGAATTTTCTATTTCAAACATATTGACACGATGACAGTAAGAAAGTACAGTAATACTGTTAATAATGAAGTTTAGCTACCGTCAAACTCTGCCGTTAATAATTTAGATTTTATAAAGTGAATTTATGTTATACGTTCTAATAGAATATCTGAAGCTCACAATAGTATTTCCAAACGAAGAACGAAATGTAAGCGAAAAAAATGAAATCTTTGAGTTTTACGTCCCACGGTTATGCCGGTTAGGCTAAAGGAGACGGTGATGATGAGTAATGAATGAAATGGTGGAATGAAGGAAGTGGGAGGAAACGGAAGAACCCCGAGAAAACCCACGCACGCGGTGTTTGAAATGTAAGCGAAATTTTATACAAAATTAAATTGTTTCTATATCTGTTTCTTAGTTTATGATAGATTTTTTGTTAGTAAGACTATTCATGGCTTTGGATTGATTATTTTAACAAAAGAGAGACTGACCAAAGCTTAAAACTCACTTTATTTTAAATTATAATTTGTAACTGTTTCGGATATCTAGCATATCCTTCTTCAGACACTATCGAAAATAAATGAAAATACAGACATATATATAAATATTGTTATGACAAAGTTTCTATTTTGTCATAACAATATTTATATATATGTCTGTATTTTCATTTATTTTCAATAGTGTCTGAAGAAGGATATGCTAGATATCCGAAACAGTTACAAATTATAATTTAAAATAAAGTGAGTTTTAAGCTTTGGTCAGTCTCTCTTTTGTTAAGATTTTTTGTGTGTGCCAGTTTGACTTTAGGCAACTCGTACCACACATACAAGATGTATAACTTTCAGGCAGTGGTTAGGCAATTAAAGTGTCAGTTTGAAAATCAATCAATACAGCCTGTCCCGGAATGAAAATAGGATTCACAAGTAGTGAATATTGTGAGAATACTCTTCTAATTGTAGAATTTACTACAGGAAAACAAAGGTGGTACTTGAATAGGAAAGTAACAAAAAGCAAAAATAAGCGAAAATTTTCATTTTTTTCCCAAAATTTCGGCTTTTTGTGAAAAAAGTTTAATCCCAAAAAAGTATTTTTTCCCTCTCTTCTGGCAGGTAAATCCTGAGAATAGTAACATAAAAAAAATGGCGAATACTAAAATTTCCAGTCGCCATGGCGACCGGTGCCAGGAATTTTTCGATTTGGTTTGATTTGATTGTTTTAGTTTAGCGTCTCTTTTAGTATCTATGACATATGAGACGTGAACCTACAGCTTAACGTTGAATCTGAACTCGGGGCTCCCGCCCGAAATCGAACCCGTCTCTCACTAAGCCTGGCCAACGATACACTAACCGCTTAGCCACAAGGTAGCTTAGGAACTTCTCGAGTCCTGGGTAAGAGAGCTCTACGATTTAATTAACTGAAAGCGTTTCACGTATATTTTTTGAAATTTTGAAAAATGAGACTAATGATGTTTGCACAACAAATTAAAACAATGATGTAATAGAAAGAAGAATTTAAATGACGGGAAGTTTTCATGCTTCACTAATTATACGAAACAAATTACACCACTTACCAAACACATCTACTCCTACATCCAAATTGCTTGTGATCCATTTGAACCATTCATCCAATACACTGTACTCGGCACCGCTCATTAAACCATTCTTGTGCAAATTTTCAACAAAACAGTACCTAAAATTTTAATTGAAAATTCAAATGTCAACAGATTATTTTTAATAATCATGCATTATTGTCTCCATTTTTATGTTTTCAATATCAATTTAAAATTTGTGCCTACAAGTGCAGTTACGTGTGATTTTTTTTGTCAATATTGGATGAATATTATTCGTAATAAACAGAATTTATCACTGATAACGCAAAATTACTTAAATTAAACTAAGGTAAAAAAGTTATTACCTGCACATTATGTATATGGTAAAATTAATTCGGGTATTTATGAGGTGGTTTGCAACTAACCAGACATAAACAGAGATGACAAAAAGGAATCTCGACAGTAAGATAAAGTTTAACATATAAGAAATTCCAAAGACAAAAATTAGCAATTACAAAATTGTTCAAACACTTTGTTTAACATGACCATCCCATTAAGAAGTAATCACTTCATATAAAGCATCCTACTTATTTGAAGCAGGATGTGGATTGTATTTTATTAGGAAAGGTGACCACAAATTGTACTTAGATAAAGCCAGCTTTGATTTAAAAAAAAAAAAAAAAAGAATTATATCATTATTTTAAAAAATTCTCTGATTATCTACACCCAATAAATCTAACTTATTTTTCTTCTTCTTAGCATTTGAATTATTTAATCCAAATTATTGTTGTTCTTTCAAAGGTTGAAGTTTTAACGCATTTCGGTGCTGCTCAAGCTTCTTTATTTCTTCCTTCAGTCTTTTTTTTATCATTGTCTTGTCCTGGTTTTTACAGGCATGCTTCATATCTTCTGTGAATGATTAAAAACAATTCCCTGACTCTTCTGTTAAATACAGCAAATTTCCCTGACTTTCGATATACTTTGAAACATTTCTTTGACCTTCAGGGTCAGTGTGAAGTCTGTAATACTTAATTCCTACAAGGAAAGATTTTAGTTTATCAGTACAGGGTTTAAGCACGGTAAAAATTAAAATTAGTAAAATAGATATAAAAGAATTAATCCCTGCAAGCGCTATGCTTATCTAAATCTGAATGTTCCTTAGCCCAGAATATACTAAGCAACAATTAGCATAGTTGATCTTCGGAACAAAAATAAATATAACCATTTTCAACAAGAACATACTAAAGAGATACTAAAAAGCGACACGATCAAAAATGAATGTGTTTTTAGTACACTTACTCTAATGGAACACACAGTTATTTATTTAAATTTGACTTACCTATTTCCACAGTATGAGCGTTCTGTAATTACAGTCCTTAGTAGGTGTTTTTTTTTTTTTTTTTTTAACTTTACCTTGGATTAAAAATGGCGTTATATAACCAAAACCAGTTATTCTTTTGTAACTTTACCTTGCACTAAAAATGGATCTTTCCATCATTTTGATTGGTTGCGTTGTTTTCGCGAGATGGAGCTCAGTCATTGAAAGTTGTACATAGCTTTGGAATGTCATGCTCCATCGAGCAGGATCCTCGTACATGAGATTCTGTGCGGAAGGAAAAAAAAAAATAATAAACATAAAAATGACAAAAACACAGTAATTTCACAAAAAAAAAAAAAAAAAAATTTCAATAGGTTTTTACTCAAACCAATTTTATTTTTAATAAATGATCTGGCAATGCTGACATCAGACAAGCACAACATAAAGCTATAGTAACAGTAGAAAATATGCAAAGAGTATTCTGTAAATGTTTAATTGTATAGTATCTAATATTTAAAATTTCGCAAAGTAGATCATCATATTCACCTTATTATCAACAAAAAATTATAATAGAAGTGAAATATCAAACGCACAAGGTGAAAAAAAAATCACGATTTTTTTTAAAAAAATAATTTTTGTTGATTTTTTTTTTATTTAAATCACATTTTTCTCCTTGTATAACACAAGTCACGAACTGAAGAAAAAACATTAGGAATTAGTATTAAATGTTAATTATACCATTTAAGTGAAAGTATTGTGGTTGAATTTTGAATCAATCTCCAATTGTTACTCTATTGCAATCCCAAATAATGTTTCTTAAGCATTGAGGATAAAGTACAGCAATGTTTATCAACATGGCACTTTTCTTTCGCAAGTTCCATATTTGACAGGGACATATTAAAAAAAAAAAACGGGTGATCCAGAACTAGATTACGGCACGAAATATGTCTAAAAATCATAAATTTTACCTAAAGTTATAAAATCTACAAAATTTTAAGTTTCGGAGAGGGGATCGGATCCCTCCTAAATACGCCCCTATTATCGAAGTACAAACAACCAGACATGCATACAAAAGAATTTTCCTCTTAAATGTTGATGGTGATTTCCTTGGTAAAATAGTTAACGATTTACAAACCCTGTTTCGAAGAGAAGAAAGCAGAATTGTTCCGTCACCCGTTCAGAAAACGGGATTTTTTCCTAATCATCCTCCGCATGGAACACTCGTTTTCATACTGTGCTATACACCTATTTGAGTCTTATTGTATTATGATTATTACCTTCCATAATCAAAATAACAGAACTGAAACGGGATTTCACTTATTTTCACTTGAAGTTAATTTATGTCGGAATTCGATTTAAATCAATCCACCCTGCAAATGCGTGAGTTAGAAGGTTGTGAATAATTTACTCAACTTACTGTGTCTTATATTTATTGATACAATTCTACACACTTAGCAGGATGTGAATATTTGGCGATTAACATGGTCAAGTTCACTGAAAACCTTCTCAATACAGAGTAAAGGTAATGACTCATTAACATAAGCATTAGTTGTGTTACAATGAACATAAAAGTTTTAAATCAAGAAGCTCGGCCCAATGCTTTCAAAAGTTTCGTGGGAATTTTACACATTTCATGGCCATTACATGAATCATCGTTTAAGACTGTAGCGAACAAAGAACAGACAATGGAAAATGAATTTAAAAAAATAAACAATCATACACTTTATGTTACCCATTTACTCCTTTGTTTCTAAGTCCCTGAAAAGCGGCTTATGGATTGATATAAAACATTAAGATTTCACACAGACTTTCTGTGGCTCTGAGTGGATTTTTTCCTTCGTTCTTCTGGAACCCTAGTCAGGAGTCCTTCATGACATGTTTAGTGTGCTATACCATGCTGTACCCAATACTGAAAAAGAACGCCAAAATTCCGTTTGGGTATTCTAAAAAGAAAACAGTAATTTATATAATTCGTGTGTTTTATTTTGAATATGCATATACAAGTGTGTTGGAATTACATACAATGTTAAAATCAGCAGTTAGTGCCTATCACTTATTTTGTAATAACAAAATTCGGAATAATCTGAAAAACTGAACTATTCAGTTAAATCTATTTTACGTTACGATTTCTGTTACTACAGAACAGCTGACAGGTCACAGATTATGTCAAGGTCAGGCCACGACCGAATTAAGAAATTGATGAGATAAACAGGCACACTTTTGCTGTACAGTTTTGGTCACAAAAAAGGGGAGGGGGACTGCCTTACACAGACTAAGCCAAGAGCTTGAACCTAGATCCTCACATCCCTCGGATCTCCCTTCCCTCCATTCTGTTACAGAGCGATGTGCATATTCTCATGCCTCCAAGTAAATATTCAGGTGGCATGTAGAAAACAATCATAAAATATCCACCCCTCTTCAAAATAAATATCATGACAAAAGTAAAAACGGGCATATTACATGATACGAGATTAAAGCCTGTGGAAAGTACACCGTCAACAGAACAGTAACACAAACAAACGAAATAGGTTAACAGTCATGCGCTCTTTGTCTAGTGGATAACGTAATGGATTCGCGTGCTAATGTTTATTTTTAACTTAGTTCGAATCCTGGCTAGGCAAGCTTCTTTTTTAATAATATGCATTTTGTTTGTTTGATTGTAAGAAATTTATAAATATACATCACAGCTATGAAATATAGTACATTAGAACATATATATTAAGCAAAATCACAATACCTCCTCTTGTCTCTAACATTCACTCAGGTGTGAGAGATCCATACTAGACTCCTGGTGGAAAATCATATGGTTCGGATTCCACGTTAAACAATATGCCCATTTCTTATATAACCTCGATGTTAATGTTTAATCCTAAACAGAAATCAATATGGATGAACTTTTATCCTAGAAACTAACTCTATAGTAATTCGCGCAAGCAAGGGAGTCATTTCTGGGGAAAGAGGGGCTGGCAATTGCCCCTTCCCCCCTGAGTTCTAGATGTGTATATATAATTTTAATCAATAGTATAATAATATATTACCGACAAACGTTAAACGGAGTTTTACCTCCTCCCCCACAAAGCTAAACCTGAAATGATTACTGCGGGCAAGGGGAATCACTGTATAATAAATAGTAGCTAAATGTTATCAATACTGACAAGAGTCCTTTCTGCGTACAGGAAGATGTAACAAATATAAAACCGTAAACATGAATATTGTAGATATATATTTTTTTTAATGCTGAATCACGTATTTTTAACGAATATATTGTGTAACGCAGAACACACCTCCAACTTCAGCAAATTTCAATATTGAACCTAAATTTCTCCCTTTTCTTTCTTAGAGAGGAGCTTCCGGAAAGTACCTCCAACTTAAGCATGCTTAGATTGGTCATTTTCTGAATAAAGAAAAGTAATTTGGAAATTACAGAATCCTTATAAGCGGAATTTTTAGAAACACTACTTGTTTTTAATTTTAAAAAACTTACTTATCAAATTTCACACCTCTATGTTAAACGAATCCTTACATTTGGCACTTTGTAAGGAAGGGGAAATTTGGGTATAGAAATGACCTCCTTAGAAGCGGAATTTCTTGAAACGCTGAAACATATTTCATTACTTTTAATTAAAAGCCTATATGGCAAATTCCACACCTCCAAATTAAGCGAGCGATTCTTTACACTCGGCATTTTCTGAATCAAGAAAAAATTGAATATTCGAGAAACGATATTCCTTTGCTCCTTAGAAGCGAAGTTTCGAAAACGCAGAAATACATATTTCCTTATTTTTCATGAAGAGTCTTTCGTATTGATTACAAGCAATAGAATACAATACAATACAAATAAAACAAACAATACAAACAATTGATGATTGCAAACAATAGCACGTGTTTTATAAATGTAACATGTGCTCGATGAAATACTACACACTAAAATGTGGGGATACTTACAATTTATATGAGATTTATTTTTAAAGCGTGCGGTATCTATATAACGGATTATAGAAGAGGAAGTTATGTAATAGTTTGGAAGCCTTCTGATACCGGTAGATCTAATATTAGTTATGAAACTACAGAATGGTTAACAAGCACAAACATTTAAATAAACCCGGCATTAGTTTTCACTTCTAGAATCACTTAAGATGACCTAGATGTCATTGAAGTGAGAGTAGGACGCTATAAAACCTCACTTTTCGTAATTTAGGCAGATTAGAGCTTTCAAAGAATACGTTTCTCGACCAGTACTTCTCGGAATATTATTCTTTCATTTGATTCAAAGAATCTACTACTGAGTTAGTTTTCCGCTATCTGTATAAATATTCAAGTTTGGTTTAATTATTGATTAAACAACTCATGTAGCGATAGCTTCAACACTGAAGTAATTCTGGTGAGCCAAAACTCGCGATTTATAAATTATTAAACATCTTTTTCTTTTTTTAAAAAAAGAAAAAGAAAAAAAGGGAATCAGCCCAAATAAGCAGTAATACATTTTGTATATTAAATTTACATAAAATATTCCAGTCTATCACGCTATAAGACTATTTTTATGTGTTACTACTGCCCCGGTAATGTATATATATAAGAACACGTTCAACTTTTATACTATCAATGAAAAACTTAACAACGCTTTTCCTTGATCAGTTTGTCAAAGTTGGCGTCAATGGTAGAAATCGTTACATGCAGAGTATTACGATGTTGGTCTGTAATCTGACTTCTTGTCTTAGACTTTAGATGCTTCACTCTTGAGAAGAATTGCTCACATAAGTATGCGCTTCGTAATAAAGCATACATTTTCAAAGCATATCAGCAAAGGTTAGGGAATGTGTCTTCAGAAATGTACTTTTGGTATAAAATATAAGCAAGGGCACAATGAAGAAAGTTCCTCTCAATTAGAGACCTGTTATGAGGTTCGAAGTAGCTTTATTTGTGTTAATCCTGATATGTCGGGAGCAATGACACTGAATGGTTTCGAAAATAAATTTAAAGATTGCTGGTTACGAGAATCACTAAAATTCTCTTCAAATTTACTTCGCGATACAGCCAATTTTTTTTTAGCGTGTTCACCAAGGGATTAAGAGTTGCACTCGACAAGATGTTGAAAACGAGTTAGATCTTCCCAAAGTCTGAATCTGGCCAAAAAATCTTAATGATGAAACAGAGTATGAATCAGTTGATCTCTGGATTGTAGCAGTGCATTTAGGTTATTCATATGCAACGAGATATCCTAACTACACGTATATATAAAACTACATGAACTGACATAAATTAAAGGGGTACTTCCGGTTGACGTGGAAAGTTGAAATTTGGCATGATTGTAGCTTTCCGGGACTAACCGATAGGAAAATTACCAAAACTGAGTATTTTTAACTTTTAGGGGGTCTAAATGGGGAAGGAAGAATTTCTCCATGTTATTTAAATGAGTCTTTTTCCCCTATAACCTCATGTTTTAGGAATTAGGATAAAAACTTGACATTCAGTATGCGTGTACGTTTACGTTAACATTACCTAAGTAAATCAGTATAAAAATAAAAATTTTCAACTTTAAAGTGATTTTATGGGGAACTAAAAAACCTTTTCCATGTTATTTATATGGGACACCTTTTACACTCCAAAATTATTGGGCACTTCCTGTAGGGATACAATTACTAAATTTGACATGATTTTAGCTTTTCGGGACTAACTGACAGAAAAATTGCCAAAAGTGAATATTTTTAATTTTTAGGGGGGTCTAAATGGGGAAGGAAGAATTTCTCCATGTTATTTAAATGAGTCTTTTTTTCCTATAATCTCATGTTTTAGGAATTAGGATAAAAATTTGACATTCAGTATGCTTGTACGTTGTCGTTAGCGTTACCTAAGTAAATCAGTAAAAGTTATAATTAGCTTCGATTGGAATTTCAGTCTTAATTTTATTGAATGATATCTACATATTAAGTTTGTAATTTAATACCTCAGTTTTAATGTACTGATTATGATACGTTTACTTTAAAATTTTACATACCAAGCAATAACGAGATTTTTCCCAATAGCTAAGGCAGGAATTTCCCGATTTATATATAACGGTAACGTGTGAAACTATCTTCTTTGTCCTTTTGAAATGACTCTTGACGATTACATTACAAGTATGTAAAGATCAGTATAACGTATTTTTATCAGGAGTGCTTCATGAGTGAGTCGGCAGACTCATAGTATTTGTGGCCAATTAGTCCCGGTGTCGAGTCCAAATGGAAGACAATTTCTCTTGGATGTAAGCCGAGAAGCAGCTTGGATTCCGCTTTAAGCTTATGTGACTCCTTCCAGCATAACCCCGTTGCTGCATAATAACATCAAGGCATAACAAACTTATTTCTGTCCATATGTAATATGAATACATACAGCAAATCATTTAAACCAAAAAAACGGGTTTAACCCCCTACCCCACAAAAAAGGTTTTTTTTTTCGAAAAAAAAAGATGTTTTTTGTTAACTGTTTTACGGGGAACTGAAAAATCTTTCCCATGTTATTTATATGTGACGCCTTCAACACTCCAAAATGTTTAGGCACTTCCAGTAGGATTAGAATGATGAAACTTGGCATGATTGTAGCCTTCCGAGACTAACCGACAGGAAAAGTGCCAAAAGTGAATATTTTTAATTTTTAAGGGGTCTAAAGGGGAATGAAGAAATTCCCATAATTTTTTTAAAAAAAATAGGCGTATTCTTGAATACAAAATCTTACCTTTTAAATAGTTGAAATACGAACAGAAATTTGAAAATCAGTAGAATTGTGGATTTTAGAGGTGCGAGGTCATAAGCCGAGAAAATGCGGGGTTGTGGGGGCAAAGCCTCCAGCTCGGCAAATGCAGGAAATATGAAGAGCAAATGCACGAAATTCACTGCTGATGCAAAGGCTGATACATAAGAGATGCGAGACTGTAGGCCGAGCAAACGCGGTGCTCTGGGAGCGAAGCCTTCAGTTAGCCAAAGGCTAGTTAATTATAAACGTCAAGTCTGTCATCCACTTCGGATTGATAAATTCCACAATCGATGTCGCCTTGCTTTGCATGAACTGTTGTATTTTGGTTCTTAAGTCAAAGGCACTTTTGAGAACCTTCCCTCTATTCAACCAACGCACATCATTATAATAAACCACATCACCATTATAAAAAAAAACTCTTCAGTAATTCAATTCTTTCGATGTAATAGAATTGAAGACAATCATAATAACTTTCATAACATTCTCAAGTCCAATAATTCTTTCACACAACTTTTCCTAGTAGAGTGAACATTAATAATGAACAAAATCCTTTCCTTCTAGTTCCGTAGCTCTTTCTCTAGTAGGCTACAAATCATCTTTCTTCAAGAATGTCAGTGTATTTGTACTTCTCTTCACAGATACGAGTTAACATTTTTCTTACATAGAATTATTGAACAATGCCACGGATAAAAATAGCCAGCTGTTTGCTCTAATTTAAAGTAGGTGAATATGACGTAAATTCGAATGACCGTTAAAGTTCTTTCAATGTAAATGGCAAGTTCTTCGACACGTCGTGCAACAGCCATCCCGAACCCAGTTTTCTAAACACTTCTTTCTTATCTGGGCACAGAATTTCCCCAGCAGGATGAGACACTCACGAACTTCCCCTCCATGAATGCTTTGGGTTTTTGCCATTTTTTTTCAGCTAGTATATAACTCATTTTTACGCGAGCTTCGGTCTGTCCCTTGCCTTTGTAGCAAGTCTTGCAGGAACTCTAAATGACTTTGCAGAGGGTTCACTTTTAGACATAAAGCTGTCTCTGATTGTGAACAACACTGGATGCATGTCTCAAGTGTCTTTCTATTGTATTGTTTTACACTGACATTGACTCATGACAGATTAAATACACTAGCACGAATCGGCACACAAAACTATAAAGTGTTCCACTTTTCATTAAAAACTGGGCACGAATTACTTGTCTTACGCTTTTAATCGTAGAAGCCATAATGATAAGCTTAATAATAATATTGGGTCGATGCATAAGTTCGTGCGGTTTTCTTTTGGGTTGGCAACAATGCGGCGTGAAGCGATTGCTTATTGTTTTACCGTAGTTCGGAGTTCGTGTATTGTGAAACACGGGTTTTCTTGATTGTGAACGTATTATTGTATATATTTCAGACAAACTAATATGGCATGTCAAGCTGAGAAAATTGATCATTTCCGTCACATTTTACTTACTTTTCGAGTTTAACCGAGAATCCAGTGCAGCAGAAGCTGCTAGAACAATTTGTGCAGTGTACGGGAATGAAGCAATTGCTGAAAGAACAGCACAGAAATGTTTTTCTTGCTTTCGAGCAGGACAGTTTAACTTGTCTGATGATCCACGGTCTGGGAAACCTTCAGTTTTTTATGAAAATCGCTTGAATGAGTTGCTTCATGTGAATTCTCGTCAAATAACGCAGGGAAATGGCGCAAGTTTTTGAATGTATATGCAATTTATGCAATGTATTGTTACACTCGTAGAATATGTTAATGTTATGTCTATATTGTATTTATAATTGAATTTGGACAGAACAGCAGAAATGAAATATAAAATATAAGAACCGCATGAACTTATGCATCGACCCAATAAAAAGCGCTGATAATGTAAAATAGTCTACGGTTGTCGCGGTGGAGATGTTTGCGCTATAGATGGATGTGTTTACAATTGAGTTATACGGAACAAAGAATTCGAACGAATTCGAATACGGTGTAATGATAAGTACCTAACTACGTTGTTAAGTGCACTCCTACCTTAGTATCACTTGGTGCTGGTAAATGATAGCAGCATCATACAGTTTTATACTTCTACGAGTAAGTACAATCCATTCTCCATTCGAAAATGTCACGGTCAATGAAGAAGCAGAAACAAATGATTAGCTACTCAAGGTGTACGAAACAATTCCCAGATATTCCCAAAATGTCTGTTATGTCATTACTCAAATAAGTTCCACTCATTCGGGTTGAGTTGATTTTGAGTTTCACGTCCTTTCAGCAGCGAGGCTATATGAGACGGGACCTACTGATTAACGTGGAATCCGAACCACATGAGCTCCCTCCGGGAATCGAACCCGGGTTCCACTTATTCTGCTTTTAAATACCGTAATATACTTCAGTGGCCCACGAAACATTCTAATTCTTAATGTGGACGGCACTATCTGATGAGTTGAAGACCACTGATCTAAAGGCATACTATCGATTGAAAGAGGTAAAAGTTTTATTATTATTAAAACGAAAGGTATTTCTTACCAATAAATTATGCCCCTTCACATCCCTCCAGAGTTCCACAGGTTCTGCTAAAATATGCACATTATTTTGTTTGGAGCAGTGATTGAGAAATGTAGTTTTGCCACTACCAATGTTTCCTTCAACGGCTATCGTTAACGGTCGGGAAGAACCAGGCCTCATTTTCGAACTTTTACTTGATGGGTAAGCAAGGTTTTCACCGACTTTACCTGCAAAACAAATACATCATTATTACAAAATGGAAACATCTATATGGTTATACTGAAATATACAAAACATTTTATCAACACTCTTTACCATGCTTTTTACCCAAAATTTCCAGTTTTCTTTTCAGGCCTCTACAACACTATCTTGTAGTATGCAAGTAAAATCTCTCTGAGTAATGAACGGAGAACGCAGGGCTTAATAATAGACGAGATGAAACATGAATGATGAAATCACAAATGTACGTCCATCAAGATTTTACGAACACTTACACATTTACAAACATTTTTCGCTTTAAACTTTTTCTTTTAAACCAGCTGGTTTAAACCAGCCAATCCTGTAATAGGGTATTTTTTTACTTTGGCCACTTCATTCATTTTTTCAATTCTTCGCCTCAGAGATCTTATCTTTCGGTTCCAGTTTTGAGAACTTACCTGTCAGCCCATATATATAGGTAGTAGCTAGGTTGGTTCCTTTCTGTGACAAAGTTTAATATTATATTCACATAGTATTGCAGAGCGAGCATCAGCGAGTGAAGGCGGGTTAGAGCTCCGCAGGGCACGTTCTCTGGCTTTCTCACGAATCGGTTCATTGAAAAGAATTCCCTGACTGTTCCCGGACATCTCAAATTCCCTGGCTTTTTTCGGTTTTCCACGCTTTTCACCACCCTGATACGCTCCGTATGATGGATACATTTAAATGAAACAAATTTCTACAGGCAGCTGAATTAAATAGTAAGTAATACAGCTGTATTTTATAACTGTACGATTACTAGTGTACAACTACTACGAGCATTATACGATGGTAAAAACAAGGGCATTAGTGCTGTATGGCCGGACCAGCTTGAAAATCGAACAAAAGCACCAAAATATACTGCATTCGATTAGATTAAGTTATGTTAGATTACATTACTTTAGATTAGCAGCATTAAAACTAGAGCACAAATAACAAAACCAACCTGTGCCAGGTGACTACTAAAAAGCACGAATGCTACCTAACTGAGTGAGGGCAGGGCGAAGCTGGTAGGCCCGCGTTGTAGCGTATCCTAAGGGAGCAAGCGCATCAACGACGGTGGGTATACATGTAAGACAGGGTAGTGAAAATATACGGGCTTTGGCAATCACACAAATTCCAATAGCATTTTTCACGGTTTCATACTAGTAACGCTTCAATTGTCAACAAAGTACACTGTACACTGTGCAGAAATACATTGCCGTTAAGTTAGAAGTCACTTACCTTCAAAACTGAGGCCTGTAAACTTTTGCAATTTCAAGATGGAAATCGTGTACAACAATTTCTTAACTGTCGCTCGTTATTTTCAAATAGTTCTATGTAACTCACACATGATATGTCACACCCCTGAAATACACGCACTATTTCCACACTGGCTCATGCACCACTATACCAAAACAAGTGTAGATCTCCGCGAAATGTTTGGATCCCCTACAGAGTTCGGCGGGGTTGAGCTGTACAACAACAACAACAAAAATTACATAGTGCTCCGCCCCAATTCAGAGTTCCTTGTAATAGGAATCGTCTTGCTCATGGTCACATGCGACATTTTTTTCTATTTCGGCAATTGTGGAAATAAGCACTTCAGTTCTAAGTTATGAATACTCAAGCGAAAATAAATCCGTAATATCCGCTTGAATTTCAATAACAATAAAGAACTGTCCGGGCTCGAAACATTTACCTTCCATCATACATTCTAGGTATTTCATTACGTATTTCGAATACTAAAATTTACTTTATAATTCTTAGAATTAATAAGCCTGAGGGATAATAACTTCCCAATATGACAAAATAATAATAATAATAATAATAATAAATAACGAGCATTCTCTTTTCCCACGGGAAGAAATCTGAGGCCTATCAAAACAGTGAATTATCAGCATAATTAGGTTAGATAAAACAAATAAACCTTCTTTTAAGCTGATTATTATAATAATTACACAAACGAAACTTACGTTTATTGAATATACACTACAAGCTTCACAGCACCAACAGTCTTCACTGAGCACTAACACTTAATGCCGCCAAATTGTTAGTATCTCATGTAAATATTATTCAAATTACGCGGGAGATTTTACCATTGGTCTACTTGTGTTTTATTTAATCTTCTGCTCATATATTTTCGTAGGCTGGAGTTGAATGAACGACAAAAGTCTTTGCGATAAGATTCAAGAAGAAACATAGAGGTGAATAATAGTTTAATGTAAATATCTCCTTGTGCTTTATTGCAGTCTATACGTTTGAATTTTTTAAAATCCATAAAATTTTGTGGTTGATTTCTAGTGAACTAAATAATATTAAATTCGTTAAATAATTTGCATTGTTGCTGGAATTTTTTCCATTTTCATTTTAGTCTACGTTCGGCGACTATCAATCAAAGACGCTCTAAATTGAAATGGCAAATTTTGGTAATCAGCATGGGCGTACCCACCGGGGAATGAGGAGAACACGTCCCCACACTGGCTCATGCACCACTATACCAAAACAAGTGTAGATCTCCGCGAAATAGTCCATCTGACTCCACATATAGTACCGCTTACATCAAAAACAACCACTTTCTTAACTTTTACTATTCCCCTTACCTAACTTTCACTCATTCTTCCTAACAAACTTAAATAAATTTTCCAATTGACCCGGTAAATTTCCTAAAATTTGACCGGCGATACAGCACTTAACCCAAACTAAATAATATTAAATTCGTTAAATAATTTGCATTATTGCTGGAATTTTTTCCATTTTCATTTTAGTCTACGTTCGGCGACTATCAATCAAAGACGCTCTAAATTGAAATGGCAAATTTTGGTAATCAGCATGGGCGTACCCACCGGGGAATGAGGAGGACACGTCCCCACACTGGCTCATGCACCACTATACCAAAACAAGTGTAGATCTCCGCGAAATAGTCCATCTGACTCCACATATAGTACCGCTTACATCAAAAACAACCACTTTCTTAACTTTTACTATTCCCCTTACCTAACTTTCACTCATTCTTCCTAACAAACTTAAATAAATTTTCCAATTGACCCGGTAAATTTCCTAAAATTTGACCGGCGATACAGCACTTAACCCAAACTAAATAATATTAAATTCGTTAAATAATTTGCATTATTGCTGGAATTTTTTCCATTTTCATTTTAGTCTACGTTCGGCGACTATCAATCAAAGACGCTCTAAATTGAAATGGCAAATTTTGGTAATCAGCATGGGCGTACCCACCGGGGAATGAGGAGGACACGTCCCCACACTGGCTCATGCACCACTATACCAAAACAAGTGTAGATCTCCGCGAAATAGTCCATCTGACTCCACATATAGTACCGCTTACATCAAAAACAACCACTTTCTTAACTTTTACTATTCCCCTTACCTAACTTTCACTCATTCTTCCTAACAAACTTAAATAAATTTTCCAATTGACCCGGTAAATTTCCTAAAATTTGACCGGCGATACAGCACTTAACCCAAAATAAGGAAGTGCATATGAAAAAACGCTGTTAGATTTTATTTTCTCTGCCACATTTCTACAATGTACAAAAGCTGTATTTTATTTTATAGCGTTCCTAGTATGAAACCATTGAGCCAAATTTACCTTACCAACTCAGATTGTCATGAAATTTTGCACAGGGGTACTATTCATATAGACTAAGAAAATACCAAATTTCAACTCTATATATCGACCGGTGTTGAAGATAGGGCTACGTAAAATTTGGAAAAAATGCCCAAAATAGCATATTTAATGTATTTTGAAATTGGAATTGCAGCTGTCCTAGCGAGCTTGTTGAGGTGTCATTTTACAGCATATTTCATTCCCTTTCCTATGGTATACAACATCATATATGGTGGCTTCCATTTCAATTCAGGCAGAGCATGTACTATCACCATTTCAGATATTGTTGAAACTTTTTTTTTTATAGCAACTAGACATGTTTATAAGAGACCCATATTTTTTTATTTTGTCAAAAAAAAATCCCGCCAAATAATGGGCCATCAAAGACGGGGAGTACAATTTATGAAATGTAGACGATGTGGAAAATGGTCAAATTCCGAGACCTACCATTCAGTTATGGAGACAGGTAGTTATAATTCTTGTTGTGGCATGTACATGGGTATGTTGTGATTTAAATAAAGTATATTTTATTATAGTTTGGTTTGCGCATGCGTATCTTTTTGTACAGTCCGCAGCAAAAGACCTGCAACATGAGCATGTACGTTTATTGGGAAACGACGAAGTCTTTTGCTCCAAAATAAGTGTGCAGTGGAGGACGCTTAAGTTTCTCCTGGCGTGATTCGTGCCACTTACACGTTATGTTGATTCCCTGCGCTATTAGGCGTAGTTTCACAATAAACTTACATGCTCATGTTGCAGGTTTTTTACTGTGGACTGTACATAAGTTAACAAATAAACGTCAGTTTATCTGAAAAGTCGAAGTTTGCGAATTTTTTCGAGCACTTCCGGTTTGAATTTTAAAATTGCTTTCACGGTCGGTAACCTAGTTACCCGCTTTCGGAATATATATATATATTGCTTCTGTGTGCAACCGTTTCGTCGCAAAAAATTCGAAAAGTTGTGAAATTTTCAAAAATCGCCATATCCGTAATACTCCATAAGAAAGACATGACGAAGTGAAGTGCTATGTGAAAGCAGTGTACAGTCAGAATGGAAGTATCACAATGCTGTGCCACACGTAAGACAAGTGTTCTTATGCCATATGAAATGTTCTTCCACTATCTTCATCTTATGTGTATACTCACCGTCATTGATGCGGCTGCTTTATACGGATGCACCCCTGCGAGGACCCCACTGCTGCGCTCCTTCACTGATTCGGTTAGATGGCATTTGTACTTTTTTTATAGTCACATAGCATAAGCTGGCTTGTGTTTTCAAGTTGGTTCGCGTTTAATGCACTGTAATATTTATGCTATACGTCCACTTCTTGTACTGACTTAGCCCTCCTGAAGACAATCTGCACCATCTTTTAAGAAACATATTCTAAGGCAGTAAAGTACATTTCCTGCTAGAAATCAATATTTCATGAATGTAAGTATACCTCCATGAGTGCACCAAACCTGACACACCTGCTCGTTACAGACGCACACTGCCTACACAAGCTTCGCACTGCCCTGACTCGATTACATAGTTTTCGTGCTTTTCTAGTGCCTACTTACCATAAAATGACTTGGGATTTTTGCACTAGCTTTCATGGCGTATGTCTGGACGCTGATTTATACGCAAATCATGGAAGAATTAGGATTTTTCAACAATTATTTCTGATGGCTCCATTGAACTTCACCTATGCTAAGTGGAGTATTGTTGCGTTTCCTGGTGCAATATTTTGGAGTACACTACACAGAAAATTAGGGCCTTAAACTTATAATTTTTGAACCATTATTTAAAGTGGTGTACCTAAACTAGACCTGCACGCTAAAACGTACCCAATTATCTCCAGCTGGCTAGATATTATGCACTCTTAAGTACTATAGTATAAGTGCACAAGAAAGCTGTCATCAGCCTTGAATAGCCGTATTGAAGTTACGTAGTTTACACACGAGCTTGAAGTTATACAACAAGAACGAAGTCAAAGTGTTCTACAGTTGAGAAATTAAATATATTTATTGGAAAATAAACAAAATATTACACAACTTACCTGCAACATTCATTATCAACTTTAGAAATCTCATTTTTAAAGTTTTCCTGAATTTCCTTCAAATATCTTACAATGCTAAATCCCAATTCTTCTCCATAGTCCAACACAAAATGTATTATTTAAAATATGAAGGCGAAGAGCTCATTATGTCACTCCTTCATTATTATTTCAATTTCACTCTACTGAAACACGCAATATTAATAAGTGTGTCACTTAAATGTAACAGTGATGTATATATTTCAGTTGTTTACCGCTAATAGAATGTTAAAATTTCGCGCAAGCGCTAGTTCTTAATTACGCTCACTCAGAACTTGGAAAAAGTGCTGCGCACGCTGAGTATTGATGATAAAGTACAGTGCATCGACATGTTCAAACATGATCTGACATGATTAAATTTATAACTATAAGAATTGTTCGCTGAGAGAAGGCTGCTTTTCTCATGTTTGGATCCCCTACAGAGTTCGGCGGGGTTGAGCTGTACAACAACAACAACAAAAATTACATAGTGCTCCGTCCCAATTCAGAGTTCCTTGTAATAGGAATCGTCTTGCTCATGGTCACATGCGACATTTTTTTCTATTTCGGCAATTGTGGAAATAAGCACTTCAGTTCTAAGTTATGAATACTCAAGCGAAAATAAATCCGTAATATCCGCTTGAATTTCAATAACAATAAAGAACTGTCCGGGCTCGAAACATTTACCTTCCATCATACATTCTAGGTATTTCATTACGTATTTCGAATACTAAAATTTACTTTATAATTCTTAGAATTAATAAGCCTGAGGGATAATAACTTCCCAATATGACAAAATAATAATAATAATAATAATAATAATAATAATAATAATAATAATAATAATAATAATAATAATAATAATAAAATAACGAGCATTCTCTTTTCCCACGGGAAGAAATCTGAGGCCTATCAAAACAGTGAATTATCAGCATAATTAGGTTAGATAAAACAAATAAACCTTCTTTTAAGCTGATTATTATAATAATTACACAAACGAAACTTACGTTTATTGAATATACACTACAAGCTTCACAGCACCAACAGTCTTCACTGAGCACTAACACTTAATGCCGCCAAATTGTTAGTATCTCATGTAAATATTATTCAAATTACGCGGGAGATTTTACCATTGGTCTACTTGTGTTTTATTTAATCTTCTGCTCATATATTTTCGTAGGCTGGAGTTGAATGAACGACAAAAGTCTTTGCGATAAGATTCAAGAAGAAACATAGAGGTGAATAATAGTTTAATGTAAATATCTCCTTGTGCTTTATTGCAGTCTATACGTTTGAATTTTTTAAAATCCATAAAATTTTGTGGTTGATTTCTAGTGAACTAAATAATATTAAATTCGTTAAATAATTTGCATTGTTGCTGGAATTTTTTCCATTTTCATTTTAGTCTACGTTCGGCGACTATCAATCAAAGACGCTCTAAATTGAAATGGCAAATTTTGGTAATCAGCATGGGCGTACCCACCGGGAAATGAGGAGGACACGTCCCCAGAAATTTTCTAGAGGAGATTGATCCTCCCAGAAAATTATATAGGAGGGATTCTTCCCCAAACATTTCGGCAAAAATGAAATATCGGAACGGGAACTTCAATTTTCAAAGATTTACTATTTTGTTGAAGAAAATTCTGCAACAATTACAAGGTATAAAATTGTGTGTACCACTAGTCTTAAGCGACAGTCAGGGAAAAATTGTGCATGTACACTCCAAAACCTCAGTAACAATATATCGGTAAGTTCCATTGTAAAGCCAAATGCCAAACTTGAACAAGTGTGTGAAGATAGTTTAAGCACTTTCCGATTGCAAAAGAAAGCGATTAGAATAATTTTTGGGTTACCCACAAAATCGTCATGTAAAAAGGTTTTCATAAAAGCAAAAATTTTAACACTCCCTAGCTTATACATCTATAAATCTATTCTTTTTACTGTGAAAAACAAGCATCTTTTTATCTTTAATAAAAATGTTCATAGCCATAATACAAGACAAGGTAGTGACATATTTGTGATGCATCAAAAATATGCTAATATAAGCAAAACCGTGTACATGAATTGTGTCAGATTGTATAATAAACTTCCTCTGTACTTGAAAAATATGACCAATGTTTCCATTCTTGGTAAGACTTTATATAATCTACTCACTGAAAAGTGCTATTACACAATTAAAGAATATTTAAATGACTCATTAACTGAAGAGTTGGAAACAGATACTTACCCGTGAGTACATGCCTGGTGTGGTAGAAACAGTTACCTAATTATGTGGTTTTGTATTTTTAGAAAGATTGCATGATGTATACTTCGTGTACTTGACAATATTGTATGTTTTTTTCTTTCTTTTTGACAACTGTAATGCTTACATGAGAATTTTCTCATGCTTTGTAAGCTAATGAAACAGGCAAATAAATGAAATGAAATGAAATGATATAAACAAACTATCTGCAAATTTAACCGATTATGATTTCGTCGTTCTCCTTGCTGGTACAAATAATTTTCCACAATCCCCCACAAATAATCCCCCACAAACAGAAACACTATGTGCCCTCGAATCTACTTTAGCATGTCTGAATAAGAAAAAGATAAACTCGGTTGTGGTCACCGTTCCCTATAGATACGATTTTCCGCATCGTCCAAATGGAACCTTGAATAGGCAAATTTTTGAATTCAATAACAATGCTGAATGCATAGGTAAAAATTTCAAAAATGTGGAATTTATAAACACTAGTCGTTTTCCAAGGTATCATTTTACACACCATGGATTACATTTAAATAACGCAGGTAAAAATGTACTTTGTCGCATGATACTACATACTGTACAATCAAAGAGGCTTCAAAAAAACTGAATGGTATCGAAATTGAAATTCAGGAATGCAATTCTTTTACTTTAGCTGACGGCAAAAATAAAAGTCATTATTTCAATACGAAATTGACCTCTACAAATGATACTATGATTGCGGACAAGGGTATTAATAACCTCACCGGCACTCAAGAAAGGTCAAAAAATCCAAAAACTATTATTCGCGTTGCTAATCCTGAATTCCAATTTCCTAAACAAAAGAATAATAATACTGTCACTCCTTCATATGAGACTCATGTTTCCTCTATAGCACATTATAATGATCCCGATCATTCTTTTATGGCGAAACAAAAGTCCAATAGTGTCTTAACCTCTACTCAACATAGTCAACTAGAGATTTTTCATCAAAATGTACAAGGACTTAGCTCAACAAAGAAAATTATGCTGGAAATTTTATTTAAAAATTAGCAGGAACCTAGTCTAATTTGCTTAACAGAACATTGGAGAAAACAAAATGAACTTGGTATTATTAATATTCCTAATTATAACCTATCTGCAAGTTACTGTAGAACAAATATGAAACAGGGAGGATCCTGTATATTTTCACGATCAGATGTATTAATTAAAAAGGTAACGAAATTTGAAAACCTAAACATAGATAAACATTTTGAGGCATCCATTGTTGAATTATTATCTTATAAGGTAGTAGTTATATGTATATATAGAACCCCAGAGAGTGATGTAAATATTTTTATCAGAAATTTAGAAAATATTCTTTCATATTATGAAACAAAGACGAAGGATGTAGTTGTAGTGGGTGATATAAATATTGATTTTTTAGACCATAATTCTATTGATGGTCAATTGAAAATATTACTACTTAGCCATAATCTAGAAGCAATAGTTAATGAACCAACGCGAATAACGGAAAATTCACAAACTGCCATCGATCAGGTGATTATAAACAAAAGGAAATTCTATTGCTTCGTTAATGTTTTCAATAGCGGGTTTTCTGATCATAGGGCACAAATAGCCACTGTGAACTCTTACAATGCAAATGTGTTAGTTAATCCACAAAACAAAAAAACTGGCTGTTCAAAAATAATAAAAATGAGAAAAAGAAATTTCAGTGAAGACAATATTTTACAATTTAATAAGTATCTTGAATCCGAGGACTGGTCAAGTGTAATGTCAAAATCATCTTATTCGGTGAACGATAAGTTTAGTATATTTTTCAGTAAATTTAAGCTGATATTTGATCAGTGTTTCCCATACGCAACGTTTACAATCAAGAACAATAAACAAAAGAAATGGGTGACGCAAGGTATAATCATCAATGGGTATAATAGTGAGTAGTAAAAAGATGAAGTCACTAAATCATCTTAGCAAAACTACTAAGGATAATAGTATTAAGATTTACTGTAAAAATTATAAAAACATATATAAAAAGGTAATAAAACAAGCCAAAATGTCCTATTAAATATAATTTCTAATGCAGGAAACAAAACCAAAATGGCCTGGAAAATAATTAAAGAAGAAACAAATCAAAAACCACAACATCTTCAAAATACTGAAATAAAACTCGCGAACGCAAAAACTGTAAAGACCCTCATGTTATTGTTGAGCTTTTCAACTCTTACTTCAGCAATATAGTTACTAACCTACTTAAATCGCAAACACCATCGAATGATATTAAGAATAACCCTAATCGAATTAATCAAATAAGTAGTTCTTTATTTATAATTCCAACAAATCCTTCTGAAATAATATCAGTAGTAAGGAATTTTAAATACGGATCATCAAGGGGTCCAGATGACATCCCGGGATTTATAATCAAAAGATGTATCCACGCAATTGCACAGCCTCTGTCTCACGTAATTAATGACTCATTCTTACAAGGTATATTCCCAGACAGCCTGAAATGGGCCCTTATAAAACCATTACACAAAAAGGGTGACAAAAAGAAATGCGAAAATTACAGACCAATAGCTCTCTCCTCTAAATTTTCGAAAATTATAGAATCCATAATGAAAAATAGATTAATTACGCATTTGGAACGTAACAATGTTTTATCTGACTCGCAACATGGTTTTCTTAAAAATAGATCCACATCTACAGCTGCCCTTCACTTCTTGCAAGAAGTAGTAGACTCAATAGAAAGTAAATCATACCCACTATCTATATTTTGTGACTTAAGTAAAGCTTTCGACTGTGTCAACCATTCGTTACTCTTAAGTAAATTAAATGCATATGGAATAAGGGGTGTTGCTAACCAATGGTTTCAAACTTACCTTACAAATAGACAACAATTTGTAGAGATAAATTTCATTAATGAAGACAACTTGTATATCGAAACTCACAGATCAACACCTTCTATGGTTAACATAAGAGTTCCTCAAGAATCAGTCTTAGGACCAATATTATTTCTTTTATATGTTAATGATCTACCACTTTATATCACTCATGGTAAGTTATTTCTGTATGCAGATGACACAAATATACTTGTAAAAGGAAGTAATTTAACTGAGCTGCAAAATAATGTAAATATAACAGCAAGAGAGCTCGAAACTTGATTACACCACAATAACTTAATTATTAACACCGAAAAAACCAAATGTTTACATTTTTTCCCAACTAATTCATCACCGATTAAACCTTCGTTTACAATTAATAATAATAATGTGGAATGTGCTTCAAATACTAAATTCTTAGGATTAAACCTAGACGACAAACTTAAATGGAAACATCATATAAACAATTTATGCCAAAATTTATCTTCTATTGTTTATATGGCTTATACACTTTCCTCTGTTCTTAACCTAGACACTTTAATTTCATTATATTATGCGTCATTTTATTCCCGAGTACAGTATGGTATTGCCTTCTGGGGTGTCACTAATGATTTGTTTACAATATTTAGATTACAAAAGAAAATAATCCGTATCATTACACATTCCCATTTTCGTAGTAGTTGGTAGAAGTAAATTTCGTGAACTCAGATTGCTTACGATACCGAGTTTGTATATATATGAGGTATTAAAATTAGTGAGAAAAAACATAGATAACTACTTAACGCATGCCGACGTACATGAATATAGAACTAGAAACTGTGATAAATTTGTAATACCGTCACACAGAACAAGTATGTTTGAAAAAACTACATTTTATAGAGGTGCGGTGCTATATAATAAGAGAATTGAAATACATAAAAGATGATATAAAGTTTTTGAGAGAGGTTAAAAATATGCTAATTTGTAAATCTTATTATTCTGTAGATGAGTATATAGGTGAATAATTCTTTATTATTTCTGAAAGCAATAAAACTTAGTACGTAGATATATTTTAACAATTAGATTAAATAACAAATCTTTATTTTTTCCTTCTTTTATTGTAAAAAAATTTAGTTTTATATTCGTATGCTTATAGTTTATTTGTATGTGTTTATTAACTCTGTATTTAACCAATGTATTATTGTGAAATGACATGTTCTATACCATATGTACAAATATGTGTACTCTGTATGGTCAAATGAACGTAAATAAATCAAATCAAATCAAATCAAAGCCCCTCACCGGTAATCAGCCATGTACGCATTGTCGAAACAAAAATAAGAAAACGATACGTTTAAACTAGTGGTGGGCACAAAAACCGTTTTTGAAAATGTAAA
Source organism: Thermobia domestica (assembly GCF_964235325.1). Classification (NCBI taxonomy): domain Eukaryota; kingdom Metazoa; phylum Arthropoda; class Insecta; order Zygentoma; family Lepismatidae; genus Thermobia; species Thermobia domestica. Next base: position 45,156,989 of record NC_137454.1, on the reverse strand, counting down.
AAAAAACTGTTTCGGTTTTCTCCAAAACCGGTTTCGGTTTTCTTCAAAAGCGTTTCAGTTTTCTCCAAAACCGGTTCGGTATTTCAACGGATTCGGTTTCGGTTTTCTTCAAAACCGGTTCAGTTTTTTTAATTTGTTCTATTTCTGACAAGAATAGTGTTTCGTTGTTCTCCGGAAACCGAATCCGTTTCCACAGAAATAGTTTTATGTGTTTTTCAAAAGTTTTCACCGAAACCAGTTTCGGTGAAAACCAACCATTTTTTAAGAAAACTGAAACCGGTTTTGGAGAAAACCGAAACTGGGTTCCATGAAAAACCGAATCGGTTTTTGGAGAAAAAGAAACCGGTTTCGATGAAAAACCAAAATGTCGGTATTCTAGAAACCGGTTTCCGGATTTTACAGAAACCGGTTTCCGGCTTTTATGAAAAAAAACGGTTTTGCGCATCCCTAGTTTTAACCTTCATCAACATGAAGCTTAGCTCTGTACCATGGTAAATTTCAATCCTTGTTAAGTTATGGAATAATTTTCTGGGGAGCTTTTTATTCCAGTGTTACCTGTACTACTATTCGTCTACAGAAAAAGGCAATAAGGTCTATTTTTAATCTATCGCCAAGAGCCTCACGCAAAAAGGTCGTTCAGTAAAATAAAATTTTAACCACTGGCGCAAATTCCATAGGGGTGAGGGGGACATGTCCCCTCCAATCTTGAAACTGAGGGGGAATGTCCCCCCAATAATCCGATTTGAAATGTTTTGGGATAGAAAATTGCTGATTTGTGTCCGATTCCACAAAGGAAAGAGATGAAATCGATGTCTTCCCAGAATAAGTCTGAAATTTGCCTGCCTCCCAATGTTGAAGACAACTCTGCTCCCCTGATTCCCCACAACATTGTTTTTCAACTTCATAAAAATTTTGAACATTGCTGTAGAATATATATAGGTCTAATATAAAGATTATGGGAATGGTCTTATCCGTCCCCCAAATGTTGAAGACAGATTTTAACTGCACCTTGCCTGTATTGTCTGTCAAATAAATAAATGAATGTTTTCTGCGGGATAGTATCTCGCCCCTTGTTGCTATGAAAATAAAATACTACACATTACCCCATATCATTTCGCCAGTAACTTCTTATTTGCTGATCAGTTAAAACAGTATTCCTGGGCATCGTAGCGAAAAATGTATTTGCCTTTTCGTGCATTCTACAAAAACAGAGTGAACGCAATACAAAAGAAACAAGGAAAAAATGCAATGCGATGTAAAATGCTTGGACTCTTGCGACAAATCACTCAACCAGTCCAGTCATCCGAGAAAAGAAAATTATGTAGAAATACAACATTTCACTTTTGTATTCACATTATCACGAAGAAATATGATCATTTCTTGCAATTCAAACCGTAGACAATAACTTAGTGAATAATGTTTTCCGGTCTTTTTATAACAATGTCCAGTGTGTTGTCGTCAGCAGAGCTCTACATTATAGACCATAAAGTCGCAAGTTTCTAAGGAAAACAGAGTCCATTTATTATTATTATTATTATTATTATTATTATTATTATTATTATTATTATTATTACTAGAATGACAAAAGAAGGAAAGAAAAAGGCATAGTCTAAGCTATTAATAGGAACAGAAGAGATATACTTTATGTCAGATTCTTTTTAGGTTTACACATGAACAAAATAATATTATTACATTTATGGATTGACAGATAGAGTTATTATTTTATGAGAACAAGAAGTGGAGTATAAATATTTGTTAGCTGGTAGCAGTAATGAATTTTGTTTCACCCTTCTTCTAGATAGGTTGAGTTGATTTTGAGTTTAATGCCCCTTTCAGCAGCAAGGCTATATGAGACGGGACCTACTGATAAACGTGGAATCTGAAACACATGAGCTCCTGCCGGGAATCGAACCCGGGTCTTTTTCTAGATAGGAAGGTGAGGTGACACATTGAATAGAATCGTTCTTGTGACTACTGTTGTAAGTTCGATCACTATTTGTAATTTGTGATATTCCTTTAATGCTTTATCAACGTTGCATGTAGCGTTAAATTTAATAATAACTTGTTGGAGAAATCACGTGTAAAATTTCAAGTTCGAGTTACTTGTGTAAATTCGCACACAGATCGAGGTAACGAACCTAGAGTAATGTGCATATGTCTCTTGAACAAAGAAATCGGTTTCTGTGCTCTGGCCATCCTCCCTCGTAGAGTATTCGATAGCAAGGTGGTCTGAAGACCTTGTAGTCCACGGATCGATTCCCGCACAGAACCATTTTTAATTCTTGATCACAAGTAGAAAAGGCAAAAAAGAAAAAGAAACCGAATCTAGAACCATGAAGTTTAGAGTTAACAAGTAAGACCGAACCAAAGGTATGAAATCCATGCTATGGATCATTACGTGATTTCTTTAAGAACAATAAAATGAAGGAAAGTTGTTTTGTCTGTGTCTAAGAATGGAGTATAAATGAAAGAAGAAACTACACTTCTGTCCAGAATTTCTGTCGCATGTCTTTCAAAATTACATAAATATAAATAACTCTCTTTGTTATGATAGAAAATGTTAAATGTCTTCTTAGAAATATACAGAAAAAGGAAACCACTTATTTCCAAAAAATAAGAAATTAAGAAGTTATAATTAATAAAAGAAATCTCCGAAACTAATCTCCAAATTCTAAGTTCCATTTTCGTAAGCGTGACAAACGCGTGGCGAAATTTACAGAGAGGGAATTTTATGCTTTATTAGAAATACAACGTAAAACTTTCATAATGTTAGTTACTATACATATTGCATAGCTCTAATAATAATATATATTAAACATCTTATACGTAAACAAACAAATAAAAGGAAATCAGCCACAAAATACGCGAAGCGATCAAGCAGTTTGTGGTAGTGATTTTCCAATACGCGTTTACTACGAGAATGAACCTTAACATACCTTCGTAGAGTAGACGGTTATCGCACGCTTCCCGAATATTTTGTTTTTATCCACGATCATCAATTCCAATCAAATATCCTACGCTACTTTTTTCTTGTAGAAAAGCTCGATTCTGTCAATTTCTTAAACAGCAATGTTTTATTCTAATAATGTTGCTTAGTATTATCGTCTTCATTCTAGTTTATTTGAATATCTCCAAATAATCCAGAATTACGGCCTTTAAACAAAGTATTACAATTATCAAGAATTTTATAAAAAGAGGAAACTTCATTTCTAATCCTTGTCCTAACCGGAAGGGAAAACGTATAAATATTTGAAATAGTAATTAACATATGACTAAACTTTAACGTAACATTACTAAAATAAAACATTTACTCCGAATAGTCTCTGCAAGTAATTTGTAGAAAATGGACAGAAATAGTGAACATAAACTACTAGTTGTCAAGTAAAAGTGTAGTAGCGATAGCTCTAAACCCAAGTAGAATATTCACTCTTTGCTTCATGAAAATAATGAACATTTTACAAAAATAATGATCTTTCGGCTGTATCGTAAATCTTTTAGTAAATAAATAAGTAAATAAAATACATATTATGTATCATTTAATCACCGTGACTCGATAGCTGATTGCGAGGGTAAAGATAACTAATATTACTACAAACTGTTGCAAAGCTAGAGGCCGCAAGTGGCCCAGTGAAAGCCAGTGGGTGTAGCTGAGCAGCCTGAGATGTTAGACTGTAGTGCTGTTAACGGCTCGGCTCACGGCTCAGTCACCACCGAGCCGAACCGAGAAGTGAGCCGAGCCCACACCTCACCCTACCGAGCTGGCTCCAGTCCTCGGCTCAGTTGGACCAAACCGAGCCGAGCCATTGGCTCGGCCCAACGTAGCCGCCTCGAACCGACGGATCACCTGAGCCGAACCGAACCGAGCCGATGGATTATTCCAAACGAGCCGGCTCGAGCCAATGGCTCACCTGAGCCGAGCCGAACGGAGCCAATGGCTCATCTCAACCGAACCGGCTCGAGCCGATGGCTCCTGAGAAGATCCGAACCAAGCCGGTGACTTATCGCAACCGAGCCAGCTCAAGCCGATGGCTCACTTAAGCTGAGCTGAACCGAACCTGCTTGAGCTGCTGGCTCAGTTGTACCGAGCCGAGCGGGTTGACATCATTATTAAACTGACGATCATGAGGTTTTCAAGTCCCTCTGTAGTAGGAAGGGAAGAATTTTAATCATCCTCGATATTTCTGAATTCATGTCCCTGTCGATTCTAGGAGTCCTGAAATGTGATTGAAATAGAGAATAAGTCAGGAAGTTAAAAAAATGTATAGCGGTCACCTCTGGTGCATAGAGTCTCTGGTTCAATCCCACCTCGCGCAAGTGAACTTTGTAGTGGACACGGCGTATGCGTGTGGGGTTTCTCGGGATTCTCGGGGTCACTTGATAACTTAACGCGTTGTATCGTATATGCTGCGAGTCAAAACTTTAAGACGTTTTTTATCTGCTATCACTGGCTATTGCGCTCTCCTAGTTTATAATATTAACACTTTAAATGTGCACTACTGACTCGCGAAAGATGACCTCGAAGTTCGTTCACCAAAATCTGCTTTCCCCTTACTAGTTTTCATCAGTTCACTTGAATTGAAATACCCACTCTACGGGGAGAAAGGAGGTTTTAATGAGTCTTCCAAATATTTCTAAAATAAACCTCTTCCAAATCATTAGAAAGTGCATTCGGGAGAACTCTGAAATAAAGTAAATGTACGAGCATTATTTTGTTATAAAATTTCAATTACTGTTTCAATGCACTAACTGCTGGTGTTAGTTCCACTTTTGTGGCACAATTACTATAGAATTGTGCGAAAGTTTAAAAATCTAAACTTAGAACTGCCCGAGTTATTCATTAATAACTTTTAAAGTATCATGGTACTAAGGTAAGTATTAGTGCACTAATGGCACTAAAGAAGCTCTAAATATGTAAAAGGTTTTGGTAGCATTTTAGAACCGCGCGGAGCTAACTTTAGGGACGTAGCATTTTTCATTTTGTAAAATTAAGGCCAAATTTAAAAGCACTAATGACTACTTGTATTGTAATGGTTACTATTTCGTTAATAGGTCTTATTGCAGAACTCAAAACATTAGTGCTTCAACAGTATGGACGCTATAGAATAAAATAAAACTTAGGGGATGCAAACTACACGCTAGCTCTTCCCCACAAAAACATTCACGATGAGAAGTTCTAATGTTCAGACTTGGTGCACTAGCAACCACTAACGATGCACTAACGATTGCACTAAAAGAGATCATTACAGCTTTTGAACTTGGCGAGAATTTGAGCAGTAGAAAAATTAACATCTTCTTCTTTTGGGAGTTTCGTAACATATAAATGGCTATATTTACAACAATAACGAAACACTAACGAAACTATTAGCGTTTTTAGAAGCACTAACGATGCACTAAGAAATTCCACTATTTTTTCGTTAGTGCTTAAAGTGGGGTAATTAGTGCTTATAGGGTAATTACTCCCTATCATTGGTTTTGTTATAGAGAATACAATAATGAAGCACTAACGTCATTGGTTGGCGCACCAAGAAGCAATAACGATGCACTAATGAAGGCACTGATTTTTCGTTACTGTTTGAAGTGGAGGCAGCGTGAACTTAGCTCCCGAAAGGTTTTTTACTTGTAGCATCTACACTGAAAAAGTACTTACGTTATTGGTTGGTTCACGAAGAAGCACTAACGATGCACTAACGATTACAATAGAAGATATCATTAGTGCTTTTGAATTTGGTGGGAATTTGACGCAATGAGAAAATTCTCCATGCATTTTATATGGGAGTTTTGGAACTTATAATTTGGTATATCCACACTAATAGTGAAGCATTCACGAAACAATCACTAGCACTAACGATACACTGACGAAAAGCACTAATTTCTTCGTTAGTGCTTAAAGAGGGATCAAGATCACGCTGACCACAACGGTTTTCCACATGTTCCATCGACACTGATGAAGAACAAACGTTAGGGGATGGTGCACTAAGAAGCACTAACGATGCAATAGAAGAGGTCATTAGCGCTTTTGAATTTGCCGGGAATTTCACGCAATGAAATTTCCCATGTATTTCTTAAGGGAGTTTCGTGACATATAATTGGCTATATCTACACGAATAGTAAAGCATTTACGAAACTATTACTATTTTCTAAAAGCACTAACGATGTACAAACGAATGGCACGATTTTTTCATTAGTGCATAGTGCAGAGAGATCAGCGAGAACCATTGCTTTGGCTCTGAAACCTACACTAATGAAACACTAACGTTAGTGGTTAGTGCAGTAAGAAGCACTGAGGATGCACTAACGAATTGCACTAATTATCTCGTTAGTCCTTAAAGTGGGGCCCAGAGCCAATTTGAAACCCTAAAAGTTTTTTACTTGTAGCATGTATACTGACGAAGAACTAACGTTAGAAGTTGCTGCACTAAGTAGCACTAATGATGCAATAATGATTGACACTAATTTTATCGTTAATGCGTTAAGTGGAAATGCAAAGTTCGTGGACGTGTAATTTCAACAGCACTAACGGACAAATTGAAGCACGACCAAGCACAAACTGTTAGCATTAAATATAAAATTCTACCTCAATTAGGGAAAAAAGCGGGGACAACATGAAACTAATTAATTTCATTATAACGGTGTTATTTGAACAGCACTAACGCTCAAATTTGGGCACGAACCAGCACTAACATTTGACATTAGAAAATCAATTCTATCTTAATTAGTGAAAAAGCGGGGCCAACTTGCCGCTAATTAATTCGTTATAACGGCGTTATTTCAAGAGCACTAACAGTGAAATTTGGCCATAAACAAGCACTAGCGTAGCACAAACGTTTGGCGTTAGAAAATACATTCTATCTCAATTAGGGAAAAAGATGGGGCCAACTTGACGCTAATTAATTCGTTATAATGGCGTTATTTGAAGAGCACTAACGGCGAAATTTGGGCACTAACCAGCACTAATGTAGCGCAAACGGTTGGCATTAGAAAATCCATTATATCTCAATTAGGGAAAAAAGCGGGGCCAACTTGACGCTAATTAATTCGTTATAACGGCGTTATTTGAATAGCACTAACAGTGAATTTGGGCATTAAGCAGCTCTAATGTTTGGCGTTAGAAAATCCATTCTATCTCAATTAGGGAAAAAAGCGGGGCCAACAGCTTAACGTATGATCCGAACGGCGGATCTCCCACGCCATCCCGTTTAAAAAAAAAAAAAAAAAGCTATGCGCTCCTATGTACACTTTGAAATATCAGAAAGAGCTTCCTTTTCGATCACCAGTTTTAAAACATATTTGCCTTCCCGAGGAGTCTCTTATCCGATATTAAACCTCGGTCGGTGCAACCGAGCATGAATGATAGTGTTGAAATGTTCAATAATTTGAAAATGATAAAGGTAACCATGAAAGTTCTGTCGCTTTTTGTGGAGGTCTGTGTTCCATTGGAACTCACACTGTGAGTTGAATGCGAACGGAGATAATGCGAAGGTCAGTTTTTAGTGTGGGTATATCTGGTTGTGGCAGTTAAGTTACACCGTGAACTTGCGTAAGGACAGAGTGAACATGGGACCTGCACAGAGCCTCATAAGGGCGCATATGCCATACTAGTTTAAATTTGGATCAAACGCCGCTGCAGCCCTCAAAGGAAGAAGCATGCACAACCTCTTCCAATCCAGCGTCCAGGAAACGTCTGATTCGTGTAATTGCGCACGTGAATCGCAAAGCGCGCTGGTGCTCCATCCTGCTGTATCATAACGTTGTCTTTGATACTATTTTCTTCCAGTTGAGGCACCAACCACTCATTAAGCATCTCTAGGCAAGAATGTCAAGCCCCAGAAATGTGTGTTGCACTCATTCCAGCCTACACCATCACGTGTGGTGGGTTTCTTTCCGGAATCAATCTCTTTGTAAAACTGGGGGTTTTCCTTACACCACATTACAACGTTCCGAGAATGCATACTCCGGTAGATAACACACTCGTCTGTGAAGAAAACTGCACCACGGGATCGTTTGGAAGGGAACGCCTTAAGAAGAGTTCTGCATGATTCTTTCCGCGCATCCATGTTGGCGTCATCAGTCCATTTACATGCATTGAATGGTAAACCTTCAATTTTAGATCTTCTTTCATGTCCCTTATCATGGTGGTCCGAGGAATACCAAGCTCCAAAGACCTTCCACGTGTTGATTTTGAAGGCGACTGCTGCACTGATGCGTCCACTTCACGGCACGTTTCCCTCCGTTTTATCGGTCGACCCCCTCGGGAAAGGTCTTTCACACTGCCCATAACAAATGCACGTTTTCCCCACCCCAACATTGTTGCTTTTCTTGATGGATTAATACCAAAACGGCCTGTAAATTTCGTTTTAACACTTTCCATGGTGTCACCTGTCTAACGCCTTTCGTGAAGGCAAACCGCAACAACTAATGTTTGTTCAATGCTATCTGGATAGGATTGCCATAATTTTTTGAACCAAAATATGGACAAGCCTTGAAATGACGATCCGTCAAAGATACGGTGCCCAAACACAGAATAAATATTTTGAAATTTCTTACCTAAAAATCACCTTTTTATGTTGTCACACAATTGTTTACTGCAGTTTCTCAACCTAGGTGTCTCGACCCATAGGGGGTCGCGAGAGGGTTTCATGGAAGTCGCAAAGATAAGCGGAAGATATAAATATAATCTAATACCGGAAAATATTTTTAAGTATTTTGAATTTTGTTCTGATAGGCATATTTTTATTTTTATACATATTGTTAAGAACGACAAAAATAGATCTACTAAATATTTTCAACAGGTAAACATTTTTAACGGGTTTTCTATCATAAAACCCAAAATTAAGGGAGTTATGAAGTTTCAAAATTTTCAAGACATGCAGAGAGAGAGAGAGAGAGAAACGTACGTTCATCGGGTACATCACAAATGTTCAAAGTGTCTGGCATAGACACTAATGCATGAATGACAACGCCGGATCACAGCTTGGTGAACCCGTTCAAAGATACCCTGATCATGGCGAATAGTTACAAAAGTGTTATTCATACGTTGCTCCAAGTTGTTGACAAGAGTAGCGTACCTCACATAAAAATCCAGTGGTTTCTGGTCAGGAAACCGGTACACTGGACTACCACGCACGATGCAATGTCTTGGGAACGTGTTGTTCAACCACCGGTGGGCATTCACACTGAAGTACGCGCGGGAGGCCCATCATACACGTACCTGGTGTGATTGGAAAGTTTTAAGACAGTTGGCAACACTGCTCAGGAGGAGTAGATATAATCGCCCGTTAGCATGGAAGCGGTGGCTTGGTGTTCTTGAGTCATGTTGAAACATGCACCGAGATATCTTTACTCAGTACGGCGTAGCAACCAGTTGAGTGCGGCCGTGTGTGTGTGTGTCTTGGCGGATTTTTAAGTGCGCAAAATGGATGAAAAGTTGGAACAACGCGTTTGTGTGCAATTTTGTTTTAAAACTGGGAAATCTGCTTCGGAGATTTACGAACTCTTAAAAACAGCTTTTGGAGACAAATGTCTGAGCCAGTCAAACGTGTTTATCTGGTTTCACAGATTCAAAGATGGCCGCGAGTCAGTAGAGGATAACCCCAGGTATGACCGGCCTTCAACATCAAAAACTAATGAAAACATTGCAAAAGTTGGCGGTATAGTGCGCTCGAATCGTAGACTTAAAATTAGGGAGATGACTGAAGACCTGAATTTATGTTTCTATGCGGTGCAGTCAATTTTAACTGATTTGAACATGCGTCGAGTGTCCTCGAAATTCATTCCAGAAGTGTTGTCATACGAGCAGAAACAACATAGATTTGAAGTATCACAAGAAATGTTTAATCGAGCCGAAATGGACTCAGATTTCTTGAATAGAGTAATAACAGGTGATGAATCATGGGTTTATGGGTATGACCCAGAAACAAAGACCCAATCTTCTCAGTGGAAGAGCCCACATTCACCAAGACCAAAGAAAGCGCGACAAAGTCGGTCGAATGTGAAGACAATGTTGGTGTTTTTTTTTTTTTTTTTTTCGATTCTAAGATCATCGTGCATCATGAATTTGCTCCTAGGAGGCAGATAGTCAACCAGGAATACTACAAAAGTATCCTTCAGCGTCTGCGCGAAAATGTGAGGCGGAAAAGGCCTGCCCTCTGGAAAGAAAAGAATTGGATTCTCCACCACTACAATGCACCAGGGCATTGTGCTTTCTCGATCCAGGAATTCAACATTCCTGTGCTTCCGCAACCCCCGTTAACCCAGATTTGGCCCCGGCCGATTTCTACCTCTTTCCTAAATTAAAATTGTCATTGAAAGGGAAGAGATTTGAGTCAATTGAGGACATTCGAGCAAATACGGATAGAGTGCTTACACCATCACGGAAAAAAAGAAGTGGAAATACCGTTGGAATCAGTGTGTTCATTCAGCAGGGGGACTACTTTGAAGAAGATCCATCACAATAGCCTGTAAGTACTGCCATTTTTAAATTACAAGCCCAGTCTTAAAACTTTCCAATCACACCTCGTACCACATATAACGTCGAATCGCTACGGGAATATTTTCCAATAATTTGGGCAGTGTATCCTGCAGGAAGGTTAAACACTGTGCTCCATTCATTCTTTGGAGTAGAACGTATGCACTGATCAGTTGATCATGGGCAATACCAGTGGCGGCGATTGGACGTTAAAAGTGGGGGGCAAAACATGATCTGAATATTTTTATATCAATAGTAGTTTCCCTGGTTGTTTCTAACATTTTGTTTAACGAAAGGTTGTATAACTAATAGGATACTATCTTTTTCAGTTAAAATACCGTATATCGTATTTCATATTTTATTAAGTAAATTTACAAGAAGAACGCGAGTAGGTCGGTAGTAGCCCTTTTTACTCGTAAACAACGAAGGTATAAGAAGAGATTTGGTTCCTCGCTTATGAACATCTTAAAATTCTGTCTGGAAAATTGTGTGATCAGATTATTTAATAACAAATTTGCAAAACAAATAGATGGAGAGGATAATATTAAACATAGTAATGAATAATGAGGCTTGTTTTGCAAGTTATATTGAAACTGGGGATTAATGAAACAGCTTATATTTTTAATACCACACATGCCATTAAATGCATGTTATTACTTTTAGAAAGACAGTAAATACTACAAGCATATGCTACGACATTTAAAGAAATACTTCTGCAGCTTCCCGAAACATGTTCGTTGTATTAGGTACAGTTTTTAATTTCTTGGAACACATCATACCACAACAATACTTAGAATCACTCCACGCTCCAGTTGTACAAAATAGTCCAAACACCTAGAATTATGTCGAATTCATAAATTTAATTGTATATACACTCGTACAACCCTAAATACACCACTTCACTCGTGTATTACACTGCAAAACAATGGAAAAAGGTAGAAGTTATTTCTTATTACTCTCTTTTTAAACAATATTCTTTACTTTAGAAAGAAGAAAAGACATTTAAAGAACTTTCAGTTTTTGTGCAATTAAAGAATAAATTGTGAAAGACGACTTCTTCTTCTTCTTCTTCTTCTTCTTCTTCTTCTTCTTCTTTTTTTTTTTTTTTGAAATGTTCTTTCAATCAGTTTCAAAGCGGCTGACTAACATATCAAGCCCATGTAAGAAGAAATGAAAGTACGCTGGAATTGTTGGGCTCCAATGGGTTAATTTTTGGACCATTTTCCGTGGCAGTTGAAATGCAATTCCTATAGTTTTCTTAACTCCACGGGAAGACAACCAATACGTACTCACGCAACGACAGAAATAATATATGGCACCATTTTTTCTACGAACCAGTAATACACACAAAACTTTACATTTCCAAATGAAACTATATACATTAATGGGTAACTTCAAAAAACTAGGGGGGAAACTGCCCCCCTTTGCCCCCCCCAATCGCCGCCCATGGTCAATACCACACTATACATTGAGTCTGAATTGGTATTCATGATGAGTGACAACCGTATCATGTGCCCACGTACTGATCACTGGTACAGCATGATGGTAGTGGTCTGTTGAATGAATCACTGGTAGAATGCTTCACTATGCCAGTTTTTACTTTTGTCATTTTTTTTAGAGGAGGGAGACACATTTTATGATTGTTTTCTACATGCCACCTGAATATCCAGACTTGGAGGCAATATCCAGACTTTTTATTACAGAATACACACATCGCTCTGTAACAGAATGGAGGGAAATCCGAGGGATCTGAGCAGTGATCGAAGTGAGACGGTATGCGGTGGTATGCCATACCGCCTGTTTTTTCAGTGATGAAGGCATATTGCCGCTGGTTTTTCAGTGATCAAGACATACCGTCACTGGAGAGTAGATGCTAAATGCAGGGTGTCAACTAAAATTCCCAAATGAAATTTCGTGACCTTTTCTTTACCAAACCATAAAATTTCGTACCATCCTCAAGAGCGAATTTGGGTCCAAATTAGGCCGAATTTTCATGCATGCGATAGAAGCGGGCTTTGCTTGCGATTTGGTAGTGTCTAAAGCCGACCACCAACATTTTTGGTGGTGAATTTTGACGTTTTATAAAGCAAAATTTTCCAGTCTGTACTTACACTTCTACGAATAAAAAATCGTGACCCAAAAGCTAAATTTCGTGACTTTTTCTTGACTTTCATGACCGTTTTCTGATTTCGTGACTTTTTCATGACTTTCGTGACCGATAGACACGACCTTTAAAAAATCAATTTTTATACACAGTAATTGACGAATAGCTTTGCACGTAAAAAGATTTTGTTTCTTATGCAGAAATAATTTCTAAGTTGACAACACCAACATTTTTATCTTCTTATCTTTTGTTTTTAAAATGGGACTTCGTCTAGTTTATATTTTGATGTGCCATATTGAATTGTTTCTTTCTTATGTGTGTGTGTGTATTCTTGCCTGAATACATGTAAATGTCGTGTTTTGAGCACATGCAGATTTAGAGGTTGTCTGCTGAGAGGGAGGGATCTTACGAGGTTTTGGAATACCCCTCAGTCGAGTGGAGGATCCGGAGTTTTTCCGCACGAAATTGTGAATATAAAAACTCGGTTTTTGAGCATTTTCGTTTATAATTTTCTACAATACAACATAGTGGGATATATTTCTTTTCAGAAAGATATTAGTAAGAAATCTCTCCATGCCCCCGTAACTACAGAGAAGCTTTACAATGGTCTTCAGTCATTATATAAATAGAAATGCAATCTTTTAGGCAACATACCTTCACTGTATTTCAATATTTAGATAGCTGGTATGCCGAGTCCAAATCATCTCCGCTTGTTTTCCACTTCAAAACACTGGATCTGAGGATCTAGGTTCAACCTCTTGGATTAGTCTCTGGAAGGCAGTCTCACATTTTGTGGCCAGAAATGTACAAAGGGCATTTAAAAAGTTTTGCACAGTGGTCTCTATTTTTTTTTTTTTTTATTTGTTGCAGGAAGAAAATGAAATTTTTGTGAACATACTTGGAACATTTAGCTATAATTTGGTATATAAAAGAATTTTCTTTTATTTACAGGTGAGCCATAATGGACCGTGAAGTAGATGTCAGGTTGCGACAACGGTCGGTGATGGAGTTCATCTTCAAGATTGGCGATGACTCTGCCACATCGATTCACAGGAAGTTGCTTCCTGTTTATGGGGAGGACACATTGGATCGCAGCAGTATCCAGAGATGATTCAGAGGTTTAAAGGTGATTTCTCTCTACTGGACAATGCACGATGCGGTAGACCATCGACGGTAGTGAGCAGAGATGGTCATCCTCCCTCATTTTGCCCTCATGAGGGCCGCCCTCACCCTCATTTTAGTAGTTGAAAATGAGGGCGGTAAAGTAATTGAGGGTGAGGGAAGGTGAGTGTGAGGGCGTCAATGGAGAGTGTGTGAGGGCGTCAATGGAGGGTGAGTGTGAGAGAGGGTGAGGGCGTCAATTGAGGGTGAGGGTTCATAAAATTAATTATCTTGCAATTCTTCATTTCTGGAAAATATGTTAGAAAATGTAATGTAGTTTTTTTCTTAGAATTAATCGTCGTTCACAGAAAATCGTCATATCAATATTCCATCAGTTTCATACGCTTTTCATGAGCGAAGACAAGATGTTTCTCATAGCTTTATTACTTTTCTATATTTATATATTTTCACTTTATAGAAATAATAATTACGAAATATATAAAAATATCTACTACAAGTTTTTGGCTACCGAAAATTTCAAAGTTTAATGAAAGTAACCCATTAAAAATACTAGAAGTTCTCAGGAAATAATGTTATATATATATATATATATATATATATATATATATATATATATATATATATATATATATATATATTCGTTCAGAAGAGAAACTAATACATATTCATATATTCATTCATTCTGAAATTGTAACTAAGAAAAAGCTTTATTTCTTCTAAGTAAGAGAAAAATATATATAAGAAAAGTACAAAGCTACAAGCCGCAATAAATAACTTTAATTATCAAATAAAAACATATTTCCTGCTTTTGGCTATATACGTACTTTTAGACTTTCAAACTACGCTATGCATATGAAAGGGAAGTCTTATAGAACGGCTGTGTCCGTCTGTGTGTCTGTCTGTCAACAGGTATCACATCAAAATCGGTAAGAGCTATTGACAAGCGGTTTTCGGGAATCGATCCAGCATTCCAATAGTAGGTTGCATCTCCTTCAACAACCTCCTACTTACCAGGTACCCTCAAATCACCTTGGCAGTCAATCTGTTAAACCGGAAGTGGTAGAAATCGGAAATTTCCGGTTTCAAATTAAAGACCACGAGTAAAAAACGGTAATAGCGATCGGCAACAAACGGTTTTCGGAAATAAGAGGATATGAAAGAACCACCTTACTCCTGCATTTCTACTAAAACTGGAAGTGGTAGGATCCACTACTACTTCAGGTTTCAATATTTACTTTCATAAACTTAAAAGGGTAAGAGCTATCGACAAACGGTTTTCGGGAATTAATTCTGCATTGCCAGAATAGGTTCCATCTCTTTCAACAACCGTACTTAAACGGGAAGTGGTAGAAGTCGACCATATCTGGTTTCAACAAACATATTCCTAACTCATAAACGAATATAAAACATAGCTAGCGATAAAGAGTTTTCAGAAATCGATATAAGGTCTTAAGGGGACAAACAACCTGTACTCCTGTATTTCCACTAAAATCGGAACTGGTATAAATTCACTACTACTTCTGGTTTCAATATTGATTTTCCTAGACCTAAAACGGTAAGTGCTATCGACTAGCAGTTTTCGGGAATCGATTCAGCATCCCAAGAATAGGTTCCATCTCTTTCACCAATCTTCGAGTTAAACCAGAAGCTATGTTTAACCACTTCTGGTTTCAACAATATTGATAATAACTCAAAAACGATAAGAGCTATTGAGAAACGGTTTTCGGGAAACGATTCGTCGTTCCAATAATAGGTTCCATCTCCTTCGACAACCTAATATTTAAACCGTAAGTGGTAGAAATCAACTACTTCCGGTTTCTACTATTTCCAGTTTTACTATTGAATTTGTATAGTTTGGAAGTTTACCGTAGTTTCATACTGTAGAACGATACTCGCTTGTTCAATCATATAATTCTTGTGTTATCAAATACTAGGTTTATTACCAGGTACTTAATAATATTAATATATTTTCATGGGAGGGTGAGTGTGAGGGAGAGGAGGGCGCCAATGGAGGGTGATGTGTGATGGAGGGTGAGAGGAGGGCATCAATGGAGGGTGAGGGGAGGGCGTCAATGGAGGGTGAGGGGCTTCAATTGAGGGTGAGGGTGAGGGAGGGTTAGGAAAAATGACCATCTCTGGAGTGATGTGAATCAAATTATCCAAAATGACAGATGTGTGACGACACGACAGTTTGCTGAAATGACTGGTTTGTCATTGGGTAGTGTGGTATTAGTGGTACAGTCACTAGGTACAGAAAAATCTATGCACGTTGGGTGCCTAGATTATTGACAAGAGAAATGAAAATGATGAGGAAGGATGTGTGCGAGGGTCTCATGACGACCTTTACTGAAGAATGGAAACAGTGTTTTGATGGTGTCATTACCCAGGATGAAACATGGTTGAGTTTTACGTCCCACGGTTATGCCGGTTAGGCTAAAGGAGAGGTGATGATGAGAAATGAATGAAATGGTGGAATGAAGAAAGTCAGAACCCCAAGAAAACCCACGAGCACGGTGTTTGTCCACCACAAAGTCCACACGGCGCGAGCTTGGACCGAACCAGAACCCCAAGCACCGGAGGTGAACGCTCTGCCACTGAGCCACTGCCCCCCCCCCCACACACACAGCTGATGGAGGCTACATTGAGTAGGCTCAGTGTATAGCTAAATGTTCCAAGTATGTTCACAAACAAAATTCATTCTCCTCCTGCAACAAATAAATAGTAAAAAAAAAAAAAAAAAAAAAAAAAAAAATAGAGACCACTGTGCAAAACTTTTTGAACACCCTTGGTACCATGTGCATAATAATCATCACTATGCGACAGACTTCAATATTTCTAATAAAGTATAACACTTTTTTTTTTCTCTAAATTTCGCTCCGTATTTGCCACGATTATGAAAAGGGAACTCCGTAGGAGAGAGTCTAAAGACATACGACTAAAATTTTGAACATAGGGTACATAGTGCGATCTCGAAACTGGGATTTTATGTGACTAAATACAATGTGTATCCTAAAGGAAGAGGAGTTTAGCATTTATGTTAAAAATAAAGTGCTCACGACTTCCTCAAGTTAGAGAGATGGTAGTCGAAATACATAGTTCTCATTATAGAATATGCAAACATGTATCCCAGTTTTCGAAGCTTCCGCTTTAAGGGAACCTTTACATTCAAATCGATGTTCTGTTTCATAACCACGGAACAACTGCTAAAACTTTTAACATGAAATAACATGAGTATCCTAAGCTGAAGCGGGTTTAAAACTCTGCCAAATGTTTCCTTATTTTGTATTTCAACCAAAATGACGAAACGTTTCAACCCTATAAAATTATTATTATTATTATTATTAATTTGGATCGACCTGTAATTTTGCAATTTCACTTCTTTGGTTAAAACGCGTACTATAAAAGGGAGAACGGGATTTAATTTTCTACCGAAGAAGGGAGACTGTGTCATTTGAAATCCATCTTAGAACACAACACTTAAAGCTGAGAATTTTCATTCTACTTCGATTTAAATAGGTATTGTAAGGGGGAGGTGGTGGTGGTGTGAGGGGGTTCAAATACACCTTTCAAATATTTTACATAAATCTATTCTTCCCATGTGAAAAACGGGCAGTATAGATATAGTAGTATACATAAACAATCTACTATCCTAGTATTACGGAAATCTGGACAGCTTCCGATTTAGTGCACGAAATTATATATATATATATATATATATATATACAGGGTCGTATCCAGAAGTAGTGGGACTGATTTTTTTTTTTTTTTTTTTTTTTTAAATTATTGAACATTTTGGTACATCGACTTCATACTCTTAAAAATAGACCCCTTGGGAAGTCACACACTTCTGGTAGCGAGCCTTCCAGGTCGCGAAGGCCTTGTGGAAGTCGTCCTCCGGGATGCTGTTCAGCACCCTCGTCGTCGCCGCTTGGACTGCTTCCATCGAGTCGAAACAATGCCTCTTGATACGGGGGAACAGGAAGAAATCCGTCGGTGCCACATTAGGGCTACAGGGGGATGAGGCAACGTGGAAACGCCGAATTTGGTCAGGAAATCCCTCACAATCCACGCGCCGTGGCACGGCGAGTTCACATGGTGGAGCTTCCATTTCCCCACCAGGTCTGGTCGCACGCGTGTAACACAATTTCGCAGCCGTGTGAGCACTTCCACGTAAAATCTTGCATTTACACTCTGTCCAGGAGGTACAAACTCCTTATGGACAATGCCACGACGGTCAAAAAATTCAATTAACATCGATTTCACTTTCGATTTCGACATTCTGGCCTTCTTTTTACGGGGTGATTGTGCGGCTCATGGAATCCTCCTTGTAGGCCTGCGTAAGCATGTCCTTGGTTTTGGTCGCTGATTTTCCCAGTTTGTCGCAAAACTTCTTGGCGTACCGCTGCTCCAAATTTCGCTCCATCGCAACTGACGACGAGGCGTCACAACAGGTCACTAACACAGTGGTCCACACTCAACTAATGCACGCAAGCGACTGCCGCCGGTCGACACCTGTTCCCAAGGCTCCCCTCCATAAAATTCGGCCTTGCAGCCCCCCCGCCCCCTATATTGCTCCGCGCGCGCGGGAAAAAAATCAGTCCTACTACTTCTGGATAAGACCCTGTATATATATATATAGTAGGATCAGAAACTAAGGTATTTCCGTATTCCGATATTTCTGGAGTTTCGTCTGTTATAGAGGAATGAGAAATGTGCGGTAATTTGAATACATGGAGTTGGCAATTGGTACAGTTTCCGTCACCCACCACCTAAAGCGCTAGTTGTAGGTAAACAAAGATAACAACTCGATTGGAAAACTGGTCTCGCTAAGAAGTCCACTCAGTTACTCGGTTTCCGTGGGTGAAACATACCGGCAGCTGGTAAAGGTTTACGGAGAGGCTGGAATGTCTCATCAGCATGTCGCAGAATGGTGTAGAAAGTTTGCAGTTGGTAGAGACAATGTCACCCCGCTGTTGAAGTAGTTCCGCTGGGATATCATCTACTAGCCTCCCTTCAGCCTGAACCTCGCTCCAAGTGACCTTCACCCTGTTCCGCACTTGAAGGAGCATCTCGGAAGCAGTCGATTCGCTTCAGACGAGGAGATGAAACACTTCATGATAACGTGGCTGAAGACACAAGGTTATGATTTTTACAGAAGGAAATCTTCAAACTCATTCTACAATGCGATAAATGCCTCAAACAATATGGGAACTATGTCAAAAAAACAACTTATCTGTTGTATTATATGTTGACTGTATTGGTTGTATGAAACATATACACGTTCCATTGCAAGCTTTCTAACCTTACCTTCTTATCACCCCACGTAACATGTACTTCACCAATTCATGTTGGATAATTTAGATTTTTTTCTCTTCTATTTCCAACACTGACAATCAGGGACGTTAAATAAATAAATAAATAAAATACTAACAAAATCCTCAAGATTATATCAGGACTCTTGGCAATGAGAGAAAAAGAAACTGATTTTTTCTTGTTTATTGGATCAAAAAAATAATATAAATTTGACAATAACACTTTATTATAGAAATATATGTATATATTATAACAATGCAAATATTGGTTTCAACAGACAACACAAAGCATTAAAATTCGTTCTTACAATTAACGGTCCCATAAAAGTACTCTTATAGAAAATTATTTTAAAATTGTTTTATTACAATTTCCTTCTAAAATTTCAAGTTATAAACAGTGTACGAAGTACAATAATATACACACATGGAAGATTATTTGGAATGCAACCCTGTCGGACTTTCTTATTTATTTGTTATTATTATAATTTTAAGCTTTTACTCGATTTTTTGAATACATAAATAACTCCATACAATCACTGAACATTCGTTGTCGCGATCTGTTGAAATTATCTATATTTTCTTATCTGGCACTTCTTGAGTGGACGTAATATTTGTGCGTACAAAATATATTACATTGTATTTATACACAAAGATATATCTACACGTTTACTATTAACCTATTTTCTTCCAATATTATAGACTATTGAGGCAAGACTAGTAGCTTCATGCAGGATATAACATGGAAGTTAGATGCAATATATCTGAAGTAGTAAAAAAAATCAGGTTAATTTTAGCATGTTTTATCTTTTACTGGCACATTCATGTATATATCAATAATAATCACAAACAGGACAATACAACAATACACTTTAATGTCAAAAATATCTTGATGTATTACAGCCAAGGGCGCCGATCCTGGGGGGGGGGCCGCCGTGGGCCCCCTATTGTATTTATGAATACACAATATTTGACATAATTTGAGTGCAATTTGTCTTAAAATGTTAATATATATACCTTCTGCATCTGAATGGGCCCCCTAAATTTACAGAGAAATGGCGCCCTTGATTACAGAACTAGTCGATCAGTCATAGGGACTCCCTATTATAATGAAATAATAGACATGTCTGAACGAACTACATATAATATGTAAAAGCTTTCATTTTACGCAATTTGTAAAAATATGTACCAGAATGAAAGCTTTATTTCGTTATTGTCTTAATTTATTAATTGATTCACAATATACTTCGCCCAACCTTTAGACATCATCGAGGATTCAGCCTTTCTTTCTTCAAGTAAGTGCGTTTCGGTACACTTTCTTTAATTAAGTACCGACAACTTTATCACATGAATTTCTGAGAAAGCACTGAATCTATTAGGTAAACCGCAACTAGAAGAACCTGCTTATCATTTGAGTTTATGGGTCACTGACCTATGGTACCTTGTAACAGTGAATATAGCAGACATAAGATAACAACAACATTCTTACTAGTCGTGGTTACCTATTCAATTCCATGTCATCTCACAAATTTATGGTATAAAGTTTTAAGTACATAAGAAAATATAGCAAAATGCACTTACTGTAAAAAATAAATTAGAAGAACAAAATATTATAATTTGTTTTTCTTGGTCGCAAATTCCTCTGAAATGTTTCAATATTACCCATATTTAGTATTTTATTACTTTTTCATTACGTTCTCTACAGTTTCCGAGACTCACTCAATGTTTTTTAGACGGCTTTTCATGTACACTGTATACATGATCAGGTTTTGAAAAAAATAAAAAAAAAGTTTACATTTTAAAGTACATCCGAAAAGGTGTAATTTTTGTAAAATACCTTTTCGTCCGTAAAAGATTTGTATATTAAGTCGTAAAGAAAACTTCATTTTTTATGTACATAATCGAGTAGAAACAGTTTTTTACATCAGTCTGTGTGCGTTAATGCACTCTATTGTTCTATAGTAGCCCTTCGTACAATTCCCTTTTAGGAGGATTTCTAGCTTATTTCCGCCAGTTTTTTTTAACTATATGTATAAAAGCAGATCAGCAAGATTGATTTAACACAAATTTACATCCTATCCTTTCCTGGGCCACACTTTTTATTTCTTTTTAGCTTCTCTTCCCTATATCGTATTACTTAGTCCGAATATTTCAATCGGCCTTCCTCAAGCTATTTTTTCCTTCTGCAATTCCCTTCATGGCCATTATCATGATTCCTCTAAGTCCCATAAATGTATGCAAATCATTCTATTTCGTCTTTTCAAAATATTCTCCAGTGTACTCTTTTTTTTCTCTCTCCTATTTGCAACACTCTCTTATGATACCTTGTCCAACCATTCAATTTCTATCATTCTTTTCTAGCACCACATTTCAAGGACTTCCATTCTGTTTTCCCTCTCCTTCTAGTGTCCATGTCTCGCATCTAGACAATGCCGCACTCCATACATATGTTTTCATCAACCTTTTCTTCAGTTCTATGCCAAAACTGTAAGTTAGAAACTTCTGTTCTTCAAATCCCTTCTTTGTTTATGTTCTTCTGGATTTTTCATCTTATTTGCACCCGTTATCAATCGTTATTTTACACCCTAAGGAGCAAAATACCTGTACTTCTTCCACAAGGTGATCCCTTACTTTGATCTTTTTTTTTTTAATTTCTTTCTTTTCTACCGTACTTAACATTTGTTTTGCTCTTGATGATCTTCATGTTGAATTTGCTGCTAAGTACCTGTTGCAAACCGCTTAGACCTGTTTCTTTTAACTTTTTCTCATTGTCTGCCAGCATTATGATATCATCCGCAAATCTAAGCGTATTTTCTGACCATGAACAGTTATTCCTAGGCTGTGAGTGTCCTGAACTTCTTTTATTGTTTCTTCAATGTAGATATTCAGCAAAATTAGCGACAATGAACATCCTTGTCTAACGTCTTTCTGAACTGGTCTAACCCCTTTCTCCTGGCAAATCTGGCATATCTGGTCACCTTATACTTCACCTACGAAAATATCTTAAGTTATTTTGTCATGCTGAAGAAAGTGTCAGTTTTTAACCGGAATCTCCAAATTTTAATTTCTACTTAACAGTTACATTTTTCCAATGCAATTTTTTAACTTCGGAAAATTAAAAACTTTTTATATACACTATATAAGCGGTCTTCATAATTTAATGCCAAGAGAATTTAAAAAGTCAAAATTTTCTCTTACAACCGCAGAATTGGTTGTAACTGGAGAATAATACCTACTTCATATGTTTCTTACTGGCCATATGTATATACATAACATATAAATATATAACTTGCGGTTAAACGGTTAGCCTAAACAGTCGTAGAGGCTTACATGTTAAGTAGAAAAGGTCTATACCGTCAAAGCTTTGTCTTCTCAGAATATCTTCTTAAAAAGCGTGTATTTTTAACCTGGTAACTTCTTTTAATAGCTAACTTTATTTATTTATTAGTGGAGGGGTCGGGGAGAGTTTTACAAGCTGCATCTTTTTATGAATTAAGCTTAATGTAAGCGCACTTGACACTATAAGATCATACCTATTACAGTATAACTTTTCTTTTACAGGTAAACGGGAAGTATTTTGTCCAATTCTCACAAACTCTTCGGTCTCCCATGTCACGCACCATAGAATCCAAACTAGTACAATGTTGCCATATCCTGTATCCATGTGCATCTATAATTATTAGTTCCTCAATACTTCTACACAAAAAAATAGGTGTAACCAACAAATTTGTAATTTAATGAATCATTGTTTCAAACAATAAATAAATGTGAAACCAAAATTTAGCTACTTAACTTTTGTTGATATAATATGAAATGATATCCCATAATTTGAGATTGTATCCCATTTCCTATTTAGATTCCCTTTATTGGTGTTAATTTTCGATTTTTCGTCCTAATGAACAATGTTTCAAATATATTCCTTTCAGTGAGTGTTTTAGTCTTTCGTAAGATTTACCCTTTTTGATGAACATGTTGAAAGCATCTACGATCCTTGATAATGGAAACTCGATGAAATCTGAGAAAATTTTTGAAGTTATTCTCTTTACAAATGAACTATTATACTAAGTTTATTTGTAATATGTATTCCATTTACTGCATTAGTAATTTCATTTGATACACAACACATAACAATAAATATATTAGCCCTTCAAAAAAAAAAAAAAAATGTAAAAACGGGCTTCAAAGCTATCAAATCACGAAACTGCGGAAAGATGAATTTTAAAGCGATCTAGTTTTAAAATATTGAGACCTTGCTAAACAGATCATGGAAATAAATTTTATTTAAAAGCTTTACGTACAGCTCTCTTCTATTTCCAGGAATACAATGAAATATATATTCCCATACATTCCATTAGTCAATATAGTTCTATATTCATTTCGGAATTGTGTAATATCTCCATGACGAACTAAGCAAGGCACATTGAGTCAGTGATGACACCCGTTCAATACACACTCTTGCTACAATTCGTTACACAAATACAGCATAATTCTCAAACATGAATATTTAAGTTTATGACTGTTTATACAATTTTTAAAATAGTTCTGGTAGAGTTCAGACGTTTCTTTTAATATATTTCATAAAAATAATTTCTTTCCGCAATTTCCTCATCTTATAGCTCTGAAATATCATTGACGATTTATCTTGATCAATACACTTTATCATTTCTGTTGATAAGGCTCTACATCTATGCCATGATGGCCCCGAAACTATGCATACATGCAAACATTCTAACCTTTGTTGACACTTCACCATTTAGCAGAGTACTGACCTCAAAGATGGTGCTACCAATGCATGAATTCATATAATCAGGAATCTTGGAGTAACAACGTGTGGACGAGAAGCTCCTAAAGGGCAGTCGAGCATGTGGATGAAATGCAAGTAGATACGGAATGACATGAGATATTGCTTTATTCTTTGGATTCGGGGTAAGTGCGGTCACCGTAAAATTCGACAAGTATATGGGACAGATGCCTCCATGACAGCACATATCGTCACTGGTTTTCAAAATTCAGGAATGAAGGCAGAAGCGGCCAAAAATCAACCACGACAGGCACTTCCAAAAATGTTTTCTAAGAAAGAAAAAAACAAATGTCCGAAGCCAACCGTGGGAAAATTAGCGGAAATCTTCCAGGTATACAGGACAATGGTCGAAAGACGTATCAAAGCCATAGATTGTACATCAGTAGAGTGAAAATCAACGAGTCGGGCGAGTCACGACCTGTTTCTCTGCTTTTCAGGTACAAGAGTGATCAGTTTTTGCTATGCACTGTCGCTGAAAGTAAGTGGTTTATGTACTGGAACGCGAAGTGTTGCGGGACAGAGCATAGCTCTTTTAACTCACCACCATTTATGTTCCAACCACAATATCATCACAAGAAAGTGTTAAATATACGGTTGCATATCAAAGGAATAACTCATTGAGAAATCCTGAATTCTAATCAATCCACTAATTTAACTTTCTACTGTAAACAATTGGACAGATTCCGATCGAGGTTAGGTCACATACTGTTCTCATTACAAATTAAAATTAATGAATTTTAGATGAACAGTTTTACTCCACTCGCACTATTCTCCAATTATTATTGGCGACAGATTAATCTACTACTAACAAGATGGCATGAGATCAACTACTGTGACGATCACCGATTGTACTAGACGAATTACAGATTGTATTGTTCGCACTTCTAACATACACCATAACAAAGAGTAGAACTTTTGCACGTATCCGATACAAGAGTAAGGAAGAAAACTTGCACACATCAAAATAAGCTACTTACTTATTTTTTTTTTTTTTTTTTTTTTAAAAGTAAACATATATGTTCTCTACATGCTAGCGTTTTTCTCATTGTCTTATTTTTAGAGAAACTATATTATCATACAGTGTCTCGATGATAAGGCGTTTTGAAAACGTCACCCAGTAAAATTCAAAACAATGTCAAAATCAAAAAGTTCTCGAACAATTACACATATATTTTGTAAAATGCAAACTCAGATCTCCCTTATTCTATGTTCAACTTACCATTTCCATTAGAATCAATATTCAATATTCATGTGTCATTTCAGTTTGACAAACTGTAACGGTTTCAATTGCACGAAATGAGAAATAAGATCTACACACTTTATACACACTGACACACACTTAACGAAACAAAATGTTACAGAAAGTTCTTTCTTTTCACGGTCACGTAAACTTTACACGTCATTATCTCTTTCCAACATGGTGGTGAGCGCAGCTTATCATACATTTAAATTCAGTCTACGGAAATTCTGTTGCAAGCTATGTTTATTAGCACGCCCGAAAGAGTTACACACAATAATAGCACAAACACTACACAGATTTAGCCTTGTGCTCAGCCAACTTTTCTACAACCACGTATTCTTTGCACTTCCACAGAGCTGAACAAATTGTTCCTATCGTAGCCTTTTTAGGCTCTGCTTGCTTCCAATCCACCAGCATCTTCATTATAGTCTGTGAAAGCAAAAGTAATGAACAAATAAATATGTGATTGTTACTTAACATCTAGAGAAGAAACCAAGTAAATAACAGTAATATAGTATTTGTTAAATTACTGAATTTACTTCTGAGTCTCTACTTTGATAGAAGGGAGAAAGTAATGAAAGACTAAGACAGTAACAGTATATTCAACCTTTAAGTAAGTAGTTAGTATTATTTTAATTTGTAATGGAGTCTTCAGAAATATCTTAACTACTGAATAAGTATGATTACTAGTTGATGCTCTTGGGTTCATGTTCAGTGAAAAAAGAATCATTCACTTTGCACCCGCAGCTATTGCATTTTGTCTTGAACTCCTTATCTTCAATATTTCAGTTCGCTCTGGAACTTTGGTCGCGAACAATCGCTTCAAAAGCTAGAGCAAGGAACTTTGTTACTTGAATTCATTTAATTATGTCTGTATCATTGTCTAAGGCATCATTGTAACACAAAGGAGTCATCCGAACGACCAGACATTCACAGTGTGTATAGATAAACTGATAAACTGACAGAACTAGTGGTGCTGCTCCATTGTGCATCACGTATAATGACAACGGTCCCTGGAAATAATAATCGAAATAAGGACAGAGCCGTAGTAGAAGTGCATTTGCTCGACATTACTGTACCCCTATTGAAATATGATTCGTTATCGAGTGCTGAGATCATATTAACAGGTTTCAGCCTTTGAGGCCTGGAGGATTTTAACATATCGAGACTGAGTATTATCCTCCCACGAAATTAGGGGCCCATGCTGGATGAGATGAAATCACAATGAAGAAAATATGGATTCGATGACTCCATGAAGAGAGAATAGATGGATTTGAAAGGTTCCAACAGTTCCATTGTACCAAGGGCACAACCATCTTTCTTATACAGTTATTGCAAATCGTAGAGGAAGAATTCGGGAGTGTCCTTCATACACAGTTCGATGTTGCCTGGAGTGCCCGGGCACTCTGTTTCTGGTGCTTGACGCTGTGAAAGAAAAAAGTGCTGGAACATTTGACTCTTTTTTCAAAGGTAGCTTACGTCAGTTACAGTTCATCTACAGTATCTTACAATATAGAGAAGAAAGAGGGAAGAAAGAAGGTACTATCATCCGATGTCACTGTGTGCAATAATAAATAAATAAATAACCCGAAGTCGAATAACTAGAATATGATCTTTGTCTTATGACTGTCGATTGTGTCACTATGAACTATTGGTGCACAAAAGAAACTGGTTTTTCGGTTTTGAAACTGGTTCAGTTCTCTATCAAAAACCAATTTTACAGAAAGTGAAATGTCAGTTTTTCTAGAAACTGATTTTGCCTATCCGTACAATGAAGAAATGTAGTGGTGTGGAATAACTCATCTACTTCTTACTACTCGAATAACAGTTCAGATCAGTTCCAATTTGTAAATGAAGCAATATTTAAAAGGAAGAAAAGAAGTAACACCCTACCTCACCAAGGATGCGTCCATCGGCTTCAAAGTGGTCTAACTGCCCATCAGTGAAATTTAGTCTCCGGCCAACGTCCCTCCATTTCTGTCCTAGATGTTCCTTTATTACCATCATGTCCTTTGTTTCAAGTTTTTCATCGCTGTTTAACAGAGCTGCAATAATTTTAACGTATTATATAAATCTCAACATATGATAATACATAATAGAAATTACAACGCATTAGGTCCTTACACATTAATAACCTTTCTAATATAAACAGAACGTTGTGTTCGGAGATACAACGAAAAAATTGTGTAAATAGCCCCTGTTAACATTCTTCCTTTCCCTTGCAGTGCAGAGTGATTTATTTCTTTGTTTGGCAAGTGTGTGTAGAAAGATACTTTTCAACTTTTATCAACCACTACTATGTTAGGATACTTAACGAGGTTTCCATAAGACCAAATTATAACTTGATTTGTTTACTTTTTTAAGTTTAACATTTCTGTTCGGCATGGACCCGTTTGTTGGACTGCGTTTTACCGTCCTTTCACCAGCGAGGCTATGAGATGTGAACCTACAGTTTAACGTGAGATGCGAAGCACATGAGCTCCAACTGGGAATCAAAAATCCTTTCATATACAGGGTGGCCCAACTGATCAGCTCACGGTATTTTGAATCATTTCTTATTGCTATCAAACAGGTAGACCCAGTTTCTTTAATATTTGTTCTTAACGCCTCTTTATTTATAACTTAATCCCGGAACAGTCGAAGCAAATAAATACATAAACTAAAATGTTATATTTGATCAATGCAGCCGTGTATACCTACTTTTGGGCCACCCTGTATATAAATGAAAGGACTATGTTTATAACTTAATAACTCTTGAATCACTCGACTGATCTCGTTGAAATTTTCAACATATATTAGGTTCGAGCCCGGGATTGTTATCAGTTGACTTTGATGATGCAACTTAGGTGATTGGAGGGGGGGGGGGGGGCTATATATAAAAATGATCTATATTAGTGTCGAATCCATAATTTTCGGGGTCGCTGAGACTAATAGTGAAACTTCCAATGCCGTTTTAATCCAAATTCAGTCCCCATCAGTATTCCTAAGGTGGATTGGTGACATGTAAAAATAATTGAAAATGACCGATATCAGTGTCGAATTCATAGTTTTTGGGGTCC
Source organism: Thermobia domestica (assembly GCF_964235325.1). Lineage (NCBI taxonomy): Eukaryota > Metazoa > Arthropoda > Insecta > Zygentoma > Lepismatidae > Thermobia > Thermobia domestica. The sequence continues at coordinate 45,128,889 of NC_137454.1, read as the reverse complement.
CTAAGTTGATTGGTGACAGTTTTGGTGCCGCTTATGTCTGAAATGAAATGTATTCTCCCCATGCGAACAACGAGCATTCTGCTAGAAATTTTCACGGATATGACCAATTCGTAGCGATAATCATAGGCTGGAGATTTTCGAATTGAGAACAAAAGCCGTCTTGAGAAAAATGTAAGTTGCATAGACCTGGACAAACTGGGGAATGCTCAAAATTACATAACGTGAAACGTAATGGGGTTAATTAAGCGTATGGTGCAAAAATAACGAATAACCAGTGAATAAAAGAAGTTAAATGAAGCAATAAATACCATAAATATGTATTTGACAGTTGATATAATGCGGTTAATTAACTGTATGGCGCAATACAAAATGAATAAACTGGTAGAAGGATAAAGTTAAGCAATGGGAAACGCCACAGCATGCAATTATCATTGAAAACAATATAGATAATTAAATCAAATATACAAGATAAGTCACTATAATGGAGAAATATGAGCGGGATACATAGTTAGAAATTACGATGGCCAAACTAACGCTGACAGGATAATAATCCTGACTCGCTCAATTCGTACAAGATACGGTCTACACGCTAGCTTTTGTTTCAGCAACAATGAACTTTTGTGTTTACTTACTGAACTGATAGGATGCATATTTAATACAGAACAAAATTTAGCACTCATCGACGCATCCAAAAAAAGCATTAGGTCACACAGACGTTCCAACGGTAATTTTTTGCTTCGTCTGAAAAGAATTATCCGCTGTTTGAAAACCACTTTACTGATGATTCTTTTTTCACCGTAGAGTGTTATTTATATTTCTTGGTTGTGACCTGAACTGTTTTCTTCACGGAAGAGTATTATTTATTATCTTATTCAATTATCAATTATCAATTTCTGACCGGTCATTAAAAATATATGCAGTTTGGTGTTGTCATCGCAGTATAGACTCCCTTTCTATTGACTAGTTCCGGTCGTTTCTTTTGAATTGCTAGATACACTCATACGTTCGTCTATCGTCCTGTCCGGCGGCCGCACCTCCTGATGTACCATACCCTTCCAATCTAATCAAACACGCTGCATTACCTTCCTGGGTGTAAGTGTAGGCTTTGCCACAGACTGCTCATTTTAACCACGATTCTTTTTGCACATTGTTGTAGTAGGTTATCCACCTTTTATCAGTCGTTCGTTAGCAGGGTTGGCTGGTTTAAACCAAGGTGGTTTAAACCATGGTTTAAACCAAGATTTAAACCATGGTTTAAACCAAGATTTAAACCAGCTGGTTTTTTTAAAAAAAACAACTGGTTTAAACCAAAAAAACGAAAAATGATCGTAAAAGTGTAAGTGTTTGTAAAATCTTGATGAACACACATTTGTTGGTTATCACGTTTCACTCCCGTTTATTATTCGTATCACATTCAGAACTAAATTCCCCATTCAATACTCAAAAAGATTATATTACAAAAGCAGCTCTTTTTATATGTTTATAAATGTTTGTTTTGTGATTTTTTTGTAGTTATTATTGTTGTGTAATTGCAATCAAAGAAAAATTCTAAATATTGTTTCGTTTGAATGTTTACTATTGATAAAATACATCGAAATGTCGTACTTTTTGTGTGGGGGGGAGGGGTCATACAGACCCCACGAGAGGCATTTAGTGAAATGAGAAGTATCTTTGGTATCTACTTATGTATAAATGAGTCTGAGCCAAAGTGGACTCAAATAATTCGTACCTTTTATTCACTTTTCTTACTGATATGCAAATTAAGTCGTTGTATTTCTTTAATTTGGACCAATAAAAGTCGTTGTTAACTAACTTGAACTAAATTAGTTCTTCTGTACTCCGTAGTACTTTGAAATTGTCCATATGTAATTCTGTATAATGGTTTCACTTGTGCAACTGTTTATCTTTTTGTACTCCTGAAATGACTCTTGACAGTTATATTAAGAAGCATGTAAAGATCAGTACAACGTATTTTTATCAGGATTCCTTCGTTAGTGAGTCGGCAGACGTATCGCATTTGTGGCCAATTAGTCCTGGTTCCGAGTTCAAATGGAGGACAATTTCTCTCGGATGTAACTCGAGAAGCAGTTTTTATTCCGCTTTAAGCTTATGTGACCCCTTGCAGCATAACCCGGCTGTTGCATAATAACATCAAGGCGAAGCAAACTTATTTCTGTCCATATATGATATGAATATATAGAGCAAATTATTTAAACCAAATAAACCTGGTTTAAACCAAAAAAACCGGTTTTTTGGTTTTTTTAATAAAAACCATGGTTTTTGCCAACCCTGTTCGTTAGTTAATTTGAGCTTAGCGTCCCGTTCAGCATTAACGCTATATGAGAAGTGAACCTACAACAGCTTAACGTGAAATCCGAACCACATAAGCTCAAACTGGAAATGGAAATTGTGTCTCCCATGCCAAAGGCGTGAATGTTATCCACATAGCCACGAAGGAGCTCTTTTATCACTTGTGATCAACCGCTTCAAAAATGAGTCGAGTTCATTAAGTTTCGCAGACGAAATTCGATCGAGTAAATGTTATTGCGTAAGATCACGTTTGTACCCACACTTCGAACTAGTTTTTGTAGCTAGTTTTCTCCAAATGGTTTAGCACTGTTTGGTGATGCATGGTCAAGTTAACTAGCGATGTCATGATGCTTGCATGTCAGTCATGCTTAATTATTGCCAGAAAATTATTCATTTTTGCTGTGACTGGTCGACTACTGCAGGGAGTTATTTAGACATCGAAATTTCCAGAACGAAAGCGAATGCACCATCTTTTCCCTGATGTTTTTGATAAGTATTTTATCCTTAAATTCCAAAAATTTCTTCACAAGCCTGCGCAGCATTTGCATCTTCATTGGAATGAAACTCTAAAATGTAACCGTTTTGAGGGAAGTTCACTCATTTTCGGGGTGCAACCTTACATCTCATATAAGAATTCCAACATTTTTTGCACATCGTACCGGCTTCAATGTTAGCTGTCAAATGACGTTAGACTTGACCTGCTGCGATTCACATGACCTGAGATTTGGGACACTTAACGCCATCTTGTTCGCAAAAGGATCAATACTTTTTGGAGTACCTGAAATTGCCTTAAAAAAAAAAAAAAAAAAAAAAACTTTTCCTCAGCATAATTAGCGAATTTGGTACGTAGTTGATCAATTAATGCTAATTTGTTTTACAGGATTCGCATTGAAAATAAACGAAAAATCATCACTGAAAGATTTGTGTGAAGTAATGCATTTTTAGATGCTTCTGCAGGTGTTCAAGTTGGTCTTGTACACTTTTGGCTTTTTGAAGTCATGGAATAAGTTAAAGGGTGATTCTGTTACTAGTCATATTTACCACTCTTCTTTATTCTTCAAGAGTTTCTTTAAATATAATTTTCTGTTCCTACTGATTTAACTACTTTGAAAGTTATCTCCTTACAGAAGCTATTACCATACACTGGGCACGGTGAGAAGAAATTTTTTTTTTTTTTATCTTGTGCCTCCGTGTTCGTTACTTTAATTGATTTCTTTCCTCTCTCGGAACATCTTCAGTACCGCTTTTATCACTGTGTTGGCACATCCTCATTTTTACATCTTTTATGGTAGTTTTTTCCCTTCTTTCTTTACAGACAAAGTTGAAAGTATTTCGGTTTTTGACTATCGGAATCATGTGGAATTTCACATACATATTAATGTTAAAAAGTTGAAAATGCCCGAAGAGCATTGCCAGAACGAACTTAACAAGTTAGCCAAGAGGATAAGATAGGGTGACTTCGCTAGGAAATCGGGCACATTGACGGCAAGGATTTACCAGGAGTTAAGCTCGGAGCTCTGGGCGCCCTAAGATATTGCGGAATTCGTCTAGATAGTACGACCCTGACGGATCCAAGAGCAGGGAGAATGTCCAATTGCGTTAGTCGTGCCTAAGCGACTGCGTACTTCCACCATGTACAGGACAACCAAGGGTGAGCCCTTGGGAACAAGGTACCGATAGAGCCCAAAACAGCAGCTTGTAAAGGGTTCGGAAAGGTTTCCCCTCGAAACAAATCTAGGTGACCGATGGAAAACCTAACGGGCGCAAAAGTTGCACCAGACTCTTAAGGTTAAAGGTTGGGCATGAATAGTAACCAAAAAATTTCCTGAGAAGGAACGAAAAAAGATTTGTTACCATCCTGAAAAGAAAGTTGATTGTTCTGAGCACGGCACAAGGCCCAAAGTCACGCTGAGAAAAGTTCATCTTGGTACAATAAAGATGTTGCGAATATCTGGGGAATAGTCGTCAGTTGGCCAGTGGTCACCGGTTACTATTTAGTACGAAAATGTTTACCATCCTCTTAGATATTGATCAAGCCAATACGATCTTTCTATGTCTCACGATTCTCGAAATATGGCGCCTTAAATCTCCCGAAATCGTAACTTTTCTTTTTGGCCAATTATCTCGGAAATGGTAAGAGTGACGCGAAAAATTGAAAAATTCGCAAATAACACACACACACACACACCAAAAAACACAGAATTCAGTAATGAACTTTTTAAATTTGTTGAAAACAGTTATTTCTTTTCTCTCTCTTGCCAAAACAGCAAACTGACAATCATTAAGGCGACGGAATACTCTGTCGGTAAAATTACTCAGTAGAAAAGGAAGAAATAAATCTACAACAAAAGATGTACAGATGGAACTGAAGATGTTTCCAGAAAGGGGAAAAAATATTCAATGAAAGTAACAAACACGGAGGTACAAGGCAACAAACTTTTCTTTTGTGGAAGTTTATTACTAAGTAATACAACCAGACATTGCCATGACATGAAAAATAAATAAATAAAAATAAGAAAAATGCATGTGTATGCATCAAAGCAAATCCAAGAAAGAAAACAAAAACCTACCTTCTTCCTCTTTTGTTGGTTGTTTTACTTTTACTTTGGGTTTTGGACGATGTACCCTAGTACTAGTTGTTTCTACGTTGATAACATTTCCAATATGAATGTGGCTAGAATTCGCTATATTTATTGCTGAAATTATACAAATAGTATATTTTAGTAACATATAATTATGAAAGCGATTGCAATTGCACAGTTTTCATAGAAACAGACCTGTTACCTGAATTTGAGAAAGTGAGTATGCTACTTGGATCCTTTTTGGAAAAAAAAAATCGACAGTCAAATGTTAACTTCTGGTTTTGGCTTTTCCTTTATTAATTTCAGAATCGTTTAAATAATTTAGACGAATTCTGGTATATGAAGCCGACCTTTGTACATTAAATGTTATGTTAACTTGACTTTTTAAATTGTGCTGTGAGTTGATACGTTTTTTGTAAGGCCCCCAAACTTGGAAACCACTACATTTTATACATATGTTCTTTTGCAACGAAACAAATTAAAAAAGACAAAACGAAAAATCAAATTAAATAACCGAAACAACGATCTTTCGCATGCTAGGCGATTGCTCTGACTTAATTACCTGCACGACCAAAACCTGACCTTACCCACTGTAATGTAATTCTGTGTGTTGTGTGTTATTAAACCAACACATATACATTCTGGAGAGGGATACGCAATATCCTACCTATATATAAAACTACATGAGCTAACATAAATAATTGAGCACTTCCTGTAGGGCTACAATGATTAAATTTGACATAATTGTAGCTTTCCGAAACTATCCCACAGGAAAATTGTCAAAAGTGAATATTTTTAATTTTTAGGGGGTCTAAAGAATTTTTATTATGTTATTTAAATGGGCGTTTTTTTGGACCTATAATCTCATGTTTTAGGTACTTAGAATTGGAATAAAAACTTGAAATTCGGTATGCTTGTACATTTTCGTTAGCACTACCTAAGTAAATCAGTAAAAATAAAAGATTCCAACTTTAGGGTGGTTTTATAGGGAACTGAAAAATCTTTCCCATGTTATTTATATGGAACATCTTTTAGACCCCCAAATTATTGAACACTTCCTGTAGGGCTACAATAATTAAATTTCTCATGATTGTAGCTTTTCGGGACAAACCCACAGGAAAATTGCCAAACGTGATTTATATTTTTAATTTTTAGAAAGATTTTTTCCATGTTATTTAAATGGGCCTTTTTTGAACCTATAATCTCAGGTTTTAGGTACTTAGAATTGGAATAAAAACTTGGAAATTCGGTATGCTTGTACGTTTTCGTTAGCGTTACCTAAGTGAATCACCAGAAATACAAATTTCCAACTGTAGAGTGGTTTTATGGGGAACTGAAAAATCTTTCCCATGTAACTTATATGGGACGTCTTCTACACCTCAAAATGTTTAGACACTTTCGGCAGGATCAGAATGAAAAAAGCTGGTATGGTTGCAGCCTTCCAGGACTAACCGACAGAACAATTGCCAAAAGTGAATATTCTTAAGTTTTTAGGGTTCTAAAGGAGAATGAAGAAATTCCCATGCTTTTAAAATGGGTGTTTTCTTGGGATACAAAATCGTATCTTTTAGATAGTTGAAATAGGAAAAGAAACGACAGAATTGTGGGTTGAAAAAGTGCGAACCGTAGGCCGAGCAGACAGTGTGTGGCGGGCGAAGACACCGGATGGGCAGATTCAGAAAATATGAAGAGCAAGTTCACGAAATTCACTGTTAATGCAAAGGCCGATAGATAAGAAATGCGAGGCCGTAAGCCAAGCAGACTCGGGGGTCTGGAGGACGGAGCCCCCAGCTAGCTAAAGGCTAGTTAATATTATAAAGATTTCCCCCACACCAATTATAACGATTGAAGTGTATCTAATAATAATAACAAAATTGCAGCTGTTAAATAATAATCATTATTCCAAATTAAATAATATGAAACTTTAAGACTATTTTCTTTCAAGGATAATTAAAAAAAAACTATGAGAATATATGTATATGTTAACAATAAGCGTTCCAACAAAATTAACGCTACAAAAAATAACAATTCACCTATAACCTTAATTACAGCAAAATTTTCTCAATAGAATACCACGCCTGAATTGTATTAGCCTACATGTAATTAACAGACTATACTAATTCCATTGTACTTCGATGAGTCACTAGGACGTATTACAAACCAAAAACACAACAGACAAAATAACAGACAAAAATTCACGTAAGATACAGCAATTTTTTTTAAAGTACCAATTGAGCAAGCAAAGAGACTAGTTAAAGCAATAAAATAATTAATAAAAAGGAAAGATTGTATATTTACGTTTCCTGTTGGATCACGTAGGGCATATAGTTGACCAACTGGTCTAATGACAACACAAAGTTACAAATACCGAAACAATACTCTTGATAATGCCTTTAGTTAAATATTTTCAGTCAAGCACCATATAGAATAAATTAAGTATAGTATATCCACCCATTTTATTTAGTGCTGCTTACGACGAAAAAAACTGCTCCCGCGCGCCAAGTAGATTTCATGGCTTCTAACTTGGTCATCGATGACAAGGGCCAGAAATCATAAAAACTGCTACCAGAGGGTAATATAATAGAAAATTATGTAGATACACGTATACTAGAAGTACACCAAATAGCAAAAGTTCATAAATCCTACCTTGAGATATTTATCAAAAATATTAAAGAAAAATCACAACGTAATAAACTGAATTTACAGCAGACTTGGGTAAGAATAATAACGTAAAGACGGAACATCATACGTTACAGCACAAAACATTATTTTCTTTAATATATTTTCTTTCTACTTCTCCCCACCAATACTAACGAAGCACCAAAAAAGTGCTCACAACAACCGGAAGACTGTTCTAAATACCTTACTACAAGCAAATGATATGGATATAAACATCTGACACTTTTCTATATTAAATAAATAAATTCGATACAAACAGTATATCTGGTGGACTTACTATCATTTCCCACCTAACTACTTTAACTCATCTGTACTGATACACAAATTAATGTCTCATCCTATTTTCGCATAGAAATGAGAGACTTAAACAGGGTGTCTATTAAAATTCCAAAATGAAATTTCATGACTTTTTCGTGACCTTTTCTTTACCAAATCATAAAATTTCCTAACGTTTTCAGAGCGAATTTGCGTGCGAATTAGGCCGAATTTTCATCCATGCGATAGAAACGTACTTTGCTTGCGATTTGGTAGCGTCTAAAGCCGACCATCGACATTTTTGGTGGTGAATTTTGACGCTTTATACAACAAAATTTTCCAATCTGTACTTACATTTGTACAGTTTAAAAAAAATCATGACCCAAAAGCTAAATTTCGTGACTTTCATGACCATTTTCTGATTTCGTGACCGATAGACACCCTGTTAAAGCTACCAAATCCGGTACATAGACAGGTATAATTCTGTACGAAGTTTCTTTTTCGATTTTCGGCTCGGGAAGGTACGTGGGGATGGAATGGAAAGTATACGAAAACATACGCACGTTTCTCGCAGTTGCTAGGAACGCTTTGTATGTGAGCAACCCTTATAACGTCATTGTTATGCGGGCTTACATAACAGCACAGGATAAACGCAGGGGAATGGGGTAAAAACCTTTTTAATCAATGTTCTGAATTAAGAGTCGGTAACAACGGTTTCTTACTCTTGGTTCCGAATTAAGACCCGACAACGATTGGTGGTTACACTGAGTAAGTGATAAAACATCCAATGGAAATTTTAAAGAATGAAAACGTGTGACTCCACTGGAAATCAAACCATATTTTGGTGCACTAGTTGATATGGATGGTTGAGACGCAACCTCAAGAGTAGAAAAGCATGGCTGATCACAGAACGGACTGGAAAGCTTAGTGACTAGCGCACTAATACGCAACCTCAGTTTTTATTTTCAGTCGTACTTCTCATTTCTTTGAACTCTGAAAATTTATTAAATTTCTACCTTTATAAAAGATATGTAAAAAAAAAAAGTCTTTTATTATCCAAACAAATGATGGGATTAGTTATTTATATTAAATACTTAATAACAACATGCATCTTGCATCCAAGAACGTGTCTTTCCGCATACAGTTATGATGTATGCTTCTTCGTCGAAACCAAGGGTAAAAAATTACGCTTTTTAACATCCGCTTAATTACGCTTCTGGCGCTCTGACAGATTCTAGGACAAAGTTTAAAGATTTGTAAGGTCTATTTAATTCGCATTGTTTCATCTCAGTTTAAGAGCAGACTTATGGCCGTGTGCACCAACGAAGTTCAACTGCTGAACGAGCGTCATAACCAAGCTCGGTGAAAATATCTGTTGCACCAACAACGTTCAAGGTTAAGTCTTGCTCAAATGATGGATAAACTTTGTTTTAGCTTGAACGGCCGACTTGGGGGGGGGAGGGGGTTAAACTTCGTTGATCCAAGTCAGCCCGTTTACATTTAATAATTTCATTGTATTTTTCCACTAATGAAACTACAATACATTTCTCGTGTTTGAAATTATTTTGTTCGTGGTTTCATTATTATTATTATTATTATTATTATTATTATTTTCATCACAATTACGATCACTCACAACTCTATGCACACAATTTCGAAAGTCGAAAAGAAAGTCGTAAATTCTGTTGTTCATTTATCTTTCATAAAATATTATCCAATTATAGATATTCTACATCATCAAACACTCTTTCTTACGCGGCAACCAACGGAAACATCTTATTAAAACCTACTAAAAAATAAATCAATTTTCCGCAATTTTCGTTATGCATGACTGAAGGTCTGCTGCGCGAATGGTATTAACTGCCAAATACTAATGTTCTTCATGACTAACGCGCGTGGATTCTGTCGAGATGGTTTTGGACTCGATTGCCGGTAAAGCACTTGCTTCGGATACAAACCCGAGTAGAGGTTACGTTCCTACTTTAAATATAGCAATGGTGCGGACATGAGAAACTCCAATCAACTATTACGTACAAGCTACCCAAAGTTTATTCACGAATATTTCACGCAACACATCGGGACAGTGTTCTTATCACTGACAGAAAAAAAAGCGCACCTCTTATCTATTAGGAAACACAACAGCCTCATAGGTGTCGTGACTAGATGATTCGTGTACGCGCCTTCGACGAGGAAGAGCCAGATTCCATTCCCGGCATTGGATCTTACGTTAAGTTGCAGGTCTACATCTCATACAGCCTCGATTCTGAACGGGAAGCTTTTTTATTTGTAACATTTAATATTTAGTCCTTGGCGAAGCGAAAAGAAAAAGAGAAAAAAGTAGGGGGAAAAAAAGATGAATACAGAAGCTTCATGCTAATTGTCAACATCGTTTGTCATTCTAACATCATCTCACAATCCCCGAATACCATTTCAATGACAAATGTTTATTTAAATTTATTATCATACTAACAGATTTTTCCGTATTTCACTAATTTTAAAATACTGGTATGTAATTTTATTATGAAACTTATAATTCTCACGCATACTTATACACATCCGTGTGCGGGGTTGATGGTGAAAAGAGGAACACCAAAATTCACGTTTACTCAACTCCCTCAGTATGTGAGCGTGATGACAAAACTAGTTTTGATCTTCTATCAACCCACCTGGAATGAATAACAGATACTACACAAAACATCAATTTACGTAACAATCAAGCAGTCTTTCCTATTCAAATTACGGTTCAAATACTTGCATCTCTGTGTGAGAAAACCAACTTACCTGAACAAGTTGCACGTGGCCATTGAAATGGCATTTTCGGTGATTTTGGCACTTTAGAAAACCTTGGACTGCACCGAGGTTTCTTATAATACTCATTGGCTTCTTCTTCCTCCTCCTCCTCATCCTCCACGTCTTCTTCTTCCTCGTCTATCTTCCCTTTTTGATTTCTTTTACTCTTGGAATATAATTTTCTGGTTTCCTTGGTATCATCTTCCTTTTCGTCGTCGTCGTCTTCATCATCATCAACTTTGACTTTCGGTTTTCTTTTACTCTTCGAGCCTTCTACCTTCGGTTCCTCCGTTTCTTCTGTCTTACTGTATTTCTCTTCGTGGGAGTCAGGAACAGCATCAGTAGTTAAAGTTGAAACGGTTTGTATAAGATCAGTTACGGTATCCATGACTGACGTCATTTATAACCTGAAAATAAATTTATTGATTGAGGAAAGTCTAAAACAAATCAAAAATAACAACCGAAACAAATATAACGAAGTAATAATAAAACACAATCAGAATACAACTTAACATAAAAAAAGAATTTGTCATTCAAATTTAACTAGAACGCAAAGTACAACACATATTAATACTAAAGTATGCTCCTATAAAGCTCATGTTCCGCCTATTTTCCGATATGAGCTGTGCTTCTTGGGAAAGGATATTATTATTATTATTATTATTATCATCATCATCGTCGTCGTCGTCGATATTCTGCTATTATTCACACGTCACCGGCCGCAACTGAGAAGTTTTCATACTCCACGGTCTTCAGCTAACCTTTTTGTCTTCACGTGTGATCTTTCTGTTTTCATGACTGTACATCAATTGAAGCCACCATATCGTCTAGCACGTCCCTCATACTATAGTTCTCTTTTAGCCAATTTCCAGACCAGTTCCTCTTCCTTTTTTCAACAATATCTAAATTTGTTATTTTCTTCCCCACCATTTCTCATTCCTCAAACACCCTCTCATTCGTTTTCTGCTCCACGTAGCCAATTGTCTTCACTCTTCTCCACATCCACATTTCGAAAGCTTCCAGTCGTTTTTCACCACTTTTGCGTAATGTCCATGTTCCTGCCCCATACAATACAATACTTCATACGACGTGTTTTATGAGTCTTTTCCTCAACTCTTTATTCAAGGTTCCACAAAATAGTCTTTTCATCCTCCTAAAGGCTTCTTTCACCATTCCTATCTTTGCTTTTACTTCACGTTCGCATTTTATATCACTAATAATACTAATACCATGGTAACGAAAACAAGTTACGTGTTATATTTTCTTCCCTACTATAGTATTTCTGAATTTGATACAGAGTGCTTAGTTTCAATCGCCATGACTTTTATCTTTCTAACATCTTATTGATTTTTTTTTTCAGATTCTGCAACAAGCGCCATTCCCAAGCTGTAAAAACAGCCTAACTAGTTTATAATATGTCACAGTTTTCATATTTATACGAAATTATCTATAATAAAGTAAATACATAATTATCATGTATCTTTTGCGTCAGAGCCCTAATAATATCAATATCACATGTGATAATGGTATCTTTGTCACACTGGACTCCATCTTTTGAATATTAAATGGAGTGGATACCTATATCTTACTTATCCAGTGACGACTACCCCTCATCTCGACACTAAGCGGTCATATATGAAACATTATCAACAACCCCCATTCTAGTCAAAACATTCCCTGACTAGTCTTTTCCCAACCTGCTATCATGTGTGACTTCTTTGTTGCTCGGGATAAGAAAATACGTGGAGAAACAGCGCTGAATATAGCTCTGTGATGTCTTATGCGTATGACGGTACCAGCACTGGTTTGTTTGTTCTTAGCACTGTAGCTTTTATGCCATTCATCCCGATACTACATTTATACGGAAATCGTAAAAAAGGGCTTCCGCAGATTGCGCCCCAAATAGGACACATATAAACCTGTTTTCAACGCTGTATTACTACTTACCTGTTACTTTAGTATTTTTATTATTAAGTATTCTGCCTTTTCGCAGGTCCTGGGACTAATGAGGGTTTTTTCCTTCCTTTTTAATTTTCAGTTTGGGCCTGGAAATATTTCTTCCACGTGTCTCGATTTTCAGTTTTCTCTTTTAACTCCCAATATTTTCTTCTATTTTTAAAGTCATTGATCAGCTGTGTTCTACTTCTTCCTATTCCACACTTCCCTTCTATGGCGGTGTGAAGAAGATAATTTCTTCGCAAGATGTATCTAATCCAATTGACCTTCCTACGAAGGATGGTGGTTAGAAGTGCTCTCTTATCCGTTTTAAAACATCTTCGTTTGTTGCTCTCTCTGTCCATTTTATCTTTTTCATCTTACTCCAACACTACATTTCGAAGCTCTCTAAATATTTCTTCTCTAACTTCCGTAATGTCCAAGTCTCTGATCCATACAGTCCAATGCTCCATATATAGCACTTGACCAATTTCTTCCTTAGTCCAATATTAAGGCTGCTAGTTAAGAGTGACCTTTTCTTGTTAAATGCTTCTTTGGCTATGGCAATTCTCGATCTGATCTCTCTGGTGCAATTTCCTTCGTCAAAATACTTCCTAGATATTTGAAATGATCGACCTCTTCAAGTACTCTTTGTTCTACTCTGACCCATAAGGGCGCATTTCCACCAGATATTCTCATGACTGTAGACTTTTTGATGCTGACTTCCATTCCTATAGCTTCCCAATGTCAACTATTGTGTCAATCATCTCCTGTACCCCTTCTTCAGTTCTAGTTATACAGTAATAACCATATCATCTGCATATCTGATCTTGTTAATGATCTGCCCTCCAATTTTCATTAATGCTGCCTTCATTAAACACTGACTGTAAATGTTGAATAATTGTGGCGACATACTACACCCTTATCTGACTTCTCTTCCAATCTTCACACTATTGGCATCGGCAAACCTTACCCACAACTATTACCTTTGATCTCCAGCGTTTACTTTTTACTGCTAATCAAAAATATTTCTTATATCCATGCTTCCTTTCTTCTTTTATACACCCGTAAGCATCTATATAGTATCAAAACACAAAATTAGTACTGTTGCATACTAAGCACTACTCAAAAATTACTAAAACAATGAATCCTTACAGCATTAAGTAAATAAACATTTAGATGGAGTTTCGATCTAGTGCTTCTCATCGAACACATAGCCTATTTCTGGGATATTAAAAAATTACAAAACTCGTACCAAAATATTTCTTTCCTGCGAGCAATCCCACTTTATGGAAGAATACTTATATTCATGAAAAATGCAATTCTTTTAGCCTAAGATGCACTAAATGAGGATCTATATTACTAGTTCCAGATTGACTTCAGGAGGAAATGAAAGGAAATCTCTGAGTTTTACGTCCCGCGGTTATACCGGTAAGGCTAAAGGAGACGGTGATGATGAGTAATGAATGAAATGGTGAAATGAAGAAAGTGGGAGGAAACGGGAGAACCCCGAGAAAACCCACGCACACCGTGTTTGTCCACCACAAAGTTCACTTGGCGGGGGCTGGGATCGAATCCGGGACCCCAAGCACCAGAGGTGAACGCTCTACTACTGAGCCACCGCGGCCCATTGACTTCAGGAGGGTTAAGGTCACTGTGGATATAAACCATAAAAACTACAGTGCACAAAACACGAACCAACTTGTGTTCGGTGGCCCCTAAAAGCACGAATAGTATCTAACCGAGCCATGGTAGGAGCGGAGCAGAGGGACCTGAGTGTTAGTGACGGGGTGTGAATATAAGGAGCAGGCGCATCAGCAAGGTTGGATATAGCTACGCATAAAGGAGGATAATAGAGAAACATTTTATTTGGCATAAAATACATGCCCCATGTACTGCACAGCTTTGCAACACTTCTAGGATCACTTTGTACACTGCCTTAAAACAGCAATTCAATTCATCACGTCCTTCTTACGGAATACTGTGTGGTGAAGAGGATATTTTCCATTTCATATTTCTACCTTACTATACATGTAAAATCCTGATGTTATTTTTATCACTTGTGCAATCCTATTGTGAAATTAACATACCTCTTTCGTGGATTTTACTCATGTACGCGCACCGATACATAAACAATGGGTAAAACCCAAAATTTTGCCTCATTTCAGTACACCCAGTTCACACGCAAATCTCTTACTAGTTTCTATTCTACATTTCTGTATTGTCCTGAATTACAATTTTTTAATTCTCATGCTGACATTACATCTGATCCTCTTCATCTGTTCGTAAATATTACATTTCGGGGTCGTCGTCTGCGGCAGTTAAACCAAGAATTGTACTTTTCAATAATTCTGGTGGCTTCCTTAAATTTCATCTCGGGTTAAGTCCTGTATCACCAGACCAATGTTAGGAAATTTACCGGGTGAATTGGAGAATTTATCTTGGCTTGTGAGGAGCACTAAGTGAAAGTCAGGTGAGGGAGAGTTTAAAACGTGGTTGCTGTTGTCGGCAGTGTATGTGGAGGCGAATGGGATTATTTGGCGAAGAAGTAAACTTGTTATGGTTAGTGGCTGAGAAGGCAGTGTGGAAACTGTGCGTATATGTCAAAGTTGTGCTGCCCTGTCGCGACAAAAACGCTGTAACTTTGGCGGAGCAGTTTTGAGAAAAAGAGCCGTAAAGTTGCTACAGACCGGCTAATTTCCTACTAACATCGAAATTCTCTCTGGTATATTTTCAAAAGTATTTGACTCAGCTCAATGCTGTACATGGTGAACATAAATATCGGTGGCGGGAAATTCAAAAATGCTTATAGCGACAAAACAATGTAACTCACGTTAAAGCGTGTTGTCGCGACACGGCAGTGTGGCACATCGTTCTGTTTTACAGAATTATACACAAATAACGACTGTGTGCCAACCTAAGTTGCTAGGTGTTCACTACGGCAGTGTACCTGTCCAGTGTACAGAAGCTGTATTTTACGTTTATAAGTGGATCGTCAATAGCATGAAACCATGACAAGTACTACTGAAACTCATTCTACTGCCAAAAATCACCAATTATACACTACCTTTCGTGACTCGCCTGCTCCCTTCGGACGCACCCCCGTAATTTGGCAGATCCAGATCAGCAGCTTCGCCCAGCCCTGACTCGGTTCGTATTTTTTAGCGGCTACCTAACACAGGTTGATTCGGGTAAGAGTGCACCGTAAACACAACAAGTGATGTCAAAGCATGTGGGATTATTTACATGAGGTAAAGTACAGATAAGTTGGGTAGGGTGGAGATAGCTTATGGTTAGGGAAAAATGGTAACAATTTAGAAATGGGGGCCCACAATTGGCAAATAAAAAAATTAAAAAAAAAAAATGATTTACGGAACAAGTGAGTTCATAGTGATGACTAGCAATTGATGTTTGAGTAAAGTGTACTGGAAATTTTAACTAATTTAGCCCTAGACTACCGAACTTTATAGTGACTTATGTGGGAAAAGAACTATTCGTAACGAAGACAAAATACAACATGCTCTGTGGGGTTCTAACCCGAATTCAATGGCTAACGCTTGCTCTGTTGTACTACGTGAATTAAACACTGGTAACTTAATTTAATGTATGGAACAATAAAACGACCAAATCTTAGTAGAATACATCATAAAAGTATATGAAAAAGCTGGCTAAACAAAGGCCGTTAAAACTAATAGACTCTGACTTCTCGTATTGGTAGGCCTATTTATTGTGAATCGGATCCTATGAATATTCTACTCAAAGTGCAGTTTTGTCACTGGTTTGTGTTTTCTGCAGTCTACTTTTTGATATTTGGTACATCCGGACGCCGTTTTTATAAGCAAATAGTAATTGTCTATTAAAAATTGTAAAGTTTACATAACTCTGTTTTGTAGGTGTTTGACTTCTAACTCAACTTAACCTAACCTACTGTAACGTATTCTAATTTAACCAAGTGTACATTCTGGTACTTTTATACTTCTGATATGGTCCGGCGATACAGCATAAATGCCATCTCGCGAAGTGAGGTAATGTGATATTGCTGTGTAAATCTTCTGGAGGACAGTTAAAGGAAACTAGTGAAAAAGCTACAATTTTTTAATAATTACTTCGAGTGTTGTGCCTTAACTTGACCTCTATGGCCCTATGATCAGTTGGGTTCACTCGAGCAAAGGGTTCTACCATATCGAAAATTTATAGCTAAAATATGATGTGAAATATTTTTGGAGAAGCAACGACAGTATGAAGATACGATAAGTAATCAGTGTAGTGCACAGCATATTGAAATGAATTTTGAGTAACATCGAAAGAATTTTATGTATAACTGTGTGCTTCCATTACCCTCGTTTACGTGTATGCACTCCGTCGCTGACACGGCTGCTCTTTACGGAGAAACCCCCTCGCTTTCGCAAGGGCACCCATGCTACGCTCCTGCCCTGACTCGGTTAGAAAACCGTCTTCCTTTAGTGTCCACCGACCAAAAGTTGGTTTGTATTTTACGCCATATGCCCACACTGTATTTACAGAGCCCTTCTGAAACCAATCTCCAAGTAGTAATGGAGCTCTTCATTTAGTGCATGCTCTGCTAAAAGAAATACAACACTTTAACCTAACCTAAACATGTAAGAAATGTGTCACCATTTGGAACCGTCTGCTCGACTAATGCCGACTAGTTCTATATATTCGAATCTCATTTAAATACTCTTCTTGAATTTAACCTCTGTTAAATTACCAAAATTACAAAAAAGATCATATTGCATGACGTCTAGAAAAATTCCGAGTCTTAAGCTGTTTCCTAAGTTTAACCGACACCTTTTCCATGGCTTTTCTTATTTCAAAATATATAAGGACAAACCAAAGGAGGTACGACAAAGGTGACAAGTCTTCAACAAAGAATTCAAAGCAATTGGGTTATCGTTCATTGCACCGTTTATCTTATTCATGGACTAAGTCAACGAAAAGTAGCATAACAAAATATGTCATTCGTAACTAATTAAATATATAGTTACTTCATAATTAACTTATTATAAACGAATATCACTAATCACATCCATCTCCAAAGTACATTTTATACTAACCTTTTATTTTCGGGACTTTCCATTCCATCCCACTACACAAGTTTTTGACTTGAGACCATTATCGGTCAAATAGGTACGTGCACCAGCATTAAAGTCATTTGTGCTAAAAGTACAATATTGTACTTTCTGTAACACACGGAGGATTCAGGACCAAAATTGAATAAAATTGTGATTCAGGAACAAAATTGAGTTGAGTTGATTTTGAGTTTAACGTCCCGTTCAGCAGCGAGGCTATATGAGACGTGGACCTACTGATTAACGTGGAATCGGAACCACTTGAGCTCCCGCCGGGAATCGAACCCGGGTCTCTCGCGCAGGAACGAAATTGAATAAAATACAGGACACAATTGAGGAAAAAAGGACACAATCGGGTAAAAGGTCAAAGTCAGGGAATGGTCAAAATCGGGAAAGAAGTTCAGACAGTGAAAGAGGAATGAAAGCCAAGTTGAACAGGGCAAAAAGTTAGAAAAAATTGGGAAGTGTAAAATGAAAAAAGAAAGAGTATAAAAAAAGAAAGGAATGCATATACGTGTAAATGTAAAAGAAAGTGTAAGTGTAGTGTAGGTGTATAGGAAAACCCGCTGAACTCTTCCTCTCAGAGCACCACCACACCGAGACACTCGCAGTACCTACACAAGTTTGTTATGTTGGTTCTGTTTAGTGTTGCCAACAACCTCTGAAGAAAATAGGCTAGATAGCCTTCAGAAATAAACATTTTTTGCGCAAAAAAAAAATGGCCAGATTTTTAACTGCTAACCTATAAGCCAGATTGTAGATTTTAAACCCCCTTTTTGTGTGTAGGATTAGTGAGTTATAGTAAAATTTAAAACGTTGAATTTTATTCGCTGAAGACTAGCAAGCAACATACATGATTTTAAATTACAATAAAATCCTTCAACAACTCATCTGATATTAGAAATTCAACAGGCATATTATCAGTTGAATTGAAATAAGATATCATCAATGACGTCGCATCTAGCCGAGGCACTGGAACTGGGAGCACCATCATGGGATTGTGTTTGTGTAGACTATCCATTGTCATACATTTCAGTAGTATTTCTTTTGGCAGATCAAAGTCCTTACAAACATTTCTTATTTCTCCGTACATCTTCATTATTGCATTAAGAGTTTTCAAGCTAATTACGTATTCTATTTGTTTCATTCAATAAACAAAAACAATCTCTGTGCCTTGAAGAACGAAACAGTTTACTAAATTTGCATTTAAAAACTTTCATTGTTCCAATGAAATTCGAAAAACAAAATAATTAGAAAGTAGCAAACGGGACCGTTACGAAAGCAACATTAAAAGTCTTTCTGGTGTCGATAAGTATTCTTAAGTACTTGTAAATCTGTAGGTAGGAAGAAATAGAAGAATGAAAAATTCTTTTGTTGCGTAATAAAACATCCGCTGTCTAGATATATCAATTGATACGAGGTAATATATAATTACGAATTGGCCATTTTTTGAAAAAAAAATACACTTTAATTTCAATGAAAAGTACTTTTAGAATTACTTTAACAGCTAATAAAAAGCCAAAAATGGCAAAAGAGTTTCATAAAATAAGCTATATTTAAGGCTATAAGCATTTCGTAGATTTGTATAGCTAAATGTCCTTCCTTCCTTTCCTTCTACCTCACCCGAGTTTTTTTTTCTTCAAGGCACAGATCTTGCATCCTTGATTGCCTATATCCTGAAATTGAGATTATAAAATTTAGTATTAAATAGGTTGTTTAATTTTTTTTTAAAGTTGAATACTATATGACTATGTTTTTTTTAACTAAATTCGCAAGGTTGTATAATAATATCTGATGAATTCCTTGATTGTTATTTTATCTTCCTTTTTTATAAGTTTAGATTGTTCTGAATCATAAATTGGATGAGAAAGCTTAATATATCAACATCTTTTGAATATAATATCATACTAATGTTAACTGGCAGAGTTTGCATAGTTTTTACTAATTGTTGACAAAAAATGTTTCTATTTTTATTAACTAGTTCGCACTGAAATATCAAATGATTGATCGAACCAAGATTTTTTTCTCACCAACATAGATTATTCTCTTTTTTTTAATTTGATGTAATTTTATTGGAGTTAATATTGTATGAAGAAACATTCGGGTGAGTAGTATCACTTTGTATCTTGTCCATTTTTCTATGATATTGTATACCGGTTTATCGTTGATTTCCATTAATTCCCAATAGTGTTTTCCAGGACCAAGTCTAATTTTGTTTTTCCATAAGTCAATTTTCCTTTTTAGTTGTTGTTTAACTATATACTTGAAATTGTGAAATGGAAGTTTTATGTTGTATCTAATGCCAGTTGTAAGCTAAATGTCTCTCATAACAGGGTAGATTTAGCCAAAAATAGGTTAAATTGGCATCACTGGTTCTGTTCTGTTCTTGTTTTCTTGACTCGGCTATTAACCTTTTGAGCACTTCAGTTAAACATCGGAATGATGGTATAGATGCACTTTAGTCAACCCTCACACAGAAGAGTGACATGATTGAGGATGTTCACAGTGCTCTTCTGGAAAGTATAGTTAGAGCGAAATGTTCACTATTATACAGTAGCGTAGCCAGGATGTGTGTTTGGGGGGGGGCATGTGCTATTATAGGTACATATAGAAACATTACAAAAAAGGAAATATATATAAACATAAAAAGATATAAAAAATTACGAACGTCAAAGTACCGAAGTACATTGTCGAACCTCTTTGGGGGGCCCGGCCCCTCTGGGCCCCCTTCCCTACGCCACTGCTATTATATACTGGAAAAGGTGATAAACTACGGTGCGTATATTGTTTGCTAATATAAGAGAGTCACTGGGGAAGTATGGTGAAAAAGATTTATCACTGTAAGAAGAGTGGTGCGATAAACTGAAGTTAACTTACACTGGAAGACGTAATGAGATCATCTTCCCTCGTCTTCTCCACAGTAACATAGAGATGTATTACGGAATCCTTACTGATATAATCGATACGGCGTTTTAGCTATTCCCAGATATATCTCCAAAACTAAACAGACTTGTCTCCTCGTCAGATCTTGAGGCAAAATCCACTTTTTAGTCGGAGGGCGTGGGAACATAGCCCAGAAATGTTTACCTTCGTAGTGTTTTGTTTGCTCTTGGTAACGTCTCCACTTTTGTTGTCGGTGCTGTTGAAGGTGACCATGTAGGATCTCCGATGGAAGAGGGATGTTGTTGATGACGATACTTCCTTTGCTAAGATATCGGCTGTAATGTTGCCACTTATACCAAAGTGTCAGAAGACGTAAAAAAATTGACACCTTGTCCTCTTTCCCTAAGAATTGTAAGTTGTTAATGTTGCTGTTAATCCATGTCACGCGCTTCGATCTGCTGTATGGAGGCTTTGTAAAGCACTGAGGTTATCACTACGCATGCCGAAACATTGATATTTTACTCTATGGCGTGTCTTAAGCCAGTGCGAATAACCCATAGTTCCACAGGAAAAATAGAATATGATTCGGGAGTCGTTGTATTATAAATTGCGATAGGTGGGGTATGTATATACTAACTTCTGTATGTTCCGGACCTTTCTGCGTTCGTTTAGAAGCATCTGTATATATTAGGATGCGGTGGGGATGATGTATAGCCATGTAATGTTCCCATTTCGGTGCCACACTTTCGGCACTTAAGAAATTCGTTCTTTTGTTGGTGCTGATCGGAAATTCCAGTTCAACAGATTGAAATATGGTACGGTATTGTATGTTATAATAGGGCAGGCGAGGATTCCGGTATATGATATGGGTCCAACGGCGCAGGTTCCATATGCATGATACAGCCAGAAAAGTCTCTGACGAACGGTAAAGAACCGTTTCTATTTTGCATGTATAATAGTTCCAATTTGCGAATAACTGTAGATGAAGAAGTAGCTAATCTTTTCTTGATGTGACAAGAAGCAGTGTTCTCTGTTTGTAGCGAAAAAGGGATTGTGAATGCTGCTTGTACTAGAGCGTTGATTGGCGCAGATTGAGGTAACAAAAAAATTGTGCAATGTGTGTGAGCATGAAGGCGAAGACGTACAGTACTAAGTCCAACAGGAGCAGGAGCAAGGAAATACCTGCATTGTACAATATGGTATCGATACATTGTTGTGATATTCTTAGAAATAGTCCGATGTCCGTCCCCCATGTTTTGTCCCTGACTCTTCGTATGAAGTTTATGTATGGTTGGAACTTCACCTGAAGAGATGCTAGTTGTGGCTTCCAGGATAAACGGGGATCAAAAAGAATTCCCAAGTAAGAAAGCTGTGGCTGATGGTCCAGTGTGTGGTTGTCTATGTGCAGGCGGATATTTCCCAATTATCGTTCTCGTGTGAGATGGTATATGTCGTTTTTTTCCCAGTTGACGTTCATTAAATTGATCAAGTTCCATTGTTTGATCTATTTTAGAGCTGCTTGAAGTATTCTTTCAACGTCAATTAGAGATGAGTTGCGTACATATAGTAGGTGATCATCAAAGTAGCTAAGGATTCGTACATCTTGTCTCAATGCAAGGTGGAATTCTAACATGTAAATATTAAATAACAGCGAGCTGAGGCAGGATCCTTGGGGTTGTCCTTGAGAAGTAATGTGAAATTCTGATATTTTCCCTTGGTATTTGATACTAATACGTCTGTTAACTAGCTACTGATGTGCATATTTAATGAATAGAGACGGCATTCTTGTATTAGTGAGGTGATGCACCAATCTGTCAAATTCTATATGGTCGTAGGTTCTATCGAAGTCCAATTTGAGTGCCACAACATATTGTTGATGTAGAAATGCGTACCAGATATCTAAACGAAACGTGGATTGCGCATCGTGTGTAGCCTTACCTTTACTGGCTCCCATGATTGTAGCTGGAAGGATGTTATGGTATTCCGTGTACCATTCCATTTTCCTTAAGGATGATATTTTTCTAGAACTTTGCTGAGGCAAGGAAGCAGTGTGATAGGTCTACAACTGTTAGCATGGCCCAGTGGTTTATGCGATTTCAATACAGATATTACTAAATGATATTTAAAGTTCTGCGGGAAGTGTCTGCTAGACTACGCATATTGGAAGCCCTGTAGTAATAGTTGGTAACTTGTAGTTGGGAGGGCCTTGAGGTGCTGATAGGTTATTTGGTCTGCACCCAGGCTCGTGTGATGTACTCTTGATAAAGCATCTGATTGTTCCTCTTGAAAAAGAGTTGAAAGGGCAGGACAGAGTGAAGATGTAGGAAGGTTCGACAGTAAGGCTGCTCGTGAAGACAAGACTGTCGGGGCCGTTAACTTATGGTGAAATTCCTCCAGCCAGGTAGGGTTGGGCTGTGAAGAAGCATGAGGAGAGCGCGTTGACAGGTTACTCTTTATGCAGTTCCAGATGGATGAAAAATTTTTATGTCCTTTTTGTAAAATGTTACAGTACTATTGCCAGTGTGTTGTACGGCATCTTTGTATGTGATGTCTTAGTTTTGCCTGCGCCTGTCTTGAAAGAAAACATGTTTCAAGAGTTCTGTCGTGTAAATATTGCTTTTGAGCCTCTTTACGGTCATTAAGCAGTTCGGCAATATGTATACCACCACGGATATTTGAATCTCATGTGTCTTTCCCTTCGACATTCCTTTCCTCGGTCCGCCTGTTGCGCTCCTGCTAATATGTGCTCCGTCAGGTGTGGTAGTGAGGAGATTCTATCCGTAGGCTGCAGAGAAGTGAAAGCATGTTCTATATATGCCTGGTATTACGCCTGTTCGTAGTTTTGGATGGCATGTAGGAGCGGTAGTGAAACGCATCTTGTTTATAGGTTGAAATGACGCCCTCCAAATGATAATAGGAAAGTGACCACTACCTCCTGTTTATCCGTAAACCCGCCAGGTGTGAAGTAAGAAGATGTCACACTGAGAAGCGTTAGATCTGGTGCAGAAGGAGGTGAGTTCAGATTAGGGAGACGTGTAGTTGTTTCATCATTTGCTATCAGTAGAGGTTGGGCTTCCAGTGCCATAATGAGGTGGTCCGCAACCCTGTTGGTAGTCGATGTTCCCCATAGGACACTTCGAGCATTCGGGTCGCCTGCAATGTTACATGGTGCCATGCACGATAGATCTATAGATTATTCTGAATCTCCTGATCTGGAGAAGAATAAGCGTTCATGATAATTACCTTTTTTTCGAAATCTTTGAACTTGAATTAGGGATTTCAACAGAGGTTGCTGAAGAGCCATTGTTGAATACCATCGTTTGACGTATGTTTGTGTAAGCCAATAGTTAATCCTTCATATCCGTCGGTTATACGCTGCGTGTACATCAATAGTTCGGAATCCTTGGTGGGTAGTCTCAAGTACTCCAAGTTTCTTGTAGTAGTATGATGGTGGGGATGAAGATACGACATAGATGCCATAAAAAATGTTCTTTTCCTCGTAGTTGTCTGCAGCTCCATTGTAGGATGGCCATTCTCTAGTTTTGTAAAATACGCGTGTAGAAGTTGGTAAATCAGAGATTTTTTGTGGTTTGCGATGAGGGTTGAAAACCATAATTGATAGCAGCGTACTTTCAATACTATATTAAAAAAAATATGTAGAAGACTTTGTAATGATTCTTAGGGTGACCTGTACCGTGGGACGGGCTCAATTGCTGCGACGTCCTGCGTTGATATGTAGGTGTGGAGTCCAATGCCGGATTTACGATAAGCTAAACAAGCTATAACTTAGGGCAAGAGCGCCGATTTCTCTGTAAATTTGGGGGGCCCATTCAAATGCAGGAGGTATATATATGAAGATTTTTAAGACAAATTGCACTCAAATTATGCCAAAAATGGTACACTTATAAATACAGTAGGGAGCCCACATGATATTTGGGAAGGCCTGGGTTCCCTCTGCCCCACCAGGATCGGCGCCCTTGGCTTAGGGCGCCACTCTCTTGAGCTCCCTCAAATAAAGGAAAACTGACTTTATATTTCTAAAATAGTTGAGAAACAATAAATAAGATAAAATCTACATATAGCAACAGTGGTTCGTGTTGTGTAAGTCCCATTATGTAAATAATAAGCCCTCTCTGCTAACCTAATTTTTAAAATAACCCTATTTCTCCATTTCTGTATATAGGACGCCTACATTCATCAGGACACATAATGTGCCTCAATACTTTCAATAGCTTAGGGTCCTACCAAACCTAAATCCAGAAAGAGTGGTCCACTTTGCCTGCATGTATCCTGCGCTGTTTACTGAGATAAGATCCTGTGATAATTCTGTGGATAGAATCAGTTGAAGTTCCGTCTCTTCGTACGACGTGGAGCTCTGCGTTTTTTTTTTATTTTCGGCGTCTGTACCGCAGGCCGAGAAAGTGCATTATTTGGCTTCGCAGGTTTGGGTAAATTGTTGCGGCGAGACCTGGGCTGAACGGATGTAGCAGCCGTTGACGCCCCCTGAAATAGGAAGTGGTAGTCAGTGTATGAGTGAGAGAGAATGAATAGTTAACAGGAATAGAAGAACTTGTGTGAGAGGGTTGTTTCTTGGTTGGTATCAGTTTCTGAACCTCATAATACGTATTTTTTTGTTGCCATGAGTTGGTTAATGCGTTGATGTCGTTTCCTTTCTTGACTTTGAGGATCCGTGTCCATGTGCTCCCTTCCAAAATTGATGCATTTAGGACCTTGTGTACGAGAATTAGCGTCATTAGGGGCTCCGTATTGGTAACACAGGTTTTGTTTCGAGCGACACGCCCTTTGAAGGTGACCTAAGCGGTAACACTCCCTCTGCACTGTTTAGCAGCGGGTACATAGGTATGTATGGTATGTCCTGCGTGATAAAGTGAGCAGAAGTCCGGGAGATGCTGTGTGGCGAAGGTTATTACTACGGAGTGAGATTGACGGATGCCAGAATCTACCGGTTTTTAATTCGTCGTACTTGTAGCACTAGAGAACGACATACTAAATTTCCTTGTATTTCTTCCTCCGTGAACCCCGGATAAACACCATGAATAATTCCTACTGATCGAGTGGTGTAATAGGGCACGAAGGTCTACCACCCATGTGTTTTAAGCAGTTTATGATAATGAAACTCGTTAGCCTGTTGGCCTATATGAAATTCAATTCTGATTAGATTCCTTCCCGTGGGTTGAAACGATTCAACACCGGCCACTTTAGATTGGAAAAAAATTTTCCCCAGCATTTGTGGATGTTTACGCATCGTTATTACGCTATTATGAGTGGTAGTGACCGGTACCACGTGTACCACATAGAGTGGGACATGATGAGGCAAATATAAGTTACGAGCGGGTGTAGAGTTTACGGTAACTTCGTTAATTACCGGAATGGTATCTTCCATGTGCACTTCATTTCTACTAGTAATAATAGGCACTGTTGCTATCGATGGCGAGGAAGAAGTACCTCCTGATCCATGCCATGAGGAGGGATAATTTATCACTAATTTCACTATATTAATTTATGTCAATCTGCACTCCACTACTATATCAGACAATATACTATCAGTCAACAGTAAGAAAATTTAATAGTACATGTACACTGAAGATCTAAAGTGACTGCGACGAACGCCCACTAGTTTGTCTTCTTCTTTCTCTAGAATAAAAATAAATTCACTTCAACTAAAATTATCTTCCACTTCTTTTTCTTCGGTGTCTACTTGCCTTACCGAAGATCGCTCTATCGACAATTATAGGCGGTAAGCTCAAAAGAAAAAGACGGAAGAATGAGATGAATCTTTAGAGATGATTATAAGATGCGAAACAACGTAGGCGTAGATAATAGGCGTGTAATACAGGTGGGGATAGGGTGAAAATTAACGAATCGACATCGAAGGGAACAGAATCAAGAAATTTATGGGGAATTACCAGAAAAGGCAGAAGATGTTGTAGGTAGAGAGAACAAGAGAAAATGAGATGATTAATGGTGCCAGTGTCGAGACCACAATTACAGAGAGGATCAGTGCGTTTTTGAAGAAATAAATGTTGGGAAGTATTAAGAATGTGAAGTCTGTTACGGAGAAGAAAATGGAGGCAGGATGGAGGGACAGTGTGATAAAAAAACAAGATGTGGAACGGAGAGAAAAGGATGGTGTCAGTACCAACGTACCTTTGTACAAGAAGTACAGGGTTTGTCCGGAAAGTAATAGGACTGAGCCGATTTAAAAAATTTATTGAGCCAATCGTTACAATTCTTTAAAAACTTTCAAAATAGGCTCCTTCTGCGTCGATGCAGCGTTGCCAGGGCGATTTCCAAGCATTGAAGGCGTCACAGAAGTCATTCTCCGGAATAGCCTTGAGAGCCGCGTTGCAAGCTGCTTGAATCCCCTCTGTCGTTTCAAAATAATTGCTTTTCATCGGGCGTTTTAGGCGAGGAAACAAAGAGAAGTCCGAGAGGCCACATCTGGGCTGTAAGGCAGCTGCGGAAGCATTGGGATGCCGGCCTTGGTCAGGTAGCTGTTCACAAGAAAGGCGGCGTGAGCCGGAGCGTTGTCGTGGTGCAGCTTCCAGTCGGCTCCGATGTCTGGTCGCACCCGATTGACCCTTCGTTTGAGTCTCTTGAGCACTTCCACGTAAAACTTGGCGTGGATGCTTTGTCCAGGAGGAATAAATTCATGGTGGACGATGCCTTTAATGTCAAAAAAGACAATGAGCATCGTTTTCCCTTTGGATTTGCTCATTCTTCCCTTTTTGGGCGAGGAGACGCCGGCGTGTGCCACTCGGAAGATTACCTCTTTGTCTCGGGATCATACTCAAAGATCCATGATTCGTCACCTGTGATTACGTTATTCAAAAATTGGGGGCCACTTTCACACATGTTCAAATTTTCTTGGCACAATTCCACTCGCCGCAATTTCT
Organism: Thermobia domestica; assembly: GCF_964235325.1. Classification (NCBI taxonomy): domain Eukaryota; kingdom Metazoa; phylum Arthropoda; class Insecta; order Zygentoma; family Lepismatidae; genus Thermobia; species Thermobia domestica. The sequence continues at coordinate 45,101,448 of NC_137454.1, read as the reverse complement.
GGTCGTCAGTGAGCACTTTTGGGACAATCTTCGCGCACACCTTGCGCATGTTCAAATGCTCCGTCACAATTTCATGAACCACAGTTTTTGGTAAATTTAACATCTGGGAAATTAAACGAATACTTAGTCGACGGTCTGAGTTCAAAACTTCGCGCACACGAGTCACATTGTCGGTGTTTGTCGAAGTCGAAGGTCTTCCAGCACGGTCTTCATCGGCGACCTCTTCCCGGTCCTACGAAAAGGCCTTGTGCCACCGAAACACACCACTTCTTGCTAAAGCAACATCTGGGTAAGCCTGCTTTATCATATCAAACGTTTGTGTCGCAGATTTACCGAGTTTAACACAGAATTTAATCGCGTACCTTAAAACGAAATATATTATAAAAACACTTCGTTTTAGCCCTGATTCGTTTATGTACCTTTAAATCACTACGTTATTATAATAAATATATCAACTACTAATTACTAACCATAAACATTAATTGTGTCCAGATATCGTCGATTTATTCTTCTGTTTTATACGTACATGAAATATCAACAGCAACCATAGCTTTTGTACATATCTTCCAATTTCGTGTGTATAACTCAGTAATGATCTTTCCCATAACAACTAATAATCTTGTCAATAACAAACTGATAGTTTTTGTCATAGTCTTTTCCCATGACAACATGTCCTGTCAATAACAGCGTTCTTTCTTTTAATTACATCTAAGCTATATGCTTAATTATTGCGCCTCTGATCAGTGTTGGTAAAATGGGTACAGATTAATTATAATAGGAATGTATCGCTGTATGAATGTCGCCCAGAACGGGAATTCCGTAACAGTATTATAGTGAAGGAAAGAACCCTGTATATTTTCAAAACATTCACTTTTTGAATAGCCCTCGTACTAATTATTATTACATCAATCCTCGTATTAATTATTATTATTACATCAATATAAATATTTTTCTTTTCTCTTCTTTCTCCATATATATATATATCAATTCATTTATAATAACATTTTTCTTTTATTACTAATTACATATCATAAAACGTCGATTCACTACAAATATCATTTATGGGTCTATTCAAAATTATAACTAATTGATGACTTACGCAGAGTTACTAGTTAGTTGTTCCTCTTTTACATTGAGCGATAACATCCATATACAAACAACATTATTTATAATTAAGATCGTCATCTTATCAAAACAACAACAAGATCAGAAGGCAATAATTACGTTTAAAAGCTTCAATTTAAAATCAATGTCATGGATTTCAAGTTAACATAATCAAATCTCTTTTGAACATGTAAAGTAAAATAAAGGTAAACATAACATTCAAAGTTAATACAAAGATAAGATAAATTAATCACATCATAACATGTTGCTCAAATATAAAGTCCAAATGAAGTATTCATAACACAACTCATAACATCTGAGAGAATAAATTAAGAATTGTTATCCAAATAAATTACCATCGTTCTCAAATAAACTATTAGATGAACATTGAGACGAATAATCATGAGAACCTTCAGCTGATATGGGATTAACCCCAACCATATCAGCGGGTTTTAGTTTAAATTATGATTAATAAACGAGTCAATTAAAGTACATTGAACACCACAATCTTGGTTATTTTCTCTTGATCCATTTCCTGTTTCATTTATTACTTCGGTCCTATTCCGACAGTTCCTGCCATCTCGAGATCTCCAATTGCATCTGTTTTGAGTTACACCGGTATGCATGACATTGTTACTGTAATTGCGTCTTCCACGAAAGTTTCTCCCGTTCGTCCAACTGTTCCTCGGATTATTATAATTCGTTCCATTTCTACCGCTAGAATTGAATCTTCCATTGTCTCCAGTTCCAGTACGTATAACAGATCTCTCACTAACTCCAATGCCAGTATTGTCACGTGATCTCTCATCGCTGCGAAGATTTTCGGTATTTTCATTAGTTATATTCAAGTTTCTGACGGCAATCGGATTCGATGGATTACGATTACTCCCATTAGGATTCGGGAATTGATTCTCAAAGTTTTGAACTAAAATTATGAGATGATTGAAGTTTACGCATTGAGCTGACAACAGAATTTGTTGTAATTTATACGGCAATAAAATGCGTACGGAAGCGATTATTCTGGATTCGGGCTGAAACGGATTGACGAGTTTAAGTTCATTATATGCATTGATTGTAAAATCCGTAAGAGATTTATCGACCCGAGGTGAATAGTGTCGAGTTCGCACCCTCGCATCACGGTTAGCTAACAAGAAATCATTTTCGTAATTAGCCAACAAGGCCCGTTTAAATTCTTCGTAGGATTTTATATGGTCGCGAATAGCCTTAAACCACAAAGAACAAGGAGGAAGTAACAGATGTGGTAACAACTTCATAAATTTAGATTGATCTACACCCATAATTTCACACTCTGCTTCAAATTTTTCTAAAAACGAGCTTGCGGTTTCGTCACACTTACCGCTGAATTTAGTCATGGCCTTAATTTCACTGACCTTAACATTTATTTTGCTATAGTTATGTTTTTGTTGGCGTTGATAATGGTCTGGAACCCTTTCGCACTTATTTATCTCCTTTCTCCTTTTGCGATCTGGACTTTGGAATCGCCTTCTGTGGTTTTCCACAACTAAACCATCATCAGTAGAACTCTTAGAAGAAGATATCCCGTCAGTTTCTATTAATGGAGTTCTCGGGCAATGATGCAATGCTTCCTGTTGAAGATGCAATGTTTCCTGTTGATGATGCAATGTTTCCTGTTGATTGGGAGTACCCAAAGCCTCCTTATACATAGGATTATTGTAGTCACATTCCCTCTCTTGTAACGATCTGATTTCCTCTTGTATGTTGGATATCAGTATGCTATGTGAATTGACCTGGGCTGTAATATTCGCTATCTGACTTTTTTGTTGGGCTGTCGTCGATTCCATGGTTTCAACGACTTTCTTTATCGACTCGGTTTCTAGAGTTAGTTGATCCTGTCTATCTTGCCATTTGTTACTAAATTGTTGAAACCTGGTATCAACTTCTCGTGTCATATCATTTGTAATTTTGATGGTAACTTCATCAGCTAATACTTGCAAATTTTCTTTCAAATTGTGTTGCAAGCGGTCAAAATTCTCTTGCACACCTTGTACTTTATCTGCAAGTGATTTATGCTGCACTAGTATCTGTTCTAGCTTTTCATCGTTCAGTTTTTGTTGTTGATCAAATTTCTGTTCTAACTTTTTATCTAGCTTTTCATCTAGCTTTTCATCGTACAATTTTTGTTGTTGATCAAATTTCTGTTCTAGCTTTTCATCATTCAGTTTTTGTTGTTGATCAAATTTCTGTTCTAACTTTTTATCTAGTAGTTGACTAAACATATCAATAAGATTAGAATAGGAATGTTCAGACAGAGTTACGGCATTTCCAGATATGGTTTCATTTGAAATACTGGGTACTTCTTCAATCTCGGAATCCTGCATATTAGCAATTCTTTGTATTCTCTTCCCACTTCTCAAAATAGTGAAACTCATAAAAAGGTATATATACGTATGCACATAAACCCAGTTCTTACTATTCTTCGGAACTAAATAGTATAGTATAGTCCCGTGTCTTCGGCACCAGATAAAACGAAATATATTATAAAAACACTTCGTTTTAGCCCTGATTCGTTTATGTACCTTTAAATCACTACGTTATTATAATAAATATATCAACTACTAATTACTAACCATAAACATTAATTGTGTCCAGATATCGTCGATTTATTCTTCTGTTTTATACGTACATGAAATATCAACAGCAACCATAGCTTTTGTACATATCTTCCAATTTCGTGTGTATAACTCAGTAATGATCTTTCCCATAACAACTAATAATCTTGTCAATAACAAACTGATAGTTTTTGTCATAGTCTTTTCCCATGACAACATGTCCTGTCAATAACAGCGTTCTTTCTTTTAATTACATCTAAGCTATATGCTTAATTATTGCGCCTCTGATCAGTGTTGGTAAAATGGGTACAGATTAATTATAATAGGAATGTATCGCTGTAACCTCTGCTCTAACGAACGCGGCATTTTCGGCTTGCACCACTCACAGAAACACGTCGCGCGAAAAAGCCTGTCCTGACTCTCCGTGTGCTCGGAGACAACTGACCAGTCGCTCGTTCGTTAGCTAGGAACGCCCTCTACCAGATCCAGTCGGTGCGCGCACGCTCCGAAGTACAGTCATGGCGGAATAAAATTAGTCCTATTACTTCCCGGACAAACCCTGTATTATAAGCAGTTCAGCATTAAAAATGAAGTGTAGTAGGTAGCGGAAAGAGGTCGATAGGCGACAGTGACAGATCAATGAGAGTTTCGTGAAGGGCTCCATATAGGGCAGCTGCGTCAGCTTGTGAATGCAAGAGGATACCTACATGACCTTTAGTGGCGTCTTGTGACATAATTTTTTGGTAGTTCACAGCCGTTAGTAAATTCTAATTCTAGAATTCTTTCAGTGTTCTAAATAAGAAAAACTATAAAAATGTAAGAATTAATGTAACCATATATATATATATATATATATATATATATATATATATATATATATATCCAGGCGCGGAGCCATGGGGCTATAGCTCCCCCTTGATGCACAGGTTGAGACATTTCTCTTAAGTTCATGAAAAAAAAAAGAACTTGAAAACTCGATCAGCTGATTAGTTAAATAAACTTGTATATGGAAACATTGGCTCTGGAGGTCAATGTCATGGTTCCGATATTCGTTTGTTCGAAGTGACTAAAACGCCATCTATCTTTTGTATTCTACCCGTACCTATTACGTTTCCTTTAGATTGAAACATGAGGTAAGCAGGGGAAGGAGCTTAGAAATTGTGTCCGTTAAATTGATAACTAGTTAAATGTGATTTCGGAATAGTGTTTGGATAATAATGCTCCTACACAGAAAGTAGCCGGAATAATTAAGTGTAAATTTATGTAAGTGCCATTGATATGCAGCTCGTCAGGAAATTGTAAGTACTAAATTTTAATCTATTTTTTTCTTTCCATTTCGGCCCAACTGTTACAACTTTTTGGTGAGTGTATGTCTTTGGTCACTAGTTTAATATATATATATTGTTATATTTGGGGATTAAATTCAATTTGTGTAAATATTTGATATATGAAACCTGTCAAAAGTACAACCAGTAAAATTAATTTAGAATATAAAGTAGTGGAATGCGAATGTATAAAAATTTCCGGACTACTATTCAAATTGGGAAAGGGTTCAAGTTAATATTGAGCAATGTTGTTTTGTGTTAGCGCAGTTATATTGTTATTGTTGAATTTATTTAAATGTTGAAGAAATTATACAATAAATTGTTCGAGTTGAAGTATATTTATAATTTCCACGAAAAGGATTACTTGCCCAACCTACTCCGCATTAAGGGGAATCCTAAAATACCCTTTCATAGGTAGTGGATTACTTGGTAACAAGACTGCCGCTACATATAAATATAAATTACCTCATGTTTCAATCTCGGAACTTAAACCTTAATGCGTGAGGGCAATAAGAAGTGGATTTCGAATCTGGTTGTGATTAAAAACAAGAAAAACGAAAATAAAATTTGTATTACTATTTGTAAGCTGGATAAAAGGAAAGAAATTAATTTCATTAAGTATATACATCTTTCGGTTATTGGTACAATTAGAAAAGAAAAGAAAAGAAAAGAAAAAATGAGTCATTGTCAAGCGGCATACGAAGCTATGGGTAGTATGTTACGTAATAACAGAGTCGCAGTAGCTGACCCTCCCCTTATTTCATTTGACGATGAGATAGAAGGTCGTAGGTGTGAAGGGCAGGAAAATCAGAGAGGGGGGAATTTCTTGTCGTTCTCACATACACCTGTTCATGAGCAGGGACAAGCAGTGTTGCGAGCTCCTATAACCTGTAACTTTCAAAAACAATTTTCGCAAAGTATTTTTAATTCTTTAGAAAAGCAAATATATGATATACCGGTCATAGATGGAACAGATGGTATGTTAGTATGTCATTTTCTTTTGAAACTTGATATGTTAATAGTAAAGGAAATTGCTCCCGTAGAGGCGATTTTAGTATCGAGTTTACAGAGGTGTAGGAAGCAAGCTTATGAAGAGTTACAGCGCTTGTTAACAATAACTACAGATTGGGGTCATATTTGTCATTCATTATTATTAAAATTTGTCACACCCTTGATTAATACGGAATTTATGAAGGTATCATTATATAGAGTAATGCAAGAAAATGAAAATTTATTAAACTTTTTACAAGAGAAATTAAGTACATTAAATGTTTTAGAAATTAACATGCCTGAAGATGAAATTTGTAAATTAATAAGTAATTTAGTTACTCCCGAAATTCGTAACCTGTTGTTGATACTTAGTGTTCCAAAAACGGTAAATGAATATGTAGATTTTGCGGAAAGTTATGAAATTAATGACAAATATAAACAAGATTATAAAAATGTAGTTAAAAGTGAAAAGGTTTGTTTACCACGGGTAAAAACTCCTCTTAGAAGTGCCAGGACACATTATATGCCAACACCTTTTAATAGACAGAATAGACTGATTTATCAAAATTTAAATGAAAATAAAACTGGACTTCATAGTGCGTATTCTCATAGTGCAAGGGAAGATCATGGAAGCTTATTACAATTACCCATCAGTATATGCCATACTTTATATCCCTGTATAATAGATACTGGCTCGACTCTATGCTTAATTGAAAACAGTGTTTTAGAAGAAATCCGTACAAAATGCAAGCCTAAAATAAAACAAGTAAACTATTCTGTGACCATCATGCAAGAGAATGAGTTGTTAGTGCGTGAGTTGGTGCAACTTACTTTCTTCATACACGGTGTCCGTTTTACGGCGTGGTTTGGAGTTGTTAACCATCCAAAATTAAAATTATTATTGGGTTTAGACTTTTTACGGGATAATTACGCCCATATAAATATAAACGCTCGAGAACTTCTTTTTGAGAAATTGAAAATGCAAGTAAAGTTACAACCTTTTGAGAATAACCCAGTTGGTATGAACAGTGATCTGTGCGCTTTCCAATATCATTTCAGGCCTACTCGGAGAGATCCCAGACACATTGGCGCCAGAGTTTGTGATCGATTCGAGGGGACTAGGTCTGAAGGTGCAGCTTTACAACATGGTGGCATTTCTTTTTCCTGTAACCTGACATCACCAACCCAAACCAGCAAGGCTAAGCAGTTTCCAAGGAGGCCTCGACGTTATGGCAACCAGACCAAGCAGACAACCAGTGGCGTAGGCGAGTCCAGGAGTAGGGCGGAGAACCGTACTAAGGCAAGGACCAAGGAGACAGTTGCACTTGAGAATACTGATGCTGCTGTTTATGAAGATGTTCCACCTGGCACGAGAATCTTTAATCCATTGTATAAGGAGGCAGATAAAGAGGGAGATGGAGAAGAAGCATTAAAAGGTAGTGTAAAATTTGAAAATATTTATGATGAAAGGTTAATACCTTATGTTAAACAATTACTTAATGATTACAAAGAAGTAATAACCGATAAGTTAGGGCATGTTCGTGATTATTTATATGAAATTCAATTAACAGATCCTTCACCAAGTATTACTCAACCATATATGATTCCTAAATATAAAATGAAAGAACTCGATTTGTTTTTAGACAAATTAATAGAACAGGGTGTTATTGAAGAAATAAATAGTAGCCCATACATTTCACCTTGCTTCCTCGTTACTAATCGAGATCAATCCAAGAGATTAGTGATTAATTATGGCCAAATTAATTCTAAATTGTTATTGACTGGATTTCCGAGTCCGAATTTAGAATCTATTATTTCTAATATAGGTAAACACCATTTGTATACATTAATTGATGTTCGATCCGCATTTCATCAATTGGAGATTAAACCTGAGTGTAGGAATATAACAGCATTTGCTACACCAAATAGATTATTACAGTATTGTCGCCTACCGATGGGAATGGCAGTTTCACCATTCGTTTTGTCTAGTTTAATGCATAAGATCTTTCGTGATATAGAAGGGGATTATTTAGATATTTACTGTGATGATTTAATAATTCACTCGGATAGTGTAGAAAAACATAAAGAAATCTTAGAGAAAGTGTTAAAAAGGTTGAAAGATTGGGGGATTACTATTAGTCCACACAAAGCTCAGTTTATGAAGTCAAAAGTGAAAATATTAGGATATGAGTTCTCTAATGGTCAAATGAGAATAGATGATGAGAGAGTAAGAGCGATTAAGGAAATACCCAAGCCGAAAAATAAACGCGCCTTAAACAGAATGTTGGGATTTCTTAATTATTATCTTAGATATGTAAAAGATTATTCAGAACTTTTGAGTCCATTATATGCTATGAGATCACCCACGGTTCCATTTATCTGGGGGAAGGAGGAAGACGATTTATTGGAGAAAATTAAGGAAGCCATTATTAATCATATTGTTCTTGAAGTGCCAGATATGAATGCGCCCTTCGTTTTACATGTCGATGCTTCCACCAAAAATGATGGTGCTATATTAAGCCAGTACGATGGCGACGGAAAACTTAGACCTGTTTACTTTTTGAGTAAACGAGTTCCTCCATCAGATTGGTCGAAAAGCTTTTTTGATCTTGAACTTTCTAGTTTAGTTCATGCGCTTGATAAATTTGACATGTATCTTCATAAGAAATTCACAATTTATTGTGATAATTCAGCCTTGACGTGGATACTTAAAAATCATAAACGTCAAAGAAAATACGGCTCTCTTATTGAAAAGGTGAGTCGATATCAATTTGATATTATTCACTTGCGGAGTGAGCGCAATATGGCAGATTTTCTAACTAGGATGCATAATTATATCGATTATACACCTCCTTCATCAGATATAGTGGAAATTGATAAGGTGGATGATAAAGAAGTACACTTGAATTTTGTTAATTTCTGGAATAATCCTTTCTTTCATAAGCCATTAGGAGATCATCAACGAGAGGACTCTAATTTAAATGCTATAATACAAGAATTAGAAAGGGGACAGGTAAAGGAACCTTATGTTCTTAAAAATGGTATCCTTCTGAAGAAAACTAAAGGTAAACAATATGGAGGTTTAAGAGCTGTTGTACCAGAGTCTCTTAAGTATAGTGTGATTAAATTTCATCATCAAGACCCTGTAGGTGGGGGTCATAGTGGGGTCCAACGAACGATAGCAAAAGTAGCTATACGTTATACTTTTCCTAATTTATTCCAAGAAATTAGAGATTTTGTTCAGAGATGTACGACTTGTCAGCTATGTAGGGATAGGAATAGACTTCCTTATGGTACCTACTATACTCAGAAAGAGAAATATCCTAATAATTCTGTATTTTTAGATGTAATGGGGCCTTGGCCTATCAGTAATGGGTTTAAATATGTATTAGTCTTAACCGATGGTTTTTCTAGATTTGTCATTATCGAACCTCTTAGGAATTTGAGTTCAAAGTCTATATGTTTGAAATTAGATAAAATATTTTATTCTTACGGGTTTCCAAATAAGGTGATTCATGACAATGCTGGATACCTGCAAAGTGATTATTTCAAACATTATTTATTTAGTTTAGGCATTAAAAACATTTGTACTACTCCTTATTCCATGTCAAGCAATTTAACAGAAAGACAAAATAAAAATATAAAATTGATTTTGAAAACCTATATTTATAAAAATCAAACTAAGTGGTCTAAGTATATTTATCAAGTCCAGTACACATTAAATAGTAGTGAAAATTCTGTAACTCGTAAAACTCCAAGTGAGTTATACTTAGGAAGAAAGATGTTTAATCCTTTAGATGTAAACTGGATTTTAGATCTAGGAATTCTTGAAAGTACTCAAGATAAAGCTGAAATGAGTAAAACTATTGTAGACAATATTGAATTGGCCTGGAAAAGGAAAGAGAAATTGTATTCTAGAAAACATAGAGATATAGACTTACCTATTGGAGAAAAAGTATTGGTTAAGAAAGTAACTAAATCTTCTTTGGAGAAACGTTATCAACCTAAATTAGATAGCCAATATCAGGGTCCGTTCGAAATTTTGAGCTATCCAACAAAGAACACTGTATGGTTACAACTTGTAGCTGATAAGAAAGTAAAGATTAAACGTCATGTCAGTTTCATAAAGAAATTTTATCCAGCAAGAGAAAATAATAATGAAAATAATAATGGAAATTAAGAAAATATGTACAGATTCTGTAATAATTGTAATCCACTTCACTGTTAAAATATATGTTATGTGTTATATATATTTGTGTACTGTGCTCTGTTTGTACAATTCTGCAGGTTCGGAATTGGATGTTTCTGGCCATGGCTGTGTTTGCTGTGTTTGTCCGAGAGAACCTTCCCGTAGAAGAATGGATCTAAATCAGGACCATCAAGTGGATAGGCAAGAACAATACCGTCATCAATCCTGTTATCTTTCTGCAGTTATGGTGCGTGCTTCGTCGATTGGACAATGAACTAAAAGGAGCTCCGAAACAACTAACGATTTGTTTGTGAAGAATTTCCATCGGTGAGTTCGTTCCATTATTCTTTACTGCATGCCGTGCATGGAATACTTGATGAACTTACTTCGAAATGTTAAATTACTGTTTGTTTAATTAAATCACCCAGAGAGGTGGGGAATTTAATATGAGACATTTCTCTTAAGTTCATGAAAAAAAAAGAACTTGAAAACTCGATCAGCTGATTAGTTAAATAAACTTGTATATGGAAACATTGGCTCTGGAGGTCAATGTCATGGTTCCGATATTCGTTTGTTCGAAGTGACTAAAACGCCATCTATCTTTTGTATTCTACCCGTACCTATTACGTTTCCTTTAGATTGAAACATGAGGTAAGCAGGGGAAGGAGCTTAGAAATTGTGTCCGTTAAATTGATAACTAGTTAAATGTGATTTCGGAATAGTGTTTGGATAATAATGCTCCTACACAGAAAGTAGCCGGAATAATTAAGTGTAAATTTATGTAAGTGCCATTGATATGCAGCTCGTCAGGAAATTGTAAGTACTAAATTTTAATCTATTTTTTTCTTTCCATTTCGGCCCAACTGTTACAACTTTTGGTGAGTGTATGTCTTTGGTCACTAGTTTAATATATATATATATTTTTATATTTGGGGATTAAATTCAATTTGTGTAAATATTTGATATATGAAACCTGTCAAAAGTACAACCAGTAAAATTAATTTAGAATATAAAGTAGTGGAATGCGAATGTATAAAAATTTCCGGACTACTATTCAAATTGGGAAAGGGTTCAAGTTAATATTGAGCAATGTTGTTTTGTGTTAGCGCAGTTATATTGTTATTGTTGAATTTATTTAAATGTTGAAGAAATTATACAATAAATTGTTCGAGTTGAAGTATATTTATAATTTCCACGAAAAGGATTACTTGCCCAACCTACTCCGCATTAAGGGGAATCCTAAAATACCCTTTCATAGGTAGTGGATTACTTGGTAACAAGACTGCCGCTACAAGGTATACCTGGATAAAATGAACATTAGTCCTGCTTTACACTGCATAAAGCGGTAGACTATGCTTTACTCATTTATAAACAAATGCTACATTTCATTCGTATATGAAATCCCCTCGGTTGTCCTTCTGGACATTCAGCTTGTGAACAACTTTTGTGAAGTCTTTCTACAATTTTACTCTATTGATATTATAACTAATGCACTGGGACTATTTTCAGCTTCGGCACTCCTTTAAATGCTTTTATATTCTTTAATATACTAAAACATTTTTTTGTTTCTGAAGTGAGGTCTGATTATTTACTACGATTTTCACGAATTTTGTTGAATGACATTCTCTTTCTACAGACTTACCATCAATTTCACGAGAACATACTAAATGGAATCTGCATTAGACTTCAAAAGTGTCTTGTTTTGTATATTTAAATTACAAGATATGCTTTTTTGTGAAACATAAAACATGCAATGTATCCAATTATTTTGATATCTGCGGACACCATTAATTACGAATGCTCGGTCCAAGTACTTTTGCATTGTTTTCTCAAGACCTTCATGATTGTTTATTTTGTATTTACGTTCTCTGTTAAAGGTTAGGTTATATAAGGTTAGGCTATTTACAGTTTAAAAAGGATATTAATGTAATGTGTTTGATGTTCTACCACTTGGAATTGAACCCGCGGCTTGTCCACCAAAAACACACCCTAGTCACTGTACAAATTAGAAGGACAGGACACTTCACGAAGTCAACCAAACTACGGAAAACACCAGGGCTACCAGATTCTTCGGACACCTAATAGAGACATGCAGCATATTCAGACACCCCAAAATTTGATGCAATTAATCAAAAGTGGGACTATGTGGCTAATTTTTCTACAAGATTATATGAGTCTGAATAGAAATGATCATGTGAGCGAATCATCATAGAATATTTGGCACCCACCCAGAAAATTTTGTTCGATGAGTCCAAAGTTTGGGAAGGGACTCTACTATAATACTATAAGAAACTACATCTGTGTACGGTACGATTCATCCCATTTAATTCTAAACCCAAGGAAAAATGTGTAATTATTAAGTTCTGCCATCTATATTATAAGAAAACAACATAGTATTAGATTTTCTTAAGAAAAGAAAGAGCACAGATGAAGTATAACACCAAATCTTTAAGCTGTATCAGTCATTTCTCCACTAAATTATTATAATTTTATTGTGAAAGTGTACAAACGTATGTTGAGGTAAGAAGTTTTGAAGGGGAATCCGAACCCCCTCAGTTCTCAGCTTGGGTGTGCCCCTGGTGTTCACACTAGTTACATTCAGCATAGTTTTAATGTGTTTATTATAATATTTATTTTTCTTTTATCTCTTCACCCAAATGTCCCAAATATATTACACAATTCAGATAAACTGCTAATTCCCTTCATATAAGACGCGAGGAAAGCAAGACAAGGATATTTTCATTTCTTATCTGTCAGTTATTTATTGTTTTCAATGAACTTTAAAATTACGACACGTTCAGATTTCACCTCCAGATTATAGCGAATTTTGATTGATTATGTTCTTTCTAAATTTTCACAATCCGTCAGTGCACTAAAAATATACAGTAGTTTGCAATCGCTCAACAGAATCCTCTACAAAATCGGGTAATGCTCTAAAAATGCTTCCGTGTCAAATAGCCTTAGATTCACTAATACTGAGAAAGTATTTTGAGAAACCCTAACACTACAAATCTATTGAGGAGAGTACACGGGAATATACGGAATGTACCCACCTTAATATCTATAGTTCAGCATATATTTATTTTAATTGAGAGATGTAATGGAAAAGAAATAGTAATACTAGTAAACACATTTATAAATAAATCAGTATACAACTACACAACACATTTTCACTTTTGTCTCTTTGAAATACACTAAGAGAATAATGTTTCTGGATATAAAGTACCATCTCCGAAGTAGGTTACGTCCCTTCCCCAAAAAGAAAAAAACCTCTCCGCTATATTCCAGAAGTGTTACAGCTGAACGTACGTTACTTCCAATGGCGTATTTAGGGGGGCTTTCGGGCTTAAGCCCCCACCCCCGAAATTTTATTTACTACTTTAAAGATAATGAAGTATCTTACGGATATTTCACGTTTCCAGGAATAAAGTTAGTAAAGCTTTCCCGAAAGAAAATCATAAATACCCCACTGGTTACTGCAAATACCAATACTCCTCCTTTTCTATTATATTTTGCATCTGTTAAAGATGAATGTTGAAATTGAAAAATAAGTTCCAAAATTTCCTTCATGTTGTGAGTTTTTACTATTGTAGCAGTTACCAAGTACATTACCAATGTTTTAATAAGCTATTCTCTATTTCTTTTACAAACATTTAATTTAAATAACCGTACCATAAAGGAAAATAAGAAATTATACGTATTTAAAAAGAAGTCCTAAAATAAATTAAAATTTATGTTCGTTCTGCGTTAACTTAAGAATCTCTGGGGAAGTATTCTAAACCTTCCATTCCTCTCGGTACCACCTAGGAAAAGCCATTTTCTTTGTTACATTATTTTAATTTCATTACAAGAATTGAAATATAAAGATATGTAGATAACAAATTGAAAGAATAAGTTATATACTACTATATTTTTCTATTTTCAGTTGCAGTTCATTCTTTGATTTTGTTTAAAGCGCCACGCTACTGGAAATTAGTCAACAACAGCCGTCAACGCTGTAAGTTCAAATCTTGGTTTGAACGTCAACAGACTACAGTTCCTCCTCTCAGCTATCCGCGCTTCCCTACTATAGTACACACAGAGCAGTTTATCACTCTTGCTGCTCTGCTGTGAACGTGGCAGTATGATGATGGAATGTAAATACGCAAGCTCAGGATAGAAACGAAACAACAATATAATAATATTTTAAATATCTTAAGGAGCACCAAACAGCGCATGATATTTGGTGATTCACGTGCTCTTGCGAACTGCACAAGACCACGCTACTGCCTTTAGACCAGATAAAGCAAGTGGTAAAGTTGAGGGAAGTACGGCAAACTAGAAGGAGACGGATTTCAAAGAAAATCCAGGAGGATTCCAAAGTCCAGAGGAAGATTGTATCGGTTGAGTAAAGATTTAGAACCTGTATCGAACCATATAGATGGATACTAATGCTGAAGAGAATGAAGAAGAGTCGCAAATAGCGCATAAACTTCAGTGAGAAAAGTAGGACACAACTGCGCTGAAACTTTTGGCGCTCATTAATTGTGTTAATAAAAAACAATCTATGCAATGTAAAATTCAAAATTAATAAACAGTCCTAGTATAAAAATTTTCCAAAAACTCTCTCTCTTCCCAAGCATATACATATATCTTTAAATTTGTGTGTGTGCAACTAACTTCAATCAAATCGCCCAGCAGTCCGTGTAACAATCTCGTTACTATAGGATCGGGAAGAAGATAAAATTGAAAAAGAAAGAAAAAGAAATAAGGGATAAGTTTCTATGATGTAAAGTATGTTTGATTCTCTGAAAGAAAGACTAGTAATTGTATGTAAAACTTCCTTGATTTTGTTTTAAAAAAAGTAAGAAGATAAGGTTTGAGTTTGTTGTTTGTAGATAAGGAGAGAGAGAGAGAGAATTCTTATGTTTGATTGCCTCAAGGTCGCTTGCGCGTTGCGTGGCTCACCTGAAGCGATCGTGGCGCCGTTTGTGCTGGTTTGGAAGATTCTTGCCAAATTAATGAGGTTGGGGCAAATGAAATGTGCCTTGGCCAGAGAACCTTCACAGATGGTGATTCTTCGAAGTGGGTTTTAAATACTGAAACTCTTAATAAACAAAGAACTTCGGAATCAGTATTAGATGTCAACTCTTCATCAGCTAGTGCTTTGACCTTGGATAACGTTGTTAGTGTTCAAAATTCATTTTCACCGAGTACTTTCCAAACTCTGGACAACTTGAGAAGAGCGGCAGTCTGAAAAAGAGGGGGAGTCGTCGAAGAAAGAAAAATAGAAAGAAGAATAAAGAGATTGAAACTTCGAATCATAATGGCGGTTTTGAGAGATCAGGAGATGCTAGTGCTTCGGAAGTAACTGATTTGGTGGATGATAATGAACATAAGAATGTTCTTTCAAACGTGGATAGCAGTGATTCTGAAACATCGGATGTGGACTTAGAACAATCCGAGAGCTTTCATAAATTACTTCAGCGATATAAAAAGTTCCAGCCTCCTGACCATTCTTCGGGATTATCGAAAGTGGATCAGGGTTACACACGGGTGTTTAACCAAGGTATCACACAGGTGAAAAATCATAGTTTGGGTCAGGACTCGTTTAAGTACGGGACCCCTGAGGTTACCGCGTTTATCGACTCGATGAAAGAGAAATACTCAGATGTAACTTCTGACGGGTTTGGGTGCATCAAAGGGTTTATTGGTAGACTCTACTTGAAAGAGAATAAACCGTACAAAGATACACCATTTCCACTTCCCAAAAGCAAAGAAAAAATTTTATGAACAAATCGATGATCTGCTTAAAAAAGGGATACTGGAACAGGTCGACCATGCCAACTATGGCAGTAGTTGTTTTTGATTAAAAAGGGAAACAATACATACGTATAGTTGGTAATTATATAAAAGCTAATAAGTTAACCGTTAATGATGTTTATCCATCCCCAAATTTAGAGGAGTGTTTGACGGGCCTAGCAGATAAAAAATTGTACAGTAAATGTGATTTAAAGAGGGCATACAACCAAATATACCTCGATAAATCGTCTCGAGACATCACCTCACTCGTTACTTCAAAGGGGTGTTATCAATACACTCGAGTACCCGTTGGAATAAAAACAGGGAGTAATATTTTATCGAGAAGGTGTTGGGTGATCTGACTGATAAGGGCGTCAAGGTCTACGTTGATGAAGTCCTGGTAGCGAGCAATACCGTTGATGAATATATGGTAATGGTAGAAAAGGTTCTGCAAAAGTTCAAAGAATTTAATATAACTGTTTCACCAGATAAATGTTTCATGTTTTACAAAAGGATAAATTACTTTGGTTATGTCATAGAAGGAGACTAGATGGAGATAGATCCAAGCAGATTTTCTGCTATAAGGAAAATTCCTCCTCCCCGCAATAGGTGTGGATTATTAAAAGTCTTAAGTATGTTCAGTTATTACTCTAAGTTTGCTTCGGAGTTACAAGAATTAATGGCTCCGCTAAGTGCTTTAAAATCTCCTAAAAATAAGTTTGTCTGGACACAAGAACATCAACAGATCTTGAAGAAATTGAAAGATATCTTGATTGAAAACGTTGTTTTAAAGACTCAGAATCTGAATAAACGTTTTATAGTCCATGTCGATGGAAGTGGGAAGAGCATAGCGGGCTGTATTTCTCAGAGGAATGCGAACGGTGACCTCCAACCCTTATGTTTCTATAGCAAAATATTATCAGAGGCGGATAAACACCGCAGTATATATGAGATGGAGTTTATTAGCTTAATAAAAACTTTATCTCGCTATAGGCATTACCTGGTCAATGAGTTTGATGTGTTAACCGATAATAAGGCGTTCTCCTGGATCCTTAATAATAGTAAGACACTCTTCGAATATGGAAATCGCTTTCGTGGAAACGCTTTGCCAGTTCAATTTCAAAATACGACATATAAAATCAGGGGAGAATATCGTCGCGGACTTCTTGACGCGAATGTATGAACCTTTTGAATTTAGTATATTAGATGGCCCAGTTTGTTTAGCAGCGTTCAAGAAGAACTTGAAGCTAGCGCATCTTTGGAATTTTCCGTTGGTTAAGGACCCCATTGACAAATTGCAACGGGAAGAACCAGATCTGGAGGATATTATCAGGAAATTAGAGAACACTCAAGATGTTGATGGGTATATTCTGAATAAGAAAATTCTATTGAACAGAACTAACTCGGCAATAAATCCTTATAAGATTGTAATTCCAAAGGATTTAAGAAGGTTACTTGTGGAGTACTATCATGAGGACGCTCTGACTGGTGGTCATGCTGGTGTTTTTAGGACACTAGGAAAATTAATGAAGAAATTCACTTGGAATGGGTTAAAAGAAGATGTGAAGAAATTTGCCAGCACCTGTGATGTTTGTCAGAAGGTGAAATAATCCAACCGGAAGAAAATGGAATATTTGATTTCCGACTTCAGCAGAAGAATAAATTCGCACTGGATGTTTTATATCGTCGGTGCCTTGCCGAATTCCAATGGGTTTAAGTTCATTCTCATCGAGGTGGATAATACTAGCCGATTTGTGGTTTTAGAACGTCTGAGGAGCGTCTAAGTTCCAGCGTAGTTGCCAACAAATTAATGGAAATATTCAGTAGATTGGGTTTTCCGGAGGCTCTGTCTACTGATAACGCTTCGATCTATATTTCCGAGTATCTCAAAAAGTTTTTGTTTGACTTAGGCATCAAGCACATAAGGCTGAGTCCTTATCATCCTGGTGGAAATGCAGCAGAAAGATTTATAAAGACTTTGAAGGCTTCCCTTAGGGCTTATATATCGACAAAACAATACCTATGGCCCTCCCTAATACCAGAACTCCAATTTACCCTGAATATCAGTGAACATTCAGGATTAAAGATTTCACCCATCGAGATCTTCTTTGGATGTCCATATAATACACCGCTTGAAAATCGGTGGTGCATCACCGATTCTGATTTTGGAGGTATATCGTCAGCGGAGTTGTGGATAGAAGCTATGAGTAATATGGAAAGAAGATGGGCCACGAGGCGTAAACTGATGTTGCGGAAGAGAAATCCCGTTAGATTAGAAGTTGAAGAAAAGGTTCTGATAAAAGCTCACGTTAAGTCTTCTTTAAAGGACAAGATAGCGAAATCACTGAGTGACAAATGGGTTGGTCCATTTGTCATTCGGAAATTTTTGACTTCAAACACCGTTTTGGTATAGGATGAAAACGACAATCAAGAATCGTACCGACGTTCGCAAGTCTCTGAGTTGAAAGTCTATAGAAGTAGACGAGATTAGATAATCACGCAGTTCTGGTTTATATGGATTTCTGAATCTTGTGTAATAAACAGTTTAATTGGTAATTCTGTGTCTGGATTTTGTCATAGTATCTGTGGTCTTCCAAATTTCATTTTAAATTTGTTAGTTTTCGTCATGGCCGTGATAAATAACAAATAAAATATTTGTATGTAAGTAATTAAGTATTTATTATTTCTCTATATTATAATTTATGGTTTTATTTTGTTTTCTTGTTATTGTGTGTTCATATGTTATATGTGCTTATGATATTTATGTATTTCGTAGCCTCGCTGTATGACCTCGACGAAAAATTCCTGGATGAAGAATTTTCTCTTCCAACGATGTCCAGCCTGTAACGATCTCGTTACTATAGGATCGGAAAGAAGATAAAATTTTAAAAAGAAGGAAAAAGAAATAAGGAATAAGTTTCTATGATGTAAAGTATGTTTGGTTCTCTGAAAGAAAGACTAGTAATTGTATGTAAAACTTCCTTGATTGTTTAACAAAAGTAAGAAGATTAGGTTTGAGTTTGTTGTTTGTAGATAAGGAGAGAGAGAGAGAGAGAGAGAGAGAGAGAGAGAGAGAGAATTCTTATGTTTCATTGCCTCAAGGTTGCTTGCGCGTTGAGTGGCTCACCTGACGCGATCGTGGCGCCGTTTGGCTACGTGGGTTCGCTCGGCCTTTTCGGCGGCGAACTGATCGATTTGTGCCCAAGGAGGGAGGATGTCCCTGGTCTATTCGTGTATACCGTGGTCTAACGAATACGTCTGTTAATGGGTCGTGTTGGATTCAATCTTGACTTAATTTATAGTTTTCTGTGTTCTTCAGTGAGAATTTGGTGTGGAATTAACATTGGAAACAAGAATAAGGAGTTTGTGCTGTGTATTTGTTTCGTGTGTTTTTCAAAAAAGAAATACTGTGAGAAATTGAGTGTCACTTTGACGGGAAATTGACGAAACTGTATAAGTGAGCCCAGTTAAAGTATTCTTAAAAGATTAAAGTTTATTCAATAGCCTCTCCTTATATTTTAACCAGTTTTAAAGGTTCTTGTTAACCTGCTGGATTTCGGAATTACCTTTTATATTATAAGATTGAAATCTTCTTGGCATTTGACAAGGTAAAGAAAGTTTTGGTGAATGACATACATAAGTAAGTCATATGACACACTCATGCCTAAGTTTAGCGCAATCATTGGATTTCCCTAATCAAAAAAGTAGTTTTATTTAGCTTAAATTTCCTGAATGGTGGAATGTGAATAGGGGACATTCAAGAAAGAACTGTCTTGGATATCCTGCCTTAGACGGTTTAATCCTTGCTAAGTGATTGTCTTTTAATGCTTTTTCCCCGTTGTACTCGTTGTGTTGTCGTGTTCTTTGGCAATCTGACTAAATGGTGGAATGCCGATGCAGGAGATGCTAGTGTGAGCAGAAGTTAATTTGGTTTTGCTAAAATAGGCTTGGTCATACTTTCGTGTCAAAGCTCTTTTTGCTCTTTATTATTGTGAGAGTTCTGTTGACCAAGTGGTGTAATGCGATGGTCGGATATCGAAGGACTGCTAATTACTCGAACATACAAAGTGAAGAAAATTGGGCCTGAGTATAATTCCTGTTGACCTGGTTTATTTATTGTGCAAAGAATCTTGTTGTTCTTGTTGAAAGAGAGAGCTGATTGGTCCAGTGGTCGCATGACAAAAAACCAAAAATAAAGACTTTACTTTGCTTGATCAAATTGACCTAAGTCTTGGTCGGAAATTGGAAGCAATTTATCACAGCTATAACAAATTATTTTTGTCTTTTTTTCATATTTTGCTTAAGTCGAAATGCTGCCCAAACCAGGGATATATACAGAGGTAACTATGATAATGGAGTCAGTGAGAGGTGAGTGTCATTTAATTAAATTTCTAGTTGATTGTCTTTTGTGTGTGTTATATGTTTGTGGGTTGTTTGTCTCCATTCGAGTTACGATTAAGATCTAGTGCTTTATTAAATTTTTGAATGAAATTTCGATCGCGTTTGATAATTCACCATTTGGTAAAATGGGCTGTAAGCCATTTAGTGGAGTTAATTGAATACCTTTGTTTGTTGTTGGAATAATTTCAGCTTGAATGGCGTCGAGATAAGATTACATTTTTTCTTTTTTTGAAGAGATTCAATGTGATGCCGATTACGAAAGACCTATGTGGTGGGGCACGACTGCTGAATTATCTTAGTTGGATTCTAATTAAAGATAACTATTTGAATGATAGTTAATCCCTGATTATTCCTTTGGATATAGTTGATCTTGAAAGTTCACTTCCTCCCTTTCGATTTTGGCTCATTTGAATTTCAGGAATATATTTGAGTACTAATACTTGAGAAATTGAGGCTAAGCAAAAAATATTTTCTCTCTCTTCTTCTTTGGAATGTTAAAATTTGTCAGATCTCGTAGAGGATTTACATAAATTTGAGATTTGAAATTACAACCGAATTATGATAATTGATATTTTTATTAGTTCACGTCAATTAGTTCGAGATTGAAAATTTCTACCAATTAGAGACAAACCGTGGAAGAATATTGTATTACCGTTGGATATCTGATCGTGCAGATATCATCTGTATATATATTATTGTAAATAAAATTGTTAAGTTGAATTGTTGTTGTTATTATTTAATGGATTTAAATGTATTTATGTTATGGTTGGTGTTTTAATTCTTGCTAATTGAATAAATGCTGAATTATCTTTCCCTGACTGCGGTCTTCACTGAGTACCACCGGGTGGTGTCCATCCTCGTAGATCCCTCTGTGGTTGCGCTTAGGGTGTTGTTGACAGGTCAAATGTCTTGAGACCATTATATCCATGAATGTATCCATTATATCCATTTATCCATGAATGCCTCTTAGCGTCGACTCTGGCGCTGACAGCGGATGGGGACACTACATCCTTCTATAGCTAAAAAAAGAATCGCTTCACAAAACATTCTAGGAAAAAGTCTCATCGCTAAGTTTAACCACTGCATCAGTTGGTTGCATTTCAAGTCAAAACCGGAATTTTCCCTTTGAAAAAGCAACACAAGAGGTTGGCAAAAAGCAAATCAGTCTATTAAAAAAACTCGGCTAGGCAGGGGTGCCTTCGCACCTGTCGTGCGTTCTGCATGTAAAGTAAGCTTTTACACGGGCTTGCACCCAGCCAGTCCACCTAACTTTAAGTTTCCAGAGCTTTGTGCCCGTTGTTGTTTCTAAAAAGTTAAAGTAAAAGGAACCAAGTATCAGTGTTGTGTAATTATAAAAAGAGTCTTGAATCTAAATTCATTTTGTAATTTTGTGAGTTGTTGTAGTCAACAAAGTGGGTAGCAAGCTAGTTTTATACGTATTTCAATGCAGTCAATGAACCTTGGCAAAAGCATTTCCAAACAATAATCCTGTTGTAAGCAGTTTAACTGTTAAATGTTTCTTTCGTATGACACATAAACTACTATATTAAATTTAAATACCAAATCTCCATGAAAAAATAGCCGAAAAACTGCGGCTAACTTAATCCCCACCCTCCTTGTGCAATAGAGTATGCATAATAAAACACAAGTGTTATACTATATAAATTATCCCCTACTCTCATTCCATGCCGCTAGCGCAAACTATAAATAAAATTAAAAAATATCATTCTTATAAATCAAAAAAGCCACCCAATCAAAGTAAATAATTTTAAAAAAATAAAAAATAAAATAATTATTTTGAGCGCTCAGGTTATTAAATATATAATTTGCTTATAATTTACTTATTGTATATTTTTTGTTTTATCATAATACCTAGTACTCACAACTTTAATCTCACGTTTAATTCTTATGTTAGCCATAATTGCTTGTAGCTTTACAGAACGTTGTAACAGTTTGTAAATTATTTGCTTTAATTTGTTTTGTTCATTAATCTTTACAGCAAGTACTCTTCTCTCCCCCAATATCTTTCCAGCAGTCGGTGGTAACAAAAATTGCTTGTATGGTTTATAATAACCTTTTGTGGGCGCTGAAAGCCACAAAACCAAAGTTTAAAGCAAGTAAAACAAACAAAAAATAATATCTAGTTTTATTTACAATAAACCCACAAAGATCGGTCATAGAGTTCACATTAATTCAAATTAGTTTTTGATCCGCACTTGATTCCAACGCCTCATCGTGTTGGAACATGGAATATTGATAACAAAAGAAGGGACAATTTCGCGTGCTAGAAAAAATAAACGTGCTTTTTTTAGATGAATCATTTTCCAATGATATTAAAGATAAATATATCGTACAGATTGACAATATGAGGTAACCAAAAAGTGATTTAGTTGGTTTCATGTATGCCAACAGCTTCAGCTTTGCCGTACCTGCAAATATTTATCATTTCCGATCTTTCACGCGCAGATTCTACTGCATTACTCCAGTTAAAGGCATACTGATTGGACTATTTCTGCCATATTGCGTTAGTAATGAAGTTCATTAGATGTTACTCTTTCTTTGTGAATCTATAGATCTTACTCGTATATCTTCGAAATAGTGTCTCCATATTTTTAGTCTACACCAAAAGTTAAAACTTGTAAGAATAACAAGGAAAGAAGTGATGGAGTTGAACAACATGAGGACCAACATTTACAGGAAAAAGCCATTATGTCACTATAAAATACAAATTTATAAGGATCTTATATACTCAAGGTGGATAAACCTAACAAAGTAATATGGTAAAAATAACAAAAAATGGAAAACTACTATCTTAACTTATAAGCCCGCTTAAATGGACTCCTGTACATTGTATGCACTTCAGCATTTGTGTGCACTTCGAATTTAGGACATAATGGCAGGAGGACAAAAATGGCAGGAAATAAAAGCAGGAGGACAAAATAGCAACGGACGGAATGGCAGCGGACGAAATAGCAGTGGACGAAATGGCAGAAGGACAAAATGGCAGGAAGTTAATTTGGCAAAAATTATAACTCCTAATGCTCATATTTTTAGGTTTCACCTATTGTGTTTGTTAGTAAGTAACGGTTCTCGATTTCGTCATTTCTGCCTCGAATGTCAAAATACGGCTAAATTGAACCAAGAGCGTAAAAGAGGGTAAATATCAGTTATCCAAATATTAATTTTTCTTAAATTTATTTCTTTGTAACCACCTTCCAATTGGTATCTTGGTCTTATAACAATTTTAAGTACAAGAAAATATAGATTGAAAGCAAACAAGGTAAGTGCAAGACTGAAAGAATTGTTACTATTTATTCTTCAATACTAATACATATCATAGTACGGACCTATAAAATTCCTTTACAGTTACAGGAATGACTAAGTTTTTTTTCTAATTTCCTATAACATTTCCTTTATATTATAAAAACAGCTTGTAGTTGTAAGAATGACTAATTACGTAACTTTCTTAATTCTCAATAATAACGGATATTCTAGAACAGACTATAAGGAACACTCTGCAGTCGTCAGAATGACCAATTATTTAAATCGTCATTAATTTTATATAAAAAATATATTGTAATAAAGAATATAAACCACCTTACAGTCGTAAGAATGACTAGTTACTTACAGTGTTGTTAGCACCATATAACATATATCCTAGAATACACTGTAAAAACCCTCTGCGCTCGTAAGAATGACTAAAACATAGTCCTTAATTTTAAATAACAAAATATATCATAATCTAGACTATAAACACACTTTGCAGTCGTAAGAATGACTAATTACATACCAGATCGTTAACATCTTATAACACATATCGTAGAACACAATATAAAAACATTCTGCAGTTGTACGAATGACTAATAATTACATCGGCATTAATTTTATATAACAAAATATATCGTAATATAGTCTATAAACACACTTTGCAGCCGTGAGAATGATTAGTTACTTACAATGTCGTGAACATCCTATAACACATATCCTAGAATACAAGTTACCCGTATTAATTTTCCAAATTTCCCGTTTTCCATGAAGATCAATATTTTTTTGAAAACAAAGAAGTTAGTCGGAAGCAAAGTGAAAGGGACTTGGAGGCAATTAAAATTTTATTTGAGGAAATTTATTTTTGTTGCTTATCTTTTGATTGGCCTGTTTGAACCAATGCGAGCGTGAGAGAAAGGGAAAGAGAATAAGAGAGAGAGAGAATAAGAAATTAACTATTTCAACAAATACACTTTTATTGTCCTCAAATCTATTTCACTTTTTTCCACTAGCTTTTTTATGATTACAAACATGATTTTTAATACAGAGCACAGTGAGAAATAAAGATAAACGCTGCTTCCTTCTAGTAATATCCGAAACAAATCTTAAATAATATATAAATAAAAGAAAACAACTAAAACTAATTTATTTCATTAAGACACTCTTGATATGATTAGAAGGCTTGCAATAGTAAGATGTTTGTAGATGACTGTCAATTAGAATTGAAATATTGTTAGCAGTTCGAATTTTGGAACATAATGAATAAATCGAAAATTTATGTTGAAATCTTCATTTACCAAGTAAGAAACAAAATAGTTTAAAACCCGAGAATTCAAATTATACTTTCCACCTTTATGTCCTCCTGGCATTTTGTCCGCCTGCCATTTTGTCCTCCTGCCATTATGTCCCCTGCCATTTTGTCCGTTCCCCGTGCACTTCACTACGCTTTCGGCGCTCTACATCTCTCATTTGTTATGCACCCGCTGCCTCTCCTACATGCTTCCTACTGAGAAAATGGTTACTCAGTTACGAAACAAATCCCTTCGTCCAAGTATAACCATAAAAAGCTAATAATAATATAAGAATTTTATGAAAATTAAGAGACGGTTTTATGAAAAAATACAGTATGTATATGTAATGGCTCTCGTTGTTAAACTATAAGGAAGTAATTATTTGTTCATAATCATTTCATAGTGGGTACAGTAACGGGATTATATGAATTAAGAGGAAGGCAAGTCTTTACTTTGGCCATTTCATTCATGAATCGCTCAGTGAACCGATTCGTAATGAAAATAGAAAACAACGTGAACTGCGGGGCTCTAACCGTAGTCACAGATATAATATTTAGCGGGAATAAGGGAGTTGACAGAACGTTTCTGGAGAAGAGCTTCCAAAACAAAATGAGATGGGTCATCTTTTTCATCATTTGTAGCATTATCGTTATTGAGCAATCCTTCTTCTAGTTCATCAGGGCAAGGTCTTTGTTCCATTAAAGTAAGGCGCTTGTGACAGTTTTATTTCACAAGATCTGTATCTATCATTGTTATCATTGATTTTTTTACATTCTTTTTGAAGTGTTTCAAGGTCTCAATAATTCCAGCATGATACAAGTGAGATGTTGATCACCATCTTTCCAAAGACACATGAATCCTCTGGTAGTAGTTTTTACTACTTTTGTTGCTTCTGCATTTTCAGTGATTGATGTCCAGTGCCTTTGCATACATGGCAAGTTGTTCCAAACAGCTTGACTCAAGTTTATCAAATGCTAGAAAAAATGCACCGAAATAAGCAGGAAAACATACAATTGAAACATTTGTTTCCTTGCCAATTTTCTGAAAGTTTTCGAAACGAAGAACAGATCTCGATAAAAAAAAGTAGCAACTGACTTCATATTACTCTTCCAAATTTGTATAGCTGAAATGGGTATTCCAAATCCGTTAGATCCAAATCCATGCAGTGGGCAATACACCATACACAAAAGCTATTCCTATCGAGATATTCTTTCATCCGAACCCATACTCCACTTTTTTCGCTTGCATTAGCCTTCTCACCATCAGTAGTTAAGCCTGTAAGTTTTTCTTTGGCTATATTCTCAATGTTTAAGCATTTCAAACACAGCGTAACTGAATCTAGAAATACTTCTGCACCTCTTGTATCGGCTATATATTTTCTTAGGAACACTGTGATTAATTTTAGATTTTCGGATAACAATCGAGCAGTGTCGAACTTATTCCCAACTCAGTGCTTGTCTACAAAACCATCAATTTGTGTTTTAAAACCATCAGCCTTATTCAATTTATCTGAAACTTTTTCCACGTCAAGACTGCTTACAATATCCAACATTTCTCGATACATTACTGGGTTTCCGTGTTGTAGTGCTGAAACGGGTGGGTTAAATTCTGGAAATTCTGTAGTTAACCCATTATCTTTGAAAACCGTAATTAGTACGTTGGCATGCACGTGAGCTAAGGACCGTGAAAGTCAGGAATGCATAGACAGAGTTAACTGACCACTATCATTGTAAACATCAATTGCCATTTCGATCAACAATTTTACTTGTCTAGCACTATGAGATGGCAGCGCTTTTATCCAAGGATGTTGATCAGAATGTTCAGTTCATTTTTCTTGCATTTTATCAACGTTTTCAGCAGCAAGATGAGCCTCTGTCGTCAAATTATCAATAATACGTTCCAGTTCTTTTTATCGCATATTATTCCATCAGCAATTGGTACTCTAACATTTTTTGAGAATTTTTGTGCTTCTGGAATATGCCTGAAACACTGCGTTTACCAATTTTTACTTTTTCAATACAGAGATACATTTGAAGTAACCAAGAAACATCCAACTGAGATTTTTTTATACCTGTACCATTGAAAATTTTTCAACTGTGAACCTGAACGTTGTGAGGAATAGACAACTGCGTCGCAATCGCAATGGTAGCTTGTTTCTTGTACTTTCTTTTGTTGAACCGAACTGGAACTGATTACTGCACCTGAACTACTATTCGGCACCGGAATAACTTTTGCTACCTTCTTGTTGCAGGATGAATCAGTTTTATCGGGTTTATCGGACTCATGTTGACGTTTTGGCAGTGCTTTTTCTTTGGGCTGTGATTTTCTTTGACATACTGGTAATAGTACCAGTAACGTATTGGTTCTTTTAAAAAAGAAAACTGCATTCACTGTCGAAAGTCACAGTTACCGTCAACACGCAAAGACAAATTCATAACCACTGGCCACCATATCTGGCGCAATTACATCGTTATCAATAATAATAATATCATCAACAACAACAACAAAACTAATATCAATGTAAAATCAGTGATATCAATAAAAGTACATTAACTAACCTAGCAATTACAAAGACTTCAATTGCTGTTGAAAGGTAATTTCTTTGTAATTAATCATAATAGAGTTGCTGTGCGTTGTAAAAAAAATAATTTATTCTGTAGGAGGGCGACTGGTCGTCTGCTTCTGCTTATGATTGAAATGAATAAGCGAAATAGTGTTTATGCTCTTAGGTTTTAACTGTGAGGATTCCAGATAAATCACGTGAAACTTCCCAATACCCATATTCCTGTTCTGCCTTTCTTCATGCCCCCGAAAGTCGGACTTTTTGTAAATGTAGTCCACTTTTATGGGTGTTTGTACCTACTCTTTCGAAAAAAAATCTGAAATTTTTCTGCAAGATGACATCGATTTGCCCGCACTATGGTTGTACACTAGGAGACACTTTTGTCACCTAGATATACCTTATTTTACGCACTGCTGACACATTAACCAGCTGTATTCAGAATTTCGTTGAAGTTTTTTTTTTTATTCTAAATAAATCATATTAACTTACATTTAACTTCTTTCCCAGTTCATCTGAATACAAGCTCTGCTGGCATTTTCTTCCTTGATATTCTTCTGGACGGAAAGTCTTCTTCCATTTCTATCTCTTCATCAAGCTGTTGATTTATCTTCTTACAAAATATGTTTATATTTTAGTAAAGCATTAAAGACATCCCCTTTTGCCTCTATTTTCTTCTGAAGCTGTGCTGCAAATTGTCTACAAGACTCCAGGCCGTAAGATAGCCCAATCCGTGAGACTGCAGATATTTTGAAATAGACTGCGTTGTTGTAAACAAGTCCTGATACACAGAGCACATCATTACAGTGTTAAATTCTGTCCATTTATTCAGCATAGTCTCAGCTTGAAATTTTGTTTTCGCATCAAAGCGCCTGTCCTGTACAAAATCATTGAGGAAGAATAGAAATGCAAGAAATCTTGATGATGATGGACAATCGTCCTCGTCTTGTCTTTCTGTTCTGTAGTGAAACCTGTTAGTGTCGATTATCGCATTCAGTGCCTTGTTTTTGCTCCACCATCGTGTTGCACCAAAATTTTTGAAGATTTCGTAGTCTGTTATGTCCCTCGTGGCTTGTATCAATAATTTTCTTCCAAGCATCCATTCTTTTGTAGGATTCAGACAGAAACACAACACTAGTTTGAACCACACCAAATAAGTTTGCAGCTTCAGGGATCTGCTTAGTCGAATTTGTCATAACCAAATTAAGAGCACGAGCCATGCAGTGGGTGTAAATGATTTCATGATTATCCTTCTTCAATGCTTTAATGCTTTAACTCCTTTATAGCATCTACTCAAGTTAGCAACTCCATCAAAAGAGCAGCCTATAATATCAGACATCAAAACATAGTTGGTGTAAGTTCCTTGTCCTATAGTGACACTGTTTACAACTGTTAACATCTCAAATACTCGACGTTGAAATATTCTCTCTAGTGTCAGCCTTCAAGCATTGATCGAACACCAAGATCGATAGAAACATTTCACTAAGATTACAATGACGTCATTTGCCTACATTGTTTGAAGTAACCTGTATAAAGTTCTGCAAATACTGCTGATGCACATTGAATGTTTTTACCGGCACCATGGGATCAAAACATCTCTGTGACGTAAAGTGAATCAACCTTATACAGTAGATGCAAAAATAATAATTTGGTCGCTAAGGAAGAAGTATTGCTCACTGCAGCGCTACATCTATTCTGAGCAGGCTCTACGTTAAAATGTCGTGCATTGTCTTCTGATTAGCAATCACGTTATTTTGAGTCTACTGTAGTAATTACTTACACCATTATTTTCAATCTCGCACTTTATTGTCATTATTGCCTACTGGACATGATTGTGATAGAACACTTTTATTCCAGAGTTGGATAGAATTATGGTATTTATACTGGCCAATAAACTGTAGCATAAGCTCCAGCGGATAATTTCAAAAACGAAGCATGTTTTCTGTTCTAAATGAACTTAATATTTGGACTAGGCAAAAGTAATTATATTTTTAAAAATGCGCGAATTTTCCATATTTGTGTTATTAAATATAGACCTACAAGATGCGTAAACATCCATAAAGGACCAATCAACCTGTGGTTAAATATGGGCCCCTACAAGCCAGGCTCCAGTCAACGATGAAAGGACCCAACTGCCCAACATGAAAGACTGCAAAACATAAAAACGGCCCAGGGCCCCAACTGACCAACATAATGAATAAAGGGCCTAGGGCCCCAATTGCTCAATGTAATGAGATAAGTGCCTCAACTGACCAATATAATGAAAGACTGCCAAACACAATTAAAAAAGGACCCCAAATACTAAATGTAATCAAAGAAGGGCCCCAACTGTCCAATATATTGAAAGAAAGTCCCAAGGTCCCAGGGACAAACTAAATCAGAGTTTCTAATAATAAAAGACCGTAGTGAAAGATATGCCTAACAACAAATCTAACAACAAAAGGGCCATATTCAAGAAGTTAACTTACTGATGGAAGAGGGCTGTGAGTTGGCAGCATAACAACAAGTGATCTACCAAATTATTTAGTTTTCTTCTGGTTTAGTTTTTCTCTTTCTTTCTTTATTGTTCTCATTAGTTTCCCCCTGAGATGGCCTACGGCGCAATCGTGGCACAGCGGCCCTGGCCAGTCCGCCCCTGTACTTAGCCTCCTACTTGCTGTTTTGCACTGTTGCAATATGAATACCATAAATTCACAGCGTTCAAATGGAAGAAAATTAGTTTTTAATTAGCGCGCTCTAATATTATTCTAGCAAGAAAAAGTAAAACGTAACATGCAATATTAATACTAACAAACATTTGGACGAATTTCGAAATGTGTAAAATAAATATTTTTCATGATATTTTGGAAAGAAATATGCCATGTTATTATATAAGGAAATCCCATCGCATTCCGAGTGTTGGACACAGGTTTAGGGCCATATGCATAGTCGACCACGTAGGGGTCCCCTAGACGAACCGTACCTGTGGGCTTCCACAACCTTCCCCTTGATTGTGCAATGCATAAAGCTTCCAAAGTGATCCCTCAGGTACGGTTAACACTGAGAGCTGATTGGTCTAGTACACCTCGAGCGAGGCTAAAATTTTGTCCAAAAAAAAGTTGAAGGTAGAACTCCGAAACTCAATTCTACTATGATAAAGAATTAACATCGAAGCAGCAACTGCATGGACGTATGCTATATCAAAAAATGAAATAAATGTTCTGAACTTTGTTCTTGCCAAGGCGGAAAAATAATGGTGTAGATTAGGAATACAGTTCTTTTTTTTTTTTTTTTAATTTTCAGATAAAGTCTGTTAACTTGAAAATAGTTATAAAGTGATATAGAAAAGCAGAAAATATCGGTGTAGATTAGCAATACATTTCTTTTTCATTTTCAGGTAAAGTCTGTTAACTCGCAAAAAGAAATATGGATATGTAGCTAGAAAACGTGTGGGGCTGTAGCTTTACAATAGAGATCCCACTAGAAATAAATTACATATACACTAATTTTTTTGGACAAAATCAGCCCATAGTATTTTTGTGAATGTATTTTCTAAACAATTTGCCAGTAAAAGTTAACCTTAGGAGGGCATAAAAGTTATGTCTATAAATACAGTATTTTTGGGAGGATATTCCATGCAAATAGCGTAAAACTTCTTATCTACTTATTCCTAGAGTGTTATCTTCTAATTGCGTACAATTGTATAAGACATACATACATATAGTGAAAGCCAGACGTCTCAAAACTACGCACCAAACTTTGCAAGCTGCTTATTACAAGCAATTTTTGCATCTACTACGGTTTAATGCCAAGGTGAAGCAGTCGAGGTCCGTCCGTAGGGAACGGGCGAGTTTGCGATGGTGTGTAAACGAACTAGGGGTTCACTCGAGCAGACACTTTTACGAAATAGAAAATTTATAGGTAAAATACGATGTGAAGCCCTACATTTTTCGTGAAGGAATGAAAGAGTAAATATAAGTAATTACCATCAATGGCAGCATATTGAAATGATTTAAGTGATAATGAAAGTATTGTATGTGTAAGTGTGCTCTTCCACTATCCTCGTATATACGTATACCCCCATCGCTGACGCTCCTGCTCCCTATGGACACACCCGCTCACTATCACTCGGAGCCGCCTGATGCGCTCCTACCATAACTCAGGTAGCATTCGTGCTTTTAGCCACATAGCACAAATTGATTCGTATCTTATGTACTGTAGTTTTTGTTATACGCCCACACTGTATTTATACTGAGCCCTCCTTTAGTTAATCTGCAAGTAGTAATGGAGCTCTTCATATAGACATACTTTGCTAAAAGAAATACAAAGCTCTAACCTAACCTGAAAATGTAAGAAATGTGTAAAATTTGATAGAACGGTTTACTCGAATAATGATCAAATTAGTATAAAAAATATGCATCTATCTGTAGTAGGTGGACACTAGAACCTAGTTTTGCATTATAATTGCATAATTATGAGCCATACTTCTTAACACTGTTTCCATAATCACGTGAACCGATGCATACTTTGAGCAATTACAGCGCGTCGATAAACAGGAGTTCGATGATTTCCACTTGTCTTTCCTTATACGCATATCACCAACACTAATGTGCCTGCTTCCGAGGACAGAATCATGCGTGATCCCTCAAATTGTGCCCAGCTTGGAATCGGAATAAATGCAAACTTTTCCTGTGTTGGGCATGGTTTTTCGCACTTATTTATTTATAATATATAAGTTTGCAAGCATATTATAAATGTGTACGCAGCTGGTGGTCAGGTAAGAAACCAAGAATGCAGAAGACGTTAGATCATTAGTGAAAAAAAGGGATGTTAGCGCTCCTCAACTTTACCTATGCTAACTGAGAAATGTATGAAAACACCAACAGGGAGAAGGATGTAAAACACATTAGAATAACATTTTCACGATGAAATATGTGTAACTATTGAGTCAATTTTTCCCATCAGTGATGATTCCAGTTTTTTTTTTTTTTTTTTTTTTGTGTGTGTGTGTGTGTGTGTGGCGATTTCAATATACTGCGGATGAAATGTATTAGTAACGAAAATACTGAGAATTCATATTAAGCACGATAGGCTATGTGGTCCTGAGGGAATGTCATGGTTCTCGGGGAGAAATTTACCCCCCCCCCCCGGCCGATCCTTAAATCACCACTGGACCCCTAGAATGAATTCTGAAGCTAATCTACAATCTAATCTAAAATGTACTTCAGTACCAATACTGTAACAAGCATCTCTCGCTTATTTTATTTCAGGTAGAAGTTGTTAGTCCATTCTTTGACCTTGTATTCAATATTTGTACGAGCGGAAGCAAAATATCCTGCAATCTTCTTTCAGGAATTGGTATATATTTTTAAATTGGTTGCCATCAATATGTCATTTATTATCGTTTAATCAGCTCAACGAATTCGGTAAACTCATTAACATACTCAAATATTTTGTCAGCACGGAGCATATGCATTTTATACAACAACAGAAACTGCTACGGGCTAGCAAAGGGTGCGTTGAAGCACCCCTAGCCATCCCCTTGACTTACGGGAAGGTTGCGGGCTTGTTTGACCCTGCGGGAGAACTCTGCAACGCAAATTATCACGTGTCCCGTACGTAGCCCCTAAGTAACCCGCAGAATAACTATGCATACGGCCCTTATGTCATATCACAAATTTATATTTAATACGGATTATCGGAAACCGAAACAGAAATGTTGCGTTGTGTTGACGCAAACAGATACGTAAGAGGACCCAAGGGCCACCATTCGGATTGGCATTTGCTAAAATTTCTAATCATTATGCAACGCGGTTGAAGTCAATTATAACCCCTATGTCTGTTAAAGTGAACTAAAATGCAGATTTTTGGTTACGATGAAATTAAGTGGAGCCACATTTTGACAATTTGCAGATAAAACCCAATACTATATATGGGAAGAGATGTTTATAAGGAACAAACTTCTGCAAGCAGCAGAATTAAATTGTATAAGAACAACTGTATTTTTTGTTTAGTAACGTAGAGTTTCTAGTGTAAATAATTACAAGTGCTTTAAGACGATTAAAATTACTGTGAATGATGACTATGTTAGATACTATTTTCCATCGGAGGAGTTTTTCTGCACAGTGTAAAATAGCTGTATTTTATTTTGTAAATATAGACTTACAAGTGTGAAACTACTACAAATGCTATACGGGGTGGATCCATGACCAACTTCTATGGGGGGGGGGGCTATAGGTTTTCTTACTGCTACTTAAAGATACTTTTAACAGCTTCAAACTCTGGGATGGGTTTTATTTATATGAATAAAATAAGAAAGTTTCCTCTTCTAGGAGAGGCGATCGCCCCCCCCTGGTTCCGCCATTGATGCTATAGGAACTTGTATCATTGCTAAAACACATTTTCACAATCATTGTTTAAAGGCACACCGATCCACAGTTGCTGTAGGTACGGAACGAAGCAGGAACAAATTAACAATAAATCGATAATTAAACAGTAGTCGGCTTTAAAGTCTAAGGTTTCACCCGAAATGTTTTCATGTGGTAATTGTCATTTCTTGTGAAACTTCTTCTAAATACTGTGTATGAAGATACAGTAGTAATTGATGTGTTGCTGAAATCAAATTAAGAGCACATGCGAGAAATCACATGACATTATTGGAGAACGGAAAACGATAGCGGAACCTATTAGTGAATCAGTCATGAAACTCCCTGTTGGTTGCTAATTTTATCGTTTTAAAGTTAGAAATGCGTATGCGTGAGATCATCGCACGATGGGAATTTTTATGTTAGGCGAGTGACCTGTAAAAATACATCTTTCATTCTAAAGGTATGAAAGTTACGATTGTATTGATATTGGTTGCATGTAACAAATAGGTCTTTACTATTAGAAAATGAATAGTGTCAAATATTATGTAATTATGTGTTGCTATCAAAAGACTGCATATTATTGTTGGGTGAAGTAATATAAACTTTTATAATTCGGAGCTGTTTTTCTCGGGTAGGTTATGTCTTCATTTGCATCAGTTTCAGCAGATCTCGTTTCAAATAAGAGTTAATTGATAAATTTTCGGTTTTTAAGAAACAATATTACAAACATTGTAGCAATTGTACAATAAACTGTCAGGTAGTACCAAAACGTAGCCCATGAATATAATTATATATGTACATTAAGAGCATTTTGAAATGTTAATTCGAAATATTTTAAGGGTCAGATTTAGAATAGTCCGTCATGGTAAAAGAAAAAAAAACGCTTTAAATGATTTCCTAATACGTGCTGGACACATTAACATGGCGCATGTCCAAATTAGTACAGTTTAATGATACGCGTGTAAACTGAAGTGCGTTAGAAATGATTGCATGCTATGATATTACCTGCTATCGTACTATATAGTTATTTCTGTGAAGGTCAATTTTAGGCGCACTACTCGACATTAATTCACTTTTTATTGTCCTCCAAAGGATTTACACTGCGCGACATAACATTACCCTACTTAGAATTGATGAAATTCAAGGGGCTGCGGTGGCTCAGGGTGCTTGGGGACCGGGTTCGATCCCAGCCGACGCCAAGTGAACTTTGTGTTGTACAAGCAGCGTGTGTGTGGGTTTCGTCTCACTTTCTTCATTCCACTATTTCATTCATTTCTCATCATAACCATCTCCTTTAGCCTAGCCGGCGTAGGACGTAACACGCAGAAAGATTTCATTTGATGAAGTTCTGCTCTTTTTAATAAACATTGCAACTATTCTTAAGGTCGAATAATTGCCAATAAAATCTGTAAGTATCAATATCAGTTTCATGCACTTTTTAATTTCGACAGCCTATAGAAATTAGGCTTCCACTCCTGTATCGAAAAATAAAAATACATCATATTTGACACTGGCACCATGATGAAAGTAAGAGCTGAGAAACGAACCACCTGCACCCACAACTAACCACGTGAAACATTGAAGACGGTGACAAGATGACGTCACACAATATCCATGATTCTCCGTTCAAGCAAAAAAGAAAGAAAAAAATCAAATGCACCACATGACTTGATACCAGCAACCAAGTTAGTGGAAAAGGTAAGCTCTCAAAACGGAACCGAAAGATCAAATCACTGAATCGAAATGAATAATATGGCTAAGGTAAAGACTAGTTATCACGAATGCTATCTCTCCGAGTCAGGGCAGGGTAAAACTTGTGAGCCCGAAAGGGTTGCATCTTAAGGAAGCAGGAACGTCAGCGACGGTGGGTATAAGCGTAAGCAGCGAATACGCGTGGGTTTTCGGAATGATACTGCAATCTAATAGTATTTTAATGGTTCGCACTTTAACGCTATACTTCTAAACAGGGTTGGCAAAAACCATGGTTTTTATTGAAAAAAAAAAATAAAGATTTTTTTTATTAAACCAGGTTTTTTTAGTTTAAATAATTCGCTCTATGTATTCATATATATGGACAGAAATAAGTTTGTTTCGCCTTGGTGTTATTATGCAACAACCGGGTTATGCTGGAAGGGGTCACATAAGCTTAAAGCGGAATCCAAACCGCCTCTCGACTTACATCCGAGAGAAACTGTCCTCCATTTGAACTTAGAACCAGGGCTAATTGGCCACAAATGCGATATGTTTGCCGACTCACGAAGAAATCCTGATGAAAATACGTTGTACTAATCTTTACGTAGGCCTCCTCGTTAATGTACTTGTCAAGAATCATTTCAGAAGAACAAAAAGATAAACAGTTGCAGAAATGAAACCATTATACAGAATTACATATGGACAATTTTAGAAGTACTACAGAGTACAGAAGAACTAATTTAATCCAAGTTAGTTAACAACGACTTAATTTGCATATCAGTAAGAAAAGTGAATAAAGATACGAAGTATTTGAGTCCACTTTGGCTCAGACACATTTATACATAAATAGTTACAAAAGATACTTCTGATTTCACGAAATGTCTCTCGTGAGGTTTGTATGACCCACCCACCCACACACACATAAAGTATGGCATTTTGATGTATTTTGTCAATAGTAAACATTATTAAAACGATACAATAATGAGAATTTTTCTTTGATTGCAATTGCATAACAATAAACTAAAAAGATTACAAAAGAAGCATTTATAAACTTATTTTTAAAAAAAGTTGCTTTTGTGGTATAATATTTTTAAATGGGAAATTTAGGTCTGAATATAATATACGGGGGTGAAACGTGATAACCCACAAATGTGTGTTCATCAAGATTTTACCAACACTTGCACTTTACGAACATTTTTAGTTTTTTGGTTTAAACCATTTTTAAACCAGCCAACCCTGCTTCTAAACATAAAATGCAGCTTTTGTAAGAAATACTCTCCCAGTGGAAAATAGTATCTAATACAATCATCTTTCATATGTACTCATTTACCTTAAACCACTTGTAATTATTTTACACTAGTAACTGTACATTGTTAAACCTGAAATACAGCTGTATTAGTTAGTATTTAATTCTGCCGGCTACAGAAATTCGTTCCTTATAAACATGTTTTTCCATCTAGAGTATTGAATTTTACTTGTAAATTTTTACAAAATGTGGTGTGCCTAAACTTGAGCAGCACCATTATTTCTTCACGAGATTCAGCCATAATGCCTTAGAAATCGTTTCTTAGAGTAGGAGTTACCCCCATAGCAGAATATGCCGCGATCTGCGATGTGATCCCAGAAAATTTCCTGCGCCTGTGCAGAAAAATTGCCAAAGGAAAAAATAAATAGCCATGATATGTGTAGATGTCTTAAATGCACGGACGACTCATATAAAAATAGTTTGAACTGTTGTTTACGTCGTGTAAAGCGTATTTTAACAATCACAAGTGTTTCTCCTGCAGAAAAGTTTTGCAGAATTTTTTTTGAAGAATTCCTGCAGAAAATTTTTGACTTACAAAGGCTCATCGCAGAAAGATAAAGAAAGTTCTGCCATCAGGGAGTTGCATTCATAGATGCAGATTAACTGTATTCCCGTTACAGATATAACTGCGGCGTCCAGGCATATGCCATAAAACGACAGGTTAAAAAAAAAAAAAAAAAAAACTTATGCTAATGTTGCTAAAAGCGAGATTGCTATCTAATCAATTCAAGGCAGGACCTAAGCAAGAATGCCAGCGCGGCGGTGCGTTTGCAGGGAGGAGGCGCTTCAGCGATGTACCGTAGGATATGCGTATAAACTATGGTAGTGCAAAATAAAGTTGATATCTCTCAAAATCACATAGGTTAGAGTACCTGTAATGATTTCATAGTTGTAATACTATACTTGTAAACATAAAATAAAGTTTTCGTACATCGTGCGGAAATGTTTCTTGGGGAAAGTCAGTGTTCTATGCAGTTGTCTTTCATACGGAAAAATTCATTTTAATAGTAGTATAGGTCTTGGGCATTGGTGCTGTATCGCCGGACCACATAAAAACAAAAAAATAATAATAAAAGAAGGAATATTATTTAGTTTTCCCCCCAAATTACTAGGTTGTGACCCTGGCTCACTTGGTAATTGGATTATTGGTCGAAACACAGTGTGGACGTATCGCATAAAAACTAGTTCATAAAACACGAACCAACTTGTGCTAGTTGGCCACTAAAAATCACGAATGCTATCTAACCGAATCAGAGCAGGAGGGTAGGAATATGGTCTGAGGGGCTGTGTCCGCAGGAAGCAGGCGTGTCAGCGGTGGTGGGTATACGCCTGGACGAGGATAGTCGAGAACACTTTATATGGCATAAAATGCCTGACTTATGTGTTGAACAGCTTTGAGGTAGGTACTAAAATGCCATTCAAAGAGTACCAAAATGTAACAGATTAGGTTAGATGTTCGTCCTCTTTTCTGTAGTTTTAATTCGTTACCACACTTACGACAACGGAGGTCCGGTTTGGATTCCGAGCGGGAACTCATGTGGTTCGAATTCCACGTTAATCAGTACGTCCACGTCGCTGAACGGGACGTTAAACTTATA
Source organism: Thermobia domestica (assembly GCF_964235325.1). Classification (NCBI taxonomy): domain Eukaryota; kingdom Metazoa; phylum Arthropoda; class Insecta; order Zygentoma; family Lepismatidae; genus Thermobia; species Thermobia domestica. The sequence continues at coordinate 45,063,008 of NC_137454.1, read as the reverse complement.
ACATCAAAAACAACCATTTTCTTAATTTCATCTATTCTCCTCATTGGCTTTCACTTCCTCTTCTTCAAAACACAAAATAAATCTTCCAATTCACCCGTCAAATTTCCTAAAATTGGTCCAGCGATACAGCACTTAACCCTAGAACTTGTAATGGTTTCACAGTTGCAACATAACCCTTGTAAACATAAAATATTGATTTGCTATATTCTGATAAATTCCTCCGACAATGGAATTTCATATCCTACACAATCCGGCCGATCATCAGGTTACCTCTGGATCGTAGGTCGTAGTTCAATCCCAAGCCAAGTAAGTTTGCGGGGACAACATCCTGTCCGTGAATTTTCTAAGGGTATGTCCGTTTCCTCCCACAATCTCATTCTACCGATTTTTCCATCGATCACTTGCCTTAATCATCGTCTCCCTTAGTCTGAAGGGCATAATCGTGGGACTTCATTTCCAATGATCAGACAACTTTGTTTCTTCCAAGATGTACTCGAGATGAACGAAAAGATGTTAGCAAATGAGACGTCTAGAGAATAACATGGATGTGGAAGTTTCCGTATTGCAACTCATGAATAAACGGACAAGGTCCTTGAAACATCATCTTCGCGTCCATTATTGTACACCTTGACGCGATGACGACACCTTGCTTTTACAACATTTCTGGATGCTTGCAAGCAAAGTTTCGGTGCATTTTGTGGTGTGTCGGTCTTTTTTAAGTTATGAGAGTTATGTCAGGGTCCATACTGCTCAGGGAAGTTCACGGAAGAAGACTGGAAATCCGGGAAATTTTATAAAATATATGTTTTCTAACATTAATTATATACTAATATCAGCTTAGCCAACCATTATAATGGACTTGGTTCAGATTTTTATGGAAGGTAACTGGAATGTACACTCATGTCCAAAGTTATTGTCGCATGTCTATAAATATGTTGTTGTAGGAATAATATTTGATAACGAATTCCCCCCGGTATTTCTTATAATGTTAATAAGTGTATAATCGGCAAAGACATGTATGTGGCAAATTCCATATCAAAAGAGCAATAAATAAGAACAATAAAACGAAAATAAAACTTAACTTGTTCATTTAGCAACATTTTGTTTTACTCATTCTAGTTTTCGTATTTATAATTTGTTCCTATGAAATTTACCACAAGTATTCATTTCCCGATTATACACATAGTATCAGTATTAAAAGTACCCTGCAAAGTCATTATCAAATTATATTCTTACAAGAAGACAGTTGTAGATATGCGACAATCATTTTGGACATGAGTGTACGTATGAACAATTCATTACTATATGTCCCTATGGAATAAATGTTCTTATTATTTATTCTTTATTTATATGCCAGCGTCATCTGACACCTGTCTTGAAAGTCAGGGAATTTCATGCCAAAGGTCAGGGAAGTAGATTTCTCCAGATCAGTAGGAACCTTGTATGTTTCATATCATAAAATTAAGGAGTTTCAATAAGGAATGTGAATCTCTAATTTCCATAAGTACCTATGATAGTAATAGTAGTAGTATCCTTTCATTTTAACTTATTCATACATTAATTTTGAATAAGTCTGCTATTCTGAATACTTTACAAATGAGCATTAAACAATGGATGCTTTATAAAAGAAAAATAAAGTTATTAGAATTGGGCCTATCGAGAGACCTCCATGAGAATTGTTTAAAATACATCCTCAGTCAAGCGGGCATTTCATTGGCATCAACCTAATAATCAAAATCAATGTTATATCCGACGTGGAAAAGTCAGAGAATTTTAAGTACGGATTTTTACGTCTCAGAATTCATTGTTTTAAACCTTTATTTTGCTACAGCAGGCATTTCTGGTATAATAAGAGATGGCGGTTCTTGAAACTGCAAATACAGTTTCACAGATAAGATATTTCTATCACATAGCACGGATTTCGTTAGTTTCAGGTTTATTCAATTAAGAATAGTCAGAAATACGGCATTTTATTTCAGATTTAAAATGAGTAAGTTTGATTTAAATCAATCACCCTTATACGTACCGTAGAAATTTATTGTGTCACCTTTCGTACGCATGCTTCTGTGTTTAGTTCCAGATGAGTTCTATTCTCTGTGAATTTGAAGAGGCAATATAGTTTTATAACCAAATGAATATAATGTAGCACGGTTTCACGCGTAGAGCACATTTTAGAACTCAGTACCAAAGTACTGTACTTCAGGAAGGAAAATAAATTATTCGAGATATTTCGATATAATCGAATAAACAGTAAAGTAAAAATATTTGTGCGGTTACGCAGTTTTTATACAAAAACAAGTAAATGTCAGACTCAGACTGCTGTATATGTAACCAATTGAAGGAAGCGTGCCCGTTCCGCTAGTCTAGTGGTTAAGTGCAGATCCCGGGTTCGATCCCTGGTGGGAGACGCAATTACGGTGGGTCGGATTTTACCTTAAACTCTAGGTTCTAGTCTCGTACATTTTGATGCTGGAAAGGAACGCTAAACTTCAATAAACATATATATATATATATTAAGAAAGTGTCTTGGTGAATTTGTTCTTAATTTTTTTGGTGATACCTTCCTTGGTAGAAACCTTCCATTACTTTAACATTAATATTAATAATGGAGCTGGTTCTCTATACTTAAACTAAAGAACACAGATAATCAAAAGAAAATAATCCAAGCTCGTTTTGTGTATTATGATCTTCCTCCATCAATGAGTACACAGACAAGCACTCGGCACTTAACAACAACAACAAAAACAAAAAGTTTCTATTTGTATTATTTATTAGTACACAGCAAGGATCGTGCACAATAAATAAATAATAAATCAGTTAATAATGCTCCAAGAGCATTGTCAGAACTAAGTTAAAAATAATTAACTCGCTTTGTACCAATTGTTCTATGTACTTTATTATTATACTTATTTAAACAATTCTTGTAATATATGTATCCATTTATGTTTTCTTTGAGAACTAAAGTTTTTCCACATGTTTTGTTTAAGAGTTCTGTTAAAATGTTCTACGATATGTTGTTGTACGAAGACATATGTTCAAAATTGATAAATTCGCAAAATATCATCTCTCTATGACTTACGGTTCCCGAGATATGGCTCCTGAAAGCTCCCGAAATCGGAACGGTTTTTACCAGTATCTCGGGAACGGTAAGAGTGTCGCGAAAAATTCAATCACTTCTTTAGATAGTTTTTGATGCTCTATTAAATAGATGGCTCAAAATTGAAAGATTCGCAAATAACAGACAGACATAGAGAATTCACAAATTTTAAAACATTCTGTATTAAATTTAGACAATAAAACTGTGATATACTTTCACTTTTATGTATTAAAGTATCATCTACGAAACGGCAATGCTTTCAATGTATATATATATATATTCTGAATATTCGTACTTCTGAGACAGCTTACTTTGTTTCACAATGCTATAGAAAATATCACAAATTTCAAATATTGATAACTGCGAATAATAATATTCACTTTTCTTCTCACTAGAATTGATAATATGCTACTATTAACATTCGTACTAATATACATTACATCACAAAATATCTCAACATTGATTACTACGGAATAAAAATTTGTTATATTGAAGAGGATCGTAGTGTTTCGCAATGCCAAATTCCTAAATTGAGCAGTGAGATATCTGTTGGAAGTTCAGAGGTGATCGTGGTTGTGTCAACATCCCCTAGTGTGGTGTGCAAAAGAGGAAAGGGATTAAGTGAAAATTTCACCTTTTCACTACTTACACACATTTACATTTAATCACAAATACATCTACGTACACACAGAGATGTCCTACACATTTTCATTTAATTTAATTTTCACTTTTCTCACTTTATATATAACCTGACTATCTGAGTAGCTGACCCTTTTCATCTCACTGAAGCTTCTTCCCCATTTTGACTTTGATTTACCTTTGTTTTGACAATTCTTTGATTTGCCTGATTTTGGCATGTTCTTTACCTAATCATGACTATACAGAATCCTATTTTTAATTCTGTCAATTTCTTAAATATATAATTCAGGCACTTCGACTCTCATATCGGCCAATAAATGCAAATGGCGTCGTCCACTATTTGTAAAATTCTTATAGAATTTTCTACAAAAGTATTTCAATTATTGTACAAATAATTCAATAATTTTACATTTTTAGCACGCTTAGCCTAACTTGCTGATGCACCAATTATTAAACACCGTTAATGGTGATGAAGACAAGACAAAAGAATTCTGTTGAACTGCCTCGAACGCTTACATTTACATAATAAAACAAAAATATTAACTAAATATTTGTGAAAGATAACATACGTGTATCTATATATTAAAATGCTAGATTTATATATTTATCCTCAATCTTTTCGACAATGTGATCTCGAAAACCACAAGTGCTAGAAACGTGCTGTTTTCTCTGGTCGATTCCAAGTTTTATGTAGATTGTCCAGTTCTAATTGAATATATATATAAAAAAACGTGGCCGTTATTTCTTTATTACAGTTTTTAGGAGTACACTGGAAGTGTTGAAATTTTAAAAAAGTAAAAAAATAATCATATCCTACGAGTCATACATTCCAGCACAACATTGTTGTATATAGGGGTTGTATATCCCTCAGACGCTTGTTTCAAGGCTAAATAATAATGAAAAAGGAAAAATAACCATTTGTCCAGGCTAAGATGAATCTTTATTGTTTGGAATGTTTTGCCCAAGAGCACCGTATATCATTGACATAATTGTGTATGTAATGTATTTGCTTATTACATACTGCATGCAAGAAGAGAGAAAATGCTTATCATACATGAATTAGAAACTCCAATCGGAAGTAGGCTCAAATCTTGGAAACTGTACGAGATACTGAAAAAATAGTCGAAAAAAATCTTCCCTTCATGGTACGCCTTGCCGCTTTTTATCAAGACGTCTTTCACTTGTGTGTGTAAAGGGACATGTACAGATGCTGTGAGGAATGACAAGGAGATTCATGCTCATATGTGAATGATGTGTTGTGTAGAGAGTGCAGGTTCAGCGCAGAGAATGCATTAACAAATACGATAAAAATAAGTTATTCGGTAATCTATTAGGACAGTGCACCACGAAAAGTTATTTAAACAAAATTACCTTTTTTACGTCTGTTTAGGCGTTTAACAAGAAAAGAGCTTCGTCTTCCAAAGAGCCAAAATCATAACTAAACTGGTACACTAAATATGAAAAAGAGGAAAGTAGGAACTGTTCCACGTAATCCTATTTCTGTGTTGTAAGCTGTAAGGCATGTGGTAGCAAACTTGTAAGTTGCAAGGAGAACAGTATTCAGTTCATTAATATGTGACATGCTTCACCATACGTAACCTGAGCCGCAATTCATCAATGACACATAGTGCGTAATGCATACTCCACTTTTCTGTTCACCGTACAAAATTATATTCTCTCAAATTATTGATAAACAGTCATTATAACTTCCATGTAATAACTGGTATCTAGAAAGTCATTCAGGTTCACTTAACGTTTATTATTATAATCGACAAGAACCAATCGTTCACTAGCACCATCCGTCACTCACCCATCACCATGCAACTTGCTCAAATTAGTTCTGGAGTGGTTCACTTGGAAGTCACAGCCATACCTGCGCCTTCATCATATGCGGTACCGGTACTATAAGTGATTTGTGCCACTGAAACTTACCCTAGTGTAGTGTACACTATTCGATGCGAACAAAGCTTTAGCATCTTTCGTGCGATGAGTAATAAAATTATTCTTTCTTCCACTGCGGTATAAAACCCCATGTGACAAACTGTAAACTATTTCAATCGAACGATTTTATCTGTTTTCATAGCAATTCTTTCTTTTTTTTAAGTTCACGTATTTCAGCTATGTAGTTCAAGATGCAATTGAATACATCGAAATTGCCAACTGTCCTTTACTAGAACAATTTTTAGTAATCAAAGTAAAATTCCCATAGGGATTATCACTTCCTGTCGTGTCTTTTTCTCAGTATATTGGATATCTAGAGCGCGAGCTATACATTTCGTCATAGAAGAAGAAAAAGAAGGCGGCGTACTTACAAAGCAGCAGCGAAGCATGCTGAAAGAATGTCATTAGTTGAAGACCTATCCTAAATATATATAACTTATATAATTACTACAAAATATTAATCTAAACTGGAAAATAAACAGTATATATGGGTTAAACAAAACAGGGTTGCTACAGTAAAACCCACTATTATGTATCTAAACTGCATTTACAGTTTTCAATATTTGTTGTCTGTAAATTCTAAAAGTTTTTTTCAGCCTTAATAAAATATGATGTTTTATCGTGGTAATATTTTTTTCTTTTCTTTGTAGGTTGTAACATAATGTGATCTACGAATTTCTAACAATGGTGGATTTTAGTTCACTTCAGGATAGACTGAGAGATCTATGGCTTCAGATAGATCACCTGCATTTAAGTTACCTACATACTGAAGAAAGTCCACAAAAGATTGAACAGAAGAATAAACTTGAAAGTAAGATTCTTTTATCCTTTCTTATTTTTTATGAGTTTTGAACAATTATGATCTTTCCGTTAGGTTATATTTTTAGAACAATATTTTGGATCAAAAGATCCAATATATTTGAGTCAATAAGTTTCTCGTATGTCATATCTGGAGAAGTACATATAGTGTAGCCAAACCCAAACTATCACTTAACTCAGTATGATGTGCTTATTCCGTAGAAAATAGGAAAACTCGATTTTGAGGCCGTTCAAAAATGTTGTTTCCCCTGATTTAAAAAAAAAAAAAAAATGCATCAAGAGATCCAATATATTTCAGTCAAAAATTTTCTTGTAGATCTTATATCTGGAGAACTACATTTAGTGTAGCCAAACCCAAACTGTCACTTAACTCAACATGATGTCCAGCCAAACTATCACTTAACTCATTATGATGTGCTTATTCCGTAGAAAATAAGAAAACTCGATTTAGGGGCCGTTCAAAAATTTTGTGGCCCCCCTGATCCAAAAACTAGTTATTGGCCAAGATCTCAGTCTTTTGATGCAATTGTTTTGATCATTCCTTAAATTCTTGGTTAAGATCACCATGTTTTGATTCATTTTTTAAAAATCATTACTGAAATTCTTAAGGTGTTCCTTTATTTAAATTAATTTACAGAAATATCTTCGCACTATCACTTGTGTCATTTTGGTACAGTCACCATATTCTTTGTTGGTGAGCGTACAAAAAGTGTCAGAGTGTAGATGAGATTTATTCTCAGGACTCCGAATGAATCAAACGGGAAAAGGAACCAAAACCTGTAAGTATGGTTATAATTTGTCAGTCATTCTTACAATTTCCACGGGGCCACGATGGCTCAGTGGTAGAGAACTCGCGGTCCCTCTTTCGAGCCCAGCTTTCGCCAAGTGGGCTTTGTGGTTGAGAAACACGTGGGCTTGGATTTTCTACAGCTTTTAAATGTTGTACTCGATAATTGACATAGGAATACAAGTGAGAAATTCGTTATATTATAATATTCCATGTCCTCCATAAGTAATTAAAACTAAAAGGGTTTCTTTCAAATTTAATTTTATTTCTTGCACCCTGTTTTATTCCTTAAAACCTGAAGATAAACTCCGTTTAAGTTCGACAGTTAAGCTAAAGTATATATTATAATTGACTACGAAATACCACCCACACGTAATATACTAAAACTAAATTAATATGATTCTACTTACAGATTTCTGTAATTCCTGATTTTCCTTTAAGCTTCCAAGTTTTCAGTTCTCCCCTGGAGTCTTGGTCACGGAGGTTAAAAACAGGAAGAAAAAGAATAGAAACATCAAGGAATAAAAAGGAACGGACTTGACAACGTGTTTCCATACAACACAGCTCTTCCCTTAGTAAGTCCGTTCCATTTTTTATTCTTTGATGTTTCTATTCTTTTTCTTCCTGTTTTTAATCTCCGTGACCAATACTGCAAGGAGAGTCGAAAGCTTAGAAGCTTAAAGGAAATTCAGGAATTACAGAAATCTGTAAGTAGAATGGTGGTTAGAATTCCTGAGTGAGGTTTTGCATTGTAGAAATTAATATGGGTTATCAGTAAATTTTCCTTTATATTAAAATTCTTACATTAAGTATTGCGCAAATGTAGTTTGAGGAACACTTAAAAAAGTAAATATCATATTTGTAATAATGTTTTTACTGAGCTCAATATCGAACTTGGCTTCAATTATTCATATCAAAAATACAGAAAGTAACCTATATGAGTTTAATACCAAATTGTAGGTGTACATTCATTGAAATTCGGTCTGAAGGGTAAAAAATCTAAAGAACGGTAAATGTATCACGGTTTTCCAATGGTATGTACAAATCATCGTTTTCTTCTGAAGTGAATACCCTTTATTGAAGTATATTAATGAAGTGAGGAAATAACCGATTTAAACTTATTTTTATACAACTGATCCTCTGTTGGTGCGAATTCAATAACACACAAAAAGTGAAAAACGTGAGTGACTGGACCGAGACTCGAACCCAGGATATCCGGCATACCATGCCAATGCATTAACCACGACGCTACCCAATCCGCTTTCCAAAACAGCCACATATTCTCTCACTCCTGAAGTCGGTGCCCTCCACTCAGACCACATGACTTGTACCACAGCCTAGCTGCTGTGCCTGGAAAATCCAGTGTGTATATATATTGAGAACACGTTTTGACGGTTGTAATTTCATTAATATACAGTATATGAAATTAATGAAATCGCATCGGCACGGTTTGCCGGAATTCCCGGATTGTATTGTATTGTATTGTATTTATTTCTTTTGTATGAACTTACAAGTACGAGGAATGTCCTCAAGTAAGTGTAACATGCGTCATATGTACAAAAAATTTACATGAGTAAAATAAAGTAATATTACCTTGTCATGATATTCACGTACTCCTCAATCGTATAACAAGAATTTTCTAATAGAAATAATTTTAACTTTTGTCTGAATCTCTTCATATTTTCTTCATACTTTATATCAATAGGCAACATGTTGTACAACTTAACACCATCATAACTTACACTTTTTTGATACATTGCTGACCGATGATTATACGAATGAAAATCATTCTTATTTCGCGTATTATGATTATGTACATCCTTATTTGTTACGAATGTCGATGAGTGTTCTTTCAAATACAAAAAGAGACGATACAAATATAAACTATCCAGAGGAAGTATATTGACCTCCTTAAACAAATGTCTACAAGAAAAAAACGGCTTCTTATCACAAAGTATTCTTATGACTTTCTTCTGAATTTTGAAAACATTAAATCTCTGACTTGAATTTCTCCAGAACATGACACCATATTGCAAGATAGAGTTAAAATACAAATGGTACAAGGTTTTAGCTAATTTTAAATTTACCTTCTTTCTAATAATCCTTAGTACATAACATATTCTATTTAATTTATTAATAACTGACTCTATATGAAATTCCCATGTCAGGTTATGATCTATAGTAAGACCTAAAAACGAACAGTGTGTTGTATAGTTAATTATATTTTGGTTCAGATATAGGATAGGGTATATTGGTTTACTGCACTTGTTATGAAAATTTATAGCAATGGATTTTTTAACATTAACAAAGAGATTATTTTTCTTCATCCAAAGAGATACTTCACTTAGTGTTTGCCTAGCATTCTGTTCCAATAATTTTTCATTTTTTCCACTCGCTAGCAGAGTGGTATCGTCAGCGAAAAGGGTGACATTTGCCGAAGATATGCTTTTTTCAAAATCATTAATATATAAAAGGAAGAGCAATGGCCCTAGAATAGATCCTTGTGGAATTCCGTGTTTTATATATAATTCATCTGATAAATAGCTTTCTACAATGTTATTCTTATGTGTTATTTCTACGACCTGCCTACGATTTTTTAAGTACGAACTAAATCAGTCCCTTGCTTTACCACGTATTCCACAGTTCTCCAGTTTGTTCAAAAGTAAACTGTGTTGTACTGTATCGAAAGCTTTAGACAAATCAAGAAAGATTCCTATACAGTTTTCTTTCTTATCTACAATATTTCTTACTTTCTCCATGAAATTAAATATTGCCGTGTTTGCAGATCGACCTTTAAGGAAGCCATGTTGTTTTGTTGAGATAACATTTTCTTTCAATAAATAATTAATTACCCTGTTATACATAATTTTTTCCAAAACTTTTCCAGCGACAGGTAGGAGAGATATTGGTCTGTAGTTATTTATGTTTTGCTTTTCACCTTTTTTAAACAAGGGCTTAACTTTCGCAATTTTTAACTTTTCTGGATACTCGCCATTTGTAAGTGATATATTTGCTAAATGACAAAGTGGCTTTGTCACCTGATTGAAACATCTTTTCAATAAATTATCTGAGATTTCATCAATTCCAGCTGTATTTTTGTTTTTGAGAGATTTTATTATATTTGCTATTTCATCTTCTGATACTGGCTGTAGAAAGATTGTTTTTTCACATTTATTTGAACTTTGTTTAAAATTATTTACAGTAACTACTTTGTGGCCATTCTGTTTACATTTATTTACTTTATCATCATCCATAATTTTTGCGACAACATTATAAAAAGAATATTAAATATTTCTGCTTTTTCCCTTGGGTCTGATACAGTGTTCCCTTCATGTATTATTGTATCCACATATGGTGTCTCTTTGCCTCCATTTAGTTCTTTATTTATAATGTTCCACATGGTTTTAGTTTTATTCGATGCATAAGCAAGTTTAAGTTGGTAGTAGTTCCTTTTAGTCGTTCTAATTAGTTCCTTGTACCTTTTTTTATATTGTTTATAGTAGGACTTTGCACAACCTGTTTTAAAAACCTTACTAAGTTTATGTAAATTTGTTTATAGCACTTGCTTTTAGTACTTCAGGAGTAACCCATTGTCCCTTCTTCTGGGATTTTAACACGAGTTTCATTTTAGGAAAAGCTATATCAAAATAGTAAGCAAAAATTTTTATGAATTCATTATATATATCATTTGCGTTGTTTAATGAAAGTACACCTTCCCATGTTTCGTGACTAAATAAATAATTGAAATAATTGATATTCTGATTACTGAATATCCTTGTAACTTTGAAAGTTCTTACACTATATTTCTTACACTTTTGAGTTACAAAGAAGCGTTTATCACATATTTCAGCAATCTGAGCTTCATGATCAGAAAATCCGGTACTAATCACTTGCACCCTTGAGCTCAAGTGGTCACAGTTTAGAATTATCTGATCTAGTGCTGATATACTGGTTGGAGTTATCCTAGTAGGTTTATTTATTAAATGTTTTAAATTAAACGTACCCAATAAAATTTTTATCTTTACATCAATATCTTTCAAAAAATCCATATTTAGATCTACTACTACAACTGGGCTGTATTTAGTACAACTATAATGTGAGAGTATTACTTCTAAGTTATGCACAAAAATTTCAACATCGCTATCCGGTGGCCTATATATACAGATTATTACAATTTTTTTCCACCGGGAGCTCCAAAATACAACAATCAAAATTTTTTCCATCGTTTACATGTTTAAACGTAGTGCATTCTTTAAATTTTAAACTGTTTTACAAAAATGCTTGAACCATCCCTTGTTTTCTTTTCTCGACAGAACTACTTGCTAGCTTGAAATTTGGTAAATTTATAGTTTCTATATTGTTTTGTGCACACCAATGTTCGGTTATACAAATAATATCTACATCTTTCAGAATTTCCGTCAACAAAATTTCCATCGTTAATTGTTTCCTAATGGAAAACCCTTGTACATTTTGATGAAAGATACGTAAGCCTACTCGCTGTGTTAAATTTACCCTTGAACTAAAAAAGAAGTGCCCTCATCCACATTCTTCTTACTTTGAGTTACTTCCCAAGGTATTGGCAACGCTGCTTGAGACCTAGATTTATTACTCATATCACTGTTAATTACATCACAAATTTCATTGCTTAACAATTCTTTTCCCCTTTTATTTAAATGCAAACCATGCCTTGTGAACATTTCTCTACCAAATTTACTTACATCTACCATTTTCACATTTCTGAAGTGTTTACACAAAGATTGCAGCTTCATGTTAGTGACCTTAGTAGCTTGATTTACACATGATTCTTTCATAAGGTCATACCTATTTGGAATATTCACCATCACTACTTTACAGTAATTTAGCTCAGTAAGCTTAGCTCTAATTTTCTTAATAACTTCATTTCCTTGGTTACAAGCCACATCATTTGTACCGGTTAACATTACAACATAGTTTTCTCCTTATTTGCAATTTTAGGGTTAATTCCACTTAATACCTCTGCACTTGTTCCAGGCTTAATGGTTCCTTGTGCCTTTAATTTGTGTTTTAGATTGAGGTAAATTTGCTCAGCTAGACTCCTCCCATTGCTATCCGCATATACAAAAACTTGAGGTTCTGTTCCAGGTTTATTCCTTGCACTTATTTTCTTGTCTACCGCACTGAAGGCCGGATTCACTGTAAGTTTGGCGTTATTCATTGTCTTTCTTTTACTGTTGATTCCGTTCTGTTTCAAACACTTTGAGTTGTTCATAGTTTCACAGTCAACATTCTGTAGAACACTAAATTTATTTTCACACACTAATGGAAACTCTGGCGTCATTCGTGTATGAAATATAGACCCCCTTTGTCTAATACTTACTTTTGACCACTCAAACTTCGATGGATTTTTCTTCTCAAGGTTTAGCTCTACTGATTTAATTCTTTGATGTAAAGTTTCATTTTCTATTTTTAGTAGTTTTAAGTCTTCCTGTAGAACACGTATAATTTCTAGCAAACTACAGGTATCGCAAGTAGAAGTATCAATGTTTACTGGTCTACCATGTTCTGTGCATGTTAGGCAAAACCACTCGAGCTGTTCCTTTATTTTATGATTTCTGTCACCATTATTGATATTTCCACACTTGAAATGGAACCATTTGTCACATGATACACACAAAATGCCATTTTTAACATTTCTCTTACACTTACCGCAGGTTTCATCACACTTTATCTTGTTTTTATCAACAGCTTGAGTATTTACACCACTACTCTTAGAGGCCATCTTGAAATCTTCGAGTTCCAATCCAGTCGTTCACTTTTTACTCTTCGTGTTATTGAATCCGCATCCTTTATTTAAGTTCGATCGCGTGTTCATTGTCCTTCAGTGTAAGCAATAAAAGAAGGTAAACATTTTTGTCTGTATATGTAGTGTATCAAGGGTTCATCTTCTTCATATGTATATGTTTTCTCATCACCTCTTAGAGGCTATTACACAATGTGATGAGTTAAGCAGCTTGTAGTTTTTTATTCACACTGAAGAAGTCGACTGGTTCTATAATACCGGTTGTAAATTTTGCAAATTTTCAGAACGCTTATAGCTAACTTTTTACTGTGGTATTGTTTTCTTGCCTTAAAGTTGGAATTTACTCAACTAAAACACCAATAGTGATATAATAATTTCCATAACCGAAAATTTGCAAGGCAATCCGGTGTGAAAACAATGAAGATAGTCAGTTCTGGATGGAACCCAGGATTAAAGAGTACTTTAAGAGCACTTTCTTAGTTCTAGAATCTACTACTGAAAAGCGAAGTAGGAGATTGAATAGGGAAATTACAACAATCGTGTTTCGATCCACATTGTCAAACTACACAATAGTCAATTAGAAAATAAGTACCTGTGAAAAATAATTAAATAACAAGTGACATCAACTCCTTTATCCATACACAGCGTTGCACGATCCAATAAATCCTTAACTATTAAGTGTTCAAGGTTCTCATCTTTGCTTCCGGGATGGTGAAATCGTCGTCAAGAAAGCAAGCTTTCAGAGGTGCTTTTAATTTGGGGAAAAGAAAGTAATTACAGGGGACAAAGTCTGATGAGTGTGCAAGATGTCGTAACACACAAACAGCTTTTTGGATGAGAAACTCACGAACAATTGCTTCGTTTCTGCTCCTCCGTTAAGGAATGAAACACAAAATATGCACACAGCTTTCGTTTCTTTAAAAACCTCGTTAATATTTGACGAACAGTCTGTATATTCACGTCCACGAAGTCGAATATTACCCTGAGACTTGCTTTTCTGTCATTCAAAATAATATTCTGAACTTCTTCAATCTTTTAAGCAGTTTGACAGATCTGCTTGCACCTGGGCGCCCGTCACCTTCCACAGACTCCCTGTCAGTACTGTTGCTCGTATGGCATTCAAAAAGACGACAGCGAGAAAGGCAGTTTTCTTTAAGCACATATAGACCTTAATATTCAGTCTTTGCTCCATTGTTCGAACGGTGACGAGGTAGCACAACACTAATGTATACTAACCCGCGTAACGCGCCGTACTAGCGAACGGCCTAGCTAGAAATATCTGTGCATGTTCCTAAAGTCAGATGCAAGATTCACCAGTATGAAAACTTCCGTGCAAAAATTAGTTTCTGTAACGTTCCTATTTAGATAGGGGCTCGTTACTCGGTACGGGTCTCCCACCGGTGAAGTCCCGCCACATTTGAGAAAGAATATATATATTTTCAAATTAAGAATAATTACTACATAATCTTAAGCACCTCCACATGTTCAGCTTAAATATAATTACCATATAACCTTCCTAAAAATTAGGCCAATCGCAACCATAAATAGGTCAAGGATTTTAATATTAGTTTCGTTAAGTAATAAGTCAATGATTTAGGAAGCTCTTCTTTATAACAAAATCAATCGAAAATTACAAATTTCTTAACAAGTCATTAAACTCGCTGATACTGATTGGACACATTAAATCAAATGCCAGTGAAATTAATATGAGTCCCAATAAATCTCAACTTAATCGTGTTCTTCGACAACCAAAAAGATTTGGATAATTGTACCGAGTTTTCAAATATATATATCATATATACATCGAATACAAGAAGTTATAAGTATGGCTAACACACAACCATCTATATCCCATTTAATCAAACAGTTAAGTTTCCATTAGAACATATATGAATTTGATTTAAATTTAAGAAAATTATTATAGAACTCACCAGAATATTAAATAAATAACAATCCACACCTTAGAATGTCAAATTGAACTCACTTGTAATATACACACAACTTTAATATAATAATTTACTAATTTTCGATAAATAGAGCTTACTATTTCAAGGTTTTACCGAGTACATTTCCAGCACACATCTGATGAGGATAACTCAAGTGCTGGGTGAAGTTACAAAAATCGCCACTAGAGGCGCTATATTCAAAATTTGACAAACGAAACTGGTTTATCGAAGACTCGAAATAGAATGAATTTATATATAATCTTACAACTTTTTTTTTTTTTTTTTTGGTAACTAACAGAGTGACATGTTACACACTCGTCCTAGCCAGGAAAAATAAAAATAATGCTAATTATTTTTATTTTTGAATTATAAATTATTTTGAAAACTTGTCCAGGTGTAAGTTAGTCTAAGTCTCTCTACTAATGTGGACGTACTAGGACGTATAATACCCTTCTCAAGCCAATCATCTAAAATTGCATCCATTTTAATTTGATCACTCCTAGAGAGAGGATATGCTTTTTGCTTAATCGGCGTTTCATCCCTTAACTGTATATCGTACATTACATTTTTAATACAACCTATTTTATTTGTAAATACATCAGAATACCCAGCCACTAAATTGTCTACATACCTTTGTAAGGAAGCATCTTGCTCCAAAAACTTGGGATCCACCATAAGCGGGTTAACAAAAGTATTCGCCTCCTTCCCTGTACTCTCCAAACTCCCGTCAGTTGATTTTTGTGCTGGCTGACGTGCCTCAGAGCCGCCCTTGTGTTGTCGTTGCCGGGTATGTTTACGTTGCAGACTGGTACGTTGAAGAACGCTACTCCGCTCTTCCTCCTCATTTCCCTTCTTTCGACCACTATGAGAAACAAAACTGGAAGCAGGATCACTTTCTTCATTTTGAGGGGGAGGGGGAGGAGTATAAGTTAGTGGGACAAATTGTCTTCCTTCTAAAGTCAAAAATAATTTATGAGCAACTAGATCCAAATTGGCTTTCATCTGACGAAGCTCACGTATTCCTATTATAAACACTGGTTTTAAGTTTTCGACCAAAAAGAACTTTAAATGGTAAACCTTAAAACGAAATTTAATTGGAACTATTACAGTCTCACTAAACTCGATGGTTTTATTATCAACACCAATACCACTGAAATGTTCCATCCTAATCTGCAATGGACGCGGTAGAGTTTCATTCCACTGAACAAAACGCTGTTTATGTAACATTGAAATAGAGGCACAAGAATCTACAGCTCCAAATTGCCTTTTTCCCATAATAAATCCGCACACAAAAACAGCAACAACATTTTTATCGCTCAAGGCAGTATCAGGTAACTCACTATCAGTCTGTTTATTTACATTAATCTCCGACGATATCACTGGTCGCGTCGACTGCACTACTGGCTGAGAGCGTCGAATCCCGGAATTAGGTTTATTCCAAGCTCGGCTCAGAATAGGTTCATTTGCTGTCGAAGCTCCTTTTACTTCATATTTTAAGGGACACTGTTTATAAAGATGATTTCCAAAACAACCATAACACTGTTTGGGTTTCTTTTCTACAACTTTTACCGACGTAAGTCCAGCGTACACTAATAAGTCCCGGCAATGTAGTTCATATCGTTCCACGACAGACAACAACTCATCTAAATCATTAGGTAAGTTCCCACGAAAAAGTTCGTAACGAACCTGAGGCCTCATCCCTCGAAGCACAACCCGCAGCACCTTCCTTTCATAATCAAACCTTCCAAACAACAATAAATATGCTTTCCTTACACTATGTATGTATTGCCAAGTATTTTCATGTGGCTGTTGTAATCTATTAATAAACCTGTTCTCAATATCTATTTTTCCTAAATCTGACATCAATTCTTCTATAATATTATTACTAATGAATACCCAGTCTGAACTTAACTCGTACAATTCCAATATTTTAGCATGCAATCGAGTGGAAGACTTACCCAAAACCCCAACGATTACAGCATGGATCGGGTACACATCCTGATCTATGATATCAAACGCCGCACACAAAAATTTAAACAAACTTAAATGATCATTTTCATCGCCAAATGGTATTCGTTTCAAAGCTTCATTAAAACCAACATTAGCCGCATTCACAGTTATTTTGCTCAAATCGCAAAAGAATGGCTTACGAAAATCAGCTGTCCGCTGGCTGAAGTGTTCCCCCACTCTTTTTTCTTTTTCTTCGAAAGCAATGACCTCGTCAGGTGTACTAGTTTGTACAAATACAGAACAAGTTGATTTGACATGCGTTTCTTTATCGCCTTCTCTGCCACCTGCTCCTGCGACCTTCGTAGATAAAGATCGTGAATTAGCTATATCACGATATGCAGTAGTGTCCACAACCCGATCGTTTGTGTTAAACATTCTGGAATCAACATTTACGTCATGAACGGGGCTACTCTCAAAAAATGATAAATCCAGCATAGAATAATCCACAGGATGTTTTATGATTCCGGTATCTCCATTTGGAAACGAATTCAAAACTAACTGAGGCCTAATTGGGCTATCTCCCACACGCTGCATTTTGCTATTAGACCCAAAAATTAACTCACAATTTAAATAACTGAATATTACAAAATACGTAACTATTAACACCTCACAACCTGTCATTAAAGAACAGTCCAATATACAGTACGACCAAAATAATTTATTTTACTGCCACCTATATAACGTATCGTCACTAAGTCTGAAATTTGAAACGGTATCTTTTTTTTTCTCCTAATCTAAACAACGGAGTGAGATGTGTGCTGGAAAATTTGTGTAACGTTCCTTTTTAGATAGGGGCTCGTTACTCGGTACGGGTCTCCCACCGGTGAAGTCCCGCCACATTTGAGAAAGAATATATATATTTTCAAATTAAGAATAATTACTACATAATCTTAAGCACCTCCACATGTTCAGCTTAAATATAATTACCATATAACCTTCCTAAAAATTAGGCCAATCGCAACCATAAATAGGTCAAGGATTTTAATATTAGTTTCGTTAAGTAATAAGTCAATGATTTAGGAAGCTCTTCTTTATAACAAAATCAATCGAAAATTACAAATTTCTTAACAAGTCATTAAACTCGCTGATACTGATTGGACACATTAAATCAAATGCCAGTGAAATTAATATGAGTCCCAATAAATCTCAACTTAATCGTGTTCTTCGACAACCAAAAAGATTTGGATAATTGTACCGAGTTTTCAAATATATATATCATATATACATCGAATACAAGAAGTTATAAGTATGGCTAACACACAACCATCTATATCCCATTTAATCAAACAGTTAAGTTTCCATTAGAACATATATGAATTTGATTTAAATTTAAGAAAATTATTATAGAACTCACCAGAATATTAAATAAATAACAATCCACACCTTAGAATGTCAAATTGAACTCACTTGTAATATACACACAACTTTAATATAATAATTTACTAATTTTCGATAAATAGAGCTTACTATTTCAAGGTTTTACCGAGTACATTTCCAGCACACATCTGATGAGGATAACTCAAGTGCTGGGTGAAGTTACAAAAATCGCCACTAGAGGCGCTATATTCAAAATTTGACAAACGAAACTGGTTTATCGAAGACTCGAAATAGAATGAATTTATATATAATCTTACAACTTTTTTTTTTTTGGTAACTAACAGAGTGACATGTTACATTTCGCAGAAAAAATCAGACTTGGTTCCTAATTCCGTCACTGTATGCAAAAGTCTTCCAAACTATGGCGATCTAATGTCAAAATCAGAAGGGATAGATGTAGAGGCATGTAGATGAAACATATTTTTCGGAGAGACAGTAATATCAAAAACTATTTCTTAACCATTTTTTGCTCTATGGAAATGCAGCAATCAAAACGGAACTGGTTAAATCTCAACTCCCGATTTTAATCGATTTATAAAGGCAAAAATGGAGTATAACCTTGGGATTAGATACTTATTTATCGTGTAATATCTGTTGCAACAATCATAAATGTTCAGTGATACGAACTACGGTCTCCAAATAATATAACAGGTGATATGGTACAATCCATGTAATCTCAGTCGCATACCTCAAGACTGAATGAATGATGTGTGACTGTTTAACACCGACATTGTTATCTAGATCTGAATTCGATTTCTGTCCATTAAATTTGAATAATACAGTTGTATAAACTCCTACCTTTGCTATTATTATCAGAAAATTAAAAACTGAACCAGTAATAGGTCTTACTCTTCGTAAAATGATTATTTATATTGTTTATTGTTTTATTATCAAATAGATTCTTTGAATAGAAACTAGTACCACAGACTTAATAAGAAAATAAATAAGAGAACCATTAATGGGTTTTCTCTTTGTAAGATGTAATTATTTATTGTTTTATTATAAAATAGATTCTCTGAATATGAACTAGTATCATAAACTGATTTGTTTTATTTTTAATTACAGGTTACATCAAGGAGTATTTATCATTAGTTCCTCATGACCGAAAATTTTGCTTCCGAGAAACAGCGGACATTCTTCACCGCAGTGCAAAGAACATGGAAAATTTCAGTGGATACCGCGCCGCTTCGGCATGGGCGGCGATCGGGTTATATGCTTCCAATCTTTTGTCCCAGCCATGGCGAAAGGAGTACAGGGAAATGAAGGTAGGCGTGAATTTTATTAATAGTGTTGTTTTGTATGTCTAAATTAAATAGATTATATTTTAACGTGTCTTTTTGAGTTCACTGAAAATATAGAATCTTATATACAGATTTAATGTAATATCTCTTGTTTTATGTTGTTAAATTTGTGTTAGGACTTACTCATCAGTCGTCTTCGTAGACTGAAAGCTGAAGAACTGTATGAGCTAATGTTGTAGAATTCGTAAGAAATGTATTTTAAAACGTTATGATAAAAGACCGTTGAATTTTCAGTTTTACCAACTGTATTACTTTTTGTTGTATAAATTGTAATTGTCTAATAAGGATAAAAATCTCAATAAATGATACCATTAATCCTTTATTTACTGCATATTGAAATAGTGGAGTAAGGCATGAAGTTTTAAGATGTTTTCACTTGAATAGAGCCACAATAAAATATTTTTGCGCAATAATTGAAAAAGAAAAATCATTCCTGAATTTTTGGCGGCCTCTTTGATTTAAAAGTACCGACAAGTCAGGAACGTCAGTTTTTCCTAAATGTTCAGCATATGAAGAAAATGTTATACATCTTTGGTTTTGCGATTCCTGTAATAAAGCATAACTTGTAAATTAATTTATTGCCTTTACTAATACTCAGGTTGTAATTTCCTTATTAACTCAACACAATTTAGAAAAAGTAAAACATGGTAATATTATACATTTAAATTTGTCATACTGCTTTTAGATTTGAAGTTAACCTTTCGTTACATCGTGTTATTAATTCTAGTGATACTCATAGAAACAATTCTTTTTCGCATTATAACAGAGAAAAGCACTGCACATTGCCCGCTGAGAATGTGGTCGTGACTGTAAATTACGAAAGGCACGTAACTTGACGTCTGCCTCTTCGCTTTACAAATACTTGCCAGTGAGATTCAATGTTCCGTAATCTTGCATCATTTGGGGCGGAAAATTGTCTTTTTCCTCTTCTTTTGTTGCTTGGTGCTGGAGATGGTTCATCTTTTTTATATATGAAAACTAAAAAGTAAAATTAAAACCTGTTGCTTTAAGTACTTTTCGTGCTAGCGAAATACATTGTATATACGCTGCAGACACGTTATAGCAAATAAGATTAACATCAGGCGAAGAAATAGTTTTTAAATTATTTTTTCCGGTTTTTGCCGATGTTTCCGAAAGATTTTTTAATGGGTTAAAAATTTCCGGAAATTTTACACAGCACAAGTAAAATATGTATATCCATAAAATATATATTTGATTTTGACATACCGGTATTAACTAAAATAATTCTGGCTCCATTATTTTAACACTTCCCTGCCATAAAGCGGTAACTTCATAAGATTGCTTAAGATATTTTAAATTCGTCTATCTTAATTAATTTTACTTTAGGATCTTTTGTTGCCACAACTCCATTCTATCACGGTGCTAACTTTAAAGAAGTGGTGCACATATATTTGTTGACACCAATTTTCCCTATTCTAATACGAGAAACATAAGCACTCAATGATATTAACTGTAAACTAGTAAGTATAAAATATTTTTCATTTTAAAAGCATAATTAGCAAAATATTCAAAAATTTCAATTTTTCCCAAATTTTCCGGGTTTTTTTTCCAAGTTCGCGAAAAAACTGTAGAAACTGATTTTTTACCTTTTTTTTTTTTTAGGTCTTCACAACACTTCTTAAATCTAAAAATATTCACTTTTGGCAAATTTCCTGTGGGTTAGTCCTAGAAGGCTACAATCATGTCAAATTTCATCATAATAATCCTGCCGGTAGTGCCTAAACATTTTGGGGTGTAGATGTTCCATATAAATAACATGGAAAGACATAACAATTCCCCATAAAAACACTCTACAGTTGAAAATGGTTATTTTTGGCGATTTACTTAACGCTAACAAAAACGTATAAGCATACCGGATTTCAATTTTTTAAATTCCGATTCTAAGTACCTAAAATATGAGATTATAGGTTCCAAAAAAGGCCCATTTAAATAACATAGGAAATTTCTTCATCGCCCCTTTAGACCCCCTAAAACTTAAAAATACTCACTTTTGGCAACTTTTATGTCGGTTACTCCCGAAAAGCTACTACCATGTCAAATTTAATCATTGCCCTAAGGAAGTGTCTAATAATTTTGGGGTTAAAAGGTGTCCCATATAAATAACATGAAGAAAATTCTTCAGTTCCCTATAAAACCACTCTAAAATTGAATTTTTTTTTTTTTATTTTGAGTGATGTACTTAGGTAACGCTAACGCAAAAGTATAAGCATACCGAATTTCAAGTTCTTATTCCAATTCCAAGTATCTAAAACATGAGATTATAGGTCCAAAAAAGGCCCATTTAAATAACATGGGGAATTGCTTCATTCTCTCTTTAGACCGCCTAAAAATTAAAAATATTCACTTTTGGTAATTTTCCTGTAGGTCAGTCCCGGAAAGCTACAGTCATGCCAAATTTCAACTTTCCACGTCAACGGGAAGTACCCCTTTATTTTATGTCAGTTCATGTAGTTTTATATATAGTTAGGATATTTGAATTTTGCCATATATATATATATATATATATATATATATATATATATATATATAAGTAATCCTTCTCGTCACACATCTCTGCACCAAAATAAATATACGTTAATTTTCCTAATTTGAAGGACTAACCTTATGACAAAAATGCCCCAAATTTGTCAGACTGTTTTTGCATTGTTCACCGTGTCACAATAAATACATATAAAGGAATATTACAAGGTCCAAGAATGGTCCAAATGGATAATTGTTACACTGTGGGTCGCGATATTCTCGAAATTTTATTATTGTCTTTTGTTTGATACACACTTTTTTTTTTTTTTAAATGCAAAATTTCGTATGTTATTTGTTATATAAACATAAACCATACAATAATTTGTTCTTTAATTATTTCAAAGATAAGATTTAATTTATGTATTTATTTTTCTTTCAATCAGTATGTTCAGAATTTCACGATGGTCTTAGAATAGTCTTAGTATTTTTACATATTGTGTAATACGTAAAAGTGCCTAATTCAACAAGTAGAAGTCCAAAGTCTAGTTGTAATAAGAAAGACAATTTGATACAGGTTTATGTACTAATATCTATTATACTAATAAATAGTTCAAAAACTTCTGGGTCTTTTCGGGTTAGGGCCACTTGGGCAAAACTTGGTTTGATCCTGTGCCATGTGAGTTCGTGGTGAGCAGTATCGTGTCTGTGAGTTTTCTCGTGGTGGTTCTAATTCCTCCCACAATATCATTCCATTAGTTGTGTCATGATCGTTCACTTTTATTAATCATCCGTTTCTTACAGGGTGGACAACATCGTGCCCGTGGGTTTTCTTGGGGTACTATCGTTTCCTTCTAAATTTCATTTCACAAATTCGTCCATCATCATTCACTTGCCTTAATTATCCGTCTCCCTTTGTCTAAAGAGCATAATCATGGGAAGTTAAATTTCATTTTCATTTTCGTTCCTTACGGGGTATAGAGGCTCAGTTGCAGAGCATATTACATTTGTGGCGAATAATGTTGTATGTATTATCTCGATGCTGTTCTGTTTCCTTCCAGCCTGTTCCGACGGTAAAGTGGCTAATACGCGTTCCTTTGGTGCACGAGGTCTCAGATTCGACTTCCAAGGGAGAGTTTTGAAATTTGAACGTATTACAGTGATTCGGATTTCACCTTAAACTGTTGGTCTTCGTCTCATATTGACACGGTGCTGAAAAGAGGCGCTATAATCCAACCAAGCAACCAAAATGTTTCCTTCCACTGTTTTGACTTTTACTCTTTTTTTAAAATAATTTACTAGCAGCATACCAGTTCTTCGCACGGGAAGAATACGTTTCATTTTAGACATAAAGGGTTGAATTTGGATTTGATCGGCATCGGAAGTGTCACTGTTCATCTAAGCGACCCTTAAAACTATAGATTCAACACTAATATCGATCATCTTTATATATCTACCACCTCCCCTACGTTGCAAAGTGAAATGATAAAAACCATCCCAGGCCCGAACTTCATTTATGTGGAGGGGACGCGGTGGCTCAGTGGTAGATGTTTCACCTCCGGTGCTTGGGGTCCCTGGTTCGATCCCAGCTCGCGCCGTGTGGACTTTGTGGTGGACAAACACCGTGCTCGTGGGTTTTCTCGGGGTTCTCCCGTTTCCACCCTTTCTTTATTCCACCATTTCATTCATTTCTCATCATCACCGTCTTCTTTAGCCTAACCGGCATAAACGTGGGACGTAAAACTTAAAGATTTCACTTCATTTTTAATTTATGTGGAAAATTTGATCAAGATCGTTCGGGCAGTTCAAGGGACACGAAGTCACAAACATAAGTGACTTTTATTTACATATATATATATATATATATATATTTAGGTTAATCATCGGTCTCCCTCAGCCTATAGAGCATACCTACAAGATGTTAAACTGAAAGTTTCATTTCAATTCGAACTTATGTAAGATTCTGTTCGTTCTTTAAGACATTAGAGACATTTATCTAAAACGCTATTAGCACCAAATTAATTAAAGTTTGTATGAATCGTAAATGTGTGATAATCTTTATGTACATCGTATAGCTGCCACTTCTTCTTCTTCTTCTTCTTCTTATTATTATTATTATTATTATTATTATTATTATTATTATTATTATTATTATTATTATTATTATTATTATTATTATTTTAGCTGTACTGTGGATTTTACAAACATGAAATAGAAGCAAATTTGGTTGGAGCTGAATTAATGTTTGAACTAATGGGATATAAACATGTTGGCCAAGCTCGGATGGTGTTAGATGGTCCCATAGATCCAGATAAAGTATCCACTGTGTCCAAAGATTCGTTAGTGGCATATGTTGAGTGTCAGGTAAGGAATTCATCATTTTCATTTTTTACATTCGATAAACTACCTATTTATTTCTTACAGTGCTGCTGTTGCTTTGCTTTCTCTTTAATACTTCCCTTTCCGTGCTATATTTTATGAGTTGGTTTTATTTTATGTTTTATTTTTTCAAATTCTATTTATTACTAAATCATAGATTAATTGTATTTATTATCGTTCATTTGATCTCTTTTAATTGTGAATTTATTAAAATTTTCTAATAAACGCCGTGAATAAGATAATGAAATTTTGTAATACTCATTGTTTCAATATTGTATTTTTTTCTGATTTATCTGGCGTGTTGGAATCAGACTTTTTTTTTCTTTATTTCATACTTTTACTTACAAAAAGCATTTTTCCCCGGTACAGATTCAAACCTGCAATTCTTTTTAAGTACTTAACTAAAAAGAGCTCATTTGCTGGTTTACGTAGGGAAACTGTTAAAGAAGTTGGCTGTTCGCGTATTTCCATTGAAGATTTCCCTTGTTTGCTAAATATATATGTAAATCAATGTTTAGAAACAAATGTTAGATGTAATATTTATAAGATCTGAGAAAATGTTTGTGCGTGGGTGTAAATCCACGATAGCCCTGTTTTTCGGAGTGAAATTTTTAGGTTCAGCGTTCAGAAGTACGAATTCCCTTGTAACGGTGTTGACAGTTGAAGAAAGGTGGCCTATATTTAAGTATTTTGCTAATTTAATTACTAATTATTTTAAGTATTTAATGCTATTATTGGATCATTATTAATTATTTTATGCTATTATTGAACAAAAATATTGAGAATAAATTTGTCAGTATTGCTTCGTCCTATTGAGATCAAGCATTTCGAAAATCTATATATATGTTCGATAAAGCATATTTTATAGGATACGTGACAGTTTTTGCACATGGTGGCACTTGTCTAAAATCTTGTAAAGTTATCCTATTCTGAAGTTCATTTTAATACGCCATCTTCGTCTCTGTTGATAAAAATATTTTGGACGTGATTTGTGCTAATGTTCTAAAGCAGTTTCACCATAGTCAGGGTGGATCTTTTATCTTACCGAAACAGTTATCTCCTAAGCAATCGACGGACGATGGATGGAGGGTTTTCAGCTACGTCGAATAGAAACTTTTTTTTTTTTTTTTAAGGAAAACGGAAAAAAAAGAGTGAAAATAAAATTTTATTTCTCTCTATATAAAAGTAGTTCCTTAGTAAGGGAACTGATATTAAAACTCGAAAAAATTACACGTTCTCTCTGCAAACCTTTCCCCTAATAATTTGTAAACTTTACAGGAATCTTATCTCTACATACCCTTTCTATTATTTGCCTAAGTGAGTGTTAGCCTCAGAAGTCTATACAGAATCCTAAAACTTGGCTGAAACTTTTAATTTGTAATTATTGGTAATTGCGGAATAAATTAAGCAGTGTTTTTCACTTAGCAGGAAGGCACCATATGCAGAGAATCAGTCATTTAATCGAGTTTCTCTGAAATAAAATTAATTTTGTGATATGTATGTATATTTTTCTGCTTTCATCAGGGTTGGCTGGTTTAAACCAGCTGGTTTTTCTTTAAAAAAAAAAAAAAAAAAAAAAAGTTTAAACCAAAAAACGAAAGAAGTTCATGAAAGTGTAAGTTTTCGTAAAATCTTAAACACTCATTTATGGGTTATCACGTTTCACTGCCGTATATTATTCGTATTATATTCAAACCTCAATTCCTCATTCATTACTCAAAGAGATTATACTACAAAAGTAACTTTTTTTTAATAAACTTATGAATGTTTCTTTTGTAATATATATATATATATATATATATATATATATATATATTTTTTTTTTTTTTAGTTTGTTATTATTGTTATGCAGTTGCAATCAAAGAAATTCTAAATTTTAATAATGTTTACTATTGACAAAATACATCGAAATACCGTAGTTTTTTGGGGGGTGGGGTGGGGGATCACACAAACCCCACAAGAGGTATTTATTGAAATCAGAAGTATCTTTTGTAACTATTTATGTATAAATAGATCAGAGCCAAAGTGGACTCAAATAATTCGTATCTTTATTCACTTTTCTTACTGATATGCAAATTAAGTCGTTGTATTTCTTTAACTTGCACTAATAAAAGTCGCAGTGAACCCACTTGGACTAAATTAGTTCATCTGTACTTTGCAGTATTTTGAAATAGTCCATATGTAATTCTGTATAACGGTTTCACTTATGCAACTGCTTATCTTTTTTTCTTCTGAAATGACTCTTTGACAGTTATATTTATTAACAAGTATGTAAAGATCAGCATAACGTATTTTCATCAGGAGTCCTTCGCGAGTAAGTCGGCAGACATATCGCGTTTGTGACCAATTAGTACCGGTTTCGAGTTCAAATGAAGGACAATTTCTCTCGGATGTAAGCCGAGAAGCGGTTTGGATTCCGCTTTAAGCTTATGTGACCCCTTTCAGCATAACCCGGTTGTTGCATAATAACACCAAGGCGAAACAAACTTATTTCTGTCTATGTGTGATATAAATACATAGAGCAAATTATTTAAACCCCCGGGTTTTAAAAAACCGGGTTTAAACTCCCCCCAAAAAAGTTTTTTTTTTCAATAAAAACCATGGTTTTTGCCAACCCTGGTTTTTATATTTTTCTATTTTGAATTGCTCTTGGTATCTGAAAGAACAATACAACGATGTAATTACACTGAACAGTGGACTGGCGGAGATTCGAACCTCTGTATCCACAACAGCAACCGACAAGGAGATCGGGTTCTTCAAATCAATTGTTACATTTATAACAGTTTAAAATAATACATGTTTTTGAGTGATAATCTCATATTTTCCATTTGATTTATTCTAACAGCCTTACATTGCCATATTATTAGTACTTTCGTAGGTCTTACCGGTTGGTATTCTTTATTCCATAGAGATATCATTACAGCATCGAAACCGTAGTTACATATTGTAGAACCAACTTGTTATCTTCTAAATTATGTTCCAGTGTCAGTATGACATTTAATTATCTCATTTTTATTTAATACTATCATTGCTTTTATGTTATTGTGTGACCTTCTTAAAAATGATATATTTTACATTTTATTTTAATGTATTTTTATATCTAATTAATTTGAAATGTTGTAATATAATTATCTAAATATTCTTGTTGTGCTGTGCTCTCGTTAAACCTGATAATTATTGTGCGTTTGATGTTTAGTGGAACACTGAATTCTCGGTAGATTGAGCGTCGTCAGTCGTATTTTTGAAATGAAAATATATATACATTACAATTAAATTTTAGATATTGTTCAACTCTTATAAGTATTCCAAAAATTTGTTTTCGGGCTATACGTAAGGGTGCTTCTCAAGTTCGACCCTTTATATAAACTGGATTATATACTCAGGAGCAGGGTGGCTTAAAGGTAGAACACTTACCTCTGGAGCATGAGGTTTCTGGTTCGATCCCCGGCCAAGTAATTTTTTGATAGATAACATCGTGTCTGAGTTTCCTCGGTGTACTCTCGTTTCCTCTTTCATTGTCATTCCACCAATTCTTCCATTATCATTCACTTGCCTCACTCATCCCTCTCCTTTAGTTTCAAGGGCATAAAAGTGGGATTTCAAGATTATATATTTGTACCACCACCACAAACCATTATTTGAAATTCAAACTTTCATCCACAAAAAAGACGAATTGCAGTGTATTCATTTATATAATGCTTCGAAGCCTTGCACAAATGTCATTCGTACGTTAAATCCTATAATTACTTAAGAGATTGTCTCGAATTAATGTTTACACTCTTTATAAAAAAAAAAAAAAAAAAAAAAGCCTCACTAATTAAAGCAAAGAGGTGTTCAATCTATATATATAGTGTTGCGTACTTTAAAGGGATAAATGTCTTTCGACGATTAAGATTGCCACTACCTTCAACACCCACTTTCATAGTGATGTGAGGGATTTTCTTGATCACACATTTCCTGAATATGGATAGGACAAAAAGAAAATGCTTCGCAATATCCGTCTCGATTTCCAATTTAACTCTGTAGACTTCTTTGCTGAGGAAACTGTAAGGAGCATGATGTACGCCATAAAACCACCAATAATGGAATATCTGAGATTGCAAATTGAGCAGGCCTATGGTGCTGTACCATTGGTATGTCTCTAAATTCTACGACATTGTCGACGATGTATTGGAGCGGAAGGTGGCTATTTTCAACATTTATGTTCTGAAGAAATGCAACACCACAAAAATTGTATATATCCTTCACTCATTCACTCAGCCTTTCCCGTTCCTGCGTCCCGCCGTGTCTGGTTATTCACAAGGTATTTTTCTCTTCTATTGTTCCACGTGGTGTGACGTCACCGCTCTCACTTGTATAACTCTTACAACCTAGTGTTTCCACCTTGTTCTCAGTCTTCCTCCTCGTCGTTTTTCTGTCATTTTCCACGATCCTTGGTACTCTGCTACTCCCCATTGTTCTGAGGTGTCCAAAACATCGTAATTTGGATTTCTGTATTCATTCTCTTAAGCTTTTCTACTCAAGCTCTTTCCGTATTACATCATTTTTTATCTTATCCATTCTTGTCTTTCCCAAAATCGTTCGTAGGAATTTCTTCTCCGATACCTGAAACTTGCTTGCCGTTTTGTCATTACCCATAACTCCGCTGCATATGTATTAACGGTATGAAATGTGTCTTGTACTCCAGTAACTGGTTTAATTAGTGAAATATTCTGCTTTAAAGATGCCCTATAGATGATGACATTTCAGGCTGTGTGTCAAAATATTTAAAATTCTGAAGTTTATTGTAAAAGAAATATGCAAAGGAGTTTATCAAAATTAAGTTGATTCATTGCTTATCGGAGTTTGATGTCCCGTTTCAACACCAAGTCTAAGTTGAACGGGACTTACGAGGGAAGGGCGTGATGTCACTCAGAGATAATTGCACCAAATTTGGTGTAGGAGTAGGTAATCGAAATAGAAAAAAACGCGTGGAAACATTCGTTCCGCAGGCCTTCGGAATCAGAAATAAGAAGCCCTACAGTTCAGAAGAAGTATGGCCTGTCAATCAGATATTGATGGGACGGAGCCTTTGCTCACTGTTGCGGCCAATGCAGAAGTTAAATAAAGTAGAATGAAAACAGAAAGATTAGCTGAACAGAAAATGCACCATTGTCCGCCCTCAGTCCCACCAGGCGAATGGCGAGATATTAAATCTATCAACTACCCTTCCCATTACCCATTGGGTATGCATCACTAGTTAGCTTAATGAAATTATATTAAGAATATAGAGAGAATATATACAGAAATTAATCATGGGCATCGCAGAAGTTTTCCAGGGAAGGGGTCGAAATGAAGTTGCTGTATTTCTTCACACTATAAGATGCTGTCAGTACGCAAGTATTAAATATTTGAACCCACCAATATTAACTGATTTCATTTGTACGAGTTTTTGATATCTATGATGTGGCGCCCACCAAAATTAAAGTATTGTGTGTTTGTGAGGGGAATTTAAATGTATATTTCGGGATTACTGATGTTTAAAATGGGAACGACTGTGGATCGCCATGACAAAAATAACCGTTTGACTGTTCATTAACACAACTATGTTAACGCAAAGGATAAAGTAAATGTTTGAATTTGATCTGCTCACCACTAGAAAGCAGCAAAATGTATTGGATAGAAACAGCCTCGTAACAAAACCTATCCCTTAAACACCAATACTGTTCTCTGAACTGTTTTGTTTATAAGCAGTAGTTCCGCAGCAGGCGTTGAAAGTCTGACATCACAAACTGTGCACAAGTCTGCTCTTTGAGATCTGCTTATTCCTCCTTACTCCATGAGTAAGAATCAACGTTCCATTGACCTGTTCGAAAAGTACAATTCGAGCTTCGTCTTCTACATTGATTTATTTTTGGGTATATATTTTCTTTATTATGTTAACATCATTTCATTAGGCTAACTAGTGATGCATACCCAATGGGTAATGGGAAGGGCAGTTGATAGATTTAGTGTCCCGGCACTCGCCTGGTGGGACTGAGGGCGGACATTGGCGCATTTTCTATTCAGCTCATCTTTTCTGCTTTCATTCTACTTTATTTATCATCTTCTGCATTGGCCGCAACAGCGAGCAAAGGCTCCGTTCCATCAATACCGGATTGACAGGCCATTCTTCTGAATTGTAGGGCCCATTATTTCAGATTCCGAACACCTGCGAAACGAATGCTTCCATTCCCATTACCTGCTCTTTTCTATTCCGATTACCTACTCATACACCAATTTTGGTGTAGTTATTTCTGAATGACATTACACTCTTCCCTCGTTAGTACTTAAAATGTAATCCGATCCACTGCTTGGGTTTGTATCTGACGTAGGCACCCTGCCGGGAATTGAATCCAAAACCACTCATTCAGAAAGCATAATACATAAGCACTTGTCTACGAAGAGGTACATGTAATTTTTGTGTTCCTTATAGAAAAGGTTTGTATTTCTGACTTACTTCAAAACTCTAACAATATGAAGAGGATATAGGGATTTTGTATTATCAAAAGGTACGAGAAATCCATAACTTAGAAAGAAGATAATGCAAGTGTTGGGTGCTGAAAGAAACTCAGCCATGCGCAAGAAGTAACTTTCCATATTACGGACATCCAGGAAAATTTTCTGCTTCTTGCTGTTGCTTGTAGTTAAAGGCGACATTTAAGTATTCCAAAAGTGAATACGATTATAAGATGAATTTACATGTACGAGAACATACCTTTAGTGTTACTCTTTGGCCCCTGTAGGTGAAAAGGACAGCGTAAAATTTGAAAGTAAAGTGAAAGTTCAGAGGAGGAAATTTTCATTTACAATTGAAGGGTAAGGGGAAAAAACAAGGAATGTCTATGTATGTGCTTTATCGGGTGCTTTGTCCTTTCTGTTGGTGACTCTTGGTACTATTTGACTGTATATACCATGCATGCGTAGATGGAGAAATGTCCATGTAAAAAGGGGCAAAAATTGAACTAAGCCTATTCTTTTTACGCGGTTTTCAGTATTAAAACACCGTTTCCTCGAAAATGCAGTTTTGTGACATTCCTTCTTTTTCCCCCTTACCCTTCAATTTTACTTCATCTTCATTGTATGGAAGACTTTACACAAAACTTTAAAACAGGCTGATTTTTTCAAAAGTTCAAACGGACCTATGGTAACATGAAATACGAAGTTTATAAATACTGATCCCTCAAATCGACAGCTTAAAATATCTGTTAAAACATCAGGAAGGGACAAACTTATCAGGAAGAAATACCAAGACGTTTGATGTTTCATATTTCGTAGCTTTCTTAGGGGATAGTGGTGGTTAAGTGGTACAGCGCTCACCTGTGGGGTTCCTAGTTTGATCCCAGCTCGCGCATAGTGGGCTTTTGCCTGGCAAACACCGTTGCGTGGGTTTTCTCGGGGTTCTTGCGTTTTCTCTCATTTCACTATTTCGTTCATTGGCATCACCATCGTTTGTCTCAAAGCTGAAACGTTGGATTTAAAAATAAAAAAAAGAAAAGCTTTATATTATTATTTGTCATCTCAGATTTGCTATACTCCTGTTTAGTGTTAGAAATGTGGGTATAAATCTTTAGAAAGAGAGGTAAGCCTTTAACTTTTTTTTCTTTCTTAAATATCACTACACGCAATTTAAACATATATTTGGTTAATATATTTCTATGATATATTTCAGATCATAAAAGCCATTTGGGAAGAAGTATCAACGAGCTTCAAGTGTGATTGGTTTGAAGTTCTAGATTATCGGGAAAACCATGTTGGTAATGCACAAGCTGCTGTACAAGGGTTGAAGTATCGTCACCATCAACGCTGCTATCAAGAACAAATGAGCTATCATTCTCCACATCATACGGAATCGTTTCCTCCTAGAACGCATCATTCTGGATTTTCAACCCATACAACTTTCCCGCATCAGGTGATGGAGCCCATTTGCACTGCTAGTAGTACATTTGCCCATCCTATGCATAGTTACTATTATTCACAATATGTGATGCCCCATGCTGCTTACACAATGCCTCGATTCCCATCAGTAATGACACCAGGTATGATGTACCCTACTTACTCTAATCCTATGGCTCCTGCAGCACGGGCGCAGACATTAAAAGCCCAAGAGCTTTACCCAAATGGCTACCATAATTTTTCAGGTCATTTACCAGGGTATCCTCCAATGCCTGTCCCCAACGGTTATCCAGTTCACCAGCAAACCCCCTTAACTGTAAATCAAACAATGACTGGTTTTGTTAAAGACACTGGCTTACCCCGAAATCACAGTGTACCCACGGGGCAGCTTATTGATGTAGATATGCCCCATAGTAATGGCGAGACTACAAGTTCAACTGAAACGTCAAC
Organism: Thermobia domestica; assembly: GCF_964235325.1. Taxonomy (NCBI): domain Eukaryota; kingdom Metazoa; phylum Arthropoda; class Insecta; order Zygentoma; family Lepismatidae; genus Thermobia; species Thermobia domestica. Next base: position 45,030,091 of record NC_137454.1, on the reverse strand, counting down.
CAAAGTTGCACCACCAGCACCTCGGAATCTAAAGCACTATACTAGCATGAATAAAGGATCCACGTCAACATCGACATTGAAGAAGAAGAGTAGTACAGAGAAGGAAGAAAATGTAGTTCCGGTGTATAAGATACCTGATGATACATATCAGGCGAAAACTTTGGACGAACATCTAGAGGCCAGTATAGGTCATCTGAAAGATAAATTAAAGGAGAAGGACCATCAGGATAATGATATGTGGGAAAACTGGGAGTACGTGTTTCGTAATCTGGAGAGTCAGGGTTATAGTAAAGATTTAGGAGAACGAGGCGATGTTCTTAATCTAACTCTGACCCACCAGAAGAGCACAGGACAGGAAAGAAGCCAGAGATTGAAGCCAGAAACTGTTCATAAGGGTCATGAGAGGAAAAATTCTGATATTTTAGAAGAAGAACTAAAAGCTCTAGTCTTGGAAGAGTGCCAAAAAGCTAGTAATAGTGCTGAGAAAACTCTGAAAATCAATGAAGCTCTTCAAAAAATTAAACAAGAGAATGAAGAACGCTTAGCCGCTGCTTCCAGGACTTTGAAAAAGAAGCACGCCGACGTGTGTGATGTAGTTCCAAGTCGTGGCAGTGTATATGATAATGTGCCTTCCAAAAGTAGTAGCAGTCCTTCCCGTGAAAGAACACCAACGAATATTACTATTGTAGAGCCGAATACTTTGAAAATATCGTCGAATCTGGTAGCAAATAAAACTTTAACGCGCGAACTGAAAAAGGTAAAAGAGCACGATTACTCGAGTTCTTCTGCCGCTACGACTGGTGCTACGCTCGATTCTAAACCGGTACGGCAGCATCAGCAGGCAAGTAGTCTTCTGCAAGAAAAGAGTCCCCACCTCCGGTCTGCAGACATGAAAGAAGTCAAAAAAGAAAAGGTGGCTACTCAAGAAAAACCGCCTAGTGAACAAGATTCCTATGTTCCTCCTCTCTTGCGGCGAGACAGTGATATTGCTAAATGGGAATGTGTTACATGTACATACCTGAACCAGCCTGAACAAGATGTTTGTGAAATGTGTGGGAAGTCCAAATATAAAGGGTCGGAAGAAAAGCCGCTTGCAAGTGGTGGTCGTGAATGTCCTAAATGCACATTGGTTAATGAAAAGACTGCAAATGTATGTGATGCTTGTGGTGCTAGTCTAAAAGACTCACCGACCTACATTTAGTTTCCTGTTTTTCATGTCCTTGTGATTTAACGTAATTCATTATATAGGACTATGCTGCATGAAAAGCTGGTGCCATATCCGCGTCACCAGAAAAACGTACAATGAGTACTCTTGTTACTAATGTCATACTTTTGTAATTTCTTTTTTTTTTTTTTCTTTCTTTCTCTTTTTCTCAAAACAAATTTCAGAAATAATATTACATGAAATAGCTATGCTACAAATATGCTAGTTTACACGCAGAGTAATTTGATAGATCCGTCTACATGTAGAGTATACTGCGTGTTTGTTGATGCAGAGTTTTTCTCTCTCTTTCTCTTACAGTAAAACTAATTAATGAATTCATACTTGTATAAAACAAATAAGGCTGTTTTGGAGTCGTATTGATTAGTTAATTCAGGAAATACATGAGGTGTGCCTGTTCAGGTAAGGAGATTTTGCGTTAAAAAAATACTAGCAGTCATTGATTTTCGGTCTTGAAATTCAGTTTATGTAGTCAGAACATTACCCAAAAGACATCACTCTCTTTAATTCTGCTTTAAATTACATATACATTACAGTATTTTGTTAAGTCATATATGCATAAGTGGTTTACTTCTTTGACAGAATGAAACTTGAAAGAAATAGCATATCAACTATTTGGAGGTTATTAGCAGCTTTTAAAAGTAATTTCGAATGAAATTCGATAAAAGTTAATACACCGTATAAATAATTATTCCTCTGAGAAATCATTGACGTTCTAATTTAATATTAAATCACTAAATTGTGATCTTAATATACATAAAAACTTATGTTCATCGAGCCAAACGTGGTGAACACATCGATAAAAGTTCTAGTTATGAATTTCTTTTTCTTACAATTTCAATATTGAATTTAAAGCAAATGGTAATGTTCCTATTATGATGAGCTATAATTCATTTAAAATATATATTCGTATATAGAGTGCTGTATTGATAGAATTTAATATTATAAATAAATTTCAATCATAATAATTCGCGTCTATGTCATTGGTTTATCAAAATGATGATTGGTTTCGACTAATTTTTTTTTTCCAGCGGTATATGCTGATGATAGTTTTTTTTTTTTTTTTATGTGTTCCTCGCATACATACTAGGGTCGTTCAAACTAAATCTTTTTCATGTGTTCCTCGCATACATACTAGGGTCGTTCAAACTAAATCTGTTCGATGGTATTCTCTAGAACAATCTATTTACGTGAACTTTGTACAGTACATACAGGCATATATAACAGTTGTTTGAATGGTATCTCTTTCTTAGAAGTCACCATAAGCATTCAAGCAATTGTCGTATTGTAAGACTAACCGTCGAATTCCCTCCGTAAAGAATTTGAGGTCATGTATATCAAACCTTGTGATAACAAAGTTGCTTCACTATCATATGGGCAGTATCAACGTTTATATTGAGTTGCTTCGAGAGGGAACGAATTCTTATTGGCGTGTTTGAGAAATTGTATCATTCACTGCTACACGGCTGTCCTTCGTTGCAGTTATTGGGTTTAGCCTAAACGGGATTTGTATGTTGTTTCTTTTCGTCTATCACGAAACATCCTAGACCAATCCATGGCAGCTATTTTGCAGACGCGTATTTGACCCTACAAAGTCTTCATCCATCTAAATATCTCAGCAGGTTGACACTTTCCGCACTGAGAAATTGGATGTGGCCTCACATTGATCTTATTTGAAAGGATTTCGGATAGTGAACGTTATTTTTCAGTCTTTATTCCTGAAAAGGTACGCTTGGTAATACATAGTATTGAAAATTCTCATCAACTTACTTACACGCGGTCACGCTGTACCCACTAAATGGGTTTCATTTGAATGCCCCATGTAATGTTTGCTGATACATTGGAAAATTTAAGGTAAAGACATTCAAAAGCATAGTGTTAGGTAAAAATAGGCTACATAGGCTGAGCGAAGATTAGAATAGTAACTTGTGTAATTCACATATTAAATTGATTTAACAAAATAGACACTGACCAAAGCTTAAAACCCACTTTATTTTAAATTACAGTTTGTAACTGTTTCGGATATCTAGCATATCCTTCTTCAGACACAATCGAAAATAAATGAAAGTACAGACATATATATAAATATTGTTGTGACAAAGTTTAAATTCTTTAACCTGTTAAAAGAATTTAAATTTTTTCATAACAATGACTATATATATGACGGTTAAAGAATTTAAACTTTGCCATAACAATATTTATATATACGTCTGTATTTTCATTTATTTTCGATAGTGTCTGAAGAAGGATATGCTAGATATCCGAAACAGTCACAAATTATAATTTAAAATAAAGTGGGTTTTAAGCTTTGGTCAGTGTCTCTTTTGTTAAAACAATCAATCCAAAGCCATGAATAGTTTTACTATTAAATTGATATACGCACTTTATTTATACGCACTATTCATTTAAGAGCGTGTATGTTTGGAAGCAAGACCAAATCACGAACAGTAGATACGTGAGTCAAAATCATTTGAAGTATATAAGCAGGCGCACAGCTTCTATTCATATACAGTAACAAATGAACATCATAACGAAAAATATTTTTCTTGAAGTGTGATTCAACGCGACACCATGCACGCAGTTTGTTGATTTGAGCATAATTCCCAAAATGATTTTATTTGAAGCTTACTTTTTGAAGTTGGAAGTGAACTGATAAAATGATTATAAATATTCATTTTATCTAATTGGTTCCAATTTTGTCTTTTAAAAACTCGAATCTTTGCTTAGCCGGAAGAGCTGTATAATAAATAATCGTATTTTGTATGGTAACCTTTTGAATGGTTAAGTTTATAGTGTGCATTATTTTGTTAATACATTTTTCGTTTCGTGGAAATAGTTCGTTGTGTGCATTTGTCCAGAATTCTGATTCATTTTCCATGTAATTTCTGATAGCGTAGATACCTTAATTTCTGACATAGCGTAGATACCTTAATTTCTGACATAAATGTGCGTAACTAAGAGGTGAATATATATTCTTTTCAGTATTGGTATATCCTCTGTTTTTCGATGGTTGATTTTATAATTTGCCACGACATCTTTATTAACAGATAGGAGTGAACTTTAACGCGAAACCTGTTTTTTGTAGCAGTTACATAACACCCCATATATTGTTAATACACTATTGTCAGTATCTATAGAAAGACGTGTAACACACTTATATAGTTGAAAATGCGAAGGGTGAGATAATGCTATAAGGATGGAAATCGAATCTGGACTTAGGCGTACTGTGCTAGTGAAGAGCCACTTGAAACAGCCAATCAACTATCACTCTTTTAAGATCGCGTTCGATCCTCGGTTTACTTACACTTCGTAATTTGTGAATTTTTTATTCAGTTCGTACCTATTGAGAGTATAGTACCTGAGGTTGGGTATTTATTTCACCTATATTGTGTATACAAGCATTTGTTTTCGTGTGAATTTGTTTTGAGAAAAAGCATAAAAATAGGTACGTGTTTTCTAGTTCTAGCACATTATAATTTTCCTGCACGGCAAGTCAAGGAAACAACCTTAAACTTTTTGAGGTGCTATTACATTTCTTTAGTGAAAAACTCAGTCGGGATACTGATTCGAATTAGTATCAATTTTTTCTTCCTTTGAGTTATTTTTCGATCTCCTTGCGGGGGCTCTAATAATGTTCCCAACGTACTGAATAACGTATTGTAAAGAATTTAGTATAATTTAAAATTTGATATAATTAAAATTAAAAATATCCGAACACCAGGGATGGAAAAAGAACCGGTTCTTGCCCTCTTTTGAACCGGTTCAGGCACCAAGAACCCATGCTAAAGATAGGAACCTGTCCGGAGCGTTTTCACAAGAACCGGTTCATTTTTCATCCCTGCTGAACACAGTTAGAAATGGAAAGCGTAAGGAGAATATTTTCCTTTGGGACATGTAAATAGTTTCTGTAAATTAATTTTGTACATCTTGAACTTGGCAATTAAAATAGATCTATCAGAACTTTTTTCTTTAAAAAAAGAAAGAAAGAAAGCTGTGAACAATAAGCGAAAATGCAGTATAAAAAAAGTGTTCACGAACTTCAGCCTACATTATTACCCTACAAAGATAAGGCAACTTCAATTATGCATAATCCATGGATGATGTTATTGAACTACATTAAAAAAAAAGTTTTAACATGAAAGCGGTTTCACACCTCAATAAATTTGTATTTCCACTTCAGCTTACCGACCACTGCACCACACCCTCAGTCTCGCACCGGGAAAGGGGTGGGTGGGGGAATACTGTCGTTATGTGGTCAGTAAAGGTTATTTTTAAGAAACTCTCTGACCGTATAAACTGAAAATTTTTAGACCGTGAAAAAGGCCATAAATTTGATTATTTATCGGTTAGTGGGATATGGCAAGAATTTCATTTTTGCAACATACTTATTCGCAGCTTGGATAATTTACGCTATTTACTCATAATATGGAGGCAATTGGATATGTTCGCTCTGATATATTTAAGTTACCAAAATTAGTATCATAGAAAATGTTGTGAGCATAAATTGAGAAACGTAAATAAAAAAGAAATATTAGATGAGGCTACGCTTGCAAATCTGGTCCTGAGGTCTCTTGGTGTTCTAAACAACGTAATAGAAGAGCTGTTTTGATGAGAGAATCAACGAGCTATAGAGTCGGACTTATTCACTAATCTATTAGTACAAGTCAAAATAGAGGATTGTACTCATCTACTCATCACTAACTTTGTAGTCGGAGATATATTTCTCGTATCACAATTTTAAATAGGCTAACTAATTTTAAATAGATCGGTCCACGAATGCCCTTTTCCTAAAACGATAGTTTGGTGCTTGTCTTTCGCTTAATTGGCAAAGGTTACGTTACTTGTAGGGAGGGGGCGTAATTGTCCCACTCGAACAAAGTGTGACTATTGAGACTCATTTCCGAGATGAAGGAATGTCTTGTACGTAAAGGCCAAAAGAAATAGCATGAGCTATGACCTTGAGGCCTCCAGTCAACACGGTTAAAAGATACTGATGTTACCAGTAGTGTTGCTGACTGGCACGAGCGTAACTAGAACTTGGCAATGTCGCGCATTACTGGTGCTTTGAATCCATTCCCAGGCTTTTCTCGCATTCATTTAAAACTATCTGATCCTTTATATTCATCTGTCCTAGTATTTAACATTCATTTGTTTTAATGTTCAAATGTACTAGGTGGATCTATGGTTATTTTTACTCTTTTTTAATGCATGATGAGCGGAAGTTAATATATAATAAGTAAAAATTCCCATCACATGACACGATCTATATTTTGAGCTGAGGTGGCTCAGTGGTAGAGAGCTCATGGTTGGAGTATATGGCGTCTGTGCTTCAGTCCCAGGTCGCGCCAAGTGGTGATGGACAAACACTGTATGCATGGGTGTTCTTGAGGTTCTACCGTTTCGTCCCATTTTCTTCATTCAATTATTTAATTCATTATCATCATTCCGTCTTCCTTAGCGTCTGTGCATAATTCTGGGACGGTGCTGAATATATTTAATCCCTGTATTCTACAGACCTGTCAACTTCTTTTCTCCTCATTCAGTAAAGTTTGTCATCTTCTTTGATAAAACAAAATGGTCCTTTTGTATCCTCCCTTCAGGAATGCTTATTTATGGAACTAGATAGGGGGGAGCAAGGTCTTCAAGGTCACACTAACAAGTGGTCGAACTAAACAGCGTTTGTTTCGTGGAGTGCGATAGCGTTTTGTGTAGTTTTATGCTGTTCTAATTTGTGTTGTGTGCTGATTTGCTTCCTTTTTATCACATGAAGGATAAGAAGATTCACAGCCAAAACTGAGTTTTTTTTTTTTTTTTTTTTTTTTTTTTTTTTTTTTTAATGATTTTATGAAGAGAGAGGCTGATAGTTAAAAACCAAGCAATGGAAACAGGTACCGGTACATAAGCGGCTAGAGTTACTGGTATTTCACTAAGTACATTAAAACGTGTTTTGAATGACTGGGAAAAAGTCAAAGTAATACGAACGAGAATAAGAAACGAGCACAAAGAAAAACAAAAACCGTACTGGATGATTTTGACGTGTATTATTCGTCGGACTTGTTCACAATCATTGACCTTCCGTAAAAGTATTGTTGCAAGTACTTCGAGAAAAGATTAATTTTATTGGAAGTACTTGATGTTTACAGAAAGTAATCCGATACTTAGAATTTCGAGAAGAAAGCAAAGAAGGAACAGAAGATGAAAATGATTAAATAGAAGATATGGATGGCATTGAGCCTTCATAAATATATCAATTACATTGAGTGTTAGCATTCATTGTTAAATTGTTCTTATTTTGAACGTTAGGATCCGCGTTCGTTAGAAACTTGACGAAAAAGGTCTCCTCTCTCTCCGTTGCCACCTTCCTGATCACTAATGTTTTTCCTACACTTTCAAGGTCATAGCTCGGGCCTTAGGCATAGGTCAGACCTCGTAGCCTGTAAAGAATTTAAATGTAAATGTTTAAACTTTCTCGTTAGCAGACAGGTTATGTGATTGACCTGCAGCATCAGCAAATGATCGCTCTTTATTTTCAAACTTAAAATACGAGTATTTACAAAATAACATACAATACAAAAATAAATTTTTGTCATACTACATTATTGTTTGGGTACTAGTATATATGACATATGACCAAGTGTTCGTACATAGAAGAACTGTACGCATCTTAGGCTTGAACACTGCTGTTCCTAATAGAAATGAAATGAAATCTTTGAGTTTTACGTCCCACGGTGGTGCCGGTTAGGCTAAAGGAGACCGTGATTATGAGAAATGAATGAAATGGTGGAATGAAGAAAGTGGGAGGAAACGGGAGAACCCCGAGAAAATCCACGCACACGGCCTGTTCCTAATAGAATATACGTATCAAAATGGGAATTTTATAACTTAGTGCGGACTAGGACAAAAGAACCATAATTAGGTTCATTTTCCTTCCCGCTTCTGAGGGTATTGTTCACTAAGTGAGCTTAAGTGATGAATTTTCTGAACCTTTGTCAATGGCGGATCTAGCCTGGGGCTGGGGTGGCCTATACTCCCAGTTTTTTTTTGAGTGAAAAGTATAATTTAAATTATTATTTATGTATTTTTGGAAGTTTATAGTACACTTACGATATACCTATCATAGTCTGGGTTCTGGCTGCCCCTTAGTTTTTCCCTTCTACATCCATCTTTGATGTTCCTTCTACTCAGCGTCTCCTGTTCTAGACAAGTTTGGATCTGAGCTATGAATGTTTTACAGTAAACTCTGCAAAATGTTCGTATTTCTTATAATTGGTGCGGTTCCAATGGCTTTACGCTTCAGAATGGGTTTGATAACTGAAAGGATAAAGAAAATATTTTTTTACAATTAAAAGTCAAGTCTCGATTCAGATTTACTATGATTAGAGTTGCTTGATTTTCAGAGAAAAAGAAAATTTTTCGATTTGTAGGAAGGGAAACAGAAGATACGTGATATTCAGAATTAAGGATTTATTTTTAACTTTTGTTACCCTAGCATAGTATTGTCTTTAACTGCTTGTTTAGGTCCTATAACAGGTATTTAAGCCGGATTTATTATTATTATTATTGGTCAAGTCAAGCATAAACCAAAGAACACCCCAGATGCGTTTTGGAACCGGATGGTCACTTGGCGGCGCCAAATCGGGACGGAGGGGCCTGACTTTTATTAAGGTAATTTTTTTTAAAAAAATCATTCCCTTAGTTTTCAAGATATCAAATTAAAATTTTGCGTACGGATTGTGTGCACCTTTGAGTATTTCTCATTTTTTAAATATTTTTAGATCCGCACGTGAACCCGGGCCCGAGGAGCGCAACCCTTCTGAGGGGGTGATTTTTTTTAAAAAACAAATCCGGTTTTTCCCGAATTTTCCGGTTCTGATATGTGATACGGACGCGAGTGGAATCGTTGGAAAGGTCGCGTCATACTGAAGAAAATGGCGTTTAAACCATGAGTTGAGGCCAAATACTAATGACTCAATAAATTTTTATTATATATATATATATATATATATATATATATATATATATATATATATATATGGCACATCTTCATACTTTCAAAAAAAATGTCGCCCTTTGTTTTCAAGATGCAAAATTGAAATTTTGCATATACATTTGTACCTAACTACGTATTTTTCAAGAAATTTTCAAATCCCTACGTAAACCCAGGCCCAGGCCAGAGGGGTGCAAAAATTTTGAATTTCTTTTTTGAAAAAAAAAAAACAAATTTCACCGATTTTCCCGTTTCTGGTGTATAATACGGACAAGTGAATGAATGGTACTGTTGAAAAGAATGCTCCATTCTGAAAAAAAAACCATGATCCTACGATAAATAATAAGGAAGCAGTAGCTGTTTGACTAAAATTTACGTCAAAAATTGGAAATCCTAAAAGGGATAAACACACATTCGGAGTGTCATTAAAAGTAATTGGAACCCATAAAACACAAAAAAATATGTTATATTGCCGATGGTAGCTCGTGTGGTTCGAGTCCCTGTCTTCGTCTCATGTAGTCTTGGTGCTGAAAGTTACACTAAACTCAGATCCAACCAAGAATATCACACAAATCTTTATTGCCTTTTAATTGTATTTTAATTGAAGCCTTCGCGTCTCTTATGCGTTCCAGTTGAGTTCTGCTGTGATTAGTTCACAGTAGCTTCCGACATCAGGATAGTCGGATATGACATGATCGAAACGGCGTTGGCAGACAAAGGCTATGGTACTAAAAGCGAATTATTCTTAAACATAAGCTTGGGATGCCAGTTTGATAAGAAATAAAAACGGAACTTGTTAGTTTTTCAGTTCTGAGTTAAATTCTTCGGTTGCGTTGTTAATAGTGCGTGAAGAAAAGTATATTTTTTCTCACTAACTAATAAAAGCATTATAAGTGTCCGAGACTGTCATCGTTTATTTATTTAATAAAACGGAAGAAATCGTTTCACGGGGAAATAAAAACGTATAACGTAAAACTTGCGGGAAGAACATAAGATCTGGCAACCGTAACTATGATCTATGTTGCTTCTGTTACGCCGGGAATTGAAAAATATATTATTTGTCCCTTTTTTTTTCCTCCACTTTTATTCATGCCGTTACTGGCATATATGAACTCTTTGTAAGGTAGTAAACATCTGTTTTATTCACTTCCGAAAAACCACCTTTTATTAGTACCCTATTCTTGTGTTAAACGAAAGCTGAAGGTTACGAATAATGATACAGTATTCGTATTAGGTAAACGTAATTGATGTTAAACTGCACATTTTTTTTTTTTTTTTTTTTTTTTTTAGTATAGTTACTTTAATATAGGTATAATTATTTTAATAGTTAATAATGTGTTAGAAACAAGCATTGACGTACAAAATTCCATCTGTGGTCATTTTTTAAACACTTCAGATTAGATTGTATTTGGAATATCTAGTTGCTTCGAAAATTATGTTGGTTTTCATCATCGTGTATTTAAGTATGCTAACATCTGTTCAGTTTTGGATCTACATTATGGTTGTTACAGTAGTTGCACCAGCAACTTTTTGTGAACTGGTTTAAAAAAGGCTAACATATTAGAAGTGATGTGAGGTAACATTCTTGTATTAAATGATGATGTAGTTAATTTATTTTGTAAATTATACTTAAAAAAAAGAATCTGAAAGTTTTCCAGTGTATGTTTTGATCTTGTCCAGTTATTTAGTACCCGATTTCTAGATGTTTTCCAATAAATAGAAATAGACTGACGATGTTTTATCAGGGATTCAGTAACAAAGAAAACTTTTGATTTGCGTTCGATGTGTACGGTAAATATACACGACTTTTTTGTGTGTGTGTGTGTTTTGATGTATTTCTGAGTTAATTCGGAATGATTTTTCTTCAGGAGTGTTTTTTAAATGTATATATTATTTTGTGTGAAAATAAGTTGATCAGTAGATTTCGTAAAAGATTTCATAATCAGGTCTTGAGTATAATTTAAGCACAGTTCAGAAGTCTATGTGGAAAGTGATTTAATGGTTATCGTTTGATAGAAGTGTTAGCGTATACTGCAAAATGTGGATTTTGGTTTTGTTGTAAGGAATATTATTGAATTGTATAAACAATAGTTTTTTTTTTTTTTTTTTTTTTACTTACTTACTTACTTACTGTAAGCGTATATTAAAATTATGTTTACAAGTATGTCAGCTATTAAATTCTTTTTTTTTTTTTTTTTTTTATTGACGTACCATGTCGTTTTGGTAAAAAAAAATTAAATACTTGTAGAGCAGCGTTGTTGAATTGATTGAAGATGTTACATATAAACTACGAAGGATTGATATAACCATAATTAAAGGAGTTGAATTCGCATTGGAAAGCGTCATTATAGAAATAATATCCAATACATATCTCACAAAGTTTCGGTTTAACAACTTCAGAACTTCCAAATTTTTCGAACCGTTTCGGTTCCATCAAGAAAAAAAAATATTTAAAAAACAGTAAGAATGTATATGAATACATGAAGATGCTGGGGTTTGTTTAGAAGTATGTTATACATAACAATAACCACGTTATAGGTGGGTAAAGTGTACTGCTAATTGCAGGTATGCTAGTTAAGTTTCATTGTGTTTCACCGTTGGAGTTGTATTTAATTCCCAGCATTCTCAGTGTACCTTCTTTTTATTTTTTGTGTTATAGATTTTGTTTTGTCCTGAAAATTGGAGTTTAGATGTTAAAAAGATAACGTGTCGTAAATATTGGATACAATTTCTAAAATAAAAGTACTTATATGATAGTTTTGAATATACATTCACTGAAGACACTATGCAGAAACAGACTTAACACTACAAACTTAGTCATCGTCGGAATGTATTGTGCAGTTAATGAAAGCTGGCGGGTGGGTTGTTTACCGGTCACTGCAGTATTCTTTCATGCTGTTTCTAGACAACCATGGTCACTAACTGAGATGTTTCCGGTAGTTCCGTGCTGTTCAAAATATTAATCACGTTAGAAACCATCCTGTCATATTATTAGGATTATAGAATTATGATTTGATAAACATTCTAAGTGTGTCGCCAGAGCTCCTGTTTGTATTGTTGCAGACCCTTTGGCAATAGCATCTCCAACGCACAACGGCTCTGTTCAACTGCCAGACACTAGCTTTCCTTAACTGTACGCAGGCAACAGGAAGAGGAAAAACAGACAAGAGAAAATTGAGCTACGTGTTATAAACGTGCCATTGTAAAGTAATAAAAGTTCAAAATAGAAATAACACAGAGTCTCAAAAGAAAGCACAATGTTTTTTATTAAAATATCGATATGTAACACTTTCGGCAGTTACGAGGGTAAGTCAGAAATTAACCGCGATGTGGCTATAACTTTTCTTACATTGTTCATTTATTTATGTTTATTTTATTGTTATGGTGTTAAGTTTGATCCTAATTCCTCCATTTGTCTTTTGTTACAGATTGATCATGGCCACTCCATTAGAAGTTTGCACCAAAGAGGAACAGGGAGCAGTGATTCGGTTTTTGTAGTCGGAAGATGTATCAGGAACCATGACTAATTTCCAGACGATGTGCCACTTTATCAATAGTCACTCGTCTGTCCAACAGAACCATGTCATATGCACGCTCTAGTGTTGTATTATTTATGGCCGTAAATGGTCATCCGGCTTCTTCCTCGTGCGTAACACTTATGCGATCCTTTCTGAATTTCTCAATTCATTCGTAGACACTCCGTTGCGGCAAGACACTGTGCCCGTATTGTGCCTAAAGTCTTTGATGAATTAGGGTCCCTGATATACCTTCCAACCACAAAAACCGTGTTCTTTGGTTTAAACGTGTAATGGAGCGACCGTGATCTATATGCAACAAAAGGAAGACAGATTGGAGAAATTAGGATCAAACTTTTATAGCATGATCACAACACCATAGCAATAAAATAAACAAGGACAGATGTCACTATGAGCAATATAAGAAAAGTTATAGCTATATAGTAGATAATTTTTGACTTGTCTTCGTAATTAAACCTTTGTATTCATCAGGCACATTACCTCTACTGTTGAAGCCAAAGGTTTAGTTAGTTGGCAAAACTGTTACACGTCGATATTTTAATAAAAACATTGTACTTTTCTCAGAAGCTTTTTTTGTTTTTCCATTTTGAATTACTAAATAGAACCAAATAGTTGTTTCTAAATATGTTGTGACTTCAGTATGTGTGTGTTCTAAACAAACATGTAAGTATTTTTTGTTGTGATTTATGATTCATTTTTTCGAAATATTAATAATTATCAAACATACGTTCTTACTTAAAAGGGCACTTTTAGAAACGCAGAACAATAAAGTTTAGTTTTATTTAGATTTGTTACTATGACCTGTTTTTATTTTGTGTTTATAGCATCACAAAAAAAAAAAAAAAAAAAAGATCTAATGTCACAATGTTTATAGATGTATCAGAACTTGTAAAATGGATGTTGCATACTAGTAAAACACAATGAGTAGAGATCTCAACTTTCTTTACTTTGAAACTTTAAGTACAATCGCTTTCAAAAGTACGTTCATATTCTTTCGTTATTCACAACAAAAATTTCAGTACAACTTTTGACAGTATATATATATATATATATATATATATATATATATATATATATATATATAATATGGAATTGTTCTATTGCTTTGTTGGCGATTCTATTCATTTCTTCTGTCCTAGTCCATTCGTCAAATTTTTGAAATCGAAGAACAAAAGAGTATTATGGAACTAGCTGTTAACCAGTTTCACATTTACACACATGAAATACCCATGAATATTATTTTTTAAATAATAAACATCATCTCAAAATTGTTTTACTTTTACAAAAACTTGGTTTTATGACTCACAAGTAGATGCTATAAAAATCAAAATTGTAATTTTTAAAATCATTTTCAACAGTTAGAAGAATTGTACTTTATAATATACTTGAACCTCTCAGTTTAGAAACAAATGTAGTTAGTATCTTCTCAGTATGAACGAATAGCACGTGTACAATCACCATCAAACGTTTATACTTTCTTACTTGTTCTTTATTAATAATTTCAGAAGAAATAGGTCATTTTTCAGTAACTGGAAAGGATTTTTTTTTCTTTTTACGTCAAAGAAAACTGAATTTTTAAATTGATCGATCCAATCTAAAATTATTGGTAAGTGTGCACTTTTGGAGGTGAATGTAAATTAGAAGTTGTCTGACATCCGTAATGCATTACATTACGTTGTTTTATGTACCCTTTACTACAATTACTGCTCGTAATATCTAGTGTTTGTCTGCCACTTATAAATTTGATGAAATTTTTATATTATAGACTCAAATATGCCTTATGAACAACAATTCAAACACTCAACTTGGTTCCTGTTGCTACGTAGGGTAGAATCAACCATTTTAGGTCTCTGGTATGATGGCAAGATAGATTTATCAGCGTTTAACAAGTGCACCTCAGGAGGCATATTGCAGTAAATATATTTGCCAAAGGATTGTTTCAATATGGATATTTAATATGATTTTGCTGGTTTTATTTTATATTTTACTAAGTGTATTTTCTCTTATAAGGCTTGTTTCTCACGTTGTTAAGAATAATATGTAAAAATGAAATTGTAAATGAAGTAATTCCTGTTTATAGTGTAAAAAAAAATAACATTATTTTTCTTGCACAAAAATAAAGTAAATTTAAAAAGTTATGTAAATTTTATTGAAAACAATTGTACATATTTATACTATTAGCATAATAAACTAATATAATTAACTTTTATATACTTCATGTAATTAACAAAGTGTAAATGTTCATGAAATAATACATCTGTGATGTTTGTGCCCACCTTAGAACACTTGTGCAACATTATATCCAGAATTGTAAAATCGAAAGGTGAGTTTAAGATATTTAATGAACACTGTTAAATTTCTTTTATATGCGAAAATAAAGATAAAAATAAGCTCTTTTCAATTGTTTTACTTCGTTCCGTAGTTATTCTAACGCTAAGGTGACTATAATTTCAAGAGCTAGAAGCGACACTTTTTTTTTTTTTTTTTTTTTTTTTTAATCTGACTGTAAGTTCTATGTCTTTGCACATGCATCAAGTTGGCATGCTTAATGAAAAATCTGTTTTGTTATTTAATAAAGACTTTTTATGATTTTGCCATAGATGACAGGCACATGATATACCTACAGAACGTTATTCGCTGTATATTTGACCATTTTCCATTTGGTGCTGCCACCTGGCTTATCATGTTGGAACTATGGGTTTGCTGGCGGAAGCAGTGTTGTGTCTGACCTTGCATGAGAGTTATCAAATGGCGCCGAAAATCAGTGTATTGGAAGGCTTACGTAATGGGACTTTTTCATGCTAAGTTTCCGTACGTACGCATTGTGAAACAATGTCGGGAGAATGGGTTAACACTTGGGGTGACTACTGCGATAGCTATTGTGGCTCGTTACACACAACAGGAGAAGGGCTACAAGCAAAGTGACACACACAGTGCTAAGGGGGATCCGTCTATTGGGGTGCCAAGAAAATCCCCTGACGCAACGTGATATGAGCCGCAGATTCCACCTCGCACCGTCAACTGTGAACTACAATTCGGAAGCACCTCAGATGGAAGTATGTGCAGAAGGCCCGTGTACATCTGTTACTGCGTCACATTGCCGATTGTAAGACGAACTGCAGGGAACTGTATAAAAAGTACTTGGCAGTTCCAAATGGAAGAAAGTTATTACAACGGATGAATCATATGTTCATCTGACTGCTGGTGGTCACATTCGGGTGATCGCATACCGTGGCATTGACGGCAAGGAGCACAGCACTTTGTTCGTCAGTGCAGGGAAAGTTTCCTTCGTAGTTTTATGGTACGGGATACGGATAGTAAGGGTAAGTTAATGATACGCAAGGTGGGCAAAAACGTGAAGATGAATGCATTCTGACGCATATCTATCGGAGGGGCATCCTACAATTGTATGGAATAAACGCGAATCGAGTGATGATCCATATGGACAAGACTTTGAGTCATACTGCCAGAATATCACCACATTTTTATCAGCAAATAACAGAGGAATTACGAATTTGTGTCACTCCTTTGAAAAACCCAGATGCCAGTCCAATGGCTTTTTGCAGATGTGGACTGTTGGAACGATGTCTTCAACATCGCCGCCGGCGCACCTTGTTCGGTCTATGAAAAGCTTTCAGGGAGGAGCTGAAGCTTGCTGAAATGGAAACTGCGATGTCGTGTGATAGTCTACAATGCAGGGGGGTCCAATAGAACATGATAGGTGGCGGTGGCTAGGCATTTCTTAATGTGAGTACCCGTCAAAAATTGCCGGATATAAAGCAAACAACCTTCTGTATGGACTTATCCTCTTGGTACTCTAGTATTTTAAGCTGAAAACTTTACTTATCAATAGTTTATTTTTATAAATTCAGTATTTATAATTTACTTTAGCACAATTATTAATTTACTCATCAGCAATAGTAGCTCTTTGGAAGTTACATAAAAATAATATCGCTACAAGCCAAGGTAATTTAAAATGTGTACTAATTCCTGTATTCAACTTTTAGCGAAAAATACATAACAAATTTTCTTATCTTGTACCGGGTGACCCAGAAGTAGTTACTACTGGTTGTTAGGTGCTATAGGTAAGGCTATATGATTGATGTTTGTTTATTGTTTTGTTTGACTGTGATGTAATAGTGTTTTTCCTTTCTTCCGGTGCTCCATCACACCTTGCCCAGATTGTCCGTGACTTTTTGAACACCTTCCCCGGGTGATGGAGTGGCTACCACGGTCACCAGATCTCACATCTCCGACTTTTTCTATGGGGACATTTGAAGGACAAGGTATATGCAAGACCCATAAACAGTGTTGCGAAATTGACGGCGCGGATCACCGAGGAATTCAATAATGTTCCCGTTCAGATGTACCGAGATGCGTGCAGAAATGTGCGTCTTCGGATGCAGGCATGCATCGATGTTAATAGCCGTCGGGTGGACCTCCAAATGGAGAATTAGGGTTAGATGCTGTAAAGCACTTGATTTTTACATCATTTCACTGTATCTACAATTTTGTTTTGTTTATAATAAAATGTATTGATCACTCAAAAGGTGAGTCACTACTTCTGGTACATCCTGTAAATATAAAATATTTTGTAGCATGTGACTTCCCTTATGAGCCACCATTTAAAAGAAAGGATAATATTTTGCGTTCCGAAGACAGGATAACCCCGATTAATTGGGACGTGTGTTCACTCGGAGTGTAGGATAACGTATCCTCTTCGTAATGAGGAGATCCTGCAGTTAGTAATTTTAGGTCTTTTATAGTCTCATAAGTAAAGCCCGGAATTAATGGGGAAATAAAAGCCAGAGAATGGCCGGCAACATTGCAAAATAAACACCCAGAAATGGCAGGTAAAATGGCAAAATAAAATAAGCAATCACGAATTTTTGGGGAAAAATAGATACTAAAATATGTAAAAGCTATAATAAGCTATAATTCGTTTAGTAATCGAATAAAATGTTTCATTTTGCACTTCGTACTTACCACTTAAAATTGTGGAAACTTGTGCGACCCGTGAAGGGACGACATCTAACAATTCATTCGCCATTCTTCAGTAGTAACAATGAAACAATAACTTAAAAACACTGTCACATTTTATTCACACGCGGTTACATTAGCACAAACATACAAAGCACAAGAAATACTAAAGTGAAGTCATTTTAAACTACACAATTAGTTTGTTTTCACTTACGAAAGGTTTTTAATATTTTTGTTCTCTGAAATTATTAACATCTTTTTAAGATTTTCAAAGGAAAGACTTTGAATTGAATTGAAGAAAGAATTTGCTTTAGATGTTAAAATGATCTCCCACATCTACAGATGTCACTGGAGCACACTTGAAACATGTAATTTGGGAAGGATTCATGTCACTGTCAACAGTTGTATCAGCATCACCTTTCATAACACTTCCAGATCATTGATACTTTTGATGAGGATGATGCTAATTAAGGTTGCTCAAAGTTTGTTTAAGAAGAATTCCTTGAAAGAGGACTTAGTCTTCATTGCAACACACTTTGCAAAGTTACCAGATGCTATTGCCAAGCTCGGGGAAAAAAAATCTCACGCTAGTTCTCTGGAAATCTTCAATGATACTCTCGATCTGAGTGTTGTACCTGGTGACAAAGGCGAGTACATTCGGCGTGTGATCGTGTTGCAAGTGCTAATCCAGATTTGGGAAAATTGAAGGACATCGCTAGTGTTATGAAAGGTGATGCTGATACAACTGTTGATAGTTAGTAACGAATCCTTCCCAAATTACATGTTTCAAGTGTGCTCCAGTGACATCTGTAGATGTGGAAAGATCATTTTCACATCTAAAGCAAATTCTTTCTTCAATTCAATTATCAGTGATTCTTTTGATGAGTTCAAAGTTGTTAGCATAATAGAGAACAGCTGTAAACCATGTACCCCATCTCGTTAAGACAGGCTGTGGTGGAAGCGGAAGTTGGATGGGCTAATTTTCGAAACGCTTGTTCGCGAGGGAGCTTTCAGAAATACCTTTTTCACATTTGGCACTACAAAGTCAACGTCAGGAAAATGAGAACGAACTTCCTCTGCAATCTATGTAGCGCGTGCGCCAGACAGGTGACATGCAGCATACGTGGGAATAGAATCTCAAGGGCTTTTGCTGCACTTTTCATGTATGCAGCTCCGTCTGTGACAAAAAGAAGGACCTTATCGTATTTTACACATTCTGGCCACAGAATACTCAGCAATTTTGTAAAAACCTGTGCAATTGCCGTGCCATTTACTTTTTCCAGAACTTCTAATGCAATCAAAAATGTTTGTGTGCCTTTTTCCCCTCCCGAAGTTCCAATTACAACCTTGGCAATGGAACGTCCTAGAATATCTCAAGTTTCATCAATTGAAATCCGTATATTTTTGTCAGCAACACTTTTACGGATATCGTGAATAGTTCTGCTGTATGCGCTGTCAACGTAAGTCTTTCTTAAAGATGATTCACTTGGAACTTTTTGTTTTGTGTATTTCTCGAGAAAGTTTCTAAAGGAAACATTTTCTAACTTCCATAAAGGAATGTCCGCGTTAATTAGAGTTTCACAGAGATCATTCGCAAAACTGTTAGTACGCGAAGCGGGATTCGTGACTGTTTCAAGATGATTTTGAACCTTTTCACCAGCTGATTTGCGTATCCTTGCAGAATTGTGTTTTGTAGTGCTTATATGGTGTGTTACGAGATAACGCTTTTCTTCGGAAACCACAGTTCCATATAACTTAAAAAACAATACAGAACCGTCTGTTGAAAACACAGTACGCCCGAACTTACAAATTTTTCCAACTTCTGTTGCCTAGAAAGATCAACTTTCGGCATCTTGAAATACTGAAACGCACATAAATACCAGTTCTGTATCACGCACTCCTAAGATTCACAATAACTGCCTACCTGGCTACTTCTTAAAAGTAAGCATCTTCATTTGTCATTCCAAGAACCGAACACTGCTTCAAACTTCCAAGAACTGAATAGCACTAGCATCCCTGCCCATCCACTTGTCACATTCCAACGGGAATAGACCAGTTATTATCAGACACCGAGATCGCTTGGCCAGATAAGAGCGACTCAGATCTGTGGTATGCTATCATTCATGAGTAAATAAAGAGTAGTGAAAGAGAAAACCTGTGACAATGGCAACAAATTGCTTCTAAATTGTGAAATTGCACTTTTCCTCAAAATATGAAAATTGCAATAATGGCACTTACGACATTTTGCCATTAATTTCGGGCTTTACTCATAAGACGAATACCAGTGTGCTTCCTTTAAACATGAATCCTTCCCAACTTTTTTTTTTAAACTAAGAAATGTTCGTGTGTTCAGTATTGGTTTTCAAAATTTTATAGGGTGACTATTTGAGGAAATGGGGCAATTTTGCACATATATACACTTTTCGTACTGCATTTAGTCTACAGAGGCAGCAATTTCTTCAACTCAATTCACAAATATCACTTTGAAGCATATACGAATGTGTGAAAAGTCGACATTGAAAAAAAAATTATGTACTGCCTGTCGCAAACAAATTACAGAAATCAACTTCCTATCGTGATTTTTATTTGAAAATCAGAAAAGCACGTGCACTGTGAACGGGATGGTTAGTGGATTTCATAAAAGTAAAACCAGCAACACTGATTTCTGACATTTTTATTCTCAAGTATAAACATATTTCTGATCCTTGTGAATACAAAAATACGTTTTAGCCTTAGGTCACATTTTGAACCCGAAATGATGTAAAAATGTATTTCTAAACATATTTTAAACGAGTTGTATTTTCTGTTCAGATTGCCAGAATTGGTAATGAGGCTATTCGGAACTTACTTTCTTAGAAATATGGTGGCCGTGTATAATAGGATTTGAAGCAATACTGTATAAGGACGTCAAAAGCAAGTTATAGATGATCAAATATTCCATCATATATTGTATCAAATATTTCATCAAAGTGAAATTTGAACGTGTACGATACCAAGTTGTATGCAACTTTTGGGTTGGGTTGCTATTGACCCAAAAGGTTACCCTTAACGAATTATCGTATCACATGCTCAAAATTGAATATTTTTAAATTTTGGTGGGAGTGATCAAAACATTTTGAAAGTTTCACAGAAAGTAGATGCTATTTAGATGTAAATGTGGATTGTTTCAAAATCATCGATGTGTATTTTCTTTATTTTTTTGCGTGTTGAAAATTTCAAAAAATTGTACGAAAAAATTTGGAAGGGACACGTCGCTGATTTTTTGGTTAAAAATTTGTTATACCCTTAGGTACAACATATATTTTTTAGGGGCCTGAAAGTGATGTAGTACGTCTGGTACGTAAAAATATACTGCACTTTTTGATTACAATATGCCACTTCCAGGGTTTCTAGATTATATTAAAAGCAAACTTTTCAGATAGGGAGCCACTTCAAAATCTGTGTAGAACACCAAAATGGCGCCTATTCAAGATGGCCGCCATCGACTTTTTAAAATTCACTGTATCTCAGGTTCTATACTTCCGATTTCAATTTTCTTTCTTTTATTTAAAAGCTTATAAAAAGTGGAAACTTTTTTGTCATTACACATTTTTTCCTAAACCTTAAGGTTTCCACACACTTTTAAAAAATACTTTAAAAAATCACTTTCTTCACAAAACATGTCTAATAACTTTTTATAACTCGGAATTTCACTTTTCGACTTCAGTAGACAAAGAATAACCACTGTATCAGGTTTCCATCGAAGGCATGCAAGTTCCACTTCGTTGCCAAACGTCCTGGATAATCGTAGTTTAATAGGCACGTATAAGCGATCGAGCTATTTTCTAGTGAAATTCGCGGAAGTCTTATTTTAAAGATTTTTGCGCTTATTTTTATTGAACCCTTTTAAGTTCAATTAATGTTATTATTATTATTATTTGACACTATTAATATAACACTGGTTAATTATACGTGAAAACTTTTGTTATTGAAGCTTAGGTTTTCCTTGTAGTCCCACACATCTTCATCTTGTGACTCACTGCTGTTCACAGCTATTACTCTTTGATAAACAATTAAATGCTTGTAATGAACGATCGTACGAATGTCAGTGAAATTCATAGCTCTTGTTGTAAGGGTTTCCACATTGTTGGCCCTCATTACAGTTTGCGCAAAGTAGTGTGCAAGGAACTTTGGCCTTTAAAGAAGAGCATCGAGCGCGATATGACACAGCACATCTGCACTTTACCAGTTCTGTACATGCTTCCCAAATAGAAGGCAGAGATGACCAAATTGGCGTCCATTCTCCATCAACCATAGTCCATCCCCATCCTTCCGGTCCTGGAATGTTGGCTCCGACTGAGCAGGCCCGACCCCAGACTTGTCCTGCCTGATATGCTGAACGGATACAATGTTGTCTTAGTGCCTCTTTAGTTGGTGGTAAGTTTTGAAGATTTCGACCTTTTGAAGTAAAGAGGATTTTTCTCAAACGGTTGACTGATAAGTCTTAGCCTTCTTTGTAGTGCAACGAAACAACGAAGTTTTCCAGAAGTGATAAAGTTTCTTCAGATATAGAATCTTCCAGAACAGAGATAGCATGAAAGGCTTCTTTAACCTCTGGGAATGATTTCCATACATTCCAGGAAGCCTGTTTCCCTTTCATAGCAAATGATGAAGTTATATCTGATCCGGTAAATGCATGGAATCCTCGCAAGGCAACAGCTTTATCTTCACCAATACTTTCAAAGGTGGCGTTAATACTGATGAATCTTTGAAACTTACCAACTCCAAAAAGAAGCCACAACTCCTCAAGACCAGCACTTTTCAGATTAATGAAAAATGAGATTACCAAAACAACTACATCGGTATCTACTTTGTAAATTAATATTTTCTTTGCACCATGCAGAACACTATCTTAAGCGTGCAGAAATATCCTTACATCTGCTTCTTCCTGTTGTCTGCATTCGACTCCATCGAGTGATATTTCTTCCAATCTAGATGAACGAATGATGCCATCAATCTCAGTGATTACGTGAGTCCAGCCAAACCACAAAAGTGCTTGTTCTCCAAGTAACTTAAATAATTCTGTCTTGTTCTGACTGTATGAGAGAACGTAATTCCATTTTTTGGGTAGAATGTTTCCTGGTGCTACTTGGCGACGAATTCCAGCACATCTCTTCTCTCTAACAAACTTCTTTAGGCAAACTGTTCAGTAAGAATCCCATGATATATGTACTCTTTTTGTTTGAAACTTTGCAACATCATTAAAAATTCTGCTTTTGAATTCCATACCACAGTATTCTCCGAAAGTGCGTGACACTTTGGGTGGAAGGGTATGTACTAGTGCTGAGCAATTGTAAATAATTGTGTCACAGAAATCTTCAAACTGTCGGGCCTCAGTACTTTCTCCAACATTTCTTTCGGCAGGGATTTGGAATATAGAAATTGTTGTTCCGTGGAATGACGATTCTGATGTGCTAATATAGTTGTGATCGATGTTATCATATGCACCAACCACAAAAAGGCCATGAAGCAAATTTGAGGGGCATACTATGCCTTCTTCTTCAGCTCTTTGAATCACCAAACTACCCAGACTTGCAGTTAACTCCGTAATTCTATTGGGTGATACAGAAAGACCTCGTTTGTGCATCATTTCGATTATTGCATTGTTTCGTGTTCTCCGAAATACTGATAGACCCTTCTACAACGGAAGTGGTGGCTCATGACGTTTCTTATGGCGAATAATGTTACCTTTAGGGATATTTTCACTGTGGTTGAAAACAATTAATTGGCTGATAGTCAATGCAGGCTGAGTTGCGTTTGTTTCTACTTCAGCATATCCATAAAGAATATAGTTCACTAGAGCCAGAAGAGATGGAGGAACACTTGCAGTCAGTTGATCCTCAGTCAAGTGGCTATTAAAAGTAACGTTTGTACGTGTTATATCCTTTCTAATATGTTTTATAAATCTTTCACATGCCATAGCATCATCATCGAGGTTTTCCCAATAAACATTCTGGAAAACATTAGCACCGTCACGATAAAGGGAATATTCTCTGCCTGAAAGTTGAGCTTTGAGCTCTGGAAAGTGGTCCATAATTCTTTCACGCAAACGAGTTGTATGTATATTTGGAATGTCTTTACTTTTCACATCCAGAAGATTTGCAATGTTGTTTGTATAAATTGCTGTTAATTGAGACATTTTGAATACGATTTCTGTATTATTGGATTCAGAGGCCTGCAATTTCTCTCTTATGAAGCGTGCAACAGAAGCAAATCCCATGCTTTCGCATGCAGAGCTGACCGCAATTTCTCTTATTGTATGTGGTCTTCGTAGACAGTTTGTCAGATTTGTATAGCACTTTTTGTGGTATTTCGCTTCTTTAGCAACTAAATCACCACCTTCAAGGAATGCTATTAGTTCTATGTTATTGGAGACTTCTGCACATCTCTTCAGTTTTTCGTCTTGAAGGGAAGCAATCTTAAAAAGAGGTCTACGAATTCCGCCCGTTTGCTTGTATATAAAACATATTTCATCTTTCATTTGAATAGAAACACCAGTGGAACGGCTAGACCGGGTTATATCTTCATCAGCCTCAGAAGGAGTACATGGACACTCTGATCATTTCCGTTTCTTAGCCCTATTAATTTTAGTTTTATTGAATTTAAGATCAAACTTTTTATGCCACTTCGCTTTGTTTTTCTTAATGTTTCCTCAATTCCATCCCCGTCATCTAACTTCTCTAAATCCAAATCAAGAGGCACCTCTCCTATCATCTGGAATTCGATTAAATTTGCTGCAAGTGTCTTGCAGCCAGCACCAATAAGTGGTTTTGCATTGTGCAACGCTGGACAAACCAAGTCTGCATCTGTAGCATTCTGACAAATGCAACATTTAGTCCAGTCTATGGCTCCATGAGTTTGGCGTTCTAAGCTAATATCTGCCAGCTGTAGTCGTCTTGAAGCCATCTCAAATTAATTTAACCTGTTAACAATCAGGAATAAAGGATGTAAATTGTATGAGTGGGTAAAGAAATAAAAAAGAGAAATAAAAATATGGGAATATATAGGAAGAAATATTCAATCATATTTCAAGAAATTATAAAATATAATCTACAAAAAATGACTTCATATTACTTTCATTACAGGGAACATTCAAAATTAACGAAACTATATAATAAAGAAAAGAATGTAGATTAACAGAGAATTTTCAAAGAATAACAAAATCTTCAAAATAAGACTTCCGAGAACTTCACTAAAAAATGGCTCGATCGCTTATACGCAAGTAAATGCCTATTTAACGACGATTATCCAGGAAGTTTGGCAACGAAGTGGAACTTGCATGCCTTCGATGGAAAGCTCATACAGTGGTTATTTTTTGTCTACTGAGGTCGAAAAGTGAAATTCCGAGTTATAAAAAAGTTATTAGACATGTTTTGTGAAGAAAGTGATTTTTTTGTGTTTTTTCAAAAGTGTGTGGAAATCTTAAGGTTTAGGAAAAAATGTGTAATGACAAAGAAGTTTCCACTTTTTATAAGCTTTTAAATAAAAAAAATTGAAATCGGAAGTATAGAACCTGAGATACAGTGAATTTTAAAAAGTCGATAGCGGCCATCTTGAATAGGTGCCATTTTGGTGTTCTACACAGATTTTGGAGTGGCTCCCTATCTGAAAAACTTTATTTTAATATAACCTAGTAACCCTAGAAGTAGCATATTGTAATCAAAAAATGCAGCTTTTAGGCTGTATTTGGCACGTACCAGACGTACTAATGGCAACATTGTCAAAAATAAATAAAACTGAAAACAAACGTGTTTTTTGCACAGTTTTTCTACCATTTTATTGCCCTGAAGGTTCCTCCTTCCTTCCGAGTGGCTCCTTCAAACAATCCTTTGCCAAAGTTGACAATTTTCCCTTCTTTTGCGTCCCTTTCGTTTCTATTCTTCGGATGCTTCAATTGGGTCCATTTCGGAATAGAAACACCAAATATATCTCCGTAACAGTGCTTCCACTTCAACGACTCTTGCACAACAAAGCTACACTCAGCTCAAGGTAGAGAGCGCTACCGGTAGAGAGCGCCACCGTGTGCGACCAGTGAAGCAAGCACTGATAGATACGTTCAGCCGACGCGAGGTTTTTTGAGCCCGAAAAAAACACGTTTGTGTTCAGTTTTATTTATTTTTGGCAATGTTGCCATCACTTTCAGGTCCCGAAAAAAATATATGTTGTACCTAAGGCTATAACAAATTTTTAACCAAGAAAGAATACGATTGTAATTTCTGCGGCTAATTTCATATCCAAGCTATTCGTTTAAGTTCTCTTATTTGCTAAGGTTAGGTTAGTTACAATATTAATTAATTTCAGATTAAAGCAAATGATGATTTTAATTTGTTAGGCTAAAGCTGCAGAACATACTTTTTTTTTTTTTTTTTTTTTTTTAGCAATAAACACATGTAGTAGAAATCTTTAGTCTTTTCTATAAGTATATGTAGAAATAAAATATTCTAGGCAATCTTCTTCAAAACTGTTTGAATTCCTATTGCATGTTTTGTATGTTCCTAATTCTTCGTGATTTTGTATCACCCTTTATAGAAAAGAGGATATATATATATATATATAATGCTTTAATGTTTGAAAGGAATTTTATACGCTTATTACATAGAAAAATTCTCATAAGAAGGAAAAAACCTGCAAATTGATAGTAGCTCTCCATGCAGGGTATTGATGAACTATACCGACAATCTATAAGAGATGATTCCTCATATCAAAATAAGAGGAAAAGTTCATATGAACCTGTGGGGAAAAGTGTAGACGTAAATCGTTTCAGAGGTAAGCCTATGTAAAATCATGAAAAAGCGATTTCAACACGTGCTATTTCAAATTCGAGAAACCGTGGAATGGCGGTCCAGGTAAAGAAAGCCATGCATACGCAAGGTGACCAGACGTCCCGTTTTAGCCAGGACAGTCCCTTTTTTCCAACCGTTGTCCTGTTCTTTTCTGATTCTCGAACGGGACGCCTAAATGTCCCGTTTTTAAGTAAAAATGACCTAGGTGTCCCGTAATTATTATTCAAAATATAAATCGTCAATGCAAATTCTACCAACACTCGTTGCCAAGGTTCAGGCATGTCTAGAACTTCTGAATTTTCAAATGGGAATTGAGTGTTCGTGGTTCAAGTGTGAATTGAGTGGGAATTCTGAGTGTTCAATTAGTTAAAAGAATTGTTGGGTAGAACTTGCAATCGGGAACCATTATTCGTTGTGTGGTACACGTAAAGTTAGAAACGGTGTGTTACCACTCTTACTTGTGTATTTTGTAAATTGAGAACACTGCTGAGTCCCAAAATGCAATCTGGAAGTCAGATACCCCCCCCCCCTTCGTAGCCGATTCGTATGCGTCCCGTTTTGGCAAGTGAAAGTTCTGGTCACCTTGTGCATACGCTAACCAAAAATTTATATTTTATCAATGTGCAATGGGTGTGTAAAGGATTCCCTGTAGGGTAAAATTCCAAGACATACTCTCAACAGAACTGCCAGGTATGCTCTTATTTCAAGGAAGTTTGAAAGTAAGCAAAAGGTAAGACTTTACAGAATTGAAAACGGAATGTTTCGGCAGGAAATCTGAAGTGTTAGGTATCGCAAGCTCCACGGCCTCTTGTGTTCGAAACTACCTCAAAACGGTATTATTTTGTCGTATATTTTAATCACAGCTTTTTTCTCTCATTCTTTCCACAGACTACAGAGTGACTCTTTTATGTCTCATAATGTGTCCAACCATTTTTTCTTTGGGACATATTCTTCAGTACGAGGAGACCCGAAAGAAACCGAAGATCTCTACCGGATCTTCCCAAATCAGTTGCCCAAATGGCGTCTGCGTTTGATCGTAGTATTGTTTTTCTCAACTGTTCTCATTTGCTGCCTGCAAAATCATTATGGCAGATTTAAAGGGACAAAGAGTGTGTTTTAAATTTTGCTTTCTGCTTGAAAAATTGGCAACGGAACCATATCAAATGCTTCAACATTTTTTCGAGAAGGATGTTATGAGCCACACACAAGTTTCCAGTTTTGGGTGTTTCAAATGTGGTGAAATGAGTGTTGAAAATCCTGCTCGTTCTGAGCGCCCTTCATCATCTCGGAACGACGAAAACACTGAAAAAAAAAATCCACCAAAAGATCAATGAGGATGGTCGTTTCACGATCGACGCAATTTCAGAACAGACAGGAGTGAGTTGGAGCTCATACAAGAGGATTTTGGCTGAGGATTTCCAAATGACAGGTGGTACCGCTAAGTTTGTTTCTCGCTTGCTCACACAGGATAAAAAAAAAAAAAAAACTTCGTTTGGATTTGAGCTAGAACTTGAAAAGTCAGATTGAAAGTGACCCAAACTTTCTGACCAAGGTCATTACAAGTGATGAGAGATAGTGTTACGGAAAAGACGTGTGAGGTGGAATGTTAAGACGTGCTCTTTTTTATTTTTTTTATGTTAGTGGAATTGTGCACCGGAAATTTGTCCCCCTTGGTTAGACTGTTAACCAGTACTTTTATTTGGAAGTCTTTTAAGACGCTTGCGGGAGGATGTGGGGAGGAAACGGCCGGAATTCTGAGGATCAGGTGACTGATCCTTTCATGAGAACGACCCACGCACTGTCGTCTTGTTTGTGAACCGCTATTTCGCTCTCATAGGGTGGGCTATATATACCTAGGCTATATATACCATGTTTGTCCGTGCGGAGGACAAAAAATCTCGAGAATTACTTGATCAGAATGTAGAGTTAAAAGTTAAGAACAGATTTCATGAACTCGATATTCAAACCGAAAGTGTGAGAAATTAACCGTTTCCGTTTTTAACGCTGATCGCTATGGAGCAAAAGAGGTTATAGATAGAGAGACGCGGTTTTCTGCAATCGACTAAGTGTTCCAAGAATACATTATGTTTGTAATCTTAACTCCCTACTAAAACCGGAAGTGATTGAAATTCACTATAACTTTCGGTTTAAATATAAATCTACATAGAGCAACAACGATAAGAGATGACGAGAAGCAATTTTTAAAAACCGATTTAGCGTTCTAAGAATAAGTGCCATTTTTCCAAACTCTCTATTCAAATTGGAAGTGGTAGAAATCAAGAACTTCCAGTCTTAACATTAATCGCCATAAAATGAAAACTGTGATAGATAGCGAGAGGTGGTTTTCTGTAATCAATTAAGCGTCCAAAAAATATGCCGTCTCCACTTTAATCTCTCTACTCAAAGCGGAAGTTGTGTGACTCTACTACTACTACTAGTTTTGCTTTCAATAATACGAGGGCGAGTCAAAAATTATCTACACTTTTGTCATTACTTTTCTTACATTGCGCACTTTGTCTTCTGTCCTCGCATATTTTATTGTTATACTGTTGTGGTAATGCTGTGAAAGTGTGATCTTAATCCCTCCATTTTTCTTCCTTGTGTTGCAGATATATCATGGCTGCTTCACTAGAAGTTTGCACCAAAGAGGAACAACTAGCAGTGATCCGTTTCCTCTGGTCGGAGGTGTCAAAGGGTCAGACATTCATCGCAGACTATCATCGCAATATAGGAGAAGTGCATTATCACGTAAAACTGTGTTTTTGTAGCTCGAGAAGTTTAAAAGTGGTCGAAAAAGTGTAACGCATGGAGGGAACAGGACGGCCATCAAGCTCCACTACAGATAACAACATTCAGCAACCTCGAGAGATGGTTCTGGCGAATAGGCGAATCACTATCGATGAGGTAGCAGCTGTTTTGAACATCAGTCATGGCGCTGACCATCAAATCATCCACGACGAACTCGGTTTTCATAAAGTCTGTGCACGGTGAGTAGCAAGAAAGCTTACCGCAGAACACAAGCTTACTCGTGTTCGGGTCTGTCAACGCTTACTCACTCGCTTCAACAATGAAGGTGATGCATTTTAAAGCAGAATAGTCACCGGCGATGAAACATGGGTTCATCACTATGAACCACAATCAAAGCGCTAGACTATGCAGTGGAAACACCCTGGATCTCCGACGAAAAAAAAATTCAAGACTGAGCCATCCGCAGGAAAGTTTAACTGTGTTTTGGGACTCACAGGGGCTCATGATGGCAGAGTTCATGGAAAAGACGATCAACAGTGCGAGTTATAGTGAAATGTTGGAAAAGAATCTGAAACCGGCAATTCGCAACAAACGCCGAGGTTTGTTGTCGAAGAAAGTTTTGTTGTTGCATGACAATGCACGGCCACACACGGCTCACCACACTATTGAAACCATCAACAAGCTGACATTTGAGTTATAGAAACACCCTCCTCCCTGCAGCCCAAACCTAGCTCCATCTGACTTTCACTTGTTTGGGCCACTCAAGGATTCTTTCCATGGTCGCCAAGTTGCCTCAGATTTAGACGTGCACAATGCGGTGCATAAGTTGCTTCACGACCAACCGAAAACCTTTTATTTGGAAGGAATACGTAAGCTCGTTGACCGTTGGGCCAAGTGCACTGATAAGGAGGCAGATTACGTAAAAAAAATTATGTGCATAGTATAACCCTAGCTTCATGTAAATACACTGTAGAATGAAAAGTGTAGATAATTTTTGACTTGTCCTCGTAATTGAGAAAATATTCATAAAAAAATAACTTTCTTCACGTGGTGTGCACCAGTAGACAGAAGCACACTGAAGATATGATTTTCGTGCCAGAGTTGCAGCTGATTTACACACACACACACACACACACACACACACATATATATATATATATATATATATATATATATATATATATATATATATATATATATATATATATATGACATCCATCAGGAGGGCAAGGTGGAGCGCTCGCCCCCTCCTAGAGGAAATTGTACTTGGGAATATCGAAAACCCAATAGAATTTTTACATTAGTTACAGCAAAATTTGAAACTATATTTGAAACGTCGTTTATACTTGTTCCCCCTTGGAAACCACATGGGCGCCCTTGTATCTATTCTATAATTGTTGATGCAGCCTCTGATTTCGTACATGTGAACAGACAGTTTTCATTTTACGATTTCTGAGTTTGGTGATTGATAAACAACAGAAACAGAAATACACAATCCAAGAACGTTTCCTAGCCTTCGTGGATTGTCGCCAGAAACGGAAGATGTAATAGGGCAGATCTTATTAGCATTACCCTAGAAAATAATAACATTCCGCTTAGAAACCGTGCAGAGGTCAAGGCTATGATAATAGAAGTAATATGAGAGGGCAGTATAAGTGTGCACAAAGTCGGATTCTTAAGAAAAATCCTCTTAGTCTTATTCTCACCTAATGGTGTCATACCTTAAATCTTTCTGTATTGAGGCAGCTAAATGTTGTCCTGAAGCTATTAAATTTTTTGGTATACTTCAAAAGTTGTATAATAAATTCAGTTATAGTCCTCAGAGATGGGATTTAATTAAGAAAGCTATTAGATGCTCTGCTCAAAGCATATCAGATACACGTTAGTCTGAAAGCGTGGCATGCGCCAAACCATTTGCGGCTTACAGTATCTTCCGGGGTAAAAGAATGTATCAGGGATCTCAGGGGGGAAAGAGTTCAAACTGAGAGTTGAAACTCTAACATAAACTGGATTGAAAGTTACCTAAACACGTTCGAATGTCATGAATGTCGAATGTCACACTTATGTCATCAACATGGTTTAAAATACTGAGAGCCATCAACTACAAGAACATTAATCTTGCAAGCAAGAGGATTTACTTTGGATATCGAAGTTGACAATGTCACAAGTTTGATAGAAAATCTAATACTACTACGTAATAAATGGGAAAACATTTTGCAAGATTGTAAACTTGTGAGCAGCTATCTAGGAACGACTTCAGATTTTCCAGAAAAGCGCATAATTGTAATCAAGAAACGTTCAGCAGATGGAACTGTTGAAGAAAAAGAAAGAAAGAACCCCGAAGAAATGTTCAAACAGTTAGGTTCATGTAGGCCTATATCTATTCTACATTGTGTTACAGTCAACCTTAAATGCCGCTACAAGGCAATACAGGATCTAAGCACGAAATTTGATTTTTTGTGGAAGTATCCAACGTTGAACAATGAACTTGAGGGAACAGTAAGAACGTGGTTAGAACTATACAGCGTTGATGTATCAGATATTATCATTAACCCTTTGGGGATCTTATGGTACATTTTGTACCATACGCGTTTTTCATGGTACATTGCGTTATTTCTCTTCTATTTGAGCTTTTTCGTCCGTTTTTTTGTTTTGTTTTTGTTTTTCAAGTCCAGAGACATTGTAGAAGATATTACGTATGGTTTCAGACCGTCCTGCGTCCAGACATGAGAGGTGATGACGTCATAATCTTAAAATGTATTTTTTCCCTTTTTAAGCCTATGTTCATTATTTTTTGGCGGGCCTATTTTTGAACGTAGAAGATTGTAATTTTGCACAAACATTCAGTCCACCGAATAGTATTTACCAGATTTTTTGTTCCGATGTCAGTGCTAAAACAGGGGGGGAACCAGAGGGGCAAAGGGGTAAAAAAGGGATATTTTTACCCCAAAAATCCCGTTTGTCGTCATTTTCCCGCCTCAGATATATGATAGGACCACGTGAGTCATACCGTCTGAAAGGCCGTTCCATTCTGAAGAGAATGACTGTCGAATTATTATTCTAGGGTAATTAGGGATGTCTCAGGAATTTTTTGAAAAATATACTTCTATATAGGGAAAAATGGGGCATTGTCGGTATATATATATTTTTTTGGCGGGCTTATTTTTGAACGTAGAAGATTGAAATTTTGCACAAACATTCAGTCCACTGAGTAGTATTTACCAGATCTTTTGTTCCGATGTCAGTGTTAAAACAGGGGGGAACCAGAGGGGCAAAGTGTTAAAAAAGGAATTTTTTAACCCCCAAAATCCCGTTTTTCGTCATTTTCCCGCCTCACATACACGATAGGACCACGTGAGTCATACCGTCTCAAAGGCCGTTCCATTCTGAAGAGAACGACGGTCGAATTATTATTCTAGGGTAATTAGGGCCGTCTCAGTGAATTTTTATCCAAATATACTTCTGTATAGGATAAAAATGGGGCATGGTAGGGAATTTTTTTCTGGCGGGCCTATTTTTTCACGTAGAAAATTGAAATTTTGCACAAACATTCAGTCCACCGAGTAGTATTTACCAGAAGTTTTTTCCGATTTCTGTGTAAAAACAGGGGGGTCCAGAGGGGCAAAAGTTGAAAAAAGGGAAATTTTGCCCAAAAAATCCCTTTTTTTAAAAAAATTCCCGCCTTAGATACATAATGGAGACATGTGAATGGTACCGCCTGAAAGACAGTTCTATTCTGAAGAGAATGATTGGCGGATTATAGTCCTAGGGTAATTAGGGATGTCTCAGGATTTTTTTCCCCTGAGATCATAGTGTTTTATGGTGATTTGGGGCATTGTGTGAATTTTTGATAAAAATTCTCCCGCCCTTACTATTCAAGATAGAAACTTGAAATTTGGCACACACATTCAGTATACCAAGTACTATTTATCAGATTTTTTTAGATGGCTACAATCATACAGGGGGGTCCAGGGGGGGCCAAAGTTCGAGAAAAAAATTTTCTCTCCGAAATTTTCACTTTGACAATTTTTTCCCGCTTCCGGTATATGGTATGAGCATGCAAGTGGTACCATTTGAAAGCCAGCTCTATTCTGAAGAGAATGAGGTATGAACCATGATCCTAGGATAAATAGTGACGATGCAGTAGCTGCTTGACTGAAAGTCTCAAAAATAGCCCAAAAAGCCAAGAGCTCCTAAGGGTTAATGAAATGGTTCATTTACAAGCGATTCAATCTGTCAGTTTCAGTGCTGCTCTGACGCCATTTGATTTGCTCAACACAATCTTTACCAAAACCTAGTCAACGTTTTTCCGAATGCTACTATTGCTCTTCGTATTTTTTGTACTCTATTAGTGTCTGTGACGGAGGCTAAAAGATCGTTTAGTGCACCTGCAAGATTAAAGAATGCCCTTCAGTTATCGATGACTCAACAAAGATCATCCGACTTGGGAACTCTTGTAATGAAGTCTACTTTAGCTCCTAAACTTCAATGATATAGATACATTTGCTAGCAGGAAAGCGAGAAAAGTTGTTTTGTGAATTACGAAGCGTAACTTTAGTAACGTAGCTAATTAGTATATCGTCGGCGGCAATTCAAAACCTGCTATGTGCATTTTGCAGGAGAAGCGAAAAACAGTATCCTGGTTAGCTTTTTGGCTTTATAAAAGTGATGTTATAAGTAATATTTGATGCTGCACGTAACTGGTACCTTCTCAAGTAACTTGAGAAGGTATCAGTTACGTGCAGCATCAAATATTACTTATAACATCACTTTTATAAAGCCAAAAAGCTAACCAGGATACTGTTTTTCGCTTCTCCTGCAAAATGCATATAGCAGGTTTTGAATTGCCGCCGACGATATGTACGTAGGCGTACCCATAAATTCCAGGACAGTGTTTATAACATGCAAACCGCTCCCAGTTCACGAGTTTCCCGCTAGGATGTGTTGCGGTGGTGTCTTGTGAGCCAGTGTGCCGAGTAGCGTGGTTTGAAGTGGGAGCGTTTGAATGTTGCACGTGTTTTCGTGTGTGTGTTGCATTAGTCGTCTGCGATTTTTCTTATCTAGGCGGTATGGTGGAAGTTGAAGAACAAAGGGTGTGCATCAAATTCTGTGTCAAATCCTTGTCAACGTCATTACGGGCGATAAGAGCATCGTCTATGCTTATGTCCCAGAAACTAAACTAGTCTTCTCAATGGAAGAGTCCTGGGTCTCTAAGACGTAATAAAGCACGCATGGAAAGAAGTAAATTGAATACCATGCTCATTTGTTTCTTTGACCAAGAGAAGATCGTACGCCAGGAGTTTGTCCCACATGGAAGCACGGTCAATGCAGACTTCTACTGTGATGTCCTAAGAAGGTTGCGTGAAAATGTGCGTCGCAAAAGGCCACATAAATGGGATAACGGTAACCCCATTCTCCATCACGACAATGTACCTGCACACCGGGCCTTTAAAGTGGCGCAGTTTCAGGTTACGAACAATATGACAGTGGTTCCCCATCCCCATACTCACCTGACCTGGCCCCCTGTGTTTTCTTTTTCCCCAAGCTAAAGCTTCGGATGAAGGGCGAAGATTCGACACCATTCCAGAAAATCAAGAAGAATCGCAGCGGGTACTTGACACTATTCCAAAAAAAAAAAAAAAAAAAAAAAAAAAAAGGACTTCCAGAAATGCTTCTAAGCATGGCAGAAACGCTGGGATCGCTGTATTAATGCAAAATGGGAGTACTTTGAAGGTAATGGAGGATTTTAACTTCAAAGGTAAGAAACTTTCATTTTACAGATTCAGTCCTGGAACTTTTGGATACATGCATTTAATGTAATTAGTATAATGCAACTAGTAAATATATGAGATATAGTTTGGCAGTTTTTATACCGGGCCCGATGATTAACTCAACCCCGGGGTCCGAGTTGGCTCTCGACGGGCCTGAGCTCGAGTATCGTCTGGACGTGTGTCGCGTCACAAAAGGGACACATATTGAACATTAGTAGAGGGTGTATAAACTTAGTGAATGTGTGGTTCTTTACATATATCTTTCATGTGTGTAATTTAATCTTTTCAAAATGAATGAATTATTTATGCTAGCCCGGTATTTTAAAATGAATCAAACGATATATTTAAATAATATTTATTAGACATAAGTCTATAAATAACGCACATTATTAACTGTTTTTCCTCATCAGAAGATCGTCATACAATTTTTTAATAAACACAGAAATACTAGCAGGTGAAATGGAAGAATCGAGACAAGATATACAATTTATTGTAGATTTCCTTGATAAGTTATTGATGTCCATAACTACAATGTACACATAAGCAATCTTGGTGACTGAAAGGATTATTATTTTGATCTCGCCTTTCCCGCCCATCGTACGTGGAACGCGATCCAGTATCGTACTCATTGACGACGTAGTTGCGGGATCGTGTTCGGTCACTATACACGCTTTCTGCTTGAGCGTGAGTTTCCTGGGAGCAACATTTTTCCCCATACTCCAAGGCATACGAAGTCATATTACGTAAGTTCTTTATAGCCGTTGCAGGATAGGGTTCAATAGATATTTTGTGTTGAGGGCATTGAGCATCTGAACTATATGATTGTTTCGAAACCTGTTCACTTTTTGATATACTTCTTCCATCCTTGCTGTCGTCCCAGACATCGAGATGTGTTGCGAGATCTTGAATTTCTAAAACTTTCTTATCAAGTAGATCATTTGTTCGACAGGCAATATTTTCCCAACATGCTACATCCGACTTTAACTTGTGATTCTCTTCTCTGACTTCGCTGTTAAGTCTTTCGAGTTCACGTATACGCTTCATAAGAACTGTCCGTGGAATATAATGAACACCATGAGTGCGTCTATTTTTTGATGCTGAAAACCATTTTCTTCGTCGCTCAGCATTGGGGATTGATTGTTCAGTTGAATCTGGTAGTTCAAATTTCTGTTTATTTTTGTTCTTTCTTCTGTGATTCTTTTTATTAATTTCCTCCTGACACTCATCTTGTACAATATATTCCTCCTCGTATTGTTCAGCAACGTCATTTATGATCTCATCTCCTGCTTGCTCTGACCTGTGAATAATCTGTTCATCGTCAGCTTCTGATCCTTTCAGCATCTCTTGTAACATTTTTGCCTTTTCACTCGCCTTGTCGACTTTTAATTCTACATTCTCAAGCGTTTTCTTTAGGCTGTTATGTTCTGATTTAAATTCTCTTAAATTCTGTATCTTTGTCATTATTTCTGTGCAAATCGTTTTCGTCCTTTCTCTAAATTTATCTATTTCTGGACTTATATCACGCTTTTCTTTTGGGATTTGAGAGATTATAGCAGCTAAATCTTGCTGAACTTTTGTTGTACTTTCTTGTTCGTTTGTCCCTTCTTGCTCGGAAACCGTTTTCTCCATCGCACATACAGGCTCTACTTCTTGAATATTTAGGCAACTGCCGAAAACTTCTTCAGAATTTTCATTAGTTGGCAATATAAATTTTTGTTTCGTTTCCAAAGGAAAGCCGGATTCTGTGTTCTCCACGTTACATGGGGAAATATCCTTATTCCCTTTCTTCTGCATATCAGATTTTATGTTATTAAGACTTGCGTTTTCTTTACCTTTGTTTGTTAAGTTTTTGTCCGCTGCAGGAATCTCCTTCGATTCATTTTCTTCAGGAATTATATCATATTTCCCATGGGACTCTTTGTCCTCATCGACTAACTCACATTTTGTTTCCAACTTTTGAGATTTGTTAATGTCTTGTGTTGATTTTCGTGCTTCAGCTATTTGTTTCTTCGTTTCACACATAAGTTTCTGTGCAGCATGTTGAGTTGCTTTAGCTCGTAAGTATGCAGATCGTAGTATGTCCTTATCTATGGAGAATTTGGATCTCAAAGGTATTGCTTCTACTAGCCTCATCGGTTCCCTCACACTGTTGTAAGCACTTGTAAAAGCTACGCCTGGGTATTGGTAAAGAGAAATAATTGGAGGCCTATAGCGTAATGATTGAAAAATTAACATTTGCCTTGGCATAGGTCCTTTACTTTTCCAAGCATCGCCAGAGAAGGTTACTTTTCGACGAGAACGAAATGATGTAATATTACTAGAGTTGTTATGCTGTGACAGAAGGTGACTTAGTTGTTCTTTCATGGCTGGAATAATCCTCCATTCTTTCAAATTAATATTTCCAGACAAAGATTTAATTTCACGAACATGCGAGTCTAAGTCTTCAATGCTTTTAATAAGGGCTTTGTATATGTCCTGCAACAAATCTTTGCTTTCATCTCCGCCGCGATCGTCTGCATATGTGTCAGCCATAGACAGGCTAAGGACATTTATTGTTTGTACAATCTGATTTATTTCCTCCTTAACGTACAAAAAATGACGAAGTGTGGACACAGGGTCGAAGTTAACTTCTGGCAGATTCCCTAAAGAATTGGAATGCTGAAATTTTTTTGTCTCTTGCATCTTGTTAAGTTTTCTCCTATTCGTAATTTGTGTTGAAATGAGAGTTCACATTACGTATGTGTTGCTACACAGATGACACTTATTTTTTTTTACACACCAAACATATTCCAGTAACAAGAAATTCGCAATGAGCTATTTCTTTTTCTACTAACCTTGCCAAATTTCTTCAGTGAGACAAAAAGTGTCCTCACAGAAACACTTTATTTCCACTTACGTAAAGTACGAATTTTCCAATTTTAATCGATGCCGTGCCCACAGATGAGAATATGGATAAACTAGCCCGGAATTTCGGGTACACAAGAATAATTTAAGCCATAAAATTCTTGTAATTTGCGAAAACATGGTAAACCACAAACAAAGCCGCAACCATGGTGCAGCGTCTTCTCGTGATATCATTGTCACTGCAGATACCTTGTGCCTTTCAACAATGTATGTATATATATATTATTCAAATATATTTATGTTGCTATAATTACTGCATTGTATTGAAGATGCATGCTAACTCAACTGCTGGAGTTAAGATGGACACCATACTACAAAGTTGCTGAGAGCTTTGCTTTCCTTTTTTTATTAATTTTTTTATCTTTAAACAATTTTTAATTAAGTTCATTTTCCATTTAATTACAATCTTTAATGTGTTACAAATATTTTTACTATGTTTGGCGCCACTTTTCTTCCTTCTACACATTATATAAATTGAAAAACAAGTTAATTGTTGACCGGCTAATCGTCCATATTGGACGGGCCATTTTGTGATACACTTTTGTGATACATTTTTATTTTAAAGCAATAATCAGTGATATAGTCGACCTTGGCTTGATTAAGCTGCGACTCTAAAACTTTATTCCTCGAAGGAGGATCAAGACAAGACAAGACAACTCAACTGCTAAATGAAATAATTCAAGTCATTATTCAAGTAAAACTTCAGAGAATCCAAAACAGGGTTACCAGATATTTTCTTTCAGCTGACCATGTCGTCTTTTTCGGGTTCCCCAACAAATTGTTCGGGCGAAGTTTTAGAAAAATGAAATGTTTACATATAAAAACAACTGCTTCAATTTCAAGATTCATAATGCACAAAGAGATGAAATGTTTTCAAATGATATCTAGTGGAAGTGTTTGAATCATGTTAAGTTTCTTTTTCTCTATTCATATAGTTACAATCCTAGGATAGAAAGCTGTACAATACTAAAGTACCTTTTGTCTAGCATACAGTCAGTGGATAAAAGATAGAAATAGATTCAGTGTAGAGTCTCTTAAGGGAATTGAAAAAAAAAAAAACCTCGATAGTCACGTTTTCGAGAAACAATAGTTTCCAGCTTTTATCAAAGTTGAAATTTAAATATTGAAACTTCAACCACATTATCAAATTAGTGCTCACAAGAGCACAAATTTCACACTTATATAGCTCTAATGTTTTAATACGATAGTTTAAGAACTAATTTTCTGAGACGAGTTACGTATATGCGTATATCGATTAAAAAAAAAACTTCCAAATTATTAGTGTATTACTCGCAATGTTGCCAATTTAACCTATTTTTGGCTAAATCTAGCATATTTGGAGAGGTATTTAGCCATACAAATGTACGAAATGCTTATAGCCTTAAATATAGCTTATTTTATGAGACTCTTTTGCCATTTTGGCATTTTTATTGGCCATTAAATTAATTCTAAAAATATTTTTTTCTTTGAAAATAAAGTGTATTTTTTTAAATGGCATATTTGTCATTATGTATTATTATATTAAATGATTTCTTTAGACAGGGTATTTTACTATGTAACAAACACTTGTTTTTCATTCTTCTTCTCTCTGCAAACCCACAGATTTACAACTAGTTACAGGCCCGAAACCAGCCACAGAGGTTTGGGGGGGCCATGGGTATGTTAGGAGGGCCAAGTCATTAAAAATTCTCTTAAAAATATCTAAATTGTGCATTTTGTATTA
Organism: Thermobia domestica; assembly: GCF_964235325.1. Taxonomy (NCBI): domain Eukaryota; kingdom Metazoa; phylum Arthropoda; class Insecta; order Zygentoma; family Lepismatidae; genus Thermobia; species Thermobia domestica. The sequence goes on along the minus strand of NC_137454.1, from coordinate 44,990,398 downwards.
AGGTCTAGATGGGTCACGAAAATTTTAGGGGGCCAGGCCCCCTAGCCTCCCCTCTGGTTGCGGGCCTGACTAGTTAACAATACTTATCGACTCAGAAAGAATTATAATATCGCTCCCGTAACGACGCCATTTGGTACTTTTTAATTAATTTAATTTTCACGTTTTGTTGGAAGAATGGAAGTTTTCTAATATAAATTTAGTTAACTGTTCGGTTCTTCAAGCCACAGAGATGATGATGATGATGATTATTATTATTATTATTATTATTATTATTATTATTATTATTATTATTATTATTATTATTATTATTATTATTATTATTATTATTATTATTATTATTAAATGAAAGAAATAGGTTATCAAATTAGCTCGAAAACTCTCAATACAATCACGATTATTGATGTGGGTCTTCGGAGAAGAATTGTTTGTGAGGACTATGACTTACCAAAAGAAGTACTACTGAAAATTGGTACAATGTCAGTCTACACAAACAAAATCAATCCACAATCCAACTCTGGTGCATCTAGTTCCAGGGCCTCGGCTAGCTGCGACGTCATCGATGATGACTTATTTCAATACAACTGATGATATGGCTGTTAATTATCACAGATCTGTGTTATTGATGGATTTTTTTGTAATTTAAAGTCATGTATGTTGCTTGTTATAGTTTCAGCGAATAAAATTCAACATTTCAATTTTTACTATAATTCACTTATAATCCTACATAGGGATGCACGCGAGACGAGACGAGACGAGAAATGGAAAAGTCTCGTCTCGTCTCGCAGCCTCAAATGTTGGTCTCGTCTCGCGTCTCGTCTCGTCTCGCAAATGTGAAGTCTCGTCTCGCGTCTCGCATAAAATTTTGAGTCTCGTCTCGCGTCTCGCGCGAGACTTTCTCGCATGGTCTCGCAATCTCGCATATATTCTGGTCAAAATTTTGCAATGTGTTATTCTATGGCTGTTAATGAATGATGATGTGATATTCTGTCCGAAGGCAGGTATTTGACCTAAAAGTCCCTTGGCAAGCTGAATCCTTGGTGGTTTGCCATTGCTTTCCATGGGAGGAATGTTCATAACATTCTAAGGAGACGGAACCTAAAGTTCAACATGGTATCCGAACTTGTGTCCCCTCCGCTCCAAATTAAAAGAAAAGTTGTGCTGGAATTTGATTCCTGGACCATTAATTTACGTCAAATTAACCCTTTCCGGTACCCGGCTTTTTGGGCTATTTTTTTAGACTTTCAGTCAAGCAGCTACTGCATCGTCACTATTTATCCTAGGATCATGGTTCATACCTCTTTCTCTTCAGAATCAAGCTGGCTTTCAAATGGTACCACTTGCATGATCATACCATATACCAGAAGCGGGAAAAATAATGTCAAAGGAACAATTACGAAGGGAATTTTTTTCTCGCACTTTGGGCCCCTCTGGAGCGGCCCTGTGTGAACGTACTCATCTAAAAAATCTGATAAATAGTACTTGGTATACTAAATGTGTGTGCCAAATTTCAAGTTTCTATCTTGAATAGTAAGGGCGGAAGAAATTTTATCAGGAATTCCCACCATGCCCCAAATTACAGTAACACACCATGATCTCAGGTAAAAAATTTCCTGAGACATCCCTAATTACCCTTGGGTCATGTTTCGCCCATCATTCTCTTCAGCTTAGAACTGCCTTTCAGGCGGTATGACTCACATGTCTCCATCATGTATCTAAGGCGGAAAAATCCCAAAAAAAGGGATTTTTGGGTCTAAATATCCTTTTTTTCAACTTTTAGCACCTCTGGACCCCCCTGTTTTAACGCAGAGATATGCACAATTCCAATTTTCCAGGTGCAAAAGTAAGCCCGCCAATATATATATATATATATATACCGACAATGTCCCATATTCCCGTATACAGAGGGAAATTTTTAAACATTCCCTGAGACATCCCTACTTACCCTAGGATCATTGTTTGCACATCATTCTCTTCAGAATAGAACTGCCTTTCAGGCGGTACCATTCACTTGTCTCCATCATGTATCTAAGGCGAGAAAATCCTGTGAAAGGGATTTTTTGGTAAAAATTTCCCTTTTTAACGTTTAGCTCCTTTGTACCCCCATGTTTTAACACAGAAATACGAAAAGAAATCTCGTAAATACTCCTCGGTGGACTGAATGTTTGTGCACAATTTCAATCTTCTAGGTGCAAAAATAAGCCCGCAAAAAATAATACCGAAAATGTCCTAAATTCCCTTATACAGAAGTATATTTTCATAAAAATTCCCTGACACTTCCCTAATTACCCTAGGGTCATGTGTCGCACATCATTCTCTTCAGAATAGAACTGCCTTTCAGGCGGTACCATTCACTTGTCTCCATCATGTCTCTAAGGTGGGAAAATCGCGAAGAAATTGATTTTTTGGTAAAATATCCCTTTTTTCAACTTTTCGCCCCTTTGGATCCCCCCTGTTTTAACACAGAAATCTGAAAAAATAATCTGGTAAATACTACTCGGTGGACTGAATGTTTGTGCAAAATTTCAATCTTGTAAAAATAAGCCCGCCAAAAAATAATGAACATAGACCGGCCCCGCAATATTAAAAGAAAATATATATTTTAGAATTATGACGTCAACACCTCCTATATCTCGACGCAGGAAGGTGTGAAACCATACGTAAGGTCTTCTAGAATGCCTCTGGACATGAAAAAAAAAAAAAAAAAAAAAAAACGGACTTAAAAGCTCAAATAGGAGAGTTATAACGCAATGTACCATGAAACATCCCGTATGGTACAGATTGTACCATGGGAACCCCAAAGGGTTAATAGCATAATTTACAGCAAAACCAGCATAAATTGTTGCTGGATCCAACATTGTTTTCCAGCTTAGTGGTCTCCAGCAATATTTGGCTCTTCTAAAATATCGTCGCCACTATCAACATTTACACGTTTTGGTCATTTCCTTGAAAGGTGATTTTCCATTATAAAGATGTTTTTATACCGCCAAAAGCGCTTGTAGACAACAAAAGAACTCCTCACAACACAATACGACCCAATTCTTTTGGTTCGTTCGCGCTTGTAGCAATGTTGCATTATCGCATTTTATCAACTTTCGCTTTCAACTTATATAGTGTTGCCAGATCTAGAAAATAAAATTACTGACAGATATAGGGCCATTCCTACCATCTCGCATCAAACCTATAGGGCCATCCTACCAAACCAGTGTTTGAATTAAACTTCCAAACTAGAGGGGGATGTTGTGAGGTGCAGGTAGCCAGAGCCGAAACTAAGGTTACCAAGTTACACCACCACAAATGAAATTAAATAATAAGGTGGCGTGGCTGGAAATATTCAAAACTAACAGAGAAAATTTACATAAAATGCAAATCGCCAACATCTGCATAAGTACTTCCCTTCTTGGAGATGAGGGTACTCTCCTGTGATGGCCACCACTGCCACAAGTAAATCGGTAGAGCATAAAATTTCATTTAACGGGATGATCTACCTTTTCTCGGCACAAAAATTTTTATATTGGACCTTATGGGGAGAACATGGCTACCGAATTTCCTCAGTTTCTAAGGAACTAGGTATCTCTAATGGGAAAGAAAAATTTTGCAGCATTCTACAGAAGTTTATTAACGGGTTGAAATACTTAAATTGTATATTTGTTTGCTAGTTTAGCAGAAATAAATTATTAAAAAATAAATAAATTAGTTTCTTTTTATACAAATTATAATATGTCTAACTTTGGAACCAATTATGGTAGACAGATCAACTTTTTTTTGTTTTATTCCTTGAGAAGAAACGACTCTAATAGTTTTAATCACAACCATATCTGATACGCCAATTAAAAAATAGTATTTTAATATAAGTATTAAAGTTCACCTGTCAAAGTTTGACGAGGGTAAGTCACGCCCCATTCTAAGCTTGGCCGCGGAAAGGGCGGGGGTTGGTGAAATGGAGGGAGAAGGGGGTGGATGTCTGAATGAAACAGGTTCTCGACCAGTTTCTGAGATTACCTGTCAGCTGCCAAATACTGTTAGCTTTATAGAGTTTGTCTCCCTCAATGGTTCCATACTAAGAGACTGGACGATGTGGTGTGAAGTATCCTCTTTTCCCCATTACCTCTGGAAGTTTATCAAGATGCATTCTAGAGTGCGCGGGAAGAACAGTACATATCAGAAAACGCTGTTATTTTGGGAATTTTTTTCCCCTTCCGGACAAATATTATAGCATACAGTAGTGGCGAAGGGAAGGGGGGCAGACGGGTGCCCCCACAGGATTCCGACAATGTAAAGTCCTGGCCCCCATATATAGGTCTCCGTAGAAAAATGTCCCCTAAGTTTTTTTTTTTAAAGTAATGTCTTGGGAATATACAGGTATTTCAAATTTGAGGTGTTTTCCTGGTAGCCGTCATTTTCCAATATGGCCGCCACCCTACGTAAATCTCTCTCTCTCTCTCTCTCTCTCTCTCTCTCTCTATATATATATATATATATATATATATATATATATATATATATATATATATATATATATATAAAGAGAGAGATCGTGAACCAAGGCACTTAGGAAGATAATTTTGGTGTCAAACTATAGGTTTCTGAGGCCGATGAATTTAAATATGGCATTGTTTATTGCCACTTAGAAACCTTACAACCTGGCAACACTGTTGTCTAACGATTAACTGTACAAAGTTACAAATGCGTATATGCACGCATTACTCTAGGATGTAGCGTACTTCCTCAGGACTAAACGAAACCTACTTTTTCTGGTAGCTTTCATCACGACAAGATATATTTTACATGGTAACATGAGAGAACATTTGTCTAAATCCAATATGGCAGCCAATATGATGGCTAATTACTAGGCAACCAAGTAATGGACTTAATCAAATGCCTGTCAGTCCTAATTGGCCTAGAGCCTAGAGAATGGGAGAAAGAGGCAGGATACGGTCTCATTGAAGAAGCGTCTCCTGAGAGGGCGAGGGAAATTTAAAATACTCCATTTTTTAATGAAAAACACGATTTTGCCTTCTTGTCCGCAGACAACACTGCACACCAAATGCTCTATAAGACGTTCTCTAAATAGCCCTGTTAGATCTAACCTGTATTGTGTGTAAACCGTGCATTTTCACGGGGGAACAGCGGAGCAAAACCCCTGTTTTTTGTGATATTTCTGGTTTCTCGTGCTTACTTCGCTAAGACTAGGCACTGTAAGCCAATCTCCAATTATCCTATAGCAGTGTTAATTTCAGATCATTTCCTCCGGGGGCACCATTCACAGGGGGGAAAGCGATTAAAAATTGCGTGCTCCACAGAAATTTCTGCGAAGATCTCAAGCACCCGAGGGTGAATTTCGTAGCTCTTGGGAGAATTCCCCCCAGAATCACCCCTGAAATCATCACTGTCCTAGGGAGTTGAAACAAGAAGCAGGATACGCAAAAAAGAACAAACTTTCAAAGCATTTAAAGTTTAGGCTCGTTGCGCTAAGCGACTTCTTAGGACGAGGATATGGGAATTGAAAAATTCACGTTTTCTTTTATTTATTTATTTATTTATTTATTTATTGAAAAACATGTTTGCCCTTTTTTGTCCCCAGACAACCATGCAGACGACACACACCAATTGTCTTATACAAAAATGTTGCCATGATAGCTCCTATAAGACCCATTTGGAACGGTGTCCGTACTGTGCGTTGTTATATGGGGACAAGGGAGCAAAGCCCTGTTTTCTTTGACTTTTTCGTTTTCCGCGCTTACCCCGCTAAGACTACACACTGTCAGTTAGTCTCGATTTATCCTAAAGAGTTGAAACAAGAAGCAGGATACGCAGAAAAGAACATACTTTCAGAATGATGATGTCCTATGGGTGGGACCTATAGCTTAACGTAGGATCCGAACAACTTGTGTCTTCATCGGGAATCAAACAAGGGACTCCTTGATTATAAGGGATGAGCGTAACTATTCATCCACGACACACACATACATACATACAAACATATATATGTATGCAGATATAGATGTATATATGCAGAAAACACTGGATAGATTTCCACGTTACCCGAGGGGTACTATCCATGATGCCTTACCTTTTTATTTTTACAATGTAAGGTTCCCCTGTAGGCATATGAAACCATTGATTTGCAGTTTCTGTATGCAGATTAAGCTACTGAGACTATTCACTAATGACATCCATGCACTTATTTACAATATTTACATTAGAATACGAATAATATTTTGTAAACAGTAGGTTATTGCAAATGTTTACTGTGATGAATTACATATGAGTAGTACAGGGGAAGAATGATGAATATCACATTTTTAGTAAGATTTGGTTAGGTCAGGGGCGGATCCAGGGGGGCGATCGGGGCGATCTCCCCCCCAGAAGAGGAAGTTTTCTTATTTTTTATATATAAATAAAACCCATCCCAAAGTTTGGAGCCCTTAAAAGTAGCAGTATGACAACCCACCGCCCCCCCAGAAGTCGGTCCTGGATCCGCCCCTGGGTTAGGTTTAGAATTTTTTTTTCCTGCACCAAAATATATAACATGGGTGGTAACAATAAGTTGTAATCCACTCCTGGATGTACCCATGAGTGAACTACAACCTGCGTTCACCATCCATTTTATATATTTTGGTGCAGGAAAAACATTTTCTGAACATAACCAAACCTGACTGAAAATGTGGCTTTCATCATTCTTCCCATGTACTACTCATATTTGAGTGATATATGAATTTGTATATTTACACAAAGTGACAGTTTCTCACAAATAAACTTGTGCTTAAGAATGCGTTACACTGCCCAGTACATACTTACAATATGCTTTATATTTGTGGCCACTAAATAGTTTTATTGTTACTGACACCGAGGTTCACATCGCTACTTCCTTTGTACCTTTTTTGTGGATTGTCATCCGCCTTCGTGAATGGCCTCTTTGGTTCCCTGATTGGGAGCCCACGAAACACACGAGAATCAGCGAGCTCTGCTAGTATACATTTCATATAAAACCATCGCAGTATTGGCAAGGTCATTGAGGAAGTCTTCATTACGTTCTATTGTTATAATGGCATAATTTTCATTCTGATTACTAGGTATCTCACTTGCTACAGGGATGAACACGAAAAGATCACACATCTTCATTTCAGCACAAAACATTTGCTGTTGAATTTAGTAGTAGTACGTGTGGTTTTTTGGGAGAAAAAAATTTTCATTCTTTCTTGTGAAAATGTCATATATTACCTTTTACAGCCCGTGACGACAGTAAGATTTCTGTGATTCGGCCAATCCCTGTTCCTACTTGCAAATGCCTGATTTATAGCATTTACGCTATTAGTAAGCGCTACTGAGGTCAATAAGAGTTGAATTAGATTTTTGCGAGGGGCACATTGTTATAGCATGTTTTCTAAGGCACAAAGGGATGTTCTGAATGGGAGCAGCTATGTGTATGTTTAGCCAATGGAGCCATTTGTATCTTCGTGGCTTTGCACTCTAACTCCAAATAATAATAATAATAATAATAATAATAATAATAATAATAATAATAATAATAATAATAATAATAATAATAAAACTTTTGCCTCCTGAAAATAACCAGATGGTAAAGTTATGGTCGATACATTTTTGGAATTCGAAGGCATTTTAGAATGCTTGTCTATCATCTGGCTATCAGAAATACTCGTAATTGATCACCATTTTCTCTACATATCTATAATTTTCTTACAGGTTAGAAACACCTCCTCGAAAGAGAGAGAGAGAGAGAAAAAAAAAGAGAGAAAGTGGCCGAACTTGGGCTATTGAACGTGAGGACAGGATGTTTACATTCGCATTGACACCTGCTGTGAAAACGGTCCCTTCATATCTCTCGGGACGAAAACAGAAGAAAAGGGTGGGCGCGGATGCCTTACCCTCGTCAAACTTCTTGACAGGTGGACTTTAATACTTATATTAAAAAACTATTTTTTAATTGGCGTATCAGATATGGTTGTGATTAAAACTATTAGAGTCGTTTCTTCTCAAGGAATAAAACAAAAAAAAGTTGATCTTTCTACCATAATTGGTTCCAAAGTTAGACATATTATAATTTTATAAAAAGAAACTAATTTATTTATTTTTTAATAATTTATTACTGCTAAACTAGCAAACAAATATACAATTTAAGTATTTCAACCCGTTAATAAACTTCCGTAGAATGCTGCAAAATTTTTCTTTCCCATTAGAGATACCTAGTTCCTTAGAAACTGAGGAAATTCGGTAGCCATGTTCTCCTCATAAGGTCCAATATAAAAATTTTTGTGCCGAGAAAAGGTAGATCATCCCGTTAATGAGAGCAACAGATCTCAGGGTTATCTGCGCAACAGTCATGGCCAAGATGCTACTATAGTGAGTTGTTTAAAATTACCAAAAGGGTTAAAAAAAACTACTTTAAAATAACAGGTAGCAGCCTGTTACTAAAAACTCACTATACTCATGACTGATAGTTTGGTTCTCTTGGCATAATATTCTCTCTGGGCCTCATTCAGAGAGCTGGTCAGACATACACATAACAAGGGAAAATGCTTCCTTGTCTCACACTCCTGAAACAGAACATTTTCATTAGCAGTAGGTACTCACCCTGCAGCAAATTGACTTCAACACAAATTCTGATTAGAGATGACGGTTTATTTCCAAGAGAATGAAACATCAAGATGAGTATGGATGTTGATGATAACATTCCAATACACTGATACTTAAACTTCTTATGTAGTGCACTACTAAAACACTGACACTATGATATATATTGATATATATATACACAACACTTGTTTCACTATATTAGAAAATTAAAGAGGGGAGGACGAAAACTTGTTAATTAAGGTCTGGTTGACCTTAGAAAAATTAAAAGAACATTTAATACAAATTTCTTTACTCCTCAGATGATGAGTTTATAGTCTCTGTCAGTCTCAGAGAGGAGAAAAATATATCACACAAAAATTTTATTGTTAGGCAACACGTTAAATGAAGATAAAAAAAAACAAAAACAAAAATTAAATTTATCATATATCTTGTATGTTCGCTGCACTGTTCCTGTAGCTGACTAATATGTTCATGTACACTGTTCTAGCACAAAGTCACCATGTCCTTCCACATTCCCATTTCACTGTAGAGGGTGAATGTTCCTGTTAAATGTTTAATATGCTGGACGATGAATTCTCTGGGCGTGGACATGTGGTATGTCCATGAAAGCAAGCATTACAAATGCTTGGAACCTTGTTCAGAAAGTCCAAGGAAGGCACTGCGTTTGTGACGTTACAGGCCTTAAAATATCTCAACTTTTACGTATTCACTGCCATACTGGACGTGTAAACGTTTCCCCATACTATAGGTGGGGTATTAGGCAAGATGTCTACTTTAGTTCTTCTCCTACAAAGTTTCGGTTAGCATGATAAAGCAAAAAAATAATAATGGTTATTAAACGTAACTCTCCATTATAAATTGTAGTTAACTTGTATGACTAAGCTTCCACTGCTTAGATAAACGCACTGTTCAACACGTTCTTTAACTCACACTCAATAGTGATTAGTATAGACAAAGTTTATCACTACACACGAGTCCGAATACATTAAATCATGTATTTCAACAGGAATCTCCACGGGGACCGAAGGTGTCCTCACGTTCCTGGGATATCACTAACCGTTAAGCAAAGAAGTAGAGAGGACTTCCTTACTATGATTGTACGTGTTTCCACTTCCAGATCAGAGAACGAACTTCCCTTGTTCACCACCAAAACAAGTATATCTACCGCACAAAAACCAAGAAAGGAAGAAACTCGCTTCCTTTCGAGTCTTTAACAAAAGGTTTTTGTGCCTGAGGCGAGCTTCCGGGTGGCCCTTTCTGCAAATACCACCAGTTCAGCCGCTTCTCGTTGCAAATTGTTCCTGCACCCTTTGACAGGTGCTGCTGTATTTACAATGACGGTGAACTTGGAACCTTCTGCTCCCAGCAGAAGTCTATGAGAGTTTTTTAAACAATATAATTATCTTCACTTATAAAAACACTATAAAAAGGAAAAATACATGTTATGATACACTGAAATAAAGTTAAATATACATAGAATATATTGATATATTAGACATAAACTGTCATCTCCCCCAGTAACAGAAATAAGCCCAATTTCCTGCGGCTGTCCTTCAAGTTGTCTGCTACTAATGGCATCCATGTTTGTATGGAGAGGGAGTGAGGAAACATCTTGGTTAATATTTAATTTAGACAATTACAAGATCCAAATGTCTTGTGCGGATGGGATACACGTTGATAAAATTAATCAGGAATTTTGTACGGTATTTCCAAGAACGATTGAGCGTAATACGTTAATATTAATATTTTACATGGAAAATAAGTCAAAATAGAGTAAAACATTTTAAACTGGCTTTGCATCTTGGGAAAAAAACTAGGTCCGTTCGCTGACGGTACCGGTCCTGGGTGAAGAGGGGGGCGGAAGAGACGCTTGAGCTCGCTGCACACAAAATCACACCTATAGAAATCCAAAAACTCACATGTTGACGCTAAAATTTTTACAACTTTTTACACAATAGAAGTTGTGCGTCTATACCCACTGTTTCCAAATCAGTGTCGATTCACTAAGGAAGGGCGTAGGATCCTTCCTGTGTATAATGAGTCTTAATTAGTTCCTCATCTAGTGATTTCTTGACGTGGTGAGTCGTGAGGACCTCACATATAGAAGTCTAGGCGACGAGAAGTCGTGAGAGACACAAAAAAATTCTCTGTCAGCGCTAGCTCCGTCTTCCATGGTTCTAACACTCAATGCATGATTCCTATAGAATATGCTTATTTCTTCCATTAATTTATCCATCATAGAGTATTTTAATATAATTCTCCCTTCATCCCCATGTATGCTATACATTATACAATAACCCAGTAATTAGATGCAAGCGGTAAAGTACAATATAATTAGCCTATAAAGGAAATAAACATAAATGAATAAATACAATATAATACAATATTGTATTAATATTTCCGTACTACGCTCGGTGTTTTACACAATTTACTCAGAATACCTAGATAATATTAAATAAGTATGCTAATATTTAAGCAATTAATTGTATCGAAAAATGATCTATTTACATATTGATATGTAAATGTGCCCCTCATCTGCATTTTGATATGCAGATGATGGAGGACATAGGCCTTCTACAGTATTTCCCCCCTATGATTCTAGGTGCTGTACTTGCTAGTACAGGACGTAGATCATAAAGAGGGCACATTTTTGTTCCTAAAAAATAAATAATCCCACAAAACAGTGAAAAAACAACAAAAACATACAAGGTAAATTTAAAAGTAAACACAATACACAGCAATACCAATAAACAAAACTAAATATAGAGAGTTCAGGATTCCCTAACTTTACATAAACCTGAATCACATAAATCCCCATACATACACAAATACACTAATACACTATTTATAGTTCACTAAATACACAATAGCACTAACACTATTTACACATGTGTCAAGTCCGGGGTTCGATGCATCAATGTGTGATACTGTTGCGACTCTATTGCACCAGTACCACTGTGATTTGCTTCTTCTTTAGCAATGTACGGCTTTAAGAGGAAGGCATTCCTGGTCATCTTGACCTCTTTGGTCGCTGGATCCGCTAGTGTGTACATATTTCGGCCGGTGGTAGCGACAATTTGCCACGGCCCCGAGTATAAGAGTAAGAGTTTTTTTCGAAACACCTGCTAGAGCATCCGACTTGGGGAAAACTCTAGATAGAACAAGGTCACCCATATTGTACTCTACTGTACGGTGTGACTTGTCAAAGTTTCGTTTTCGTGCAGCAGCATTCTTTTTGTGGTTCTTTCTTGCAATCTCAATGTAATACTGCACGTCATGGCGCTGATCCACTTCTGGGATTTCAAATAGCCTGGCTATGTCTCTAGACATAGACTGTCCAAAGTGACATTCAAAGGGTGACACGCCAGTGGTCAGGTGTTTCGCGGAGTTCAAACACTTCTCTATTTTATCTAAGTATTTGGGCCACAATCTTTGGTTATCCTGGCACAATTTACGTACTAAACGTACTGTCGCCTTGACAGCTACTTCCGACATCTCACCCTGGGGATAATATGGCGTGGAAGTGATGTGCCTGATACCAAGTTCTGCTAACTCATTTTTCCAGCGGTTAGACTGGAAAGGTGACCCTCTGTCTGTCAAGACTAGTTCCACACAAGGGTTCACTTTTAAGTACTCCTTTAGTTTCCTTATTGCAGTGGTCGTGTTGGCTTTTCTACACGCATATAAGCCAATGAGTTTCGAAAATGCGTCGTAGAACACTAAAATGTAGTGGACTCTCCCAATTCCCTTGGTTATGGGTTCTAACCAGTCAGCACAGGCCAAATAGCCTGGCTTCTCAACGACGACGGGATTCAGTGGTCCCATACGATAACATTGGGGAGGGTTGCTCTTCTGGCATAATTCGCAGGAAGCACAAAATTTCCTCACACTTGCTCTCATCTTCGGCCATACGAAGAATTCAGATAGAAGTGGTAGTAATTTACTAGCCGACATGTGCCCTCGATCTGTATGGTAATAATCGAGCAGTGGAATTACTAGCACTTCTGGGATGCATATCCGGACTCCTTCCCGGTCACGCTTACATAAGCGTCCGTTCAACACTTCAAAACGGTGACAATTTATTTTTGGTGAGTCCGTCTTCTCTTCTACATCTTTCTTGATCTTGCCATAGACAGGATCTGAAGACTGCATCTCCGGTAGTATGGCAATCATCTTCCTCAACTCACATGGAATTTCCGTCAGGATGGACATCAGCGACTCCTGGAGGATAGGCTTCCGTGCAACACTGAGGTCTTCTTCTGTGTGAAGAGGGTACCTAGAGTGATAATCACTCAAATTTTCGTTGGACTTAACAAACTGAAATTCAAAATTGAAATTGGAGAGCAGCATCGCCCACCTGGTGATGCGCTGGTTTGTAAGCCTACAGTATAGAATGAACTTAAGAGCAAGGTGGTCGCTGCGAATTATGAATTTAGTTCCTACTAAATATTGTTTAAATTTAACAACCCCATCTATCAGTCCAAAAAATTCCTTTTCCGTCACAGAGTAGTTCTTCTGTGCCGCATTAAACACACGTGATGTGAATGCGATGACCCTAATGTCATCATTATCATCACGCTGGTACAATAGAGATGAACACGCAATGTCACACGCATCCGACTCTAAAATCAGCTGTTTGTCAGGCAGGACGGTTTTCAGCACTACTTCTTCCTGGAAGATCTGCTTGATCTTCTCCATCGCTGCCTGATGTTCTGGTTCCCACTTGAACCTCACGTTCTTCTTCAGTAGTTGGAACAACGGATGGAGAACTTCCGAGTATTTCCTACTGAAGCATCTGTAATACTGGCAGTAGCCAATGAAGGAACGCAGTTCCTTTACGTTCCGGGGTGTTCTAAAATCCAACACCGACTTCACTTTCTCCGGATCTTTACCGATACCGGATTGAGAAAGATGAAAACCAAGTATGTTTAAGCTTTTCCTTGCGAAATTGCACTTTTTCAGCCTGAGAGTTAGGCCGCCTGCAGTGAGTAAACCCAACACTCTGTCGAGGTGTACAATATGATCATTGAAGCTCCTGTCGGCCAAAATTAGGTCGTCAACATATGCGCCGCAGTACTCTCTAGCTTCAGTTCCTATCAGCATATCTAAAGCTCTGACGCAAGAAGCAAGGCTTTGTTTCGTCCCAAAGGAAGTTTCTGAAAGACATAAGATATGCCTTCATGTAGGAATCCTAAGTATTTTTGGTCGCTTTCCTTAACTTTGATTTGTAAAAACATTTCGGTTGCATCGACACAGCTAAACCAAGAATTATCACAAATGTCCTGGAGAACCGATAGGGGTGGTATTGGTCTGTCAGAAAGATCACCAGATATTTTGGCCAGAGCTCGGCCATCAATACAGACTCGAATACGTCCGTCACTCTTCGGTGTCACTACCAGAGGATTAATATACGCCGTAGGCTGTTTCTTAATCACACCCCATGCTTCCCATCTCGAAATTTCATTGGATACTAAGTTTCTAAATCTCTTAGGGTAAGGATAGAGTTTTGTCTTGATTGGACGTTCGTCCGTTACTCCAATCTCATGCTCGTAGTTAGCTATGCAACCTGGCTTGACATCAAAAAGTGCTTGATGCTTGAGAAGCACAGCTTTCAAACTTTCTCTTTGGGAGGCTGAGAGATCTGAGTAGTTCGATACAAACTCTTCTATCTCTGGAATGGAGGCGCGAGTTTTCACTTTCATCCACTCTTCTGATGGGAATACGTGAACTGCCATTTCTTGGGCACTTGGGAATCTTCCATCGTCCAAGTTTGGGGCACGAGCTGCCTTATCTCTGCAGGTCTTAGGCTCATTCTGTGCACTAACCCGTATGGCCTTCCGTCTTTCGTCTGACGGGGAAAAATTACACTCAAAATTATCTACCTCATCCATAATACTAAATGGTTTTTGGCACTCTCCATTCAACTCTAAACAACGAACTACTAGATCCTCAGTCTCGCAATCTACTGATCTAAATGAAACTTCTACATCATGAGGATGTTTGAGATGTAGAAGGCCGGTGTCATAGTCTAACACGGCACGAGATTCGGTAAAAAAGTTGGATCCTAATATCAAAGATCTGTTCAGACCTGAAATTATTATACCTAAAGTATGATATTCCTTCCCTTGTATCTCAATGACTAACAGAGTTTGGCCAATGATCGTCGCTGATTTACTACCAAAAGCGGACGTAACCCGTATATTCTTCGCACTCAGAAATGCGGGTGGGGGGTGGCTATTTGAGACAGTGTCCCAAATTTCTTTCGAAATTGCAGAGCAAGTAGCCCCAGTGTCCAATAAACAATTTACGTCTTTTCCAAACAAACACACTTGTATCTCTGGTAGTGAGATGACGTTATTAGCAGGTAATGCATCATTACATGAGTCAAACAAATTCTTAAATATACCATTTGCTTCTTCATAGACTTCCCTATCTAGATCAATATGTTCTCCGTTCCTACTAAGTAATGTTAAATTATTTTCAAACATGCCTTCATTGAAATGCTTCTTTGATTTTATCACTAAACATAAATTACAATTTTCTTCTTCTTTTTCTTCTTCATTTACAAAAATTTCTTTCACTGCGGTTTCGCAAGAGTTATCATCATGTTTATTTTCTACGTTATCTTCAAAATGTCGCACATACTTGGAATGTAATTTTGTCAACTCGATTGGACAAGTTCTCACCGTGTCCTTCCTACCGCCGTCGCAAGTATATGCGGAAAATCCTCATTCCCTTGAAGAAGGAGATGAGGATTGGTTACTTCTGGTATTGTTTGTATTCTGAGTGGGAGGAGGGGGCGCACGGTCATAGCGTTCGAGAAGTATTTCCTCCTCTTCTCGACGGAAGGAATTCCCTCGCTGTCCATCCGCACTGCGCATTCCGCCCCTCCTACCGCGGGCTACACGACCGTTGTTGTGGGTGGAGTGGGAGTTCCCCCCACGTGACCAACCAGCTGACCCATTTCCGCTGCTCTGATTTCGAGGTGGGGAGCGCTGGTGGTTGTTTTGGTTCGTGTTGTGTCTATGTCTCTGGTAAGGACGCTGGTTATCTCGTGTTCTGTTTTTCTTACGAGCGACGTGCTTACCGCTAAGGCCTGAGGGGTTATTATCCTCTCCGTCTATGCTCACCTGGAGCATGTTACCCCTTTCCTCGGGTTTTGCTGGTAGAATTGGTCGCGATTCGTCATCGACGACTGCAGTTCTTGGACCAAATTCAAAAGTTCAGCAATGGTTTTAGGGCGAGACGTGACTATTGCCCTAAATAGCCAATTGGGAAAGTGCCGTGGGAGTACCTTCAATAACGTCGCATCTGACATGCGTGGCTCCAAAATGCTGTTTTTGTGCAGCAAATCCAAGAGATATTCTGCAGGGGATTTGTGCACTCTGCTGTCAAAGTGAGAAGTTAAAATGTTAGCCCTTAAGTTAGCCAACCGCTCTTCACTTAGGTAGCAATGCCTAAATTCGTACACGAAATCTTCATAAGTGTGAATTTTGCTTCTGTTTACCTGGAACCATTGGTAACATGTGTTCCGGACAGCTCGAGGAATGAAGCTGAGTCTCATCTCGTCCGGTACCCCAGTGACCTCGAAGTACCGGTCGAGATCTTGGAGAAAATTATAGGTCTCGGTTTCCGTCTCGTTCCCCATATACACAGGCAGAGTCACATCTCTGTGTATGAGACCTAACGCAGTAGCGAGATTTTGTCTCGTCTCATGAGTACATGAGCGAGACGTTGACGGAACAGGGTCTGTCTCGTGGGCAGTAGCGAGGTTCCCAGGTTGAGAACCGGGCAAGTCGCGACTCGAGGTGTTTTTCGGTGATGGAGGACGTTCTTGGGTAGCGGAGACAGAGATGTTCGCGAGTCTCCCCTCGATCACCTCGCTCGTCTCCTTCTGTATGGAGTTCTTCCATTCCTCCATCTTCTTCTCTAGTTGTGTACACACATCCTGTACGGTATCTTGCATCTGCTGGATGCTACCGTTACACTCTGATCGAATTTCCTCAAGTGGCGTTTCCTGCTCGATTTCCCCCCGGAGCCTGGCTAGTTGGGAAGCGAAACTCACTTCCACTCTCCTGACCTGATTATTTAGTTGTATAGTGGTCTGTTCGACACGAGATGAGACCTGTTGTACACTTTCTGAAAGATCTGTGTAATTTTCCTCTAGTTGTCTGGCTACACTTTTCGCATTTTCCTGTACCTCGTCTAGCCTACTTGATGTTTCGGCTACACGAGTAGACAGTTCTTCACGTGTACTATTTATCTCCTCCCTTAACTCAGCGGTGGTGTGCTCCAACCGCTCAGTTAGCTGCCGCTCACTTTGCTCCAGTCTTGAACTCACGGACTCCAACTGGAGTTCAAGACGAGCGTTGCTTGACTCTATAGCCTGTTCTAGCCTATGAGAGCTTTCCTCAAATTTCCTTTCAAGTTTTCTTTCTAAACTATTTGAGTTTTCTACTAATCTATTCTCTAAATTTGTTGCATTTTCTACAAGTTTTAATTCTAATTTTTCCTCTAGGCTCTTATTACTTTCTTCTAACCTCTCACAATTCTGTCTCGTTTCGTTACGGACTTGTTCTATCCTTCTCTCTAATCCCTTTGAACTATCTTCTAATTTTGATTCTAACTTCCTTTGGCCCTGCAATATTTCACTGAGAATGGCTGCTATATTTAGGCTACTAATGTTTTCCAAAGCGCTATGTTCATTTTCGGCGGGGCTAACAATATGTTCCGGAGTTTCAGTAGTTTCTTCCCTTTCCTCCCGCAACGGCACTTCCGGTTCCCTACCGGTGACTAGCGGAACCATTTCCACCACGTCAGCGTTTCCCACTACGCTGTCCGTGCGCTCGTTAGCGTTCTGTTCTACTATACTACTCTCTTCTGAGAGCTCATCAGCTCTCTGAGCGAAATCTTCATTTACGAACTGCTGGTCCATGTTGTCTAATTTTCGAGCCTGCGCTCTTGTTACGACCATTTACAAAAGAAATAATGTTACAAAAGGTTACTTCCCCCCTAACTTCAAGAGCCTGAATTCTCTAACACAGTTTTAATTCCGTGTTGTAATACAGAACATTCAAAACACACACATAAATTCAAACACAAGACACCATCGTTCTTGGAAGTTTCAGGGAATAACAAAAACATATACCGAACAATTTACTTAAAATTGTACTCTGACCAGAGAGTATATGAAGTATACTCTATTTCCCTTAACGCTGCTGTCGCCAAGTTTCTTGGCGCAAGAGCGTGGAATCTCGAGCCCTGCAGCTGGGTAGCCACAAATATTGTGAGGGTGGCTAACACAGCACGTGAAGTTCAGCCCGATAGCTGGGGCGCCACAAATATTGTGAGGTGCAGGTAGCCAGAGCCTAAACTAAGGTTACCAAGTTACACCACCACAAATGAAATTAAATAATAAGGTGGCGTGGCTGGGAATATTCAAAACTAACAGAGAAAATTTACATAAAATGCAAATCGCCAACATCTGCATAAGTACTTCCCTTCTTGGAGATGAGGGTACTCTCCTGTGATGGCCACCACTGCCACAAGTAAATCGGTAGAGCATAAAATTTCATTTAATGAGAGCAACAGATCTCAGGGTTATCTGCGCAACAGTCATGGCCAAGATGCTACTATAGTGAGTTGTTTAAAATTACCAAAAGGGTTAAAAAAACTACTTTAAAATAACAGGTAGCAGCCTGTTACTAAAAACTCACTATACTCATGACTGATAGTTTGGTTCTCTTGGCATAATATTCTCTCTGGGCCTCATTCAGAGAGCTGGTCAGACATACACATAACAAGGGAAAATGCTTCCTTGTCTCACACTCCTGAAACAGAACATTTTCATTAGCAGTAGGTACTCACCCTGCAGCAAATTGACTTCAACACAAATTCTGATTAGAGATGACGGTTTATTTCCAAGAGAATGAAACATCAAGATGAGTATGGATGTTGATGATAACATTCCAATACACTGATACTTAAACTTCTTATGTAGTGCACTACTAAAACACTGACACTATGATATATATTGATATATATATACAACACTTGTTTCACTATATTAGAAAATTAAAGAGGGGAGAACGAAAACTTGTTAATTAAGGTCTGGTTGACCTTAGAAAAATTAAAAGAACATTTAATACAAATTTCTTTACTCCTCAGATGATGAGTTCATAGTCTCTGTCAGTCTCAGAGAGGAGAAAAATATATCACACAAAAATTTTATTGTTAGGCAACACGTTAAATGAAGATAAAAAAAACAAAAACAAAAATTAAATTTATCATATATCTTGTATGTTCGCTGCACTGTTCCTGTAACTGACTAACATGTTCCTGTACACAGTTCTAGCACAAAGTCACCATGTCCTTCCACATTCCCATTTCACTGTAGAGGGTGAATGCTCCTGTTAAATGTTTAATATGCTGGATGATGAATTCTCTGGACGTGGACATGTGGTATGTCCATGAAATCAAGCATTACAAATGCTTGGAACCTTGTTCAGAAAGTCCAAGGAAGGCACTGCGTTTGTGCCGTTACAGGCCTTAAAATATCTCAACTGAGATATATTACTTTTACGTATTCACTGCCATACTGGACGTGTAAACGTTTCCCCATACTATAGGTGGGGGTGTTAGACAAGATGTCTACTTTAGTTGTTCTCCTACAAGTTTTCGGTTAGCATAAAAAAATATGGTTATTAAACGTAATTCTCCATTATAAATTGTAGTTAACTTGTATGACTAAGCTTCCACTGCTTAGATAAGCGCACTGTCCAACACGTTCTTTAATTCACACTCAATAGTGATTAGTATAGACAAAGTTTATCACTACACACGAGTCCGAATACATTAAATCATGTATTTCAACAGGAATCTCCACGGGGACCGAAGGTGTCCTCACGTTCCTGGGATATCACTAACCGTTAAGCAAAGAAGTAGAGAGGACTTCCTTACTATGATTGTACGTGTTTCCACTTCCAGATCAGAGAACGAACTTCCCTTGTTCACCACCAAAACAAGTATATCTACCGCACAAAAACCAAGAAAGGAAGAAACTCGCTTCCTTTCGAGTCTTTAACAAAAGGTTTTTGTGCCTGAGGCGAGCTTCCGGGTGGCCCTTTCTGCAAATACCACCAGTTCAGCCGCTTCTCGTTGCAAATTGTTCCTGCACCCTTTGACAGGTGCTGCTGTATTTACAATGACGGTGAACTTGGAACCTTCTGCTCCCAGCAGAAGTCTATGAGAGTTTTTTAAACAATATAATTATCTTCACTTATAAAAACACTATAAAAAGGAAAAATACATGTTATGATACACTGAAATAAAGTTAAATATACATAGAATATATTGATATATTAGACATAAACTGTCATCTCCCCCAGTAACAGAAATAAGCCCAATTTCCTGCGGCTGTCCTTCAAGTTGTCTGCTACTAATGGCATCCATGTTTGTATGGAGAGGGAGTGAGGAAACATCTTGGTTAATATTTAATTTAGACAATTACAAGATCCAAATGTCTTGTGCGGATGGGATACACGTTGATAAAATTAATCAGGAATTTTGTACGGTATTTCCAAGAACGATTGAGCGTAATACGCTAATATTAATATTTTACATGGAAAATAAGTCAAAATAGAGTAAAACATTTTAAACTGGCTTTGCATCTTGGGAAAAAAAACTAGGTCCGTTCGCTGACGGTACCGGTCCTGGGTGAAGAGGGGGGCGGAAGAGACGCTTGAGCTCGTATAACGACTCACCAAGGGTAGTCGTCAACCTGGTTCGATCGTTGATATATGAATCTCGAGTGGTAGTAATAGTTTGCATGTAAAAATATCTTTAATAATTATACATATTATTATTCTCACCTTTTCTATCCAAATTATAAAGTCGATGAACGGTATCTAATGGTTTATTAGTTGATACACTTTTATGTATTTTCATTCAAATTGTCATGCACACATACAAGATGACTAGGTATCCATAAACAACAATTACATAGCAACTAAAAACATAACACTATCCCATAATGTATTTCTTTTACATATATTCAAAACATTCTTCTTTTGTTATTATTAAATTAACATTCTATTAAGTATATTGCTTATGTATGAGCACTTTCTGCCCAAGGTGCAGGTAATTATTAACCTATCCAAAGTATTTCGTTATATAAAATGTCGCCCGACAATTGGACTGAATATAAAAGTCATAAGCGAACTTGGCTTTTATCTTCAAGAACCACTGGTCCGTTCACAATAATGGTCTTACATTACTTATGCCCATCACATTTTGATTGCACCTCGTATGTATCTTCATTTCATTCCAAATATATATAGATATATTTATAACAAAATCTTTCATTTCATTAATACTTATTTTTAACAATAAAGTTTCAACACAAATTAATATAATGAAGACAATTTTTGTGTTTAATCAATCATGAATTAAATTGTAATCCTTCACGTTAATCAGAAAGAATTAAAATCATTGGAAACTTATCGTTGGTTAATGAAAATCAAAGAAAATAAAATTGACTAAAAATCAAAAAATTAAACATAACCTACGTTCGAAGGACCAAAAGGAAGAAAATAAATCTATTTTTACACAAACAGGTGACACCCTTTTGTTCTATATGTATATTTTTTTTCAGTCTTCTTCATTCCTATTTATTTGAGCAAGAATGTCAGGCGCAACTAACTCTTTCACTAGATACATCCATTTTTCCTTTGTATACTGAGTAGGTTTCCAGACCTTTAACTCATCTATATTACGAAGTCCAATTGACGTACCCGTTTTAGCGTTCAACAATTCAAAAACTTTAGGATTTATTTCCTTAAAACATAGATAAGGACCTGAGAAAATGTCACAAAATTTATAAATCTTCTTTAACAACATATTACTTTGTGGATGTTGTTTAACAAAAACTAAGTCATTGACCTTGATCCGATATTTTCCTTCTTGCAGAGACTACTTGAGAATTACGTTTCGAAAATTTGTTATGTCTTCGGATTTTTACCATATTCACTAAACTGGAAGAATCTATGATTGTTGAATCTTCTAACTTGACATCAAAATGTTGTTCCACAGGGAAAATCAAATCAGAACCATTATGTACATTAGCAGGAGACACGCCTAAAGTATCTGATATAGAATGATTCAAAAGGTACGTGATTTGATTGACATGCTTGATCCATTCGGCATGTTTATCTTTACAAAAGTGTCGAAACAACATACCAAAATTGCGATGTACATTTTCTACAACAGAGCTACTAGGATGGTACGGAGTTACAAAATGAATTTTAATGTTAGCCTTGTTCATGGCTTTGATGAACACATCACTTTTGAACTGTGAACCATTATCACACAATATATGTTCGATAGGGCCACAATGTGGAATATATATATTCAAGATTTTATTTATGATAGCAGCGGAAGTTGCTCTACGCAGAGGATAAGCTACAACATAACGTGAAAAAATATCCATAGTTGTTAGTAAATAAGTTTCTCCAGTAGCTGCTCTTGGTAAAGGTCTATATAAATCGATTGACAGAAACGAATGAGGTCTCTCAGGCGTTATTGAGAGCATTGGTTTTTGTGCAGCCTGGTAATTATGTTTAATTCGCATGCATTCAATACAGTCCTTGATATAATTTTTGATTTGAGCTCTCATTCCCCTCCAGTAAAAGGATTTATTAATCCAGGCACATACCTTTACATAACCAAAATGACCGAAATCGTCATGATAGGCCTTTAATATGCGTGTTGTTAGCGTAGGTGGAATACAAATTTTGTTTCTAGATTTGAATTTAAAATCTTTAATAAGTAGAATTCCGTTAGATAATTTAAATCTGGAATTCCAATGCTTGGGACAATTACATTCCTCACTGCATGAAGACAAATGTTCCATGATTTGTTTATATTCATGATACTTCATTTGATGTTCTCGCAAATCTTCTATTGAAATGGTAGCTATTTCATCCTGTAAGATTTTAAATTCGTTGATGGACAAGATATGTTGTTCTTCTCCAGGAAACAGACGTGATAATGTATCTACGGGTCCATTATCTACCCCTTTAATGTGTCGTACTTCGAAATCATAAGCTTGAAGATCTAACGACCAGCGAAGTAGTCTGTTATTATATCCCTGTACACTGTTAAGGTATCGCAATGCATTATGATCGGTAAGTACTATGAAATGACATCCGCTAAGATATGGAGCAAATTTTTGTATCGCAAAACGTACAGCCAAAAGTTCGATTTCTGTCGTGGTGTATCCTTTTTCAGCTTTCTTTAAAGTACGGCTAGCGCAATGTATAACAGCCGGTTCCTGAATAGTTGGATTAGGTTGCCAGAGTACTGCAGAGATTCCAAGTTGGGAACCGTCACACTGAACATAGAAAGGAACGTCATATCTGGGATGGTTCAAATGGATGTTTCGTTTTACGCACTCCTTCAACTTATTAAAACTGTGTTCCTGAATCGGACCCCATTGCCATGGTACTCCTTTCTTTATAATCATAAATAAAGGCTGGGCTATCTCAGCAAATCGTGGGATGGCTTTACGAAACCAATTGAAGAGCCCTAATATTTGCCGTCTGTTTCACATTTAATGGAGCAGGCAGATCTTCTATGGCTTGTACTTTAGATTGGCTGAATTGTAAACCAGAGGCATCAATTTGGTATCCAAGAAATTCTATGGAATTCTGCCGAAATTTTGATTTCTGTAGATTGATAGTAAGGCCCGAACTTTCCAATCTATCTAAAACTATATCTAAGTACTTCAAATATTCATGTGGATTTTTCCCCATGATTAAGATGTCATCGGCGTAGGTTATCACGTTGCTACGTAAGTCTTGACCTAGAACTTTGTTCAAGCAGGATGCTAACGCCGCACTACCATTGATAAGCCCAAAGACTACACGGTTGTATTCATATAAGTGACCTTCAAAACTAAATGCTGTGTACGGTTTCGAATCTTCATGTAGTTCGACCTGATTATATGCCATTACTAGGTCTAAATTTCCGAAGACAGCATTCCCTTGTAAAGAAGCTAGTATTTCTTCCACTGGAGGATACCTCACTTGTTCCAGATCAATGTGACAATTTGTGCGTCTCAAATCTAATACCACACGTAGAGAACCATTTTTCTTTGGAACAACATGTAATGGATTAAGATGCACGCTTCGTGAAGGCCTAATGATCCCATCTCTTAACATATCTGTAATTTGCTGACGTACATTTTCCCTGTATCTATATGGAATTATATAAGGTTTGGTTACTATGGGTTTGTCTGTTTTAACTTTAAAAGAATAAACAAAATCCTTGCAACGCCCTGGACGTTCTGAAAATACATTTTTATGTTTATATAGGATATTCTTAAAGTCAGCTTTTACTGTATTATCTGTAAAATCAAGACTGCTTTCGAGTGATTTAACACGTTCAGAAAACAATACATCGTCTTTTAAATTCACCAAATTTTGTGTGTCTTCCATTCGTTGATCATTTAATTTACCACTTTCTGCACTAACAGAAACATTATTCACTACATGAGAAATATTATTATATTGACAAGCAATATTATCTAATTTTGGAAGCAGTTTCTGAACGATTTCCTGAGGTATACCAGGTATAGTCAACGTTTGGTTTTTAAAATCAAGCATGACACGTAATTGAGATAATAAATCTAAACCCATAATTAATTTCTCGTTAAGTTCCTTTATTACCAGAATAGGGATTGATATTTCAAAATCTTGAATAGTTATTGTCACACGAGTAATTCCAGCTACTCTCTTTTTATGTTTACCGGTAAAATCAACTGTAATAAGGTTCTCAGCCTTTTGTAGCTTAGGATTCGAATAATTACTAGTAATTGCTTTCCACAACGAATACGATAATAGAGAGGCATTTGCTCCTGTATCAAGTAAAGCTTCAGTACTTAACCCATTGACTTTAATAGGTATTTTAGCTGTACTATACGATTTTAAAAATACAAATTTTTTTTCAATATCAAATCCATCATTGACAGTATCATCTTCGAACCAACAACGATTTACAACAGGTATAAATTGGTACTGACATTTATTAATTGCTATTTCCGAATAATTATTTACAGAGACGTCATGTGAAAGATCATTTTCATCATTAACATGAACATGTAAATTGGAAGATAAATGTTCATAAGAATTATCGCTAAAATTTGTAAATAAATGTTCATGAGAATCTACAGCTGATATGGGTTTAACCCCTACCACATCAGCCGCAATTAGTTTAAATTCATACTCGTGTATGGTTCCAATAAAGTACACTGTACAGCACAATCATGATTATGTCCCGTATTATTGTTCTGTACAGGAATTACTTCGATACCTGGATCTTGATGCGAAGTGCCATCTCTTGTTCTCCAATTACGTCTATCCACGTAGTTTGTTGTATTCCTGGAATTTCGCCATACATTCCGTCTATTTTTAAACCTGTTTTGATTATATGATCTAACATAAGGATTGCTACGATTAATTAGGTTAGGCGTATTCCCTACGTAACTTTGCCTATTTTGCTCGTTTTGATTGCCAGAATTTACTCGGCTTAGGTTGTGTTCCGTATCATTCACACTTCGGATATTTAGATTCCGAACAGGTACAAAATGATCTGAATTATTTTTACTCTTACCTACTCCTGTTTGTTGATTCATAGCATGGTATTGAGTTTCATAGCATTGAACAAGCATTAATAAATGGTTGAAACTCATACACTGTGTAGAAAACAAGATCTGTTGTAACTTAAATGGGAGCAAATTTCGAATCGATGCTATTATTCTAGATTCCGATTGCAAAGGATTAACGACTTTTAATTCGTTGTATGTATTTACAACAAATTCAACAACAGATTTGTGCAAACGAGGATTGAAATGTTGATTTCTAATAGTGGCATCTCGATTTGCAAGCAAAAAGTCATTTTCATAATTCGCGATCAGTGCTGCCTTAAATTCCTCATAAGTATTGATGTGATCACGTACGGCTTTAAACCATAAAGAACATGGTGGGAGTAATACATGAGGGATTAATTTCATATATTGTGATCTATCTATACACATTATATTGCATTCGTCCTGAAACTTTTCCAGGAAAGAAGTAGCGTTTTCATTACATTTACCACTGAATTTACTCATAGCCCGTATTTCACTCATCTTAACACTTAATTTTACCTTTCTTTTATCATTCCGTGTACTTAGTGGGTGACAATTCCTATCCATGACGTGATGTGTCGTTACACCATCCCTTTTCCGCACATCTGTCCTCTTCGGATGAATTTCTTCCAATATAATATCCTCATCAGACACAGGTGAAGGCGAAGTCATTTCTGGTGAGTGGGGAAACTCCAAGTGATCACTACCCATATTATTGTGGTATGTGTTGTCCTTAACTTGTAGCGTTCTAATTTCTTCCTGTAGAGTAGCTATCAATTGCGTATTTGCGCGTATGTTGTTAGAATTATTGGTGACTTGAATCTTTTGTTGTTGAACAGAAGATTCTATTACTTCTAAATCCTTTTTTACACCACTGATTTCTTGGATTTGGTGGTTGTGCTTATCCTGACAATCCTCGGATATTCTTTTTAACTTTTCCTCGAACTGAGATGTGATGTCATTCATCGCCTGGACAATTGACTGTTTCGTTTCGTCTGACTTCTGTTCCATTCGTCTACTTAACTCCTCATATTGTTTGTTAGATTCTTCGGACTTATGCTCTATCGTCTGCTTTAACTCCTCGTATTGCTTGTTAGATTCTTCGGACTTCTGTTCTATCTTCTGTTCTATCGTCTGCTTTAACTCCTCGTATTGCTTGTTAGATTCTTCGGACTTCTGTTCTATCTTCTGTTCTATCGTCTGCTTCAATTCGACCAAATTTTGTTTCATGGCTGCAAAATCATCCTTTCGACATTGTTCTTGCCGCTGTAAGGTTAGCAAGATTCGTTCCTCGAATGTCATTCCTGGTGCTACACTATGTTCACCGTTATCACCATTATTAGATTCATTTTCTATTGCCTCACCGTTCATTTTTCTTATAATTATTTTACCACTTCTCAGTCTTGTGAAATTTGTATTCATTAACTTTATTATAAAAGTAAATTCACCCTTACTTTGCTTCGGGATATGAATTTACAGCAAATCCCGGGTGAGGTAAACCAAAATTTTTATAACGACTCACCAAGGGTAGTCGTCAACCTGGTTCGATCGTTGATATATGAATCTCGAGTGGTAGTAATAGTTTGCATGTAAAAATATCTTTAATAATTATACATATTATTATTCTCACCTTTTCTATCCAAATTATAAAGTCGATGAACGGTATCTAATGGTTTATTAGTTGATACACTTTTATGTATTTTCATTCAAATTGTCATGCACACATACAAGATGACTAGGTATCCATAAACAACAATTACATAGCAACTAAAAACATAACACTATCCCATAATGTATTTCTTTTACATATATTCAAAACATTCTTCTTTTGTTATTATTAAATTAACATTCTATTAAGTATATTGCTTATGTATGAGCACTTTCTGCCCAAGGTGCAGGTAATTATTAACCTATCCAAAGTATTTCGTTATACTCGCTGCACACAAAATCACACCTATAGAAATCCAAAAACTCACATGTTGACGCTAAAATTTTTACAACTTTTTACACAATAGAAGTTGTGCGTCTATACCCACTGTTTCCAAATCAGTGTCGATTCACTAAGGAAGGGCGTAGGATCCTTCCTGTGTATAATGAGTCTTATTTAGTTCCTCATCTAGTGATTTCTTGACGTGGTGAGTCGTGAGGACCTCACATATAGAAGTCTAGGCGACGAGAAGTCGTGAGAGACACAAAAAAAATTCTCTGTCAGCGCTAGCTCCGTCTTCCATGGTTCTAACACTCAATGCATGATTCCTATAGAATATGCTTATTTCTTCCATTAATTTATCCATCGTAGAGTATTTTAATATCATTCTCCCTTCATCCCCATGTATGCTATACATTATACAATAACCCAGTAATTAGCAAGCGGTAAAGTACAATATAATTAGCCTATAAAGGAAATAAACATAAATGAATAAATACAATATAATACAATATTGTATTAATATTTCCGTACTACGCTCGGTGTTTTACACAATTTACTCAGAATACCTAGATAATATTAAATAAGTATGCTAATATTTAAGCAATTAATTGTATCGAAAAATGATCTATTTACATATTGATATGTAAATGTGCCCCTCATCTGCATTTTGATATGCAGATGATGGAGAAGGACATAGGCCTTCTACAATGTTTTTGATAAATATATAGAAAGAAAATACTTATTCCATGTAAAAAATATCATGTTATTTCTGCGAGACGGACCCGGGATAAACTTTGACGAGAGGGGATTTCCCCACCATCCCCCAACATAAATCGCTAGTAGTAATGTGAAAAAGACAGAAACAACAGAAATATCACATTTTGCAGCAATAGGGAGTCTTATTCGCTTTCCAGACCAAAAAACAGAAGTTCATGTATTCGTGCGCGCCCGCGTGTATGTGTTTGTGTCGCAAAATAAAGTCCTAAATCGATGTTGTAATAAATTTCCAATTTACAAAGCTTTTCTTTTTTAATGATGTTTAGAAACTAAAGAGGCTTTAATTCTGAAAATCAACCTTGAATAATAATAAATCTCATAAAATGTCTATTGCCCCAATCACTTTTTTGTTCCTGGAGGCATTAACACTCAACTTAGAAAATTCAATAAATGTAAAATCACTAAATATATAATTACATGTAATTCATAAATGTTGCGAGACTGCGAGAAGTCTCGCGAGACTTCTCGTGCGAGACTTAACTGAGTCTCGTCTCGCGTCTCGTCTCGCATGGTTTAGTCTCGTCTCGCGTCTCGCATAAAATTTTCAGTCTCGTCTCGCAAATGCGAGACGAGACGCGAGACGAGACGAGACTTCTCGCGTCTCGCGTGCATCCCTAATCCCACACACAAAAAAGGGGTTTAAAATCTACAATGTGGGTTATAGGTTAGCAGTTCAAAATCTAGCAATTTTTTTGCGTAAAAAAAGCTTGTTTCTGAAGGCCATCTAACCTATTTTCTTCAGAGGTTGTTGGCAATACTGATTACTCGGGTACAATGTTAAGATTATTTGGTGGAAAATAAGAAAAGGCATTCGGAAATTCCATTATCAAACAACTAACAAATATATATTTGAGCTTAAGGATGCGCATGATGTTGATCGCTTTATATTTTTGTTTAATTGTCAGGACTAACTTCCAAAATAGGATTAAACTTGCACAATGTTCTTCATAACATACAAAATCAACAAACATGTATACGAGTAATTCTAATATGAAAAATCTACCAATGTTATAGTTAACAGTGAAAGTTTAAGAATTAAAATTGTGAAAAAAATATATATATTAATACACAACACACCATATATATATATACAGTATGTCAGAAAACTAATGGAACTCTTTTCTTTACAAACAACCACTAACTCCATCTATTGAAGCAACATATCAGAAAGATGGATATCTGCTCAACAAAACGAGACCACAATCATGAGAACCGATTAACGAGTATCAAGTTATAGTAAGAAAAGTGAGAGTACGAGGGTCACTACGAAAGTTTTGAGATAGGCATTGTTGTGCAACAGTATTTGAATTCCAACAATTGCGTTCGGTAGTGGAATCCAGAGCGAAGAAACGAAGCAAGTATCAACTCGCCGCGCTTATAGGCGTGACCATATCGCCTTCACTTGTTTGTTGATGTGAGCAGTATTCGGCTGTCTAGAATGGAGCTCGAAAGGGAACATTTTCGAGCAATGATCTTTTACGATTTCAAAAGTGGTTTGAACGAGACACAAAGCTTTGACCGTTTACAGGGGGCATTTGGGGACCTTGCTCCTTCCCGTGCTACAATTTTTCGGTGGTTTGGTGAAGTCAGAAGAGGCCGGACATCGCTTAAAGATGAAGAGAGAGGTGGACGGAGCTACGGAGGTCAAACTTATGACTCATCCGCCGTATAGCCCTGACCTGGCCCCGTGTGATTATTTCTGTTCCCCAGGATCAAAGATCGCATGCGTGGGAAGAGATTTTGCAGCCCTGAAGAAGCTGTAGTGGCTTACGAGAATGAACTTTCAACATTTGAAGAAATAGATTGGCAACACTGCTTCCAAAAATGCTTTTCGAGGATGCAAAAGTGTGTACGGTGTAATGGTGAATACTTTGAGAAAATGTAAGTGTTAAATTGATTTTAAGTATGTAAGTTATTTCACATCTCAAAACTTTCGTAGTGACCCTCGTATATGGTGTCACCTCGTCACAAAAACACGATGGAGCAAAGAACCAATATTAAATTTTGTTTCAACCTAGGTAAAACATTTACACAAGCATTGGAAATGATGAAACAAGTGTATGGTTATGAGTGTTTATCCCGTACATGTTGTGTTCGAGTAGTATACGCGATTCCGGGACGTCCGTGAGTCCTTGGAAGACGATCCAAACCCAGGCAGACCGAAAAACAAACATCGCGATGAGTTGGTGAAACAAGTGTATGAAATTATCGCCCACGATGCGAATTCGGCTGAGAGATGGATGGCGGAGGAATTAAATTCGACGAAGGACATGATTCACAAAATTTTGACAAAGGATTTAAAGAAATGGAAAGTCTGTGCTCGATTTGTTCCGCACACTTTAACTGACGACTAAAAACTTGGTCGTGTAGAACATTGCAAGGACTTGATTAAAACAGCCAGACGGAACAGAATATTCCTGGAATCGATTGTAACTGGTGACGAGACTTGGTGCATCAAGTACGACCCGCAAACAAAACGCCAAAATGCTACGTAGAAGTCTCCAGGTTCTCAGAAAGCGAAAAAATTACGTTTTCAAAAGTCACGTAAAAAGACAATGTTGATTTGTTTTTACGATTTCAAGGGTGTTATACTTCGGGAATTCGTTCCACAGGGTCAAATTGTTAATGGTGAATACTATCTGGGTGTTATGGAGCGTTTGTGGTAAGCCCCGAGTATCGAGTGCCAGGCAATTGGTCTTCATTGCAAAACAATGCACCATGTCACAAAATCTTTGTAGTTCGTGACTTTTTGGCTAAAAAACAAATAAATCTGTATGCTTCAACATCCTCCGTATTCACCTGATTTGTCGCCGTGTAATTATTTCCTATTCCCAAAATAAAAATTGGCCATGAAAGAAACATTTTATGACAATGTTACACACGTTAAGTCGGCCATGACGTGGATCATTGAAGTGATATAAAAAAAAACGACATTAAAAACTCTATGCTAGCACTGGCTGAACATGCTCAGCGGTGTATTGATGCGGAAGAGATGTATTTTGAATAAAAAGAACTACAAGTGATAAAATACCTCATTCATTTTGTTTAATTTTAAAAGTTTTTTATTTTTTTATTTTTCCGACATATTTTGGAGTGATAGGAAAGTACGGTGATCGTGAGAAATAATCCAGATTCAAGAGATTAACACGTTTCATAATCCCTACATACCGGAAAATCGTTTTTTTTTCTATCTGTTCGTCCATATGTTTAGATGCAATACCGTTCAACGAGTCCAGACTATAGTTATAACTTCTTTAAAGTTTTCATAAGATTTTCTAGAGGTTTTAAAATTTCCTTCCTTCCTCAAAAAATAAAGTTAGGCCTACTGCAGAGAGAAAACCAAAATTTGTTATTTTCTTTAAAAAAAAAAAAAACGGCTCTAGTGATTTTGTTCATTTTATAAATTAATATACCATTTATGACCCTATAATACCTAAGGGTTAATACTTACGAGTCTAAATCGTTTCCCTCGGAAAGTACTAGAAGAAGACATTTATTCTTGGAGGGTAGAATTTTCGGACATTTTTTTCAAACACATATGAAGAGATTTTGTTCATATTTTGGGAATATATATCTATATATGGACACAAAATCTATTACTAAAAAAAAAAAAAAAAAAAAAAAAGTGCTCGAATTGGGTCCAGTTCAAGAAACCATAAGGGTTATATACATTAAGGTTTTTGATGGTGGCGGCAAAGCTTTATTTCATTAGACAAAAGTTTTGCAAAATCAATATCACCATAGAGGAAACTGTTCAATTAAAACCCAAACACAAATATTTTTATATAATAAAGAAGAAATTAATTTTATTAGTAGTAATTATAAAACAGATCCATTTGTTTGAATTCACCTTTATGTAAGTGGGGAAAACAAGATCACATACATTGTTTTAAAATAAGATAATACACACTGTTTTACTGTAGTAAAAAATAAAATCACAACTTATGCCTCTAATTAGGTAAATGAGAATAACGAAGTTGATAGGGCTGGACTGAGCCGGGAAGTTCAAAAAATAAAATATTGTTTTCTATAAGCTCTATCTTTAACCCCATACCAGATTTAAGCAAATTAGATATATACTGTATTCTTCATCGTTTTCAACTATTTCTTTACTATTTTCATAACAATTTACTATCTGTGAGTGCGAATAAAGAACATTACAAGAAAGTGGATGTTCAGATTCTATCATTATTATTACTAAATATCTACTGTTTAGTCGTACTGTTAGAGTGCGTAGCGTTGATCCATGATACCTAGTTCCATTCTCGGTGGCAGCACTAAAGATTTTCTGATATTGTCCCAGCATCATGAGGCAATTGGGGTGCCGCCTGTATTAAGAAGTATCGAACTGTAATCCAGAAAGCCAGAAATAATGGCGTTGGAAACCAATGCGCTGGCCAGCAACCACCCAGTTAAATTAAACCATCAGGCTAGCCAAAGCCTTTCGTGGGAATAGTGCTAGGGAACTGACTACTTAGCAAAATTCTTCAGTACTTCAATGCTGTATAACTAAAACGACTACTATAGTTAGAAACAAAATTTGGACAAGAAACTCCTGCCATGAAAACAAGGGACAAGAGGGAATTTTTTGAAATACGTATTCTAAGGAATGTTAAAAGGGATTCAGATCTTTTTCTCATCGGAAAAAAAATGAAATTTTTGAGTTTTACGTCCCACGGTTATGCCGGTTACGCTAAAGGAGACGGTGATAATGAGGAATGAATGAAATGGTGGAATGAAGAAAGTGGGAGGAAACGGGAGAACCCCGAGAAAATCCAGACACACGGTGTTTATCCACCACAAAGTTTATTTCGCGGGAGCAGGGTTTGAACCCGGGACCGCAAGCACCAGATGTGAACGCTTTACCACTGATTCACCGCGGCCCTGTCTTTTTCTCATGTTAGGAAGATGAAACTCGGTATATGACCTTCTTGTCAGGCTTGTAGCCAGGGGGGGCTAGAGGAGCACTGCCCCCTGTCAAAATAGCACTGAAGAGAATTTTCAAACTGACTCAAAACCAGTGAAATTCTTGCAATTATATTTACCAAATTAAATTCAATTTTGCGAACTCGACTCATTTCTGTATAAAAATTATGTTTCTTGCTAGATGCACCAAACATCTTCCATTGCCTTTACCCATTTCAAGAATTTCAAACCGTACCCTAGTACAGCAACCATGACAAGCATCCAAGAATACCAGGTGCACTTCCTAACAACAGTATCATAGTCCACAACGTTAGTTGTGAATACTATCTTGATGAAAAAGTTCCCGGAAGTAACTCACAAAATTAAAATTATAAGTTTGTTTCTGAAAATTGATGTCCTCTTCGAAGTAATTCCCATAGACTACAACACACTTATGCCGGCGCTCGATCCAGTCCTCAAAACATTTCTGGTACTCGATTTTTGGTATGTCCATCAGAACCATCTTCGATTTGCGTATTATCTCCTCTCGGCTGTTGAAACGCGTTCCCCGTACTGCTTTATTAAGTTGATCAAACAGAAAAGGCACGGAGCTTAATCTAGTGAATTCGGAGGCTGCAGAATGGTATTTGTTACATTTTTGATGAGAAACTAGGTGATAATAATGGCATTGTGCGACGCTGCGTTGTCATGGTGCAAAATCCATGAGTTGTTTGTCCAGAGATGTTTTACGCCCAAACTATGCTCCTTATTGACTGTCTGACTTTCTGGCATAAATTTATGATGTACAACACTGTTGAAATCCATGAAAACCATGACCATCAACTCTTTTTGGCTGAAAACGATGTTTTTTTTTTCGGTCTTGGCTCATTAGGTGCTCGCCCCTTGTAAACCGATTTTTTTTTTCTTTTTCAAACCATTGCCGCAACACTTTTCCAACATTTCCAGGTTCTTAGCACCATTGAATCCTTTTTTTAATGCACATGCTCGTTATTCCAAAATTAACTCAATTGCAAAAACCGAAACATGCACCTAAACAGATGTACTCAACATTGCGTCACTTTCACAAATGGCAAACTAGATTGTTTAAATTGGGTGGGAATATCGCAGACAGGTGTGGCAAAAAAAAAAAAAAAAAAAAAAAACTCAGGTGACTGAGAGCGCCACAAGGTGGTGATTTCGGAAACTTTTTAATCAAGATAGTATTAATAAACTGTAATGTCTCGCTTATTTTGGAGGGTAGAAAATTGCGTGCAAACGTTGAATGAAACATATACTTCTATTTTGTAGTGATATAATCTAAAACTGCTGTAATGTAATTTTGTTCTGTTTCAAAAATAAATACTTCAATTTTAATTATTAATATGAAACAAAATACCTTGCAAAGAGCTTGTATTAAGCATACAAAAATGAAACAAAAATTTACAGCTTCGATAATTCAAAAATAAATACAGATTCTGTAAATAATAAATAAATATAAAATTTTGTGGTGTTCTTTGATGTCTTTGTTATTGCCCCCTCAGTCTTCATTTCTATCCCCCCCCTAATAAGTGAGGCTGGCTATGGGCCTGCTTCTTGTTAAAAATAGCTGAACGCGTGTTAGAGCATTTCTCAAATATTTCACTTTTAAATAGGGAAAGGGGCAATTTTCATATAAATCTCAACTGTTTATTCTAAAACTACCAAATGTAATTACTCTCTCAAACTATATATATATGGAATTTGGTATAGAACTATTAACCCTCCATGGCACGCGTGGTCAATTGTAACATCAAGACACGCGCGCGGAGTCTCACTCCACAATATTTATTTATAGGCCTATATCTTAATTTTAATGTGTATTTTGTTTTGAAGCGATATTAAATTGTTTCATATTTTCTTTGCAACGTTTTTGACAATTGCGTATGCATATTTTACAACACAAACTCTTTTAACAGTTCTAACCAGGGAAAGGTTCGAATGGGGCACTCGAGTTGCCGAATGACATGTATCAGATATGAAAGAGGGTGCGAAACTATGTACATATGCAAATTTATAACGGCTGAGAGCAACATGGAGAATCAGGAGAGCCGGAAGAAATATGGCCGACCGTAGGGCCCAGCAACACAGAAAGCTAAGAAATCACTCGTTTCGTGCGTGAATGGGCACAGAAATGAAGGTCAAATGTTTAGTAGTGGATGCATGATAAGATCTGCTATTTGTAATGAACATAATGGCCACCATATTGAGTGGCAATCATGAATTCGGACCCACAATGTGAAAGAGAAAGTGGGTCATGTGGGATATGAAATAGCACTGAAATTTTACCAGAAATTAATTGATGTTAACCTTTCTGCAGTAACTCTATTGTGAGTTGAGAAGCAACCTGCAAGAAAGTCGTGAAGGAATATTTGAACAAACGTAGGAGTAAGCTGTTGGAATAATGTTGGCATAGAATGCACATCTAGAAAAAGATTACAAAGAACATTTGCACATGCAAAGAGTTGGTAATATTGCAGTTAAAGATGGGTAATTGTTCACGTTAAAACACCTGACACAAAGAAAGACTGGGGATTACAAGTACAATTATGAAGTGGTTCTTCTCAAAGAAAATAGCATATATCATCACATAAGTAAGTATACCAATCTATGAAGAACAGTTGATGTGAATAGTATCTACAAGAGTGTGATGAAAAAACAAGAGCTGCTCACAGTATCCACACCTGACGAAACAGGGATTATTACATTGATGCCGCTGACAATTCGATTATGTTTCATAATCAAAACAAAAGGCCAATCTGGAATTTTCCCGGGTTCTCTTCAAGATATCCAGCCATATAGAAGGCATGTTTAATGAAATTGGTGAACCGGGGAGCACTAAACTGGAAGTGTGAAACACTTGGAGACGGATGAAGTTGTCACGATGTCGTACATGAAACCCATCAATATTTAATGCAGCATTCTTGATAAACCTCACGTACTGTTTAAACATGTGAAAGAAGCCAACGTCGAGAGGTGTGAATACGTCCAGTGCATTTAGGAGGTATAAGTTTCTTGTGGAACTCAATACTATCCGAAACAGGGGAATGCATCGGTTTATCATCTTTGTTACAAGACCACGAATCAATCAAGAGCAAGATGGGATTGTCGTGCACATGTGGCCAAAATACTTCCTGAAGAAAAAACTTCAAATCATCCTTGTGCATATTTGCTGATTTTCTAGCAAATGCCTTGATATCGAAGGGATGTCAGGCATCTTTGCAAGGAATTTACCCGTAGGTTCAGCGGATATAAGAAATAATGGTGAAAACAGTTTCCCATCCATTGATTACTGTATACGAGTGCGTAACTGCTGTCGTTGATCCTATGCTACAATATACTCGTTTGGCACCTTTTTCTTTGCCAATGTCCTGCCTGAATGCACTTCTTTGTCGTATTTACTTTGAACTGTTAAAAACTTGACTTAAATTGGGGTTTTCTTTTTAAAAAAGCAT
Organism: Thermobia domestica; assembly: GCF_964235325.1. Lineage (NCBI taxonomy): Eukaryota > Metazoa > Arthropoda > Insecta > Zygentoma > Lepismatidae > Thermobia > Thermobia domestica. Next base: position 44,954,016 of record NC_137454.1, on the reverse strand, counting down.
AGACTTTGTTTCAGTAAGGAACTTTCCTGCAGTTTGATGTAACTCTTGCTCATCTTTGGTTATTTTGAACACGGAATAAGTAATTTTGCGTGACACAGTATTGTTACGTTTTTAATTAATTTTTTTTTTTTTTTCACCCAAGACCAAGATGTTTGGAATTGCAGAATGCCCGTTGGATCCATGTCCTCTTATATGCATCAAACACATTTTAATCGTCCGATCATGAACTATTCCATTCATAACACGCGTTATTTTAAAAAGGTAGTAATATCTCATAATTTATTTTTCTCACAGACACTTTGTTTCGGTTTCGTTCAAAGTTACGAAGGGCAGAAACTTGTAGCGTGAAAACACAGATTATATTTTGCTTCATTTACCTAAAGTCTTTTCTGTCTCTATCCATCAGTAATACATATTTTCTAACTGTTGGCTTCGTATATTTTGCAGGCTCCTTATTAGGTGGGGATGGGGCGTCGAACGAACTACTACTCTGGCCAGAATTACTATATCGTCGAGCATGCATTGAGACGTCCGTTACACCAGTTTCTTTCCCAGGGTCACTGTGACTACTCTTATCACAGTCACTGTCTCTCTCGTCCTCATCTGACAATGCTATCACCTCTCTCTATCGTTTGATATTCTTCGATCACTGTATCAATATTCACTAATAACGGCATTTCTGATCTTCTGCACAGGAATTATTGTCGCACGTCCCGAACTCACTAACTAATAATGACACAATTACCTGGGAATTCATATTCATGCCCACAAGAAGAAATAACTATTCCAAATGATGAATTAGAATATACCTTGTCACTTTCTAGCACTTCCTCAAAAGTGGCTCGCCAATCAAGCGTCTCTAGCTTTTGCGCCATACTGGTGAGATTTTGACAGAGTTTCTGTGCGTTCTTGCTTGCATCTTACGTTTCAACTCACAATAGTTACTACAGAATAGTTAACACCAATGTATTCCTGATAAAATTTCAGTGCTATTTCTTATCCCACATGACCCACTTTCTCTTTTACACTGTGAATCCGAATTCAAGATGGCCACTTTCAATATGATGGCCACAATGTTCATTACATATAACAGATCTTATCATGCATCTACTACTAAACATTTAGCTTCATTTCTGTGGCCACCCACGCACGGAACGAGTGATTTCTTAGCTTTCTGTGTTGCTGGGCCCTACGGTCGGCCATATTTCTTCCGACTCTCCTACTTTTCCATGTTGCCCTCATCCGCTATAAATTTGCATATGTACATAGTTTCACACCCTCTTTCATGTCCGATACATGTTGTTCGGCAACTCGAGTGCCCTATTCGGACCCTTCCTGATAAGAAAACTAAAATTTCTCTATCCAGGGAGTGTGACTCCGCGGCGCGTGCGACGGTGGGTTAATTAAAAGTAAGAGAATATGTGTTTCACGTTTCCGACACTTCCGCTTCTTTATACAGAAAACAGGATGTCAATATTCGTTTAAGTTGGAGGTTTAAAAAAATATGTAAACGGAAGCGGATCTAGAAGGTAAAAACTGGGGGGGGGGGACTGCCAGAACCAGTCTATGATAGGTATATCATGAGTTTACTATAAACTTCAAAAGATACATAAATGATAGCTTAAATTATTTTTGTAACCCAGAAAACTGGGGGGCCTAGGCCCCCGGCCCCGGGCTAGATCCGCCACTGTAGGGTGAGTTCGCCACTAGTCGACCATTTTTGCTTACTATTGTGTATATAAAATATATCTGATGGTCTTTTGGAGCGAAAAATGATTCACGATAAAGCTTGCATCATATACCACCAATGACATTCATTGCTTCACTCTCTCTCGGCTAGCTGGTCGTCTTTGACCAATAAATTTCGACGTATCTATAGAATTACAACTCAAATGCGCAATTTACGACAGCGCGTAAGGAGAATCTTGTTTCCTGTTGTTTTTTTCGTTTTTCTGAGGATTTAAATGGTACGCGAGGTAAAAATGATTTTATTGCATAACTAAGTTAGTCTAGAAGCTGTATTAGTATAACCTGTCAATAACTGGAAAGTATTAAATGAAAAACTACGCGTTAAAATGTGGTCGGAATTTGGCACTTTTTTCTTTCCCATACAAACTAATTGTCGACCAAGGGTGGTCGATTATTGGATTATTTGAGAGTGTGTCAAATTATTCCCTGTTCGGTATTAAGGTCTGTTTTTCAACATGTATGTATAAAATTTTCGATTTCGTGACATTCTAAAAATCGACCGCCTGTTCCTTCTGTTGATCGACTATTGGAATATATCTTGCCACCTGTCGACCACACTGTTTCATACTGTGTTTCGCGTTTTGCTGACTGGAATTTGTTCAGTAACATTAGTTGAAAGTGTGTCTATCTGACAATCTTCTATTTCAATGTGAAACCAAGTTTTCTACACGAGAACAAGAAGCCCTACTCGCTGGTCTAATGGCTAGCACGCGTGCTACAGTCAGGGTTGGGTAATTACGCGTAAAAAAAGGTTTTCTACGTGACGTGTAAAATACGCGTAAAAAATGCGTAATTTACGTAAAATACGTAAAAAATTTGAAACAGGTCTACAAATTAAAAGAAAACGTTCTACGCGCTGAGCTTTAAAAAAAAATCTTCCTAAATTGTATGGAATCTAGCTGGATTGTGCAAAACTTAATCCGTAAGCATAAACTGGGAATTTTGTATTGGCTTTGTAAAGTAGCATTGTATAATACGGTTTGCATGCGTGACTGTTCAAAACCCATTTCATCATGTTTCATGTTTTAAACCCTCTGTAATCGAGAAAAGTTTTATGCCAGAGAAGCCAAGGAAGAAACTATTGTGCAATATAACTACAATGGTAAGCCTTCGTGGTCTCCATTTGTGACGACTTTCTGCAATGTCTGAGAAAAGCACCACGAACAAGTAGAGGAGTTTCTGTTGGAAAACCTCGGCCCTTCAGGAATAACTAGCTACCAGCAGTATCGGGGAAAATGTGGAAATTTTGAAGAACTTATGAAGAAGGGAATTACAACACCACGCACATTCTGGTATTTCGCTACTCGGCAACACAAGGAGTTGTCGGAATTTGCTATGAATTTACTGAACATTCTAGCATCTTCAGCGCAAATTGAAAGACTTTTTCTCAAATTGGTCCTTTGTCCATAACGTCACAAGAAACCGGCTCAGCTTCGAACGTTCAAAGAAACTACTTCAAATATACTACACCCTCAAATTACAAGACCACTCAAGTTATGAATATTAGTGTGATTAAGAGTATTGTGTTTGAATTGTACTAAACTATAATGGAAATGACATGTAACTTTTTTAGAATTAAAATAATGGCCAAGTTTTAAATGAAATGATATACGCAGTTTTATTGGAACCAAGTAAAATATATTCAGTATTCGAACTAGGAAGAAAGACAAACTGTTTCTTTCAAAAAAAAAAAAAAAAAAAAAAAAAAAAACCGAAGAAACAAGTAGTTCGATATTCTGTTGAGTATTTTCTTCGGTTTTGTCTATTTATTATGAGCATGAAAAATGTTTACATTAAATGTTCAAATCATAGTCAAGTGCTAAGGAAAGTAATATATTTAGTGTTGTTGGACTTGGAAGAAAAGAGCAAAATAAATGAGTTCATTCCGAAAAATTTAGTATAATGTTCTGTTGGGTGCTTTTATATTTTTTCAGTTGTGTGTGTTTAAAATGAGAATCTAATAATTTTTACATCGAAAATTCAATATGCCCCAGTGCTAAGTGAAGTGGTATATATAGTATCGTTGAGACGTGGAAGAAAAACAAATCAGTTTATTCTAAAATTTCATTAATTCAATATTCTGATCAGTATTTTTCGTATCAGCTATGTGTGTGTGTTAGTGTGTAATATGAAGGTGAAATGATCCTAACAGTCAATCTCTTTTTCTTTTCTAATAGAAGTTTCAAAGTATACTGAAATGTTTCGAGTTTTATATTAAAAGCTGCAAAGGTATAACAATAAATTGTTATAATCAAAAGGTTACTTGATACTTTCAAACATATCCGAACCAACACATATTTTTAATGTGTGCGCTTATATGTTGGGTGGTTGTGCTTGGGTGTGCGCTAATAGGTGGAAAGTAGTAGTGGGCCGGCGAGGGGCTATCCAAAATTATCTTTTATTACTATGATTTCTCATGAAATCATTGCTTTTAAATAGTGTTTAGAAGATAATAATGTTTTAATGCTTAAATAAGAAAACTAAGCTTACAATATAACCGACTATTCAAAATGATCTTAGTTTTAATGAAAGAAATATAGTTTTCTACGTCTGCGTAAAAAACTGGTTTTCTACATGACGTATATTACTAGTAAATTACGCGTAATTTACGTAAAATACGTAACAAGTAAATTACCTTGCCAACCCTGGCTACAGTATGATCTTAAAACCTATCTCACCAGTACGAACAATCTTTTCATTCTAGAAGATCCACGTGGAATTTTTTAACGCGTATGAATCTTGTTTATAATTGTGCCCATTATCCGGGAAAATTTTGGGACCAAAAAGCTGGAAGAATATTTATGAGGTTCAAGATAAGGAAGAGGAAACCCTTATTTTTCTAGAAACAATTAATGCTTCGGGAGAAACAGTTGCTCCAATGATTGTTTATCCATACAAGTCACAAGTTCACAGAGATATTGGGCCTTATGCAGAGTCGTTTTGACGTATGATTAGCGTAATACTAAAGGCCTGACTACTGCAGGCAACATGTTAGTCGAAGGCTTTAGTATTGCTCTAATCACACATCAGAAAACTCTGCTTAAGGCCCATTGTGTCCAATATTCCCTAGGACGATCCGAATCTGGCTGGATGATTAGCAAGACATTCTTTGAGTGGGTCGCTAATGGTTTCAATAAATGGCTATTAGATCACGATGTACCCAAGCCTGTAATACTTTTCATCAATGGTCACAAAACTCGCTTAACTTATGAAGTAAGCAACTTTTGTGACAACGACGAGATCATATTGTATGCCCTGTACTCTCATGCAACGCATATCTTGCAACCATACGATGTATCCGTCTTTAAGGCGTTAAAAAGAAATGGGAAATTCGTTGTCCTCAGTTATCTAGAGGAACATAATTTATCTTCCGTTAAAAGAGCCCAGTTTGCACCACTTATTGTAGAGGTCCTGGAAACAGCAGCTACACCGTCAACAATAAAGAATGGATTTCCTTTCAATCCGGACACCGCTGACTACACAAAATGCATCAAGAGTGTATGCAAAAACAGAGAGTACTTCCACTCAGCCAAACGTTAGCAAAGATTTTCTTAAGTTACTACAAGAAAAGTTATTACTATGCACCCACAATGATGAACTTCAAAAGGCTGAGGTTGACTTCAACATTGTCTTTGAAGTTTTGAAACTTCCAACGGAAGAGCCGATGGACGAAGCACTACAAACTGATGATAAAAGTGACAGCTTACCAGTAGCTGACGAAGTTGAGTTGATTTTGAGTTGAACGTCCCGTTCAGCAGCGAGGCTATATGAGACGTGGACCTACTGATTAACGTGGAATCCGAACCACATGAGCTCCCGCCGGGAATCGAACCCGGGTCTCCCACGCCAAAGGCGCGTACGCTAAAAGCTTAGCCACGGAGGAGCTCTATCTGACGAAGTTGTAGTTGGTGAAATCCCTGTAGTTGATGATAACAGCTACCCTTACTGTTAGTCAGGATTTACTAAATGATCTTCTCCAGTCATTGGCTGCCGAAGCCAATCCAAGTGTAACAACTGAAAACAGAGTGAATATAGCTCCTATTCTTCCAACGAAACCTGAGGAATCCGACGCCATTGGAACACAGGAGAAAGAGGAAATCATTATTGTGCCAAACCAAGAATCAGTTATGTCTGCTCCAACAACAGAATCAGAGAGGCTTTTAATTATTCTGAGAAACGAAGCTTCTATTCCAGAATTTGTACCATCACATGAGTAGAAAGGTAACACATCAACTGAATGAAAGTGAACCTATGAAGGATATTCAGCAAGATACTTATTCTCCTAAAGAACTTCCTACTGAAGCTCTGGTTTCTATACCAGAAGCACAGCAAGAAACAAAGGATATTGAAAGCGATGCTGTTGCTGGACCAAGTGTATCAAGTCAGAAGAATATCGCAACAACATTTAAAACTATCAGACCAATATATATATATATATATATATATATATATATATATATATATATATATATATATATATATATAACGCCAACTTTTAAAAAGCACCTGTTTTGGCCCAAGAGTCCAGATAAAAAGCCTAAGAGGAAAGTAGAGGATACCGGTACCGTTTGCAATTAGTTCAGAAGAATATCACCAAGTACCGATTGCAAAACAGGAGGAACAGAAGAAACTAGAGGAGGAAAAGAAACGTAAAAGAGATGAAAGAACGGCAAGAAAGAGCAACAAGTTGGAAAATCCAAAGGAAAGATCGAAGAAGACGGCCATTGCTGTTGTAGAACATCACAATGAAGACGTAATTGACTACGGCGATGGAGCCATATTCGCAGGATATGAAGTGTGCTCTGAAAAGTGAGGATAAACCAGTGGGTTGCGATCAATGTGATAAATGGTCCATCTTCGATGTACTGATTTAACTACCTATACATGAGAAGATCTTGCAGATAAGCTGTTCCTGTGTGCGGATTGTACCATGTAAATTATTTGAACAAATAATCAGGAACTTACTGTTATTATATGAAAAGATAAGTCAATATACTCAAGTAACTCCGAAGAGAAAGCTAACACGGGAGAGAAATCTATTTCACACGGAGGAAACGTGAACACTTAGGATTTTCTGAATTATTAGCGACTCGTACTTTGTTTAGAATTTGTAAAGCCGTAATATAAGTGATAAGATAACGTGTGCATATAACGCAGGAGAGAAATCTTTTGTTTCACGTGGAAGAACCATTTAATATTGAAATCCAATATTCCAAATAGTTAGCTATGTATCAAACCCTAATACCCCGATTGTTTAATTTATAATCGCTAAGAAGAAAACCTTAAAGAAAATTTTAAAAAATCTATCGTTTTGTTAAGTTCAAATCCCACGAATAATACAATTTCCAAACATCATCTAAGGCAATAGAAACGATAGAAATTGCGCGCGGTCGACTACTGAGCGACGATGGTCGACAAGTGGGAATTTTGATGAGTTTTCGTAAAACGTATTTTTATCACTGCAAAATTTTAAAAGTGAGCAGTCAACACATGGTATGGTACAAAAGAACCCAAATAAAGCAAATAATTCACTTTTGTCAAATATTATGAAATCATCACATTTTGTAAGTGTTTAGAAGTAAGATTTTTTTTTTTTACAGCGGTCGACCATTGGCGAACTCACCCTATGTAAACATCTAATTGAAATAATCGAAAACGTGTTTCAACCTTTTCAAAAATTCTGCTTCTAGAGGAGAGAACTCCTAGTATTAAAATTTTCGATTCTTTATTTAGAACATTCCTAAAGTGAGAATTTGCTTGAGTTGGAGGTATAAAATTGAATATTGTCGCTGCGCCTCGAAGAATCGCTGTTAAAACCACAACTTTTCAGGAGAATCAAAAAACATTCCAAACTCTTAAAATTTTGCCAGATACACGGTAACACTTCAAAAATATAGTAAAATTGGTTCTGCGTATATTATGCACTGGTCATTATTGTACCTTGCTTCAACAATATTATATTACTATTTTTGTGCCTATTATTATAAGGACATAGATGATATGTATACATTAATAAATACGTACATGATGAGGACCTAAAGCATTTAATTTTTTCATTGTGGCGTTGAAGCAATTGAATATTCACTTCTCACATTATATGGGACGCTACCTGACAGTTTTCAGGTTTATTTGCACCTCATAACTCATTTTCGACAAAAATTTTACATAGCGGTTCTTCGAGGCGCAGCGACGATATATTAACTCAATTAAAAAACAGTTGAATAACTGTTGCAGCGTTTTTTTTATAACTCCGTTTCGAAAATGGAAAAGTAAAAAAAAAAAACTCCAATATTAAAATTTTCGATTTTATATTCATTAAACCTTATTCTCCCTGTGCGAATAATAGAGACCTGCACGGGCCGAATTTTTCGGCCCGTGCCCAATCCAGCCCGAATGTACCTAGGCCCGGCCCAACCCGGGCCCGAAAAGTTTTGGAGATTTTCGGCCCGAGCCCGGCCCGGCCCGATAAGTTTTTTTTAATATTCTTGGCCCAAGCCCGACCCGGGCCCAATAATTTTAAAAGTTTTGGGCCCGACCCCGGCCCGATATATTTTTTAAAATTTAGCTCGAGCCCCAATCTTTCTCAAAATTTAGTATTAAACTTGACCTAACCCTCAGAAACATTTTCTAAACTGTTGACAACCTGACGCTTGCCTCCCGAATGGTACCATTGCCTCCTAGAACTTTGCCTGTCATCGAGAGAACAAAAACTCCATTTCCTGTAACAAAAATCTAACATAATTGATTTTAGCATAAAGTGACGATGGAAATATTGTTTAGCGACAAGCAATTTGGGTTCAGTGAAGATCAAGGTCAGAGCTCAATTTACTGCGCAATGCCTGCAATCCTCTATAGTGAAAGTGAAGCCGCTAAGCAACACAAACTGTAAATAGCTATTGCATTCTTTGTAACATTTTTAACGGGCACACTTCTTCAACGTTTGGCTTTATTCCAATTATCGTTTAACGAAAGTCAATAATTATTAAAGAATTGCAATTAATCGGCCCCAGCCCGGCCCGATCTGAAGAGAAATCAGTGTCGGCCGCCCCAAAAAAATAACAGAGTCGGCCCGCCCAAGCCCGGCCCGTGCAGGTCTCTAGCGAATAATTCTCTCTTCAACTTGTTCTGTTATCGAGACTTTTCGTTTACTGTAGTCAACGAATCTCATTTGGGGATGCCAGGCAAAGTTTTGTACTCAAACACCTTACAAGGAAACGCCTGATATCACAGAATATCATGTTGACCAATCGTGTAAAGTTGCTTCTTCTGGTATGTCAAACTCATCGCACTGTTAACTACTTACTTCCAGAATCACATTAGAAGAATACATCACTCTGAATAATCAAATCTTCTTAGAAGTAAGTTTTACATGTTGTCAAAACAAGAATACCACGAAAGATCAGTTGCTACTTGTTGGGCAGTATGCAGATCAAGTTCACAAATCAGATTGGCATGCACAGAATCCTGCTTTGTCCATACCAGGGTTCCCACTTATTTTGCGAGTACAACTTCCTTGACTTTCCAAGGTCATGGTTCACAAATTTCCAAGTCTATGACAATTCCATATGGAAGATTATATCTTCAGTAAAAAAGAATCCTTGTTCGTTTACAAAAAAACAAAACAAACAAACAAACAAACAAAAAAAAAAAACACGGTACATCGTAAAAGAATGAAGTATTCAGATCATTATAAATATTTGTTTGCTCAACTTGGAAAGAATTTTAAAAAATGATAAATGACGCATACTGTAAATATTCTGCTGAAATATAACTTCAAAAGTAAAACGCGTAACTTCCGGAAACTAGTTTTTGATTAAGAGAAGTAAATAAAAATATAATTGTAGTACTGTATTTGACCGAAACATTTTAGTAAGAAATAGTCGCTGCGCGTCGAAAAACCGCTATGTGACATTTTTGCCGAAAATGAGTTATGCCGTGCAAATTAACCTGAAAGCTATCAGACAGCGTCCCTTACAACGTGGTAAGTTAATATTCAATTGTTTCGCCACAACAATGAAAAATTATAGATCGAAATTATGGCTTAAGATTCTGATCACGTACGTATTGATTAATGTTTACAAATCCTCTATGTGCTTATAAAGGCGCGAGAGGTGCTACGTAAACACAAAAGTAGTAATATAATATTGTTGAAGCAAGCTACAACAATGTCCAGTGCATAATATACGCAGAAACAATTTTATTATATTTTTCAAGAGTTTCCGTGTATAGTTGGCAAAATTTTAAGAGTTCGGAATGTTTTTTGCTTGCTTCTCCTGAGAAGTTGTGGTTTCAACACACAGCGGTTCTTCGAGGCGCAGCGACGAAATACTGATTTGAGAAATATTTTGAGACTTTATAGTGACAATATTCTTACAAGTGTGTATTTAATAATTATGACTGGCAACCCCTGGATGAAATTAGTTACACAAAGTATAAAATTGCAGTAAAGAATGTAAAACCTAAAGGAGCAAATGACTCCAATTGATACCACTATATGTACTTAATGGTTGTTGAGAACCACTTATGAAGCCTCTATGCTCAATATTCATTTTTGGCATTCACGTCAGAAAAAATAAAGAAAACTAATTTCTCCCTGACACGGGAGGGCCCCACAAGTTGTCGCTAAAATCCGATTGCCGCATAGCACATCTGATAGAGCATTATGGGAAATGAACATGAGCAAAATTTAAGGTGCTGTGGACCAGAAGGATAGGAAGGAGCTAGGGAGCTTCAAAATTTGAAAATTCAAAAAAATTATATCATTTAATTAAGTATGTTTAAGGTAAATATATTGAAAACCGTTAAAGCAATCAAACCAAACGTTGCACAATATAACGAGAACAAAATGTGCTAACGAAAACCACAATCAGTGTTGCCAACTCAGTATAAAATATTTTATTTGAAATAGCACCATATGCAAGTCTGCACAGATTTAAAATGCACTATTATCACTAAATATAACAGTACAGTGTAGTGGTACAGTGTTGCACACTATTGGAGCTACGTGCAACACTACAATGGAGAAGTCTGATATGTAGCAACAGATGGTAATTTAAAAAAATATGGGTCTCATACTATGAATTTAGTTCAAATGCATAACACAGATAGTATAACAGCAAAATGTCAGCAGTGTCACAAACGTATTGATGTATTTGAAAAACGAAATTGAGTGATGCCATTTTTACCTCCTGTGTCTGCTCCGAAGTTATATAGGAGTGTAAAGTGGAATCCGAATCACTATGAAAGAGAAAGATTACAATGAAATGTAAGGTGAAAAGTACAAGAACATATCAGAGGCGGGATTGGAACCCGCGATATCTAATATGTCGGTTGTCTAGCCTTCTAGACCACACAGTTATCCTGGCCGACTAAAAACGATATGAGGTAGTAATAAAATATTTCCAGAGTTAATATGGTAATATTGCAATGTACAGCGGGGGACACTTCTAAATGGTACAGCCATATGGAGATTTACGGCTAAGGTGTACCATTTAGAAGTGTCCCCCGCTGTACAAACCATCATATAGTATGTAGGAAAGGAAATAAAAGAATATGTCACTTAACACGAAAGACAGAAACCAAGAAATTACTCTTCCAAATACTGATAAGATAATTGAGACCCAGTTTACAGAATTAGAAAACACGTATTTCTTCCCTCGCGAGTATCATTTTGTTTTCGCGAGTTACCTGCTTATTCATCGGGACTACAGAAGTATAATGCAAAATCCTCACTTCTTTCTAATGCATTCCTTTATTACCCCTTCTTGCCATATATCAAACTTCTCTATTGTACATTTTCAGTACATGTAGCTCCAATAGTGTGAAACACTGTATCACTACACTGCACTGTTATGTTTAGTGATAATAGTGCATTTTAAATCTGTGCACACTTGCATATGATCTTATTTCAAATAAAATATTTTATACTGAGTTGGCAACACTAATTTTCGATAGGACATTTTGTTCTCATTATATTGTGCAACTTTTGTTTTGATTGCGTTAACAGTTTTTAAGATATTTACTTTAAACGTACTGAATTCCGTGAAATATTTTTTGGATATTCAAATTTTGAAGCGCCCTAGCTCCTATCCTTCTGGTCCATAGCACCTTAAATTTTGCTCATATTCATTTCTCATGATGCTCTATCAGATGTCCTATGTAGTAATCAGATTTTAGCGACAACTTCTGGGACCCTCCCGTGAGAGAATTTTAAAGTAAAAAATTCTATTTGGTCTAGGAATTAATTCGTGCGGTTGGTACGCACACATTGAAGCTGTAGTACAAACACAAAATACATAAATACCTTAAGAAAAATATTGTCCATCGCTAGCCACTACTTTCGCCCATCTGTCAGGCAATGTACGGATTCCGTGGCGAAAGAAGTCCTCATCCTTGGAAGCGATCCAGTCAGAGACCCATGTTTCGATATCTTCTGAAGAAGTAAACCGCTGTCCAATCAAATCGTGGTTCATGCAATCGAACAAGTAGTAGTCCGAAGGAGCAACGTCTGGTGAATACGGCGGGTGGGGTAAAACTTCCCATCCGACATTTTCTAAATAGGTTTTGACCGGTTTTGCGACATGTGGGCGAGCGTTATCATGTTGAACAATAAGTTTATCATGTCTGTTCTCCCATTCTGGTCGTGTTCTGGCCAGAGCTTGCTTCAAACGCATTAATTGTCGTCGATAACGTTCTCCATTCATAGTTTCACCCGGTTGCAGCAGCTCATAGTACACCACACCTTTCATATCCCACCATATGCACAGCATAACCTTTGCACAGTGAATATCTCGTTTTGGTTGTGATGGACCTGGTTCACCTGGTTTCACCCAGGCCTTTTTTCGTTTAGGGTTCTCGTAATGGATCCACTTCTCGTCACCCGTAATAATTCGATGCAGAAACCCCTTTCTGCTCTGTCGTTGAAGCAGCAATTCGCAAATGGTTTTTCGTCTTTCAACGTCTCTGTCTTTCAATTCATGTGGAACCCAATGTGACATCTTTTGAATCATTCCCATGGCTTTCAAGCGTTTGGAGACTGTTGTTTGATCAACGCCTAATGCTGCTGCAAGTTGTTCCTGCGTTTGACACGAATCCTGCTCGAGCAATGCTGTCAATTCTTCGTCTTGAAATTTTTTTGGCTGTCCAGCTCGCTCTTGGTCTGCCAAGCCGAAATCACCACTTCTAAACCATGCAAACCACTTCTGACACGTTCGCTCAGCTAGAGCATGGTCACCATACACTTCCACCAAAATACGATGACTTTCAGTCGCACTTTTCTGCATGTTAAAGTAATGCAGCAGGACACCCCGCAAAAACACTTTATCAGGCACAAATTTCGCCATGTTCACTTAACTACAAACTGGTGTTGTTGACGCTTTAATCCACTGCCCTGTACTACGAACGATACGCGATGACAGGGGTTTGCAACACATGTGTGGATACACGGAACTGTGGGACGTTCCGTTCGTTGCGCCATCTCTTGTCCACCCGCACGAACTAATTCCTAGACCAAATATCATCCACTAGTTTCCAAAGATCACGGTTCTTCAGGTCACATTTAATTAGTTTTTTGAAATTTCAATTCTGGATATTTTGTATTCTTATACTTATGAATTCGTCTTCTTTCGTTTTGTTTCAACTATGTAGTATTCTTTCTCTGGAGGATCTTATTTTGCATTGTTCCTGTGATGCCTCTCTCGGAAGGTTTCAGCAGTAATCTGCTAACATATGTTGGTTCCATTTACCACTATCGGTTTTCAATTTTTGTGCCATCTTCATGGAATCTTTCACTATGTTCGTCACAAACTGCCCTCATATATTCTTTTTAAAAAAAGTCTAAATGTGAATGTAAGAAGTATAGCTTTAAGATATGTTGTATCTTCAACTGAAGTACTAGGAAATCAATTTCTTCACTTCAAAATTCTCGGCCCTTTTATTGCCTAGAAAATTGCACATGCATTTCATTTTCGCTTTACTTAGGCCTATACATGGGAACATTTCTTTAAATACGCAAATCTTTGTCCTTATTTATATATTGCTTTCACTAAAATTTTAATTAGACTAAGTTTCATATGAAGGGGCGTAATAGAATTTTAAATTTCTGCACCAAATCCTCTTGTGCTAAATTTTTGTGACTAGGAATGTATTCCTTTCGGAACAGAATGAGGTTCATCCCTGGCTGTGCAATCAACAACGCTACAACTTTCAAGTCAACACACGTGTTCTAGAGATGATCATACCAGCTTACGTAACAAACGTAGGTTAAGTCTTTCATATTAAGTGCATTGGCAAGAGGTATTGAAGGCTTCTTGTTTCCGCTGTATAGTAAAACCGCGTGTAAACTACTTTTAGAAAAATCAACAAAAAGCCTCTAGTTGTCAGGGAAATATTTTAAATGGAATTCAACCATTAATCCTCGTACTTATTAAAGTATACTAAACCTCTATCCGCTGAAAAAGTTTGAAATAGTTTACTCCCTCTTTCTATAATACATTTTTGCTCATCCATCCAACAGATTCCACCGTTGCAATCTTAACCTAAGTAGTTGGACTCTAGTTTTTAGTAGGTTTAAGTCTCAAACTAGGTTGTTCAACTTCGCCTAGTGATCAAATGTGGCTCTGTGCAAATGTGACTACAATTTTTCGTCTTCCTGCGTATGTGAATTCGCACCTGCTAAATCATCTTCCGATTCCAAGTTTTGGTACTGGTATTGAGTTATCATGAGGGATAGGACTCAAAGCAGAAAGTGCGAAGGGTAGTCAATATTTTAGTTATCATCTTGAAAAAAAGACGCTGCGACCATGAAACTTTGTGATGGTGTTACACTTTGTCTACATATTTACCTTTCAATGCGACTCATTTTTTTCCAACCATGGATGACTTGGCGGAGAAATTGTTGTAGAAGTCTTTTATTTTGGCTCTTCAGGAAATGTTCCACCTCAAAACTCACTTCGTCGTCATTCTGGAAATTCCTGCCATGCACTGACTTTTCATTCGTGGAAAGAGGAAAAAGTCACTTGGTATCATGTTTGGAGAATACGGGGGGTTGAGGCAAAGGGGTTTATTCACAGTTCGATTGCCAAGAGCCCCAGAAAGTAAACGCTGACCAATAGATGTAATAGGAAGTACCCGTCAAGCCCTATCTAAAGGTATTATTATTTTGGCCTTAAAGCCTCGGGAAGTTGGTCAGAAAGGGCAGCAAAGATAAAGGAGTCATTGGTGATTTAAAGAAACAGAGGTTTTAGGAATGAAATCAATATAGGAATAAGATTAGTATGTAGTCACATTTAGCATATGTGAGAAGCATCCATAGAGGATAGCGCTGAGATATCGGCACAGGTGATCGAAGATTTGTTCAAAACTAGATATCTCGAAAGAAAAATGTAGACGAAAAAAATATCTCGTATAGAACCTTTCAAGAGCTTGCATATGATATGCAATTTATTTCATGGGAACTTCAGGAACAGGGTGAAACTAGTGAGAGAGCATTCTTCACCATGTGAAAATCAGTGGGAGAGCATATTAAAAGGGTCGTTCGGATTTCACTTTACACTGTAGGTCATAGAGCTTCGCTGTTGAAAAGGGACGTTAAACCATCATCAATCAAGCAACGAAGGTGGAATTATGGCGATTTTAAAAATGATTTGGCAGCAGTTTTCACATGATGAAGAATGATCTCTCACTAGTTTCACCGTGTTCCTGAGGCTTTCTTAAACTTTATGTCATATGCAAGCTTTTGAAAGTTTCTATGAGACATTCTCCCCCCCCCCTTCCGAAATATCTAGTTTCGAACAAATCTTCGACCATCACTTATGCCGATATCTCAGCTTAGCGCTATCCTCTATGGATGCTACTCACATATGCTAAACGCGACTACATACTAATCTTATTCCTATATCAATTTCATTTCTAAAACCTCTTTTTCTTAAATCACCAATGAACCCCTTATCTTTGCTGCCCTTTTTTGACCAACTTCCTGAGGCTTTAGGGCCAAAATAACAGTACCTCTAGATAGGGCTTGACGAGTACTTCCTATTATACCTATTGGTCAACGTCTACCTTCTGAGGCCCTTGGCAATGGAACTGTGAATAAACCTCTTTGATAGCCGAAAGCAACAACATGTGTAAGTTTCCCTTTGTAGAATAAGCTGGGGCTTTCTTGTGAAACAAAAAGATCCACACGGACAGCTTCCCTCGATGCTTCATCTTAGCCTCCCATAATCTCTCACGAGATTTCGGTAATATTGTCCTGTGTTGATGTTGATTTGTCCCTTACAAGCATACTGCTAGCACTACACCAAGGCAGTTCCAGAAAACAGATTACCTTGCCCGATGATGATTGCCTTCGCCTTTCTCGGTGGTGGTGAATCCACTCGTTTCCACTGATTGCTTTGCTCCTTTGTTTCGGGGTTATAGTGGTACACCCAGCACTCATTCATGGTGATCAGACGGTTTAAAGAAATTAAACTGGATTGGCTCGACATAGCTGCAACATTTCCGCTATTGCATTGGTTCGGCAGGCTTTTGAATGAACGTGGACAGTCGCGGAAACCAGTGAGCGGCGACCTTTATGTGCAAAATGTTGGGAACTGATCCATGACTGATTTTCACTTTTCCCCCTATCACCTCAATTGTGATACGCCGGTCTGCGACCAACATACTGCTTCTCTTGAGATTCCCGATTCTTCACAGAGAGATGGTGACTTCGTTCTTCGTTATTCAGACCTGTCTGACCACACTGGAAGCGCCATCTAACCAACGTGTTTTACGATGGTACATTGTTGCAATACACTTCCACCAACTTAGTATGGAATATTGCAGCGTTCTTTCCCTTCAACTGCAGAAAACGAATTATCTCACGATACTCTACTTCATCAATGGCCTGCGCCATTTTGTTCTGGCTCCTCTAGCGCCGTGCGAGGGTACTGTGGTGTGGGGATTTCAATACGTACCAGAACTACAAACATGTACTTGCAAAGAAATAAAAACCTAAATATTTTTTCCAAGTAATAACTAAAACTTTTTATGACCAACCCTCGTATATTTGAAAAGTATTTGATACTTTGGTCTACAGGAAAAGCTAGTGATGTTCATCATACAAAAATAATTATCAAGATGATTACGAGGTTCACGCCACACCATGGGGAGAGCAAGTCATATGTGTGTTAGGGATGGCCACAAAGTTCGGGTTCCGGCAGAACCGGTTCCGCGGTTTTCACAACCGGTTCTGGGCCTGGATCCGAAATCCTGGTTCCAGACCTGGATCCGAAAACCCGGTTCCAGACCTGGATCCGAAAACCCGGTTCCAGACCTGGATCCGAAAACCCGGTTCCAGACCTGGATCCAAAAACCCGGTTCTAGAACCGGATCTTAGGAACCGGTTCCAGATCTGGATCTGAAAACCCGGTTCCAGTACTGGATCTTAGGAACCGGTTCCAGACCTGGATCCGAAAGCCCCCAAAGACCCGTAAAGGAGGCACAAAGTTCACCTTCAAAAAAATGCAAAGAGGACCATGCACTTGTGCCCTCCCCGCACAGACCCGCTTGTGACCCCAGAAAAAAAAATTGGTCCATCAGTGGGTGTTTAACCAAATGAGTTTGCCTGTTTAGCCAGTTACCCAGTTTATTTAGACAAATGAGACAAGCGGCCGCCGCCTGTCGCTTCCACCATTTCATCTAGTACACTGTTCACACAGCCTGCCAGCAGCTCGGGTTTAGCGTAGGGATGGCCACAGTTTCGGTTCCAGCGGAACCGGTTCTTGGAGATCCGGTTTTCAGAACCGGTTCCATACTGGATCCGAAGAACCGTTTCCAGACCTGGATCCGAAAAATCGGTTCCGGAACCGGATCCGTTCAGACCCGAAAACCGGTTCCACCAGGAACCGGTTCTGGCCATCCGTAATATGTGTGGGTATCTCTCAACCTTTTACTAGTCCTCGAACAGAAACTATACCAAATTTTGGGGTTCTAAACCTTGTTCTGTAACAAGCTTACTGTTAAAATAAAGCTAGTAGTGACAATGGCTTCCTCTGAGCTTTTAGTGTCACTTCACCGCAAATGTAACAAAAAGAACTGAGAGACATAATCAAAACAAACAAAAGAAATTCTGAGACAAGTTTAACACTCACAAAAACAGAATAAAATGTGAGTTTACAATTACGAAGTTGATCTACTAAATCATCGAAAAAATCTTTTTCTCAAAGAAGCAGAAACAATGCACAATTATATGTACAGGGTGCGGCACGTAAAACCGGCCCGTCGTAATATTCTGGTATATTGTGTTTTTGGCAACACTTAAATAATCTACCTTCCTACCAAGAGATGGCGTGTCGAGGTCGGGTCGACTTACGTGACCTGCAGCAGTCACGTGCAGCCGCAGCCAGTGAAACTTGTCGAAACCAGTTGAGAAAAAGGCCTCGTTGTGTTAAGCCGGGTGAGTGTCAGTGTGTAATAATGCCGTATTCGATACCCGAGCGTGTTGCCATTGTTGAAGGGTTCATTCTCACTGGATCTTTTGTGAAAACAAAGAATTTGTTTCGGGAAAAATTTCCAGGACGTTCTGTGCCAGCAAAAAGCACCATTCAGGAATTGATTGAAAAATGGCGGCGTACAGGATCGGTTCAAAATGCTCCCAGGAACAGACGACCATCTGTCTGCACACCTGAATTAAAGATGCAGGTGGAGGAGATAATGACAAGAAGTCCTCGAAAGTCAACCAGGAGATTGAGTCAACAGGTTCATGCGAGTGAGAGAAGTTGCAGACGTGTTTTAAGGGGACTGAAGTTAAAACCGTACCGGATAAGTGTTGTGCAAAAACTGAAGGAGCCTGACCTGCAGAAGAGGGTGCATTTCTGTTCATGGCTGTTGAGCAATGTTGCCAGTGGTTTCTTGGATCCACTAATGCTCATCATGAGTGACGAGGCGTGGTTCCACCTGTCTGGGTACGTAAATTTCCAAAACAACCGGTATTGGTCGACAGAAAATCCACACGCAATCCACCAGGTACCCTTGCATGATAAGAAGATTGGTGTTTGGTGTGTCATTTCCACCACACGCGTTATTGGGCCCATATTCTTTGAGACGACAGTGAACAGTGACGTGTATATGGGAATCCTGGAGGAGTTTTATACACACTTGACCGAAGAGGAGCGTCAGTTATGTTACTTTCAGCAGGACGGTGCAACATGCCACACATCAGCTGCATCATTGTCCATTGTGCATGAGATGTTTACACCAGAGAGGACAATCAGCAAAGGCTTGTGGCCTCCTCGGTCACCAGACTTGTCTACGTGTGACTTTTACTTATGGGGACTGTTAAAGGGAAGAGTATACGAAACAAATCCACACACAATTGAAGAACTCAAGACCAGGATCCAGGATGTCACCAATAGCATTACAACACAAGAACTGACAAGGGTATATATGAATCTCCTCAATCGTGCTCACATGTGTGTTGAAGTGGGCGGAGGACACTTTCAGCACCTGCTGTGAAGGTGAGTAGTCATATTCAATACATTACATTTCATTTATGTGTTGTAGTTAATCATATTCAATACATTACATTTCATTTTGTGTGTTCACTTTACGGGCCGGTTTTACGTGCCGTATCCTGTATAATACAGATATAATTAAGCCTACTAAGTGGAAAGACATTTAACTGCTTCTCACTAAGATTCTATTATTTTACAACAGCCAATAAACTTTTTTTATTCCAACAACAAATACGTTGTAAGAATGTTGGTAGAAATCCTCTTTCTACATATAAATAATAATGAAAGCTGCAATCTATTAAACAGCCTTTTAACTACATTCTGGCTTCATATTTGGATTCAGTGCAGTCGAAAATACGAGGGTAAGTCAACTGAAAACCATAAAAGTAGAAATAAAAATCCGCATATGGCGCCAGTGAGCTGTAAGTTGGCATGCCTGTTTACGATGGTATGCCGGATGTCTCCTAGGTGGCAGCAGCCGGCAGATGCACAAACACCGGCGCAACAACAGTTCCAAAATGGCAGCCCCAGTAGCCACATGCACCGTTGAAGCCATCGTTTTGGAAAACCGCCGTGTGACAATAGACGAAATTGCAGCATGTGTACACATGAGTCATGGATCGGCACATCATATTATGAATTATGTTCTCCAGTTTCATAGGGTGTCTGCAAGATGGGTGCCCCGACAACTGATGCCTGAACTGAAACAGCGACGTGTTGATGCGTGCGAAGACCTTTTGTGGCGTGCTGAACGTGACGGTAATGCCTTCCTGTCACGAATCGTCACTGGTGACGAAACATGGGTGCATTACCATCAGCCTGAAACAATGCGAGCGAGCAAGGAGTGGCGGCAGGAAGTTCCACTCTGATGAAGAGGTACGCAACGCGGTGCACGAGTGGTTGCGCCGTCGCCCAAAAGACTTTTTTTCTGCAAGTAGTCAGGCTCTTCCGAAGCGCTGGCGGACTTGCATTGAACGAGGAGGGGACTATGTTGAAAAGTGATTTACTTTGTAACGTTCCTCTTTGAGCGTTACATTTTCTCAAAGAGAATATTTGCGGAAATGTTCAATCAGCTCTCAGCTAATATTATTTCTTATTATATTTTCTCAATTCTCGACTTTCATGAAGGATTCAAGATGGTTGACAATTGGACTAGTGCGTGTAGATGTAGTATGCTACTTTCCTTTGTATGTCTATGGTTTGCGTTGAGCGGCTTTTGAGAGTAGCTCGGATCGTTTGAAATAATTTAAAATTTTGTGTTTCATGTAAAACGGAAGGATTATTATGAATCTGCATATATAAATGCTCGTTTATATAATTTTTATTCTCCTTTAGTTATATTGGTTTTGTTATAAAATCTGTTATTTCCATTCTACGCTTTGATGCGTAGTATGGAATGACTAATCCGGAAGTGAGAGGGCTGCGGAGAGCCCCTCTGGTTCACCTTTTCTTTGTACTACGAACTGCGAATATGGCCGTGGTGTGGTGAGAAGCACGATTGTCCATATTTTTGGATATTAATTTACAGTGAGTTATGCAGTGAGTGGCTGTTCTTTAATATAATATTTAAAGAAGCTGTTTTAGTCGAACGGTATGCTAGGCTAGCGGGTATAAACAAGAATCACAAGAGAACTTACTCAAATATTCGACCTGTGCGTTTTGAAGCATGGCTGAGATTGGTTGGATATTTCCTAACTGTTAATGTGATGAAAGCTGAAGTTCAGAAATCCCTTTTGTGCTGTCTCCGGGACTGAACTCGATTGATGTATGGCCTCCTTCTCTTGACGTGGTGAATTTCCGTCCACCCTTACTACATTTTCTTGGCAAGGGACTTCGTCCTATATTACTTGTTGTCAGCTCAGCCTGCCTCTCTGGAATTTAATGTGTCTAACTGTGGTCGCTGTTGTGAGGATGAACATTGCAGCAGCTTTGCAGTGATTGTTTGTCTACCTGGTGGAGATAGTAGCGGAACGTATGCTTTTGCTATTAACCCAGGAGGGGTCGTCGTGTGATCAACCCACGCCGAGGTTATGGCTGTACACATGGTGAGATGTTGGAGGAGTCATCAGGACCGGTCGCCACCCTGGAGTGCTGTTTCACAGTGTTTCCACAGTGTCCCTATTCGTAAAGTGAAACCACGGTCGGGTGAGCTTTGGTAACTGTCTACTAGGTAAATATGTCTATTTCTCTTTATTCCGTCTTGTGAAGAAACTGGTATCATCCGGGAAGTTGTGGAAGAAATTGTCCACCATTTATAGTTGTCCAAATTGTTAAATATAATATCTAACGTCATATCAATGTCTTCGTGTGTTCACTATCTTACTACAGATTACTTATGAACAAACAATAATATACGTTCAATAATTCTCAGTCTTTCTTGGTGTATACATATATATATATTATCCGAGTCAGTTTACAATGTCCATACTATTGTCCGAAATGAGTTTTGTCCGTAATATGTCCGAGTAAACGAGAGTGAGTCTCTATCCAGTAAGTTGAATCATACGCCAGCGGGGTAGTCTGATATCAAAGCCGTTTCTCTCTTGCTTTGAATAAGATCATCTCTTAGAGTTGTCTAGATGTATAATATATTACTAGCTGCCATCTAGCACATGTATGTTAGCAACAGGTATTCCGTATTGTCTATTCTCTCAGGCATTCTATTTGATAAATTAAAGATTGATTAGCGATGGCTAGTTCATGTCTGTCTAGCAGCGGGCATTCCGTATTGTTTATCAATAACTATATACATATGTATATCTATATAATCTACAGTCTAAGCATTAAGTCGCCGCACCCAAAGTTTGCATTCTCGAGTTGTTCTGTTACGTTTGATTGTGATGTTGCTCACTAGATCAGTGAAGCACGTTAAGACGGTGGGTGTACGATACCACTCGTACTTCAATGCGGGAGTGTCAGAAGTCGAGTCTAGTTTCACTGGCTGGTTTTGTGTTCCCCATAATGTGCTACAGAGTTTAATGTTACTACCGCCGCTGCTAATAGTAAATGTCGAGGGAAATGCCCTCTTAGCAGTTGGATGCGGGTGAAGTGGAGAAGTTATGTGCTAAAAGGGGGAAGGTTAATCGACGCAGCCGTAGGTCTCTCTCTCTTTGCAAGGAGATGTTCACGAGTGGTAATGTAATCGATAAATTTCCTTTGGTGAAGTAGCCTACCAAGGATTTTGTGCTATTGTCTAGAAATGTAAACAACTCTCTTACTGTTAGTACAGTGTGGCTTAATTCATATTGTTATTTATCTTTGAGTGGTGTTGGCGTTAAAAGGTTTGAGGAACTTAAACGGAATATAAAGATTTTTTTTCTTCCTGAATCTAGCTATCCACGATCATAAATGTCAATGAGAGTCTTTTGTTATGCGTTTATTACAAGGAAAGTTAAATAAACAGAGATGCAAGATATATGGTGTTATCCTAAATGATTTTTTTTCCTTTCTTTTCCTCGTCTTTTCCTTAGCATTGACAACGCAAGTAGTGTACAAGAATCTGGAGTAAGTAGCGTTGTGTTTACTGGGCTATAAATTATAGTGTAAGAAGGAATAACGGCGACTCAATGTTTTTTTCTTTTCTTTCTTTTCCTTCGTTTCCTCAATGTCAGCTACGGATACAAATTCAAGGTAATATAAGACGCAAGGTAGCGCTTTTCAAGATGGCGTACGCAGCCAGAATTCTAATTATCGAAAGTGTTACTATACAAGATGGCGAACCCAGCTGTAGGATTATTTTATTGTCTAAAATGTTACACTATTTTTGTCGTGTCATGCGGGAAGAAACGAGTGATACGGACTGTTGCGTTGGTGTTGATGAGATATACTGGATGGAGCTCACATATGTTTATGTTTATTAGACTTATAAGTCAGTAAGTAAGAATGTCGGCTGAGTCGAGGAATCTTCCTCCTAATGGAGATGATATTATTTGTGTTTGTTGTAGTGAACCTCTTGCTGCCGCGGAACAAATTGATTCTGATAAGAAACGTGCTATATCTTGTGACAGGTGTCACGAATGGTCACATTTTGTTTGTGTTAAGTTAAAGGATACTTCTAGTGTTTTCGAAGCTGTTAGCTCAGATTCTTTTGTTTGGGTTTGTCCTAAATGCGACGTGCATGCTTCTCCTGAAGTGTCGGAGCGTGAGAACGAATCACCTACCAAGCATTTTTCTTCGCCTAAGTCCCCGCAAGGTAGCGAAAAAGGGACAGAGCACGTTAGTGAACTTGCTGAAATGTTCGCTCTTGTATTGAGTAAGATAGAAGAAAGTAATGCTAATATTAATAGCAAGATAGAAAGCAAAATAGGAAGCGTTGAGCAGAGAGTTAAAGAAAGCGATGAAAAAGCTGAAGCTAACAATGCTAGAATTCAAGAGTGCATTGTTGAAAATGTACATAGCCTCTCCACTACAATTAACAAAATTGATGAAAGAATAGGTAGTGTAGAAAATCTTTGTAGTTCTTTAACTGTTAATCAAAAAGATTTGCAAGTTCAGTTAGATAGCATTAAAGTAGAAATTGAGGATAATAAGTCATGTATTGAATCTGTGAAAACGGAAGTTAATAATAATAAGTTGTGTATTGAATCCGTGGAATCTCGTGTTGATTCCATTGAGAATGAGGCAGAATCTCATCATAAAGCATTAAAGGTTGTTTTTGATAGAATAAAAAACTTGAAAATGAGAATGAGGAAGTGAAAATTGAACTAGAAGGGTGTAATACTAGTCAATCTAAGCTTTTCTCTGAAGTGTTAACCCTAACTAATAAAGTGGATAAATTGCAGAAACCTAAATTTACGTCAGTTGAGTGTGGGAGCCTGAGTAAAGAAGGTGTTCCCTGTAAACGTCCTTGTATTAGTGAAAATTCTTTTGTGTCTTTTTCTGAGTCAAGGGATAATTTGCCTGTTAATACTATTGTTAGTACGTCTGCTGAATGCAATGCGTCTGTTACTAGTTCTGATAGTTATCTGAGTAAACCTGTGTTTGTGCAATCAGAACCAGATATTAAATACGAGTTTCCAGCTAGTCCTAGTGAAACCAAAGTAATTGCTAGTGCTTTAAATGTTTTTCCAAATGTTAATTCTTCTGTTTATTACAGCAATAATGTAAGTAATAGCACTCGTACTACTGACACTGTCACATGGTCAATGTCGAGAGGGATCACTTCTCATGTTGGGAATAGCCCACCAGTGTTTAATACTAGCTATTTAAAGCCTAGTTATAATCCTAGTGTTTTTCACACTGCTATTGTGCCGAATAATCCGGTATCGCGAAACAGTGTTGCCACCTTTAGTGGTATAGCACCGCGTTCATTGCCTTTTGCGATTAAGCAGAAAGATTTACAATCTTTTCCTTCGTATTCTGGGGATATCAAACCTGGAGCCCCAAGGAAGTTTTTGAGGGATCTTGAGAAATGTTTAAGTATGTATTCACTTACTGATGGAGACAAACTACGGGTCGTAGAACATTGTATGGTGCGAGCCGCGTTTGCTTGGTATAGCTCAGTAGCTCCTGAAATTAAAACTTATCAAGATTTTGTGCGTCTTTTTAAGAATCAGTATTGTTCGCCTCAGATAGAGCGTGCACAGAAGAAGTCGTTGCAATCTTTGCGCTATGATAAGACGAAGTTTGCTTCATTGTTAGATTACGTTTGGTTTGTAGTCGAAAGTTACTACAATATATGCGAAACCCCGAGTACTTCGGAACTTGTGGAATTAATTTTGAATTGTTTACCGCCTAGGGACATGCGTTTGCTGTCCGTTCAGCAGTATAATAGTGTTGATGAATTAATGAGTAAAGTAGCGTTATTATCTGGGATTGAGGATACTTCTATGCATGAAGTTAGGCCTCCAACAAAGAAAGTATTCGCTAAGCAAGCTAAAATCATTAATCGTAATTCAGAACATGTTGACAGTAGCTGTCAAACTGAATTTTTAAGCTATGCTCAGACTGAAAATAGGAATAACAATAACAATAACAATAATGGTAATAATTATCAGTATAATAATCGATATCGAGGAAATGGTAGAAATCGTTATCGTGGAAGAAATCGAGGACGTAACGGAAGATATCAAAATAATGATAGGAGACGAGATGAAGCATCTTCCAATCCAAGGGAAGATCAACCTTCATCTACTTCGGAAAACTGAGGTTGCAGTCTTTTCCGAACACGGGGGGAAACGACTGCTGTATTTCTCCAGTCCCCGTAGATAATGATTCGGAAACTAACGTCAAAACTCACAATGTCTTGGTGGAGTCATTATCCGGAGATGTAAATAATAACGAGAGTAATAATGTCATATCATTTAACGTAAACTTTGTAGTTGAGGAGGATGAAGAAAAAGAAAAGCCCGACTATTATTTTTCTTCTTCCCCTGTTGTCAAAGGAAACATTGGCGGAGTCCAATTAACCTGTACTATTGACTGTGGATCAGATTTATGCCTTTTGGACTGGAATATTTGGAAGCAGTTAAAATTAAAATTTTCATCTGCTAAATTGCGACCATATACGGGTTTGTCGTTAGGTGCCTTTGCTGGTACAGAGAAGTTTTCGGTTCAAGGTGTCCAGATATTTAGTTTAAATATTCAGGGTCATTTATTTGATATTCCATTGTTTGTTATAAAATATCTTCGAACAGATCTTACTTTGGGTTGTCCATTTTTAGACAAATTCAAAGCTGTTATCGACAGGGAGAGGAAAGAAATCCGATTGCGTGATAATGCTGGTAGTCATGTCGTAATTTCGACTAATCAACCTAGTATTCTTATAGTAGCTTTGTTTTCGAACAAGGTTGAGATCGGGAGGATTGAATGGCCATCCGATGAGCAGGAATCGCTTCCTTCCGAACTTTTGTGTTCTGATGTCAACATTTTAGAGGTTCCTCCTTCAGTAGAAAATCCAGTTACCTTTTCTGTGTCAGATGTGCATATAGTTTCTGAATCTAACCTTTCAGATACTGAAATTCAGAATTATATCTCATCTCGAGAAGATTTAGATACTAACGTTAAGCAACGTTTATATAATTTGTTACTCCGATATCGTAATATTTTCTGCGAGTATCCTCGTAGGATACGAACGCCCTTGTACAAGATAGAATTAACTGACGAAGAACCTGTCGTAGGACCATGTTATTCTGTGCCAAAATCCATGGAAATGGAATTTGAGGCAGAATTACAAAAATGGATTGAATTAGGCTTAGCCCGTGAACAGACCTCACCGTACCGGAACCCCATGCATTGTGTTCGCAAGGCGTCTGGTGCTGTTAGACCTGTAATTGATTTTCGCCTACTGAACCACCGTGTCCGAGCTCCTAAGGCTCAGGTGGAACCAATAGGTGATATATATTGAACCGTGTAGCGAAAGCGCAATACTTCTCAAAGTTTGACTGTTCGTCAGGATATTATGGCGTAGGTCTCCATCCTTCGTTATACCCCTGTACGAGTTTTGTTTATAAAGGGCGACAATACGTAATGATGGTCTTACCTCAAGGAATCAAGAGTGCGCCCGCTATTTTCCAGAGCGTTATGCATAGTTACTTCGATCAAAGTACTAAAGATTTTGTCACTTTGTTTCTGGACGATATTTTAATATCTAGCACTTCTCTAGACGAACACTTCGCCCATCTGGAGCGTGTGTTCGAAATTTTTGAACGTGGGAATTTTCCCTAAATTTCCGGAAGTGAACTTCCTGGGACATGTCATTAGTGGTCAGACTGTCAAAGTTGACCCACGTCATAATGAGCCAATCCGTTGCTATCCCATCCCGAAAACCAAGAAAAAGATGCGTCAATTTCTAGGATTATTGGGATGGCGACAGCGGTTCATTCCCAATTATTCGACTCTTACTTCTCCGTTGTACGATCTTATTAAGAAGGATGTTAAGTACAAACTCTCTCCTGAAATTTTGGATCTCTTTTATAAATTGCGGGAAATCGTCAGTAATCCACCTGCGTTAGGACAACCAGATTTCAATTTGCCATTTCACATCCATTCGGATGCTTGTTCTGAGAATTTGGCTGGTTTTCTGGCACAGTACCCTGATGGGTCCGATCATCCAAATGTCATCGCCTACGCTAGTCGTAGAGTTAAACCTCACGAACTTTCATTGTCTTCTTTTCAGTTGGAATTGCTCTCTGTTTTATTTTTGTGTGAACGTTTTTCACAATATATTCTTGGAAGAACTGCGTATATCCATACGGATAATGCTGCAGTCACTCATTCTTTTTCTATGAAGAACTTAGATACTAGGACGACTCGTATGCTTCTTAAATTGCAAAGGTTTGACCTTGTCTTCGAGCATTGTCCTGGGAGTCTGAATTTTGTCGCGGATACATTGAGTAGAAATCCACCGGAAGTGCCTTCGAAGTTAGAAGAGTATCATGTCAATTTCTTGTCTGTCCAAGATTCGTCTCTTTTCAACCTGGAGAAAGTCAGGGAAAAGCAGAAGTATGACGACTTCTGTATTAAGTTAAGGTCTTTACTGGATAGTTCCTCGGAACATGTCACTTGTTATCAAGGTTTGTTATATTTTAAGCATAGGAATTCGAACCAATGGCTTTTGGTTATTCCTCAAGAGTTAATAAAAGAAATAATTGGAATAGTCCATTCACGAGGTCATTTTGGAGCTAGGAAATGTATGTCTTTATGTCGTTCTTTATTTTATTGGAAGAAACAAAGACTGTCAATTCGACAGTATATTAGAGATTGTCTTGATTGTGCTGAGACAAAGTTCGCCAATCAGGTAATACTTGAAGAAATTCATATAGAAGCTAGTCGACCTCACGACCGCCTAGCGGTAGATCTCGTTGGGAGGCTCCCAGTTAGTAATGGTTATTATTATATTTTATCTATTATTGATGTTTATTCTAGGTTTGTTTGTTTCTTTCCTTTAAAGACTGCTCATGTTAAAGGTATAATTTCAGTGTTGGAAAAGAATTATTTTTATTTGTTCCCTTATCCTAATGCTATTGTCTCGGATAAAGGTTCACAGTTTATCTCGCGCCTCTGGCAGGACTATTGTAAGGAGCATAATATGAAATCCGTACTAACGTCTAGTTATTCCCCGTCTTCGAATGGTTTGGCAGAAAGGAGCCATAAAGAACTCAACCGAATCATTCGTTTAGAGTGTCATAGTAATCATTCTAAGTGGAGTACTGTACTGAAGCGATGTCAGGAACTCCTAAATTATTCATTATGTAGTAGTATTGATTGTACGCCTGCAGAGCTATTTTTATCTTATTCTGCTATTGAAGCATTTAAAAAGAATTTTCCTTGGCCTGGTGTTCTAGAGAAGACACCTACCCAAGATCGTCATATTACATTGTATCCTAAAGTTACTAATAAAACTAAGAAATCTTTGAAACGAACAGGAAGGGAGGTTAAGTTAGAAGAAGGAGACCTAGTAATGGTTAAACCTCACCATCTTTCCTCTTCAGTTAAAGGAGAATTTGCTAAATATATGAAATGTTTCTCGGGCCCTTTCTTGGCTAGAAGGGTTCTGAAAAACTCAGTGATTTTGCATACCCTCACTGGGGAAAGTGTGGGAACGCAGAATTTTCATAATTTGAAGAAATTCAACTGTTCCAAAGAACGAAGAGATGAACTTCTTCGAGATTATCCATATAAATAACTTCTAATAATAGTATATAGGGTAAAAAAAAAAGAGAGAAATATTTTTTTCTTTCTTTTTTTTTCCTTGTCCTCTGGGTGGATGTAACGTTCCTTTTTGAGCGTTACATTTTCTCAAAGAGAATATTTGCGGAAATGTTCAATCAGCTCTCAGCTAATATTATTTCTTATTATATTTTCTCAATTCTCGACTTTCATGAAGGATTCAAGATGGTTGACAATTGGACTAGTGCGTGTAGATGTAGTATGCTACTTTCCTTTGTATGTCTATGGTTTGCGTTGAGCGGCTTTTGAGAGTAGCTCGGATCGTTTGAAATAATTTAAAATTTTGTGTTTCATGTAAAACGGAAGGATTATTATGAATCTGCATATATAAATGCTCGTTTATATAATTTTTATTCTCCTTTAGTTATATTGGTTTTGTTATAAAATCTGTTATTTCCATTCTACGCTTTGATGCGTAGTATGGAATGACTAATCCGGAAGTGAGAGGGCTGCGGAGAGCCCCTCTGGTTCACCTTTTCTTTGTACTACGAACTGCGAATATGGCCGTGGTGTGGTGAGAAGCACGATTGTCCATATTTTTGGATATTAATTTACAGTGAGTTATGCAGTGAGTGGCTGTTCTTTAATATAATATTTAAAGAAGCTGTTTTAGTCGAACGGTATGCTAGGCTAGCGGGTATAAACAAGAATCACAAGAGAACTTACTCAAATATTCGACCTGTGCGTTTTGAAGCATGGCTGAGATTGGTTGGATATTTCCTAACTGTTAATGTGATGAAAGCTGAAGTTCAGAAATCCCTTTTGTGCTGTCTCCGGGACTGAACTCGATTGATGTATGGCCTCCTTCTCTTGACGTGGTGAATTTCCGTCCACCCTTACTACATTTTCTTGGCAAGGGACTTCGTCCTATATTACTTGTTGTCAGCTCAGCCTGCCTCTCTGGAATTTAATGTGTCTAACTGTGGTCGCTGTTGTGAGGATGAACATTGCAGCAGCTTTGCAGTGATTGTTTGTCTACCTGGTGGAGATAGTAGCGGAACGTATGCTTTTGCTATTAACCCAGGAGGGGTCGTCGTGTGATCAACCCACGCCGAGGTTATGGCTGTACACATGGTGAGATGTTGGAGGAGTCATCAGGACCGGTCGCCACCCTGGAGTGCTGTTTCACAGTGTTTCCACAGTGTCCCTATTCGTAAAGTGAAACCACGGTCGGGTGAGCTTTGGTAACTGTCTACTAGGTAAATATGTCTATTTCTCTTTATTCCGTCTTGTGAAGAAACTGGTATCATCCGGGAAGTTGCGGAAGAAATTGTCCACCATTTATAGTTGTCCAAATTGTTAAATATAATATCTAACGTCATATCAATGTCTTCGTGTGTTCACTATCTTACTACAGATTACTTATGAACAAACAATAATATACGTTCAATAATTCTCAGTCTTTCTTGGTGTATACATATATATATATTATCCGAGTCAGTTTACAATGTCCATACTATTGTCCGAAATGAGTTTTGTCCGTAATATGTCCGAGTAAACGAGAGTGAGTCTCTATCCAGTAAGTTGAATCATACGCCAGCGGGGTAGTCTGATATCAAAGCCGTTTCTTTCTTGCTCTGAATAAGATCATCTCTTAGAGTTGTCTAGATGTATAATATATTACTAGCTGCCATCTAGCACATGTATGTTAGCAACAGGTATTCCGTATTGTCTATTCTCTCAGGCATTCTATTTGATAAATTAAAGATTGATTAGCGATGGCTAGTTCATGTCTGTCTAGCAGCGGGCATTCCGTATTGTTTATCAATAACTATATACATATGTATATCTATATAATCTACAATCTAAGCATTAAGTCGCCGCACCCAAAGTTTGCATTCTCGAGTTGTTCTGTTACGTTTGATTGTGATGTTGCTCACTAGATCAGTGAAGCACGTTAAGACGGTGGGTGTACGATACCACTCGTACTTCAATGCGGGAGTGTCAGAAGTCGAGTCTAGTTTCACTGGCTGGTTTTGTGTTCCCCATAATGTGCTACAGAGTTTAATGTTATTACCGCCGCTGCTAATAGTAAATGTCGAGGGAAATGCCCTCTTAGCAGTTGGATGCGGGTGAAGTGGAGAAGTTATGTGCTAAAAGGGGGAAGGTTAATCGACGCAGCCGTAGGTCTCTCTCTCTTTGCAAGGAGATGTTCACGAGTGGTAATGTAATCGATAAATTTCCTTTGGTGAAGTAGCCTACCAAGGATTTTGTGCTATTGTCTAGAAATGTAAACAACTCTCTTACTGTTAGTACAGTGTGGCTTAATTCATATTGTTATTTATCTTTGAGTGGTATTGGCGTTAAAAGGTTTGAGGAACTTAAACAGAATATAAAGATTTTTTTTTTCTTCCTGAATCTAGCTATCCACGATCATAAATGTCAATGAGAGTCTTTTGTTATGCGTTTATTACAAGGAAAGTTAAATAAACAGAGATGCAAGATATATGGTGTTATCCTAAATGATTTTTTTTCCTTTCTTTTCCTCGTCTTTTCCTTAGCATTGACAACGCAAGTAGTGTACAAGAATCTGGAGTAAGTAGCGTTGTGTTTACTGGGCTATAAATTATAGTGTAAGAAGGAATAACGGCGACCCAATGTTTTTTTTCTTTTCTTTCTTTTCCTTCGTTTCCTCAATGTCAGCTACGGATACAAATTCAAGGTAATATAAGACGCAAGGTAGCGCTTTTCAAGATGGCGTACGCAGCCAGAATTCTAATTATCGAAAGTGTTACTATACAACTTCTGTACCCTGTGTGACCAATAAATAATATTTTAAAAAAATAATTGTTTTCATGAAGCTCCAAAATCATATTTGAGAGACCAGAAACATTATGCAATGCATAAGAGGGTGGTTCACAACCGATCTGTCGAGACACACTGATGTCAAGCCGTCCCATAGGGTGTGCCGCAAAATTTTAGAATTTAAGTCATTAAGCATACGATAATTAGTTGAAATTAATTTTGACACTACCATAAACGCTCTCACCGGGTGCAACAATGCTCCGCACTATACTGACAAAGAAACATCTTATATTGATAGTAGCATTGCCAAATCAAACAATGTGCAACCGATAGAAGAGTGAAGGAAACTGAGAAATCCACAGTTTTACGGGTCGACACAAAGAAACACAGGATATACAGAGGAAAGAAGGATCTAGAATCATGTGAAGATAGCAATGCAAAAGATACACTGACACAGAAAGAACTTCAAAATGATTAAAGTAATCAAAATGGTATTTACACAACAGTATAGTAAGCAAACATTGTACCCACAGACATGCTCAATAACATCATATGTAATGCAGTGTTGCCAACTGAGCACAAAATGAAGTTTTGTTAAATGGCACGAAACAAATTATGTAGAAAATCTAATTGTGATTAGAACCATACCTGTAAAGTCATCATGTATCGTGTTGCCTCGGATGTAGAAGAGTACATGCATTACCAATACACTGCGGAGAGTTTTATTAACAGCAACACAGAAAAATTGACTACCAATAATGTGTGAGGTGATACAATATTACGTGCATCAGAAACGTGAGCCTGCTAATCAATTGACAATCCAAGAGCATGCATCATTTCAGTTTTGTGTGTTGTGTTTGATACTATTCTGATTTTCCACTTGGGCAAACCTGCTTTGACACTGTGCTTCGTCCCTTATTTCCGTGCTTCAGTGATTATATTATTGTTTGTGGTCTCATACTTTGGTTTTAACTAGTTAGAATCGTATGTTCTGTATGTTCTCTTCTACATCCGATATTCATATAGGCCTATCTTCAAACGTTGACAACACTGTATCAAGACTTCACAGGTATGGTTCTACTCATAATTAGATTTTCTAGATGTTATAATTTTTGTTCAGTGGTATTTAACAAAACTTCATTTTGTGCTCAGTTGACAACACTGCATTACATATGATGCTATTAAGCATGTCTGTGGGTACAAGGTTTGCTTACTATACTGTTGTGCAGGGTTGCCAACAGACAGTCGCTGTTTAGTACTAGATCAAAGGTTCGAAAATCACTAAACGATATTTTATATATCTGAGGGGAGCTTCGTAGCCAAGCGGTTAGTGTACGCGCGCTTTTGGCTAGGGAATCCGGTTTCGATTCCCAGCGGGAGTTCGTTTAGTCCCAATTCCACGTCAATCGGTAGGTCTATGAATTTCCTCACATCTGTATGGTTAGCACGTATATATACGAGAGAGCTGGAGACCATGGTTCGATTTCCTCTGGGAGCTCACGTAGTTGTTATCCCACTTTAAACTGTAGATCCATGTCTCAAATAAGCACATATATATTGTATATGCCTTTGGTACACTTATGTTCTTAGTTGAGAGCCGTTGAAAATTTCGGAAAACAGTCCCGTTTCCCGAAAAGTGAGAAACATGACTACAAAGTAAAACTACCACGGAAATTTAAGCTTTTTAGGTCATCTAATCCTTAGTCCCTACATGTAATGTAACTAGCTTGGCCAAGTTACAATGGAGGAAATGCAATCACCTACAATACTCTGATAGTAGATAGATAGTACTCCAGGTATTACTATCTCCCTCTAGTGCAGAATGAAAGCCCTGACGAAAACGCAATATTATTTATATATAACTACAACCTTATTTTGTTGAGTTGACTTGACTTTAGTTTAGCGTCCCTTTCAGCAGCGACGCTATATGAGACGTGGACCTACTGATTAACGTGGAATCCGAACCACATGAGCTCCTGCCGGGAATCCCACGTCAAAGGCGCGTACGCTAACCACTTAGCCACGAAGGAGCTCAACCTTATTTTGTGTAATGTAACAGTTAAAATCATGGGCGGCGATTAAGGGGGGGCAGTTGCCCCCCACTATTCTGAAATGGCCTATTAATGTATATAGTTTCAACAAGGGAAATTTGTATATTAACATTGATATACAAATATTCAGATCATGTCTTGCCACCCCCCCCCCACTTTTAACGTCCAATCACCGCCACTGGTTAAAATCCAGTGTTTTTTTTTTTTCAAAGATCCTTCCGAGGGTTCGCTTCCATCTCCCCCTCCCCTAAGAACTAAGATAAATAAAAATTGCGATTACTTGTTATTTTTGTACAAGGGACGCAATTAAAGTCCCAATTCAGCACCGTCACACTTAGATATTGCCCCTGGAAGAAATTTTCTGGAGGAAAATCTGTTAGTATTGTTTTTTGGTTTCTCAGCTGATCTCACCTACATAAACAAAGTACAAGAGTGTAGAATTTCACATGCCATAGTTAATGGAAATTTTCTTCTGAGATCAGGAATTGCTATACGGATAAAATTAAAGGGTGGAACATGTTTAGTGCTTGCACGTGAAATCTTACTATAGTTCTCAACAAGTGTGTCACAGATGAAAATGTCTGTCTGTGTTGCCTCTATATTCTGGTACTTATGTTTTATTTATTTTATGTTGCTGAAATTCGTTGGGAAGCAAGTAAAGACTGCCTGTGTGCGTGACAAAACGTAAATATATCGGATAATTATTTCTTAATTTCCTTAAAATAATAATAAAAAAATACTCCACCTCATATCGGCTAACAAAAGAAGGTAGCGGACCAAAGATAGCCGCTGTTTACCAAAGGTCGTTACACAGCAGGGGTCTCATTCAGTCGGAGGGAAAAGAAAACGAATAATTCGAAGTTCCTATATTCGTTCGAACTGCAATATACTTCTTCCTATTATTTTAAGAACCACTTCCTTGTCATTTGCCTGCATCAGAAAGGAAACGCCAAAAATCACTAGAATATGCAGATTTACCCGAAGTACGTACTAGATCACTAGTTCAATAGTAAAATCACTAAATCTAGTACGAAATCACTAAAAGTGGCATCCCTGCTGTTGTGTAAATACCATTTTGATTACTTTAATCATTTTGAAGTTCTGTGTCAGTGTATCTTTTGCATTGCTATCTTCACATGATTCTAGATCCTCCTCTAATCTCTCTCTCCTGTGCTTCTGCGTGTCGGCCAGTAAAACTTTGGATTTCTCACTTTTTTTCACTCCTCTATCGATTGCACATTGTTTGATTTGGCAACGCTACTATCAATATAAGATGTTCCCTTGTGAGTCACCACTTGCGAGATACTTGTAGGATTACTACTGTAATTTATATTAATAAAATTAAACAAATGTATCGTCAGCCAAACAAGGTGTACTTCGAGGTTCTAATTTGAGTCCATTATTCAACATTTATTAATTACTTACCTTCAAAATGACACCACGCTAATTATTTAATGTATATTGACAAATCAGAACTTAGAAGAGTCAGTTATTGCAAAAAATATATCAATACGTTGTATGAATAGAGTTTAAAAAAATTTACTCCAATTTAATTTCAACAAGTGATGTTTTATTTATAGGCCTGAATAAAGACGAAATTTACATTATTTTGTAAATGGCCACTTAATGAATTGCATAGAATCTACCAAAGACTTCGGAGTTATTATGGACAGCAAACTGACATTCAATGATCAAACAGTATGTTCTTAGCTATTCTTAGTTAATTTTAATAATACTGGGTTCCTACTGGTCTGGGGAAATTTATTTTCCTGACTTCTCCCTGACCTTTGGCAGTAAATTCCCTGACTTTCACATATAAATAAAGAATAAATAACAATGAATATTTGTTATATAAGAACATTTATTCTATAGAAACAAATGAACCAATTGCTCATACGTACACTCATGTCCAAAATTATTGTCGCATGTCTATAAATATGTTGTAGGAATATAATTTGATAACGAATTCGCCAGGTATTTCTTATAATGTTAGTATGTGTATAGTCGGTAAAGACATGTATGTGGAAAATTTCATGTCAAAAGAGCAGTAAATAAGAATAAAAAGAAAATAAAACTTTCTTGTCCATTTAGCAACATTTTGACATTCTAATTTTCGTATTTATAATTCTTTTCCTATGAAATTTAACACAAATATTCATTTCCCGATTATACACATCAGTATTAAAAAGTACCCTGCAAAATCATCATCAAATTATATTCTTACAAGAAGACAGTTATAGATATGCGACATTGGACATGAGTTTTCATTCCACTTACCAGCAGTGGCGAAGGGTCGTAAGAGGCCAGGGGCGCCGGAACCGGGGGGGCAAGGGGGGCAGTTGCCCCTCCTGAAATTTTCAAAGGGGGCAAGATACCCTTTTTGCCCCCTCACTTTCAGACTGTAGAAACATCACACAACATTGATTATATGAACTAAATTTTGCTTTTTATAGTAATGTGAAAAAAATTCTCTATTCCAGATTCATCTTTTTGAAACAAGAGACCGGGCTCTTTTTCTGCCCCCATTTTAGAAAGAGTTAGGAAAAAGAATTGGAAATTCTCTTTATTTCCATTGGTGTGCATTCTCAAAACACTGTAAATTCTTTTAAAATTGTTGTTTAAGTAATCGTAAGTCTGCAATATGAAACGAGTCGTCGAGCGAGATTTTAAACTTTGAAAAATATAACAGTTTAAATGAGTAACAGGACATTTAGGAACTAAATACCTTTTCCATATAGTTAAATTAATGTTGTTACAAACAATATGCAGAGTGCAGTAAGTTTTATAGTGAGAAGGAAAAATGTATAAGATAGGATTAATAATTCAGAGCACATGAAAAATGCGAACTCTATTGTCGTTCCGTAGAAACATTAATATATGGTTATTTTAAGTTGTTTTCCAACGTGTATATATATATATATATATATATATATATATATATATATATATAACATTTTCCACCGTTTCGTTTTTCGATGTGGGAAGGGTGGGACATTATGTATCCCTCTGTTATTTCTACGTGGGACCTATATGTCCCAGTGGTATTGACATGAATGACCATCTTGTATTTTCAATTATGAAATGTATATTATCAGAAAAACAATTGGGTAGTATTTATGATTACAAATATTTTACATTTCGGAATCCTTTTCCAAATTACAGTACATGCAACCACTGCTTTATCACTAGCACATTGTTCCTCACTTTCATCTGTTCCATTATCACTTTCATTGTTCACGTTCACTTCCACTACTGTCTATTTGATAATGTTAATAAGAATTCTGTGAACCATTAGCGGGCTTCTCTTTACCAGTGGAACATGGATTCATAGCAATAAAATGTGGTAAATTACCAGGGGTTCTCTGAGAATGTATCGTGGGACACATATATCCCAGTGGTAGTGAAAGGCTTAAGATATGAGTGCAGAAACAGAACATCTATTTCAGCATTCCTTTCAGACCTTTGTAAACAAGAATAAGGAAGATAGTCACTACTTATAATAACTAGTAGTGTTAGATATTTAGCTTGCAGTGGTCAAGCAATCAGTGGACATTTTCATAGTACGGGTAATTTGATGTCACTCCTGGATGAAAGAAAAATGGATGTGCCTGTTCTCAACCAATGGATTAATCGACAGGATAACTGGCTTAGTGCTGATTGAAAGAATGAAATTTTAAAGATTATGGGACATGCAATATAGAGAGACTTGGTAGCAGAAGTTAGAGTCTCCATTTTATGCAATCATAACCGACTCCACGACTGATATTTCAAAGAAAGAACAGTTGTCTCTGTGTGCGCCGTATTGACTCTGATTTATCAAACCCAACAGAATATTTATGGAAATGATCACCCCACATGGCACAAAATCAGAAACAAAATTCACGATCAAAGATATTCTAACGAAACCTAACCTGAATGCAGAAAATATACACGAACAGTGTCATGATGGTGCAGCTGTCATGTCAGGACGAGTGAATGGTGTGCAGAAGATAACTTCGACTCTACATCCGAAAGCTGTATACATTCATTGCAGTAATCATGCATTATGTCTTCCATTGCAGGAAGTAGCACGAAAATGTGAATCTTTGTGTGACGTGCGGGCCATAATGAAAGACGTTTGAAACATCAACCTGGATTCTCCAAAACGATAGACAACATACACACGCCGACATTGTTGTTGAAGCCTGTAAAACTATCAACGAAAGTAATCCTAAACATTTGTTGCCTGTTTGTCCTACTCGCTGGTGTGTTAGGCGAAAATTTCTAATCAGATTTCAATCTACTACAAACGAATTCAAATCACGTTCGAAAAGAATCATCAGTAATACAAGTGGTCCAAACAATGATCAAAAAGTAATTCTAAAAGGGCATTTAAAAAGAATGAACTAATTCGGAATGATATTTTTTGTGATAGTCAGTATACGAGCTTTTGTACCTTGCGGACAACTGGCAAAAGTGTTTCAAAATTCTGAAGCTTCTGCTTCTGGAGCTAAAAGAGCAGCAACACTCTGAGAAACCTACAAACGGACAGTGCGTTTGAAAAATTTTTAAGGAAGCAAAGGAAAATGCAGACACACTACACTTAAAATTGCCCACTTCATCAAGATCAAAGAGAACACCAATTAGGTTGGAGGAGACTGATAATCCTTCTATAGTAGCTACCCTAAAATCTGTATCACATCTTCGAAAAATGTACTTCGAAATCATTGACTATTTGTTCAATGAAGTACAGCGTCGTTTCAATCAGCCAGGCCTCAAACAACTCATAAAACTCTAAAAGATACTTTCTGAAGGAGCTATATGTGCTGGTATATCCAGTAATAACAAACTGGATATACTGAAGTAAGTGTAGTAAAAAATACAAATAACTCTGGATAATTAGTGTAATTGAATTTTCTATATAAATTCTATGAAGTCTTTAGTGAAAATTTCATTTTTCCATTTCTAGTGTTAAGTCAAGTAGGTAGAAAAAATATTTTTTTTTTTATTTTTTACTTAATTACGTAGCCTGTTTATAATGTACAAGTTACTTTCTACTTTAAAGTGCTACAAAGTTTGTAGTTCTAAATAGCAATTTCTAATATTACAGTGTACTGCAACACCAGAACTGGATTTTTAAAAATATAATTTTAATTTCCTCATTTTCAAGTGATTTAAGTAGCTTTAAGATTCTTTAATAGTGTCCCTGTGACCATGTCCAATACAGTTAAAAATTTGTACCAGTATATAAAATGGTAAAATTTGTACTTACAAACAATCATTGTGAGCAGTACAAATTTTACAATTTTATGTATTTTTAATTCTGATTTCAGTGGTTGAAAATTTCTGCACCAGACCAAAATCCAGCACAAAACTGACACGGGATTAATTAATCTAAAGATGTAAATTAAAATGCCTCTAATAGATGGGAATTTCACCTCACGAAACTGTTTACAGCTTCATTATATTATTATTATTATTATTATTATTATTATTATTATTATTATTATT
Organism: Thermobia domestica; assembly: GCF_964235325.1. Classification (NCBI taxonomy): domain Eukaryota; kingdom Metazoa; phylum Arthropoda; class Insecta; order Zygentoma; family Lepismatidae; genus Thermobia; species Thermobia domestica. The sequence continues at coordinate 44,914,823 of NC_137454.1, read as the reverse complement.
ATTAACCAATCAAATCAAATTATTGTTACATTACAACATACATTCGTATTATCTTACCTAAGTTACATTAGTATTATCTTAACCTAGTATCCGACGTTACACCTATTTTCTAGACAGCAGTTTGCCCCCCCAGTTGAAAAATACTTCCGACGCCACTGTAAGAGGCCCGGTCTACCCATTTACTTTGAGAAAATATAATTTATAATTAATTCATTTTCTTTGCAGAGATTGCATGATAATTTTCTAAGTTGAAAAAATATTTTATTGTTCGATAAAGAAATCATGGTTAGCACCACAGTTGGTAATAACCTGTGAAAGAGACCGGCCTCAGCGCTTATCGGCTTTCGTTTCTACATAAAGCATTTCTCTCGAGACTTTCGATTCGATATGTCAAACAAATAAAGAGCAAAAGAACGTGAGGGCTCCATTCCGTACCAACTTTAGTAGTTTTACGGACTCAAACGGAACGCAAAAGCTGGAACAAGCAGTTCTAAGGTTCTGCGAATATTATCGCAACGTTGACACAAACACGTACGAAATCAAACTCGTTGTGTTCATTAGAATTGAATAGAGAATGTGTTTCTGAGATTTTGTGAGTGATTGGTTTTTATTTACAAAAGTGAACGAGAGAAAATGCCATTTAAGTGGAGAGTTTGAACATAATATAATTCCTATTAAAGAATACTCCATGTCAGTGGTCTTTTGAAAATTAATGTTATTAAGAAACGAAGATTAACTCCTGTGTTGAAAATAGAATAAACAGAAGACAAAGAGTTCTGCATACATTGGTACAAAAGTTTGTTTGCAGTTGTTGACATATACAGAGCAGCGTGTGAATATATATATATCAGGGGTGCCCACAAAGGGGGGGCTATGACGCAAACTGCATGGACATAAGAAGGGGTGAGCACCACTATATATCTGATTCTGTTTCTAAAGGGAAATTAAGTAACATACAAATGACTTGATTCAATGCCTGCCATGTTGTTTTGAACAATATAATTAAAAGCGAAATTTTACAAGCAGAGTTTGTTTCAGTATAAGTAGATGAATCATTAGTAGGTATTATTATTAACATTGGGCCTACCCTCTTGGAACTATCACCCTTCGCCACTGCTTACCACCCATAAAAATCTGAGCAACGTTCCATGTTGTGATCATTAATGGTTGGCTAAGCTGAAAACTGTATACGAGGTGTGTTGGGAAAATCATGTCTAACTAGTTTCTTTTTCAGGTGAATGAAAGCAATCTGGCCATAAAGAACAAGCGTATTTAAGAAGGTGGACAAGATTTCAAGGGAAAAATGTCAAGTGACCGGGTCACCAGAGCCTCCACAAGTGCACAAGTTGAGCAAAACCCAGGAGAAACTAATTTAGAACCGAGACATGTGATTCGTTTTTTGTTTTGTAAGGGTATTGATGTTAATGAAATTCATCAAAACTTAGTGGAAGTGTATGATGATGATGCACTGTCGCATCGACAGGTAACACGATGGATAAGCTCATTTAAGTGTGGTAAAAAAAAAAAAGTCGAAGGTGAGCCTAGGAGTGGTCGACCAAAAACAGGAACTTCACCTGAAGTCGTGGAAATTGTACAAGAATTGATAATGTCCGATCGACGAAAAAAGATTAGAGAAATAGCGATATTCATAGTATTTGGTATACTCTACATGAATACCTTCGGCTCATAAAGTCTGTTCCAGATGGGTTCCTCACAATTTGAACGTTTTTCAGAAGCAAACTCGGGTGCAAATGTGTCGGGAAAATTTGGATTTCATGGAAGGAGGTAACTTCTACCAGCATGTAGTAACAGGGGATGAAACATGGGCTCGCTGGTATGATCCAGAATCTAAACAAGAGTCCATGCAGTGGCATCAGGGGTAAAAAATTAAAAAAAAAAAAATAATAATAATAAAAATAAAATAAATCAGGGCAAAGAAATCGGTTAGCTGGCAAGGTTATGGTAACTGTTTTCTGGAACAGGGAAAGAATTATTTTGCTTGAAGCTATACCAAAAGGACATATCATCACGGGGACTACTTACAAAAAGACTGGAAGATTTACGCCGAGCAGTTCAGAATAAACGACGCGGAGGTGCAAATCGTCGAATTTTGCTTCTTCATTTCAATGCGTCTGCACACATCCCATCTTGCGCAGGCTGCTATCACAAAACAGGGAATGACAACTTTTCCACCCACCCTACAGTCCTGGCCTAGCCTCAAGTGATTATTATCTGCTTCGTCATTTGAAAAAATACCTCAGGGGCCAGCGACAAGCAGGTAATGGATACTGTGATACAGTTATTTGACTCCAAGAAGAAATCTTTTTATGATGAAGGCATTGAGTCATTTGGAACAAAATGGAGACGGTGTGTAGAACTGAAGGTGTTTACATTGAAAAATAACTTTTTCTCACCTCATTGGTTTTCTTAGCCCGCCATAGACATGACTTTCCCAACACCCCTCGTAGTTAGAAAAATATATTTTATAAAATTTCCATACCCTGATTTCCAGTATTTTTCCCTGACCTGCAACATTTTCCCTGAGTTTTCTGACTTACCTGACCAGTAGGTACCCTGTAATACATTTGTTCTTAAATTACTATTAAATGGAATATGGATAGGGTGTTTGGTCATCTACAGGGTGTCTACTAAAATTTCAAAATGAAATTTCGTGACCTTTTCTTTACCAAACCATAAAATTTCGTAACATTCTCAAGAGCGAATTTGGGTGCGAATTAGGCCAAATTTTCATACATGCGATAGAAGCATACTTTGGTAGCGTCTAAAGCCGACCATAGACATTTTTGGTGGTTAATTTTGACGTCTTATAGAACCAAATTTTCCGGTCTGCACTTATTTGTACAGATAGATAAAAAAAAAAAAAAAAAAGTGTGACCCGAAAGCTAAATTTCGTGACCGTTTTCTGATTTCATGACTTTTGTGACCGATAGACACCCTGATCTATCAATATATCACATGTTGAGAACAAATTCAAAAGAGGTTTGTCCGTTTTCTATATTAAAGTCTACGCTTCTGAACAGTATTTCTTATAGAAGATTGCTGACTAAGTTTGAATAACAAATTGGAAAGTTAATTTAAAATAAAGACCACTTTTGGTTTATGCTAAAACTTAGTTTCAAGAATTCACCAGCAATGTGTTCCACGTATGATAAACATTCATGTAAATGTAAGAATTTGGATTTCAGTTTTCCGTCTGACACAAACCACTTCTTATTGTTATAATACGCATTAGTGATGGGCACAAAAACCGTTTTAGAAAAACCGAAAACTTTTTGAAAATTTTCAAAAACCGGTTTCGGTTTTCTCCAAAACCGGTTCGTTTTTTTAAAAATTTGTTCTATTTCTGACCAGAATAGTGTTTCGTTGTTCTCCGGAAACCGATTCCGTTTCCGATTTTTATAAAGACCGGTTTTGCCTATTCTAATACGCATATATATATATATATATATATATATATATATATATATATCAGTATTAATGATTTCTTTTTTAAACTACTTTCGGATATTCTGTATTTGGGCACTTTTTATTTTTTCAAGTTGCGTTTATTGCGTTTATATGTATATGTTCGTGATGTGAAAAACAATGTAAACCCTCTTTAAATTGAGTGATTTTTCTCTGTTGAGGGTCGATTTAAGTATATAAATGAGAAAAAATATTTTTCTTATCAAGGAATTCCTCATTTACTATGTATGTACAAGTCTTGTAAAAACAAACTATACCTTCTACAAAATAGCCGGGAAGAAAAAAAATTGAAATAAAATTCTCTCTTTTCCAGTTTTTTTAAAGTTTTTCATGAAATTCTCTAATTTTTTCAGAATTTTTTAAAGAGTAAGCTGCATTTCCTGACGTTTCCAGGTCGGTTGGGACCCTGGATATGAAGCACATGAACTTCACCAATTTGTGGACTGAACTTACTTCGAATTCTTTGGCTTAAAACTGGATTTCTTTTATGAAGCAACATGATACAAAAGGTCAAAGTTTGTGCGCTCACCTGCTCACGACAATCCCTTCCTCCACCAACGGTTGTGCTCGATGTGGTAGTCATGAGCCTGGACTATCGCCCCGCAACGCAATTACTTCACAGGTATGGACAAGAGGGGTTTAACACACACACCAGTAGTCTCCGTGTCCATACGCCGATAATACGCGCGAACAGTACGATTGGTTGCTTTGTACATGTGGATCCACACCTTCCGGGTGTCCCTGCCATACAATTGTGGAATGTGTGTTATGTATAAGGGTTCCATGATGTCCTTTTAAAAGAAGGTTGCATTCACCAAGGCCTCCGAATCCACACGATGCATTGGCAACTTCCCACGGGCGCAGAAACCTGCCACCATTACGAAGCCTTTCGCGACATTCACGGACGCCGTGGCCCTTTGCATCATGTGGTGTCATTAAGGTAGATCCAGGCTTCATCCAGAGTGACAACCCACTGCCATTTGTCACCTGAGAGGTACCGTTCATACAACTTTCTTGCGTTCGTGAATCTCTTGAATGTGCCTTGGTGATAACTTGCCCCTTCGCCTTTTGACGTTTTTTCAGTCCTGCATGAGGTGGCAAGGTTGTTTTGGGTTGGTGGGTTCTCCTTCACAACTGATGCCCGTATGTTTCTCACAACGTGTGGTGTCCTGGATGGACATGCCCGATTCCTTTTCCCTCTCCCAACTTGATATTTAGGACCGGTGCTTTTACTGCGCTGGCTTACCCTTGCTACTGTGCGCCTGCTATTGTTGCCCTTTTCCGCACACACTTTCACAACCACTGACGCACTGAATAAGGTGTCACTTTAACAGACATAATAGCTGTTCACCAGGGTTTACGTGATTCAATACTGGATTTACGCGATACTGACTTCTGGTTTCTTCTTCTACGGTTTGCTCATCATCAGCTCTGTAAAATTGGCCACCTTAGGTGAATTGATCTTCTGTACGTAGGTATGTCCGTAAATCGTACGTAATAAGTACAATTTACAAATAGAATTAATTTGACACGAGTTCACATCCGTTTTTAAAGAAATGTTTTTAAGGCTCGTAATAGAGGAATCTTCGATGTAAAGCGTCATGGTTCACTTACTGTGGAACAGTTTAATGCCATTATAGCTAACGACAGTACATTTTCGCAGTATTGTTTAAATTTTTACCCCCCCCCCCCCATTTTTTCAAAGGGCAGTACTGGATGCAGGGTGGTTTAGCGTGGTGCACTCACTCATTCCCTGGGCCGATCTCTTGCCATGAATTTTTGAACCTCAATAGGTTTCTGAATTCTTAGTTCCCTCCAATTTCGCGAACTTTTTAAAACAGATCATCCGTCTTCAGTCTAGAGGGACAAACTATCGGACGTTGAGTGGAAGATTTCACTTTAGTGTGTTTTTCAACCGCCCCGGTCGACGAGTTAACTGCTAAACAAAATCTATGTCTTAACCCTCACCCAGTTTAATGTGAAGCATCAGGTAGATCATAGACTTACATGGGTTGTGGTGCCAGAAATATTTGTCTACAAATGATACAACCTTCCAACAGAACCTTTAATGTGTTCACTTTAAACAGAAAAATAACACTGGCAATGACTTTTACAGTTTTCTCGACTTGCAATTTTTTCTTACCTTTTTGCCAGCCTGCAAATAACGAAGTCGAAAAGTATTCCGAACACGTCGCTGCTTGGAATTTCTTCTGGGCATAAACCAAGTACTTACTGTTAGTGACTGGAGATGCTACTCTCAAATGAGAACTAGTAGTGATTTAGCACTTCCAGGTATTACCTTCCTTGCGAATTTTCAAATTCATACTGTAACATTTGTTCCTACTTTTTCACGAAAACTCACGAAAATAATTACCAACGATGCCCAAATGACGGAGAATAAATGGATACGGTTAGATTTTGCATTTTTATTGAAGCGAACTCTTCTTAAATATTCCACGTACTTTCACTCCATTTCGCAATGCAATAGTATACAGATATTAGGTTAAACGTGATTAAGCGTGCCTTCACAAAATGAAGTCTCAAAAGCTGTTTATGAGATGACCTCTCACTTTCCTGGATGTCAATTTTTCATTAAATTCAAATCAAGCTATTCATGATTGAATACTACTGGTATTTTGTCTGAAAGACATCTGTGTGCAAACGAATGTATACAAATGTAGCAACTCCTCCACACTTCTTAAAAACATGGTATGCCTGTTCACTTCAACTTAATTTCAGTGTTCCTTATAGCATTCAAGCAACTGATAAATCCCCAACACTGATTTTGAAATTCCGTTTAATTTCATTAGGTAAATAGTCAAGGATCTGCCATTATGCTGAACAATTCAGAAAACAATTGTTGAATATACAAGATGCTCAAAATAACCTGCAGCTTAACGTAGCCTCTTAGTTTATTCGTTTAAGTAATGTTATCACGAGAGTGATACCACCATTAAGTCTCTCTTGCTTGTGACTACGTTTTCCATTCTGTGCTACATCTCGAGGTCGGAATAACAATTTCAGAGATGATCCTGCCACTCTGCAGCTACAAACGCAATAATGATATGTTCGATCCAATTTCTACGCTTGTGTCAATAAAACGACGTCATGGCCTCACAACAAAATACGGCATCTTTACAAGTACTCCCATAGGCTACAACATGCGACCGCAAAACGTACTAAAATCTTCGCAGAAGAAATTACGATCATTATACAAAATCTTTGAAATCTTTGAGTTTTACGTCCCACGATTATTCCGGTTAGGCTGAAGGAGACTGTGATGATGAGAGATGAATGAAATGGTGGAATGAAGAAAGTGGGAGGAAACGGGAGAACCCCGAAAAAACCCACGCACACGGTGTGATCATTATACAGTTTTTCCTATATACTGTTAATTCAAAGGGCTAAATTTTTCAATAATGCGTCTATAGTCTACAAACATATCGAAAAAAATCAGCTTTGGCAAGCATTGGTTATGTTAATTGTTAAAAATTAGATGCTCTAGTTAAACTTTCTTGTTATCATTTGTTCGGGAGTAACTTCATCCCACTTTAAATTTCATTTACAAGAATAATATTTCGGATCTTGATGAGTAAGCAACAACACTGTAAGAACAATATATCAATCTACTTTGTTATCAAGATTTAAAAGTTATATTTACATGAAAAAATGTTTATTACAGCCCTTTCCTGGTACTGAAATAGTTACAGCCATAAGGAATACCAAAAAAATTTTTTTTTGGACACAGGAAATATAGAAGTTTTGGAAAGTTCATAGACAAAACAATTTCTTATTTAGAACTTAAATGCTATGAGGAAAGTAAAAGTACACGCTTTACAAGAAAAACCCATAAGAATTTTAAATTCCCGATATCACTTAATACATATACAATATTTATAAACTACATTTTGGTGCACAGCAGTAACGAACATAATTTATATCTATATACATTTTTTTTTTCGAAAATAAATACGAAAATCACCGCAAAATAGGTACACAAAAATCCACAAAGTTGACCAAATTAGAGAAAGAGATCATACACATTCTTATGGCTTTTTCTTTAAATATAAATCAGATGTTACTTTGACAGATGGAAAATACTAGTTTGGAAAGACTAGGGTGGATTAGTTCTTAATTTTTAAACAAAATACTCACACCTCATTCTAAACATTTGTTTTTTTATGTATATATATATATCTAATGTATTTTCCAACTTTTTGTTTAGATTTTCTAAACAAAGTAACAGCACCTTAGTACAAAAGTGATTGTAATTTTCATAAAAGGGTAGTTTTGTTTTTCATTAAAGCTCAATGAAAGGGCTGCAACAGAACGCATCCTACTAGACAGCTCAAGAAAAAAAAAACAGAAAAAAACTAGCTGCATTTACAGAAATCCACGAGATGAATAACCTTGTATTTTCCACTTTAAATAAAAGTGTTTTCCTTGTTTTCCCCTCAGAAAGAATACTTTTCTTTTGTAAAGAATCGAAGAACTGGGAATTGGAGAAAAAAAAAAGTAGAGGAGATATTACATTGCAATGCCTTCTCTTCAACAGTTAACTTTTATCATCGCAAGTAACCACTAAAATATGTTACATCAACGTGTTTTTCTTGTCACCACCACACATGGATCAACAGTAGTATACAAGAACAACACTACATTGTTCATGCATTTGTTTTTCGTCTATTTCTTCCATTTTCTTAAGCATCATTTTTAATCTTCTGGAAACATATAAAAAGAAATTAAACAGGTTCTTTTTTAAAGAAATCAACAACCTGGCCCAAACCCTTCTCCAAGTCTCATGTTAACACTTTGATTCCAGGTCCTGAGGCTCAATCAGGAGCACTGTGTGTGTATAGATATATATACACACACACACCTAAAGTTTCTTCTTTCAATTATTTTAGATTTTTCTCGCGCGCTCGCTCTCTCTCGCCTTCGCTGGAATTCTTCACGTTCTCACACTTTCAACACCTCACTTGCTCACACTCGCACACAGTTTATTATTATAATTATTACTATTTTGTTCACGATAACTGAAGATAATTACACTTGTTTAGTTATAATAATGATTTATATCCTAGCACGGTCCATTTCTTTTTTTTCTTTTTTTAAATTTTCCATTGGCTTGTTGACTATGAAACTTTTTTTTTTTTTAATCGAGAGACAAGCTTTCACACTGAGAGAAAAAAAATATAAGCTGTGAAAAGAACTTTTCAATTCGGACATGTCGTGCACCTGAAAAAAGTCTTATGCTTCATATGATTATGGTTGAGTGTTACCACCAGAGATTGGCGTTGGTCCAGGTGCTATGATGGGTGAGCTAGGTATCCCGCTGACTGAATTGGCCGCTAAGGCAGAACTTCCTGCAACGAACAAAAAAATACAATAAAATAAAACCAGCTTCGTAACAAATAATCAATAAAGCCTCGGGAAAGCTGTAATAAAAATTTAATGAATATCTCGACAAAAAGGACACAATGAATATATTTTTCATGTTATTACAATGAGCACAGTAATATCGTGGAAATAACATAGTTTCACGGCTTGGGAATTGTAAGCCCATTGATTTAATACGGAAATAGATTTTTGGCATATGATGTTACTCGAACCTCCAGATCAAGCAGGAGTTCAGTGGTGCAACAACATCGTGTGCGTGAGTTCTACATTCTCATTTCACGACTTGTTTCGTAACAGTAACTTTGATTAACCATCCGTCTGCTTCAGCCTAAAGGGCAAAGATTTAGTTTCCCCACTCAGTTTCACTAACACATATACACAACACTCACAATTTGGAGCAATGCCCTCTAAGTATGAACAGAAATCTTTTTGAAATCTACATCAGGAAATACAGGTACAATACCCTGAGATAGCATCAAATGATTCGCTCAAGCTTAGCTAAACAGATATACGTACATGTGTTAATGTACTATACTGAAATTGTAAGAGGTGATTAAAATGAAAATTAAAAAGTTTATATGGACCTGTGGGGTAAATGCATAGTTTCGAATCTAGGGCCGTCCAAAAGCGTACCGAACACAGGAAACCGAGTGGTTCCATATCACAGTACAGGAAATCACACATATGCCATCCAAAAACGCATTTTTTAGCGGTGTGCACGGATGCGAAAGATTCCAAAGTTGGCATAGTTCCTGGACATGCTCCAACAGAATTACCAATTCGGTCTTAAAAGTGGCTCCAAATCAGTAAAGATGGCGTACTATGATTTGTTTTCTTCCGCTTATATGTGAAAAATCATGAAAGAATACATCATACCACACGTTATTCCGAACACGAGGAACCGTGGAGCTAGCGGTCCCTAACAATTTAGACTTTCGCTGATGTATTCTGTGTTCACTGTTGTCAAGCTTACTTTTGGACTCACCTTTAAGTCAGAGTATATCTTAGAATTCAGTTGGAAGCATTTCTGGGAATTATACCCTGTACGGAACCTCTTACACATCTATTGCACACTGCTGAATACGCACTTTTGGATGGCATACGTGTAACTTCCTTTTCGCTGATAAAGACTGCCACTGCACAGTTTCCCGTTAAGACACGATCGATGTGATAGCAGTTTAAAATAATGCGTACTGTAAACAATTTTTTCCCCATGATTTTGGCTCCTAGCTCGAACTATTCACTTCTCCCGTCAGGTCCTTGTCGGTACAGTTCATTAGTATAAGCACAATGACTTATGAGGATATACGGCACGAAGAACGTAAAGAAATATAACCAAAGGAAGCCACGGTACTAACATGCCACAGATAAATCACGGAATAGGCCACATTTGCAAGAAAAAGTAGCAAGCTCACACAACACAAACGCAAAAATGGGCTAAAATATTGTAAGACGCACTGGCGGCACATGAAACACGTTAACCTGAATTACGGTCACCCCAAGCGGCCACATGTGTCTCGCATCGACGCTTAAGATCTGGTTGTTGAGCTCTTACAGCAACTGATTTCACAGCATAAACGGAAGTGTGGAGCTCAGTGTGTCCTGGGGACGGCTGGAGAGCTCAATATGTCCCCATAATGCATCCCAAGTATGTTCAATTGGGTTTAGATCGGGAGATCGCGCTGCCCACTTAGTATGTTGAACATCTTCAGTTGCTAGATACTCGCATACCAGGTTGATTCAATGGAAGATGGACATTATCATCCATGAACAGAAACTGTGGGCCGACTTGTCATTGAAAAGCCGTACTTATCATACAGAACCTTGTCCCTGTAATCTTGGGGCCAGTGACGAATCCAGCATCGAAGATTTGCAGGTCAGTACGACCATTCAACATCATGCCTACAGAGAGCACTACTCATTAGTATCACATCGATCCCTTTCCATAATATTCACGGAATGAAAGCGAGTTCCTTGTTCGCGCCACATCAGTGAGTGATGAGAATCGTTCTGGGAACTGTATTGGGATTCATCCGTGAATAGTACATGACCCAATCAGATCGGGTCCACTGGTGATGTTCTAGAAATCAATGTAAAGGGGCATTTTTGTATACACAAGCCAGTGGAGCGAATGTTGTTGGTTGTCAGGCAGACAGACCACTGGCCGATTAACGTCTCTGATACACAGTTTGGCGTGACACCACCCCTGAGAAAGTTGCAGGTTCCACTGACAGTTTGTCTTGTAGGCATGGTCCAGTTGCGACGCGCAGTTACGGACAGATATTGGTCCTGCTGTGGATTTGTCACACATGCACGATCTCCACAAGCCCTCATGCTGACGTCTCCTGTTGATAAACTGCTTCCACAGGATCCAGTGGATACGACACTGTGTGCTACTTACTATCACTTCGCTGCAATCGCCCAAAAATGTGACCCTTAGTAAATACGTTCAAATAATGTCTTTTTGTCATATTCATGCTATTTGCTGCCACATTCAACTCGGTAGTACACTCCGCTTATTGTAAGAATTCTACACAAAATGCACGTATTTCCATTTCTTCATACAGAAGGGTCACGCTGACGCTTGCCACGATAGGTTTAATGCACCTCACAAGGAATGCGCCCCATCCGCCACACACTTCCTGGCCTTGTACCGGCATCTTTTATTGTACCGACAAAATAGTGATTTATTGACAAGTAATAAATTAAACTAATTAACTCACTCTATGGCTCATGGAACCCGGAGGTTCAATGCCGCGTTCACAAAAGCTCTTCATTGACTTCTATCCTTAGCCAACTGGACCGTTTCTACTTTGTATTCCTTACATTAAAATACAAATCGCTGAGCAAAGCAACGCTTATTTATAAAATATTGCTAAAATATAAAATAATATACATCTCTATCTATATATATAAAATATTTATTGTTTTGCTCTGCGATTGTATTTTAGTGTAAGTTATTCAATATAGCAAAGCTAGTATGAATCAGTTTTTTGTATTCCTTTTGCGAGATTCATCTTTTTAATATTGTTCTCCCATCTACGCCTAGGTATTTCTAATGAATGTTTCCTTATTGGACTTCCAGTTCAAATTGTGAAAGCTTTCCTGCTTTCTGTCCACCTGAGCCTTCTAGATTTGATGACCCTAACAAGTTTAGTAAACGGTAATTTATAATATAGCTCATGTTCATTTCAATCCATCAAATAGCATCCACTCAAGAAGTGGAAGTCTGGAATAACGCCAGTCCAACAATTAATTTGATAACGTCACAACCTTGAAATTACCGGCAAGATACAAGGAAATATTTAACAGTAAATTAATTTTTAACACGACACTATAACAAAGAATCGAGATATACATTATACAAGTACGATTAATGTAAGCGAGAAAAAATTTTTCTTCACCGAATAAAACAGAACTTTATTCTGAGCATATAATGCACGGAAAACATCAAAAGTACAATTTTACATGTATGATAAAATTGCCTGCCTATTTCCAACGTAGGAATGCATTTTTGTGGATAATCTTTACAAGAAATTAGAAGTTGACTTTCTGTCCTATATCCTACTTGATTCATTGAATGGCTATCAACAATAGACTGCACATGGACCTAAGCATGACAAGGTCTACAATACAATTTAGCTGAGTTTGATCAGATGAGATTGAAGATCAGATGAGTGTCATCGATCTCGTCTGTACGAAATTTCTTAGTTTCACTAAGTCAAAACTCCGAATCTGGAAACCAAATATCTGCACAATATACTAAACTCAAGATCTTGCATATTAAACTCAAGATCATACCAAATTTGGTCAAAATTGGATGAGCAACTCTGATGGCCAGTAACTCGAAGCCAAAGCTCTGCACACCATATGAATACAAAGTTCATTGACGTCCATCACAATGTCAATTTCGGTCAAGGTCGTCGAGTGTTTCATCGTTAGTGTGTAATATATACCTCGGTAATATCCTTTCACTGAGTCCAAACACGTTTTTGATGGCAAATACCTCGAGAACCAAAGATCTGTTCACCACAAAATTTCATATGCGTACTACCACCCTGCCGAGTTCACTAAAAGAAGAATGAGTTTCATTGCTAGTGAAAACAAATGCTATGTCTAAAGCAAACTTTAATGGTAAATAATTCAACCGAAGATCTGCACATCATATTTCATATGCATATTATACTCGTCAAGATCTACCATAATATATTATTATTATAGAAGAACGAACGAATAAAGAATGAAAACACGAAACAAACTAAAAGAGTTAGGAAGAATAGCTTAAAAACTAACGTCTAGCTAAAGATTTAATCAAACAGTATGTTCTGACTTTCGATTTTTTTAAATTTTTATAACAGTTTGGTAGTATTAAGAATAAAAAGAATATCTCTCTTTTGTGGACTGAGAATGCTTTATAATCTTTGCAGCATTTATTTCACGTTTGTGTATTCCTACAAAAATTTAATTTTAGGATTTAAAAAACATTCCAAATCTGACAGCAAACTTTAGTGTTACAAACTTTATATTGGGACTACCTTATTCGGGAAGTACTGATGTTTGTAATATAATAAAATTATGATTACTAAAAGTGACATTTCCATTTGCAGTCTCATATAGGGATGTGAGGATAGCTCAGATTTAGAGCTACTTCCAAAAATATTGTTGGATTAAATTGTAAAAAAAAGTTTTAATGCTCTAAACGCTGAATTAAAACTTCTGCTTGGACAAGATACATCTTCCCCCTCCCATTTCTTCTGCATGTGATGGAAGTATTTCACAAAGTACGTTGAGATCTTGATCCTTTTATGATATCTAAATTTTCTAATAAATAAGACACGCTTCTAACGGACCCTGTAACGATATACCAAGCACTAGGTTAGTGACCTTTACTTAACAAGACAAATACCGGTTATGAAAACGGTAGAGCTCGCTTTAATTATCGATATTAAGAACAGTGATGTATATTTTAAAGGAAAATTTCCTGCTATCAATCACATTGTTTTCAGAACTGTATATAGCGTCCAAGCAAGCAAATGGATTGTTACTGAAATTATTGAACATATAGTCCCAACGTCCTGATATGAAAAAGTGTATACAGGGAGTTAATGAACTATACCGACGAACTGTAAGAGGTGATTCCTCACATCAAATTAAGAGAAAAAAGTTCATATGGACCTATGGCGAAAGCTAAATTTCAAGAGGCTCTATTTAGAATTCCAGAAACTGTGGGTGGTGGTTCTTATCAGCGTAAAGGAAGCCACGCATACACAATCCAAAAGTGCTTATTTCATCAACTGTCAATAGGTGTAGACGGTATTCCCTACAGGATGGAATTCTTAGATGTTTTCAATAGAGTTTTCAGATACCCTGATTTCAAGAAGGGTCTAAAGTATGCAGGAGGTAAACCTTGACAACAACTGACATCGAATGCTTCGGAGGGAAGGCGGAAGTGTTAGGAACTGGCAGCTCCATGTTACTTTGTGTTCGGAATAACGTGTGATGATATGTATTACGTCACGGTATATTTCACGTTTTCTTCATTTATATAAGCGTGAAAGAAAACATCGCACCATGCGTTTTCCCGAGTACGAGAGACTGTGCTGCTGACGATCCTTAACACTTCCAACATGGCGCCAAAGGATTCCGTCTTCACTACTTCACACTTCCGTCTTATCGTTTGCCTACTTTGAACCAATCAAAGTCAGAGCATATCTCAAAATTCGGTTGATGGCAAGTCTGGGAATTTCACCCTGCAGCGAATAATTTGTACACCCAATGAATATTAATGAAATATGCATTTTTGGATTGCGTATGCGTGACTTCCTTTACGCTGATAAGGACCACCATCTACAGCCTCTCGAATTCGAAATAGGGCCTTTCGAAATTTTTTTTTTCGCGATTTTGGAAAGCCCTAGCTCTGAAACTACGCACTTTTCGCCATAAGTCCATATGAACTTTTTCTCTTATTTTGATGTGAGTAATCACTCTTCGTCGGTATAGTTCATTAACACCCTGTATATGTTACCTGTAAACTGTACGTTTTTTTCTCCCCTTCTTATAAACCTGTTCGTGTTTTAATAGTATAAGAAAAAGGTATATATTTATGTCAAGTTGACAATTCACAGATTACGTATTTCTTCCTCAGTTGAGGATTTTTGAGACCTACATATGCAGGAACAGTAGCAACAGTAGTTCTCAAACTCAATGCTGTTTCAGCTAGTTCTGCATTTGGATGGCCGACAGTCGTTCATCAAAAGTAATAGCACTATTCCTAAGGCGTGACAATGATTTATGGCTTGAAAACTAAAAGACCACATTCACCGAATTTTTAACGGAGTAGTAGTTAAGAAAAAATGTTTCACAAAAATGATACACTTTCATACAGCGCTCGAAGTACTTCTGTTATAAAATGTGATCTGAGCGCAAATCACCTATGCAACTTAATAGTACTTGTTAGCAGTAACACAAAATAACAAGGACCCTTCCCGCAGGTCTCGTGAGTAGCGCGCGCGCGCCTTTGGTGACGGGGTCCTGAGTTCGATTTCCAGTGGAGAGCCTTGAAATCTGAACCATTACGGTTGTATGGATTCCACCTTAACCTTTGTCCATGTGCCATATTGTCTTGGTGCTGAAAACGGGCGAACTACAACAAACCATCTAAATTGAAAGACTTGTATTTTCTTCACTCGTCAAATACTTATAAATTATTAAATAAATTAGTTCTAGGTATTTTCTCAAACTCACAAACTGCCAAATACGAAAGATTCTGGAAATTGTTCACTTACATTCTATCATTCTATAAATATTCAATGAATTACAGTCATGTTATTTTCTATTAAACATCCACAAAATGGAAGTGGAGAGCAAGTGGGAAAACTTCCTGACAAAGTATTACAAACTGTAATTTCTGTTTTCAAGACGGAGATCATTAAAGTGTGTCTTAAAAGATTCTCCCTCTCTATGCTGCAAACGTAGAGCGTTGATTTTGTTAAACTTTATTCGGAAGTTTACACACTTCTGGACCACTTTATATTGATCTTTCTAAAATGTATCCTCTGCTTCAGAAACAAGAATTGGATGAATTCCATCTTGTGTTTGAAAAAAAAAAAAAAAAAAGGCTTGTCTATAATTGCTACAGACATATTTTACTTACAGCATTTTACATGTATCGCATATCATTGCCAATGATCTAGTTTTCTGGCATTATATCAGGTTTCCTGGATATCAGTGCCATGTTCGGAAAAATATTAACCCGCAAATGAAAGTTTATTTAATAAAGCCATGATTATTTAGTTTTTATAACTGACATCGCTAGTTTTAATCTTGTTCTATGCTCACTTACGCTCCTTAGCTTAAAAGTTTCTGCCACTCCTTTCCAATTCTTATAAACTACAAGCTACGCTAACCTTAGTAATCCCCTTCCCCCTGCAAAGTTATGAAAATGGATTAACATTCTGGCAGAATACTAACACACATCTACAACTAGCACGTAAATTTCTCTCTTTCAAAGGCAACTTATTTATTTTCTGCGGTCCTCAATTTACTATCTCACTAAATAATGGTAATCCGAATGAATGTAAAGTAAATGTGAAATGAAAGAATGACGTCATTGGCACGCTTTACAATGATAATAAAAAAAAAAAAAAAAAAAGGAAATCACCACACAAAAATATAGGTGGTTTCGTGAAGCTGTGAAAAAGGAACATTTCGATTACCCAATAGGTAGAAAAAAAAATAGAAATTACACCAATTGTTATATGAACTGGGTAATTATCTCGTTGCAAACTTTTATACGAGTTCCTTAGTGTTTTTGTTTTCGTACGTAGCTCACCCGTACTAACAAGGGACATCATCCAATTGTCCGGCTCCGATTTCAATGAAACTTTTTTTCTGATAGAGGACATGTATGCATTATTTGGGATGACAGAAATTTTTGCCATGGTGTATGTTTTCTATTTTTTATAATTTTAAAGAGCTGTGATGTGGTTATTAGAGATTACTGCAGAAATCCCTTACAACCTTTGTAAACGTAGTGTTAATGAAAGAACAACCATGTAGATACATATACGGCATAGGGAAAGTCGTATGGTAGGTATGACCTCGACGGCAGCCATCTTGAAATCCGCCATTTTGAATTAACATCAAGTTTTTAAAATAGGAAGAGGGTAATATAATACATAATTTCGGGCTAGAATTTAATCAAGAAGACAATGGTGCAGTTAGTTTTAAAATACGCCCATTTGGGAAAAAGTTACAGGCATATTAATTGCTTATACTTACTTACTATGTGCGTAAGTCTCTTACCTCCGCTTCTAACCCACGTATTAATGATAATAAGTGGATAAAAGCTTCAGTAATACATATTATGCCTAGAGGCAAGTAGTACGGTAAGGGTAACTTTGACGGTCGCCATCCTGAAATCCACCATTTTGAATTAAAGTGAAGTTTTGGAAAATGAAAACTATAGCATGTGACACCTCATTTTAATAGCAAATTTTCCCAAAAAGCCAATGGTATGCTTATTTTTGTTCTATAGTTAACCAGTATGAATTTAGGACTGCTTCTAATGTGCAACAAACGTAGATTATTTGATCTTTCAAATTGGCAACTCTCCTAATTTCCACAACATGTTTTAAGATTCTAAAATAGAAAACATACACCATGGCAAAAATTTCTGTCATCACAAATTATGCATATATGTCCTCTACCAGAAGAAAAAGTTTCATTGAAATCGGAGCCGGACAATTGGGTGATGTCCCTTGTAAGCAACGACCATAAGGAAAGTGTAAAAGAAGATCTGCGTCACAAAATTGATGTTTGTAAGTATACGTTTCCAAAATGTGAATAATTTCATCACATGCAAGATTGTAAAATAAAATCTAAAATGTAAACATTCTGCTGGGGTTTTTAAGGTAAGATTTGACTATAGGTAAGTTATTCTACAATTATTGGCCTACAGTTAGTGCAAAAGGTATTGATACACCTAAATAAATTATTTATAAGTCTTTAAAATCACTACTTTATAGAACTTTTTAATGAATATGACGAAATTAGTTTTTTTTTTGGGGGGGGAGGGGGGTCATTTTGTATGTGTATGAATACTTTTTGCGCTAATTATATATTGTTTGGTGTAATTATCTTTCGACAATAAGCAGGAAAGGACGAAACACGTTCTCGTTTCCTGCTTATTGTCGACAAAGAGTCTCCATTCAACCACCCTATTGTGGAGAGACAAGGCCCTTCAACCACCTACACCTTATTTCCTTATGTTATTTTCATAAGTGGAAGTATTAATGCCACAAAAATATAGGAAGTTTCGTTTAAATATAGGAAATATAGGAGCATTGGAAAGCCTGCTTGGGGATGTAGAAAGTAAAAGTAGTAGTAGTAGAGGCATAATTTGTTGATAAAACGTTGCAAGAAACTAGAGGGTGAACGAATAGGGACGAATTTGAATTTCGCACCATTTTGTCATATGACGGTTGGCAGCCGTGGTTTTACCATGTTTGTTATCCTCTATCCTTCCCATTAGTAGCCTATGTGGTGAGCATTGTTGGTTGGTGTTTATTTTGGCATGGAGCGTTTGACAACAAAGCAACGCATCCAAGTGATTAAAAGTTATTACAAAAACAAGAAAAGTGCCACGGCAACCGTTCGAGATTTGCGTGTGTTTTCAGATGGTTTTTTCCAGTTTTGGATAAAATGGAAATTGAAAATGACGATTTTTGGTTTCAGCAAGATGGCGCGACCTGTCACACATCCCGTGAAACAATTGGTCTGCTGAATGAAGTTTCCTCAAAAAAATATCCCTTTGCGAGGAAAAAAGAAATGGCCTGCCAGTTCATGCGATCTTACCACTTGTATTTTTTTTTTTTTTTTTTTTTTTTTGTGGGGATTTATGAAATCTAAAGTGTACGTGAACAAACCACAGACAATACAACTGAAGGACGAAATTAAGAGGATTATTAACGGCATCACACCAGATGTCTGTGAATGCGTCATCGCAAATTTCAATGAACGCATTGCTCACTGCCGTGCAGCCTTGGGTACACGGATACAATTTTTCATACATAAATGTGAGAAAATTGGACAACCTCTATTTGTTTACCTAGATAAGTCCAACGTAATATTTAGGATTCACATGGAATTATGGTACAGCAATACTGAGCTTTTTGCAACAGAATAAGACTGCGGTGTCACATTAATGATTGAACTCGTGGATTTCACCTACATACTTTGCATATAGCTATATTCATTTTAAATTTGAGTGATACAATACTTTCTTTACAAACAAATTCCACTGTGTTAAAAGCACACAACTTGGATTAATGGATTGCAGTTTTCTGAAGATAGACGTGTCCAGCGGATGTTTGCAGCAAGATCACCGCTACATATCAAAATCGGTACATCTGTGTTGAAGTTATGCATGAGCATGCATACCATGAAGTAGGTTAATGACGATATTAACACTTAACCACTGAGGAATTTCATGGTGTAGCTCCGATAGCTATCATCAAATTATAATGAAATTTATATGAAACCACCACGAGAGCATATTTCAAACAAAAAGTAAATCAACAAAATTGGTGCACCTATATCGAAATTATGCATGATCATACAGTAATGATATGAACAATGTTAGCCATTAAGAAGTTTTATGATCTAGCTCCGAATACAATACATCCTCATGAAATTTATGTAGAATCCCCGGAGAAGAATACTCTTTCAAAATAAATATATAAATAAAAATAAAATCGGTGCACCCGTGTCGAAGAGTTAAGCTTGACCACACGCACAACATACATGTACTCGGGTCTAATTGAGAATCTAGTTTTAAGTTGATTAAAAAAGACATAGTATGTATCTCAGCTCAGAAAGTCAAGTGTGTCACACTTTATCTACATTAAGGGATTCAAAATGCTGTAACTCATTTCAGAATTAGCAACTATAAATTATGTCACAACATACCTTGATATATAACTTATTGCATCTGCAACCTATTATGCTGTATTGTCGTATTGATTGATCTCTGGATCGATGATGGAAGAACTGGTGGAATGAGAATGTAGAAGGAAACGGGAGCACCCACAGACACGATGCTGGCTCGGTATGGATGGACCTCATGCACCACAGGTAAGCGCAGAAGAAAGATAAATACTTTCTGTTCGGTTGTCTCCAAGTAACGTGAGAATGGAACTGTGAAATTAGCCCTCTGCAACTTTTTCTGGTGTATTATGATCATTCTGGATGGTTTAGGTTCATGCTGAATATTTCAAAGAAATTTGAATATGCAAATAGAAGAGAGATCATTTTGGGATTGAAGTAGGCAACAGTGACTGTCAACAAAGCTGCAAATGTTCAGAGAAGCGTTTGTCGCGTTGTTTCTGAAGACGACAAGAAGTTTCTATAGTGTGTGTTGTATCTATCTATCTATCTATCTATCTATCTATATATATATATATATATATATTACACAGAGTGGCTCAAAAGTAGGTATACAGTACCGTACTGATCAACTCATTTCTTTTTATACAATTTCTTATTGTTATCCACCACGTAGACAGTTTCTTTATTATTTGTTCTTAATATCTTTTTACTTATATCTTAAGCTCGGAGCAAATAAATCCATAAACTACAATGTCCTACTTGATCAATGCAGGGATGTATACCTACTTTTGGGCCACCCTATATATATATATATATATATATATATATATATATATATATATATATATATATATATATATATATATATATATATATATATATATATATATATGCGCGTGTGTGTGTGTATAAGCGACACGCTACACAAAATCAAAATGCGATGCAAACGAAAAATTTTATCGTAAAACGCGAAGCATCTCTTATCACAAAATATTAGCTGGGTAAGCTACTTTTGCACCAAAAAACAGTGTATACATTTGCTTTTTTCATGATAGAACGATTCTCCGTAAATCTTAAATACAATTCAAGTTACGTGATAAATGCCTCCTCGAAATCCAGTTGTTTCCCTTGAAGTGATTCTTTGGTTCTCATTTCGTAGTATGATGATGAAAGGACCATGTACACCCTGGTATTGTTTCATTTGGAAATTAGGAATCTCAATGGACTTTTGAGATGTAAAACTCCAGCTTACTTTCCTGAAACTAAATAAATCACTAGGAAAAACAGGGAACTTTGGGAATACCCCATATTTTGCTCTTCAACATTTTCACAACTTTTCCAGCTCTGGTAAGCATAAACGACCTATCTTGTTTCATAGCATTGAACCAGAAATATTCTTTTCGTTATGCCACTGTTTTTCATTCAAATGGTGAAACAAGTGTTGGGTTTAGGAAGTTTCAAAAATAGAAAAATGCACTAGGTTAGAGTATAATTTGGAAACAACGTGAGTTAGGGAAACGTAACATTTATCTGAAGTTACTTAATCGTCTTTTTATCGTCAAAATAAATGTTAACTTTGTGAACTGTGTAATATCAGTTCACCATTTCTTGACCACACTATGAATTCAGCACTTTTTCTCCGTATGGATACATTCAAAACTAGCTACTAGTTTAGACAGTAGAATGAGGATGTATTTTTTTTAAAAGATATATAATCATATAATTTTTTCTACTTTGCTTTTCATTATCCTCCGCATTTGATACATATTTTATTTCATGCCCAATTAAGATTAAGTGAAATTCATGTAGTAATTTCCTTCCTTGCCCAAAATGCAATACAAATTTTATAAATTATGAAAAGTGAAATGTTTCGCAATTTGCTGCACAAATAATAAAATCTTTTTCAGCTTACTATATATATATATATATATATATATATATATATATATATATACACATACACTAGTACAGTCAATAAATTCGTGGGCTGGAATCCAGAATAGAGGCAACCAGTAGAACCCGTGGTTGCTGTGCTCGATGTGAACGTCCACACACACAATTACACAGATCCACACTGACTTCCAAAATAGCTCAAGCATCATTTTCTCTTTTGACCTGTCTTGTCTCGGGTTTTTGCGTTTTGGAGATGATGGTGATTCCCAGGTGGTTGCTTGTCTCGTTAGTTGTGGATTGTAGGGGAGACACCATGTTTCATCTCCTGTTATTATTCGGTTCAGAAACGTTCCATCAGCGTCAGCACTTCTGATTGTTGGTCTTGTGTCAGAATGCGTGGGACACAGTGCTGGGTGACACGAGACATGTTCAAGTCATCCGTCAGAATGTTGCGACACGTACCATGGCTGATCCGTATTGTTGCTGCGAGGTCATCTACCGACTGGGAGCGGCTAGCGCGTAACACCATTGCAATCTCCTCGATCTTGCGTTCAGTTCGAACTGTTGTTGGCCGACCTACTGGCTCAGTCCTCTAAACTGATTCTCTCCTCCGTACACCGTTTGTGCTACTTAAACACTGCATTGGGGCCCAGGGCATTTGTCACTCTGCACTTGCCCGATTATCTGTAACATTCCTGCAGTGAATTTGACTAGTTTTTGGCAGAACTTATGTCGCCCGTTGTTCAAACTGCGACATTCTCCAAGTCTTCCGCGGCACAATCAACTCCTTTCACAAAGAGTACGTCTGTTTACACTATGCACAGACCTGCCTCTTGCTGAGTCGAGAGATCAACTTCCACTCCTTCCTCCAGGATATCACTTATCAGCTGTAGTATACCCCTAGTGCCCCACTGCGTCCAGTCCACAAACTTATTGACTGTAGTAGCATATAAACTAGCATCAATTATCCGCTTCGCTGGGTTAAATTAAGAAAAAAAATAGTAATATGTTCCGTTAATCAGTCACTTTTTACTATTACTAAAGCCCTCTCTGATATCGGTCATTTCGATGATTTTTTCTATTTCTCCCCCCGTGGCGTGGCTGAGTTTGGAGTTAAATGGCATCGAAAATTTCACTGTTCTTCACAACAACCCCGAAAGCTATGGATTCGACACTGATATTGGTAATTTCGATCATATTTTATATATATATATATATATATATATATATATATATATATATATATATCCCTCCCCCTCCCTACGTTTCACCCTGAAAGTAAAACAATAAAAATCATCACAGGCCCAAACCTCATCTATGCTGAAAATTTGGGTAGTTCAAGAGTAACGAAGTTACAAAGATAGTCATTTTCATTTTTATTTATTTTACATACATACAGATGGTGATCAGAAAAATGGAAACACCTGAACGAAATTGCAACTTACCAGATTAATATGGTGTCGGGCCACCTTTCGCCTTCAGAACAGCCTTGATGCGACGTGGGATGGAGGCATAGAGGTCGTGAATGGTAGCAAGTGGAATTTTACACCATTCCTCGTGCAGGGCATCGGCCAGTTCTATGAGAGAGGATGGTGGTGGAAATCGTCGCCAGAGTCGTGTTTCCAAGACGGACCACAGATGTTCAATTATGTTGAGATCTGGGGATTGGGCGGGCCAGGGGAGGTGTTGAACTTCATCCAGATGTTCCTCAAACCACGCTGCAACAACGCCAGCTGTGTGAATGGGTGCATTATCATCCTGGAAGATGGCGTCATTGTCCGGGAACAACATCCGGACCATAGGATGCAAGTGGTCTCCTAAAATTGCGACATAATCGTTGGCAGTGATTCGTCCGCTAAGTGTGACCACAGGATCCAATGAAAACCATGATATGGCGGCCCACAGCATCACCGAGCCGCCGCCATGTTTCACAGTTGGGCGGAGACACTGCAGATCATAAGCTTCTTTGGGCATTCTCCACACAAACACGGCTCGTGGTTGGGAATAGGGTGAAGGATGATTCATCCGACCATATCACACGTTTCCAGTCCTCAATGGTCCAAGTTGCATGGTCGCGACACTATTTGCGGCGTGCGAAAGCGTTATGGTCCCTGATGAGCGGTTTGGCCCGTGCAACATGACCCCGTAAGTTCATGTCATGTAATTCGCGGCGGACTGAGATTGTCGAAACAGGATGGGGGAGGTGCTGATTGAGTTCCTCCGGCACTTGCTCCGCAGTGGCACGATGGTTCTGCGTGACAATGCGCTTAAATACCCGGCGTGATCTGTCACTCGAGTTTCTTCCGCCCACTGTTCCGCTTCCCCGATGTGGTTTTTCCGTGTGTTGTGTAAGGCCGTCATCACCTTCGACACTGTCCCACGCGACACACCTAACACAGTAGCCACTGCCGTCACACTCACTCCACATAACCGCGCACCAACAATTTGCCTTCTTTGAAAATCTGAGGTGTCTCCCATTTTACACTACCTCTGTCTGCTGCAGCCACTGGACACTACTGTTCCACTGCGCCTGACGTAGTATGGAGACCGACCTAACACACCACCACCAGCGGTCCGGCGCTGCGTGCGCCGCGACACCACTGCCAACCCATACATCTGACGTGTTGCCAACTACAGGTGTTTCCACTTTTCTGATCACCATCTGTACATATTATATATATATATATATATTCCCCTCCCCCAAGTTGCACCGTCAAAGGAAAATGATAAAAATCATCCCAGGCCCAAATATCATCTATGTTGAAGACTTAGTAGAGATCGGTTGGGTGTTTCAAGAGTTATTAAGTCCTATTTATTTTTTTTTTCTATCTTCCCTCCTTTAAGTTCTACCGTCAAAATGAAAGCTATAAACACTTCCAAGTCCGAACCGCATCTACGTCAAAAACTTGATCGACATCGGTCGGTCGGTTTAAGAGATTAGGAGTCAAACACAGTCAATTTCAATTTTATAATCAATATATATAGGGTGTTTTAAAACAACACCGACAATGTTTGGGAGGTGATTCCTGACACCAAGATAAGACAAAGTATAGACCAACCTGGGTGCACAAATTTCCTTTCGGAGTTATAGGCTCCCGAAAACATGAGTTCCAGAGTTCCAACACATGTTGTAATAGTTTATAGTTATTTAGTGTTAGTCTTATTACCTTCCCCTAGGTTTGTTTGAATAACAGGGCCTGTTCTCTTGGGTTTTTAAATTTTATTTTTACGTTTTCGGCTAAAGTTTTGACAGCTTATAGTTTTTTTTCAGTATGTGATACATTCTGGATTACGTTCTCAGGACAATATATTATGCTATAAATAACTGGAAGGCTTGAAGAGGCATGCAAATATCTTTGAGATTTAGAAATAAGTTACTCCTTATTTTGCGTAAACAAAGGTATAATTTGTTTCTAGGCCGCATAGAACTATTAGTTTTTAAATGGAATACAAGTTATACACTTCAAATGAAAGCCTGAGTTTTCTTCATTTACACCCAATCAACCTCACGGGTTTATGTACACCGGTAATGGTTTTAATCATTTTGCATCCAATTACCCCCTCAACATCACAAGTAAAGATGCCAAAGTTTAGCACTACCACAGTAGGTGCAGAACCTGCAACATATAATCAGTCCTTAAAAACTAGAAAAACATCTATAACCTGTGAGGAAAAAAAAACGTTGAAAGAAACATACTGGGGCTGAATTTGGATTTAAACGGCATCGGAAGTGTCACTGTTCATCTCGAATCCATAGTTTTGTGGACCGCTGACACTAATATTGTTCATTCTCGATCTTTTTCAAATATCCTCCCTCTCCTAAGCTGCACTGTCAATGTGAAATAACGAATCCCAGGCTTGAACCTCATCTAGGTTGAAAATTTGATTGAGATCGGTCCAGTGGTTCAAGAGTTAAGTCACAAACGCAGTCACTTTTAAAAGTCTCCAAATATGATGGTTTTCAATCTAAAGTGAAGGAATTTTTTAAATCGGACGAGCCGTTTGAGCTGTACACTCTTTATGCGCCCAATGCTAAATGAAAAAGGCAACATTGCCATTTACCTGGACCCACAACATAAGTGATTGAAGTTACTGTTTGACATGGGGGCTGGCCATCGACACGTTAGCGTAGCGTAAAAGACAGTAACTTCATTCATTTATGTTGAGTCCTGGTAAATGGCAACGTTGCATTTTCATTTACATTGGGCACATAAAGAGTGTACAGTCCAAACGGCTCGTCCGATTTAAAAAATTTCTTCACTTTAGATTGAAAACTGTTTTACCTCTTACGTTTTGTTGTAGCTCTGATAACATAGTTATCCTGTCAGGTGATTTTCGAGACACCCTGTATGTGTACAAGGTGTATCAAAGGCCCAGGGCCACAGGTCAACTTTGTTGAGTAAGGATAGAAAAAGATGAAGGAAGTGGTTGGAAACCGGTAATTTTCAATCTAAAAGGGTGGATTTTTCCAATCGCACAATCTGAGTTCCACACTACTAACGCATCCTGTTAAATGAAAAAGCAGTTTTTAGTTCAACACGCTGTTCGAATGGAACATAAGAATCAGCAAAAATGACATGATGACCGTGCACATTGTTACATGGGGGAAGCTGAAACCTTTAAATCAGTTTCTCAATAAGGCATTATTGCCGGTATGGTGAGGGCCCAAGGGAACAGCCTGTATAATGAAGCAGATTTTTCTTGCTAACTGACGGCATTTACTTCCCAATGCAATCAAGTGAGAAGAGTTTTATTCCACTAAATCTAACAAAGCAATAAAAGGAAACAAATGTCGAATTGTCAGTATTATTTCCGTAAGTACCGGTACTTAGATTCAATTCGACAGCACTATGTAAATTACATTTACACTTTCATTACTTAAAAAGTCACATATTTCTTTAACATAGATAAGGTCTGGCAAAGTTTTTGTTGGAATTAACAACCGCTAACTTTACTTATGTACCCTGGGAATGATTTCGGTAACCAATCCTGTTACCACCGGTTTAACGAGAAACTGAAAAACGAAGGCTTCGCCAAGATTACGGTTATTTGATTTGGTACTACACAGAAAGCAGCATTAACATCTACAATTCCCTTGTCAGTTATTATCAGTTAAAAAAGCGGCTGTTGATATTAGTGTTTTGCTTAAAAAGGACTACATTATTGAAATGTAATAATCTTTATGAAGCCTTCGTTCTTTACTTAGTGCCTGGTACTCGATGACAGCGGGACTAGTTGCTGAAGTAATTCCAGGAAAGTAATCATCCGATAAGGATACCCAGAGCACATAAAGATCAGTAGTTGTTAGTCATATGTTAAGTAGAATAACGATAAATGCAAAGTTAAGAACACAGAATGTCAAAGTTACAAAATCAACATCAAATTTGATTATGAGGTTTACATAAAAACTTAGAATTACATCATTACCAGTTTTCTGTTAACATTGAACAATTGTAAGTTAAACAAGGGTAAAATTTGCACAGAATTTCTTACTCACGAATTTGAAATTTCTCTTCAATCAAACATAATAATCTTCCCTAATTCAATTGCTTCCCTCATACAGCACAAAAGCATTATAGAAATTTTCATTTTCTATCTGTAAAACTCTTATTCTCAGCCATGCGCAAAACTTATTAGCACAAAGACAGTACACTTTTTCAACACTAAACGTTAGAACATTTTACTCACAAATTATTAGTATTTCGAAAAAGTATGAGTTTGATAGTACTGTATACAACAAAATTTACAAGTACATAACACAACTTTCATTAAAAAAAATAAATAAATAAATAAATCTGAATTTGGATCTAAAAATACAACTTGCAACGCATCTCCTCGCAGAAACCGGAACAGATTAGAAAATTAGTAATATCTCCGAAGTTACGGTAAAATATTATTAATTTCAAAACTCATTAT
The DNA here is from genome assembly GCF_964235325.1 of Thermobia domestica. Lineage (NCBI taxonomy): Eukaryota > Metazoa > Arthropoda > Insecta > Zygentoma > Lepismatidae > Thermobia > Thermobia domestica. Next base: position 44,887,241 of record NC_137454.1, on the reverse strand, counting down.
AGGAATAATTTTTCAATTCTTGCTTTAGCTCCGGAATGATGATCCATTCAGTCACTTTCAAGAAAATCTGTAACGTCCGTTCCAACTTATATTATGTTCGAATAATCACGCTGAAGTCCAGTAAAATCATGAGGGCAGCACAGTGATTTTACTGAGGCCTCATCCAAACTGACACTTTCTTTTAAAAAGCAAAATACTGCCAGACAAAAACTGTGTGGGGTTGATCCAGCAATTTGAAGAAGTTTATATTTTTTCCTCTTTGAGAGAAAATTTCCAAATTTCATGCGATAAAATCCCTCCCTATTGGTAACAAAAATAATCACAATCTATGAAATAGGTTTGATTGATAATATTACAAGCGCACCAATAATCACCTTCCCATGCATCATCCATATTGAATTCTTCAACTTAACATTTATTTTCTATGCATTTTAAGTGTCTTGTACGTTCTGTTATATTCCTTTCCCTCAGCCCCAAACCTATCCGTCCCTCCTTTACTTCGCGGCTGAATATTCAAAAAATTACTCATGATAAAAACCTGCTGCGAGTGACGATCAAAAAAACTCATCACAAGTAGTATTTTAATACACGACTTTCTTACATAAAAGATTTCATAGAATTCCCAACGAATTGTGGCGTATCTGGAAATTCTCACATACTGTTCCAATTGTTCGAACAGATGTATGGGGTTAATACAAAACGGCAAACAAAAATACGAAGAAAAAAGTCTTAATCTACATGGGTTCGTTGGGTCTTTAATTAGTAGCTATAGCTTTTTCGGAAGATAAAAGTGTAAAAGAAGGTTGAGACGGAACAAAAAGACTGAAGACAATAAACCTGTATAAGAACCCATCAAAGTTAGAATAGAAAAAGTAATATCACAAGAGAATTTCAACATAAGTATTGTTTTTAACAGACTTCATTCAATAGTGTATCTGTTGAAGGCAACAGGACTGGTTACCAAAAGCATACTAGGAACAGAACAATCCTTTTACAATTAGCAGAGGATATAATATTTCAGTTAGTTCATTCAATATACACATCGTGTTCTAAAAATCGCGCCCATGCTCATAACATTTAACATCCAAAGCCTTACTTTGGCAGTAGAATTCGGTAACAATATGTATGTAGCAACAATGAAAGGGCATATGGCAAGACAAGTAGCAAACAGAAAGCAGTTGTTTCAGCCCGGGGTGGAAGGAGGGTAACGTATGTGAAAGCAGGCGATCCGTGTTCAAATTCCACTGCTTACTCCTTTATTTACCAGGGTTGTTACATAAATTCTAAGCCTATCCACGAAATATCAGGACTAAACATGTAATACTTTTAGGCCGTCTTTATTGAATCTTCCTATGTCATACCAAATTTGGTATTAATATAGACTTTTATTGTTGTTACAGGTCCAGAAAGAAAAGGGAACAAAGTGTGACGAAAGGGAGAAATTGAAGGCGAGAGCTGTTATTGAATATCTTAAAAAAAGCTTGAAGCCGCAGAAGATCCACACCGACATGGCTGCTATTTAGGTTATAGTGTCCCTTCATTTTTGCCACACTGAAATAGGCAGCCGAATTTAAGAGGGGAAGAACGTCCAGTAAAAATTACACTCGATCAGGAAGAACCCACGGAAGAAGTCTGGAGAACATTGACAAGGGCATGAAATAATCATGAATGATCAGCGAATGACCATCAGGTAGGCTACTGAGACAAGGGACTTATCTACTGCAAGCGTTAACTCAATTATCACACAGCATCTAGGAATGAGCAACGTTTCCACGAGATGGGTGCCAAAACTTTTGACACCTGATCAAAAGTTAATCAAACGCAACATTTCAAGGGCCGGGCAAATCCAGATACCTTTCGCTCTCGATTCATAACAGTAGATGAGATATGGGTCTACTTTTAACACCCCGAGTCAAAAATTTCCAAGCAGTGGAAACACCCCTCATCCCCCTCCGAAGAACAAGTCAGTGTCTTCAATTGGAAAAGTGATGGCTACAGTTTTCTGGGATAGTGATGATGAATTATCTTCTAAACGGGCAAACAGTGATTCGGCAGTACCTATGCATGTCTTCTACGACAGATGCGTGATATAATATTCGGCAGAAGCGTTGTGGGAAAATGAAAGCAAGTGTGCTTTTCCATCAAAATAATGCCCCTAGCCACAAGTCAATCATCGCAATGGCAGCAATTCACGATTGCGGCTTCGGACTGGTCCTCACCCATCTTATTTGCCTGATTTGGCATCTTCTGACATCTCTTTTCAAAACAAAAAGAAGTTGTAAGGTGCTCGTTTTGACGCTGATGACGAAATTTCACACCTCTTCGACATTAAAAAACAGCGACACTAATTCACTTAAACATTGATGGACAAAATGTGTTGACTTGTTACGGTACTATGTTGAAAAGTAACACCATCCATGAACTCTCTGCTGCTCCGTTCATAGGTAGGCTTGGAACTTTTGTAACTAACCTTGTGTTCCTCTCTATAATGGAAAGTATAATGAAGGGAAAATCTGAGGCGCGTGAAAAATGGCAATTCAATGATATGATATAAGAAATCATAACCACACAACACTAACAGAAATCATTGCTGGGTACTTTTTAAGATATTCCTTAGCAGATAATGTGAAATCACATTCAATGTAACGAAAAATGAAATGAATGAAAACATACAACACAGTGAACTCAACGAAATTTCACTAACACACTAAGCAGTATTCAGGTCAGGAACGGTACTTAAAAAGGTCACTCTTCATTCCAATTAACCTTCACAGTGAACCAAAACTTTCTCCCCACTACGCACTCTTGGTGATGTGAAATGTATATATTATTTTGCTCCTACCACCATGAACCTCATGTAGAAAAGTTTTCAATGTACTTAACATGCATAAAGAATAAACTATAGATTTCGTAATAGAATGTATATATATTGTTAGAGACTGCATTACATTCAACTGTATGACTGAAGTGAGCAACATCTGTGTAATACAAATATGAACTGATTACTTCTCGTTCACTTCGTAGCCCAAGCATGCATGCTAGACGACGCACATTCACAGCCAAATGAAAGGGTAGGGTAATATAAAGGTACTTACAGCCCCGAGGCAGAACTTCTTTTATCTTTCTGCGATGAGCTTTAGTAAGTCAAAAATTTTCTGCAGAAGAAACACTTGTGATTGTTTAAAATACGATTTACGCGACGTAAAAACAGTCCGAACTATATTTATGCGAGTCGTCCGTGCATTTAAGATATCTTCACATAGCAGGCAAGTTTTACACTTTTCTGTTGGCAATATTTTCTTTCATCTGGCAATTTTTCTGCATAGGCGCGGCAAATTTTCTGCGATCACATCATGTTCTGCTATGGGGCTTACAGCATTCATATGATACGTGAAATCCAAATGCAGTCTGTGTAGGTGCGCAATCACAGCGCTAAATGATTTATCGCAGCTCTTCAAATACTTGGGAAAAGCAACAAATATATATATATCTGCGCCTCCAGCAAAGAGACATTTCCTTATTTTTCAAAAGAGAAAAGGTATATCGCACACGCAGCACCCGCGTTCCTTAAATGCGTTTATCTTCCAGTAATAGAAAATGACTTTTACTTAAAGAGTTAGTTTTCATTCCAATAATTCTGCCAGACTGAAAGAAGACTACCCGGGACAGCATTTATTATTAATTATGAGGTATAATTTTAGTTGGAATTACTGACTGACAGTGGAGATGATTGTGACTAAAAGGAATACCTGTCTTTTCAATCACATCAAGTGAGAACGTAATGAATTAGAGGGAAAAATTAAAAACTGTAGATTACAAGTCCCCCCTCCCGGAGTGTCAGTGACTTATTATTGATCTAAGCAACTTCTTAAGTGGTTCCTGGTTCAATTTCCACAGTGACAAAAATTATCTGTATTGGTTTAACGTCCTGAGAATTTCTGAAGGGACAGGGTATGCAAAGGCAGAAATACCAGTAAGTGGAGCCGATGTGCTTACCACTTATTACAAGGCTATATGCTATCAGGACACCGGAGCCCTCTATGTACTGCAGAACTATGGAGCTGATCGAAGGTTTCACAAATAGACACAGCTAATTCCAAGCACAAATTTCGGAATTATCTACCAAGTTGTCCTCTAATTTCCCTTTAACTCAATCAGAAAAATATAACTGTTTCCCATTACCAGTTAAATGATACATTATTATTATTATTATTTTCCTTTTGCAAGTTGACCGTAAAGACCATAATAGAAAGAATTTCCTACTTTCCTATCTACTTACTTACTGAAAACTTCTCCACGTTTCAAATCACAACGGACTTCTTCGGCAGATAATAAAAATGAAAGGTAACAAAATTATTACGTAAAAGCAAAAGAAACAGCCTAAAGCCATTAAGTTTTCTTTCTTTTTCCATTTACAGAGCCGCGTCAAAGTTTCGTCTCTTAACCACATACCAAAACTAAAAATCGCCGAATTAATCTTTGCTCTCGAGCAAATTAAGCAGAAATTGGATCATGGTTTTCAAATTGTTCAGAAAATTCGGTGTACATGTACGATCCAAATTTGGTGCGCGGTAGAGCGAATAAACTATTTCGATATGGTTTTGTAAACAATAAGATATTGAAGTCCTTATGCTACATTCCTTTGCTTTTGCCAAGTACTTTTATTTTCACTTTTTCTCCTATCAAAAGTTCGTTGTATTTCGACGCTTTGCATAAGCTAAATTCTAAGTTCATAATGTTTGCAATTCAGTAGGAGCAAAGTTCACTGCAATTTTTGTCTTTTTCCATCCTTCGCAATAGGGCTATACCCACTAGTGATTAAGAACTTATCTGAAATATCTTAAGCGTTACTTGAAAGTGATGATTAATTTCGGAAATATAGTTTTCTTTCTTGATTGCATCGGAATCATTATAAAAGTGGCAGATGTTCCCAACTAGCGCTAATCTATGGGCTCCCCAATGAAACCAAATAAGATATTCCACTCAGACCAAAGCTTTTGAGAAGAAACGTCCCACTTTTATAATAGCTGAATATACTTTACAACATGTAGAAAGGTTTAATTATACAATTGGTAAGTCACATGCTAAAAATAGAACTGTGCTTTGATAGATACGAATAGTTTCAAATTGGTCTCTAGAGATCCTGTGGATATGTTTAAGTTCATTTTACAGGTCTTCGAGATACCTGAACTCGTAAAAGCTATGTTTGAAACTAATTATGGTAAGTTCAAGAACAAAATTTACGAGCAACAAGAAGAATGGTTATGGGAACCCGTTGGGTCACAATTTCTGTTTAACATTCTTTGAGTCATTAGCTGTTACCGAAAATTATACATTTGATTTGTTAATCTATAAAAATTTGGAGGAGTAAAGAGAATATCTTTGAGTTTATAAGACAGCCCTTCAAGCAATTTACATTATAATTAATAGCATTCCTTCAAGATCTTAATTACCGTGGAACATGAAAAGAAGAATTTTAGGAATGATCCAAAAATGTACCAAAAGATGACGATCTTGGCCTAAAATTAGTTTTGGATCAGGGGCCACAGAATTTATGAACTGCCCCTAAATCAAGTTTTCATATTTTTTACGGAATAAGCACATCATACTTAGTTAAGTGATAGTTTGGGATTGGCTACATTCTATGTAGTTCTCCAGATATAAGGCCTACAAGAAAATTTTTGCCTGAAATATATTGGATCTTTTGATCCAATAACTATTAATTTTAGAGTTTTACGTTTTATAAATGCAATAAGAAAAAAAAACGATGACAGTTGATTTCGAAATTTGGTAATAAAGTAAATTTTAAAGTGCGTAGGGTTGAAAAATGGAGGAAATAAGACCACGAACTTAATAACCAAAAACAAGATAATACAGCATTTACAGATGGTGATCAGAAAAATGGAAACACCTGTAGTGGCAACACGCCAGATGTATGGATTGGCAGTGGTGTCGTGGCGCCGGCAGCGCCAGACCGCTGGTGGTGGTGTGTTAGGTCGGTCTCCATACTACGTCAGGCGCAGTGGAACAGCAGTGTCCAGTGTCTGCAGCAGACGGAGGTAGTGTAAAATGGGAGACACCTCAGATTTTCAAAGAGGGCAAATTGTTGGTGCGCGGTTATGTGGAGTGAGTGTGACGGCAGTGGATACTGTGTTAGGTGTGTTGCGTGGGACAGTGTCAAAGGAGATGACGGCCTACACAACACACGGGAAAACCACATCGGGGAAGCAGAACAGTGGGCGGAAGAAAATCATGAATGACAGGTCACGCCGCGTATTAAAGCGCATTGTCACGCAGAACCGTCGTGCCACTGCGGAGCAAGTGACGGAGGAACTCAATCAGCACCCCCCCCCCTGTTTCGACAATCACAGTCCGCCGCGAATTACATGACATGAACTTACGGGGTCGTGTTGCACGGGCCAAACTGCTCATCAGGGACCATAACGCTTTCGCACGCCGCAAATGGTGCCGCGACCATGCAACTTGGACCGTTGAGGACTGGAAACGTGTGATATGGTCGGATGAGTCATCCTTCACCCTATTCCCAACCACGGGCCATGTTTTTTTGTGGAGAACGCCCAAAGAAGCTTATGATCTGCAGTGTCTCCGCCCAACTGTGAAACATGGCGGCGGCTCGGTGATGCTGTGGGCCGCCATATCATGGTTTTCGTCACACTTAGCGGACTAATCATTGCCAACGATCATGTCGCAATTTTAGGAGACCACTTGCATCCTATGGTCCGGATGTTGTTCCCGGACAATGACGCCATCTTCCAGGATAATGCACCCATTCACACAGCTGGCGTTGTTGCAACGTGGTTTGAGGAACATCGGGATGAAGTTCAACACCTTCCCTGGCCCGCCCAATCCCCAGATCTCAACATAATTGAACATCTGTGGTCCGTCTTGGAAACACGACTCTGGCGACGATTTCCACCTCCATCCTCTCTCACAGAACTGGCCGATGCCCTGCACGAGGAATGGTGTAAAATTCCACTTGCTACCATTCACGACCTCTATGGCTCCATCCCACGTCGCATCAAGGTTGTTCTGAAGGCGAAAGGTGGCCCGACACCATATTAATCTGGTAAGTTGCAATTTCGTTCAGGTGTTTCCATTTTTCTGATCACCATCTGTACTTTGATGACAAATGGATTTCCTTACTTTTATGAGCCAGCCTATTCTTGAGAATATGAAAAATGTGAAATTATTTATAAACTTCGCTTGTGCACTGAGAAATCGCTCGCTGATTCATAGACTTGTTCATTCAGAAGATTACAAGGATAAATGTGAATGTAAACTATCTACATATGCATCCCAAAAGGGGCACAGAACTTGAATCATGTAACATACGTGGGTTTGAAACTTAACACTGGCAACGTCTGTAGATACGAAATGAAACTGAACTAGTTGTTTCACGATACCACTTATTTGGTGAGGACCAAAATGAATTCTGAGAAGTAAATATCCATAATTTAATAATCCATATTTAAATTCCTCGACTTTTCCAGGTTTTTTTCAGTTTTATGAAATTCAGACTTTTTACTAAGAAACTGAATTTTTCGACTTGCAGATTTTCCAGGTCGGTAGGAACCCTGTATTATACCACATATCTCAAGTGTCTCAGTAAATAGACTCATCCCTCCGACGCGCAGTGCAGGTGTGACGAGAGACGATAGTAGTGTATCAGGTAGTGGTCAAACGCCTATGTGATGTGTATTCACGATGTTCACAAAAACAGAAACTGTAAAGTGTATTTCTTCTATACATGGGCAGTTCGGCAAATTCTTTGAACTTCCCTGCTGGATTTTACAACAGTATCTCTTCCTCCCCCTATCCCTCCTTTGACCACTTTTACGGGGTTGCAATGTCGCAGCACCCATTGTGTCTCGTGTCTCTCACACTCTCTCACAATACTATCGCTAATGTGAAACAGATGTCAAGGCCTCCACATTTTGCTATAATCGAGTATAATATATATGTTTAAGAAAACTATTTATGTTGAACAGCAATCTTCTAATCACTGACTGAAAGAACAGCATTTGGAACTGTGGCAACTAAGTACTCCACGTGAACTTAACGAGCGGTTGTCAAATGCTGGAAATGAGGGTTCTGGTTGGCCATTTAGTTATCGGGGGTGTTCTCACAAGTTACGCGGACGATGACTTATTTATGGCACTAGCCCCTACATGTAGAAAGCGGCATCCTTTATATACAAACTGCACATGTATAGATGGAATACACTTCAACTGAAAATTAAATATGGCCGCGCCCGTACAACAAAGCCAATGCCATAAGGTCTTCGTGAGGCGTGAGGATACGGCGTTACCATATAGAACAGTGGCCAGATGGGTTAAAGCTTTTAAGGCAGTTCGTTCTATTGTCATTGAAGAGCAAGTGAACACTGTAAGCGCACTATTGGATAGACATACGTTCAGACAAAACGTGAGATATTCTGGGAGACTGGATTATCGCATACGACTGTGCTGCATATTCTTAAACACCTAGGCATGAGGGAAAATATAGTGCAATGGGTTCCCTATTGTTTCACGGAAATGCGGATACGGTTACTATGTGATGCGGTGTCGCTTAAACACACCTGGAGCGATTTTTTTAATGGTGTATTCTTATGCTTGACGAGAGATGGGTCCGATCGTACGAACATCTTCTCAAATGTCAATCCAATGAGTAGGGTCATTATGGTCACCTTGCAAGTTCGTCAAAACCAAAGTGTGGAAGTTATAATAATTTACAGTAGTGAAGGAATATGATGCTGTCATCCTACCGGATATCATACTTCCAGGACAACAGACTGTCAACGTACACTACTTCTGTCGTTTTCGGGAACGTAATTTACCACCAGCTTTGAGACAGAAGCGGTAACACCCTCCCTCAAATCATTAGCTGAATAATGATTGGGTGCATGTGGCTAATTTATTCGGTCGCCGAGGTTGGGAACTGCTTCTTCACCTACCATATTCACTGGAATTAATCTTCTATGATTATATTTAATCCCAAAAATGAAGGAACTACTACGTGGCATTCGCTTCCGCACTATTCTAGAGATTCGGATCTGTATGTAATAGACCGCTTAGTGAGAACTATTAATAGAACAGACGCTGCTGCATGGATACTAACAACTTCCAAACAGCTTTGTGACTCAAATTCACTGAAGAACCGAAAGTTTCACGCAAATATTGCTTTTGTATTAGTAGTAATTAAATAGTTGCCACTATTATTATATTTCCAACCCATATACAAAGGATACTAAAAAGATGAGACTCTGCGGTATCAGGTTTGTCCAAGATCTATGTATATTCAAACATATGAGTAAACTACACAAATTATCTACTTTTTTTATTATTTTTTTATTTATTTATTTTTATTTATTTATTTATTTTTTTATTTGAAAGAAATATTTTAGAATCGTTTTATAACAGAATAATGAACTTCCTTTTCATTCGGACAAGAGCTGGCATTCTATTATTAATAGTTTATTGAAAAATACTGTTTCCCACAATTTAAAAAAAAAAAAAAAAAGCTTTAGTTTTTAAATGGACATCATTACTTATCTTATTGTAGATCTGTGTTGCATACGTAACGATCTGGCAACCATTACTTATAAGTTAAACATAACATAATTACAACATGGCTGTAACTACTGAATACAGTAAAATGTAATTATATTATGGATTTCTTATTTACATATTTTAGTTTGCTTCACAGGATTTACAATCTCTCATTTAATATTATGCAGAACATTTCATAATATACAATGCCGATAATGTTCAATTTCTCCTGGTAGTACTCAACAGTGGACCACATGTTAGATAAAAAGATGAAACAAAATTTAGAAAACAACTCTTACAATTCGATGCAATCAAGAAAGAAGTCACATTCTTTCAAGTTCTCAAAATTCCTAAATATTTACCCACAAGAACGCTCATAAATAATTCCTAACTAATTTTTGGATGTCTTTAATGAGTATACCAAATTCAGTTAATTAATCAGGGAAAGTTGTGTTATGAAACAATCATTACGTATTTTAATAGTTCATGCTACTGAAAAAACATATCTACAGCTATCTACAACATTTAATCACCACCACCATATTAGAAAACAAGAAATGAAAGCTCATTACCTGTCATGCTACTCACCTACAGGCCCAGAGCCTGCTATGGGAGTAGGTGATGAAGATATCATATTCATCCTACCTTGATCTTTCGCGATTGGATCTGAAAATGACAAATATTATATGTAATACAGGCAAAAGTAATAAATATTAAAAATAATCAATGACAATGTTTGACAATTACTAGTAAACGAACGCATATTGACACGTTACTCACAGCTTCATGTCTTGTGTAATGTTCCAAATAAGCCAATAGAAGATACTAGTTAACTGTTACGCACATCAGTAGAACCAAATGTGCTGTAAGTATCGTTATTAGGAAACACTGAGTGAGAGGATTGTATCCACGTATTACAGTCGAACACGGTAAGACCTTTATCAGTGCAATACTGTTATGTAAAGTGAAGTCTACTGGAAGATGGAAATTCATCCAAGTGACTGATCATGGCAGAGCTATTTGTCAGCTTGAGGCAAGTCAAAGTGTTACAGAGGTTGCATGTGTGATGGACTATCAAAATGTGTTATTTATTCCTAGTCCTCACAAGACGAACAGCTATCAGTATGCATAGTGGAGGCATGTTAGGCAGGGTTGGCAAAAACCATGGTTTTTATTTAAAAAACCAAAAAAACCGGTTTTTTTGGTTTAAACCAGGTTTATTTGGTTTAAATAATTTGCTCTATATATTCATATCATATATGGACAGAAATAAGTTTGTTTCGCCTTAATGTTATTATGCAACAACCGGGTTATGCTGGAAGGGGTCACATAAGCTTAAAGCGGAATAAAAACCGCTTCTCGAGTTACATCCGAGAGAAATTGTCCTCCATTTGAACTCGGAACCAGGACTAATTGGCCACAAATGCGATACGTCTGCCGACTCACTCACGAAGGAATCCTGATAAAAATACGTTGTACTGACCTTTACATGATTCTTAATATAACTGTCAAGAGTCATTTCAGAAGGACAAAAAGATAAACAGTTGCACAAGTGAAACCATTATACAGAATTACATATGGACAATTTCAAAGTACTGCGGAGTACAGGAGAACTAATTTAGTTCAAGTTAGTTAACAACGACTTTTATTGGTCCAAATTAAAGAAATACAACGACTTAATTTGCATATAAGTAAGAAAAGTGAATAAAGATACGAATTTGAGTCCACTTTTGCTCAAACTCATTTATACATAAATAGATACCAAAGGTACTTATTTCACTAAATGCCTCTCGTGGGGTCTGTATGACCCCCCCCCCCACACACACACACATACGAAAGTACGGCATTTTCGATGTATTTTATCAATAGTAAACATTGAAACGAAACAATATTTAGAATTTTTCTTCGATTGCAATTACATAATAATAATAACTACAAAAAATCACAAAATAAACATTTATAAACTTGTAAAAAAAGTTGCTTTTGTAGTATAATCTTTTTGAGTAATGAATGGGGAATTTAGGTCTGAATATAATACGAATAATATACGGGAGTGAAACGTGATAACCCACAAATGTGTGCTCATCAAGATTTTACAAACACTTACACTTTTACTAACATTTTTCGTTTTTTGGTTTAAACCACTAGGTTTTTTTTGAAAAAACCAGCTGGTTTAAACCAGCCAACCCTGATGTTAGGTGTACAATAACTCAATAGGCTCGGTATATATGCCAGTTGGCAAAAAGGAATCTATCCGGCATTTCCGCCCAAATCCCTCACGCGTTCAGCAAGGCTTCTGATGTTCAAGTGACCTAAAACCATCTCACATGGGTTGTATGCTAGGAAGCCAGTGAAGTGTGTTCCACTTTCCCCTGCCCATCGTTGTACCAAATTAAATTAGTGTAGGGAACATTGTGACCGAGACTAAAGGGGGTTGGTTAGTTAGATTGGAGTTTAGCGGCTCTTCCAGCACCGAGGCTATATGAGATATCGACTTACAGCTTACAGTTTGATCTGAACAACATAAGCTCCCACCAGAAATCGAAACCTGGGCTCCAGCGGTTATGCTAACCATATAGACTCAAGTAGGAGCAAGGGAGATGTTCAAAGTTATATTCTCAAATGAATCACAGTTCTGTGCGACAGGTATGGGCAGGCCGCATACTGAAAGCTGGAAGATCATCACTGCACATCTTCGACGCAGAATCCGTTACTAAAGAACGAGATCCTAAGAGGACGTGTTCGTCTTTTCTGTAGTACAGTAGGTCCTGAATTTGCCTACATGATTAACAACGCGCGCCTACAGTGCTGCCCGTTACACACACACTAAAGAGAGGACATCAACTATACGGCTTGGCCAGCATATTTTCCAGCTCTTAATCCAATAAAATAATGCCTGAGATGCTCTCTAAAGACGAACTACAAAGAGAAATTCCCCTCTCCGGTATCTCTAGGCTCTTAAAACTACCCCTTACGAAAGAATGGGAGAAATCTAGATTCCCGAACATACGCATCGCCAGGATACCAAACATGTGCACCATGCTGCGCTGTCTGGGGTTGGCTGTACGCCTTACTATTGTGATAGAACTGTCTGCGTTCATCGTAACTTACGTTTTACGTTCTGTCTCCATACTGCTTTGCATATCACATCGTGTTTCTTTCCTCGGCGGGGAATCCTCCCTTCTTTTGGTAATAAAGCTGGACTAATATATATATATATATATATATTCAAATATTAGTAATTTGATGTACCCCGATCATGTTCTCAACGGTTATAGATAAATGTGTGCTTGTTCCCTACTAATTCTCAAGCAATTTAATAAGATTTACCTCTACTGTCTGATTAATACAATAAATTTTTCATGGGCAGGAGGAGAAAAAAAAGCGTAATCTCTATAATGAGATTCGAGTAAAAGTTCTCATTTGTTAACATAAAAACAACAAGCACCTTCTGTATCCATAGACACCATTGAACACAATTTTCCAACAGGATGACCACAAAGATTGTGAATGGATTATAAACTGATGGAGGAAAATGAAAGGTGCAAGGTTTGGCACCTTAATTTCATGGAAATATATACACATACTCCCTCTAAATGAGTTTTTCTCAGTATCTCGCTAAATGATTTCTCCATTCAAAATTTATATAGTAGCTTCATTTCATCTTATGGAAATAAAGAATAAAGACCACAAAGTAATGTAAGAAATGAGATTGAGAAAGTTGAATAGTTAACATGTGCAGAGGGTGTAATAACAAGAGCCAAATAAGTAAAAGCAGAAGAAATGTGAAGGAGGATTAAGTTGCGACTACTTACAAGTAATGTTAAAGTAGTACTACTTTACAGTTGGAAGACAAGCAGTGACAAAAAATTAAAACAGGCTATCTTGAAAAATACATTTTGGATGTTAGTCTATTTTATGACAAAGCATTATGGAAAACTAATAGAAAAAGACTTATTAATGAATACACAAAACTACGAACGTAGAATTGAATAGGTCAGATTGCCTAAGAAGAATATAAAACATAAAATCAAGCTGGAATCAACGAGCACACGACATTGAATTGATTTATTGGGTGTTTCATGAGGATGTCTGTGGCTGGTATCTTTATCTTTGTCCCTATCACAAGACAGGAAAAGTGATGCAGGAAATCAAGGCAGTTGGAAGAATTGGTGTGAAGCAAAGCCATTACCTGTTAACGAATCCCATGACGATGCTTCACTATGGCCCTATTCCCCGAATGAGTAACAGAAAATAAGTCTCCTCTTTCTATCATACATAACAAATAAAAAAAAGTAAAAAACTTTGCAACAACTTACAGAAATAGGGATGTTCCATAGCTTCTCGTGCAGTCAGTCGCTCTTGATGATCATACCGCAGGAGCTTATCAAGGAAATCTAAGGCTTCCGGCGATACTAAATGCTGGTTTTCACTGTGTACGAATCGTTCCCATCTTTTCCGTGAATGTCTGAAAAGAAAATTGGATTTACTAAACAGAAATTAACTATATTAAAATAAGGTAAATGCATCATTACAGGAATTACACATATCCACGTATAGATGATATAGGACGCACATTCATAAGAAAAGTGAATCTCCTTGTGCCTTCATGTTCATTACTTTAACTGAATGTTTGAAACATTCCATGTCAGATCAATATGCCAAGTTTTGACCGCACCATTTAAGATTTTCATGCAATTTGGTATGAAGAACACATTTGACAAGGTAAGTAATTTTGCCAATTGTCAGAGTATCATTTTGAAAATTGTTCAGGATACAGACAGAAGGCAAATCAAACTTGTGAAAAATGACTCACATGCATGATTACAGATTGTCATACATTTTCCCTAATTGGAGTACAGCAAAAATTCAATCGCCATTGCAAAACTAATGAACGGAACTTTGCTACGATTTCCTACATGATCTTGTACGTTATAGTTTCAAGATCGTTCACTGTAGCCATTTACCTTGAATATCTCAAAACACACCATCGCAGAAATTTATGAAGAAGAAAAAAAAAAAAAATCCCAACACACACTTCTACCCATGTACAAAATATCAGGCTGGAACCGCAACGGCAAGGCAGTGCAAGATGAATTGAAATGACATGCTGACCTCTAGTTCAGGTAAGGTCCACACTGGTGTTGTAAAATTTTCGGAAATTTTGAAGCTGTTAGTAAAAAGCCGTTTTCTTCCTGTTTCTTTTAAGAAAAATATTTTTTTTTTTTTTTTTTTAACGCGTGAAAAATTTAAGTCGAGAAATTTTAATATTGCGAATATTGAAAAACGAAGCATTCGAAAATAAAATGGTTGTAATTATTCTTGAAAATTAATAGTCTGCACGCATTTTCTTTATGTGCTCTTCAGTCGTTTATTCGTGGTTGTGCATTAATTACGAAACTTTCACAGTTGAATACACATCTACTTCTTATTGTGCTCTTTGATCTGGTGAAATTTTGTTAATTACTTCTTAAAAGAGAGCAGTAGGCAAATTTCGCTAATATTCAGTAAAACATATAATTACTATTATTTAAGATTCTAATATAGACTTTTATACAAACTTTATAAACAGAATTTTGTATGTAAATAAATACCTGTTTTCTAGTGAGAAATTTTCTATCCGCTATATATATAAATGAAAGTGACAAATTCGTAACTTAACAATTCTTGAACCACCAGACCGATCTCGATTAAATTTTCAACATAGATGAAGTTCCGGCCTGAAACTGTTTTTATCATTTCATTTTAAAGGTGCAATTTGGAGGAAGATACATCGAAAATGACCAATATTAATGTCAAATCCAGTTTTCGGGGTTGCTGAGGTGAACAGTGACACTTCGGATGCCGTTTAAATTAAAACTCTGGCCAGGAACTTACGGAAGATATATAAAAATGATTGAAAATAGCTGATAGTGTCGAATCCATTGTTTTCGGGGCCGTTGAGATGAACAGTGATACTTTTGATCCCGTTTAAAGCCAAATTCATGGGGCAGGGGAGAGAGATTATATATATATAAATGAAATGATCGAAAATGACCAATATTAGTGTTGAATTCCTCGCTTTTTGGAGTCGTTGAAATGAACAGTGACACTTAATGCCGTTTAAATCCAAATTCGTCCCAGCAAATAAATGATTATATATATATATATAATCATTTATATGTGTGTGTGTGTGTGTGTGTGTGTGTGTGATGGGAAATGATCGATATTGATGTCGAATCCATAGTTTTCAGAGTCGCTGGGATGTACAGTGACACTTTCGAAGACGTTTAATTCCAAATTCATTCCCGCAACTTGGAGGCGGAGAGATATATAAAAATAATGACCAACATTATTGTCGAATCCATAGTTTTTGGGGTCGGTTAGAAGAACAGCATGACAAGTGCGAAGAACGTTTATTCTGTTAATCTTTAATAATAACGAACGGAAGTTTCACATGTTAAATTCGTTAATATATTTCTTGCTTCTGAAATTTATGCACTTGTGCGGTGTGTGTGTAAATAAGATCATCTCTCTTTCTGAGTTGTTCGAAAATTATACAAATAATAAAGAGGGATTTTTTTTTTCAGAAATGAGAAAATCAAAAAGTAATTAAAACCTGTTGCTCTAAGTATTTTTCCTGCTGGCATATACATTGTATATATGCAAATATATACAAATACATTATATATATATATGTTGCAGACACGTTACAGCAAGTAATCCTAAGATTAGCATCAGGCGAAGAAATTGTTTTTAAATTATATTTTCCGGTTTTTGCCAACATTTCAGAACCAAAGATTTTTTTCTAATTACGGAAATTTTACACAGCACAAAGACGACACACATCTCAATATATATATATATATATATATATATATATATATGATTTTAACATAGTATCTAAAATGATTCTGGCCCGTAATTTTAACACTTTCTTGCAACAAAGCGGAAACTTCATAAGACTGTTTAGGATAACTTAAATGCATCTATACTAATTAATCTAACTAGGATTATATTTTAGTATCTTTTGTAGCCATAACTCCATTATATCACGGAGCTAACTTTAAAGAGTTTGGATAAGTGGTGCACATATTTGTTGCCACAAATTTTCTCTATTCTAATACAAGAAATATAAGTACTCAATGATCGTAACTGTAAGCCATTAAATATAAAACAGTTTTCATTTTAAAAGCATAATGTTATAAAATAATCGAAAATTTAAATTTTTCCCAAATTTTTCCGTTTTTCTCCAAGCTCGGAAAAAACTAAAAACAAAACTGTTACCCAAGCCAACTCCTTTTTTTTCCCCAGGCTTTTACAATACTAGTCCAGACATACATGTATATGCATGTACAGTATGTATGAACTGCAATGAGTGATTTACATAGTGATATTTTCTAGATGCATATGTGATAACTGTCCAGCTTATTTCACTACTTCAAACTATATTAGCTGATACATTTACATGAAAGGTAACTTCATTAAAGTGCAAATGAATAGCTTGGTTAATGATCAGATAACAAATCTTGTAAAGAGATATCATAGAAGTAACTATCTCCATTTCTCTTGCCTCCAAAAATTGTGCAATCTTTTGCTGTTGGTCAACTTTTGTAACGGCTGCTGTACAGTTAGAATCTGGTGTACCTATGTGAATGGCAGCGATGGTTCACGTGGATGCGGAAAATTTACCGTAATCTGTTCTGCAAGAATATTCGCATATAAAACATCAATTTTCATCATACACAATAATGACAAGTCACGAATATTTTCCACACCTAATAGATTTAGCAACACTGACCCAATCTTGTACTCAATTAAGTGAATATATTCTGGTCTTCATAGCTTACTGATAATGGCAATTAATTTTTTGAATACCAGGAATTGGTCGCACATTTTTAGGTTTCTTAATAAACTACTGTCATTCTCATTCTCATCCTGTCTATGCTGTATATTTCTGGAAACTTGATCCTACAGCTGTCACGGTATCATCATTTAGTGATTGAACAAACACTGAAGGATGCAGGTACAGCTAATCTCGTAATGGTGCCTCCCACACGATCACATAGCCCCTTGCTATGTGAAGAAGCAAAGAAATGCTACTTAGCTGTAATCCAGGGATGATTATTAAGGGCAATCACAAAATCGAAATCAGTCACTAAATACTTCGCACTAATTGTTCTTTTAAAGAAAACTAAACTTACAATAGAAGATGTAGAAATAAGAACCGGTGATACAGGAATAAAAATTGTGCTGCTGTTCCCAGAGAGGAAGGAAATACTCAAACTAATAAACACAGAAGCATGAGATGAGACACTTTTCTTGGAAATCTACATATATTTTTACTTTTATTGGAAATTATGTATTTTATTACAACTGTTGCAGCACACTTACTCAGAAAAAAAAAATTCTTTCACAAAAAAGGTATCTAGTCATGCAGTCTGAGAGGAAATTCTCCCGTACAAGTTTAATATTAATCAACAATATGTCAAATTAATACTTCACAGTGGTGTAGAAAATGGATAGATGTGGATAATGCGGATACGGGAGTGAACGATACTTGCAAGAGAACTTGATGTTATTTACTACTTATTGCTGTTCTCTCATTTCTAATAATTCGAATTTTATATTACAAGATCGAGTACGGTGTATTATTCCTGTGGAAAATACAGTCTCGCTTATACTTCGTAAGTTTAATATACCAAGCTAGAAAAGAATACATATTTGTCAGAATCTTACTAAAGGGATCTGGAGATAAATAAGATGCCAAATTCGATATAAACAGTAGGTTATTGTGCGATATTCACATCTCGCTCAGTTTATTTCGTGGCAAGTCCAAACCATTTACATTAACTTTTCTACAATCTATTATTAGCTACAAAGTCCCATTAATTTATAAACTTTAACTTTCGAATATCTTAGAACGTTACTTAATTTTGAATACTGAACTTCAACAGCACATAAAACATTAATATTTTTAAATACCTACTAATATTAACTACTACACAGTAACTTTTAATTTTTTTTCCCCTGCAAACACTAGTCATTTAATAGCATTGGTTGGTTTGAAGATTTTTGGTGTCCCTTTCAGCAGCGAGGCTATATGAGACGTGGACCTACAGTTCAACGTGGAATCCAAGCCATATGAGCTCTCGGCGTTTAATAGGGATCAAGTTATTCGTTCTCATCAAGTTCAATCATTAGAGTTAAAAGACCTGTCCAATAAATATCCGACCTCCCTCTTTTATTGGAAACACTACAGTGGCGTGATTCTATGTCTAGTAGATATCCTAAATGTGTGATGGTCGTGTTTGTCGTTGTGTTCTGTGTTATTCTGTTCAAAGCAAAACAAAAGAACACGTGGAGTAACAATACCGCACTAAATTCTGGCGACAAATAAGGTGAGATAATTACGAAGATTTAGAAGGCGTTTGGAGACTTATAAACTAGGAATTACGCAAATAAAGTGTGGTATAACCGGTTGAAAGAACATCAAACAGCAGCGGAGATAACGAGGTCACAGATCGAATATATGCAATCATGAAAGATTATCATTTAATAGAGAACTAGCAGGTCTCGCTAATGCCATGCAATTTTAAGAGATCTGCACACCCAGGATATCTGCGAAGTTTTGCTTAGGTTGCTTTCGCATTAAGAGAAACAATTTTGCATGATAGCTGTACACATGCTGGAGATTGTCAATAGCAATCCTGAGTTACCCAATACTATGATTACTGCAATCTGGGTATACGAGTAAGACCCACAGATCAAATCACAGCATCCCCATAATTAATTTTCATCATTAGGACTCAGAAAGGCATAATGGAGCAAAATCAAATTATCTTAACTGCTTTCTTTGACTACTATGGAATAGTGCATCACGAATGCGAACCAGAAAAATTATAATTTTTATTTTGATGTTCTCTGTAGCGTACATAATGAAGTTCGTCTAAAGAAATCCGATTTGTGAGCATCACACAAATGGCAGCTGCATCACGATAACAGCCTGGTCATTCCGCGCAAGTGATTCAGAACTTTCAAGCAGTGAACAACAATTGTCGTTCGTCAGGTTATCAATTCTCCGAATATCGCTCCTTGTCATTTTCAGCCTTTCCCAAAAATAAAACGGGTACTCAAGACACTAGTTCAACACTGGAGATGACAATATGAGTAACGCGATAGCTGACAGTAATTCCAAAGGAGGCACTTCAGACCTGATTCCAGTAATAGAAGGATCGTGTGGAAGCTGCAGGGACCTACTTTGAAGGCAATTACGAATTAAGAGATGCCTAACTCTTTACTTTTAAGTGACAACAGAAGTATGGAGATAAAGATTTCAATAAATTTACATCTTTCATGGCACGTATGTCAAATAAGTTACTTCTAAACGGCTGTTCGTCCGTTTGGCCCGATTTACATACACTCAAAGGTGAGTTCATTCTCCTTTATTATGATTTTCTTCCTTACCCCCAAAAAGACGTTAATTTATTAAAAGATGAAAATAAACTGCGAATTTCTGAAAAAACTTTACCACACTTTTATTCGTACGTCAATATTTCATTAATAATCCTATACAGTGGTATAAATCACTTCTCTGGAGAAAAATCTAGAAGAGGTAGATTACTCTTAGGGGTGAGCTATCTGAACGACTTTCTCAAACGACTAAGGTCATATTGTTCGTATATCATAAATAACCCTATATTGCTGAATAAATCACTTCTCATGAGAATATCCACAACGGGTAGTTTACTCCTGGAGCTGTTTATTTTTTCAATTTCCTAAAATACTACTCATGTGATTTTACAGATATTTTATTAATAACTAACATTATGGTATAAGTCATTTCTCATGCAAAAGTTCTAAGCGGTAATTTATTTTTAGGAGTGAATTTTCTTTGAAGTTTTGTGAAAATGCTTTATATAACTTTATTCCTATTTTACAAATAAATGGTTCAGTAATAATAAGTGCAGCGTAACATAATTTAGTTTAAGAAATTGAAGTGAGAAATTTTAGTGCGGTGGCCTGTACCTTTTAACCCTTTCACTGCGTAATTATTTTTGAGGCCAATCCCCAAATTTTGGCATTTATTCCTACGAAAATTAGTCTTAGAATCGAAACCAAACGTTATACAAACCCTGTCACCACAGTATGCAAATTGTCTAGTTTGTTAAGATCCTGACCCATCCGATTGTAAGTGTTGCCAACCTATTTACAACAGTATGTATAACAAAATTCGCTAGAGAATCGTAGTTTCTTGACGTAGGTGTAGATAACTTGATATGAATACCACTACAAGAAGGTATATTTGTTGTTCCCGATCTCTCCGCCGTCAGTGTTGCTATACAACTATATTTTCTTCTTGTTTTGATATTTTCTAGATAGATTTCGTTATTGACCATTCTTATGAATATCTGCATCCCTCACATTATTCGCACACAATCTAATATCAGTATATTTCCCAATATCGAAAGAAGTCTGTTCTGTGATTCATCCACCCCATGCATTTGTCAGTGTTGCCAGCCTATTTTCTGAAAATTCTTTTGTAACTTTCATAGTTTCCGCATGACGTTCCGCAAGAGTATTTCCTGCTACCATAAAGGAACCAATCCAGTAGGCCCCAAAATTACAGTGTTGCCATTTATTAGCAAGAAAATTTATAAAATTGAATTGTGATATAAAAAAATCATCACTTCAATGTGGAATTAACCACCTTAATCTTCGGACTCAGAATCTAAGAAGAACGCAGCTATCTGACTGTCTTTTCTTTGTATGTCGTAACTCACTGCTCCAATTAGCACTCAAGCACTTCGTATAACACTGCCTTAGTTCAAAGAATCACTGCCAGTTGGCAGCACAATGCAATGTATTATCGCTACGAAATATTCTATATCATCAGTTCGACTAAGATCGAATATTGCAGCGAAAGTTAGAAAGTCATGAGTTCGACTAAAGTCGAATCGCAGCGAAAGGGTTAATTGTCCCTCTATAGTTGGTAACTTTTTCGAACAGACCTTGTATACTCAACCCTCCTCCAAAAATATTAAATAAATATTTACAACCCTCAAGAAATTAAACATTTAGATCCAAGACTGCAACATTTACCAGCTTAGAAAAGGCTCTGACTTCAAAGCGTTACGTACAGTCAGTGGCGTATTTAGGGGGAGGGCTTCCGGGCTTAAGCCCCCCCCGAAATCTTACTTACTATAGTAAAGTATATGAAATATCTTGCAGAATTTTCACATTTTCAGGCAAAGCCCCTCCCGAAAGTTAGCAAAGCCCCTCCCGAAACAAAATCGTAAATACGCCACTGCGTACAGTATAACAACCTGATCTTACTGTGGAACATACATATTCTTCCATAAGAAATACACTACTTATTACTAGTAAATTCACCCCCTGTAACACATTCCTCTTGAGTTAGCCGAAACTCAGTTACACTGAAGTAACGTTATTCCCACGAAGCTAATATTAAATTCGCCCAAGTGCTTGATACCTGAACTGATAAACTTTTGCCGTACGTATTCTTAATTCTTGGAAACCTTTCAGAACATTTTCAATAAATCCAAAAAAAGAGGTAAATAACAGTACATTAAAAGTGGCTTAGCCGAAATGCAGGCGATAGAAAATTGTTCATTTTTAAGATATATATTTTTTGGAAGTACGTAAACACACTGGCGCCACTAATCTACTCGTATTCTACGTGCTTCAGTAGTTGTCTAGATTTATTGAGCTATAGATGCCTTACGTCTCCTTTCTGTGTTCGAAGCATATTTCTTGAGGAAAATAAAACAAATAGATTTGCTGCTAAGTGTAAAAAAATAAATATATACATAAAAGAATGTAACCTCATCTTTTGCTGGATACCCTCTATTAACTGGATCAAAGTATATGTAAAAGCGTTACTGCTGTTCCGATACTTAAAGAGGGCCTGGATGAGAATCTTACAGATCTACTCGTCATAGGTGCAAAAGAGAAAATAAAGAATATACCGTAGCAGGTTATGTAGTTATTATGCTGAATTCACATTTATCTCAAAGCGTAATGAGAAACCAAAAGACAGAATTATTTCATGCAATGCTTTTAAATTGAGGAAATAATTTTCAGTTTATTTATAAAAAAAATAAACTACTACATAGAGAATTGGTTATTGCATTTAAAACATGTGTATTACATTTTCTTTCTTTTTCCAAAAAACACACTTTCTATAAATACCTGTGTAAGTTGAATAAATTTTAACTG
Organism: Thermobia domestica; assembly: GCF_964235325.1. Classification (NCBI taxonomy): domain Eukaryota; kingdom Metazoa; phylum Arthropoda; class Insecta; order Zygentoma; family Lepismatidae; genus Thermobia; species Thermobia domestica. Next base: position 44,864,454 of record NC_137454.1, on the reverse strand, counting down.
AACTAATAGTCGTCAACGAACAGATTTGAATGTATTACAAAAATACTTCATTAACTGTTCTAATACACAGAAACACATTTTTATAACTCACTCACTCTATGGCCTATGGAACCCGGAGGTTCAGTGCCGCGTTCACAAAAGCTCTCCACTGACTTCTTTCCTTAGCTAATTGCATCCAGTTTCTACTTTGTATTCCTATCTCTGCGAGATCCATCTTAATATTTTTTATACTTATTTAAAACTTATGTCATATTTAACGATCGTATCCATCATGAGACCCAACATCAATATTGACTTAGTTTATCCTAACGTCAAATTTAATTTATGAAGCAGCTGCGATACCTGCCATAGTGCGGCTTTATTCTCAACGCTGTCCTTGACAGGAATACAATACTAAACATTTACGTACCTTCCTAGAATGTCATTAAACCTAGGGTCCAATTCTATATGGTATTTGTCCAGGTACTCGAACAATTCTTCTGTGCCTAAAACTTTGGCAATTCTGACCAGCTGATCATAGTTATCATGACCATGAAAAAATGGTTCCTTCCTGAAAATCATACTGGCTAACATACATCCCAGAGACCACATATCTAACGAGTAATCGTACATCTGGAAACAGAACACGAAATATACACATTCAAAGGATTGAAAAATATTACACACACAAATACTTTAAGAACTACACACAAAAATCACCAAACATGAAATCTACTGACGAATTTGTAACTGCGATATGCATCTAAACATAGAAATGTAACAATCTAATCTACAGGAAGTGATCAGAAAGTAAGGTTACAAAGTATGCAGTGAAACTTGTATATATTATTTTATACAACCAATATAGCTAACAAATAGTACACACATTAGGTTATTTTTCGATAGTCTCCATAACAGTTGAGGAACTTGTTGCATTGTGGATGAGCTTCAAGATCCTAGTAAAAATCCTGTCCCTGCGTGTTCAGCCTCGTTGTCACGAAGTTTCACCTCCTCGTCTGAAGCGAAGCGACGGCCTCCCAGGTGCTCCTGCAAGTGCGGGAACAGATGAAAGTCGTTTGCACCGAGGTCCAGGCTGTAGGAAGGGTGGTCGATGATGTCCCAGCGAAACTGCTCGAATAGCCTAGTGGTCTGTTGATGCTGTGGTGGGTCGGCCACTGAGCTCCTCGTCGGTGATGTTTTCTCTACCAGTTGCAAAGTTTTCGACACCATTCTGCGATATGCTGACAAGACATTACAGTCTTTCCGTGCCAGGTGCCGATGAATTTCAGCTGCGGTTACATGTTTCGCCCACAGAAATAGAACTGACTTCTTCGCGAGACCAATTTTCTAAACGTCTTGCCATTTGTTTACATATAACTAGCGCCATACGTAGCGGGTGGCTGCAACTGTGAACAGTTGCCAACTCCATGTATTACAATTACCACACACTCCTCATTCCTCTATAACAAAAGAAACTCCAGAAATATCACCTTTGTAACCTTAATTTCTGATCCTCCTTCGTAGGTGCACTGCATAACTTCGTTTTTATAATTTTTAAGAGTGTACCGTAGACATATCAGCGGAACTACATAACCGTTTACCCAATTGATCCTGTACATAGTAAATAGTTTTTGTTATGTGGAAAACTGATATTTATTGAAGTGCTCCTATAGTGCTGCCAAAATGTCTTGAGCCGTGGCAAAAATGCGAACTAAAGCTCACACCCACGCGCTAAGCCAATAAGGGTTCAGCTGTAGCTAAGCGAGAGAGCCTTAGCGAAAGAGAGTGGAATTCCTTCAGCCGATAGCAGCACTTGGAATGGAAGACTAGGTGTCAAGTCAATGCGGTATATCTATAACAATAACCTGTGTTGATAAAGCTAGCTAACCAGGAATGTCGTCGTTCTATTTTATTTCTAGTTCATAAGTTTCTTTGTAAAATTTACAAAAGATATACATTTGTAGGATTTTAAATAATAATAAACGTAAGAAGAAATAGGAACATTTAAAATTTGTAAGCTGTTGCTGGCACAGGGAGTCTGATAAAGTCTTTAAAATATAGCAGACGTCTCAGGGCTCACCTTTAGTTTGTGGGTTCCTGGTTCGATCCCAACCCATGCTAAATGAGCTTGCTGGTGGACAAACACCGTGTGGATGAGTTCTACCGTTTCTTTCCATTATTTGATTTTTATCATCACTGTCTCCGTCAGGTTCGGTGCATAATCGTCTGATTCTAACTAGAAATTTCATTTTATAGCAGATGATTATTTACTTGTCCTCAGCCAACAGGAAGAGGCGTTAAAAATACATAAACATCTTACATAAATAGACGAGTGTCCTAACATAAGATAAGAGTTTATTTTATATCTCTGGACGATAATGGAGAAAAATATCGTAATCATGAATTAACTGCACAGGAAAACGAAGAAACTCAAGAAATCCTGCATCTGGGACGAAATATACCTAGGTAAACCTGTGCCACAGTTAGCAGCACTACCAAGTCATCATAGTCTCCAGAAAGTTTACTATCACACTTTTACATAAATTTAGTGACAGAATTTAAAATAAGGCTTTTATGATAATAATAATAATAATAAACTGTACTCTTCCCACCATGTTACGATTTTGATTATATTGAAGTAATGTAAGGTTAAATGAAGCTATAAATATCACCTAAATATTTGTAGGTGAAAAAAAATGAAAGACATTCGAAAGAAAGATTATCAATTACAAAATTTGTTTCATTTAAAATGTGCAGTACTTTCAATTAAGTAAGGAAGTATTAGTATTCAATAAAATAACCACAATAACATTTAGAGAAATTACTGCCAACAGTGATTCTTTTGTTATATTTTTCTCACACGACAAGGAGATTGGAAAAATTACATCAATGTTCAAACAAAAAAAATGTCTACATACCTGATAATCTACTAGAAGTTCTGGTCCTTTGAAATACCTGGAGGCAACACGTACGTTGTACTCTTGCCCAGGGTGATAAAATTCAGCTAAACCCCAGTCTATAAGTCGTAATTTTCTGTTTTCATGATCTATCATGACGTTATGTGGCTTCACATCCCTATGCATAATTCCCATGCTATGACAATAATCTAGTGCCTGCGGGAAAAGTAATAATAGCTAACTTAAGTAAATAAAAATATTTTACAGCAGAATGACGCATCTGTATGTACATTACTAAGTTTTTCTGTCAAAATAATATAACGAAATATCCGTGTTCGCAACAAGTTACTTAATACTGAATAATTACACTTCGTATAATGCGTTGTTGACTGGAGATCTTCAACTACTACATTGCCAAATTGGTATGCTGTATCGAGGTTTCGATTAAGATAATTCACCTCTTTCAATAAATCAAATCAGGGTCCATGATATTACAATTTTGAGTTAGGTACCAGAAACTCTCATTATGACTATGCTTAATACTTAAGAAACTTGATTGGCTGACAATTTTAGCAGTCTTCGTAGCAATGTAGATATCTTGTAACATTGTGGCTTCCGAATTTTTGCACTTCGAACACACAGGTCCTCTACGGAAGAAAAGCTAGTTATAGTCAGCACAGGTCCAGTATGTTAATTTACAAATGCTCAAACACTAATATTGTTGTTACTGTATTGTGCATATAATTAAGGTATCTAAATTAGTTAAGATTGTTTTTATTTTACTTTCAGTTTCATGATGTGGCTCTATACGCATCTAGCCTGTCTCTATGATTTTTGTTCGATTAATATTGAATTTTAACGGTCGAAAACGTGAAGCATAGATAAATTTTGAAAATTAAACTTTATAGTATAAAAATACTTTGTTACTAAATATCGTGAGAACAGAACATTCTCTGATTGAACATAAAAGAAAATGTATACGCACAATACATCAGAAATATTACATCACAATGAAATTATATTTACCTAAAGAATAAAAAGTAATTACGCAGGGTGTCTATTGAGTTTCATTTTCAAAATTCCAGTATATTCAGTATAAGTATTCAGCAAAATTCCAATACCTAATATAAGGATTTTTTAAAAAAAAGTTCTTTAGGAATAATCACACTCTTGATGATTTCAGGTTTGTAAATGTTTTACCATCAAAAGAATATTTTATTTTTAATAAATGTAGTTAGCCTTGATTTTTTTAAATACATTTCTAAAAGGGCCTTCCAACTTTCCTCACAGCCCTCCACTTCACCTATTGCTTTAAATGTCTAATTACAAAATCTATATAACTCTTGCTTTGGAAAAATTTTTCATTGCGGCCTCCAATTGGACACCTTCTTCATAGGCACGACCGTGTAGGTCCAGTTGCCTTCTTCCTAAGAAAAATTTACTATCTCAATGGACACAAAATTGTTTCTAAGACTATTAAAACAATTACAAAAAAAGAATTGTTGACAAATTACCAGTGATTTTTTCAGTATGCGGATCAGAATTCCAGTATATTTCCAGTACTTCCAGTATCAGTAGATATCCTGTTACACAAGATATACTAAAACTTACTCGTAATATCTTAAAGCTCATTATCTAGTTTTATTTACCACATCTAAAACTTACCTTTAATAATTCATATAGGTAATATCGGATGTCAAAATCTGTTAACGTTTGGTATAACTGTTTGAAGTCTGTGTTATTTACATGTTCGAAGATCAGCGCTGGTGTTCGTGACACTGGATCTTTCACAACTGCCTGTAAGGTAATTATATTCGTTCCTCCCCTAAGATTTTCTAAAATTTTAATTTCTCGTTTGATTTTCTTCTTTTTCACCGGCTGAAAGAAAATAAAATATATAAATAAACGCATATTATGTAAAACCAAGCCCAGGAATTCCAACTATCATTCTACTTAGACATTACAGATTTCAAGTAATATTCAGAAATTACAGTAGTATGTTAAAAAAAAAAAATCTAATTTGAAATCATAAGCATGGAACATTTGTAATTATACACAAACTTCAAAAGGTACTCAACCTTTCTCGTTTGTATCCTGATACGGATTAATTGAAAAATATCATTTAATCGGCGAATTTTCTATGTCTGATTAAATGTTATAAATGTATCCGTAACAGGATACTGAACAGCTTGCCTAAGTGTTTCTGAGATTGTTCACAAGACTGCCCTTCAAGAGGCTTACATTGAAAATTCACATTTTTAATTATTTTACTACCCTTACTATCGTTGTGTTTCTAATTTTAAATACAACTAATTTCGACTACCTCGCCTGCAGTCTTTCGGCAGAGACTGATGAGGATTATTTGGAAAAAAAAAAAAAAAAGCAATAGAAGAAATGACAATTTTTCTATTGCAGTAGCAGAAATGATGCACGTCTACCTTGACAAAAATTCTTGATTAATATATTTACACAAAATATATTTATATTTGCTAATATATTTACACAAAAACCTGATCTGAATATCATTTTACTGGTTATCTATCCACATACGATGAATGATTGAAAATTCTGAGCAAACTCAAAAATCAACTATGTATATACATACACACATGCGAGAATTCAAGTATGACAAAGCGTGTGCGCGCAGCCATGACTTATTCATTTATTTCACTGCTTTGTTTCGTATGTGCTGAACTGTACATTTGTAAGTTGTGTATAAAATAACCACTGCAAACTAAGTTTATTATTTGGTATGTGGAACGATTTAATGGACTCTCCATTATTTTCTATGATAAAATTCGATTCAGAATACGAAATATTCTAAATGCTAGTGACATTCTAGAACAAATTAATTTCTTATGTCGTGGAACCACTGTGATATTAATTTGACCCACTTCAGTATGTACAATTTCTTTTGTGATTTCAATGTTTGTTATTAGCGTATCAATATTGCATTAAAATATACCGAACATCTAAATTGTTTTCTCACATCTTAGGTCAAAATGTCATCCTTTAATCTTACGAGTCTTATCCGTAGGATCTGTAAATTTTATGGTTAAGTATATATTGACAAACCTTACCAATCCACAAGATACAGAAGGCTGTTTCATCCTTATGGTAGCAATTTGCAGTCGCCACCAGAGGCGCTAGTTTCGCGTCAGCAACGTGACGCACGCAGTACGGAGCAGCCAGAAACTTGTGTACAAGCCGTGCAGAGGAGAGATGTGTGTGAGCAGAATGCCGCCGAAAATCGACCCTTTTTGAGAGGGCTACATCGTAGCACTTTCTGATATAGGCTGCAGCTATAGCCGAATAAGAACATAGTGCAAGAACAAAGGTTTCACAGCGTCTGATAAGGGAATTAATGCAGCCATCCATCGCAATGCAAACCCAGAGCAAACCATTGCCATGCGTCGTCAAAAGGGGCAAAAGAAGCAACCGGCTCCACAACGCAGTCAAGACGTCATTGCCAAGGTCCGCCGGTTTGTGACCCAGGAAAATCTACCCACCCAACGTGACATAGTGAGGCGTGTTGGACAGTCAACTGCAACTGCACACCGAATCTTACGCGACAATTTGGGACTCAGAAGTGCACACAAGCGGCGGGTCCATGTTCTGAAGCCAACGCACATCGCAGAACGGCGGGTGATATGCAAAAGGCTGTATGAAGGTTACCTGGCAGGTGAGAAATGCCGTTATGTGATTACCTTAGATGAAACATGGGTCTATTTGACAGGATCCCAGCAGATGCGTGCAATTTACTACTGTCGCAGTGATGGAACCGATCATACGAAGTGGGTTCGCTCCTGCAAGGAGAGTTTTTCAAAGGGATTTATGGTAGTGACGGGTTTCTGTGCAAAAGGAAAGCTTCCGATACACCGGGTGTCATCAAATGTCAAGGTGAATGCAGCGTATTATATCGAGCATGTACTGGAACCCATCTATCGCTAACATGCCCTGGGTTTGTATGGCAATGACACTGACACTGACAGAGTGTTCATCCACCAGGACAAGGCCAGCAGCCATACTACCAAACGAACGGTAGCCTATATGACACGTATGGAACAGGTGTAAAGGCAATCCCATTTCGAGACATGCCCATCAAGTCACCAGATGCATCCCCTATGGAAATCTGTGCTTTCGGCCTCCTCAAACGGAACATCAATAAGCGTCGTCCGACCACACTTGGTGGCCTTTGGAAAGTGTGCAAGGAGTGGGAGAAATTGGATCAGGCAGTGCTCAATAGAGGTCTCCTTCAGTGGAAACTACAATGTCGTGCAATCGTTCACCAACGGGGTTCACATCAAGCATGATCGCTGGTGGAAACGAGGTTTTACGCCCTAGGGCACGGGTCTGTACTTCACTATCATAAGGCTGAAACAGTCTTCTGTACTCTTTACGTCATTAACACCCAACAAAATCCCTTCTCGTGAGTAAAAGAAACACTACGAGAAACTTTTCTTCGGTACCACCAAGAAAAGTAATGCACCTTCAAAATTAACGTGCTATCAAATTGAAACTTTCCATGAAAAAACTTATAGAAAAAACAACCCAAGCCAAGCCATGGCTCTGGATCGAACTTGTGCGCTAGAAATGCAAACCGAACTATTTCAAAATTATGTTCCTGGTTCAAAACGAGAGAAACAAATTGGGTATTAACAACAAACAGATTCTCGTCTTACATGAATACTTTCATATTTTGCAGACCATGGAACAAGTAATCGGTATTTGAAGAACCACCCAGTTTTGAAATGAACGAAGTGAATTAAGTTTGTGTTAAATTTATACTTTTTTACATTGAAACATGTTGAAGACTAATCAACCGAAATATTGTTAAAGGATAAATAAAATTTATTCAATATAAGCCAAACATTATAACATTTGCTGACACATCTATACGATATATGATTCAAATAAGAAGTCTTACATTGCATCTTGAAATTTTGTGGTCACTCATACGATTTCAGTGTTTTCTGACATTTTTATCAGTGACGTCTAAAATTGCTACAATGGACTATTGTTAAGATTCCATTTCTTTTAACAGATCGCATCACAGAAATTGCTACAAAGCTAATAAATTGCTACAACACGCTGTTTTGCTGGTGCATAGGCAATCCAATTTCCGTCCTCGAACGGATTACGTCTGGTTTTCAATTTATCCCGCTCCCTTAATAGAAGAATACAGACGTCACAAAGTTTATTGTCTGATAGTCAACAGCAGCAGGATTCGTTCCCAGGGTAAAAAGGTTAGTAGTTTTTAATCTTAACACAAACGTTCCAGTCTTATTCTCGTTAAAATAGCATTTCTCCATTATTTTATGACGATGCGCTACATCACAAAAGACATAATTAGTCACTATCCTCGTAACACTTTCCCACTTCAATGCAAAAAGTCCACTATTTACAAGCTACTAGTAATGGCACTTGAAATTCGGTGAGCGATCTTCACGTGCGCAATATCCATACTGCAAACCTAACGTTAAGATTATAGAAGTAGTCACTGCCCTCCATTCCTCAAGAAACAACCAATACTTAATATTCCCGCTTGTAAGACTATTCTCAATATTACATTCTACTGAGCCTTTTTCCCTATTCTATTCTGCTCAAAACATACTTTTAATTTTTTGCTTCACTGACAGGACACTGAATTCCATCCAAAGTATATAGATTGGTAGTTTTACGTGTTCCTCAGTTGAAGTAAGAATTTTGATTATTTCTACAAATATGGGAAAATATATGTCAAAATTTACTCACCTTCAATATTTTGACTACGCATTTTTCATTATTTGTGATGTTGATAGCTTCAAATACTTCACTGTATTTTCCTCTACCTAATTTTCTTACGAGCTGATAATCGTCTTGCTGCCTGAAAGAGTACAAGTGAACAATTTACTTACTACCCTATATTCGCTACTGGATACATACAGGTTAATTACTAATTTATTTTACGTCTTTTCAATATTTTACGAAGAAACTTAAGTTTTCAAGATTGAATATTACTCATCAATATGTAACAAAGGTAAGATGGCACAAAACAACGAAGTGTAAAGAGAACAGCTATCAAAGTAGGAATTTTATGTATATCCATCAGATAAGGAAGGAAAGAAAACAAACAAAAAGACCCAAGATATAAATGTCAATAGAGTACGGCCGAGCGCCTTATTCAAATTAGTGACACAAAAGTGTTGTGTTCAATGTGGAGCGACTTTAGTGGAGAAGGATAAAGTTATAGGGCAATCAGTAGACAAGATAGCTGGGCGGAGCAAGATAATTAAAGAAAAAGAAAAAGAAAAAAAAACTTTTATTTGCATAATGTTTTACGCTACTATTCACTGTGAACTAGAGCATCCTTAACAGTGCCTAGTTAGATGCTGTTTGTAACTCGTCTTCTTTCGAAATCCAACTGTCCATTGCTTGTTAATCTTTTCCAGTGTTTCCTATTCATCTCTGAGGTCACCCTTTCACTCCATTTCTTCCAATAATAAGATATTTTGGTTAATCGTCTGATCTGGGATTCTAGTTATTTTTCATTCTGAATACCACTCATTCTAGCTTTGGAACTTCTTGTGTAAATTAAAAGAAATTCTGACCAAAGCATATATTTACTAATAAATAATAGCGTTACAGTTTCGGCAAATTAACTTTGCCTTCATCACACACATTATCTATTCAGATAGAAGTACCTCAAAGTCTGAATAGGAGGATAAACGGATGGAAGGACAGGAGAAGGAAGGAGATTTAAAAGATAATGTGTCTGATGAAGGCAAAGTTAATTTGCCGAAACTGTAACGCTATTATTTATTAGTTAATATATGCTTTGGTCAGAATTTGTCTTTTAATTTTCCATTCCTATAACATGTTCTATCCATCTTACCCATTGTAATTTCGCTACGAGTATGATGTTTTCATTGTTGACTTACTGGCCTATTTCAGGATTGTATCGCTGTCATCATCGTTTTCAATAGCAGGGTTGGAAAAGATATTAAAAAAAAAATCGTTTAAAACATGAAAAGTATATTCAATACGTTTTAAACATGTTTTAAAACACAGACGAAAGAAACATGTTTTAAATATTTTGAACAGTTTAAAACATATTTCAAAATCGTGTAATAACTAAGACTTTTTGCTCTTTACTTGCAACTGATCTCTTCATTTATTATATCCTGGTTTGGACCACTGTGTTGGGTACAGAATATTTCAGTATAGGTTAGTAATTCAACATATTTCATATCACGACCCCTCTTTTATTACACCCTCTTGACAGCGACTCTCAGAAGTACTTTCTTGGCTGTAATAAGCTTTTTACGTAATTTTAAAATCTACCTACTATGGAGATTTTACGCAGTCTATCAATATACATGGTGAAACAAAAGTCCTCATCACTCTTTTGCGTTGAGAACAGGTTGAGGGAGAATGAAGAAACTTGGAAGTGGTCTGACAGATTAGATGGTGATATCAAGCATCGTGGCGGCCATCTTCGATTGGTATTCAAAATTTTAAATGCAAATGGAGTAATGTTATACGTTTTAAACCTCAAACTCTACCAGAAATACGCTTATGGGGTTATTTTAGGCCTGAAGCAAGTCATTTCGGAGTTACCACTTCTGAAAGTTTTCTAGTTATGCTTTTAGAGGCTACGCTCGCGTTTCGTGGAGGCGGGTGAGATTTTAGTTGAAAAATTTGATTACTATTTCAAAACACTGATGGTAATAAAAGTATTTTAAAATAATAAATTTTCGAAAACTAATATTTGAAGCACACTTCATGTTAGAATATTTTCTGCAAGCCTATGTAATTGGTTAGTTTTTTTCTTAAGTCAATAAGTCATTGAAGAAATGTAATATTTGGGGCGTTCAGGGCACAATGAAATGGATCCATGTCCATTTTCAATACGGTTAGTCTTGCTCAGCAAATGAATTCTATTTCAAAACGTACTATCTTGTCAAAAGGCCGAAATAAATGCAACTAAAACCACGTGAAAAGGCGTGGGAAAAGTTTCATGTGACAGCAGCTAGACAGGAGCGTCAGTGGGGCAGCCACTCCCACACCCACCCTGAAATTTCAGATTTTGATGTAGTAACGCAGTTTTAGAAACCTTTCGATAAGCAAAGTCCAACAGAACAAGTTTGAAGTCCTTACTCCGAATAAATACGGAGGAAATACATTTGGATCAAAACTGGAAAGTTACTCCAAATGATGTCATTTGTTCTTTCCTTAAAACTAATGTTAAACGATTCCAAATTATACGGAGACTGACAAGCTACACTCATGTACAAAATGATTGTCGCATATCTATAACTGTCTTCTTATAAGAATATAATTTGATAATGGTGTTGCAAGGCACTTTTAATACTGCTACTATTTGTATAATCGGGAAATGTATATTTGTGGTAAATTTCATAGAAAAAGAATTATAAATACGAAAATTAGAATGAGTAAAACAAAATGTTGCTAAATGGAGAAGAAAATTTTGTTTTCGTTTTATTGTTCTTATTTACTGCTCTTTTGACATGAAATTTTCCACATACATGTCTTTACCGACTATACACACTCTAATATTGTAAGAAATACCGGGCGAATTCGTTATCAAATTATATTCCTACAACAACATATTTATAGACATGCGACAATAATTTTGGACATGAGTGTACGCTATAGGGAAAAATCCAAGATAGCAACCAGAGCCTAGAGCTGAATGGTATTCACCAGGTTATGGCGTATGCTGATGAAAATTTAATAGGGGATGAGAGGAGAACAATAGAAAGAAATGCAAAGATATTAAACGCTTGCTGGGAAATGAGTTTGGAGTAAATGCAGAGAAAACTAAATACATGAAAGTTAGCCGGGATCGCAATACTACAAATTATGGATGTGTCGAAGTATCAACACAATGCTCTCGACAATGTAGATACTTTTCAAACATCTACGATCATAATAACAGACGAAAACCATATCCACAAAGAAATTAAACGTCGGAAATTCATTTCACTATTCCTCAAAACTTTTTTTGTCGGCGCGAATTCTGTCGAGGAATTTGAAGCTTAAAACACATAACGCGCTTATCATTCCTGTTCTGCTACACGATTACGAAACATGGCCCCTCACTTCGAGGGGAAAATGCAAACAAACTAACAAATCCTGAAACGAATATTAGGACCCAAGAGGAATGGGAACGAAGAATGGTAGAAAACTGCAAAACGAAGAGCTGCACAACTTACACTGTTCACCAAACATTGTTAGAGTCATCAAATCTAGGAGGCTCAGGTGGGCAGGTCATGTAGCTAGAATGAAAGAAAGTAGGAACGCTTTTGCTTTAAGTTTTAACTGGAAATTCAATCGGAAGACGACCATTAGGAACACATAGGGGCAAATGGGAGGACAATATTAAGATGGGTCTCTCAGAAATCTTGATCTGAGTTCTTCGTTTTGTGTTTTGCTCCTCTGAATTTAGAAGTTCTCTCAAGTGTTCAGCCAGTCGTCTTTGCATTGCTCTCTTAATTCTATTATTCTGTCACTTCTCTTTGTGCATGATCACACGCTTCGCTCTTGATTGCTTTGTACATTCTCCTTATGCTCTACCTGCACTCTAATTCCCTCACTTCTTTCCTTGTCTTTGTATTACTGATAGTCCGTTCTCGTCCCTCTTTGTAGTACTTTGTTTCGTTCTTTATTTCTGCGTTCTTTGTTGCATTCTTCATTGATCCTCTCCGTTCTTTATCTCATTTCTTTCTGCCATATTACGATACAATTCTCCTTTCAATATTTTATGTACTTTGAGAGTTCTCATTCACGTTTTTCTATTGAAAATTTCTTCTAGTTTATCAGTGTTCCATATAAGTTCTCTATTTTCCTTTGTTCATTGTTGACTAATTTTTGCCTTACTCCTGCTCTCACCAAGTAAGTACATTTATTCATCACGTAATTATTTATTGCTCCTGTACACTAGACTTCACGCTATTTCACTGCACACACTACCCTGCACTGCAGTACATTTTGGAAGCTTTATTTTGTAGCATTGATCCAGATATGTGCATATTTTAAGACCTTGAATTAGTGAACCATTTCAAAACTATTTCGTTACCTTTGTCGTTGCCGGTTTTCTTTGGTCTCCTCTCGATTTACGCATTTTCTTGCAGACGTTCATCCATTTTAATCTCAACATTTTAGCGCATCATAAATTTGCCGCACTTCGAAAGTACTTCTGCCATGTTTCCGTATTTCAAGCGTTCTCGGTCTCAAAAGAGTGTCTGTGGTCTAGCGCTAAAAATGTGGAAAACCTCAAACAAAAATAATCAGATTACAATGAACACTATGCACTCAAAAATATAATATTCTCGCTAATCCATAATCCGTCAAAATACTGTCTTCTCTCCTATATAACCATATTGTTGTTATTCATTACCATGAAGACGGTATCGTGACTCTACACCAAATATGTATCAGTTTTACATTTGTACTTCTCATTTTCTAGCACACAAAACTGAGTGTCAAGAGCTTGAGAGTTCAGTCACGGTACCCATTAAAAAAGGCCCAAGAAATCTGACATATTAGATGACTTAGATAAACTTCTCAAAACCATTGCTGGTGAGTAACATAGGAAATAATGTAAATACCAAAAATTTAAGTGTACCCAATAAGCTCACATCTTTGCTCATTTGGCAACCCTCTGTGCAAAGAAATGTCTGGATTAGCGAGAATGTAGAGTACAAAATTCTTGAAGTGTACCAACTTAACTTACCCCCAATCAACAACATATGACTCGTAGTCCCAATACTCTCTAGGTTTGTGTGAATTAACATCAGCATACACTCTAGCTCTGCTTGGGAGTGCCATGTTTCTCAAGATCCAGTTACAAAGGGATCTTTTCTGAAATGGTCTTATAGGGTTGGAGGCAACATATACATAATATACAATTCCTGCAAAATATGTAAGAAAAAACTTATTAACAGAAGAACTTAACCAAACTTAACTATAGATATGAAAATGATCATAAAAACTGAGCACTCACCTCAGCCTCTAAATGGCAATCCTAATACAACGTTTCGGCGAGAAGTTCTCGCCGTCTTCAATACGCATGCCTTAAAAACTTAAATTGATTGAAGAACTACAACTCCATCTGCCCCTCACAGTAAAAGTAATGAATGTGGTTATTGAAGTATTACTGTCACATTTCCTTGCTATTAACCTATGCTATCTTCTCACTACCTTTATCCAGACTTGAAGGAAATAAACATCTTATCTGTAGAAACAATTACAGATTATTAAAACACTGCTTTTAAGTTTCCAGAATCTATGACCGCTGGTTTCCAAATTACTGGTACACAAATTTGAAACAAAAATGCCGACAAGTTACATATGTTCATAAAAAACTTGTAACATTCTATCTCCTTTGCCCTAGATACTTGACATGTATGCCATTTTACACCTGAAACTTTAGTAGCTATTAGTTCTTATATGCACTGAATTGTCTGAATCGTTTGTTAGAATTGCTACTAGAGGTTTACGTGAGTGCTCAATTCGTGTTATGATTTGATATGCATTCTATTACATCATTAAGTACTGTAATATGAAAACCTTTAGTATGTCCATTTTACACAAACTTCAACGAACTCCTATCCAGAGAACTCCCCTGACCAAAAAATATCTTCGTCCAATCTCAACTAGCAAAGAAAAGAGGAAAACTGTGGTCGATATCATTCTCTGACCGTTACACGAAAGTGTGTCATACTGCAGGAGAGATTTCTTTGGTACTAACAGTTTACCTTTCACGTGGTAAAGCAGCAGAGTAAGTTGAGAATTCAGCATTGTTCATTTGAAATTTCTTAATTACTACAACTGTTTCCTTTGATGGTTCCACAACTTTCGTAAGTAGCTAGTACGGTTTGTTGCTATGATTGTAACAAGACCTGTCACGTAAGTCAGGTTGTAAGATACTAAACTAAAGCTACTTAAAAACACCCAGATTGCAAATCTCATTGTAGACGTTTCAGCAAAGAGTTCTTGCCATTTACAGCACGGAAAGTTTAAGAAAAATTGTTAGAATAACTACATTACCGTTATTAACCTTTACTGTGCACAATAGCTTTAAGAACCACCAGAAGTAGTGTTTTTAAGAACTATAATGTTCTCAGTGATATTTGCAAACTAGGTATTTTTGATGAGTACAGATTCAGTTTAGTATTTACTGTACCTATCAAATCATTTATAGTCCGCGTCACCCGAATTGGCGTGTGACATCAGCCAATAAGCTCGCAGCGCACTGTTACTAAACCTTCAGGAAGGAATCTAATCATTCATAATTGTGCACAAATACGAACAAATTCCATTATGAATGATTAGATTCCTCTCTGAAGGTTTAGTAACAGGACACTGGGAGCTTATTGACTGATGCCACACGTCAATTCAGCTGACACGGACTATAGCAGATTATACGATGTCAATCTGCAACAAAAATCCACACTTAAGAACATTATTACATATCCATAGATATCGGATGTTTAGATATTAAAAACCTGGAAAATAAGCACCAAAATGAAGAGAAATTAAATATTGAATAAAATTAAAAAAAAAAAAAAAATTCGTCACAGATAATGTTCCAAGAATATAGAAACATACCTGTTTGTTAATATCTTCTTTCACCGTATATATAAAAAAGAACTGACATATATTCCATGCAGGGTTGGCTGGTTTAAACCAAAAAAACAAAAAAATGTTCGTAAAAGTGTAAGTGTCTGTAAAATCTTGATGAGCACACATTTGTGGGTTATCACGTTTCACTCCCGTATATTATTCGTATTATATTCAGACCTAAATCCCCCATTCATTACTCAAAAAGATTATACTACAAAACCAACTTTTTTTTACAAGTTTATAAATGTTTATTTTGTGATTTTTTGTAGTAGTTATTATTGTTATGTAATTGCAATCGAAGAAAAATTCTAAATATTGTTTCATTTCAATGTTTACTATTGATAAAATACATCGAAAATGCCGTACTTTTGTGTGTGTGTGTGGGGGGGGGGGGGGTCATACAGACCCCAGGAGAGGCATTTAGTGAAATAAGTATCTTTGGTATCTATTTATGTATAAATGAGTTTGAGCCAAAGTAGACTCAAATAATTCGTATCTTTATTCACTTTTCTTATTGATATGCAGATTAAGTCGGTGTATTTCTTTAATTTGGACCAATAAAAGTCGTTGTTAACTAACTTGAACTAAATTAGTTCTTCTGTACTCCGTAGTACTTTGAAATTGTTCATATGTAATTCTGTGTAATGGTTTCACTTGTGCAACTGTTTATCTTTTTGTTCTTCTGAAATGACTCTTGACAGTTATATTAAGAAGCATGTAAAGATCAGTACAACGTATTTTTTATCAGGATTCCTTCGTGGGTGAGTCGGCAGACGTATCGCATTTGTGGCCAATTAGTCCTGGTTCTGAGTTCAAATGGAGGACAATTTCTCTGGGATGTAACTCGAGAAGCGGTTTTTATTCCGCTTTAAGCTTATGTGATTCCTTCCAGCATAACCCGGTTGTTGCATAATAACATCAAGGCGAAACAAATTTATTTCTGTCCATATATGATATGAATATATAGAGCAAATCATTTAAACCATAAAAACCTGGTTTAAACAAAAAAAAACTGGTTTTTTGGGTTTTTTAAAAAATAAAAACCATGGTTTTTGCCAACCCTGATTCCATGTATATTTGGTAAATACATTTTATAAGGCACTAAAGCAATTATTTAGACAAGAAGGAGCGAAATAGGCAAACAAAATTGGCTTAAATTGTAACTATAACCCCCGATATAAACTTTAAAACGTTATTTGTAATCATATCTAAGATTAAACAGGCATTTCGCCTAACATCCGGTTTCTACATATCAACCTCAGTTACTCAATCATACATCATTTCAAGATGCCACAACACATCACAACCTACGGACCAGCCTGAAACTATGAGATAAAATCGTGCACAATATCGCAAATTTTACGAAGGGCTAACATTTACAGACCAATCCAAATATCTATACAGAACTTAAAACTGAAACTTTCTGAGTTATTTTATGTCCTTACGTAGCACTCAGTTTATGAAGAACACGGCCTATTAACGTGTGTCTGAACCACGACCGAAATTTCAATATGGTGCATTACGGGCATAGAGACCATCAACTGAGTCCAGACCTTACAGTACGCGCCGTTCCCAATCATATACCTTGCCTCCAAATGTAGTGGATTGCAATACCACGCACCCGGCGACTTTCGATCTGATTCACGTGCACGTAGATAGCAAGCAAACGAAATTGTGACCGACGAATCACAATATTGGTATGGGACAAAGCATAAAATGACATGTCATGCAGTAGCGTAACGCCCTCGCAGGATTATTTTTGGGCCCCCCTTCCCAGTATATTATGTCCCTGTAGAAGACAATGGTTAATAAATCCATGGAATATAATAAAATTACAATTAAAATTAATACTCACCGAAAAAGGCAAAACTTATTTTTCCTTAACCCTCGAGTGTTAAGATATTTTTTTAAATTGATGTTGCTAGAATGGATGAATTTTCATCCAGAGCATATTTTTCTTTTCTAAAGTAAATAATGTTCAGGGAAATGGATATTCCGTATTCAGCTCACTTGTAGTCTATAGTTCTTGACATTTGCTTCGCGGTGGACCCCCAAACCCTGCGGGCCTCCCCGCACTGCAGGCCCCTCAGTTACGCCACTGATGCCATGAATAGGGACGAAATTCAATGAAATTACTTTTTTTTTTATTTTTTATCGCGGACATAATGTCCATCAAATACACATAATATTACACTTCTGAAACAAAAAATGGTAATTTTGAAATACATTTTTCTCAACATTTTGACAGTTTTAACGTTTTGGGTCATTTTTGCTAAGTTTCGGCGATTTTTTTCTTGTCATTCTTTTGATTTTGGCAATATGCTAGAGAGTTTGCACTGAAATAAACACATTTTCTAGTAAGATGACAATTTACAAGCAAAAGTAAGACAATCTGAACTACACACATTAATCTTTGTTTCTATGTTCTAAGAACGAGCGTGTGTGTAACATTTTGGCGGAAAGAGGCAGTGCAGCGTCTCTAGGAAGTTCCCCTTCCCCTGTGTGTCACTAATTTTCACTTTCTGATTTTTCATATACAAATTGTTAATTCTACACAAAATTACACGATTTACGTGAAAACTTTTTTTTTTTTAATTTTATTTTTGTAGTAACATACAGGACATGGGAACACACTATGCTATATACCAGACCGACGTGCGAGAAATAAATGCATTTTACGCTGAATAATTTGCTGTATTTGCCTTTATAATTAAATTGTTTAAATTTATGTTATTTGGTTATTTTAATTTAAAATCAAATGTACATATTTTAGCTGAAAAAGTTACCTTGTTTATTCTAGCATCGCGCACACAAGCCAATGATTTGGTATGTATGTTGTATTCTTTTAAAATTATAGTTACTAATTTAATCGTAATTTTCACAATTTTACATCATTTATCTACATTTTTAGGTCACGAACTTCCAATTCCCCTAGTGATAAATATACGCGTTCTTACAACTAACTGGCAAAGAGAAAGGCAGTTAAACGATTATGTTAAAGCCGAGGAATTATGGTTGCCATCAAGTGCAACGCAATTCATGTTTACTTTAATTCTGAGATTAATTCGTTGCTACCGAGATCATAACATTCACATTTATGCACTTCCCAACTGCAGGACCTTATCGGGTCTACATGTTACGAGAACGTCTTATCGAAGACAATAATTACAAACTTCCCACTGCGTCTAGAAAAAACAACCTCCACATGACAAATTTCGTATCATGTCAAATGTCTTGAGAAAAATTGTAAAATCTGTCACACTGAAAAACAAATTAGCTCCTCCCTAGTCTTGGAAGTGAATCACTCTAAACGCTTAAACTTCATTTCTAATGAACTTACATACTTGAATTTGAATTCTCCAATTTCAGTGACCTCTGAGATTGGGTAACTGCATTGAAATGGAAGAAAATATTCCTCTCAGGATTCACAATTCCAAAAAATATACTGACGAAAAGGCATTTAAGAACACTCAGTTTACATCGTACGGTTCGAACAAAAAAGAACAAGCTGCTAATAGTTACACTTTGGGTCGTACTTAGAGAGCTCTTACTCCAAGAATTCTGAAAACTCTGCTCACCCCTCTAAACCTTCCGCTACTAGTCTCCGCGACACATGGTAGAGATTTATGATCCCTTCTGGCTAAAAACCAATGTTGCCTTAATTCCTTTCCTTCTCTCATTTTTCCTAGTTGAATTATTCTTTAAATTTTTGTTGTTATTGTTAAGTGAAAATGGGAAGGAAAGCTTTCTCCTTATTTTGCCGGACTTTAACTATTTTAGTGGATGAGAGGTACGGCAACCCTGAGAGCAGTGACAGCTTACATGCTCGCGAGGATTAACCGAGGATTGTGGGTGTGAAATGAAGCAGTGGTTGGGGAAAGAGCCCTTTAAGGCTGTCCCGATGTATAGAAGGTTGTTGGATCTTGAAAAGATACAGTTGTGTACGGGAATCTTTGATGTGAAATTATTGGGTCACTGACTGAATGACTTCGGGCGAAGCAGTATAAAGGAGCACCGAGAGGTCGACAGTCACTCGTCGGTCACATCATCAGTTGTGTATAGCTTGAGTAGCCCCTGCCTAGTGATCCCGCAAAGCACCGAGGAGTCCGTAAGGCCTGTTCGGGCCACTAACAGAATTGGCAAATGCCGCTGTACTTCGAGTTACCTGCCTCCAAGTAAACACAGACTCAATTTCTCAGAAGAAAAGGGCGCCCCCAAACCACGAAGGCATCCCAGCGTAGTGTTCTTGGTACAGGTGGTCTCTCTAAAGCTGGCACGTTCGGGATCATGGCTGTACCGGAATCATGATTTTGCTGGATTATCATCGTTAACATAGTTTTAACGGGAATACCAACGATAAATTACACTAGATAAAAATGCAAACTATTAAAACGTGAATGTTAAGTGTTACGCACATTCCGAATCTATGCAAACGATTTAAATATCCAACTGTACAAAATATTTTGTATCAAATTGCTGAAGAACCAATATAGAAAACGCTGAGTATAAAGTGTTTCCACCTTACTCCATTACTATTAATTATCCCTAGTTCTTGTTATATAGTGAATCATACACTAAGGCTTATTAATTTTATTAGCACTCGAAGAGCTCTTGCTGGGCTTCGGGAACATTTTACAATGCAGCATACTGTAAGTACACACTTGTAACATTCTGCAAAACGTGACAGCTAACCCGATAGAAGACAGTAAACCAGCGTTTCCCAACCTTTTCCAACTTGCGGCACACTTCAGGGTAACTTGAATTCTCGCGGCACACATATTATTATTTGAAAATATAAAATACTGTAGTATTTTTTTCTGATTACTAACATACTTCTCACAGAGAAGAAAGCTCGATCACTATTTTTTCCCCGTGGTAAATCAATATGTTTATTTTTAATTTTAATTTTAAAATAGAAAACAACTGCAATCAGATATAGGGCTCAAGTTATTAAAAATGCACTTTCTTTTTTGAAAACTGTATCCAACATTTCATTGAGGAGGAGGATCACTAAATAACGAACGAACAAACAAATCTCTTTTACTTTTAAAACACAAATGTAGGTAATTCGTATGCATGTTTACTTTGCCGGAAGAATTGAATAATATTTTAAAATTTCAATTTACGAAATAGTCTGCAACAATAAAGAAGCAATAATGGTCATAACAATGATAATACTTTTTTCCAAAATTAGAAATGTACAGAAAAATGTACTACAAAAAATTAAAAATGTCCTACAGAAAAGTAGCACAGTATGAAACTTTAAATTTTAAATTCATAGTAGTAATGTGAAATACAAATATACCTTTTTCTCTTGCAATTTCTTGAATGTCTTGCAATTTGATTGCTATAGAATTAATAATTTTGTTTCGATTTCCTCGCGGCACACCGGTTGGGAAACGCTGCAGTAAACGATGAACTGAACTGAAAGATATCAGTCACGATAAACTCTGAGTGACCTTTAAAAAAATGGCGCAAACGTGCCGTTCACGGTCAACAAACGCCCAAATCCACCCGATAAAACGGTGAGCAGCACCACTGAATGCCAGATTAAAGAGCTCCTACTGTATAGTGTTGTCATTAGGTTGGCTCTTCCCACACACGTCCCTTTTCTTCTTTATAATGCAACTTTTCATTGACCGGCAAGCATTTAAATTATTTTTAGGAGAAATGTAGTCCGAGTCAGATTATTACCATCATGTCTGAGAGAGAATTCTCATAATTATGCCTAGGGTTTCTGTATCCTACAACATGCATAATTTGGTTAAGAAAATTTCCGCAGTTAGAAAGGAAAATTAATTCTGTCGCAGAAGACAACAGTCTGTTAGTTCAGCATTGAGTAGTCTGAAAGGCAAGTTAGAGAATAAATTTATAACACCAAAAATTATAACAATATTTGAAATCATTGTGGAAACCATTTCTGAAGAATGTACTATATTTTCAGAGACTATTTTTAGGGGACAAAGAAATCCGCATTCATTACCTACACAAATAGATAAGCCCTTTAAAAAAAAAAATGTATTTACAATGGATTCAAATCCAAAATATTAAAGGTATCATGTTTGATGGAATATTAATAGTGAAAAAAAATAAATAAAATAAGTCTTTTTACGAAAAATTCATCATTTACTGAAAGATTTTAGACATGGTGACCCTAGTTCGGTATAGCATCTCTAACTATGCTAGGTCTCTGAATTTAGGCCCCTCGATGCGAGATAGTGCTTCGAGCGGGTAAGTCTTTACTTTGACTCCAACTGTGACTTTAATCGGTTCTTATAGGTTTAGTTACTTCCTGGAACTGTTTGTGCGTGAGTCACTTGGTAGAACTGTTCGTGCCTTTGGTGTGACGTCTTAGTTCATATTTTTCCCACTAGGTGTCTGTGTAGTCATATGGTAGTTGGCATGTATGTGTGTGCTGTTGTTTGTGGCATGCGGGAAGCGCGTAATTGAATTGGTTGAATTGAGTTAGAGAAAACCTGTCATAGTTGTGGTCTAAACTGAAGATCTTTTCGACGTATTCTAAAAGTGGACGTTTATTGGTTTCTTGTTTGTAATAATAGCAAGTGTGCTCGGTTTAATAAAACAACGTGTGTACGGAAAGGAACATTTTTCAGTAATGTTGAGTATTGTGCATGTGTTCTTGGTATCTTATTTTTTCGTGTGTGGAATCAGCAGTTATGAGTTCATTATTCATGAGTGTTCTCCTATGGCGAAATGGTGAGTGTTTTCTTTTTATAATTCATATTATTTTTATTCTTGATTTGTTTTGCATTTGAGTATTAGGCAAAGTATTTGGTTTGCTGCTGCTTGTCCTATTGTCTTGTTG
The DNA here is from genome assembly GCF_964235325.1 of Thermobia domestica. Classification (NCBI taxonomy): domain Eukaryota; kingdom Metazoa; phylum Arthropoda; class Insecta; order Zygentoma; family Lepismatidae; genus Thermobia; species Thermobia domestica. Next base: position 44,842,122 of record NC_137454.1, on the reverse strand, counting down.
AGATGTAATTTTTTTCTTTGTCATGCACTGATTTATGATTAGAGACGAGTTTTTTTTTTTAATTTTTCCCTTCTTATCTTAGCTTTATAGTAGTGGTGTCATTATTTATTATTATTTTGGATGTTTTTATGGTACTTGAGCGGGGGGGTTGGGCTCAAAATTCATAGTCACCGCTCCACCTGAATTGATGTTTAGTAACATTGTGGCCCTTGTACTTATAGTATAATTCTTAACTTCGTATAGTAACATTGTGGCCCTTGTACTTATAGTATAATTCTTAACACCGTACATTACTTTCACTGTGTTAGTAATTGTAATCGATTCATGTGATCCGGTTCCGGGAGCAGTTTAGGAATGATTCCTAAACTGCTCCGGGAACCGGATCACATGAATCGGTTGAAGTCACAGTTGGAGTCAAAGTAAAAATTTGCCCTTTGAGCGTTACGTCAGTTGTGCTCTGCCATCCATGATCACGGAGCTATTCAAAGAACTAGAGAAAGTGTGGGATACATCACTGTCACACGTGCTAATTAACATTAATACTACGATTTTTTTTTCAACATCCTCTACAGCACGTTAAGAATGTTCCACAGGCGCCACGATGGCATCATCATCATCATCACCATCACTTTTGTGTACTAAACCTGGTTTACAAATCCCTACTAAGTGTTCTAAACTGCGTTTCCATCAGCGTCTTTTATTATTATTATTATTATTAATAATTGTCTACAGCATAAACGAATTATAATTTCTTCACCTCACTTCAGCAACGAAGTTACGAGAGAGAGCTTAAGACTGAACCCAAACTACTGTCTTTTCCTGTAACATTATCTAATAAAGAATAAGATACAAATCGCGCATTTCAATCAGTACTACGTACATACCAGAACATATTATGAGCAACTGCGTTCCACAATATTAAGCCAAGCACAGCTTCCTTCGAACATTACATGCACATCAAAAAATTATTTAAAATATTAATATCGAATCATGCTCAGCCAGTTTCCGGTAAGAGTGCACTTTCTACAAAATTAATAGGAACCGATACAATAAATAGCAACACGAGCAATTACAATCTGTTAATTTTAACAAAATGGGTCCAAACTTCCTTAACCCTAAAGCTAATCCGACCCTACCTTACTTATTCCTACCTTGCGTCATGTCAACAATGTAACAAAATAATTTGTTCTGCACAGGAAAGGTTCTAGAACACAGGTTCCCCCATATAGTTTAGTAACCAAATTGGGTCCTTTCTGTACCAAAGTCTAATACTTCATTCACATAGTTTTGCCGAGCGAGCGCTAGCAAGTGATGGGGGTTAGATACCCGCAGGCCACGTTGTTTTCTGTCTTTACTACAGCTAAATGGGAAGGGGGACTTGTGTTCAAGGAGCTTGCCTTCTGTTCAAATTGCACTCTTGCCCTCGATACTTACATCAAATAAAATTTGTAGTTTACAACCGACGCTTATTGCCCGAACGCTAAAGGAGACGGATTAATAACACTTTTATGTATAAAGAAAAGAGTTAAGTGTTAAAAAGAAGCTCAGAAAGAAAACGATCTAAACCCACCCTACCCAAATACGCGCCTACTAGATTTAAATTAGCTTCTGAAATGTGAAAATGAGGCATGTTTAGATGAAGGGGCCAGGAGTAGGAGCAAGAGCAATTAGTTTAACTAAGGGGGACGTAATTGATCTGTCTCATTTAAGAATGGAACAGAAGCACATGTAGAAAATGAGACATACGAAATAGTCTAGACTATGTAGGTGCTTACCGGAAGCGCACATACAGGAATACAATGATGCAAGTAGTCACCACTAATCTAACCTAATATTAACAGAAATTAGCGAAATTGCTTTAAAAAAAAAGCCGGCCTCCTCCAACTAAACATAGTATAGAACTATACCACTCCTGCAACACAATGGCCGAAAAAAGACCCTCAGACAATCATGCAGATAATCACACAAAAAAACATACACATTTACTTTTGGCACATCACCTGAAATAACTTGAAACGTTGTAATTCTTTCACTAATTTCTTCCTTATTGTCTCCTAAATAAATTGCGCTGGGCGACATGAAAACTTCGCACAGATAAAATTCAAGGGACCACCTGAAGCAACTTTTTTATTTTTTTAACCACTTTGTATAAATACGGCGTCCCCATATATAGCATAAAAATCACTATACAAAAGATACAAAGTCACCGACGTTAAGTGTCCACTAAAAAGTAGGAACGCTACCCAACAGAATCAAGCAGGGCGAAGATGGTGAGCCTGCGCGTCAGTGACGGTGGGTATACGCGTACGCAAGAATATTGAGAAGAAATGTTTTCGCAATGATAAGTGTTTGAATAGCATTTGTCACGGTTTTATGATACAAGTAACTCTCCGTTTGTAAACGTTCAATACGGCCTCTGCTCACTTTCCAAAAACACATTATCGGTGGGAAACCATCTAAATCAACTTCCACATGCACTCACTTCTTTTATTCGCCGTAGAGCACTTGTAACGCTACAACAGTACGGTACAACTGTATTACTCTGGGCATTACTATTGTATCGCCGGACCAATTTGAAAATCGCAAAAAAGTATCAAAATGAACCGCATTCGGTTATATTTGGTTGGATTACATTACGTTACGTTATTAGGCATGTAGTTTTACTATACGGACCCATAATATAAGTAGTAGTAGTAGTAGTAGGAACGGGTTAGATGCCCCGAAGGGGTTCTGTTCTCGACTTGAAATGGGCAAATTAAAGACTTGGCCAAATTTTACAGCCTATGGATCCGTATAATAAAACAAGTGTACCTCTCCATAGTCCACCCGCTTCCACATACTGTGCCGCTTACAACATCAAAAACACTCAGCAAATACAACCACTTAACTTTTTCTATTCCCCTTACCTGACTTTCATTCTTCCTCACAAACTTGAATAAATTCTCCAATTGACCCGGTAAATTTCCTAAACCTGGTTCGGCGATACAGCAGTTAACCCTTACTCTGAATTTGTGTCGCCCGCAGAAATTTGTTCCTTATGTCTTTTCATGCAGAGTATTGAATTTTTACCTGTAAATTTTTCAAAATGTTGTGTGCAAAAAGGACACTAGCATCTAAAAAAACACCACACTGCAAACGCAAGTGCGTACATGTATAATACATATGTTAAACTAGAACCACAAATAGAAAGGCTTATTTTAAAAAATAATGATGGTTAGCCACTGTAGGAAGCACAATCTTCCGCCACATGTGAGATATTCTTGAGGATTTCTGAGTCCTTCATTTAGGCCTACCTAGTCATTTCTAGAACCCTAAACCTCGTACTACCAAGTGGTCACTTTAGCTTAACTCTCACAAGCACGAGAATTAGAAATATGATATGCATAATAATGTCCAAATTGCCGTAACGGGAAAGATCATTAAATATACTGAACGATAATTTTAATTTTCTTCTAATTTAGAGGGTACAAGGCAGTATATATACTATCTTTTAACACACATAAGACGGCATATGAGAAAATCTCCAGATGGAGCATTTAATACTTGATATTCAAACTAAAGAAACAGTTTATTAGCTTAAATTATAATACAGGAGATTCATTAGTTTCTCCTAAATTATTTTAAAACATATAAGTTCCTGATGTTTACTTTCAATCAGCTTTATAAATGTTAACATTACCTCACGTAGGTACTGACCTTCACCAAAAGAAAACACAGCACATACTATAAGAACGAAGTATACTACACAACCATACTTACTGTAATAGTTAATCCACTTCTCTCACCTGTTTACAATCGTTTACCTCCAAGAGCTTATGCTACTTAACGTGAAAACCTTCAAACCGTACCACTATTTATTTTCGACAATATACGTGCACGCACATCTCACTACTCCGGCTCAACTTTTAACCGAAATACTACGTATCTCATTGTTAATTATACAACATAACGTAATTAAAAGTTAGGTTAAACTTTTTTATATACGGAGAAGCCACTTAAAGGTAGAAATATGCACCTTCATAGATCTAATGTACATATTTTAAGGCTTATATTGCACACGCCATAACATTATAGGTTAACCTCTACGGCAACGTAAAACCAATTTCTGTATATTATATTATCGTACCTAGCGCATTCCGGACCAAAATCCTGTCTCACTTGTATACTTCAGGAACCAATAATTTCTGTACAATGGAAGATTCTTACACTGAAGAATCTTCAGCCTAGTATACCTTGTCGTAATTTAGCGTGAGCCGGCTTCTCAGACACCTAAAACCAAGATGGCTGCTCTCATCGCGCCACGGAAAACTGGAAACGAGGCTTTCCAAGCCTGCATTTCGTATACCCCTCTACAGCACATTGACAGCTTGAAGCTTTCGACAACAGAGGGCAGAAATGCGCAGCAGAAGAAATGTTTTCTACAATATAACAGGCGCACCCACAGAGAACAATCAAAAGATTTGCAATTGATATATAAGAAAAACTTATTTTACTTGATAGCAATGTATTTCTTGAAGATGTCTAAATTCATATTATTGTACTTACTCTTAGAAAAAGCAAATTACAACGAAAGTTATTTGTTAATTAAATTTTACGACTAGACAAGCAAAGTTGTCTTTACCTTCCATATTTGTGCCTTCAATAAATTATTTTAGTGCGGGCCCTATAAGCGAAACAGAATGATTAATTAATATCTTTCATATATACTTCATACCATACAACAGTGACGAGACAAGAAAGTAAACCCTGATACAGAATCATTCTTTCTAATATTATTTCTGATACTTTCTGGGAGTTAAATGGTCTTGCATATCATACAATTAGTCCAATTTTTATTAAAGTAAATAATAGAAAATCGTTTTGTGTTGTACATAAATGTTCAGATTAACTCAAAGATATGAATATTGTATATTTTGTGATTTTATCCGAAAATAGTAATGCATATCTAAGATTACAAAGTAAAACCACAGCTTAAATCTATGAAAAAATTTTGCCGTCACTAATCTGTGACAACGAATAATAGCACGAGCACTCCTAAATTTTCAACTTATTTTTACACTAAGAGCAAATTACGTCGAATTGCATTGAGGCTAGAGATACGAAAAGAAACAATGGCTTTCTGGGGACAGATGGGAGTTTATATCGTAAAAACTAGGCATTTTTTAACTTTCTTTTTATACTTTTACTTCCTTGTTCAAAAACCATTTTTGTTTCTCTTTAGTGGATTCTACTGTTAAGAAAGTGCTGTGTAGTTTTCAATATCGTACTTTTGAGTCCTTTGTTTAGTCCAGAGTTGGCTGTCTTGATTGGTTTTCAAATTCGCATTGCAGTTGTTGCCAGTGAGAGTTATGCAACTCCCACAAAGACTAAGGGCCAAATGGCTGATAACTCTTCCTCCCCACTAGAGAATTTTGCCATTATATTAGAAATGTTCCTTAGGGTCCTTACAATAAAAAAAAAATAGTTGTTCTTCAACATAGAAGTGCAACGCCTGGGTCCTTAACCATTTAGCACCCGTGTATATTTACAGACATCGATGAGATCTCTTTAAATGACCGTGGATCAGATCGTTAGTGCAACACTGGAACAAGTTATACTTCGCGATTCTTCTAGTTATTACGTGGCAATACTGCAAATAAAATGTATCCTATTTTATGTTTAACTTAAACTGAAAATTTAATCTTGATCCATCAAATAGCAGCAGAGGAAATGTGTACTTTATAGTCTTCACAGGGTTCATAATCATTGATTTTCATGAAAGTACGAGTATGAATTTGTCAATGTATAGTTATTACGTGGCAACACTGCTGACTACATGAATAATAAAATGTATTTATGTGTCATATCTTATGTTCAACTTAAACTGAAACTTTCGTCTTGATCCATCCAATAACAGCAGAGGAAATATGTATTTTATAGTCTTCACAAGGTTCATAGTAATTGATTTTCATGGATGTACACGTATGACTTTGTGCCAATGTTCAGTTTTATTTTTCTATAGAAAACAAGTGATATAAATTATTCTAGTTGATTTTCTCATCGTTATATTATGAGAGATTCCTAGTGCCGAGAAATCCTTCAGGAAAGTTTTATGGTTTGTTGGTCCTTGGTATAATAGAAATTATTACAAAACAATAATTTTACTGTTGCACGGTTACGTTATGTTCTTTTGAAAATACTTGTTGTTCTGGTATTCTACAATGAATGCAAGTTCCAGACATTTCTGCTGGCATGTGAAGTTATCAAAAAACTCCCGAAGTTATTGCGTAGGGCATGTATTCTCATTACACGTGCACACAGATAATTTCACTTCATTGCTACTCACTACTCATAAAACGAAACTGACATGAGGATGACAAATTTAATAAAAAATAGTTTTATGAAAACTTGAAGTTCAAAGAACTGCGGCATGAGAGTGACACTGCAAAACTGCACCGCTTAACATCAATTTGCATCCAAATTCCTACAGAATACGACACAAACAAACGCGGTGTATCACTGGGACTACCAAAGTTTCACAAAATTACCACGATTGCTAAGTCAGTCTGCTGAATCATATGTGGCAGAAAATTATACACTCATAGTGGATGATTCACCATATTTGGAGCGTACTGCTATACGGCAGTATGTAGCAGACATCCTGTTTAACGAGAAGCAGAGCTTATTTTGCCAGAAATAGAGCTAAAATGGGGATCACGAAAAAAGGGAAAGGATGATTCTTGGGAAACTCTAGTGACATGTGTCATTAAAAGAACACCTATTCTATAGAAAGATGAATCACTACTGTTACAGATTAAAGAAGTGGATCTCATAGCAGCCGAAATGAAGTACCACATCTTACACCAAGTCATCGAGCTGGAAATGTTCACGGAAGAAACCTACCTAAAGATAAATTCACTGAAGACACACTCTGTGCAGGTATGTCAGTAAGTGTTTTGGTTCTTGAAACAGATTTACTGTTACTGCGAGCTGTTGTTAATCACTACCAACAGGTGTGAGTTCCTTCGTGGCCGCCCACGGCTGGAATACTACATTACAAGAACTCAGATTTACCTCATTTCTCATGCAGTTTATATTTACCCTTTTAACTGGAAATTATACACAAATCCTCGGAAATTATCCCATCAAAAGGGGGAGAACACAGATGAATCTTTGAGACTGATGGCTGGAGGTCATCGCCACTTTCGACAACACAATCATACATTGCTGTTTCTAATTCAAACACTATTTGAGAATATGGCGGTGAGTGGCCCGTACGGTTGAGTAGAGTTATTAACTCTGTATTGCTTGTGAGATATCTGCCTGTCATACCTAGGAGCATCTATTTTGACAACAATCATGGTACAGCTGAAACAGCTGAACAAATATCTTGTGTTAAAAATTTGGCGACTTGGTTTCCCCGAAGGTTTGGGCCTGTATTATTTCCAGTTAAAAGGATAGATATAAACTAAAATAGGAAAGTCTAAGCTCTTGTAATGTAGCAATTTTACCGTGGGCAGCCACGAAAGATCTGACGCTTGTCGATGGTGATTAATAAAAGTTCGCAGTAACAATAATGCTACTTCAGTAACCAAAACACTGACACACCTGCACAGAGTGCGCCTTCAACGAATTTATCTTGAGGTATGTTTCTTCTATGAACAATTTCAGCTCGACGATCTGGTACAAGTTGTGGTACCTCATTTCGGTTGCTATAAGATCCACTTCTTGAATTTGTTGTTCCTTCAATGGTACATTCAGCTTTTCTAGTGACACATGTCACTGAGTTTCCCATGAATCATCCTTTCCCTTTTTTCGTGATCCCCATTTTAGCTCTATTTCTGGCAAAATAAGCTCTGCTTCTCGTTAAACAGGATGTCTGCTACATACTGCCGTATAGCAGTACGCTCCAAATATGGTGAATCATCCACTATGAGTGTATAATTTTCCGCAAGATATGATTCAGCAGATTGACTTAGCAATCGTGGTAATTTTGTGAAACTTTGGTAGTCCCAGTGATACACCGCGTTTGTTTGTGTCGTATTCTGTAGGAATTTGGATGCAAATTGATGTTAAGCGGTGCAGTTTTGCAGTGTCACTCTCATGCCACAGTTCTTTGAACTTCAAGTTTTCATGCAAACTATGAAATTTGTCATCCTCATATCAGTTTCGTTTTATGCGTAGTGAGTACACAAAATTTACAATTTTTCACAATGGCAATCTCTTTTTCTTGTTGCAATTGTCATCTCTGACTGGCTTCTTTCTGTTTACCATTCTTCTTCAGAAATACTAAACTAAGAACACGTGGATTCTAGCGTGTGTGCTACTATTATCAACTTACAGACAGACAGGATCACAAAGAATATATCATATTGTTTAATATTACGTCAATTAAGAAACTACATATTAGACCTACATACTATATTAAGTGCAATTATCTGTGTGCGCGTGTAATGAGAATACATGCCCTACGCAATAACTTCGAGAGTTTTTTGATAACTTTACATACCAGCAGAAATGTCTGAAACTTGCATTCATTGTAGAATACCAGAACAACAAGTATTTTCCAAAGAACATAACGTAACCGCGCAACAGTAAAATTATTGTTTTGTAATAATTTTTATTATACCAAGGACCAACAAACCATAAAACCTTCCTGAGGGATTTCTCGGCACTAGGAATCTGTCATAATATAACAATGAGAAAATCATCTAGAATAATTTATATCACTTGTTTTCTATAGAAAAATAAAACTGAATATTGACACAGTCATACTCATACTTCCATGAAAATTAATTATTATGAACCCTTTGAAGACCATGAAATACATATTTCCTATGCTGTTATTTGATGGATCAAGATTAAATTTTCAGTTTAGGTTGAACATAAAATAGGACACTAAATATATTTTATTTGCAGTATTGCCACGTAATAAGTAAAAGAATCGCGAGAAGGGACTTTTTAAGGGAAATTTAGGGGTGAAAGTGAGGGGGGACGTCGTCCGCCCATTTTCAAAAAGTATCTATGGCGTTCCCCACTTCCTAAAAAAAAATACAATTGGTAAAGATAGGCAAGGGAGACGGCGTGTCGTCATGCGTCCCCCTATCTTTTCAGATCCACTTTTACCCCTGCCCGTATGATGTTACTTTAACATAAATATTCACAGAGTTCCTTCTTTCTTTACTGTTATATTATGTTAAAACTTTTGAAAGAATGAACTTGTGAATAGCGTTTTAAACTTTCTCCCCGTCGCATTTTAGCGGCCTCAATAACTGTTATGTATAATTACAATAAAGTTTTAATTTATTCAAAATTTTAGAAAAATAAACACACTGCTGAACAAGACTGCACTTATTTAATATAAAACCACATTTACAGGTGACGTTTCGATCTTCTAGCCAAGATCATCATCAGATGTACACCCCCGATTCTGATCCCTCAGGAGCCACCTTCTGCGTACGTCCCTGTTTGCTCCTCACTATGAGAATGAAATCGGAAAGAGAACCTTTCTATCACCTCGCGATTTAGTGGGACATTTAAAACCCTTTAAAAGCCGAATCCATACCAAAATTGATAAATGTATTATCTTTCTCTTTGCAGCCCCCACAAGAAACTACAGATATAAAACGTTGTAAAAATAAGAAAATAAAACTATACATTTTTTCACAACTTGAAACTTACGCATTATTAGCCAGCTATTTATAAAGACCACGAGCTCTGCTATGTATTGTTCCATGATTCATTGGATTGATACAGGACTCTCACCCACACGATCGTGTTTGATTCTTTGTTATGTCTGGCTTTTTTTTTTTTTTTTGATCAAATAGAACCACAGCAAATACATACTTATGATAGTCTGCGGTCTTTTTGTACGAAGAGGGAGAGGGTGCAAGTTTAGAAGATGAAATAGAAGTTTACAAGCTTAAAGACTGTTCTAGATCTTTTTATTACTAAAACTAACCTATTACTAACTTATATTAGAGTAGGTTTACAGCTGAAAACTGAAATAAAAAAATTCTCTTCCGTTATAGTCCATAAAAAGTCAATTATTCTCAACTAGATGGATTTCAGTTATTTGATGTGTGGTCAGTCTATTGGCTTCCATTATTTTTATTTCTGGAACTAAATATAATTAAAATTGTTTTTCTCTAGAAGTAAAATACTTATCTTTAGTCCTAAACAAAACAGAAAGCATAGTTGAAACTGCCACTATGCAAGTACGTTTCATTATATAAATAGACGGGAAAATCAATACATTTATGCTTGAAAATGTCGAAAATAATGTGATAAACACTATCAACAATTCTGTGATAAATTAAGTAATGGTTTGTTCTGAAATAAACTGCAAAGAAGGGCAACGTATTTGAAGTTAGTAAAAAATGTCTTTATTGTCTGAAACATATATTTTTTTTTTTTTTTTATTATTAATGCGTAGCATTTCAACTTGAAACATACATCTTAAAATCGATTCTCGATAGAATCTGTAATTTATTAAGAACTTGAAGCCTTGAGGAACGTCCCATGGCTATAATATTATCGTTGCAAGCTGACTAAAGTAGCGATAAATGCAGAGAATGGCCCACTGAACTACTACATTTTTTCTGATTAATGTAATAACTATTTACATTATTACTACATGTCGGATTTTAGGTCGACATCTAGTCTTCCTTTGAATTTATTTCAGAAAGAAAAAGGAACGTCAATGTTTCATTAGCAAATGTAGCAACTGATCAAATTTAATGTTTGATCAGTTTTACGCCTAACATACCTAACTTTACTTGTTAAATTTTTTTTTTTTTTTTTTTTTTTTTTTTTTTTTTTTTTTAGAAACCCCTACATTAACCTTTTGAAAAGGTTTTTGAATAGTTTTGAAAATTTACAGAATGTTTGTTGTGATACGAGGACTGGCAATAAAGTAATGAGAATTGTTGAAAAAAAAAAAAAACTTTACTTACATTTTTAACCAACCACAATGTGATCACCTTCAAAGTACTCCCCTTGTGCTTGCACACACTTACTCCATCGGGGTTTCCATTGTTGGTAGCATCTCTGGAAGTCATCTTTTGGGACGCCTGCCAAAGCCCTGTTACAGCTGTTTGAATATCTGTTTCTGCTTCAAAATGGTGTCCTTTTTAAGAACTGCTTTCACCTTTGGGAACAGAAAAAAAATCCCACAGAGCGATATCCGGTGAATAAGGAGGATGTGGTTGCACTGTAATGGCTTTTGATGCCAAATACTGCCAAACAGACAATACAGTATGGGATAGTGCATTATCCTGAAGGAGGATCTAGGTGTCAACAATCTCTGGACGAAGACGAGAGACGCGTTTTCGAAGTATTTCGAGAATTTCTATGTAGAAATGTTGACTTACTGTCTGCCCTGAAGGTACCCACTCTTTATGGACAATTCCCCTGGAGTCCAGAAAAACACACAAGCATGCATTTCACCTTGGACTTCGACATGCATTTCACCTTGTTCTTTGGTCGTGGCGAATCTTTCGAACACCATTGCGCATTTTGACGTTTCGTTTCGATTGTCACCGACCCGAAGCTCATTTTTTCGAATTTGAAAGAAATTGGAAAAGACAGTGTTAATTTTAAACTTTATTAACCAAGCCTCGTATTTACAGGAACAATCTCGAAGCCTTCTTCATCAGTTTGGCATTTTGTACATTTGTGATTTGATCACCTGGATTTTATGGCCATATATGGTCGAGAAACAGGGACTCTGTTCACGTGACAGCAACATACTTGGCGACTTTCTTTGAGTCTGATTTTCGGGACCCTTGCATTTCCACCCACGCACTGTGGTAAATGAGTGCTGATTGGTCGATGACTTTGCTCCTGAAGAAAAACTAGTAATATGTGAGCTGTGTTTCGCCAAGGGAAAATCCAGTGTTTTTGCTTGTGAAGACGCACGATCCGAGCAGGTCGTTGCTTGGTTTGCCACCCTTGAACGTAAGCTGGGTGTGTTACTTTAAGTTAATTCGCGCGCTTGTGTTATTGAAAGCTAGCTCCCCAGGTTTTTGGGTCGAGCACCAAAAAACAATCTGGCGATTATACGAAAGTGAGCGGTAGTTAAGTGTTATACCACCAGTGTATTGAAACTCTTAGTTTTATGTAACGAGTGGGTTCCAGGTTGTTAAATCGTAAAGAGAATTACGCCAGCGTGGACAATTGTTAAGCGCAACCAGCAGGAGATTATAGCGGACTCTTGGGATTACCCGACGTACTCCTATCCCGGCTTTGGTACAGGAACTCTTCTGTGGACCCCCTTTGCATCCAGTTTGGATTCGACGCCAGGACCCAAGCGACATCAGCAGCGAACTAACTGATCGGTCGAAGATTATTGTGAGTAAGTGAAATCTTAATTTATCAATTGTGCTACACAGCCATGGGCGGCGATTAGGGGGGCAAAGGGGGTTCAGTTGCCCCCGCACTTTTTTGAAGTAATCTATTAATGTATATAGTTGCATTTGGAAATGTAAGTTTTTGTATGTATTACTGGTTCGTAGAAAAAACGGTGCCATATAATATTTGGCGTTGCGTGAGTACGTATTGGTTGTCTTTCTGTGGAGTAAAGGAAACTACAGAAACTGCGTTTTAATTGCCACAGAAAATAACCCAGAAATTAACCTATTGGAGCACAATTCCAGCACATTTTCACTTCTTACAAGGGTTCGATATGTTAGCCAGCCTTTTTGGAACTAATTGAGAGAACGTTTCGCAAAAAAAGAAGTATTTCACAAGTTATTCTTTAATTGCAGTTCTTCTAAAGTAAGGAGTATTGATTAGAAAGAGCATAATAAGAAACAACTTCTACCTTTTCCATTATTTTGTAGTGTAATATACTAGTGAAGTGGTGTGTTTAGGGGTGTACGAGTGTATATACAATTAAATTTAGTGAATTCAACATAATTGTAGATTTTAGGATTATTTTGTATAACTGGAGTGTAGAATGATTCTATGTATTGTTGTGTTTTGATGTGTTCCAAGAAAGTGAAAACTGCAACTAATGGCAACGAACATGTTTCGGGAAGTTGCAAAAGCAAATATTTCTTTAAATGTCGTAACATATGCTTGTAGTATTTACTGTCTTTCATTTTCTAAGAGTAATAACATACATTTAATAGCATGTGTAAAATTAACAATTAAGTTGTTCATTAATCCTAGTTTTAATGTAACTTTTGCAAAACAAGCATCATTATTCATTACTATGATTAATATTATCCTTTCTATTTATTTGTTTTGCAAATTTGTTATTAAATAATCTGATCACACAATTTTCCAGACAGAATTTTAAGATGTTCATGAACAAGGAATCACATCTCTTCTTACACTTTCATTGTTTAATTGTACAAAGGGCTAGTATCTACCTGCGTTGCTCTTGTCAATTTATTTAATGAAATATGAAATACGATATACGGTATTTTAACTGATAAAGATAGTATCCTATTAGTTATACAACTTTCGTCAAAGTGTTAGAAACAATCAGGAAAACTAACATTTATATACAAATATTCAGATCATGTCTTGCCCCCCTCTTTTAACGTCCAACCGCCGCCACTGCACACAGCCACCTTTATTAAAGAAACAAAATTTTAAAAAATGAAATAAGGTAAAGGAAAAATAAAAGAGGTTAGAACGGCCGTAAGCATAATCAGTAAAAGTTGCTTATTCATTTGTAATCTTTTGATTTGTATGAATTACATTCAGCATTATTACATTTGGTATACAGTTTAACCAGGTTTTGTGATTTACGCAGCAAGATAATTTTAGTTTGTTAAATCTAGTCACTTGCACACTTTTCCATTTTTAAGGTATCTATGTTTTGTCTACCATTCTCCCCAGCTTTGTCTACCATTCTTCGGTTTATGACAAAAACGTAGGTATGGAAGAAATCGCGACTTGCTGTAGCAAAGCTGGGATAAATGCACTAAACAAGTGACAGAGAGAGAGAGAGAGAGAGAGAGAGAGAAAGAGAGAGAGAGAGAGAGAGAGAATGTGTAAACCTTTGAGAAAAGACGAAAATTACCGTAATATGAACGTTACAGTTATACTTACGAGATTATAACAACGACAAAAAAACACGATTTCCCGGTGTCATATTGAAAACACAAACTTTCATCACCAGTGATAATTCTGTTCAGTAAATCCAGGTCCAACAAATCAATCGTCACAGTCCTCGAGTCATCTTTTTGTTGCTGTGTGAGATTTTTCGGAACCAGTTTGGCACATACTTTTCGCGTTCCCAAATTTTCAGTTAATATCAGACGCACTGTTTCTCGATTCACGTTCAGTTCATTCGCAATCATCTCCACGGTTAATCACCTATCCGCTGACACAAGTTCCCTCATCCTGTCTATGTTATCTTCCGTTCGTGTTGTTGTGGATCGCCCATTGCGGTGTTCATCGTCGATTTTTGTTCTGTCTTCCGCAAGCATTTTGTGCCAACGATACACCTATGTCATTGATAACACTTCATTTCCAAAGGCCTGCTGAAGCTTCCGGTACGTTACCACGGTAGTCCCATCAAGTTTCACACAGAAGGAAATTGCGTAGCGCTGCTCAATATTACGTCCTTCCATTGTTGTGACGGGGGTCCAACACACAATTGCACTCTTCAACCTCTAACTCCACAATGAATAATATTTCGTGAGTCCCACGTGCTGTGCTAGTGGAGCAGGACCAAGGTCACACGATGGCGGCGGTTTCAGTCTGCAGGGTTGCCAGCATTAGGTGAAAAAACATTCTCATTACTTTATTGTCGGACCTCGTACAGGAATACAATTTCAAATGTAGTACATTAAGAGATGCCGCCAAACTACCACGTGAATATTCGAGCTCGAATAGTGAACATCAGGAACGAACGCAGGACTTTACAGAAGGTCAATTCATTTAAGGTGGTCAATTTTACAAAGCTGGTGACGAGCACAGCGTAGGAGAAGAAACAAGAAGTCAGTAGTTCGTGAATCCAGTAGCAAGCCACTTACAACGCTGAGTGAAAGTTGTTGTGATGAACAGCTATGTCCGTTAAAGCGACACCTTATTGGGAAGTGTACGTATGTTCACTTTCCGATGCACAGTTCAGTGGATCAGTGATTGTGAAAATGTGTGGCGAGGGGCAACTATAGGGTGAATTTTTTATTCACCACATGATGCGAAGGGCCGCGGCGTCCGCGAATGTTGCGAAAGACTTCGTGACAGGTTTCTGCGCCCGTGGGAAGTTACCAATGTATCGTGTGGATTCGAAGGCCAAGGTGAATGCAACCTATTTTCAAATTAACATCATGGAGGCCTTATACATAACGCACATCCCACAGTTGTATGGCAGGGAAACCCGGAAAGTGTGGATCCACATGGACAAAGCAGCCAGTCACACTGCTCGCAGTTCTGTCGCGTATTATCGGCGTATGGTCACGGAAATTGGTGTGTTTGTTATATCCTTCTCGTCCATATCGGTGAAGTCACTAGATGAGTCGCCGATGGATTTCTGCGGCTTTGGTCTTCTGAAACAAGGCCTCGCGCGAAGGCGTCCCACCAACATAGTGGGGCTTTGGAAAGTTTGTCGAGCGGTGTGATCTTTCTAAAATTCCCCTCACTCATCTTCGATGCGCACTGCTTCAGTGGAAATTGTGTTGTAGAGTGATAGTCCAGGCTCGTGGCCACCACATCGAGCACAACCGTTGGTAGAGAAAGGGATTGTCGTGAACAGATGAGTGCACAAACTTTGTACATTAGGTGAATTGACCTTCTGTATTTCTGGGTATCCAAATCTTTTGGGGAATGGTCCAGATTCAATATGAGAATAAATTATAGCCTATTCAAATGTGTAAAATCACTCTTAAAATTGCACTAAATTTACAAAAAAAAAAAAAAAAAAAGACATTATTTCCAAGAGGGATCCTGAATATTATGACTAAAGCTTGCGTACGTCCCAGGTGGACACCATTAATGCTATTAAATGCTGTAGAGCTGATTTCGGCTACTTCTGGGTTGTTGGGTCTGCTCGAGGCGATAGGTTTGTCTAGATTACCGGGTCTGTCCCAACATTAAAGATAGCTCATTTTTATATTCTGTATATCAAGAAATAACTTACGTATACAGGACAGCACCAATACCATTAATCTATATCTATATTATATAAATGAAAAAGGGGTTGTTTATAATGACGAAAAATTGCTAAATGGTTTGAAATGAATTTTTAAACGTAGTTAAATTAAAATACATATCCTAAGGGTGGAGAGGGAGTTCAAAATATTTGCCAAAAATTAAATCTGTTAGTTGTATGTCTCATAGTTGTGCCGAAGAGGCTGAAGGAGACGGTGATGATGAGAAATGAATAAAATGGTGGAATGAAGAAAATGGGAGGAAACGGAAGAACCGTGAGAAAACCCATGTAAACGGCGTTTGTCTACCACAAAGCTCACTTGGCACGAACTGGGATCAAACTAAGAACCCCATGCATCAGAGGTGAACGCTTTACCATTGAGCATTGCCAAAAATAGAGTATCTCACGTTAGGTAGATGAAGTTTAGTAAATAAATTATTTATTAAAAACGAGTAGGCACGTGTCCAATTGTTTCTAGAAATTCTGCTTGTAAGCGGGGGAAGGATTAATTTCAACAACGTTTTCTCAGTATTTAAGAGTGATATCGATATCATCATAGCAAAATGAATAAACCGTTTGAATTTTTTTTATCCATAGTACATTTACCATTTGGCTCGGGTTTTTATAATGTTGCATTCATTAACATGTGTATAATAGTAAAAGGTATGTCAAAAATAGGGTTTCTATCAAGTCCCTTGTGTTAGAGAGGTGAAACTTGGTATATAAAAACTCTATTTAAGATGAAACGTGATCACATGCTCCTTTTTCAAAAAATCCGCTTGTAAGGATAAAAGGCGGCAAGAATATCTGATCATAGTTGGAAAAACCTTGGAATCGTTTGAAATGAATTTTTGAACACATTTTAGTACTTACTACGAAATGGTCAGATGGCGGCCGCTGGGAATCTGACCAAACTTGAACATAATTTACAGATTGGTCAAGTAAGTCTAAATATAAAATTGCAGGTGGAAGTGCACATGGGGAAAGAAATAATGAGGGTTTGAATTGTAGCACTGAAAGTCAATCAGCAAGAGAATTTGATACCGTGAGCGAAAGGACAAAAATAACTTTTTACAGGGTTTGAATTGAACATATGTACGTCAGCTTAACAAATTATTCACTCAAAGTCGCTCGGCTATTTCTTGTGTATGCCTAAATTATTGCTGACCGATTATGGCTGCATCAAAATCTATTTCTCATTGACTTTCAATGCTAAACTTCAAACCCTTATAATTTCCCCGTGTGCACTTCCACTTGAAATTTTGCATTTAGGTACAGTTAGTTAACCATTGTCTAAATAGTGACCTAGTATACCAGCAGACGCCAGCGAATCATTTCTTAGTTAGCTCAAGCCAGGATTTTGTCATGTTACTTTTATTACAATGCATAACCTAAGCAGGGGCAGGATTAAAAATTTCCGCCAAAAAACTGAGTATCTCACAAACCTCTCACCATAAGAAGATAAAACTTGCTATAAACTTAAGTTATTAAAAATATGTGATCACGTCTTACATCGTTTTCGGAAATTCCGGCTGTAGGGGGAGAAAAGGGTCCAATTGCTCAATATCTTAATTTTTCATTGTAGTCATAAAATTGCCAAAGCAAGGAAACTTGGATTGACTTGACTTTTTATCATTTCACTTATAGTGAAATCCGTATCCTAATGCGCTCGCAAATAATATTTCCATAAATTTCTTCTCGGCGAAGAATAGAAATTTCAACCAGTTTGTATCTGACACTTAAAGATTTACACAGTCAATATTTTTAAATGAATTGTTTATTCTACTTAGGATACATTTAAGGATTTTTCGAGCCTATATTACGAACTCAGAAACGCAATTTATGGGAGCTAAAAATTCGGAGTCACGATGGTTTAGCGAGATATCAACTTTCATATCCAAGTTTATGACTTTCTATTACAAGTGATCCAAGTTCATCTATTTTAGAGTTTACGTGGAAATTACTCCATGCATGGTTTTTAGGTTAATTGCAACCCTTTACGGATCACAAACTAATTATCGTTTCTCTATCTTATGAGCAAAAACTGATACATTGTTTGGTTGAGAGTTTTACGTCCCTTTCAGTATCGAGGCAATATAACATGGAACTACACCTTAATGTGGGATCAAGAACCAAATGAGTTCTCACCGCGAGTCTAACAAGGGTCTTTTGCGTCTAGCTCTATAACAGAGAATATATCTCGATCCCACTTCATCGTTGTAACAATTACTTTTAAGATCATTATCAATTGCCATTGTCTTCCTTAACCTAAATGCCATAGCCATAAAATCACACATTAAAAGCTATTTTCCTTTATTAGAATTTCACATGAACATTTCCAAAGGTCCACTCGATAGTAACGCTAGTTTGTAAATCATATTCTAACTAAATAGAGAACATGGTTTCTTTTTGCAGGGGGCTAGAAGACCTAATACCATCACGCGAATAGAATCTAATATTTATCCCTACTCTTCATGTTTTCGTACTCAGATCAGTGTTTCATTGCTTTAATGGGTATCAGAATTTCGTTTAAAAATGTCTTTACAGTTCGAGATAATACACGTTATTTCAAAGAACGCCTAGGTAATTAATGTTGCTTTGTTCTCCCGTCTTACTGTGTTCAGTGGTAACTCACTGAAGTGGTTATTTGTTATTAACGGAAAGCACACTAAGCCTATCGTCTCACACTTAAAACAATCCACATTTCTCACTTAAAGAAAGAAAATTATAAATTATTATTATATTTGTATTTGTAAATAATAACTTGTTCTTTACACATTTAAAATTAATAGCACCCACAATAGTGAAACTTGATTCAATAAATAAATTAATACGAAATCTTATTCTGATCCTTACCACATGCCTTCAAATGCATTCATTCACTAGAGTATTTCGTCTCTGGTTAATTGGTGTCAGCAAAGATGCCTAGAATTAAAAGCTTTTTTTCTTTAAGATGATGAGAATTTTAACTTTCTAGTCATGTCCCACAGTTACACCCTTTAGTCTACGCTTTAAGGTGGATGATTAATAAACGTGAATGATTGTAAAATTACATTTTATTCTCTCCCCCGACAATCGAACCAGGTCCACATGCACCAAGGGAACACGCGTAAGCCACTAGACCAGGGGAGA
Source organism: Thermobia domestica (assembly GCF_964235325.1). NCBI lineage: Eukaryota > Metazoa > Arthropoda > Insecta > Zygentoma > Lepismatidae > Thermobia > Thermobia domestica. The sequence goes on along the minus strand of NC_137454.1, from coordinate 44,822,900 downwards.
GAGGTTAAAAATTTTCAATTAGTATTGGTACGAAAATAGCTCTATACAAAGTCATTTTAACTAAAAGTATGTTTGATCTGATCGCTTATATTCTAAGTAACGCCTACAAGAAATTTTGTTCATTTTTGCTTAGAAATGGAATATTTAGTCAGAAGAAACTGTTAGAAAAGGGACTGTTCCGGCTAAAACGAAGGGTCTGGTCTTAGGGTCTTAGATTTGATTACCACTCAAAACGATGATTTGATCGTGTTGCTCATTTTGAGAAATCGTATCACATGATTCGTGATTTTGGGTTTTCTAAATTTCAGAAAGGTAATTATATTCATTTCTTCTCCTCCATTTATTTTATCTGAAGCATTGGGGACGACTGCAAAGCTTAAGATATATTCTATATTCCAGAGAACCTGAAGATTATTTTACAAAAGTTATCGTGGAATATGTTTTTTGATCGGTAAAGTAAATTCATGCGTTAAGAATTATATAGATAGATAGATAGGTATAGACCTAGATACTGTATATTGACGAAAAGTATCGTGTAACACATGTTTTTCTTTTTTCATTGGGGGTTTACCCCTAAATACTTGACAAGTGCTGGGTTGATTCGGAATCATAAAAGGAAATATACACTATATTGCATCAAAGTCGAATCGTTATGTGAAAGTTATCAAAAATATTTTCTTAATATCATATTATTATAATAATTATAATGAAACTTCGAAATTTGGAAATTCCTACCCCATTTTACCAACTTATCCTTGGCTTGTTTCAACAGCAAGCATTGGTAATGTTAGGATATCTTAAGGAAAGTAGCCTGTGCACTACTTTTATCAAATTCAAATAACTTTTACGTAGTTCCTACCATAAAATTGTTTTCTATATGTGAAAACTTGGAACATGGAGTGGATTTTATTACCTTTTACTCTCTTATTCTCGATAGATACTTGTAATGTCAAAAAAATAAGATTATTTTTAAAACTCTGAGGAAGGTATGAGCAAGTTTCAATAAAAGCGAGTAAGTTTTAACGAGAGCTATGGTGAAACAGAGAAACGGATGGACAAAAGAGACTCAAATGCTGGTTGAGTCAAATGGTACAAACTCGTTACGTTTGTTTCAGATACGTATATGTTTAATTTCGAGTGAAAGCTTATTTTTATATTTTATTAATGGACAAAATATCCAAAACAACTTACTTTTAATCTAGAACCATATTTGTTACCTTTTATTATTATCTTATCCAGGGGTAAAAGTGGATCTGAAAAGGTGGCGGGGACTGTAGGTAGCGGCATGACGTCACGCCGTTCAAACTGCCTATCTTTGCCTATTGTAATTTTTTAGAAACTGGGAGGACGTCGTACATATTTTTTTTTGAGGTGGGGGATGACGTACCCCGCGTTCCCCCTCACTTTTATCCATGATCTTAGCTAGAAAAAGTAATCAGAAAAGAGTGTAACAGGATGAAACCAGATCTAAAACTATAATACAATTTTTTTTATAGCTATTTCTTTGATGAAAAAAAAATGTACTTGATAAAGATTGGAACATGGACCAGTTGATTGGTAGGTAAGAACGATAATCACTACACCAAATATTAAGTTGATGCACAGTTGCAATAAATTTTTAATATGCAAGTCATTTTTATATTTGTGTTGTGTGGAACTTATAACAATTTTGCTGATTTCCCTGCATGTTACACTGTGCGTGTTATTCGATGCGTAAAATGCATTTACAAACGTAATATATTTCGTTATTTTACCAAGATTCAGAAAAGTTTTAGTAAGGTCAATAGAATTATTAAGTGAACTGATTTTCTCATACCTTCCATTGCTACAAGGAGCAAAAGATATCCCGTGAAAAACATGGATTTTTATTGTGACAGATAATACGTATGTCTATATACACTTATCATAAAGTGGAATATCTTGTGTTTGTTTATAGCCAATTATATGATTCAAGGACGCAGAGTTGCCAGTGTACAAAAGGGAGAGAAGTGAGAATGTCCTCCCAAATTTTACATTTTATACATAAAAAGAAAAATATGTAATACTAAAATTTATCTTCGAATTTCGAGAATCTTGTTTGCAAAAGAAATTGCTGACTCATTACAACTATAGGGCGTTTCTAATTTCCTCATTATTTAAGACACTACTTGATTTTATGGCCGACAAATAAAGCTCAATGTCACGCAAGTTAACAAAAATCTTACCAAACATTGAATCCGAGACTACAGACTTCAGAAATAATCCTGTTAATCAAGAACTTTCTTCTTGAAAAGGCGACTCCTTGTAACCTGAGAAATGATAGGTTATAGGATAGAAATACAGAAGCTATATTAATCCTACAATGCATAGTGGGTCATAGTGGTAAATGTAATCTTTGCTTTCCTACATAACGGTATGTAGTTGCTAATGCATGTTAAACGCATTCCCGTATTTAGGTAAGTGCTATTCTGTTCTCGAGCACAGGGCGGCAGAATTTAAGGGGCGGCAAAATTTTGGATTTTTTTTAAAGATTCATAATAAAGTAATATTTAAAACTAGCAACCCGCAGACTCCTGCTCAAGCACGAGAAATATATTAATGTGTTTAATTCGCTCTAATTACGGTAATTACGAATTAGCTAGTTTATCTGATTATTTTAAAAAGTCATCCTTTTCCCCCACCCCCACCACAAGGGGTAAGGATGAACTTGAACATCATGAAAACTGATACCGATAAACTCAGCGACCTCAAAAACTATTAATTCAACACTAATATATGTCGTTTTTGATTACTTTTAAAATCTTGACCCATTCCTCGGGGAATGGAGCATGACCTTGAAGTTGAATTGGATTAAAACTGTCACTATTCCTCTGAGCGACCCCAAAAACTGTGAATTCAACTCTAATATTGGTCGTTTTTGGAGGGGGGGGGCGGTAAATTTTGTACGGAGGCGCCAAATTATTTAGAGCGCAGGGGCGAACAATATATAAATACGGGTCTGATTGAACGAGATTGGGAACGTTCGAAGCTAGTTGTAATTCCACAGTTTCCGCATAGATGTCACTTTAAGCTACCGGTACTTCCATTACTCATTTTTCGTTTCTCTTGCAAAACTATTTTTTTTTTTTCACAGAAAATAAAGTCATGCATTGTAAGGTTAAGTTATCTATTTGTCTTCATATATACAGGGTCATTCGAGTTGAGTTGAGTTTAACGTCCCGTTCAGCAGCGAGGCTATATGAGACGTGGACCTACTGATTAACGTGGAATCCGAACCACATGAGCTCCCGCCGGGAATCGAACTCGGGCCTCCCACGTCAAAGGCGCGTACGCTAACCGCTTAGCCACGGAGGAGCTCACAGGGTCATTCGACAACATTTGGAAGGTTATTTCTGAAACCAAGATAAGACATGACGTATAGACCAGCATGGCTGTAGAAATACTCCCTTTTGGCGCTATGGCCAGCTGAAAATTTGTGGAGAAATTGCAAAAGAGTCGTAACTCGAGGAGGTTGTGGAGGAGGTTAATTTTATGTAGGATTAATAGGAGGTTGTGGGAAGTAAGTTTCTTAACGTGACTGTGGAATACTTGTGATAAATAAAAATTATAAGAAAAGTCGTATTATTAGGGATCACAAATGGGATGAAATATCGGATAGAAGTTGGGTGAAAGAGAATTACATTCGTACGCAATTGCATGTGATGCAAGGGTGGCGTAAGGATTACATCTTTAGTAAAGGGAAAAATATTCATTGCGTGTTTGATTTACTTTTGTATGGCAAAGTTGCGAACTAATTTTCTAGTTTGTAAGTGACGTCAGCCACATAGTACAACGGTTACCAGGGGTATTGGTTTACATTCCGTGATACATTTCTGGCAGTGCACTAATTATTACATTTAGGAAATTCTTAATTATTTTGTGTTGAAGCTGTTTAGATTTTTTTTCCTTTGAGATCTTGATATTTCTTTCATATCCAGTTTTTTTTAAAAAAATAAAGAAATAAAAGATATGCTGAATTCAATCGAGTTTAATGAAAATAGTCGTGTAATACGTAGTTTAAGCCGTTTAGAGCTACAAATATATTGTCGAACAGGCTTTCATGCACTCTTATAACATCATGGTGATTTGATTTGATTTCAACGTCCCCTTCAGCAGCGATGCTATAGAAGATGGGACCTACTGATTAACGTGGAATCCGAACCACGAACATGTTCGAACGTGGAATCCGAACATGAGTAGAGTGGTGGCACTTGACGGTGTTTTTTGTACTAGGTTTCCGATAATTTTTGTAACCAGATCTAGTAAATTTTTGTAGCCTTTTACGACCACTTCTTTACAGGGAAAGAAGAGTACGAATACTTCATTCATTTCCTCTTATGATCACTTTCGGTACCAGTCCGGTTCCAGTTTCGGTTCCAGGAGTAGTCTATGAACAGCAGAAAGACTGTAGCCTTTTACGACTACGAACACACGCATGCGAAGAAACATTACACACAACAGCAGCCTACGAACATAACAGAGCTGATAAAGGACTATGGCTTATTTTCTCAACCCATATGTAACATAGGAAGATTACGACCATGTCACGCGTATTACCCAGCTACGGAGAACTGAGTACCCCCGTAGAACTCGTTCTCTTTTACGACCACTGTTTTCAACTCCTATATAACATAGTAGAGATTACACAAGAAAGGCTACAATAATTTTTTCAACATAGCAGAGCTGATAAAAGAGTATGACTTATTTTTAAATCCTATTTAACACAGGAGGGAATACATAAAACTATAAACCAATAGCAGGGGTACCTTTTATCAGTTCCTATGTAACAGCATAGAATACGTAAGACTATGAACACATATTAGAACCCCTAATTAACATAGCAGAGATTACATAAGACTGTGAACACCTATTTTCGCAACTCCCCTATGTAACGTAGCAGAGCTGGTAAAAGAGTATGTCCACCTTTCTAACACCCACCCTAACAGCACAATTACATAGCTGACATATGCATATCACGTTCCCTGAGGTACATGGGAATGTGTCCAGTATGTGCTTTATGTACCTCTGAGAGAGAAATAACATGCCATAATAAAATTGCCATAAAAATGGCGTATCCCACATAAACTTTAAGACCCAGGTAAAAGTAAATATGATATTCGTAATCAGCATGTTCGAAAACCCCTATATACCAATTTTTAGCCAAATCGGTTAAAATTGTCATAAAAAGGGCGTATCCAACATAAACTATAAGATGTAGGTAAAAGTAAATATGATATATGTAATCAGCATGTTCAAAAACCTTTAGATACTGAGTTTCACCTAAATCGGCTAAAATGTCAAAAAAAAAAAAAAAAAAGAGCGTATGCCAAGGATAAAGTAAATATGATATTCGTCATCAGCATGTTCAAAGACCACTATATACCGAGTTTTATCCAAATCGGTTAAAATTGTCATAAAAAGAGCGTATGCTACATGAACTGTAAGACCTAGGTAAAATAAATATGATATTCGTAATCAGCGTGTTGGAAAACTTCTAGATACCGAGTTTCATCTAAATCGGCTAAAATTGTCATAAAAAGGGCGAATCCCACATAAACTAATATAATATTTGTAAATGGCATGTTCGAAATATGGGTTGTAGAAGAAACGACGTTTTTGCTTCTGGGTTAAAAGCCAGTGCTTGTATTCTTTGGTAATAATAGGCGAAAAAAGCTCCATAGTCTTTTAAATCTCTGCTATTAGGGGGTTGAAAAAAGGTACCATGAATGAGAACGAGTACACTCTTATATGCTAAATAGGGGCTTAAAGGTTACTGTGTTGGAATATATGTTCGTACTTTTTACTCTCTTCTATGCTATATAAGGATTGGAATTCTATTATGTACCATAACTTTATGTAATCTCTGCTATGTTAAATAGGGGTTAGAAAAGTTGTCATACTCTTTTATCAGCTCTGCTACGTTACATAGGGGAGTTGCGAAAATAGATGTTCATAGTGTTATGTAATCTCTGCTATGTTAATTAGTGGTTGGAATATGTGTTCATAGTCTTACGTATTCTGTGCTATGTTACATAGGTACTGATAAAAAGTACCCCTGCTATTGGTTTATAGTCTTATGTATTTTCTGCTGTGTTAAATAGGGGGAAACCATACTTTTATTGGCCCCCTGACAGTAATTGGCCATTTCGCAAATGAAGTTATATATTAAGAGTTACACTTATTTTTGCTGCATCATCATTTCACCACGCTGATGCGGTATCTTTTCGACATTCGTTCTGTTTGCGTTGATGGCATGAGTTGATTACATGAGAAGTTATGACTGGTAATTCTGAAACACTTTCTGATTTGCATGTAAGTCTTACTGATTTTATAAGAAATTATTAGTTTTTTGTGCTTGTGTAATTCATGTGTACATGTGTTGATTAACTTATCATTTTTAAGAATCAAGTTGAAGAGAGATAATGTAATAACTTCTGTTCTTTTACGTTATATCTGGTTTGTTTTGACACTTATAAGGGGGTGGCTAATAACTGGACTCGCAATTTAGTTCCTATACAGTACTTAGCTACCTATGCTACCAAGTGTTTCCTTAAATACGAATTATATATTAATGTTTTTAATGAAAAATCAACTTTACGTTTTGCTTTACAATCTATAGTTTTCTTGCGTTCCTATGATGTATCTGTATAGTTAATAGCCAGGGTGGCTAATAACTGTCATTAGTCTGGCTAATAACTACCACTTCAAATACTTCTATGAATTCGTTATTATTTTGCAATGTTGTAAAAGCTGTAATGAACTATTCTTTTAATCGGTATTGCTACTAACATTTTTCAGGTCTTTGATCGGTGAATTAAAATGCTAGAAAGATTAAAATATTCATCTGAACCTCTCAGGAACGCACTTCAAAAAGTTACAAATATAGGAATTTCTGAGAGGGTAGCTGCCAGAAAGTATGGAGTTCCAGTGCAACTATTCAGTTTAAAAGAAAGCCTGGACACAAAGAGACCTTAGACCCATCAACGGTATTGACAAGGAAAGAGGAAGATTCGTAAGCTAGGTAAGAAAACTTTAAGAACTATTTCTATTTCAGTATGTTGGTTAATATTTAAATCTTTAAAGAGTGTTTACTTTTATATCCCGACTGCTGTATCGAACATAGCTGTCACTGTAGACTATCTCCACTTGGTCATTTTGGAGTGTGGTGCTTCCGTCTCAAAGTTTTACAGTCACAATGATATACTGTAAGTAAGGCTAGCAGTTGATTTCTTGAGTCTAAGTAAGCTACAGATTCTAACATTTCGCCATGAAGTTTAACATGTTGTATAAAACTATTTTTGTTTGAAAAATAGATAAATAAAAGACCTATATTATTTTGCTAATTATTATTTTCATAGACGAAAATATATTTATAATTTAAAAATGTCTCATGTTTTCGCCACATGATTTGGAAGGTGATATTATGTTTATTTGTAGCATATGTACTGTATCTATCACATAATTATCGTTAAATTTAATATTTAACAGAGTTTCTATCCAAAGAATAAGAGATGAACAACCGACGGCGTCACATCAGCGAGCGCGAGTATAAGTGATGATAACATACGAAAATGGTTCAAAGACATATATCACTATGTGCAACACAAACATATAGGAGATGCTGTAGAAAATCCTCGAGAACCTGGAACGGTGATGAAACAGTTTTCAGGTAAACCCAGCATATGGCAATACCTTCCTGAAAAAGGAGCCAAAATGTATACTCTAAGGAACAAGGATCCTCAAGAAAAATAAAATCACGGCCTTGTTCATTTTTTTTGATAGTGGGTCTTCAGGTCCACCTCTTATAGTGTCTCCGTACAAACGAATCCAAGAAGAGGTGACCGAATCAGTTCCGTCTTCTTGGAGCTTAGCAGGAAGCGACAATGAGTGCAGGAGGGCTCAAGCATTTTTATGAATACGCAGAAAACGTGCTTCACCCCGTTTTAGTACAACATAATGTAAAATTTCCCGTAATTTTGTTTCTTGATGGACATAAACTGCACCTGATTTTTCAGCTAAGTATTTTATGTACACAGTTGCTAATAGAGATTTTAGCGTTCTACCCAAAAGCAACAAGAATTCTGCAGCCTACTGACGTAGGGGTGTTTCGACCCATCAAAATATATTGGCATAAAGCAGGACAAAAGTGACATACTAAACACACCGTGGAAGTCCTTACAAAATATTCATTTGCTTCTCGTAGTTATTCTACAGATCGTGATACCCCCTGCTCTTCAAATGATACTTCAGGTAAGGATGAGTGGCGAAACATATGTAATGAAACTGAGGAAGTAGGAAATAATTCAGATGTAGCTGAGAATTGTAATAACTCGGTACTGCAAAATATTAACAAAGTAAGTATGGATTCTACAAGTGGTAAACCAGTGCAAAATTTTACAGCATCGTGTTCAACTAATATGCCAACTTCTACTTTAGATATTTCCTTCAGTAGCCTGAGACTCCCAAAAGAAAAGAAAACGAGGACCTTGAAAAACTTCTTTATGCTGTTACATTTAACTAATATCAAGTATTGCTTGAGAAGAAACGACTTATTAAAAGGAAAAAAAGGAATCAGAGAACGAAGGAATAAAAATAAAGGGTCCAGTTGAGAAAAAGGGAAAATGAAAGGAAACACAAATGACTCCTAAAAAAAGCATATTTTTAAGTAGACAAAATGTTCGTAACGTTATAGCATAATATTATACATGTAAACTTGATGTAAATGACACTGATGACATGACTAAGTATGATTAGTGTCTAAGGGTTTAGCACATAATGTGCATTCCGAAAGCTCATCATATTCATATTCCAGATCCAAGTGATGGTGATGCATTTGTATGCCAGAACTATTACCAGGAATACAAAACAAATAGTTCAGGTGATATGGAGGAAGACTCAGATGATGTGAAAGACATTCCAGATCTTGTTTCTACTTCAAATAAAAACATGTACGCCTAGATCATAGAACATCTGTGTAATAATTATTTCCCTAAAAGAATTGCCAATTAGCATTTCTTCGAAAACTAACGCTTATTTCCACTATATGTAATTATGAATCTAATAATCAATAACATCAAAATTTGTCCATTTTTGTTAATTTAGTTTAGTATAAACCTTCTGTGCAAAGAAAATATGTTAAGTTGTGGTATAATTAGTTGCAAATTGGTTACTTGCATGCTTATAATAACGTATATTATCGTAATTGGGCATATAAGAGGACAATGGCTGTAACTGTGGTCTAAAAAAATGTAACTTACACAAATGTTGCATAGAAACATGCAATGGACTACATGGCTAATAACTGAATTTGTCTAGGCCAATTACTGTAAAAAGTGGCTAATGACTGTAATTTTTTGTACGTTTTTGTTCAAAACTGTTTTTTTATATATTTCTTTTAAAATAATTGTATAACATTTTATTAAGAAATAAACAACATTTCTAAAAAGGTACATTTCATTCAGTTACTCTAAAAACTGTCTTGTCGACAAAAGTAATTCGATAATTATAAAATATACATTATTATTTCAATGTAATTCATATGTTAGTGCTTGGATAGAACTTTCTGAATTTTCCACCAATCCGAAATCCCGTAGGACACTTAAAACTCCCCTTCGTCCCGATGAGATAACCATATCCTGTCAAAATCTGGTTTCTTTATTCGTTTTTGTAATCCCGCCGCGCGAAACCTCTGCGTTGTGATTGGAAACTAAATACAACCTTAGTGGTTTGGCGCGTTTCTACAATGACTTTGTTCAAGAGCCATCGGCGAGATAACACACATGACGCAGTGCTGAGTAATTCCATAGTGAATAAATCGAAGATTGGCTGAAATAATAAGATAAAAATAGTTATAATCAGATATAGATGGCAATCCAAGTGAAGATATAGGACAGAATTATCAACAAATCCATTAAAAGTCTAGATATTAAAGTATATATTGGAGTCCCAAATTTACCGACGCCATGTTAGTGTTTCAGCAGTGACTGAACAGAACTTGAAGTGAAATCCGGATATTGAATTTAGTTTTGTGAACTACAAAAATTAAATCTTGGAGATTAATTTTCCCTTTTGTGATTTTTTCACCTATTGTGAACTTCCTGGGTCTGGTAACCTGTCCACAAAATAGTCCCTTTTTCAGTGTAGTATTTTCTTAAGTTAGACGGAACATGGTGGTATACGTGGATTTTGGGCTAGTGAAATCAACTACTAAAATGTCCGAGTAAGTTTTCACAGGTACTTCTATTTACTCTTTTTTCGCCTAGCTTCCACACAACTCAATATGGGTTGAATAAGGAATTAAAGATTCCTTTCCTTCCAGAAGGATATCTTCCTTAATCTTTTTTCTTTTGATCAAATTCAGTATTATAATTTAGAAAATGGGTTAGTTTTAGCTACAACAAGGACCACCTAGTCATACTACCGCCCCCTTTTCACGTTGGAGCCGATCGAAAGATGTGTTGAGTTTTAGAAAAAGTGTAACTTATCCATATTTAGTGTAGATTTTCATGTTGTGTAGTAATATGTATTTATATGTGTATAGTTGTGATATGTTATGAGTAGATGTAATGTATGTGTGTGTGAGAATGATTGATAACTTTTAATGACAATGTATAGCTGAATTTCCAATTATTCATCTCTTCCGGATTAACCTAATAAGCAACCCGTCTATAAATTAGATCTGTCGTGATTCTGCATGTTTATGTCGTAATATAGAATGTAGTTTGTCTTCAATTGTACCCAGCGCATCGGTATCGGTTATTAATTACACTACCACAGATCAGTGTTCGTATGTTTTTAAAGAAAATTTCCCTCAACTGACTCAAAATTTTCCCTTTTCTTACCAAATTTCCCCTAGTTTGTTGAGTGTCCAATTCCTACAACAGAAGTTACGTGATAACATTATCTATATTAAAGGAAGTGCCAACCATGTTTATTTTGTTCACTTATTTTTTGGTTCTATTTTTTAAAAACTTTTTCTTTAACAAAAGGATACACACCAACACACCCAGCCAACAATGTGTGTAAATTATGCTACGTTAAACACACACACACACACACTATTGCTGTTGTTTTGGTTTATATCTGAAGAACGAAGACAAATTTAAGCATTTATATCAGCAATCAGTCAGCATGAGAATTTTCCTGGATTTTTCACGATTTATGGAAAAATTCTATTTTCCCTTTTTTTGCTAAATTTACCTACGAAATTTCACTAGATTAGGGAAATTTCCCTCAAACTACGAACACTGCCATATATCACATAGACACTACTCTCGTGGTTGGAGACCGGAATTGTTATTCCACAGCTTTAAACTTTTTTTCCTTTTTTCTGTGAATACTCTACTGGTTGATGTTCAGAATATATACATTCGTAAATGAGTACAGTACTGAAATATAAATAGCTTATAGTACATAAGTACTTATTCATAGTGACGTATAGATTTGAATGTATAGGATGTAACTGCTATAGCCAGTTCTGTGCATTTTAATAATCGGGTGTCTTGAGGATGAACTTATATGATATGAAACGTAAATAGATGAATATAAATAAGTAATTACATATGAGAATATAGTAAGCGTCCGAATGATAGGACACCTTACACTTACTATATATTATAGTAAATATAATTATAGTATAGGACACCTTGTTGCTTTCGGCCTGAGCAGTTAGTAACCGTAAACCTCAGAAGGCCTTCCCCTTGTGAGGTGTTCACTTACAAGATACGGACTAGTATCCTTGGCAACAAGTGTTTCCCCTTTTGGCCGTGTATATTTAGTAGGCCAACTGTTTCGGCATATTAAGATACATGTTTTGGCTTTGAAATCGACGATTTGTCGCATTTTCTAATTCGACTACCGTTCTTGCAATATCTAGTATTCTAGCTTACCTTCTTCTGTACACTTCTGTTACCTTATTTTAGCTGTTGTATTTCTTCTCTAAGAATTTTGTATTTTTTTCAATTGCCCCTCTTGCTTAACTTGACAAGTTATATAACCACTTAGTATAACTGATTCAAACTTAGAGATATTATCTGGATATTCATTTCGATTTGCAGGAGATGTTGTGAGTTTTAATTTGTAAGGTTATATATCTTCGTTGTATGTCAAGTGATACTTTGCCATCCCCAGCTTTAATCTGCCGAGGTAGTGAACGATTGTCCGGTAGATGATTTATTCATGTACCGGACATGAATAAATGTATTCATTCTTTTCACTTTCTCTACAGTGAAATAACATTGAAATACTTTACAGATTTCTACTGTTAAACCTTGTCACATCAATATGAAATATTTCGGGTCCCACAACCGTCGTGTTCATTGCGTTTAATTTTGTTTCAATACCACGCTAGAGATGAATATTTACTGATTATATTTGCGTGGGCCCACTAATTAATTGCTAAATTCTTTTAAATTTGTCATTATGTACGGTAAACTGCAACATTTTCAATACTATAAATCAATTTGCACTATCTATTTATTATTATTATGCACAGTGTACAATATTTTGTGATCATGCTGGCCTGCTACTCTTGATATCTACAAATTTCAAATCACTAAGGGTCGATTAAGATGCGAACCTGTCTTGTTGTGCGGCCATTCTTTTGATTTGTCGATTTTTTCCTTTTGCATGTGATATATTAAATATTTACGCAACCGTAAGATTATAGTGAACGGGATAGTTAGCTGCGAATTGTAGATGATTAAATATGTGTACTTTGAAATATAAATATGTAATAGGTGTATGTTTTATTCTGAAGAGTATAGTATGATGTTGAGATACGTCGTTTTGATGTAAATGGAGGATTCCATTGCTTTATCCGATCGGTTGCAATATAATCGATATTTTCGTTACTATAGTTTTCATAAATGCAACAGATATAAATTTAAATGTAGAGTACACCGCCTTGTACTTAAGTGTTATCCTTGATTTTGTAATATAATCTGACCTATATATGTGTCTATCACCTATGTATCACCCATTTAATTGCAGGTTGAATGTAGTAAAGAGGCAGGTTATCGTCTCATGGTTAACATTGGATGTACCCATAAATATTGTGAAACCAGAATGCTTTGATATAATTATATCTCTATTCCCTTTCCACGAATTATGAATCTCCAAAATCAAATAGTATCATTCATCTAAGTGATCGCTATCGCTTCGTAACAGTGATAAGCAATGTTCGCAATATAGTTTAAAGTTGCTATGGCAAGTCTGCCCAGGGCATCTTTCATAATGAACAAACCTACTAACTCATCGTGCTTTAAATTATATTAATGTAACTCTGATTTTGAAATCCTCAAGAGATCTCGATTCTGACTCTACACCCAATGAGAATAAAGATTCAGTCTATTCCGAACAGGATAGTAGAAATTTAAGTGGTTCCAAAGAATAATATAATATAGTCTAATAACTATGCATAACTACTATGTATTAGTTCGAAATAAATAAGTATCACAATATGGGTATGTTGACAGAAGGATACAAGGTGCATGGACACCTAACGAGTGAAATATGGACACACTAAATAAGTGATATTATATAAAACGACGAGAAAATAGTGAAAACTCCTTTTTATTTTCTGTTTTTCTACTACAACGAATAAGATTCGATCTGTTGTCAAGAACTTTCAATTCTGTAGTAACCTCTGTTAAATTCTACAATCTAAATATTCATAGATATATTTTATATGTAACTAATATATTTTTATGTTCGTATCATCAGTAGATATAATGTTATGACCATGTAGTTAGGTAATAGTGTCCTTTCCAAAGCAATATTTAACCCATTTACTTGTATTAATACATTCTCAAATATGGTATGAATGTGTGATTGAATGAGTGGTAATTCTAGTCTTAAGTAGCGAACTCTAAAGTTCAGTGCAAGTTAATAACCTTTGTTATGTGTATGTTTTAATTAGAAAATGTGTTTACATATGATCCATGTCCTAGGTCATGAAGGTTACTAATTCCTGACTAATTCGAAACGGCTGTAAAATACAAGCCGAAAGAATGGAATGGAATTAGGGACAATAACTGTTTTGTCCAAAACTACAAGAACTCCAATTTATGGAAGCTATGCTTATTACCTAGATTTTTTTCCTGACTAACTCAAATACGACTTTGATTAATAGTGCAAGATTCTATAAGCGAATAAAGATTACTTCATAATCAGAAATGAAGAACAATCAATTTAACACTTCTCACCATCTGTGCTGGGTCAGGGTAACTCCAACTTGTGCATTTACGTGGATACAGGACAGAGATGTATGAGTAAACATGTGTCTTACCATAAACAGTTCAAACTCGATTCTCAAGATAGAATAGGAATATAAGAAACTTCTGTACCTATTTAAGCTTCTTTACTATATTTCGATAATTATTCCGTATTTCTTCGTCTCTATTTCTTCTTTGGCTTCCTCTTTCATCTTCTTCTGCCTTGACCATAGACTATCCAATACGACCCCTTTTCTGTAACATTTTATTCTTGTCTTTTACTATCTCCGATGTAATAGTTTCATCAGAAGACCTCGCTAACCCTCTTTCTTCCTTTCATTCTCCTTCATCTTCTTCTACTACTTCCTTTATCTTCTTCTTAACTTACCTATATATCTCTCTCTCAGACTTTCTCTATTTTAATTAAAACTGAAAGAAGTCGTGACTAGAAGTTGTCGCCATATGCGCGGTCAATAAGTTTAATCCGTTTCGTCTTCGGAAATCCGATATTGAATAACCATTAAAGAAATATATATAAATATTAAATCTAGCAATCAACTAGTTTCGTTTCTTGAATTGCTATACCGATGGGTGAGTATTCAGAAGTTCAGGATGGCGACCACTTCTAATTCTTCTTCATGACATTCACGTTTCATCGATTATCTTCCTTTCAGTTTTAAATTGGCGACCAAGTGACAGGACAAGTACTGAGTTACGTTTGCCAGGGAGCTTCGATCTTTCTTTCATCTTAAAGTTTGTTTAGACGTTGAATCTGATACTAGTCCTCTCTGCTAGGTTGACTTGGCTACCGGTACAACATAAAGACGTGAATGCTGGTTTGAAACTTCAAAATGGTTCTTGGACTCATGTTATGGGAGATGTTATAGGCAGACGTATGGACTTAGGAGTGCCTGGTATATGGATTAACTCTGACAGATTTATCTCTGCAAAATGTGCTTATCTCGTTCTGACTAGTGATTCTATAATTGCTGTTCAAAATGCTCAACCTTATCCCGAGTGGATGTCTTTGTATTTCCCATTTAGGTTGAGCACTTGGACTTGCTTGTTAGTAATATATTTCCTAATAGTTATTATTTTCCACTCGTTTCAAAGAAATCTTTTCTATCAAGGACGACAATATTCATGGCAAGAAAACGTCCTCAATTTATTTGACATTCTGTTAGAAACAACATCTATAACATCAACAAATAACCGCATAAGATGAAGGGGAGGGTGCTATACCTGCTACTGGTTGTACCTACGGCCAGTGCTCATTAAAAGTCGTGTGTTGTTGGAAAAGATCGGGAATTGATCAGAGAAGATTTCGTTCCTTAAGTTCCATACGCGTCCTTGTTCCGAGATCTTGGTCTGGTAAATAGCTGTTTATTTTATTGTTTTCGGGAGGCCAAAGTAAAAATATGTGAGCACAAACTGTATTTTTCTCTCCTCTACAGTGCATGCAAAGTACGAACAATTCCTTATAACTATTGGCACTGATTCTATTGATTGATTCCCGATTTTAATTTCGATGAAGCCACGTTCGGTTGGTCACCGACAACCGGTGAAGATGGCGAAATGCTGTACCTACGGCCATTGAATCAATTGTAGCTACAGCTACAACACTAAGGCCTGTGAACAAGTGACAGATGACAATGAAGCAGCACCATCCTTGAGGAACAAGGATGAACAGCATTTAGAACCAGCAATAGGTATAAGTCAGCAGGAGGCTCATATCTCGGAAGCCACAGTTCAAGGATTCTGACAAGCTCACAAGAGATTAAGAAACTAGAAAAGGCCTATCGGGAAGAACAGAAAAAGCTTCTGAAGAGGACTTGATAAGGAGCACCACCAAAACTAGTAAATAGACAGATGACTAAACGGGCCTTGACATTCACGAGTTCATATCTTAAGAAGCTGTCATAACTAAAAGTTAGATCCACTGCACGTCAATCTCATCTCTCGTTTTCAGTTGGTTCCAGCGATTTTAACTTGGGTTAAAAATGAAAATGGCATTTTCCAGACAAATGTGTGCGATTAACGAGCATAACCCGTGATAACTTTTGCTCAAAGATCTGTTTCCTTTACTACCCGTTTATTAAAAAATAAAACTTTATTCGTGGACTATTCTTGACTATTTTTTTTTCAATTTCAACCTGTTCGTGGGTACAAATAATAGGGGGCTGTAGGTATAATGGGCTGTTGTACCTACGGTCAAAAAAGGGGTCTTGGGAATTCTTATTTAACAACATTTTGTACTAAACACATATTTTGTGTATTCAAGAGACCCTAAACTATGTGCCTAAATTTTATATTTGCGAAAAATATGACTTACAGAGATCAGAAAACATTCAAATCCAAATTTTGGCCGTATGTACAGCACCTTTCCCTATATTGTTTTTATGGGTCTATTTCTGTCTAGTGATGAATGTGCTGTACGAAGCTGGTATTGTTAATTTTCTTACAAAGCCCAAACACTACCCGGAAGTTAACACCATCTAAGAAGTGATGGAATCTAATAGAAGAGTTATTGGCCATATGGTAACAAAACATCTTCTGCTTCGTAGTTCAACTCAGTACTTTCAGAAACTCCATGAGAAGATTGAAGTTAATAATAATTTTACAGATACCATTTATAAAGTACTGAATAGTGATAAGCTAGCCTTAGCTGGTGATTTACCTGTGCTTCGTTATTTTCAGAATATGCTACTAAAACACGTGTGTCCAGGAGAATCGTATCATCACATTCGAAATGAAAAAATGGAAACTTTTTGTTATCATTTATTGTTGCCAATAATTCACCATATATAGGTAGATTCAATGCATTATATTTGGAGTATAATCTGCAGGATTTATTGACAAATGGTAGGGTGGTTGTGCCAGTCTTCGACCACTCCCTAGTTGCCGACCACTTTTCACTTTAAGGCCATATATTAGGCTTATTTTCCGATTAAAAAGCATGCTTTTCCGTTATAATTGAATTGCAGCTTATTCTGAACCAATCACAAAGATACTGTCAAAATAGATTGCACATGTATTCGGTAATAGCCAATCAAATGTATGCCTACGGAAGACGCACTGAGTTTTCGACAACTTTAACACGTTCGCTGCTGAGGACGCCCATCGGCGTCCAGTACTGAATTTGGCATATGCGCCGGACGCCTCTCGGCGCTTGTTCCTGCAGCTGATTCACTTTCCCGCCAGCGCTAGTGCAGGTATTGGGAATGTTGCAAATGATGCAAATCTGTTGCAAATGGGAATGACAGCGCCCTGTTTTTCGTGCTTTTTCATAGTTTTATCTCACCAGGTAAGAAATGCACATATTATTCTGTTACATGGAATTGCAGAGCACATTTTAGTAATTAAATTTTAGTGATTACTGTAAGGTATGAAGAATAAATTAATAAAATGTAGTGGTCGGACAATGACTTATGAAATATTCTTTGTTAACTAGTGTTCGACCACAGGGTGTTCGAGCACTGAAAAATTGTAGAAATATCAATAACGACTAACTTTCGATTCATATGCATGAAATGAGTACCTAGTTACCAATTCTGAAGTTATAATGGAATACGAAAACATTTACTAGTGTTCGACCGCTACTTTTCGTAATACATTTGTACTGGTCGAAGATTAGCTGTTTCTTTCTCAGTGTCCGACCATGCTTTGCGTTCGTATTTTCCCGCAGAATTTCTTGATTCAAACACTAATTCAGTGATCAATTTACATTTGTATAATCATCTGCTGAGTCTTACCGTTAATACCTGAATATTCACCGAATGGCAGTGGCTCAGTGGTAATGGTGCAGAGGCAATCCACTGAGGGTTCGAATCCCTCTCAAGAGCAAGGATATTTAAATTGTCCTCGATATTTCTGTGTTCGTGTCCCTGTCAGGATTGGATTACCTCCAATTGGCTCGAGGAGCATTCAGGCTTAATGTCTCGGCTGAGACGAACTTTGAAAAAATAGTAAAGCGTTGGCTTAGCATTCGGAAGGTCCTCGGTTCGATCCTAGCGGTCGACCATCTTGACTGAGTTCTTTCGGATTTTTCCTCAGTCATACCAGGCAAATGCTGGGATTGCATCTTTAAAATAGGCCCTGGCCGTCTAACTTCCAACATCCTCTCCCCACCCTATCCCGGTCGGAACCGTAGATGCTTAAAGGCCATAAAATAAATTCAAATTCAAGTAACTGAATATTCATGTAGTTTCCCAACATTTTCATGGAAAATTAACGGCACTGTTAGGGTATGACATTTAATTTGAATAATAAATTTATTATATTTGGTCTAATTCGTTTAATACTGAACTACACTATTCTTGCTTCGTCGTGGAACGCATTCAAATATTGTTAGCGGAATAGCTACTATCAGCTTACGTCTGGAATAAATATGTTTTCCTTGCATGTCCTTAAGAATTTTTGTTTCTTTCAGAGATAATGAGTGAATAGGCCTAAGCTTAAACTGCCAGTTTATTCAAACGAGGATCTACAAACAGCTCTTAAGGCTTGTCGAAAAAAAAAGCTCCATACGAAAGGCATCAGTAATCTGTGGAATTCCTCGGGTAATGCTGATGGATAAATTTCATGGTCACAGTCCCAAAAAGCGAAAAATAGATCCAGAACCATACCTAACACAGAAAGAAGAAGAGGGATTAGCAAACTGGCTCCTTAATGTGAGCATAAGAGCTTTCTACAGAAGAAATACGATCTTCTGAACAGTGTTAAAAAATTGTCGATTCAGAAAAACGCAAAACACCGTTCAAATACAATTGAGCTGGTGAAACCTGGTACTACACTTACTTGAGGAGACACCCACAAATCGTGTCCCTAAACTTTGAACAAGGCGCAATACGCTGTAACCGAGGGAAACATTCGCTTGTGGTTTTAGGACCTTGAGAAATACTTGAAACAAACGGGACAATCTGATATTCTAAATGATTCTGAGCGAATATTTAATGCTGATGAATCCAGTTTTAAACTGTGTCCCAAATCAGGAAATCAGGCGCTGGGGTCCAAAGCGTGGAAAAATACGTACGAGGTGAAGGGCAACGAGAAACATTAACACTGCTTTGCACTTTTTCCGCAGCAGGAGATATTGTATCCCCGATGGTCGTATATCTGTATGTAAGACATCTTCCAAAAGACGTCATCAGTGCAGTTTCTTCAGAGATTTTCATAGGCAGGTCAGGTCAGATAGCGGCTGGATGCGAAGTGAAACGCTACGAATGGATAGCAAATGGCTTCCTAAAATGGGTGAATGATCCCTCTATTAAGAAACTAGTCCTTCTGTTAATCAACGGCCACAAGACTCACTTGGCAATGGAAGTAAGCGAATTTTGTTCCAGCCATGCTATAGTACTCTATTGCCTTCCACTAAATAGCACACATATTCTTCAACCCTGCGACGTATCAGTGTTCAAATCGTTTTCGAGAGTTCTACATGGAAACTGAGTAAAATGTTACACGTGTTATTTCTGCACCACTAATTAAAAGAGTGATACAGAAGGTAGCAACACAATTAGTAATTAAAAAACGAATTTAGAAGATGAGGTTTATACCCCTTCAACTCAGAGAAGACGAAGCATGTTTGGTGCTGCATTCCACTGAACCTTAAATGAATTTGGTGGTCCCTTTCTTGACAAAACTATCACAAAATTACTTAATCTCAGCGACTATTGTGCGAAACTGCGAAGTGATACCTGAAAAACTAATGATGTAACATCTACAGATGCTATTAGTTTGGTAAAGTTATGCTTTAGCCTTCATACTGTAATTAAAAGCACATTAACCGAGTAGTGGTCGATGACTAAACAGTAGGCGGTCGAACATTAACGAAAAATGGTCGAACACTAAAAGATATCAGTTATTGGTGTTTCTCCGACTAATATTGCATAAATGGTTTAAGTTATCTCAGTTTTGGATAAAGTATAGATAAAATATAGTTTTAAGAACACATGTGAGCTACTTGCATCCTCCTAGGTTGTTCCATTGAGTGAAAAATGATTAAGGACCATAAGAAAATGAGTTAGGTGGTCGAGGACTGGCACATTTACCCTATGAAGATTTTCTAAAGGAATCGTACAATAAAAATCCTGGTTGTTCAGTCGAATCAAAGATAGTGATTACGCTTAAACACATTCGATCGGCATTTTATATTTTATGTTTTGGACTGGTGATAGCCATAGTGCAATTCTTCAGGGAATTAGTAAGTGAGGGATATAGAAAAAAGCACAAAGAGACTCGACGTGATAGAAAACACCAGAAGAAATGCAGCATGAGCTTACAGATAATTATGCTTTTATATTGTTCACCAGATATACGAGCTGGTCATACGAGCTCGTAGAAGAGAAAAAATCATTCATATTTAAAACAAAATTTGAGAAAATATTTTAGCACAGTGTAATGCCAGTTCGAAAACCAAGCAAGAAAGCCAGCCAGTAACTGAACATAAGATACTACGCAGATACTCTGTGTTGAAAAGAGACTGTTAGTTGTAGGGTTCATTCCACGCAACGATGTTACGTGAAGAAAAAAACCTGAAAATTTAAATAGCAGAAATTTCAACATTTCTCCGAAAATGACGGCTTACATATAACGAAGTCGCAGATATTTTTCTTGCGTTGAGTTCCTAAACGCGAATGCGAAAGTTGTCGATCTTCTCCCAGAACACGCCAAGTTTTGCATACGTGTTCCGAATCAGAATACCAAATAAAATTTCTCTGCAACTTTTGTCGGAAACGCCTAATTACGGAGATAGGGTCAACTACTCACCTGGTACGTGTCATCACCACCATTAGACGCTTTAGACCAAGGTCGCAGATAAGCTTCTTTTCCATTCCTTCTTGTATTGAGGTGCTGGATACATATGCGAATTTTGCTGGTTGCTTTATAGAGCGTAGCCACCCCAAGACAACAACAAAAAGTTAAATATAATTAATATACAAACGATTTGAACGAATTTTCTTTGCTTGTTTGCTTGTTCAAGTCGTTTCTTCTCAGTACTGAAAACATATAAGATATGGACATACTAGGTACAGAGCAAAATAATGTTCTTTAAATAGATCAATTGATTTTGGCTGCGAAAAATTTGTATCCAACAAGCTGTCTCTCCCAGCTTCGTATATGTGTGTGAGAGAGTTGGTATAACAAACGGTTTTGCGAACTCGAAATATTTAACATTCGAACAGTTTATTCCAGCGAACTGGGCTGAATAGCACCACTGTATGCCCTCCAATGCTAACTTGTAAGGTGAAACTGTAAGAACTGGTCCAATGGATGCCTTCCGTCTTCTATTAGAACTGTTTTTCGTACACTCAGGTATTGGGGTAATTTCTTGGGGAAACACGAGAACACTCTTGGAGGGACTGGCTTCCTGTTCATCATTTGAATGTAGCGCTAATTCTTTGTTACATTCTGTGAAACGAGGGGACGCAGTGGCTCAGTGGTAGAGAGTTCACCTCCGGAACTTGGGGTACCTGGTTCGATCCCAGCTCGCGCAGTGTGGTCTTTGTGGTGTACAAAAACCGTGCTCGTGGGTTTTCTCGGGGTTCTCCCACTTTCTTCATTCCACTATTTCATTCATTTCTCATAATCACCGTCTCCTTTAGCATTACCGGCATAATCGTGGGACGTAAATCTGAAAGATCTCATTTCATTTTTTCTTTGAAACGAGAAGTACTTTCTTCAGGGGTAGTCCTACTTGTTACAACTGCTGGAGGACTACTGTTTGCGGTGGCCTGGGTAGAAGCAATGAAATCAGTGTCTGCAACAATCTGTTTGTTGAATGGAAGTATACAGTATCTGTTTTTCGAAAACCGTTAACAGCAATTGATCCTTTCTGACACTTTAAATAGGCCTGTCCGAAAAGTGAAACAATATCATACGGTTCTAGTGGCTCATTATTTTTAAGTAACCATTGGCGAATATTTTCACTGTAATAGGTTTTCAAAGGCCCAAAGAAAGACCTATGTAACAGCTGTAGGTTATGGGTGGTGTGTGTTGGTATACTAACAATCGTCACATAATTGTTTCGAGCACGGTCAATTAGGTCGACATTTCTGGTATAAGTAGTGTCCATCCAGTATCAGTAACACCGGAGATTCCTTGGAGGGCTTTGTCTTCGTAAGAAAATCTTCAAGCCATTCTGTAAAAATATCGGTTTAGAACCCAACCACACGGGTGGCATCTGCCAATGGCACCAGGTGGAGCACGGAGCACCTCTCATCAGAAGATGTGACATATTTTTTATTGACAAAATCAGGGATCCGCGTTCCACGTTAAAGGGGGAATGAATGTTCCATCTGCACTCATGCAACATACCAGGAATCCACGTTCAGCTGCAGTTAATGCACCAACTTGTCTCTTGCCTTTTAATCCTACCACGTGTGGTTTTTGCTTTGTACCTTACAGAGACCGCTTTAATCAACGTTAAATACTGATGCTTCTGGGTCATACTGATGCTTCTCGTATTCTGCTTCAAGCATATCAAAAAACACAGAAACTGATTTTATTGAAGCCTGTCGCTCGTGCATATGATGTTTCCTGACGGGACACGGCACTAGTCCTAAACGGCACAAGTCCTAAATGGCACAAGACCTAAAAATCATTTCGCGGCACAAGTCCTAAACGGCACTAGTCCTAAACAGCACAAGACCTAAACGGCAATGGACCTAAAAAAATCTCTTGTGGCACTACCATCACGTCCGTGCCAAGAACACTGTCAATCTGTTAGTCAAAGTTTTAGATATACTATTTCATATTACAGAACCAGATTCTAGCTTAGATCTTACAAGTAATTTGTATAAATACATATTCTGTCGTTCTGAAAATAATAATAATAATATAATAATAATAATAATAATAATAATAATAATAATAATAATAATAATAATAAATAAATAAATAAACCGTATTGTTCTTTCTTGCTGTTTGCATGATAGCATTTTGTCACTGGCGTCTCTGGCACGTAAAATTTGAGGGGACATCAAAGAAAGTGATTTAAATTGTACTACCTAGTCCAACCTGTTTATTATCTTCGATTCCATTTGTTACCTTTTTGCTTACCTTCACGGATAAGCCTTCACCTCCAAAATATATCAAGAACTCTGTTATAATCGTTTCCAAACAAATATAATTATTATTATTTATATGTTATTCTGTCGTTAGTAAATCAGTTAAATTAGAATAACATATTGAATATTTTGTACTTCGAAATATTGGGGGAACGTGTACCCCTCGTCCCCCCGCCAGAGACGCCCATGTGTGTGGTGACAAAATGTTAACTACCTATCAAATGTGATTCCTAGATCTTTCATAATGTCTGTTTTTTTTCTATTTCCACACCATCGACCTTGTATTAGTAACAATATTGTTTTAGTTATATACGTCATAAATTTTGCTTTATTTGTGTTGATTTGAAGTAAATTATTTTTACACATATATTTATCATATTCAACTCTTTCCGTAGCAAATAGTTGTCATACTCGTAATTAACTTCTTTACTTGTTATCATTATTAATAACATCTTTCGTATTACTAACATAGCTGTTAGCGTTGGAATTAACTGTTATTATTATTAGTACTACTACTACTACTACTACTACTACTACTACTACTACTACTACTACTACTACTAATAATAATAATAATAATAATAATAATAATAATAATAATAATAATAATAATGTATTTCAAATATGCTACATTTTTGAGACCTGAGCCTTGATTGTACGTGAAGTTAAAATCAAAGGTTATGTCACGGACGGCAAATGATGGTTTAACACCCAAAACAAACTCTTGCCCCCCCCCCAAGTGAGGGTTAGTCTTGTTTAATAATTACAGCAAATTAATAATGTTTATAATAGAATGTGAAATAAACACTTTAAAAAATAAACTACGTCAACGTGTTAAAATAATTTAAAAAAACTAATTAATCTCCAGTTTATACTCTCATTTGCTTAACTGGACGATCCCAGACCTAAAGGAAAAGAGTTTTCTGCCCAAATCTCATAAGCAGTGGGAAATTTTAATATTATAGAAATTGAACCTCCTTCCCTCTTAAAATTTGTAATTTTTAAGACTCTAAAACATATATTTTATTACTTTTAGTTAAAATTTGAAATGCCGAATTTCGCGCATCCAGCTTAAGCAAATCGTTCTTTGTAAATTTTTCCTGAATAAGTAATGGAAAATTCGAACATTAAAGAAAGTGCACCCTTTGGTTTTTCCTTTTATGTGTTCAATTTTCATTTTCTTTTTGTTTGTTTGTTTTACAGTACAAATTTATAAATATGTCAAGTTTCATTTTACTAACTTCAGAGATTTGCGAGATATGCTTCTCTTTTTAAAAAGTCTTATCTCACCTTTTTACGATACGTATTTCCAAAAATTCTTTCTTATATCCTGCTTTCGTAAGAAAATTATTTTTTTAAAAAATTAAAATTTCATGACTTTACTTGTAGTAGTACACCCAGAAAGTCACTTATTTTAACTCTTTTATATAAGAATACAGAAGATGAAGACAGTCAAACAAATGAACTGTTCATGAACAATTTCCGATTTCTTATTCGTACATTTCCCACAAACTGTAGTTTTAAATTCACGCACTGTCAAGACCCAGATTTCAAAAAGGTAAACAAACTGAAAATATAATAATAATATATGTATTTGTGTACGTGTGTTACATGTATATATTTATTGTCTTATTGAAGCTTTCGTAATGTGGAAATATACTTTTGGTTTGGTTTTAATATGTAAAAAGCCTGCTCCCCTAGAAAAGTTTGCAGGCTGCACCCCTAAATGACTATGTATTGCATATTGCATATGTATTCTGCAAACGTATTGTGTTGCATATTATATTAATAATTTAGCGTTATTTGTTGAGTTTTTCTTGCTTATACATATCAACTCTATCAAAGGACACTGTAAAATATAGTAACTGTCTGCGTTCTTAATGTATGTAGTCAGTATCTTATGTTCACTTGTGAAGTATATACGTAGTAGACTTTTGCCCTAATTAGGCAACCTTTGGTGGGCTTTTGTCCTACCTTTGGAAAGTTAGTGGGCTTTTGTCGTACTATTAATAAAATACACTCCGCAGAGTGTATATATTGCAATTCTGATTGCTTGCTTGGTTTCAGAAAAATCTGGTAAAATATGCTGTTTAAACATTTTTATTAAATTCTTTTTTAGAAATTTGTTATGGGATTCTCGTATCTCCATTTGAAAGAAACGAATTTCTTAACCAATTATATAATCAATTTTCAAAATAAAATAGCTTATACAAGGATAAATCAAAAAGTAAGGTGAAATTGCCTATCAAACCCATAGTATTGTGTGTAGCTAATTAATTACATGTTACAGGTAATCTGGTAATAGAAGTGTGACGGCTTGTACAACATTCTATGTCCACCCGTCTAGTGCTGAGAGCAACTCAAAGATGGCGCAACGACTGGAACATTACACCAAGGAGGAAGTGCGCGGTGTCATTCGTTTTTTCTGGGCCAAGGGAACAAAACCATGTGATATTCATCGAGAATTGGTGCAGGTCTACGGAGATAGTGTTATGTCGCTGAAACAAGTGTACGTGTGGTGTAACGCATTTGCGAGTGGTAGGAGTACTGTCACAGATGATGGCAGAAGTGGCAGACCATCAACGTCCATCACCGACACGAATGTGGCTGTCGTCGGTGCCATGATTTGTGAAGACAGAAGAGTGCGGTTGCAGGACATTGCCAATGAATTGAATATCTCTTATGGTTCCGTAAGCGGTATCGTCCATGACCAACTGGGCTTCACAAAAGTGTGTAAGCGAAGGGTACCCAAGCTTCTGAGTAACGAACACAAAAACCAGCGAATGGGCATTTCCCTGAGCCACCTCACACGTTATGCCGACGAAGGAAATTCATTCCTTCATCGCATCATAACGGGCGATGAAACTCCGATACCTCTATGGACACCTGAATCCAAACGTCAGAGCATGACATGGAAACATCCATCGTCACCACAGGCCAAGAAATGCAAGACAATAGCATCTGCCCAGAAAACAATGGCTACTGTCTTTTGGACCCGTCTCGGTGTTATTCATGTTGAATTTCTGGAAAAGGGTACGAACATTAATGCAGACACCTACTGCCAAACCCTGGACAGGCTGAAAGCAGTCATACGGCAGAAACGGCGGGGGACACTCCGAGAGGGCGTGTTGTTACTGCATGATAATGCACGTCCACATACAGCTGAACGGACCCGTACACATCTCCGCGGGTTCAAGTGGGAAATTCTCGATCACCCTCCGTATAGCCCTGATTTAGCTCCGTCGGATTACCATTTGTTCGGCCCCCTGAAGCAACATCTCCGTGGGCAGCGTTTCCAGACACTGACAGAGGCACAACAGGCTACACGTACCTGGTTAGGAAATCTGGAACCACATTTCTTTGAACAGGGCATGGATGATTTGGTGCCACGTTGGAATAAATGTTTAGACAACTACGGTTTCTTCTTCGAATAATATTGTGATACCATACCTCAAACATACTAAAGCTTCATCGACGTATCTCTGTACGCTTTTCTGTAAATAAACAATTCACCTTACTTTTTGATTCACCCTTGTATAATGTAATTCATGTATAACTGCAGAACAGATAATAATAAATTTAGTAACCTAAAAGGCACAAGTCCTAAACGGCACAAGACCTAAAAATCATTTCGCGGGACTAGTCCTAAACGGCACAAGACCTAAAAATCATTTCACGGCACAAGACCTAAATGGCACAAGTTCTAAACGGCACTAGTCCTAAAAGGCACAAGACCTAAAATTTAGAACTAGTGCCTATATTTTTAGAACTTATGCCGTTTAGGTCTTGTGCTGTTTAGGACTTATGAATGTTACCCGTTCCTGTGGGTTTGTGGATTGTTAGTACATCTTTATGTCTTCGAATGAAATGGTCAAACCATGCCCTTCCTGCAACTTCATTGCTTCCAAAGGGATGGCCAGTGTTTCTTTCTTGCAGCAAATTCATACGCCATTCTTCTTACATCCATCGAGATCAAACCATAATACCTACTTTCCATTTCTAGTAAGTAAGTAGGTAAGTAACTGCTGTTCCATCTCCGCAGGCATTAAGGATCTACGTCCCATTTTTAACTGAACACATTTTTCAGAAGAGAGATGTATCTTCTTTACAAATCTTTGTAGCATTTTTTGTGGAACATTGTACTTCTTTACTGCTTTATTCAGTCCTATTCTCTTCATTCGAACATCTTTGATTGCATGAAAATCATATTTTTACCATCCCATTTCATCGAAACACTCTTCGGTTTTGATCCTAGTTGTTTCCTGGGCATCTGAAATGACATAAAATACCAATTAGTGATTTGCAGAAAAGTGTAGGTAAAGTGGAACCCTCTGATAAGAGGTTCCACATTACCAATACAGGCAGGGTTCCACATTACCACTTTCAACATATTGAATTTTTACTTCTCCTTACACCTTACTCTTGAGAGATAGCTTAGGCCATTAAAGAAAGGAAATACCTATAACTATAATAGATTACGATAAGCAAATCGTTTTGTATCTATACTCAATAAAAGTACATCAAGTTACAATACGAATCTTACCTCGAAGGAAGTTCACAAAAGAAGAAAATCGAAACAACATGCTCCGCACGCACGTCTCTCATCAAACTGAACTCGAGCGCTACAGTGGGCTGTTGGACAACTAGACCTAAATGCATAATTTCTCGCGATTTCTTATATGCTGCAGCGCTTGGAAGCTGCGATTTGCAGGGGTTCCACTTTACCAGCAGAGTTCCACAATACCAGCTTTACCTCTACAGGGTGGTCCATAAGTCTTAATATAGTGTATTATATTGGAAACAAACATGATTAAAGCAACTCTGACTACCAGAGGGCGGACTTGGGTAAAGGAGCTACAGATTGATGCATGCGTGGTGAACAGCGGCCATCTTAATGGCCGCCTTCTTGGATCCAGTAGGTAGGCATGTGACACATCAATTAACACTGCATTTTATAGGGGAATGCAGTTCCGCAAGCAGAAATGCGTTATCATGGCCCGCTCCAAAGTTATGATATCCCAAAGTTGACGGTTTTCTGTTTCCTTGCAGGGAGAGCAACATGGCACTAACGATGCGAGAAAGACATGACGCTTCAAATTTGACAGATTTTCTTTTCGTTGCAAGGAGAGCGAAATGGCACTGACGAAGCAGGAAAGAACTGAGATCATCCTAATGTCTGGGGAAAGAAGCAGTCGTGTGATTGCCCAGGACTTCAACGCACGCCACCTCGAAAGACCTGCAATAAGCCACAACACCGTTAGCTACCTCATTAGGAAACTCAGTGTAACTGGTAATGTTGTCGACAGACCACGGTCAGGTCCCGCACGAACCGCGACAGACATCCATAATGGTGCTTGCTGCGAGTGCGAAAAGTCCGAAGCGCAGAACAATACAACTATCAGCGATAACAGGCGTACAACGTGCTTCCATGATGAGGATTCTCCATCCGAACAAGTGGCATCCCTTCAAGCTGCAGCTTGTCCACAACCTTTCAGACCGGCGCAAGGAATTCGCCAATTGGGCTTTGTCACAATATGACCGAGATCTGCATTTCCCAACCAGCGTTCTCTTCACGGACGAAGCAAACTTTTATTTGGATGGGGAAGTGAATCGCCAGAACATGCGATATTAGTCGAATGAAAACCCACATGCGATCAATCCCTGTAAAAGGGTTACCCCTGCTCATATCATGGTGTGGTGTGGCATATGGGACACATCGATCATAGGACCCTTATTCATTCCTGGTATTCTAAATAGTGTCCGATATCTGGAAATGTTACAGAAGTTGGTGTTTCCGTTGCTTCTCCGCCCTGATACCACCTTGCCGCGATATTTTCAGAAAGATGGTGTCCCACCGCACTATGCGCTGCCTGTGCGGGAATGCTTGGATTAGCATTTTCCTGGACGTTGGATCGGTCGCCGAGGCCCTGTGGAGTGGTCAAAACCGTCGCCGGAAATCACTCCCTTGGATTTTTTTTATGGGGACGCTTAAAACACCTGGTGTATCAGGAGAAGACTCGGGATGTTGCACACCTACAGGGACGTATTTATTACGTTTGTGATAGCATCACCCTCGCTGTGTTGTTACTGGTTCAGGAGTTCTGGATTAAGAGACTCCGGTTGCGTGTTGCAATAGACGGGCAACAAGTGGAGCACATCCTGTAGGTGCGAATTTGGATCGTCATAACTTTGGAACGGGACATGATAACGCATATCTGCTTGCTAGACAGCATTCCCCTGCAAAAAAAAAGTGTTAATTGATGTGTCACATGCCTACCTTCCCATTTGAAAAAAAAAATAATCTGGATCCTAGATGGCGGCCATAGATGGTTGCCATTCATCACGCATGCATCAATCGATAGCTCCTTTACCCAAGTCTGCCCTCCGCTAGTCAGATTTGCTTAAATCATGTTTATTTCTCAAATAATCCACTGTACTAAGACTTATGGACCACCCTGTATTATGATGCATTATTTACTTATTGTGCGTAATCCGTTAACTGATTTTTAATATTGATGTCATTCTTGTATACAAGCTAATTCAGAGAACACTTATCGGAACTGAACTTTTCACTTGTCTCTTGTGACGCGTAAGTTCAGTTCTGAGAAACTCAAACTTGTAAAAAAAAAAAAAAAAAAAAAAAAAAAACCTGAAAGAAGACGTAGACTAGGTTTTACAAGATTTGTTGCTTTGAGAAATAGGCTCCAGAATTACAAGTGCGAGTCATTATAAAAATGGGAATTTATATATTATGGGGAATTTATATATTATTTAAAATGGGATATTATAAAAATTATCTCTTCTATGCCCTTTAGAAGTGGAATTTTCGAAAACGCTATTACATATATTGATTCATTTTTGATTTTGAGTTTATATATCGAATTTCACACCTTCAACTTAAACAAATTCTCGCATTTGGCATTTTCTGAATAAAGAATCGAAACAATTTAATACTGGAAATTGTCTTCTATGGAAGTCAAATTTTTGAAAATGCTGAAACACGTTTTCCATTAACTTCAATTAGTTATTCATATAGCGGATTTCATACCTCCAACTTAAATGAATATTCACATTGAGTTTTTGTGTATAAAGATTTGGAAATTTGAATATTATAGAAATTGTCCTTCTTTCCTCCATTAGAAGCAGAATCGTCGAAACATATATTCTCTTATTTTTTAAATGTCTATTTCTCTTATTAAGAATATAAATACCAAATTCCATACCATATTTGACAGTTTCACAATAATGAGTAGAAATTTGCAGTATGGATATTGTCCCCTTTCCCCCATTTAAGAGGGATTTTTCGAGAAATGCTGAAACATGTTTTCAGTTATTTTTGATAGGAAGCTCATGTATCGAGTTTCATCTTTCTGATGTGGGATACTTTATTCTTGGACAAAATATTTGAAACCCCTTTAACCTTCCTTAGGATACGTATTAAGAAAAGGAACGTTCTTATTCTTTACTTTCAGTGGCGGATCTAGAAGGTAAAAACTGCGGGGCCAGCCAGAACCCAAACTATTATAGGTATATCATGAGTTTACTGTAAACTTTAAAAAATATATAAATATTAGCTTAAATTATTTTTGTCACTTAAAAAACTGAGGGGGCTAGGTAACTCCGGCCCTGGCTAGGTCCGCCACTGTTTTCTGTCCAAATTTTGTTTCTAGCTATAGTAGTATGCTGACAAGTGAATCAATTTTTTTTACCCATTTATATAATATAATACGAATAGCATAGATATGAAAAGAAAAGACTCTAAATGACATGACATTATAATAATTACGAACATCTCAAATACAAATATTATTGCAATATTGGGCGATAACATAACAAGTAATACATTGTGGAGGGCGTTAATAATCGTCATAACGAAGAAGCATGCTTGTACACACATATATACACACATACTCCAAGCATCATGTGGCGTCACCGGCTGAAATGTGGGCCATATGGGCTACGAGTATACAACACGAAGTTGAATATTTTCTTTCAGTCCACATAGGTGAGGCAAATTGCAGGAGAGAAAGATAAGATAAAAGTCATATTCTTTTCGGTTTTCTTTAGTTACGCAGTGGTGAAATACTGATGAACTTGGCCAAGAATCTGCTGCTACAACTCGTAAAAGATTATGGCCAGCTGGGCTCAACTGTGCGATGCGTGGCCAGTGCATCGGGTTTCAGGCGCCATTATTTCCTATTTTATGGATCAGAGTTCAATACCTTTTAATTCCTCATGATGCTGGGTCAATATCGGAAAATTTTAATCTTTCCAACAAGAACAAAACTAAGGGAACCATGCACAACGAGATCGCGCATGTTGTCAATTCGCTAACAGGAGCATAATAATAATAATAAAAATAATAATAATAATAATAATAATAATAATAATAATAATAATAATAATAATAATAATAATATGCTCAAAGTAGCGTAG
This sequence comes from Thermobia domestica, assembly GCF_964235325.1. Taxonomy (NCBI): domain Eukaryota; kingdom Metazoa; phylum Arthropoda; class Insecta; order Zygentoma; family Lepismatidae; genus Thermobia; species Thermobia domestica. The sequence continues at coordinate 44,791,165 of NC_137454.1, read as the reverse complement.
TCATTAATGTTCTCGTCTTTGGTGCGAGCAGTCCCGCGTTCGATTCTCGATGTGGATATGCGGTCGAAAACGTGTACCGGTATAGTGCCATATAGTGAAATCTTCAGCTCTCCATAGCGGGAGAAGGAGGGTATAACATTATATAGCGTTTTCGATTTATTTTAACCTGTAGAATAGCGCTTTTAGTCTGTGGGTGTCATTTTTAGAACACCCGATATATATAAGAATTTTACAGACATGTTTAAAAAACACATAACCAAGCGCGATCAATTTGTCTCTTTGGAAATCGGAGGTCACCTCTTTCACACCATCACCGTCTGCTCAGCTCGCGGAACCTTGCCATACTCTAGCTCATTAGTCCGGGGGAGAAACTGGTGATTTTTTATATATATAATATTTTTCAGCTGATCTTATATGATTTATGGGTACTGAATTCGAATCCGATGAGTGCCACTCCGTAACCCTTGGGGAAACTTCGCAAAACGGGGGTAAAGGGGGTGGTGTTCTCTTACTTACCATGCATTAAATTACTGGATTATCTCAGCATAGTTTCATTTTTCTCGTTTCCTATTTACAGGAGAATACTAATTCATATATATGTTATATAGTAACCAATTAACGGAATTTGATAATTTTCTCACAAATGTCAGGGTTGCCAACTCAATAAAATTTGCAAAAAGAATTTTTATAAATATTTTATTTTACAAAATTTTCACATACACAATGTTAAGAATAAGAGAAGTATCATATATATTTCAAATATACAGTCCTTAAACTTTCATATGAGCTATGAATAAAAGCCAGATAATCACTAAAAGAGAAAGGGAAAGTACAAGTTTTGATTTCTAAATATGGTTAGTACAAAAATAACACATTTGGAATAATTCAAATATATATTTCTTGGAAACTGTTTCCAATTTGTCTCTCAATCATTTGTGAATAGCCTTAAACGTGTTCGTTACAAGTGTAGAAATTCTACTTTCTCTCTCGAACGTCATAGTTGCCAATTATCATGGAATTATGTTTTTTTTTCTTTTCGTATTTTGTGTCAAATTTTTAGTCATAAAACGTAAAAGTAAACGAGACCTATGCAAAGTGTATACAATATTTTTATTTACTCTTCATGTCACTTCGAATACGCTGTAATCATAGGAAATCTGGTTATTCAGGAAGGTTACAATTTCGACAGCAATATGAAAAATGTTTCTTTCGTAAAAGGGAGTAATACTGCCTAATTTTAATTTTTCACGCAGTACAACAAACTAACTATGTTTTTCAAACAGTATCTGCATACTTACCTGTTGTTGAAAGCATTAAAGTGTGTTGTTCGGAGAAAAGAGAAACTTTATCAGAATCAACGCACAGGGAAAGCGTGGACTCCCCTTCATCACTCTCTTCTGTTTGTTCTGGTTGGAGTTGATAATGTGTTTTTGTTTTTTTTTTTTTGTTTTTGTTTTTTTTTTTTTGGTCTTGAATTTCTTTGTTGTCGCTTCCTATACGTTGTTGCTGCTTTGATGCAAAATATGGGTTTGTTTGAGCTCACTTCCACCATTGCTGTGAATGTCTTTACATATACTTCTACAGTAGCCGGATGTGCTGGCCATAATACATGCCAGAGTATTGCACAACTGTCAAGAATGATAGTTTGATGAGTGCTTACTAGCAATCTTACTGATTTCATTACGGCAAGTTTATGTTGAAGCACACTTTTTGGGGTTTCTCGCATTTCGCCCTTCTTATTAAACAGAGCAGATGGAACCCTGGAGCTAATTCGTGGTCAAGCACATTATTTAATATCACGAGATGATACGAGCAGGCCCATTATACGAACATAAATAACACTCTGATCAATTATCACTTCTCGTTTATCACTTGAGCCTAAATTCACTAATTTCGTAACGTCTAACATTGTTTTATGATGGCTACTACAATATACAGACAGGGCCGGCCTTAAGCCGATTGGACCGATTGCACCCAATCGGGCACCGCGCCTAAGGGGGCCCCGCGCTAGTGTCGTATACTCTACTCTCCAGTGCAGTTTTCACAGCATTTTAGGCCCCAGAACAAACAAGTGTGTTGTGATCCCTGTAAATAAATTTTGCTCCGAATACATGCCCTTCTGCTCGCGGGGCCCCCGGCTAAGTTTCTATGGTACTGTTAAGATGGCTCTACTACTCTCGGTTGTCAAGTACACATAACAACATATTTCAATACAGGTACATCCATGAACTCCTCAAGGGAGAGTATGTCTTCTTTCTAACAAGTAAATGAATGGTTTGTATTAAGTTTCCGGGCATAAGCAAATATTTTCTGAATTTAATGCTGCAGTGTTTACGATTACAACTTCTGTTGTAAAAACAAATATTATGTTCAGGGAGTATTCTGCATATTCCCCAAAACTTTAACACTTCCCCAAATTTCCTTACACACACCCCTGAGCGTAAAAATATTGTTTTGTTTGAGTTTGTGTAAAAATGTATATCATTATGGGACGCACACCCTTTTTTTATTTAGAGCACCCCACTAAGTAAAAAATCCTGGCGTTCTTATTGATTATGTCATGTGATACTACCGTGAATACCGAGATAGTATCAAATAAATCAGCCTCAGTGCGACTTCTTTGTATATCATTTCTCTTATTATATCTACACTCTGTAAAGAAAAAATAGCGACACTTGCTCTGATATGGTTTTCACAACATACATTAACCAATATGAGTTTTTACATGAATTGCTGATAATATTACAATGAATATTCTTAATGAGCAGTTCATTCTTAATACTTGCGCCGCAGTTTCAGGTTTTTTATATGCATATAATAAATTTATATACATATATTAGTAGCTATGTGTGTTTTCAGCAAAAACTACTGTGGGAAGAAAAGTGTGAAAGATCAACAATAATAGCACAAAACAAAAAAAAAAATGTAATTTCTCAAGAGTAGGATATATTGTGTACGAACATTGAAAGGTACAATACATCAAACTAGATTTCGTATGTGGACCATGGGCTTTAGGAAGTGCAGGGAATCGTCGAGGCCTTTTGGTGACAATGCTATTGCAAAATGCAACCTTGATTTCATGGTATCACTCCAGGATTATCTGTTCTGTGAATTCCATTTTATCCGAGATAGTTGTTTATTGAGTCTTCTGCTCATATTAACCCAAACTTTACAATTGGATTCATGTCAGGTGAGTTTGGAGGTCTCATCAGTCTTTGAATAGTCATATTCTTGCACCACGTATTAACGATTTTCGCTCGGTGACGTGAAGCATTGACGTCCTGGAAAACTAAGTAGTCCATATTTTCTTCAGGAAAGTTATCTTTAGCTGCTGTAAGAATTTTACATACCAGAATTTGAAGACGTTTCTGTGCATCAAATGACTCTTCACATATATCCATTGTTCTGACGTCTTTTGGCGGTAAAGCAAGCCCATACCGTCACTCAGTAACTGAATATTTGCATGTCTTAAACAAAATCCGTATCAAGTTCCTCGCTCATTCGTATCCACAACTTCACACCACTATCGTTTCCCACTATTCTAAACTTTTTTCAACGGAGATAACAACATGCTTCCAGTTGTCATAAGCCCAAGTAGCATATCGCCTCACAAACCTACGTGTTGAAGTCTTCTGTGGTTTTGTCAGTTTCGACTTTCCAGGCGATTTTTCCTTCGTAATATCTTCTTCATACAGTTAAGACAATACAGTCGTACGAGTAACTGCAGTTCAAAGATCTTCTCAAATTATAGAAACGATTTTGGAGGAAGCCATTCCTTAATTCTGCAGTGCTATTGATTTTATTTGGCGATCTGCTCTGGGTGATGCTTTATTTTTTCTATCACACTGTTGACGAAAGGATGATTTCTTGTGCTGTTTTGCTTGTGAATTACTCTTTCTGTCACCGAATGGTGGATTTTGAGTATTCCGGCCATCTCCCTTAGAGATGTAACTTAGCTGTGCAAAGCAAGAATTATGTTTTGTTCACGTGGCGACAAGTCACATTTCTTACCCATCATACATGTTTACAGTCCACAAGTAGCAACAATTTCAATCAAAAACAACGCTGCACAACAACAATATTGCCACTTGACACTGTTCAAACAATGACAAAGCAAAGAACAATCACAAAATGCTAATTACCTGGACCTACACATCAGAAATGCAATACATAATTCTCACTCCAATAATTTACGAGACGCTCTGACGTGCCATCTGGAGAGAATATTACTGATACATAAATAATTCGTAACCGCCGTTGTACACCATACGTGTCACATGTAATGCAAATGAACTATCATACTCATAATTTCCTTCTATTCCTCTTCTAGCCGGCTGCAACTATGGTTTTCTGTGTAAGCTACCTTGAAAATTGAGGTGTCGCTATTTTTTCTTTACAGAGTGTATATTAAAAATAACAAAACCAGAGGACAAACTTTGCCCTTTTCTTCGAAAAATCCCGTGGATGTATTTTTTTTTTAATCAAGTCAGGAAAACCGAATGTATGCTAGTGCCTACTGAATAGGTAGCTGCTTATGAAAGTTTGTCTTCTAACTCGAATAATCTAGTGGAAAATATGTCATCCATTTTCCATCAGTTTCTTGTCTCACCGCCATTCATGAAGGGGGTCTCATCACCATTTCATTTTGTCTGCAGTCGATAACGATTTCGAGATGATTATATAGGTACCTTTCATAAGTATCTACCTACGATATTCTCACTAACGTACATTAGGTTTCCCTTACTTGAATTCTTTTCAAAAAGATACAGCTCTTAAAAAATCTTTAAACCAACAAATTCATATCAATGTGCATTTCATTGTCTTACAAATATAAACTTACGGAAACATACACTTCACCATTGTATTTCTCGTAAAATGCTACCCCAATTTGACATATTACATGACCCCCCTTCCTATTTAAAAAGAAGTCGAGCGAGATACAAAATGGCCGACTTCAAGAAGGGGTTATGATAAGCATACCTTCAAATAGATGTCTACTTTAAATTTTGCTTACGCTCGTTTCTTGATATTCCACACTTCTCTGCCAAGTTTGGTCAGGAAACTAGATTTCGACATCGATATGCTTACTTGTAAGAGAAGAAAACTATGAAATATTGGTACAAACCTTCTTGAAAAATTGCAAGACACAAGGGTGAAATATGTATTTTAAAATTCATTCACTGTCTGTATTTCCATTTGAGTTATTTCTCTAAAAAAATTGCTGCTGTAAGCAATGAACACGGTGAGCGTTTTTCACCACAGCATTTTGAAAATGGGACCCGTCCATGATGATTCCAGGTGGGAGCTCATGTGGTTCGGATTCAACGTTAATCAGTAAGTTGTGAGGTGCAGGTAGCCAGAGCCGAAACTACTGTTACCTAACATCACCAACACAAATAAATAAAAATAATTGAAGTGGAGTGGCTGGGAATATTTAAACCAAAAGAGACATTTGCATAAAATGCAAATTACAAAACATCTAATAGGATTTCTTCCCTCTTGGAGATAAGGTACTCTCCTGCAAGAGCCGCCACTCCCTTATGAAGTCGGTAGAGCAATTTTATTTAGTATTTTTGGAACAGCAGATTTCAGGGCATCTGCATAACAGCCATGCACAAAGACGCTACTATAGTGAGTCAGTTTAACAATTTCTAAAATAGGTTAAAAAAAAATCTATACTTTAGAGTTTACAGGTAGCAGCCTGTACTTGAGCTCACTATCTCATGACTGTTATATGGTTCCTTGGGCAGAATACTCTCTCTGAGGCCCCATTCAGAGAGCTGGTCCGACATACACAAACAAGGGAAAAATGCCTCCTTGTATCACTCTCCTGAAACAAACATTTCATTAGTACAGGTACTCACCCTACAGCAAATTGAGTAGACACGAATTCTGGTAAGAGATGGTAGTTTATTTCTCATAGGAAACCAGGAATATGAAGATGCAAGTAGTGAAGAAACCACACTCCAATACACTGATATTTTACCATTCACGTAGTGCACTACCACACACACACTTTTAGATATATTGATATACTTTATACATTCATCACTATTTCATTTCTTTAAAAAAATAACAAAAGGAAGGTAGGATGAAACCTGATGTAAAAAGGTCTGTCTGACCTTTAAATAAAAGAAAAAAAATTTTTATATATACAACTTCTTATCTCCTCATTTTGTGAGTTTATAGTCTCTAAACAGTTTAGAGAGGAGAGACAAAATTTACACTAATTATCATATTTCAACTGAATATGTAAATGAAACACACAGATTGAAGATAAAAAAAAACTTAATACGCTGATCCACTGTTCATGTTGTTGGTAGTTGTTGTCGCACAGTTCTAGTTAAATTTCACAGAGTCCTTCTGCATTGTCATTCCACTGCAATGAGAAATGTTCCTAATGAGCTATAGTATACTGGATACTGACGTTTCACGAGGGGACGTGTAGTATCTCTTCTAAACAAGCAAATTAAATGCTTGAAGCCTTGTTACAAATGTCCAAGGACAGGCACGGCGTAAAAGCGTTATCGGCCTATGCTTATATCTCTACCTGAGATATTGTACGTTACGTATTTCTCCCATACTGGAAGAGTATGTTTTCCATATTAAAGGTGGGTTGTTCGACAAGAGTCAAATACGTGGTCTCTTTTGAGTGTCAGTAGCACTCAGGGAAATGAGCAAAGATTAACTGAATAAAAATGTTAACTTTCCATTGTCACTTGTTGAATAATCACCACTGATTTTTATGCACTACAGAAATGTGTATGGCTTCACACATTCTGTGAATTTACTAGAACTTGATATAGATAAATTGAGTTCTACACACTCGCGTAAACTGTTGTTCACAGGACCTCCGCGGGAACCGGACAACTTGTTCACACGCTGTCCTGGGTTAAAAAAAAAACTCTGTAAGTGAAGTCAGAGGACTTACTTACTACTAAAAGCTATATGTTGTCACGTCTAGAAACTAACTTGAACTACCCCTGTTCTCTCCCGAAAACAGGTATATCTAATCACAACAAACAAGGAAACGAGGAAACTCGCTTCCTCCAGTCTCTCTCACAAAAGTTTTGTCCCTTCGGGCTATTCTCACAGGTGGTCCTTACCGCAAACACTAGTTTGGTGGCTTCTCGAAGCAACATCAACCCCTAGCCTATGTGACAAGTGCTGCCCCATGTAACGTGCGGAGGTTTTTGAACTTTCTGCTCCTAGCAGAAATCTTGAAGAGTTGATCAAAACAATTGGTTTCCTTCACTTATTTTACACATATGGAGATAGAAAAAATATGTTAACATACACAAAAATGAATAACAATACTTATACAATACATTGACATTATATATACACACTGTCATCTCTCCCAGAAGCCGAAGTAAGCTCAATTTCCAGTGGCTGTCCTTCAAAGCTGTCTGCAACTAATGCCACCATGTTTGCTTGGAGAGGGATGTAGGAAACATCTTTGTTTTAATTTACTTTTGAAAATTACAAGATCCAAATGTCTTGTACGACTAGGGATCACGCTGATAAAATAAATCAGAATTTTATACGGTATTTCCAAGAACGTGTTGAGCATACTACGTAAATATTAATATTTTTCATAGAAAATAAGTCAAAACAGAGTATACATTTTTAAACTGGTGTTGCATCTCGGGAAACAAGCTAAAGGCTCGCTGGCTGACTTACTGGTCTTCTGAGAAGAGGGGGGAGGAAGTGACGCTAGCACTCACTACATAGAAAATCACACCTATAGAAAACTAAAATCTCGCATGTAGAAGCGAAAAAGTTTATGACTTTTTAAACAATACAAACGGTGTGCTTCGACCCACTGTATCAACGTCAGTGTGGTTCCACCCAGGAAGTCTGTAGGCTACTTTCTGTGTATAAGGATTCTTATTTAGTTCCTATTCTGGTGATTTCTTCCATGGTGAGTTGTGAGGACCTCACATCTTGAATTCTCGGCGACAAAAAGTCGGGAAAAAAAACTTCTCTCAGCGTTCGCTCTATCTTCCAGCGTTCTGAAATTCATGTATGATTCCCATAGAATCTGCTTATTTCCTTTTAATTAATCCTTCATATATGATTTAAATATCATTTCTTCCTTCATCCCCTGTAAGCTATACATTATGCAACGACTCAGTAATTAGATGCAACTCGTAAATATGCTATAAACTGCCTATAAAATGAAATAAACACAAATGAATTAAATACAATATGATACAATATTGTATTAATATTTACGTACTATGCTCGGTGTTTTACACTTCATTACTCATAATAGCTAATTAATATGCACTGAATATGCTAATATAAGCAAATAATTATACCACAAAATCATTATATTTACATATCAATATTTAAATGTGCCCCTCATCTGCATTTTGATATGCAGATGATGGAGAAGGACATGGGCCTTCTACAGTATTTTCCCCCCTATGATTCTAGGTGCTGTACTTTCTAGTACACGACGTAGATCATAAGGAGGGCACATTTTCGTTCCTGAAAATATTGGTACACAAGACATACAAGGTTAAAAAAAATCAAAGTTAAACACACAGTAAACATAATAAATGAAATACTAATACACAAAAGCTAAATATCGAGAATTCAGTGTTCCCTAACGTTACGTAACATAAATGACATAAGTTCCCATACATACACTAATACACTAATACACTAGTTCACTGAATATACACTAACACTAACACTATTTACACATGTTGTCAAATCCGGTAATTGATGCATAGATGTGTGACCTGTTTCATCTCTATTGACCAGTACCACTGTGATCCTTTTCTTCTCTAGAAGTGTATGGTTTCAAGAGAAAAGCATTTCTCGTCATCTTGACTTCTTTTGTCGCTGGATCCCCTAGTGTGTACATATTACGACCAGTGGCGCTAATCCATGGCGCTGATCCACTTCTGGGATTTCAAACAGCCTGGCTATGTCTCTAGACATAGACTGCCCAAAGTGACACTCAAAGGCTGACACGCCAGTGGTCAGGTGTTTGGCCGAATTTAAGCACTTCTCAATTTTATCCAGGTATTTGGGCCACAATCTCTGGTTATCATGGCACAATTTACGTAGCAAACGTACTGTTGCTTTGACGGCGACCTCGGCCATCTCACCCTGGGGATAATATGGCGTTGAAGTGATGTGCCTGATACCAAGATCTGCTAATTCAGTTTTCCAGCGGTTAGACTGGAAAGGTGACCCTCTGTCTGTTAAGACTAGTTCCACACTAGGGTTAACTTTTAAGTACTCCTTCAGTTTCCTTATGGCAGTGGTAGTGTTTGCTTTTCTACACGCGTACAAGCCAATGAGCTTTGAAAACGCGTCATAAAATACCAATATATAATGGACTCCCCCAATTCCCTTGGTTAGAGGCCCTAACCAGTCAGCGCAGACCAAATAGCCTGGCTTCTCAACCACGACGGGATTCAGTGGTCCCGGACGATAACATTGGGGAGGGTTGCTCTTTTGACATAATTCGCAGGAAGCACAAAATCGCCTCACACTTGCCCTCATCTTCGGCCATACGAAAAATTCTGATAGAAGTGGGAGTAGTTTGCTGGCCGACATGTGCCCTCGATCTGAATGGTAATAATCGAGCAGTGGAACTACTAACACTTCTGGGATGCATATTCGGACTCCTTCCCGGTCACGCTTGCATAAGCGCCAGTTCAAAACTTCAAAACGGTGACAAGCACCATTCACCTTTGGTGAGTCCGTCTTCTCTTCGACATCTCGCTTGATCTTGCCGTAGACAGGATCAGAAGACTGCATCTCCGGTAGTATGGCAATCATCTTCCTCAACTCACATGGGATTTCCGTCAGGATGGACATCAGCGACTCCTGGAGGATAGGCTTCCGTACAACACTGAGGTCTTCTTCTGTGTGAGGAGGGTACCTAGAGTGATAATCACTCAGATTCTCATTTGACTTGACAAACTGAAATTCGAAATTGAAGTTGGAGAGCAGCATCGCCCACCGGGTGATGCGCTGGTTTGTAAGTCTACAATAGAGAATAAACTTAAGTGCAAGGTGGTCGCTGCGTATTATGAACTTAGTACCAACTAAGTACTGTTTAAACTTCACAACCCCATCTATTAGTCCATAAAATTCCTTCTCGGTTATAGAATAATTTCGCTGTGCTGCATTAAACACACGTGATGTAAATGCAATGACACGAATGTCATCATTATCATCACGCTGGTACAACAGAGATGAACATGCTATGTCACATGCATCACACTCAAGAATTAGTTGTTTGTCAGGCAGGACGGTTTTCAGTACTACTTCCTCCTGGAAGATCTGCTTGATCTTGTCCATCGCTGCCTGATGTACTGGTTCCCACTTGAACCTCACATTCTTCTTTAGAAGTTGGAACAACGGATGGAGAACTTCTGAGTACTTCCTGCTAAAACATCGATAGTACTGGCAGTAGCCAATGAAGGAACGCAGTTCCTTTACGTTCCGTGGTGTCCTAAAATCTAACACCGCCTTCACTTTCGCCGGATCTTTACCGATACCGGATTGCGAAAGATGGAAACCAAGTATGTTCAATGATTTTCTGGCGAAATTGCACTTTTTCAGCCTGAGAGTTAGGCCGCCCGCAGTGAGTAAACCCAACACTCTGTCGAGGTGTACTAAGTGATCATCGAAGCTCCTGTCGGCTAAAATTAAATCGTCAACATAAGCGCCGCAGTACTCTCTAGCTTCAGATCCAATCAACATATCTAATGCTCTGACGCAAGAAGTAAGGCTCTGTTTTGTCCCAAACGTAAGTTTCTGGAAAACATACGAAATGCCTTCATGTAGGAACTCTAAATATTTCTGGTCGCTTTCTTTCACTTTAATCTGCAAAAACATCTCGGTTGCATCGACGCAGCTGAACCAAGAATTGTCGCAAATGTCTTGGAGAACAGATAGGGGTGGCATTTGTCTGTCGGAAAGATCACCTGAAATTTTGGCCAGAGCTCGACCATCTATACAGACCCGAATACGTCCGTCACTCTTCGGTGTCACTACCAGAGGGTTAATATATGCTGTAGGCATCTTCTTGATCACACCCCAGGCTTCCCAACGCGAAATTTCATTCGATACTAAATTCCTGAATTTCTTTGGGTAAGGATACAATTTTGTCTTGATGGGACGTTCGTCCGTTACTCCAATCTCATGCTCGTAGTTAGCTATGCAACCTGGCTTGACATCAAAAAGCGCTTGGTGCTTTAGAAGAACAGCTTTCAAACTTTCTCTTTGGGAGGCTGAGAGATCTGAGTAGTTCGAGACAAACTCCTCTATATCTGAATGGGAGGCACGTGTGTTCACTTTCATCCACTCTTCTGGTGGGAATACATGAACTGCCATTTCTTGGGCACTTGGGAATCTACCATCGTCCAAGTTTGGGGCACGAGCGGCCTTTTCTCTGCAGGTCTTATGCTCATTCTGTGCGCTAACCCGTATGGCCTTCCGTCTTTCATCTGACGGGGAAAAATTACACTCAAAAATATCTACTTCCTCTATAAAACTATAAGGTTTCTCGCACTCTCCATTCAATTCTAAACAACGAACTACTAGGTCCTCAGTCTCGCAATCTACTGATCTAAACTTCACTTCTACATCATGAGGATGTTTGAGATGTAGAAGGCTGGTGTCATAGTCTAACACGGCACGAGATTCTGTAAAGAAGTTGGAACCTAAAATCAAAGATCTGTTCAGACCTGAAATAATAATGCCTAGTGTATGAAATTCCTTCCCATGTATCTCAATGACTAACAGCGTTTGGCCTATGATCGTCGCTGATTTACTTCCAAAAGCAGACGTAACCCGTATATTCTTTGCACTCAAAAATGCGGGTGTGGGGTGGCTATTTGAGACAGAGTCCCAAATTTCTTTCGAAATAGCTGAGCAAGTAGCCCCTGTATCCAATAAAGAAATAACCTCTTTTCCAAACAAAAGTACTTTAATCTCTGGCAGTGAGATGACGTTATTGGAAGGTAGTTCCTCATTACTAGCATCAAATAAATTCATAAAAATGCCATTTGCCTGTTCATATATATCCCTATCTAAATCGATGTGTTCTCCAGTCCTACTCAACAAGGTTAACTTATTTTCCAACATGCCTTCGCTGAAATGCTTCTTTGCCTTAATTTCTAAACAAGTTTTACAATTTTCTTCTTCTTTTTCTTCTACATTTTCAAAAATTTGTTTTACTGCGGTTTGACATGAGTTTTCATCTAAATGTATATTTTCTACGTTTTCTTCTAAATGTCGCACATACTCGGAATTTAAATTTGACAACTCAGATGTACTCGTTTTCTCCATTTCCATCTTACCGTTGTTCCAAGCACATGCGGACAATCCTCATTCTCTGGGAGCAGAAGAAGAGGATTGGTTACTCCTGGTATTGTTTTGGTTTTGGCTGGTAGAAGGAGGCGCACGGTCATATCGTTCTAACAATTGAATTTCCTCGTCCTCGTGACGGAAGGAATTTCCTTGTGGTCTATCCGTGTTGCGCATTCCACCCCTCCTACCGCGGGCTCCACGAACGTTGTTGTTGTTGTGGGTGGAGTGGGAGTTCCCCCCACGTGACCAGCCAGACGACCCACTTCCGCTGCTCTGGTTGCGAGGCGGGGAGCGCTGGTGGTTGTTTTGATTCGTGTTGGAATGTCTCTGTCTCAGGTAAGGACGCTGGTTCTCTCTCGTTCTATTTTTCTTTCGAACAGCGTGCTTACCGCTATGGCCAGAGGGGTTATTGTCTTCATTTTCTATGCTCACTTGGAGCATGTTGACCCCTTTCCTCTGGTTGTTTTGGTAAAACTGGTCGCGATTCGTCATCGACGACTGCAGTTCTTGTACCAGATTCAAAAGTTCTGCTATTGTCTTAGGGCGAGACGAGACTATCGCCCTGAACAGCCAATTTGGGAAGTGCCTCGGGAGTACCTTTAGTAATGTCGCATCAGACATGCGGGGCTCCAATATGCTATTTTTGTGTAACAAATCCAGCAGATATTCTGCGGGGGATTTGTGTACACGATTGTCGAAGTGGGAGGTGAGAATGTTCGCCCTTAGGTTCGCCAGCCGCTCTTCGCTAAGGTAACACTGCCTAAAATTTTGTACAAAATCTTCATATGTGTGGATTTTGCTACGATTGACCTGGAACCACTGATAACAAGTGTTCCTGACCGCTCTAGGTATGAAACTTAATCTCACCCGGTACTCCAGTGACCTCAAAGTACCGGTCGAGATCTTGGAGGAAATTAAAGGTTTCAGTCTCTGATTCGGTCCCCATGTACACAGGTAAAGTGACGTCCCTGTGTATGAGACCTAGGGCAGTAGCTAAGCTTTGTCTCGTCTCATGGGTACATGAGCGAGACGTCGAAGGAACAGGTTCTGTCTCGTGGGAAGTAGCGAGGTTCTCAGGTTGAGAACCGGGCAGATCGCGACTCGAGGCGTTGTTTGGTGACGTAGGACGTTCTTGTGCACTGGAGACAGAGATGTTTGCGAGTCTCCCCTCAATCACCTCGCTCGTCTCCTTTTGTATGGAGTTCTTCCACTCCTCCATTTTCTTTTCAAGTTGTGTGCACACCTCTTGAACAGTGTCTTGCATCTGTTGGATGCTACCGTTGCATTCAGATCTGATCTCCTCGAGTGGCGTGTCCTGCTCTAGTTCCCCCCTGATCCTGGCTAGTTGGGAAGCGAAACTCACTTCCACTCGCCTGACCTGATTATTCAGTTGGAGTGTGGTCTGTTCGACACGAGACGAGACCTGTTTTACACTTTCAGAAAGCTCTGAGTAATTTTCCTCTAATTTCCTGGTGGTTTCAGTGACACGTGAATTGAGATCTTCCCGAGCACCTTCAATCTCCCCCCTCAGCTCGACAGTGGTGACCTCTAGTCGCTCAGTCAACTCCCGTTCACTCTGCTCAAGTCTTGACGTCATGGACTCTAACCGGATTTCAAGACGAGCATTGACCGACTCTATGGCCTGTTCAAGTCTTTCACTATTCTGTCTAATTTCATTATGGACTTGTTCAATACTTCTATCTAATTTCTCTAACCCTTTGGAGCTTTCTTCTAGTTTCTTTTCTAGTTTTCTTTCTAAACTCTTTGAATTCTCTTCTAATTTGCTTTCTAGTTTTCTTTCTAACTGACTCGCATTCTCCTTAAGTTGTTTAAAAAGTTCACCTATCATGGTGGCTAAATTTTCATTACTTATATCTCCCTTAGAGCTACATGCATTAACGGCTGGGCTAACACTTCGTTCTGTAGTTTCCGTGGTTACCTCCCTTTCCTCCCGTACAGGCACTTCCGGTTCCCTACCGGGGACTGGCGGAACCGTATCCACCGCATCAGCGTCTCCCACAACGCTGACCGGGCGCTCGCTAGCGCTCTGCGCTTCAACAATACTATTCTCTTCTGAGAGCTCACCAGCTCTCTGAGCGAACTCTTCAAATACAAACTCCGTGTCCATTCTTTCTAATCTTCGAGCCTGTGCTCGCGTTAACACCATTTACAATTAAAAACGGAATTACAAAGTTTCTTCCCCCCAAAGTTAAAAAACACAAACTGAATTCTCTAAAACACAGTGATGGTAATCAATAATATTCAAACACAAATAAATTTCAAAACACAAGACACCTTCGTTCTTGGAAATTTTACGGGAAGAGAAACAAAACATATACCGAAACTTAATACAAACTGTATGTCGACCAGTGAGTATATAAAGTATACTCCATGCCCTTAACGCTGATGGCGCCACTTCTTTGGCGCAAAAGCGTGAAGTATCGTGCCCTGAAGCTGGGTAGCCATTCTTTGTGAGGTGCAGGTAGCCAGAGCCGAAACTACTGTTACCTAACATCACCAACACAAATAAATAAAAATAATTGAAGTGGAGTGGCTGGGAATATTTAAACCAAAAGAGACATTTGCATAAAATGCAAATTACAAAACGTCTAATAGGATTTCTTCCCTCTTGGAGATAAGGTACTCTCCTGCAAGAGCCGCCACTCCCTTATGAAGTCGGTAGAGCAATTTTATTTAGTATTTTTGGAACAGCAGATCTCAGGGCATCTGCATAACAGCCATGCACAAAGACGCTACTATAGTGAGTCAGTTTAACAATTTCTAAAATAGGTTAAAAAAAATCTATACTTTAGAGTTTACAGGTAGCAGCCTGTACTTGAGCTCACTATCTCATGACTGTTATATGGTTCCTTGGGCAGAATACTCTCTCTGAGGCCCCATTCAGAGAGCTGGTCCGACATACACAAACAAGGGAAAAATGCCTCCTTGTATCACTCTCCTGAAACAAACATTTCATTAGTACAGGTACTCACCCTACAGCAAATTGAGTAGACACGAATTCTGGTAGGAGATGGTAGTTTATTTCTCATAGGAAACCAGGAATATGAAGATGCAAGTAGTGAAGAAACCACACTCCAATACACTGATATTTTACCATTCACGTAGTGCACTACCACACACACACTTTTAGATATATTGATATACTTTATACATTCATCACTATTTCATTTCTTTAAAAAAATAACAAAAGGAAGGTAGGATGAAACCTGATGTAAAAAGGTCTGTCTGACCTTTAAATGAAAGAAAAAAAAATTTTTATATATACAACTTGTTATCTCCTCATTTTGTGAGTTTATAGTCTCTAAACAGTTTAGAGAGGAGAGACAAAATTTACACTAATTATCATATTTCAACTGAATATGTAAATGAAACACACAGATTGAAGATAAAAAAAACTTAATACGCTGATCCACTGTTCATGTTGTTGGTAGTTGTTGTCGCACAGTTCTAGTTAAATTTCACAGAGTCCTTCTGCATTGTCATTCCACTGCAATGAGAAATGTTCCTAATGAGCTATAGTATACTGGATACTGACGTTTCACGAGGGGACGTGTAGTATCTCTTCTAAACAAGCAAATTAAATGCTTGAAGCCTTGTTACAAATGTCCAAGGACAGGCACGGCGTAAAAGCGTTATCGGCCTATGCTTATATCTCTACCTGAGATATTGTACGTTACGTATTTCTCCCATACTGGAAGAGTATGTTTTCCATATTAAAGGTGGGTTGTTCGACAAGAGTCAAATACGTGGTCTCTTTTGAGTGTCAGTAGCACTCAGGGAAATGAGCAAAGATTAACTGAATAAAAATGTTAACTTTCCATTGTCACTTGTTGAATAATCACCACTGATTTTTATGCACTACAGAAATGTGTATGGCTTCACACATTCTGTGAATTTACTAGAACTTGATATAGATAAATTGAGTTCTACACACTCGCGTAAACTGTTGTTCACAGGACCTCCGCGGGAACCGGACAACTTGTTCACACGCTGTCCTGGGTTAAAAAAAAAACTCTGTAAGTGAAGTCAGAGGACTTACTTACTACTAAAAGCTATATGTTGTCACGTCTAGAAACTAACTTGAACTACCCCTGTTCTCTCCCGAAAACAGGTATATCTAATCACAACAAACAAGGAAACGAGGAAACTCGCTTCCTTCAGTCTCTCTCACAAAAGTTTTGTCCCTTCGGGCTATTCTCACAGGTGGTCCTTACCGCAAACACTAGTTTGGTGGCTTCTCGAAGCAACATCAACCCCTAGCCTATGTGACAAGTGCTGCCCCATGTAACGTGCGGAGGTTTTTGAACTTTCTGCTCCTAGCAGAAATCTTGAAGAGTTGATCAAAACAATTGGTTTCCTTCACTTATTTTACACATATGGAGATAGAAAAAATATGTTAACATACACAAAAATGAATAACAATACTTATACAATACATTGACATTATATATACACACTGTCATCTCTCCCAGAAGCCGAAGTAAGCTCAATTTCCAGTGGCTGTCCTTCAAAGCTGTCTGCAACTAATGCCACCATGTTTGCTTGGAGAGGGATGTAGGAAACATCTTTGTTTTAATTTAATTTTGAAAATTACAAGATCCAAATGTCTTGTACGACTAGGGATCACGCTGATAAAATAAATCAGAATTTTATACGGTATTTCCAAGAACGTGTTGAGCATACTACGTAAATATTAATATTTTTCATAGAAAATAAGTCAAAACAGAGTATACATTTTTAAACTGGTGTTGCATCTCGGGAAACAAGCTAAAGGCTCGCTGGCTGACTTACTGGTCTTCTGAGAAGAGGGGGGGAGGAAGTGACGCTAGCACTCACTACATAGAAAATCACACCTATAGAAAACTAAAATCTCGCATGTAGAAGCGAAAAAGTTTATGACTTTTTAAACAATACAAACGGTGTGCTTCGACCCACTGTATCAACGTCAGTGTGGTTCCACCCAGGAAGTCTGTAGGCTACTTTCTGTGTATAAGGATTCTTATTTAGTTCCTATTCTGGTGATTTCTTCCATGGTGAGTTGTGAGGACCTCACATCTTGAATTCTCGGCGACAAAAAGTCGGAAAAAAAAAACTTCTCTCAGCGTTCGCTCTATCTTCCAGCGTTCTGAAATTCATGTATGATTCCCATAGAATCTGCTTATTTCCTTTTAATTAATCCTTCATATATGATTTAAATATCATTTCTTCCTTCATCCCCTGTAAGCTATACATTATGCAACGACTCAGTAATTAGATGCAACTCGTAAATATGCTATAAACTGCCTATAAAATGAAATAAACACAAATGAATTAAATACAATATGATACAATATTGTATTAATATTTACGTACTATGCTCGGTGTTTTACACTTCATTACTCATAATAGCTAATTAATATGCACTGAATATGCTAATATAAGCAAATAATTATACCACAAAATCATTATATTTACATATCAATATTTAAATGTGCCCCTCATCTGCATTTTGATATGCAGATGATGGAGAAGGACATGGGCCTTCTACAAAGTCTACGTCTCATATAGCCTCGCTCCTGAACAGGACGTTGAACTTAAAGTCAACTCAACCGTCCATGATGAAAGATTACCGTTAGTTACTCCTGAACAGGACTCAACAACATAGAAACGGAAAAATGTTTCGAAACTATCTTTGACGTTAGTCATTTTTCTTAATCAAGCTTATAAATAAACATGCAGAATGTTCCGAGATAAACTGACAAACTTATCATATGTGTTCAGGATCTCAATACAAGAAAAGTGTTTTCCTGCGATTTTGGTCGGAAACGCTTAATTACGGAAAAAGAGCTAATTAAAACTAATGGCCAGAATTGGTCATTCCTGTTACCCTTTTATTATCTCTTTCCCCGTAATTAAGCGTTTTCGATCAAAGTTACAGATTTTATCTTGTATTTAGGTTCTAAACACATATGCGAAGTTTGTCGGCTTTTCCCGAAGCACCCTGTATATGAATACGTAATAAAAATATATACATAAGTTTGTAAATGATGTTTTTGCAATGTTTAGTATCACATACATGTATTTCTTTCAGTAAACTTAGAATTTATCTTCATAAACACCTTTTATTTTATATCTCAAATTACATTTATTCCTGTCAGCACTTAACCAATACCATAGCAGAAAATCTTATGCGGGATACGAAAAAAAAAACTTATTATATTTTCGTTTTCAGGACATTTAATTTAGCAAGGATTTCATTGTTTTCTCTGTACATTTTGAAAGTTAAAATTTGTAGATAACTGTTATCACTGTTACAAAGTTTATTACTGAAACTATATGTAAAAATAAATAAGTAAATAAATATATAAATAAATTTAATCTGTATTTAACCTACAATAATTGAGTAATTTGAAGTTTTATTTTAAAACTTTCAAAATTTCGGGGGTCACTAAAACAAATAGTATCATGACTATGTCATTTTCAGATATGATATACTAATATTGCTAGTGATAGAATTACATATATACCGGGTGTTCAGAAAGTAACTATGCAGTGCAGTGCCATGTTGTGGCGAGGTTATGTACTGCATAGTTACATTCTAAACACCCGGTATAGTTTTATATTAAAATGTACCTTATATATATATATATATATATATATTACCTTATATATATATATATATATATATATATATATATATATATAGATAGATAGATAGATAGATAGATAGATAGTCTATTAATTTTCACGCACTATTTAAGCGCACATTTTGATTGCCATTCATTCTGGCTTGAAAATCTCTATTAAACTTTCGAATCAAATGAAAATGATTTTTTTTATTTGAATTTGATCTTAGGAGATGGATGATTAATGAAAGGAAGTGATTATGAAATTAAATTTTGTGTGCTTTCCCACCGGGAATCGAACTCGAGACTATGTGCACCAGAAGCACATGCGCTAGTCACTAGACCAGCAGGGGAAGCACAATAAATAAATAAATAAATAAATAAATATATATATATATATATATATATATATATATATATATATATATATATATATAGACCTATGCTAGGTGCCATAGTATTGGAGCTATGGACCTTTAAAGTTCATGTTTTCGGTAGCCTATAACTCCGAAATGACGGATTTCTATACTCAGGTTGTTCTATACTTTTTGTCTTATCTTGGTGTCAGGAATCACCTCTCAAACGTTGTCGTTATTGTTTGGAAACACACCCTATATATATATATATATATATATATATATATATATATATATATATATATATATATATATATATATATATGTGTGTGTGTGTGTGTGTGTGTGTGTGTGTTCTACAGAACTTGGTGCAAGTTAGTTGTAAACCTGGGGCCCCGCAAAATGTTTCCAATCGGGCCCCGAACCAACTAAGGCTGGCCCTGTATGCAGACAAACAGTTTTGAAAACCAAATATGAATTCCAGATTCTTTAGATGATCATTAAGGTCATCCCCACGATGTCTAATACTTTTTATCCTTTTCGATTTATTTACGTTCTTCTCTCCATTACAAAAAGAGGAAAATTTCATTGTTATCCGTTTTGTTGTTACTAGTTCAGAACTCACACCTTCACAAACAGTTCGTAAACACGCCCGCCACAGACAAAGAGCCAAGGGAGTATATTATTAAAATAAGCTACTTTCTTCTTAGATGGCAAACAGTTAGAATGAAAAATATTCGTCTGATTCTTCTCAGTAGTTATGACCCGATCGAGAGAGTAATGCTCCCGGAAGTACGTTCTTTCGCGCGCTACTCAAGCCAGCTGTTTTACGCGCTATCCTAGCCAGTTGTTTTAAGTTGGTCACAAAATTTATATCATGGAGTACAAGAGGAACAAAACGAGCCCTGCGAGGCTTCTAACCCGTTCCTACTACTACTACTACTTATCTGCACAAAAGTAAGTAAATCACTTTTTTTAATATTATTTTCATATTATTTTAATTTAAAATGTTATAAAATGTAAAAAAAAAAGATCCTTGGGCCGGGTTTGAACCCACGCCAAAAGAGATTTTCGTTATTAGTAGGCTATATAATGCTTGCCTATTCAGTCACGAAGACCGACAGCACCAAGCGTTTGATTTCTACTATATGAATGCATTGTGGCAAGAAATGGATAACGCCAACCAATCAGAACTGTATTTTTCGTTCCTACTTCCGAGAGCATTACTCTCCTGAGCTAGTCCTAATTAGTTTACAATCTCGCCCAAACAACACAGAAGTTTTCATGTTCGTAATTTGAAAACTTTTCGTTTGCTTTGATGTGTAAAGAATTACTATTGTACTGCTATTACAACAGAAGAAAGAATAAACATATGTTTATGAAAGCAAAATTTCTGATAAAATTTTGCTCCCAATTCTTGCCTCCCTAGCTTGTCTCAAATTGTATGAAGAGTAAATAAAAATATTGTATATACTTTGCATAGATCTCGTTTACTTTTACGTTTTATCACTAAAAATTCGACACAAAAAGTATTTTAAAAAACATAATTCTATGATAGTTGGCAACTATGACGTTCAAGAGAGAAAGAATTTCTACACTTGTAGCGAACACGTTTAAGGCTATTCACAAATGATTGAGAGACAAATTGGAAACAGTTTCCAAGAAATATATATTTGAATTATTCCGTATGTGTTATTTTTTTACTAACCATATTTAGAAATCAAAACTTGTACTTTCCCTTTTTTTGTGATTGTCTGGCTTTTATTCATAGCTCATATGAGAGTTTAAGGACTGTATATTTGAAATATATATGATACTTCTCTTATTCTTAACATTGTGTATGTGAAAATTTTGTAAAATAAAATATTCTGTATAAAAATTCTTTTTGCAAATTTTATTGAGTTGGCAACCCTGACATTTGTGAAAAAAATATCAAATTCCGTTAAATAACATATATACTAGGAATGCAATGGATGTACCCGATTGCAATGAAATGAGCTGAGCGAGCTTAAACTACGTAATCATTCCTGGCCATTATGCAATAATAAATGCCATTTTTAATTGTTGACAAAAAAATCGCGTGAAAACTTTTTCCCCATGTTAAGTCTATGGAAGCGTTTTTCGGTGATTATTCCTCGATGGTACATCGGATTTTTGATTTCGACCTATGTTCTCACTCAGCACGACATACTCTATCAGCATGCTAAATTTGGTTGAGATCGGCCAAACGGTCTAGGAGGAAGCGTTTTTCGGTGATTATTCCTCCATGGTACATCGGATTTTTGATTTCGACCTATGTTGTCACTCACCACGACATACTCTATCAGCGTGCTAAGTTTGGTTGAGATCGGCCAAACAGTCTAGGAGGAGTTCGCGGACAACCAAACGGCTAACCCGAGTATAAGAGCTTCGCTTCGCTCAGCTCAATGAATTGGTATTCTACTGTAAATAGGAAACGAGAAAAATGAAACTATGCTGAGATAATCCAGTAATTTAATACATGGTAAGTAAGAGAACATCACCCCCTTTACCCCCTTTTTGCGAAGTTTCCCCAAGGGTTACGGAGTGGCACTCTTCGGATTCGAAATCAGCACCCTAAAATCATATAAGATCAGCTGAAGAACATGGTAAGGCTCAAAATTGCATCTTCTCCCCCGGACTACATCACATAGTGCAAATTTTGCTGAAACATGCCACCACCAACACCTCGTCACTGTGGTCGCCGCCTGACCTTTGCCAAACCAGATATCTAACATGTTTCCAACTGTAGATGTTTCCATTAATTTGATAAATATCGATACATAATACAACCATACATACAGACTTCATTTTTTAAAATTATCTCTGCACAAAATAACGAATGATTGTTAAGAAATTAGAGTTGTTTTAAAGACAACTGAAAGTAGTTGTTACAACCTACTTCAAGTATAAATTTTGGTTGTTTTATTTACTTTAACGTAATAAAGTAGTTTTATTATTTAAAAAAAAATCTGTCATATTCTATTAGGCTAAAAACATTCTTTATTTGCTGCATTAATAATAGATTAAATCCATTTGGCCCAACCTCCCCTCCACCGTAGGTACACTTTTCAAACAGACGAGAAAAGAGCACACACAGACATATGTCATGTCAAATAATAGAATTGATTGTCTGGATACAATTTCAGTGTCCCTTTCAGCATCGAGCTTATATGAGACGATGTACAGTTTAAGGTGAAATCTGAACAATCTTAATGCGTTTCAATTTCTCAAGTCTTCCACCGCGAATCGAACTCGCTACCCTATGATTTAAATTATCGGGGCTTGCTACGATAATCAGATTGAGATAGTTTGAAAAATTATAGATGCCATTTCGTCAGCTGTGGTGGACACAAGTAACTTTCTTGTCTGCCACTAAATAAGCATCAGCATATTCGAATTCTATCCAGGTCCATATCCAAGGGGAGTGTAGAGGGGAGCCGGGGCCCCCTAAATTTTTTCTGGCCCTCCTAAAAGTTTCACGGCAGGCTTGCAAATGAACTATAATATGGTTTGGTCGGGCCCCCTCTAACTTCAGCCGGGCCCCCCTACATTTTTGGGCTGGCTACCGGCCTCATTCTACCTAACACAAATCAACATTAAAAAAAAAAAAAAAAATTCTTTTATCCTTGCTCGGAAGTAGAAAAAGCTCAGATGCTTAAGTAAACGCACAACATGTGACGAGATAAGCAAATATGCATTCTATTTCAGTGGTGAACTAAAGCGTTAAGTATGCAAATCGTGACATTCGAATCAAGAGTAGAAGTTGTAATCGTTTGAGAGACAACATAATTGTGTACTTCCAATACATTACTAATGCTGATTACGACATTGGAATTCTTATCCATAAACAGAGGGAGAAAAAAACAACTTATAATACTGCACCTAGCTCAAAGATAACACCTCTCTTACGTATCCATGAGTTAAGGTATATCGCAATAAATAAATAAGTCAGCTAGTTCATGTTTAATTATTTATCTAAACAATTTTAAAATAACATTATTTGTGAAAGTATTCCTTTCTAGAATAGAAATGTACTTTCAAATTTTTTTCAACAAAAGAAATCACAATAAATACTACGGGCCACGCTGCAAACGTTCTAGCTCCCATTTCTTGAAATTGAATTATGTAATGTCCAAGTTATTGCGGAAACATTTATTTATGGAACATTTACGTATAAATAAAAAAAAGTTTACGAGGTGGTATCAAAAAATTTGGACACTAGTTCAGTAACACGCCGACAGATGACAGTGCAAGACTGCACGCACAGGCACAGGTTGCACCGATTTTCAACACCGTGACTTTTAATTTTCCATGGATGAGAACAATTTTGACTAATGGACATTTTCTTTTTGACCAAAGGTTGTAATTTAAAGACATTTAGAACTAGTCTTCAATATACCACATACCAAAAATCTCAAAAAATATATAGGTAATATTTCTTCGTTACGGAGATACAACGCTTCAAACAATAGATAAATGAGCTGCTCACGTCACGGCAACAAAAGTAGGGGTATTAGCGTGACGTCACAGATTGGTATCGCTCTCAGAGATGCACTGGAAGCTTCAGGGAATCTTTTCATATTGCAGTTTCTTAATGTAAACTACAAATAAATTTAGTAGAATAGTGAAAAGAGAAATGGTAAATTAAGTAATACACTTATTATATATAAACGTAACGTGTTAATAAGACCTATTTTCCTAGCTTGAAATACGTTAATGGTAATTTATAATGTTCTATCATTATAAATATTTTAGATACTTATAAACTTAAGCAGGATTACTTTACTATTGTATTGCCCCAACAACAGTAGAGTCTAAGCACCATATCAGTTCATGCGCAGATTTTAGGGATGGTACCGAGACCGAGACGGCCTTTTATATATCGAGACGAGACTGAGACCGAAACGGTCTTTTATATACCGAGACGAGACCGAGACCGAGCCGTAGCTCTATAAATCGAGACGAGACCGAGACGAGACTTAGGTCAGTCTCGAAAGTCTCGGTCTCGTCTTTAATATTGATATAGATAGCTATTAAGATTGTCCTTTACTGAAAATTGTTTCGTTGTTGTGTTAGATAATATGGAAACGGTTGATTAATGTCCAGTGGCGTATTTAGGGGGTGGCTATCGGACTCAAGCTCCTCCCGAAATAAATTTGTGATAATTTTTTCGCATTGCACGTACAACACAAACTTACATTGTTTGTTACTCGTTATCAAGCCTCTCCCGAAACAAAATCCACTGCTGATGTATATAGCCTTCTCTGTCTCTCTCACTCTCTCAATATACATATATATACCAGCGAATCCAGGATATGATCAAGAGAGGGGCTAAACCATAGTTTGACATTTTATCCAGTGTAAAGAAGTAGGATTGAAGCCCATTTTATACAGTGTATAGCAGAGCGTCATAACCCCTTTAACCCTCTCCTTGGATCATCGCCTGTATATCTTATCTAATATAAGTAAAAGGAAGAGTTTGTTTGTCTGTGTCTGTGTGCCTGTCTGTCTGACTGCCTGTGTGCGGCCTGGGGACCAGACGAGAGTCCAAGAGTTACCAAATTTGGGGTGACAGGTATCATGGCCCAGGCCTCAGACCAAGAAGAAGCATTTTTAAAAAAAAATTTGAACCAGGAGGTTCTCAGGGGGAGCGTTTACCGGGACATGTAAAAGTAGTAGAAAATGACCGATATTAGTGTCGAATTCATAGTTTTCGCTGTTGCTGAAATTAATGGTGACACTTCCATTAGCGATGACTTTCAAATTCAGCTATCATTACATGCGTACCGGGGTTCACCTGCGGGGGTACCGATACATGTAAAAATAATACAAAATGAGCGATATTAGTGTCAAATACATAGTCTTCGCTGAGATTAATGGTGAAACTCCGATCGCATTAACCTCCAAATTCACCCCATTCGGCTGCGGGCCGGAATTCACAGGAGGGACACCGAGACATGTAAAACTAATCCAAAATGACCGATATTGGTGTCAAATGTATAGTTTTTGCAGTCGCTGAGATCAATGGTGTCACTTCCATTAGCGATGACTTTCAAATTCAGCTATCATTGCATGCGGACCAGGGTTCACCTGCTGGGGAGGGGGTACCGAGACATGTAAAAATAATACAAAATGACCGATATTAGTGTCAAATACATAGTTTTTGCGGTTGCTAAGATAGTGATACTCCCACAGGCCTTGACTTCCAAATACTGGTCCCATGCGAAAAATGCTGAATTTTTTAACATGCTGTGTGAAATATGAAAGGGGAAATCCTTCCAGATACTCTGCATACCACTAGAGAAACAAGCAGTGTTGCCAACGCAACATAAAGTTGTAATTTCTCAAATTGCACTACGTATGGTATTACATATTTCTGCAAAGTTAATTGAGTTTAACGTCCCTTTCAGCAGCGAGGCTATATGTGACTGAACCTACTGATTAAAGTGGAATCCAAACCACATGAGCTCCCGCCGGGAATCGAACCTGGGTCTCTCACGTCAAAGGCTAAACGCTTAGCCACGAAAGAGCTCTACATATTGCTAATTTAGATATTAAATAAAAGCACATATATTATTCAGTGTAACAAAGGACAATACATATCACTAACATCAACATTTTGGAGATCTCTAACAACTCAAATGGCAGGGACATTATAACATTAGTGTTTGGTAGTTTTAATTACAACAAGTCGCAGTTACATTATTTTAAGCAGTGTTGCGAACTTAAATAAATTGATAAATATTATTATAAATATAGTGCAAATAACGTAGCTAAACTGCAAAATATTTTAAAATTACTCGTAATTTGTTTTATGGTGCAAGAATGTTTTCAAGACACGATGGTTTTCATAGTCTCTGGGCTACTTATAATATTAATGTCAAAGTTTCCGTTCCAGTATTACATGTAAAAGCAAATTGTAACTGAAATTAAATGTAATTGATAACTTTTCAGTAACACTAGTTGTTCTCTCTAAGTCTTAGGCCTGGTGTATTTTTTAGATTAAAACAGTATTTTATTAAAATTTTAATTACACCCTAACTGCATTTCATTTGTTATAGTTTGACCACCGACCACCTCAAACTCGATCCATACCATATAGCTATATGCAATTATTCAAGGACTTACAGTTAGTAATATACGTTGTTGATTTTTGATTTGTTTTGTTTTAGTTTAACGTCTCACTTTTATGCTAGGACGGCTAAAGGAGACGTGGAGTTACTGATCATAGTGGAATCCGAAAAACTTCGGTCGTTGAACTTTACCGCCACCGGGAATCGAACTCGGGACCATGCGAACCAAAATCAAGCGTGCTAGCCACTAGAGCAAATGGGGGTCTTTACATTGTGTTGATTTAAATAATTGAGTCAGTGTTGCCAGCTTGTCTGTGAACCAAAAGTAAATGATATGAACTATTTGTAGCCCACATATATAGAAATGAATTATTTGGCAACTAATGACTGGTACTAATGAAATCATTTTAACATGGGCTAGAAAATGTGCTGGGCATATTGCAAGAATAAATTATGATCAATGGACGAAAACAGTTCTATATTGGATACCACGTGACAAAAACAGTCTAGGAAATATCTGCATACAAGAAATTCTGACAAATTCAGGAACCACTGGGTAACCTGGAAAATAATTACCCAAGATAGATAGTTATAAAAAAAACTTGGGAAGACTTCATCCAGCAGTGGATTGATAATGGTTGATTATGACGATGGTGATGATTTTATATCGAGACCTCAGAGTTAAACTACACCAAGTCATAATTTCGTAATTTTACAGGAAAAGCGAAAAACCGGTTCCTTAAGTAAGATCTATAGTACTGGTTTTCAAACTTTACAAATACTTTTACAATTTTAATTTGACCTATTTATTTCGAGACTTTCGAGACGAGACCGAGATTTGGCCCTCGAGACTGAGACCGAGATCGAGACAAGCATTTGTTGACTAAGATGGCGATTTTTGACTGTAGACAAGTTCGAGACCAAGACAGCTATTTTTCAACCGAGACGAGACCGAGACCATCCCTAGCAGATTGAGAATATCTAGGTGATCATATAGCTTTTCTTTTTCTGTTCTTTCTTTCTTTTCTTTCTTTTTTTTTAAAGATTTGTCTTTAATCTCCATTCTGTTATACTACGGCTACAAATAAGCATTTTCTGCACCAAAAGGCTCTTAATCCCTTTAAAAATATTCATATCCTATTACATCCTTTCATTTTTCCTACTATTTACTCTGCATATTAGCAATTGGTCACCCCACACCATTGCTACAACTATTCTTATCTTAATGCTATAAGAATCGTATATGGCGCTTTACTTTCTTACTATATTTTTACAAGGGAAATGCTCTTGTTATGTGTGGTTTGAAGCTGAAGAAAGATGTAACGAATAGAGCCAGATGGTTAGGCTGTCGAAAGACCATCATAAGCAAGATAAGTTCGAGAATTTTTCTTGTGACCTAGACGCCGGTTCTCAAACCTAGGCACCATAACAATACAATTTCATACATAGGTCTTCATAATTTTATTTTTGATTTAACATATTTATGAGCCAGACTCCTATTTCCAATCGCCTTGACTACCAGGTGTCCAGGATTTTTCGAGCCTGAACAAGAGGAATATTGACAGAAATTCATTGTGTTACTTATGTTGTTACTTTAATACTTCAGCTTTATCTTTTCAATCACCTACACACGAAATAGTGTTCTAAGTATACAATCATAAGTTTATTTATATTCTTCTTCCCTTCAGATAGGCCCGTATCCACGAAAGGCAGTCCCCCTAAATTTTTCTGGCCCCCTAAAATTTTCAAGGTAGGCTTGCAAATAAACTATAATATGATGATGAACTATCATATGACGATGAACTGAATGGATTCGCCTCCTAACTTCTACTGACCCCCCTTACATTTTTGGGGTGGCTACTAGTGCTGTCGAATTTTTGACATTTGCGGTTTTCGCTTTTTGAGAAAACTGGTTTTTTGAAAACCTAAACCGCGAAGGCGGATTTCGAAACCAAAACCGCAAAAGCTGTTTTTCAAACGGAAACCGCAAAAGCTCTTTTCGAAATCGAAAGCCGTCCGAAACCGTGTTTGCGGTTTTATAAGCGAAACCATGTTTGTCCTTTCCAAAGTGGAAACAATGTTTGCTGTTTTTAATTACACTTTTTAACAATTGCGAAAGCATCTATCAATCGAGACAATTGTATTGATTTATTTGTGTGTTTTAACTTTTTTTTATTTGCTCCAACACTATTATAGTAATATGTGCAGCATTGTGCGAAAGGGATAGTCCGATGGTTGTATATACAAGTCACAGCTAAATTAGGGTTGCCATATTTTAAAATCAGAAAAGTGAGGGAGTTCTAAACCGTAAGTACTGATGTGAACTTGTGTGTTACAAATACTGACAAGTGGGGATTCTTCGCACTTTTTTTTTTAGTTATTTCTTTGATGACACTTTCAGCCTTTTCGGCTGCAGGGAAGCAAACTGGATCCCACCTGATTTTTATATATTTTGTAAAGTAGACAACGAGGAACAGGAATCTGAAGGAATTTGGACATTCCGAATTTCCGAACGAGAAATTCGAACATAAAGTAACTACGGAACCAAAAAGGACCCCATTTGATTTTTATATAATTTGTAAACTAGGCCAAAATGAGAAATAATCTGAAGGAATTTTGACATTCCGACTTCCCGAACTCGAGATACTAGAACTTATACAGTAGTTTCATATAAGTTAGTATGTATAAAAGTAACGAAGAAAGTTCTGTCGCTTTTTGACCTATCACCTTAGAGCATCGATATGTCACCTAAGACATACCTGGAAGATCAAAAATAGTACCCATCAGTATCAACGACCTTCTGCCAACGGACAGAAGGCATGGACAATTGGATATGGATTTCTTCGCGGTGCCGTGAAGCGAAGAAGGTATCAAGTGCATTTTGCACCTCTACTACCGAGTTGAAACTGGACTCTTCTATGATGAGTGTCCAAGAATGGAACAGGTGTTAATTGGACGATGCAATGTCCGGGCAATATGACGGATGCAATAGTGTTTCCCATTTAAGGCGTAGGATGGTGTCCGGATTCATTCTAGCCATGTGGGGCTTAGCGTTGTCTCGTAACGGGAGAACCCCTTAGCGATTGAGAAGTGCTGACTCCAGAGTTTTGAGTTTTCCTTGAACACGACTCAACTGCTGACAGTAGACAGTTGCATTGATGTTCTGCTCTGACAAGTCGGTAGCAGTTCCCGGTGGACGATGTCGCGAGCAGACCACCAAACACACAGGAGGTCTTTCTGCTGCATTACTGGTTTCAGCTGTTTTGGAACCGGTTCGTGGGATTTTTACCAATAATAACAACACCGTAGAGCTTCGTACAAGACCCACTTCTCATCACATGTCACCATCCTGTCCAGAAATGGCTCCATCCTCAGACGAGACAGCAAAGAAACACAGGTGTCTGCTCGCGTAGCCTTCTGGCCCAAGACAAATCATGTGGGACCAAACTTGTTGTGCTTCCTAAGTTGATGGAGGTGCTGCCGAGTGATTTCTCCACTCATATTGAATATTAGCCCCGGTTGCTCACATGTCTGTCCACTGTTCGCCTCAATTGCTACCTGGAGATCTTCATTTTGAACATGTGTTGGTCTTTCGTCACGTGGTGCGTCTTTCGTGAGTGTTTCGTCACCGTCCTTAAACTTGCTAAATCACCCTTGCACTGTCTGGGTAATCACGACACCCTCACGAAAGGCCTGAGATATCTTCTGCCCCGCTGCAGTAGCGTTTGACCCAAGTTTGAACTCGTACAGCATACACGCCCTTATGACGCTCTGTGGAGGTTCCATATTCACTCTGTCCTTACGCAGGTTCACGTTGTAACTGAACTGCCACAACCAGGTAGAATGTTGGATATACCTACACCAACAACTGACCTTCGCCTTATCTCCATTCGCATTCAACTCACGGTGTGAGGGCCAACTGAACACAGACCTCCACAAAAAGCGACACAACTTTCATGGTTACCTTTATATTAGTGCTGTTGAATTTTTGTGACATTTGCGGTTTTCGGTTTTTGAGAAAACCGGTTTTCTGAAAACCGAAAACCGCAAATGCGGTTTTCAAAACCGAAACCGCAAATGCGGTTTTCAAACCGAAACCGCGAAAGCGGTTTTCAAAACCGAAACCGCAAAAGCGGTTTTCAAAACCGAAACCGCAGATGCGGTTTTGGAAACCGAAACCGCAAAAGCGGTTTTCAAAACCGAAACCGCAAATGCGTTTTTCAAAACGGAAACCAATGTTTTTAATTACACCTTTTAAGAATTGTGAAAGCATCTATCGATCGAGACAATTGTATTGATTTATGTCTGTGTTTCAACTTTTTTTATTTGCTCCCGTTTCCTCCCACTTTCTTACGGTTTAGAACTCCGTAAGTACTGATGTGAACTTGTGTGTTACAAATACTGACCTGGGATCATTTGCACCTTTTTTTAGTTACTTCTTTGATGACACTTCCAATTTACTTTTCGGTTGCAGGGAAGCAAACTGGACCCCACCTGATTTATATATATTTTGTAAAGTAGAGCACGAGGAACACGAATCTTAAGGAATTTTGACATTCCGACTTCCCGAACTCGAGATACTAGAACTTATACAGTAGTTTTACATAGTATGTATAAAATTAACGAAGAAAGTTCTGTCGCTTTTTGACCTATCACCTTAGAACATCGATATGTCACCTAAGACCAGGGGTGTAGCCAGCAGGTTTCTGTAGGAGAGGCCCGTCGCTTTTGAAGGGGGGAGCTACAATCTAAAAAAAATGTGTTACAGCTAGTGTTTTTGAAGCCTGAAAAAAACTGGAAAATTTTGGTTTCCTTCCGGAAAACTAAAAACACTGTTTTAGCTTATTATTATTATTA
The DNA here is from genome assembly GCF_964235325.1 of Thermobia domestica. Classification (NCBI taxonomy): domain Eukaryota; kingdom Metazoa; phylum Arthropoda; class Insecta; order Zygentoma; family Lepismatidae; genus Thermobia; species Thermobia domestica. The sequence continues at coordinate 44,759,887 of NC_137454.1, read as the reverse complement.
TTATTATTATTATTATTATTATTATTATTATTATTATTATTATTATTATTATTATTATTATTACTAGTAATTTCATAAATTATATTACAGATAGTTTGTATTATGTTTAACCAAGAACTACTGCCCACGACCAAACATTATACCTTTGTGCATAACTATTTCAATACACAGAACCGATCTATATAGGTAAACAAGAAAATTCTATCGCTTTCTCACCCACCACCTCCGGACATTCATGTGTCACCTAACACGTATCTGGAAGATCAAGAATAGATCGACAACCTTCTGCAAACGTTCTGGAAGGCCATTTATCCCATCGCGGTAGAGGTTGGTGTTCCGTGAAGTGAAGAAGTTATCAAGTGCATTTTGCACCTCTACTTGGGATTTGAGCTGGCATCCTTTAAAGTGATTGTCCAAGGAAGGGAACAGATGATAATCGGACGGTGCAATGTCCAGGGAGTATGGCGGATGCAATAGTGTTTCCTATCCAAGGCGTAAAATGGTGTCCCGGGTCATCCTAGCCACGGAGGGCTTAGCGTTGTCCTGTAACATAAGGACCCCTTTGGGATTCAGAAGTGCTGGCTCCAGAGTTTTGAGTTTCTCTTGAACACGGCTCAACTGCTGACAGTACACAGTTGGATTGATGCGATGACCAGCTGGTAGCAGTTCCCGATGCATGATGCCACGAGCAGTTCATCAACACACAGGAGGACTTTCTCCTGGTGTAGTACTGGTTTCGCCTGTCTTGGAACCGTTTATGGGATGCTAACCAATTATGACGGCGCCGTGGAACTTCGTACAGGACCCATTTCTCATCACATGACAACACCTTCCTCAGACGAGACAGCAAAGAAACACAGGTGTCTGCTTGCGTTGCCTTTTGACCCGGAATCAAGTTATGTGGGACCCATCGACCCAACTTCTAGTGTTTCCTCAGTTGATGAAGGTGCTGCTGAATGGTTTCGCCACTCACACTGAATTGTCCCCATGCCGTAAGCGTCGGTGGACCACAAATGGGCAATTAGCGACATCACGCCAAACATTGGCGGCGCCGCAGCGACGATCCCCGGTGGCCCCTCTACCGTTTTGAAAATTATGCCACCAGCGGCAGAGATGCGACAAAACGCCAATGAACCACAAAATTACTCCCCCAAAATGTTAAACGGCTATATGTGTGATTTAGTTACATTAAGGTGAGTCTAAAAAACACTTTTAAAAAGTACCAAAAAATTACCCCGAAGGGGACTCAAACCACCAACTTTATGATTACTAGGCAAGTGTTCTTCCTACTTCGCTACGATGGCGATGAAGGAAACATCGCTTGTAAAGGGATAAATCGTTAAGATCTTTTTAATTTGGTCAATCACAGTGCTCTTTTAACCGTGTATATTCGACGATAACTGTTTGGAATTAGATAAAATGTATTCGCCATGTAATTTTGTAACAAAATGACGCGTGTCTATTTACTTTATTTCATAGTTCTCGCATACTCACTTTCTAATGATCGACGACAGTTGTCATCTAAATTCATACAATTATCGCACTTATCTCAAGATTTTTCACGTCATGATATTGAGGCAGAGGTTATTCTTGACCCTCGGAGCTCACTTTAGGAACAATTCGTCAGCAAAAAATAATATATAATAATAACCGCATGCACATGACTGGCGACAGTTCGTGTTGGTCCCTTCACGATTCTCCGCGAAGAATCTAAGGAGTGCGGACCAAGACGAAGTTCTCGCTGGTCGCTGCTACGCGGTGGTACTTCAACACCCCGACGCGAGATATATGTTTCGACTCGACGAAACCCGGCCGCCAGTTAGGGCCAACTATCGCAGACCTACGCAAAAAGCGACAGAACTTTCTTGGTTAATTTTATACATAAGGCTGATTTTCTTTGAAATTGCACTTAATTTATTTTAAGATTTTCTGAAAAAAAATGTTTATTTATTATTCATGACTAAAAAGACGTAATTATTTTATTAACAGCTATATCTCACTTCCTGTTTTACAAGAAATAGCATTTTAAAAAGCGAATGAAATCCAAACTGAAAAACTGAATAAAAACGTTGCTTTTCACCTTCCATCTGATAAAAAGTTTTCTTGAAACACTAATTACAGCATATAAATAATATAATGTACTTACGATTTAGTATAGTACCATTGTTTTATGATAGAATTTATAGTGGGGGGCGCGGTGGCTCAGGGGTCCCTGGTTCGATCCCAGCTCGCGCCGTGTGGACTTTGTGGTGGACAAACACCGTGCTCATGGGTTTTCTCGGGGTTCCGTTTCCTCCCACTTTCTTCATTCCACCATTTCATTCATTTCTCATAATCACCGTCTCCTTTGGCCTAGGGCATAGGCGTGGGACGTTAAACTCAAAGATTTCATTTCATTTCATAGAATTTATAGTACCTTGTCAAAACGTTTGTCTTCAAACTGTCAAATACAAATCACCGTAAATTGTGTAATCTACTGTCACAAAAAGTATACCATACTATTTTCGGATCGCTATAAGGAAGAAATACCATACTATTTTGTGATCGGTATGGTAAAATACTATTTTTCCGTACTATTTTACCGTAAATTATTAATTATATGTAAACATCGTTATTTTTAAATGACTGAAGCGAAGTAATCTCACGATGATGTTTTAACATCTGGTCATTACGGGGGCCAGGAAATCATTTGGGGAGCCTGGCACCGATGGGCCCCCCCGTGGCTACACCCCTGCCTAAGACGTACCTGGAAGATCAAAAATAGTACCCATCAGTATCAACGACCTTCTGAAAAATGTTCGGGATGGGCATGGATTCCTTCGCGGTAGAACTTGGTTTGCCGTGAAGCAAAGAAGGTATCAAGTGCATTTTGCACCTTTACTACTGAGTTGAACTTTAGTTCTCTAATGTGAGTGTCCAAGAAATGGTTCAGGGATAATCGGACGGTGCACTGTCCAGGGAGTATGGCGGTTGCAATAGTGTTTCCCATTTAAGGCGTAGGATGGTGTCCCGGGTCACTATAATCATGTGGGGCTTAGCCCTTAGCGTAACGGGAGAACCCCTTAGCGATTGAGAAGTGCTGGCTCCAGGGTTTTGAGTTTTTCTTGAACACGGCTCAACTGCTGACAGTAGACAGTTGCATTAATGTTCTGCTCTGACCAGCCGGTAGCAGTTCCCGATGCACGATGTCGCGAGCAGTCCACCAAACACACAGCAGGACTTTCTACTGCATTACTGGTTTCAGCTGTTTTGGAACCAGTTCATGGGATTTTAACGAATGATGACGACGCCATGAAGCTTCTCATCACATGTCAACATCCTGTCCAGAAATGGCTTCTTCCTCAGACGAGACAGCAAAAAAACACAGGTGTCTGCACGCGTAGTCTTCTGGCCCGGAGTTAATTCATGTGGGACCAATAGACTCAAATTGTAGTGTTTCCCAAGTTGATGGAGGTGCTGCCGGATGGTTTCTCCACTCACATTGAATGTTAGCCCCAGTTCCTCACAGGTCTCTCCACTGTTCGCCTCAATTGCTACCTGAAGATCTTCATTTTGTAAATGTGTTGGTCTTCCGGAACGTGGTGCGTCTTTCGTGATTGTTTTGTCACCGTCCTTAAACTTTCTAAACCACCCTTGCACTGTCTGCGTAATCACGACACCCTCACGAAAGGCCTGAGATATCTTCCGCCCCACTGCAGTGGCGTTTGATCCAAGTTTGAACTCGTACAGCATACACACCCTTATGACGCTCTGTGGAGGTTCCATATTCACTCTGTCCTTACACGAGTTCACGTTGTAACTGAACTGCCACAAGCAGGTAGAATGTTGGATATGCCCACACCAACATCTGACCTTCGCCTTTTCTCCATTCACATTCAACTCACGGTGTAAGGATCAATTGAACACAGACCTCCACAAAAAGCGACAGAACTTTCTTGGTTACCTTTATATATCTCACAGGACATAATATGTTTCGTATAGAGAATATATCTATATTAAACTTAGTTTTAATATCTCGAGCTCCGGAAGTCGGAATGTCAAAACTCCAGATTCGTGTTCCTCGTGATCTAGTTTACAAAATATATAAAAATCAGGTGGGGTCCACTTTGCTTCCCTGCAGCCTACTTTTCAAACGAAACTAAGTTTTCCAGAGTGTACATTTTGCTTCAAACTGAGTTCTGCCCTGGCTAACATACGTAAATTCGCTTCTATAAGTGTTGTTAAAGTTACACTTGAAATTGTCGTTCGGCATTCTTGTAGCTTATGAAGGCATGAATAATTCAAGTATGTTTGTCACAACATCTACAAAAGAATATTCATTCGTATAGAACCTCCAATACATTACATTAAAAACACATGAATTGCACAAAGAAAACTATTGTGCTTTAGAGCAGATCTCTTATTAGCGAATGGCCCTACACCCGCGCACTGCTCAGATAGCTCACAGCCTGAGCCTGAGCGCAATTCCAAATTTAACTCAATCGCGATTAAGATTGTCAAAGGTGTAGCGGTTTACGTTGAATATACCAACACTTTATTCACTAAGTCGTCTTAGATTTTTCTCCAATCCCAAAAAGCAGGTGGTTTTTCGTGATTAAGATAGCGAGGGACGAATATAGAACCTGACAATCGGGTGGTACCCGCAAAAATCGGGTAATATGACAACACTAAGCTAAAGAGAAAATAAGGTATATCCCTATTTAAGATCACTACACCTGCAACTCATGAAATTCAATTTGAAATCTCATCCACTTAGACTGAGATCTTTTATATTATCATTACTCTTTAACTTTGTTTCTAAATAGTACTGCCACTCTTTCTTTTGTTAACAAAAAAACACCACCTCCCTTTCTTAGAAAAAAGAAAAGAAAAAAATTAGATGGCAATTCACAATTTTATTGTTGATTTGTTGCCACTCCGATAAATGTGAATGTTGTGGTTTTGCATGTGTTGACTGGTTTCTTATCGCAAGTCCCAGACACCTGCAATAGTTCATACGTGAAGGGAACACCGATCATATTTTATTCTATATCTTTTTATTCCCAATAACGATAGCCGTGCCTCTTTGTGAGAAACTGCAATTTATTTTTTTTATTCTGCCAATTGTAAAAGAATACTAAACAAGAATTTCCCTACACGTTAAGACATTTTAAGAAAAAATATCTTCTTTCACCTCTGCAAATTTTGAGCATTTTTTCCCTACGCCGGGGAAAATTTCCCTCCATCTGGCAACTGAGAGCCGAAGATGGGAAAGATTCTTTGCTGTTTCCTCGTCGTTACTTGATATCAGTGCTGTCGAATTTTTGTGACTTCTGCAGTTTTCGGTTTTTGAGAAAATCGGTTTTCAAAACCGAAACCGCAAAAGCGGTTTTCAAAACCGAAACCGCAAATGCGGTTTTCAGAAACCGAAACCGCAAAAGCGGTTTCAAAACCGAAACCGCAAATGCGGTTTTCAAAACCGAAACCGCAAAAGTGGTTTTCAAAACCGAAACCGCAAATGCGGTTTTCAGAAACCGAAACCGCAAAAGCGGTTTTCAAAACCGAAACCGCAAATGCGGTTTTCAAAACCGAAACCGCAAAAGCGGTTTTCAGAAACCGAAACCGCAAAAGCGGTTTTCAAAACCGAAACCGCAAATGCGGTTTTCAAAACCGAAACCGCAAAGCGGTTTTCCAAACCGAAGCCGCAAAAGGGATTTTCGAAACCGAAACCGCAAATGCGGTTTTGAAAACCGAAACCGCAAATGCGGTTTTCAAAACCGAAACCGCAAATTCGGTTTTCAAAACCGACATTTCGGTTTTATGAAATTTCACTTTTTTCAAAAACCGGTTTTAGGTTTTTTCAAAAACCGATTTCGACAGCACTACTTTATATATCTCACAGGACATAATATGTTTCGTATAGAGAATATGGTGTTTTTCATATAGATACATAGCGCCTATATTAAACTTTAAGTTTTAATCTCGAGTTCCGGAAGCCGAAATGTCAAAACCCCTTCAGATTCGTGTTCCTCGTGTTAAATCAGGTGGGTTCCGGTTTACTCCGTGGTCACTTTATGTTCGAATATCTCGAGTTCCGAAGTTCGGAATGTCAAAATTTCTTCAGATTCGTGGTCTACTTTACAAAATATATAAAAAATAAGGTGGGGTCCCGTTTGCTTTCTTGGTCACTTTATGTTCGAATATCATGAGTTCCGAAATTCGGAATGTCAAAATTTCTTCAGATTCGTGGTCTACTTTACAAAATATATAAAAAATAAGGTGGGGTCCCGTTTGCTTTCTTGGTCACTTTATGTTCGAATATCATGAGTTCCGAAATTCGGAATGTCAAAATTCCTTCAGATTCGTGTTCCTCGTGGTCTAATTTACAAAATATATAAAAGTCAGATAGGGTCCAGTTTTATTTTCCTACAGCCTACTTTTCAAACGAAACAGTTTTCCAGAGTGTACATTTTGCTTCAAACTGAGTTCTACCCTGGCAAACAAACGTAAATTCGCTTCTATAAGAGTCTTTAAAATTACACTTGAAATTGTCTTTCGGCATTCTTGTAGCTTATGAAGACATTAATAATTTAAGTATGTTTGTCACATCTACAAACGAATATTCATTCGTATTGAACCTCCAATACATTACATTAAAAACACATGCACTACACAAGGAAAACAATTGTGCATTAGAGCAGATCTCTTATTAGCATATGGCCCTCCTCACGCGCACTGCTCAGATAGCCCACAGCCTGAGCCTGAGCGCGAATCCAAATTTAATTCAATTGCGATTGAGATTGTCAGAGATGTAGCAGTTTACGTTGAATATACCAACACTTTATCAACTAAGTCGTCTTAGATTTTTGACCAATCCCAAAAAGCGGCTAAGTGGGGGACAAATATAGAACCTGAAAATCGGATGGTACCCGCTAAAATCGGGTAATATGGCACCACTAAGCTAAATAGAAAATAAGATATATCCCTATTTAAGATCACTACTCATACAACCAAGTGCGCCCATCAGGGGGGCAAGGTGGGGCGCTCGCCCCCTAAGAGAAAATTGAACTAGGGAATATCGAAAACCCAATAGAAATTTTACATTAGTTACAGCAAAATTTGAAACTATATTTGAAACGTCGCTTATACTTGCCCCTCCTTGGAAACAACAACATGGGTGCACTTGCATACAACTCATGAAATTCAATTTGAAATCTCATCCACTTAGACTGAGATCTTTTATTTATTATATTCTTTCCCCTTGTTTTTAAAAATAGTACTGCCACTCTTCCTTTTGTTAACAAAAAAGCACCACCTCCCTTTCTTTTCAAAAAAAGAAAAGAAAGAAAGAAAATCTAGATCGCAAAACACAATTGTATTGTTGATTTGTTGCCACTCCAATGAATGTGAATGTTGTGGTTTTGTATGTGTTGACTGGTTTCTTATCGCAAGTCCCAGACACCTGCAATAGTTTATACGTGAAGGAAACACCGATAATGTTTTATTCTGTATCTTTTTACTTCCCAATAACGATAGCCGTGCCTCTTTGTGAGAAATTGCAACTTATATTTTAATTCTGTCAATTATAAAAGTATACTCAACAAGAATTTCCCTACACTTTAGGACATTTTAAGAAAAAAAAAAAACATTCTTTCCCCTCTGCAAATTTTGAACATTTTTTCCCTACGCCAAGGAAAATTACCCTCCATCTGGCAACTGTTAGCCGAAGTGGGGAAAGATTCTTTGCTGTTTTCTAGTCGTTACTTGATATTAGTGCTGCCAAACTTTTGTGACTTTGTGGTTTTCGGTTCTTGAGAAAACCGGTTTTCTGAAATCTGAACACCGCAAATCCGGTTTTCAAAACCAAACCTCAAATGCGGTTCTCAAAACGGTAACCGCAAAAGCGGTTTTCAAAACCGAAACCGCAAAAGCGATTTCCAAAACCGACATTTCGGTTTTATGAAATTACACTTTTTTCACAAAACCGGTTTTCGTTTTTTCAAAAACCAATTTCAACATCACTAGAAGCTTGCCCTCAGCTCTGAGATGATTAATGTTTGGTATAGACCCTATGGCGGTACGTATCAAATATCACAATAGTAAATGCCCACGTTAAGCGGGTTTGCATATCCAGGCTCCTAACTATGAAAACATTTACAATCACTCCAACCCCAATCATTTCACAGATTCAACCTGATGCATATAAGTCATTAGGATGTAAAATTGAATGTAGTTTATACGAAAAAGACCTTTATGCATTGCAAGACCTGTAACGAACAAATATTCACCACAAACTTATAGTGATATCGACATAAACAAAAAAAAAAAAAAAGTGTGGAGGAGAAAACAACTTTACACAAAAGTCTAAAGAAGTTCACTGAAGACATACGAACTGGTCGAGCGGTTTGGGTCAATAGTCTATCAATCATAAGTTTATGTGTTCAAACTCTGTAGGAAGTATTGTTTTTTTCCTTAAAAGTGTTTTCCTATTTTCATCAGAGGACTGAAAACATTTCTTTGAATAAATCTTTGGCAAATACTTTTCTCTCAAATTCGATTAGAAGGGAACATTATATGAATTGCAAATCTAAAACCCAAAACTGAAAACAAAATATTAAGTATGTTCAATATTTCATTATTATCCTTTCATTTGTAATGAAAAACTAATTATAAGCATTGATGATTTCAGAAGATTCTAACCAGGTAATTGTCAATATATGAATGAGAGGAAATTGATAGAGCATTATTAGTCCATTTTGGACATGATCGAATATATGGCCACGAATTTATGTCGACAGGGTCTCAAATTCTCCCACAGGTCATACCCTGAAATCATCACTGTTTCAAAGGTTTCCTTAACAAATACTTCGGTAGAATATTACATTTATTCATCGTTCTACGTTTTGAAATGGCAAAATCATAATTTTAAAGATAATTATAATACGATAAGCATAAAGGTTTATAGAACTAATGAAATAAACAGTATTGTGTAAGTTATCGGTTTCTAATCGGATTAAAACTAGAATAATCGTTTGAATCACACTTTAAAGTAAATCCTCTCTCTATATAATTCTTACTGGAAAGCATGTTTAACTCCAATTACTTAATCAATATTTTTAATAATATATTTTTATTGTAATATTTTTACTATTCAATGTGGTATACACTTCATTTCCCAAAGCAAAACCTCACAAATGTATAGTGGGCTAGTGAATATTATCAAATAAATTATCATTTAGTTTACGTAAATACTGCATCGCCTGATTTGAAACTTCGTACTTTAACTAATAATAATAATAATAATAATAATAATAATAATAATAATAATAATAATAATAATAATAATAATAATAATAATAAAATCATAGCCATATCTTATAAGAATGTCAGGCTTACTCAATAAATGAATTCAACGTGGTCTCTATTCGAAGTTCTATTTGTTCGAATCCCATAGAAATACAAAGAGAAACTTCGAGAACAGGTAAAAGAAAAATGTTACTTTGGTGGGACTGGAACTAACCTTTAAGAGTTCCTTTCAATTTACAAATGCCTTAGACACTTTGTTTCTTGTCTTTAAGTTAATTGATTCACTGAATGTATCTGAGTAAGTTGTCTTTATTTTCTCTTCCGGCTAGGCTAAAGAAGACGGTGATTATGATAAATGAATGAAATGGTGGAAAGAAGAAAGTGGGAGGAAACGGGGAACCCGAGGAAACCCCCGCACACGGTGTTTGTCCACCACAAAGTTCACTTAACGGGGGCTGGGATCGAACCCGGGACCACAAGCACCAGAGGTGAATGCTGTACCACTGAGCCACCGCGGCCCCCAAAGTTAAAATGAGACCATTTTATGTAGGATTTTCAAAGAAAAAATATTTAGTGATCATTAACTAATTCGCTGAGTTGTTTTTGAGAAAATTATCTGTAAGGAGAAAACATTCAAGAGTAAACTGTTCCTTCTAGACTTTTTTCAGAAAAATGACTTACAACAGATAATAGGATTGTCAAAGAAATACTAATTTGTGGCAAATATACAAATCGTTAGAGTCATTCCCAAGAAAAGTGCATTTACTTTTATTTTTAATCTCTACCATACTATTTTTAGTTTTGAGTTAGGAAGATTAATAATAATAATAATAATAATAATAATAATAATAATAATAATAACAATAATAATAATAATCTTTATTCCTTTGCCGCGAACAGCTCCTTGGCAAACATGCAGCACGTGGTATCAGAATACTACATAGAGATGGAATACTATTACATCTACCACTACTACTACTACTACTACTACTACTACTACTACTACTACTAATAATAATAATAATAATAATAATAATAATAATAATAGTAATAATAATAAAGAAAACAATATGATGAGTACTAATATAAAACACTTAAAACTATTATTATTATTATTATTATTATTATTATTATTATTATTATTATTATTATTATTATTATTATTATTATTATTATTATTATTATTATTTGTAGATAAAAGTCAGTTAAGCAGAAATAATTCTTTGCCAACGCTGTAAAAATTACCAAGCTCTCTAGTTACCAAAAAACAACGAAAAGCTAAGAACAACAGTCTTAAAATTACATTTTAGCTTCTTGTTTCAAAATGTCATTGATTACATACTGTCAGCATAATCTCATAAAGTTTTCACTTGCTTAATGCAGTAAGTCTAAATTATCTGCATTAAAAAATCTGTCAATCTTTTTTAAAATTTCATATTTCCAACTTAGATGAAATGAAATCGTATTATTTCTTATGCTATGATTGGCTACTTTAAAACCTATGTTTGTAAACAATATTCACTGATATAAACATTATCTAGTATTTTTTGCATGCATACTCTGTCGAATTTTTTTCTTTCTATTCATAAGACTCTTCAAACCCCAATAATCATTCCAATATTCATAGCTATGCGAATAGTAACTCAGTTTAATCTTAAAACACAACAGCCTAATAAAACATTTTAGCACAGATTCTATCTTATTTGTCAAAGCTTTAGAAATGCTGTTCCAAATTACCGAACCAGATTCTAGTTTTGGTCTTACAAGTAACTTATATTAATATGCATATGTTTTACCTCTGAAATACAAACCACTGTTTAAAAATAAAACCTAATACCGATACAATACAATTTATGTAGTAAGAAAACTTTAACTGACCGTCAAGTGTAGGTCTAATACCTTGATATTTAATAATATTTACTTTTTCTATTTGTACATCATGGACCTCATATTTACTGACATAATATTGAGTTTTATTGGTGCATAGTAATAGTAATAATAATAATGTTTAAATGTTTAAATGTTTATTAGGGACAAACAGCTACAGCCACAAAGTGCCCCCATGAAGGATTATACAAATATAGGGCGCTTACATTTAAACATAACATAAAAATGAAACATGCAAAAAAAAAAAAAAAATACATGCAATGGGTATTACAGATGAACATACAATGAAAATCATAACGAAAAAACAAATAAGCAGAACTATCATCTCAAGTACATCTTAAACAAAGTACACCCAGCCATGAGACTAAAATAATAACATATTGATATGAGTATACAATAGGAAAAAAGTATATAACATATTAAAAAGGAGCATACATATACTCAAAGTTACAAATGAAAATACATGAAAATCATAAAAGAATATAAGCGTAATTTTTTAAATCAATTGACACCTTAATTAAAGTACACTCATTCAAAAGACAGAAATGAAAAATAATAAAATAAATTTACCAAAGAATACAAAATAAGCATATGGCATGTAAAACTCATAACCAAGATAATACTAATAATAATAAAAAAAGAAGTGTAGTATCCAAAAATAAGAAGCAAGAATAAAAGAGAAAAGATGATAGAAAAAGAGAAAGTTAAAAGAGAGAACAAGAAAAACAACCTAAAAACTAATTTTAAAAAATTCTCAAATGGCACCTTACAAGTTAAAAGAAAAAAAATTACATATCCTTTAGAATTTTAATTAATTGTAAACGAATTTTAATAAAATTACTTTGAAAGATATCTATAGAATAGTAAAACTTATTGGCTGTATCTATAGTTTTATAAATTGAACATTTCAGGGTAGGAACATTCGAAACAAAAGATACAAAATTTCTAACATTGCGATATGGAATTCTTATGGACCATTGACCATCAATAGAAAAAACACCTTGAAGAATATTATGAAAGAAACTCAAATCAAAAATACACCGCCTATCAGTTAGAGGTAACAAATAAAGCTCTTTAGATATGCAAGACAATAATAATAATAATAATAATAATAATAATAATAATAATAATAATAATAATAATAATAATAATAATAATAATAATAATAATAACAAACCTGCAGAATCTTATTTAAAAATTTAAGTTTAAAATTTTGCCCGGATATATTGAAGGAACAGTCGGATAGATATGCAAAATTAACGTTTTCAGTATACTAATTATTTCATAAATATTGTCAGAGGTTTGGAAACACAGACACGGTTGACGATATATTGATATCATTTTGCAAGATGATACATGGAAGTAGAGATGCAAAAAAAGCCGGCTTTTTTGAATCGATGGTTTTTTGCACATGAAAAGCCGGCTTTTTTTTGAAAAAAAACGAGAATTTTGGAAATTTTGGCTTTTTTCATTTTCATGATTTTTCTGTTTAAATAGCTTTTTTATAGTATACTCTAAAGTTAAATAAGATTCCATGACCTAAATGCCATATTTCGCTCTGGAATTCACCATCATGATGGATCGAGCACATGGTTTATGAATTAAAGTAAACATAAAGTACGTAGCATTTGAGGGCAATTTTAGAAGCTATTTAACTTTATTTTAACTTCTGAATTATCGACATTTTTTCTTCTCTAGATCATTTCTTTTTAGTCATCCGTGTTTCACTTCTTAGAGCTTAGTACTCTAGCTTCTAGCACATAATTAAACTTATGTTTTTCAGTATATCTGTCAGAGCGTACTTCCACATTTCCGTTATACTGTAGCTGTGCAATAATTTAACAATAATCTTCCGGACACAACGTTGAATATCATTTGATAGAATTAACAGTATCAGATTTAGAAAAATATTTGGAAGGGGTTTTTCTGAATAATGTTTGGTTTTTCTAAAAATTCCTAACTTTTATTTAAGAGGAGCTTAAGTTTATGAGTACAGGCATAAATATTTCGTTTCGTTTGTATATTCAGCTATAATCTTCCAGATACAACTTTGAAGACCATTTTATACTGATAATCGTGGCGGATTTAGAAGAGTATTTTGGAGGGGCTTTTCTTATTAATGCTTAGTTTTTTTTAATCTAATTTTTTATTTGAGGACAGCTTGAAGTTTGTGAGTAAAGGCAAAACTAATATTTAGTTTGTTTTAGAAATTCTGTGATTTCGGGGTAGAGGCTTCAATCCGAAAGACATTACCACCCTAACCCTCTTTGCAAATCCATCACTGCTGGTAATTAGTAATAACAAAGATTTAAAAACGATTAGAAAGGAAGTCGTCCAGGACTCTCAGTACACGCACTATCTCTACATTTACAGATGGAATTAAGAAAAAGTTTTGTCTAAATGGTCGAATGCGGGATTGAATCCAGGATTTCACGATAGAAGCGCGAAAGCTAACCACTCACTCATGTTTGTTGTGCAATTGTGCTTAACTTAAATGTATTATCTCTCTCTCTCTCTTTCTCTATGGCCACAAAAGCTCTCCATTGACTTCTCTCCTTATCCAATTCAATCCAGTTTCTACTGTGTATTCCTATTTCTGCTAGATCCGTCTTAATGTTGTCCTCCCATCTGAGCCTAGGTTTTCCTAATGGACGTTTCCCAATTGGATTTCCAGTTAAAACTTTGAAAGCGTTCCTACTTCCTTCCATTCTGGCTACATGACCTGCCCACCTGAGCCTCCTAGACTTGATGACTCTAACGATGTTTGGTAAACTGTATAAATTATGTAGTTCCTCCTTATGAAGTTTCCGCCATTCCCCATTCCCATTCCTCTTGGGTCCAAATATTCGTCTCAGAATTTTATTCTCAAATAATTTCAGTCTGCGTTCTTCCCTTAGCGTAAGCGATCATGTTTCACAACCATAAAGCATAACACGCATGATTATCATTTCATATATTTTAAGCCTTAAATTCCTTGACAGAATTCGCGACGACAAAATATTTAGAACTGAATAATGACAAGAATTTCCTGATTTCAGTCGACACTTAATTTCTTTGTGGATATGATTTTGGTCTGGTAATACTGGTCCAAGATATTTGAAAGTATCCACTATGTCGAAAGTATTAATTGATATTTTAACGCATTCATAATTTGCCGTATTACGATCCTTGTGAACTTCCTTGTATTTAGATTTCTCTGCATTTACTCATGTCCCTGCAAGCGTTTAATAAGACCTCTGCATTTCTTTCGATTGTTCGCCTATCAGATTTACATCATTAGCATACACCATAACCTGGTGAATACCATTCAACTCTAGGCCCTGGTTCCTATCTTTGAATTTTCTTATAGCGTATAACAAAGCTGAATAATAACGGCGATAACGCATATCCTTGTTTCAGGCCAATCTCGACGTGGAGCAATTTTCTTCTCGGACTTTACTCTGCTATTCATTAAAACACTTAATAAATCAGCTTTTTCGGTATTCCAAATTCTGTAAGAATGTTGTAGAATTTTTCCCTCCTAACCGAGTTGTATGTCTTTCTAAAATCAATAAACAGTTAATGTACTGGGTAATATATTCCCATTTCTTTTCGAGTATTTGTCGAATGGTAAATATCTTATCGATTTCGACTAAATCCACACTGATTATCTCCAATAATTTCATCTGCGTATGGGGTCAGCCTTATTAATAGAATGTTAAGAGAAATGCCTCGATAATTATTATAATCAATTTTGTCGTCTTTCTTGTGAATTGGAATAGTGATTGATTCTTCCACTGTTTTTAAATGTACTAGTATTCCTTAGTTTTTCTTTTTTGTAAAAAAAAAAAAAAGTTTCGTAACGATATGTTGAATTTTCTTATTAAAAATTCAGAAACCTGCAGGACTGGGTAAACCGTGATGATAGTTATATAGTCTACAGCCTAGGAAACCATACGCTCAGATAAACCATCTATTACGTATATGATCCATGAACAGAAAATTCATTACTTTCCTGACTCTAAACAAGCTTAAGGAACAGTCAGTGCATTACAGAATTTGGAGCTTTACCGATTTTGCAGATCCGAAGCACCTGATAGGTGGTAACAGATTATTACATATGTGATCAATCAGTGAAAAAAAAAAAATGTTCGAAATATTCATACAATGTATATGAAAGTTAAAACTTAATTGAAAAATTTCAAGAATGCACAGAACCATCCGAAACGAAGCTCTTCATATGCAGATTTCTCTCATGTTTTTCCTTATTTTGCTTCAAAAGGAGGGTGCGTGATATTTTGAAGTAAAAATACTACATACAATTTTTCTAGTTATTTGTGTATAATTTTTTTAAAGTGTTTATTGTATATGAGAGGTTAAAATATTATTACATATATTGGTTAATCCTTTGGAATTCATAACGTAAATATGTTAACAATTTTTAAAAAATACTATTGAAAATCATGGTTTATTTGTGAAGTTTCATATTATTATCTGCATCAACCACTAATTAAATGAGTTTTTTGTTGTAGAGAAACGAAACAAAGTCTCCTCTATCAGTTTAAAGCAAAATTTTCAAAAAAGCCCAAAATTTCCCAAGCAAAAAAGCGAAGCAGAAAAAACGAGTTTAAAAAAAAAAAAAAAAGCCGGTTTTTTCCGAGCCCTTGCATCTCTACATGGAAGTATGGCAGTTTTCAAAATGTCCATCTTAAGCCTGGAGTCTGGTAGGCTAGAGTGCCACTCTGATGTGGTGATGAAATCTGAGGCTTTGGCCCAGGGGCATGGAAGTGTAAATGCGTTCAAATATTGAATTTGATTTTATTCGCAATTATCCGTCTTTTCTATTGCGAGTTCAAAGTAAAAATGAATAGCTAGGCAAAATATTTTCTCTACGTAGTTAAAAGATGAAGTACTTAGCTGAAGGAATGGTAAAATTTCTATTGAATTAATGATAATATTATTTTGGAAGCTCTCATGATGGTATGGTTAATATGTTTCTTCCCTTGTAGTTGTTGAGTATTTATATGTTTCTTCCCTTGGAGTTGTTGAGTGCGGCAGCAAAATTTCGAGATTATCTTTTGACAACAAAAGGAGGCGACGTAGGGTTACCATATATAAGTACAGTATTTATAGAAATGTGTCCAGATTTTGAGAATTAAAAATTCCGTCCGCATACGTTTTGTGAACATATTGTCATGTTTCAACATTTAAATGATTAAAGCTAGGTACAGTGATTCTATTTCTTATTAATATGGTCATTACATGCTTTCAGTATATCAGCCACGTTATAAATATAATAAAGCTACCCAAATAGAAGTGTGTCCATATTTTGCCATTTTAGAATATGGTAATTCTAAAACGGTCCATTACAGGAACGATAAAAGCACCATGTGTTTGTCGAGCTACCGAGCAGGCACGTAGTCAGAATTTCGTAATGGGGGATCTGTGACATGAAATAACTCTGGTTATCACATCAGGGCTTCGATCATTCTAAACTATTTTACTGGCAACATATATTAGTTTGTTAGAACAATAAAATGAGGATATGTTAGTAACTAGTTTAATAAACTTTGAAGAAATTTCGAGTAAAAGAATATTTAAAAAAGCTTTTTTTTTTTTTTTTTTTTTTTTTTGCAATATCTACATTCCTTCCTCTGTGCATTCAAATATAACAATTTTCCTTTCATTATGACCTCAACTATTATAAAAAAATGCATATCTAATAATACCTTGTATAATATTTTACAATGTCTGCGTTCCTTTCTCTGTTGAATCAATCGTTTAAAGAGATAAACTTGTCTTCTTTCTTATCGTTATTCTTCTTTAGTCTTTCAGGTCATTCGAACTCGATTCTTCTTGTCTTCTTCCTTCTTTTTCTTATCTTCGTTTAATACCGTCCAGGGTAGCAACGAGATCTCCTTCGGCAGTAAAGACATCCTCTAAAATAAGTTAGTGTTGCTGTGAAATTGAAATGAAATGAAATCTTTGAGTTTTATCTCTCACGGTTATGCCGGTGAGGCTAAAGAAGACGATGCTGGAATGGGAGAACCTCGAGGAAACCCACGCACACGTTGTTTGATCACTACAAAGTTCACTTGGCGGGGGCTGGGATCGAACCCGGGACCCCAAGCATCAGAGATGAACGCTCTACCACTGAGCTACCGCGGCCCCTGCCGCGAAATTGAAAATTTCTTTAACAAGTGTAATTGGAACCTGGGTTTCTGGTGATTATGAGCATTTCTTAAATTCTACCCGAGAGTTTATCTGATAGAACCGGTTTATCGATCTAGTATGGAGATAGATGAAATTCGAAATGCTCCGTTTTTCAATATCCATTTTTAACTTGCCCCCCTCCTGTTTCCTCCACACAAAGCTCCTCATAAGAAAGAGTAGCCAAACGCTTGTTGCAGCTTTTTATTTTTAACAGTGATTCTTCTTTTTATCATTTCTTTTTGTTTCAACCTTCCTTGATTATTTTTAATTTCTGGTTTCGAAGGGGGCCCCGGACTTCCTTTGGCTACGTGCTTTTACTGAAGCAAGTTTCAAAACGGTCAAGTGGTAACTCGAACAGTGGAGTTTAACACTACTACACACTGCGAAGTAACTATGTCGTGTTTTCAGCTTGGAGCAGTGGGTTGCAGTATTTTTGTCTTTAGAAACCTAGCCACAGAAACATGGCTTGTCACAGAAAGCTTACCAGCATGAAGTATTGTCTAGAAGAAACACCTTTGAGTAACACAATCTCTTTCGTGATTTCAGAGACTATCTTTGGATGACAAGAGGCAGGCACGTAGTCAAGGGGGGCCCTGACTCCCCTTCGAAAACAGAAATGAAAACAATTAAGGAAGGATGAAACAAAATGAAAGGGGAGAAAGGAGAATCAGCGTTAAAAAGCTAGAGAAAGCTTTTGGTTACTCATTCTTATAAGGAGATTCGTATTACTTGCAATACATGGTGGCGAATAATCGGGATATCCTGGAAAAGTCAGGGAATTTGAAATTTCTAGAAAAGTTACGGAATTCTCAGAATTTCTGCTACTAGTAAGGGAAATTTCAAGCTTTTGAAAGTTCCGTTCTGTTCTGTATATTTTTATCATATTTTTTCGTTATCGCTTCTCTACAGTACCAAACATGTTATTTCAGAAACAGTTTTTTTTTTTTTTTTTTTTTTTTTTTTTACTGGTCCTTTAACCTGTCATTTGGAAGAGACATTGGTTGACGGAATAATGAAAACATAAGGGTTATGTGGAAATAAAGTTCTGTTAACATTTGATTCAACAGAGAAAGGAAGGCAGATATTGTAAAATATTTTACAAGACATTATTAGATATGTACTTTTTATAATAGTGGATATACTTTTTATAATAGTTGAGGTCATTATGAAAGGAAAATTCTTATATTTGAGTGAACAGACTAAGAACGTAGATATTGTAAAATCTTTTTCAATACTTTTTTTTATATTCTTTTATTCGAAATTTCTTCATAGTTTGTTATTAAGTACTTACTAACATATCCTCATTGTATTGTCCTAACAATCCAATATATGTTGTCAGTAAAATAGTTAAGATTGATCAAGCCCCTGGTGTAATGACCACAGTATTTCATGTCATGGACCACCCCTTCACGAAATCCTGGGTACGTGCCTGCCAGATGACAGAGAAGTCAATGACAACAATGTTTCGCACTAGTAGAAGCCACTAGTCAAAATTTAGTTGATTGGCTCCTTTTAACGCGAAGAGTCTCACTTACTACGAATTTCTTCCAGAAAACAACCAATGGCATCTCCCATCTAGAAGTTATGAAGCGACAATTCAGTTAATGACCCGTGTGAAGTCATAATTAATCTGTGCCGAAAATCAGTGAATTCTTCACAAAAATGCTCCCGCACACAACTGTAACATTGTTAAGTGACTCTAGGCCGAGAACGTCAATGCCATGACTCTTTAACCACACTCATTAGTTTTGCCTCCATTAGATTATGTCCATTTCCTGAAGTTGAAATTCCATATCTAAGGTAATACAAAGATAATTTTTAAGTGTTGCAATATTCTGGCACACAACAAACGTGCAATGAAAATTGGGTGGGCCTGCACCAGTTTTCTCGCGCGTCAGTTTTTGACTGAAAGAAGAATCACAGTTCTTTAACACCCCACATTTTGGCCTGATTTGCCTCCAGTGCACTTCGTACTCTCCCCTAAGCTTAAATCTGCCATCAATGGGGAGCGTTTTGAAGATGTTGCATCGCTTGAAGCGAATGTGACGGCGGTGCTGAACAGTATTCCATTAGACGACTTTCCTAGGGCGTTCTAGAGTCTCTACGACTGGTCTTGCAAGTTCATGCTGAAGAAAGAGATGCCTGTAAAAAATAAAATAAAATAAAATAAAATAAAATAAAATAAAATAAAATAAAATAAAATAAAATAAAATAAAATAAAAAATAAAGTGATACATTTTTCGGGCATTGTTAAGTATATTATTTCGAGGTAGTCGCGGAACTTATCAAATGAACTGTGTATGGTTACTATACGTCCCAATTTGAAGACTCTTGCCCTCGCGTCCCACCGGTTTACATTTTATACCTGTTTTGAAACGTGATGATCTATTCTTCCCTTCTTGAATGCCCGCCTGTAGCTATTGCAGTTTTCTAAAATATTATTTTCGATGTTATACACTTTTACACTAGCAATTGCATATGTAATCTTAATTTCTAATATGCTTGAATCCTGGTAGAACGCACCACGTCACGACATACTGTTCATATATAATCTTTGGATCTCAGAACCATGTTTACTTTCATAACCATCATCACTGATACACCTAACAGGAATACAATAGAAACGGCTCTTAGGACTGGTTAGGTGCTTTCCACCTTGGAAAGAATGAAAGTGAACTTCCCATCAATGTCCTAGTTCGCAAGATTTGCCTTCTGTCAAAATATCCCGGTTTAGAATAGCAGAAAAATGATAATCCTATATACTATATATATTGTCGATGTTTTCACGAACTGTCAAATATTCCAACTCTCATGCATGACGATCCGGCGAATGTACAAAATTTGAGGTGTCGAGTTTGGTATTGGAACAACTTGTATTTTGTTCTAACAACTTGTGAAGCTTCCATTATACTAAGTTTGTCTCGATTTTTTTAAGTAATTCAAAATAATGCAAAATTTCCATCTTTGTTTTTCTCACAGTCAAGATTATGCACATTAGCAAGTTCACTAATGCAGTGGAAATAGGATATTTGTCAGTTCGTAGAAACATCGACGATAATAAGGTTACAATACTCCTGCTGTTACAAAGAGTTTTGACAGACTGATCAACGCCTAGGCAAGTGCTTGAGTTAGAAACTTCAAATTTGAACTGCACATAATTTTGTGACGGAAGGGACCAGCAAGGAAGGATTTTTAAAACTTCAACGTAGAAGGGTGGAAAGAAAGATTGAAATTACACAACATGCCCACATCTTGGAATCCTTTAAAGTTACAGACTTGAAATTCTGTATTTAGACTTTTTATTTAAAATAATTAAATATGTATTTCAGTATTTTAATTTTAAACTAGAAGGAAAGAAGAAAGGTGGGAAGAAAAAGGAGTGAGGTTTCATTTATTACCAGGGTGGTCAAACTGCGGCTCCTGATCCCTTATTAAGAGGCTCGCAGCTCGATATTTGATTACGTTAAAATATATCAGTTTACGAATATGATTGAAAAGTAACGAAAACACAAAATTTAACCAAGCAAAGAGTAATTGTAGAATTATAGAGGAAAGTGGAGTAATTTAAGGGACTGCATATTTTTAATAGAAAAATTGACAAATGAACAAAAAAATGAAAACTACATTATGACCTACAAACTATGATTTGGATTATCATGAATTGCATTATTTGCTTGAAAATGCTTTGTTAGTTTCCATTGCTTTAAGCAGCTTCTTAAAGTCAGATTGATACGTTGTGACGGATGTTCTCAATAGTTCTTGTAAGTGCTCATCAGAAAGAACTGAGAGGTGTTTTCATTTCACCATCTTAATTGCTGAAAAAAGTGAGACACACATGGTGTATGTTCTACCAAACATAGATATTAATCTCTGTGCACACTGTCTTGTTTCTTGATACTTTGATTCAGGAACAAGTCTCCAAAAATTCAGAACTGAGCTGCAAGATTTATGCACACCTTTGAGTCCTTCGTCCTCTTGCATTTAAAGAAGTTCAATCTCTATTGCTGCTGCATTAGTAACAACAAGAGGTGAAATAAGACAACCAGTTTGTATAACATTTACGATGAAGGGATATTCCAAAAAAGAAAGGACTGTTTAAGGCATTTTAACCCGCTGAACCTCCTTTTGAATTCATCTTGAAGTTCTCTCAATTTTTGGACGTAACATTCAATATCCAATTCCTCTTCATTGTCGGGTATTGAATTTTAGATAGATTTAGTGATGGAAAGTGGTTAAAAGTCTTCTGAATTAAATCCCGTTGAAAGAGGTGCAACAATCTAAATACTGTCTGTGCAAGATGAGAAATAAGCTTATTTGGACCTTGCAGCGAGCGATTTACTGAAGCCAAATGACGGAGAATGTCAGTAAAGAATGTCATATCTCTCCGCCATGCAGCGTTTCCCAATTCTGGAAATCCCAATTTTCCTTTTTCTACACAAAAATCTTTAATTGGCTTCAGTAATTTTGAAAAATCTTCATTACTTTGCTAAAAGACAACCTCCTAACGACAAAAACCAGGAGACGTCAGTGGGAATGATCTCATTAGTTTCGATTTATTTCATGAAGTTTTTAAATTGGCGATAAGATCTAGCACTTGAGCGGATGAAGTTCACAACTTGTAGAGCTATTAGTGTCAGACTTTCAAATTTGAAATGCTTTGCTACTAAATGTTCTCTATGTAAGACACAATGTACAAGAATGAAATCGGGAAACGTTTCACCAGCATTTAGAAGACCAATTAACCCTCGAACCGCTCATTTCATTGTCGGAGTACAATCTCTTGCTACACTGACAGTTTTCTTAACTGGAACGCCGGCTTTTCTGAGTACATTGTCGAATGCTTCCTTTAAGTCACATCCAGTTGTGGAAACTTTCAATGGTAGTAAATCCAGTAATTCTTCTTTCAATTGAAAATTATCTAAGATATTGCGTACAAAGTAGCTAGCTGTGGTAAGTCTTGTATATCAGTGGTCTCATCTAAAGGCGAACTCAAAGCTATACAGTTCACTAAATCACTTTTTAATTTTTCTTATACATCAGCACTGATTACAGAAATTCGTCTTTCGAAAGTGTGTCTTGAGGTAGATACGTTTTGAATTAATTTTCTGTAACAAAATTTGTAGATTTTATTTTGTAGATCTACTACTGACATCACATCTAATATATTTGGTTAATGAAATCAACTTCAGTGTATGATTGTTTAGCTCGGGCGATATTGAAAGCTATCACAAATCCTGCCTCTGTACAGACGTCAGACTCCTTAAAGAACTTGGACATTGCATACTTTGCTTATCATATTTTATCATATTTATCATATGAGGGATAACACTTTCTCGTTCCTTAAGTCAGTACCTACAGGTAAGGGCGCCCATGTTGTGGTGTCCAAGGGAGGGGGGTCAAATATAAGCGAGGTTTCAAATATAGTTTCAAATTTTGCTATAACTAATGTAAAAATTGTATTGGGCTTTCGATATTCCCAAGTACGATTTCCTCTTAGGTCGGGGGGGGGGGCGAGCGCCGCACCTTGCCTCCCCTGATGGGCGCCCTTGCCTACAGGGAATTCTTCATTGAAGGTTTAAGGGTGAGTTTGAAAATGACGCTTTCAATTGCTGGTCTTACATTGAGATATAGTTGTTTGACACAACAAACACATACACTTACTGCTTTTCTTTTTCTCCACAAACAAAAACTCACTTTCCCATTCAGTCTTAAAACTTCTGCTCTCTTCTTTCTGTTTTCGTTTTTAGGATAATATATTGACACAATCAGCACTCGTTAGAGATCAACAATATAATTAAAACCCGAAAACTAATCGCACTCTTTCAACCGTTCGACGGAAGTCAGCAGACATGCGTTCTTGGTAGCAATGGTGCCAAATCGTGCAGTGTTACTATATTCTTTCCCTTGTCAGATTATTTCCACAGAAAAAGAAAATGGATGTTTGTAATGCGCCCTAAAGAATGTTAGTATTTTATGAAGTACAAGAGTCAAAGTATTTCTAAATATCATAATCGCATCATAAGTAATTTTTTTTTAAGATTTCTAAAGCAAACAACCCTAACTTAACTAAAACGAAATCAGAAATCTTGTGGAAGGATTTTACATGTCGCGAGACACAACACAATTAAACAACTGGTTCCCTAACTCAAAACAAACTAAAACTGCAAAATTAGGTCATATTACTTTAGAATTGGTAAAATGAACATAGTTATGATCTAATAAATGATATTCAGTAATATTTTGGCCCTTCTATTTCATAAAATACTAGAATCCTTTCGGGGACCTAACAACGATTTTTCTGGTGCACAGAGATACAGAGTGCTAGTGGAAACGCAGTTTAGAAGCTGAAATTGGCAGACCGCCATTGGTACGCATAAGATGCTCGTAGCGACGCCTAGTGTCAGAATTTTCAACTGCTATAGTGTGATCTACAAAGTGGATGCTATCTTAGGGTTCCGCTCAGAGTCACCCTGTACATTTAACAATCACATATCAAGAGCTTTTATACATATTTATACAGTTTCTGCATCAAAACAATTATATAAAAAGAAAAAATGTTTAATATCAGATTCTTCAAATAGTTTGATGGAAGTTTTTAAAGAATACTGGATTTTAAGGTTTTTCGTCAAATAATTTCTTCAAAAAAAGAAAACGACATAGACTTTTATAAGATTTTATAGTTGTATTTGTGTCTGATACATTTCATTTCAGTTAAAAGCAGAGTCCAGTGTTCGCCCTCAATTTATTCAACAAAGGACTTGTCGCCAAGAATTATTAATTTCAAACGCAGGACATAGGCAAACTAGGATGATAGATCTGTGCCTCAAAACTAAACGCCTCGGAACATATTAAGG
The DNA here is from genome assembly GCF_964235325.1 of Thermobia domestica. Classification (NCBI taxonomy): domain Eukaryota; kingdom Metazoa; phylum Arthropoda; class Insecta; order Zygentoma; family Lepismatidae; genus Thermobia; species Thermobia domestica. The sequence goes on along the minus strand of NC_137454.1, from coordinate 44,735,669 downwards.
AAAGGAAAGAAAGGAATCACATGGCTCCGCCAAGACTTATCCGTCTCCGACTTAAACGTCCATAATGCTAATTAATTTTATACTTGCGATCTGTTACATGTTGCTGAGTAGTCACGGAGTGATTTTTTCTGCATCAATTCAACGTTGAGCCGTACTAAAGGAACATATTAGCAGTCATACTTTAAGACCATTAAACACCAGAAGCTGAAAGAGCCGAATTGATGCTCTGTCTCCACTTAGATATCAAATAGGGGAGGTTTATGATACCTTACTTCAAACAAGTAACGACAATAGAACAGATAGGATGATCGCCCAGGATACTCTGTGTATAGCAAACCAGCTACGTGACTTTACTTCCCTTTCTCACTCGTTATCTGGTATTATCTGTCATATAAGTTTATGCATGTTTTCGGCGGATAGTATCTTTTGCCCTTTGAAGCAATGCAAAATATGAGAAAATCAGTTCGCTTGTATTGACCTTAAATGTAATTGGACTTAAAAGCTTTCAAAACTGTGAATCCTCGTAAAACAGCAAAAAATATTACGTTTGCAAATGCAACTTACCCAACAAATAACACGAAAAGTGTGACAAGCATGGAAAGCAGAAAAACTGTTATATGGTAAAAGGACAGAAGCAAAAGTCATAAGCTGAATGTTTAGAGTGTATAGCAAGGAAACAAGCACTCAAGCATGTGGAGTAGTGTATAACGTACTAACCTACCAATCAGCTGATCCATGTACGAATCTTCACCAACTGTATTTTTTCTTTTCGTCGAAGGAACAGCTATTAACTTGTAGTATTTACTTTTTTTTTTTTTTTTACTTTTCGTCAAACGAACAACCATTACTTACAGTATTTTGTTCTTTTTTGTCGAAGGAGCAGCCATTACTTGTAGTATTAGAATTTTATATATGGTTTCATTCTGTTAGATTTTTTCTTATTCTTGTCTAAGTCAATAATATAAGGTTGAAAGTATGTCTCTACCTAGGTAGATCAAAAGTAACGGTGTCACCCAACGGTAACGGTAACGGTAAAAGTAACGGTAACGGTAAAAATATAGGCTGTATAAAATATAAAAATTAGCGTACGTCCGAAACAAAATTTCAAGTAATTGAAATGAGAGTAGCAAGTTGGTGAGTCACCCCCGGGCAGAGGAGCAAAGCAAATACAGTGACTCACATTAATATTTGAACACCATAGATATTACACATAATTTGCTTGCTATACATGTAAAAAATAATAAATGGGAAACCAACGGAAAACAAGCAAAAAGGCAATGGTTTAGTCGAACAAATATGTTATCAGTTAATTAAATTATGCAAATTAAGTCCACTTCATGAGCACGCAATTGTAATAAACTGTATTTTGGACACCACTTTAATATTCGGACAGTTGTTTTAACGTTTGTTTATCGATAGCGAGCGAGACAGTGGAAGAGTTCCAGTTGCAGTTTAAGTTGTCCCGAGACAGGACATGTGTATCTACTTAGTTTACGAGTGATTAGTGTGACCGAGAGAAACCATAAAAGGAAAATGGGAGTTGAGACAGAATTTTCCTGACAAAATTTGAGTCGAGAGACAGCTCTTCCAATAGAAAACTATATATTTTTCGAGTCGAGACATCACTTTTACAGCACATTTTCGAGACGAGACAGTCTCAAATCTTGGCAAGGGCAGTTGATTTGGTATCCCGGCATTGTCCTGGTGGGACTGAGGGCAGACATTGGCGCATTTACTGTTTTCATTCTACTTCATTTAACTTCTGCATTGGTCGCAACAGCAAGCAAAGGCTTCGTCCCATCAATATCTGATTGACAGACCATACTTCTACTGAACTGTAGGGTCCATTATTTCTGATTCCGAACTTCTGGGAAACGAACGCTTCCACAGGTTCTTTTGTATTCCCATTACTTACTCCTACACCAAATTTGGTGCAATTATCTCTGAGTGACATCGAGCCCTTCCCTCGTTAGTTTTGCCGTAATATCTGATTCACTATATTACGATGCTCCATACTCTATTAGAAACACCTTTTATATAAAATAAGCTTTAAAAATGTTAGTCGTGATTAAATCTTTTTTTAAATTTTCTGTATATACTGCTGTATATCACAATCGAGCATACTGATTATTGTGTTATGTAAGGAGTCATTTAAATATTACGTAAGTATTTGAGAAAGATAGCTAATTTTTTTGTTTACTTTTTCATTTCATACATGTTTTAAATGGGGCATCTTAATTTTTCATGACAATTGAACGTCTTCTATCAAAATAAGGTTTGCGGATTAAATGGGTGGCATGCAGTGTTGGGCAAATTTCAATTGAATTAACAATTAACAATTAATCTGTAAATTTAATTGTTAATTTCAATTAACAATTGAAGTAAGTAATGGTTAATTGTTAATTACAGTTGGACATTAATAATGGAGAATTAATTGCGATTAATCAATTGATTGAAAGTAATTGCAGTGGAAAGTAATTGCTATTGAATTCAGTCATTCAATTGCAATTGAAATTAATTGGCAATTAATTCAATTGCAATTGATTTTCACAGCAATTACTTTCAATTGATTGAACAATTGCAATTGATTTTCACTGATTAATTTTCAACACTGTAGTTCAGAGAGGGCGTGGGACAATGAAAACTTTAGCCACGACCAATTGACTCACCACTCATCGTGACCCACTCTGACCCACCACCCACCATGAACCACTCTCACCCACTGTGACCCACAGACCCACCAAAACCCATTGTCATCAACTCTGACCCATGATTCACGCCCTCTTCTCTACTGACTAAAGAGTTTAAACTTGTAATAAAACAAGCCTATGAAATTATCACTCATCGGAGTTTGAATTTCTACGATCAATCGCTCAAGCACCGCTCTATTACAATAACGGCGAATCTGACCTTTCTAATATAAATAAAATAAAGAGTTTGTTTGTGTCTGTCTGTCTATCTTTGTGCGGCCTGTGGACCAGATGAGTGGACCGAAACTTTTCAAAATTTGGTCACGGGTAGCTTGGTCTAGGCCCCAGATCAAGACGAAGAGTTTTATTTTCAAATTTTGAACTAAGGGGGTCTCAGGAGGACGTTTTCCGGGACCGGCCTAGGGACCAGACAAGTTGACCGAGAGTAACCAAATTTTGGTCACGGGTACCTTGGTTCAGGTCCAAAACCAAGGAAAAGCGTTTCTGACAAAATTCGAACCAGGGGTTCCCAGGGGCGTTTACTGGGACATGTGAAAGTAGTAGAAAATGACCGATATTAGTGTCGATTTCATAGTTTTCGCGGTCGCTGAGATCAATGGTGAAACTCCGATCACATTAACTTCCAAATTCACCCTATTCGGTTTCGGGCCGGGGATCAACGGGGAGGGGGGAGGGATACCGAAACGTAAAAGTAATCCAAAATGACCGATATTAGTGTCAAATCCGTAGTTTTCGCTGTCGCTGAGATCAATGGTGATACTTTCATTAGCGATGATTTTCAAATTTAGCCACCATTGTATGCGGGCCGGGAGTCACCGGGGATGGAGAATTGCGAGACATGTAAAAATAATGGAAAATGACCGATATTAGTGTCAAATCCATAGTTTTCGCTGTCGGTGAGATGAATGGTGATACTTCCATAGGCGTTGACTTCTAAATGCAGCTTCCATTGACTGCGGGCCAAAGGCGTTGTTTTTTGAAAATTGGAACCAGAGGATCATAGGGGCTTTTACCGGGATATGTAAAAAGTAGTAGAAAATGGCAGATGTTAGTGTCACATTCATAGTTTTCGCGGTATCGACTGGGGGCCAGAGGAGATTTTTTCCACAATTCGAACCAAGGGGGTCTGAGGGGGGCGTTCGCCGGGACATGTAAAAGTAGTAGAAAATGACCAATATTTGTGTCGAATCCATATTTATCTGTGTTGCTCGGATGTGTATTGGCACTCCCGATAGTGTCTACGTTCAAATTCAGCCCCCAATGAAAACACATGTACGTTGTTGGATATATACTCACAAAATATATCCCATTTTACAAATGTTTCTTAATTGTTCATCCGTTGTTCAGTTTGTTTACATTGATATTTTATCTGATCCGTGCGAAGAACGGGCATATGGACCATATTACAATGAATTCAATTATATAGATAATTATTATAATTATCATTGATAATTATTTCCTTGTTGAATTGTAGATACTTTTCAGCTGAAAAAATAATAAAATTTGAAAGTCCCAAATCAACGTAAAGCAGACCAACGTAAAGGAAAGATGTATAAAATTTTCCATATAATTAAGCGTACCGTACAAACTTAAAATTTCCATGTAATTAAGCTAAATTTCCATTTTTGTGTCGTTTTGTGAGCTTATTTCCAGACGTTTTGTGCGTCACCGGAAATGGGTCAATGTTATCCTACAAATATGGCGAAACAAGTTAATGCTGTTCCGTCAGGAATGATTTCGAGGTCGTTTTCTTCACATCGTCTTGTCGTGTTTTCTACCGTTTTCTAAGCCTATTTCCACTTTTTGTGAATGAATGGTAGTGGGTCGAAATGGGCATTTAATGTGGGAAGAAAAATGACCCACTCTCGCACCAGTATCGAATTTCGAGGTTGCTTTTTTAGCATTGTTTTGTGGATGTTTTGTACAGTTTCTGCGCATATTTTCACGTTTTGTGCGCCACCGAAAGTGGGTCAAAGAGGATCTACAAATTTGGTAGAAAAAGACATATTCATCTCACATTCAAGGACCATTTTGACCCACTTCCACTGATGCACAAAGCGACACAAAGCATGCATAAAAAATGTGAAGGAAACGACATCGACATTCGATGGTGACGGAACAGCATTAAGTTATTCCGCTATACTTGTAGGCCATTTTGACCCATTTTTGTTGTCGCAGTAAAGTGGAAATAGGAGCACAAAACGGTACAAAACAGGCACTATACGATGCGAAAGAAACGACCTCCAAATTCGATAGTGGCAGAACAAAGGCTCTTTTTCCTCACACATTGATGGACCATTTTGACGCATTTCTGGTGATGCTCAAAACGTGGAAGTAGGCGAACAGAACGGTACAAAATACACACTAAACGATGTGAAGGAATCGTCCTCCAAATTCGTTGGTGGCGGAACAGTATTAACTTGTTTCGTTATATTCATAGGTCCATTTTGACCCACTTCCGGTGACGTACAAACCGTACAAAACATGCACTAAACGATGCGAAAGAAACGACCCCGAAATTCGATAGTGGCGGAACAGTGAGCCATTTAACTCCAACTTTAAAGGCCCGTTTAACTCACCTCGGGCGATGCAGATGACGAGAAATAGATGCAGAAAACATTTCTTTTCTTTTTTTTAAAGGTACTAAGCGATGCGAAAGAAACGATCTAGAAATTCGATAGTGTCGGAACAGTAGGTCATCTTCGTCACACCTTGGAGGCTAATCTTGACACACTTCTGGTGACCACAAAACGTGGAAATGGGGCAGAAATGGCACAAAACAGGCATTAATCAATGCGAAAGAAGGACCTCGAAATTTGGTAGTGGTGGAGCAGTCAGTCATTTAACTCCCACTGAAGGCCCATTTAACTCACTTCCGGTGACCCACAAGACGAGGAAGTAGGCACAGAAAACTTTTTAAAAAATAGTCACTAAACGATGCGAAAGAAAGGACCTAAAAATTCGATAGTGGCGGAACAGTGGGTCATTTTCGTCACACTTTGGAGGCCCATTTTGACACATTTCTGGTGACGCACAAAATGTGGAACCAGGGGCACGAAACGGCACGAAACATTTACTAGTCGATGCGAAAAGAAGGACCTCGAAATTCGGTAGTGGCGGAGCAGTGGGTCATTTTCATCCCACCTTCGAGGCCCATTTTGACCCTCTTCCAGTGACACACAAATCGTCGAAATACGTAGGCGCAAAAAGGGTACGCGATGTGAAATTAACGACCTCGAACTTCGATAATGGCGGAACTCTTCGTCATTTTCGTCCCTTCTTGGAAGCCCATTTTGACCCACTTCCGGTGACGTACAAAACGTGGAAATAGGGGCACGAAACGGCACGAAAATTCACTAGTCGATTCGAAAGGAAGGACCTCGAAATTTGGTAGTAACGGAGCAGTGGGTCATTTTCGTCCCACCTTCGAGGCCCATTTTGACCCTCTTCCAGTGACGCACAAAACGTCGAAATAGGCGCACAAAAGGGTACGCGATGTGAAATTAACAACCTCGAAAAATGATAGTGGCGGAACTCTTGGTCATTTTCGTCCCATCTTGGAATCCCATTTTGACCCACTTCTGGTGACACACAAAACGTGAAAATACGCGCTCAAAACGGCAAGAAACGTGCACTAAATGATGCGAAAGAAGCGACCTCGAAATTCGTTGGTGACGGAACAGTGATTCATTTTTGTTCCACCTTGAGGACTCATTTTAACCCACTTCCCATGACGCACAAAACGTGGAAGTAGACACACAAAACGACACAAAACGATGTGATCGAAATTCATTGGTGGCGGAACAGCAATAACTTGTTCCGCCATATTGGTAGGCCGATTTTGATCCACTTCCGGTGACGCACAAAATGTGGGAATACAATATAAGTATATACTGTAGTTCTTACCATCAAGGCTGAGAACTGCACGGTCTAATTTTTTTAAGCGAAATTAGAAGCCTAACCGGGATAGTGATGTCAACCGGCTCGGCTCGGTTCAACTGAGCGAACAGCTTGAGCTGGCTTGGTTGAGATGACTCATCGACTGGGCTCAACTGAGCCGATGGAATGAGCCGGCTCGGTAGGGACGAGTCACCGACTCGGCTCGATTGGAGCCAATGGCTTGAACCAGCTCCGTTGAAACGAGTCCATAGACTGGCTTCGAGTCAGTTCAACTGAGCCGATGGCTCGAACCGGCTCGGTTGGGGTAAGCAATCAGCTCGGTTAGGTTCAGCTCGTGTGAGCCACCGGCTCGAGCAGGCTCGGTTGGATGAGCTGTTGGCTCGGCTCACTTCTCTGTTCTGCTCCATAAGTTAATGAGCTGTGAGAGAGCCGCTTGAGTCGTTAACAAACCTAAACCCGGGTCGAGCAGTTTTGAACATGTTTGGCTGGAGTCCTATGACTTTTAACAATTTTTGGCTCGAGCCCGAATACTTGCTCTTCCTCGACTCAAACCTAGTACGCGGGGCCGCGGTGGCTCAGTGGTAGAACGTTCACCTCTGGTGTTTGGGGTCCCGGGTTCGATCCCAGCCCCCGCCAAGTGAACTTTGTGGTGGACAAACACCGTGTGCTTGGGTTTTCTCGGGGTTCTCCCGTTTCCTCCCACTTTCTTCATTTCACTCATTTCTCATTATCACCGTCTCCTTTAGCCTAACCGGCATAACCGTGGGACGTTAAACTTAAAGATTTCATTTCATTTTCATTTTTCAAACTTAGTACCTCGTGACCGATGTCCTTGCCTCCTGAAGATTTCTTAACGACCGAGATCGACAGTCAACTAATTTTTAATATTCAGATACAAACCGCCTATATTCCATGTTTATACACGGTGTTATAATAATAATTAGTTATAGTAGTAGAGGTAGTATCATGGATAATTATATTGTCTATGTAGGATACTTGAAGAGAGTAGTACTTGGAACTATACAAACGATTTAGCTCCAATTGGCTCGACTCGACTGGAAACTCGATCCGAATTGAGTCGAGTTGGGGGAAAATTTTCGAGCCGAGTTCTCGAGTCGAGCTCAAAGATGTCTGCTTCGAGTCAAGTCGATTTTTAAAGAAAACTCGCTCGAACTCGCTCGTGCCCATCCCTATTGTATGCATGACGGGCATATAGAGTTCTTTCGAGGGGGTTAGAATCATTAACATAATATATTTAAAAAATGCTTAGTTTCACGGCTTTCTTCCCAGGGGGCGAAGGGGTGGTAGTTATCCAGCATTTCTTATAAGTACCTTTTTTGAAATATGTAAAACAGTAACAAATGGACAACACAATATACACATATCTTCTTATCTTCAGTTTTAATTGCTGATTTCAATTGCAATTAACAATTACAAGTTTCAATTGTCAATTGCAATTAACAATTAAATCTTTCAATTGCACTCTTTGCGATTAACAATTAACAATTAAAAGTTTCAGTTGCCTGGTGACCAATTAACAATTAACAATTGACGAAAAATTAATTGCAAATTTTATGATTGAATTCAATTGCAATTGAAATTAATTGTCAATTACAAATTGAAATCAATTGCAATTGAAATCATTGCAATTGATTTTCAGAGCAATTACTTTCAATTGATTGATCAATTGCAATTGATTTCAATTGATTTTGCCCAACACTGGTGGCATGTGAAAGTACCTCCCAGGGCGGCAAAACTACTAGCGCTGGCCCTGATTGGGAGTACATACATTCCATGATCACTACATTTGTGTTACATTTAACACATTTCCCCACTTCTTTCTGTCTTTCTTTTGACCATAAACGCACCATTAGACATCATCATACGCATCAAGTTTTAACTTTTGTTGCGCCAATCGAAGTTGTTAGTACCTGGCCATCAGTTATACTATATCTGCGGCTCCCGCAATACTTTGACAGATTTAATGTGGCTCCTGAAGTGCACCAGTTTGGCTACCTCTAATTTATTATAATGAGATGTTCATATCTCCGAATTGCTTAAGTTTAGAGGCATGACATTTTGTATTTAGATTTTTCATTTAAAATAATTAAACTTATATTTAAATTTTTTAAGGAGTGCGATTTTAATATTATTTCCATATCTCTAAATAGCTTAAGTTTAGAAACGTGAAATTCTGTATTTAGATTTTTCATCTAAAATAACAGGATGTGTTTCAGCCTTTTCTGATATGACAAAGAAGGGAAGAAAAGAGGTGGGAATAAAAAGGGGCGGAGTTGCAATTACAATTATTATAATAATGTGTCCATATTATCGGAATCCCTTCAGGTTACAGACATGAAATTTGGTATTTGAAATTGTAAAATTGTTGAATTTATTAAACATGTTTTTCAATAGTTTTTCATACTTGACCTAGAAGCGTAGAGAAAGATTTGGGATATTTTAGTACGAGGTGTTCGAATTACTTGCGAAACTTTTCGAGTTCATATAAATTCTATATGAAAGACACAGAAGGAGGAACGCAAAATATTGTCCACAATAATATGGGGGCATTTCCTATATTATGCTAATATTATGAAAATGTTTAAATAGATAATGTTTAAATGTTTAAATGTTTTAATGTAAAAAATCCCTGTAGATATGAATTACAAAAGTGGAACTACACTCAACAGAGTCATAATCGTTTTGATTTTATGTCACAAATTAAAAAATATAAAACCACTTAGGAAGTGTGAGTTGGAGTGGTGTAGTCTACAAGTCGTCTAAATTCGAACAGAACAATCTGTGCTAGATGTTCAGTAGGGGCGCAATTTATTCTCAAGCCCTACCTTCGTTAAATGCAACTCAGGTATCCACCCAGCCTCCGTCAAAAGAGTATCTGGGATAACCTGAGAGATACATGGAGCTGAAACGTGGTGATATAACTTATAATTTCTCTGTGGTTGAAATCATAAGAACGTGAAGACAGTCTCACACCTTCCCTCCTCCAAAGTGTCCTCTTCCGTATGATGACCTTTCCCATTAGCAATTGGAAATGTATCGGAACTTTGTCTTCCTACGTTTTGCAGCAAGCACAAATTGGACATACTCTCGGGCCAAAGGTGACATGGTCAAGGAGAAGATTATTTTAAATAAAATCTACAAATCAAATGTTTCGATTTATGAGTTTCCACAAGTGATACATGCACTCTGATTTTGGTGTGGGACATACGAAAGATAGTACTTATTTGTAAGACTTACACGTTTAGTTATGCCACTGAATTAACAGTACAAACTGTAGATTCTTGCGTTATTTCTTCAAATTGTCCGGCATTGTTTGCAGGAAGATAATGTCACTTCAGTTGTCATACTTATAAATAAACTTGTTATTCAGCCGGCGTCCAGAAGCCAAATGGAAACCGCGTGATCTTACATTCAATTGTTCTTTTAATTGCCGTGTTAATCGTTGGATCTAAATTACAACGGTATACCAATAACTATTAGCGAAGGCCGCTATCAAGCTTCAATACGATGGGCCAAAACAGAGAATACTACTCTTTCGTATTTGTATTTCGTTTTTTTTATCTGCTGTAAGTAGGAATGCATAGATAAATTATTATTATTATTATTATTATTATTATTATTATTATTATTATTATTATTATTATTATTATTATTATTATTCAAAACTTCACAATTTTCACTGCACTTTTATATCATTTACTACTATACTAACACATTTAATTTTAAAATTTCAATTCAAATTGTCATGAATATTGGATAAATTAATGCCGCTCGGAAATGGTAATTTTTTAAAGCCAATAAAGTTATAAATGATTTTTTTTACAAAAAATATTTATAAATAAATACGATATATAGTTTGGTTTGAAGTACTACAACTAGACAAGCTTTTAAAGAGATAAATAATTTCATTATGATCGTACAAATAATAAGTCATTTTTTTAGATTGGTTTGAATAGATCTAGATCTAAGTTAAGTTTGAATAGATCTTAAGTAGTGAAAGACTACTTAATTTTGTGAAATAATATATTTGCTGTTATTTAGGATACATTTTTAAAGTATATATATATATATATATATATATATATATATATATATATATATATATATATATATATGTACACGCACACGTACACACGTATATTGATATATTGAATCCACCACCCACTGCATTACAGATTTGTTACTGTTAACAGGCGCGGATACAGGACGGACTTCTGGGGGGGAGCAGTGGGTTGTAATACTACTATTTAGAGCTACTTTTAAGAGCTCCAAACTCTGGGATGGGCTTTATTTATATATAAAATAAGAGTTTCCTCTTCTGGGGGGGGCGATCGCCCCACTTGGATCCGTCCCTGAATTCTTCGTTTAAGCTGCATAGTTTATGTTTGCGTGATAGGAAACTTGTACTGTGATTCGTACCTGAAAACAAGAAGAATAATTACAAATATGTAAAAGTAGCAAAGTATAAATAAAACACAATTTCCAGTGCAAATAGCGGCGTGATGTGAAGTGGAGTGTTTGTTGTGTCTGCTTGATTTTTAGTTCTTTACATGTCTTTTATAGTTCTTTTTTTCAACTCATTTGGTCAAAACATAATTTCTGTGAAATAATCTTCAAGAAGCTACTACTAGTATTTAGTAATAATAGATCAAGGGCCAAAGGGGCGATAAACCCACTTGGGTAACTTTTGCCACTATATTAGAAATGATCCTTAGGGTTATTAGAATAAAAAAAAAATAGTTGTTGGTCAACACATAAATGAAACACCTGGGTCCTAACATAGTTGAATATAATATTAAATTGAATTGATAATGAATTGTTTGATAATCAGTTTGCACATTGGTTGCAATATCCAAAATATATTATAGACCAGCGTTTCCCAACCTTTTTCAACTTGCGGCACACTATGGGTGTAACTTGAATTCTCGCGGCACACTATGGGTGTAACTTGAATTCTCGCGGCACACTCATAGTTATTATTCTTTGTAAATATATATAATACCGTGGCATTTTTTTCTGTGATTACTGATCTTCTCACAAAGAAGAAAGCTCAATCGCTGGTTCTTCCCCGTGGTAAATAATTATGCTTATTTTTCATTCTAATTTAAAAATAGAAAACAATTATAATGAAATATTGGACTCAGGTTTTTAAAACTAAGCTTTCTTTTTCGAAAACTGTATCCAACCTTTCACTAAGAAGAAAGATTACTAAATAACGAACGAACAAACAAATCTCTTTTAGTTTTAAAACACAAATGTAGGTAATTTGTATGCATGTTTGCTTTGTCGAAAGGATTGAATGATAGGAAAATTTCAAGTTACGAGATAGTCTGCAGCAATAAAGAAACAATAATAGTCGTAACAATGATAACTAATATTCAACATTAAAAATGTACAGAAAAGTAACACGGTATGAAACTTAAAGTTGTAGATTCATAATAGAGGTTCATAATAATGTGAAATACAAATACACACATTTTTCCTTTGTCTTGCAATTTGATTGCTATAGAATTAATAATAATTAGTTTCGACTTCCTCGAAGCACACCAGCGGCCAACCTCGCGGCACACCGGTTGGGAAACGCTGTTATAGACCAAGGGCCAAGGGGGTGATAACTACTTTTGCTGCTATATTAGAAATGTTCCTTAGAGTTCTTAGAATCCAAAAATAGTTATTGGTCAACATACAAGTGCAACACGTGGGTCCTGGGGCTCCTAACCCTTTGGCACCCGTCTATATTTACAGACATCGATGGAATCTTTTTAAATGACTGTAGATCAGACCGTTAGTGCAAAACTGGAACAAGTTATACGTCGATCGATTTGTAAGAGTATAGGCTTTCAGTTTACGCAATGAACGGGACATTTATGTATACAAAGAAAAACTAATTGAGGGATATTTAAAAAATCCCTTAAAAACGCACCTTCTTTAAATTCTTTTAGTTATTAGGTGGCACCACTGCAAATTAGGTTTATAATAAAATGCATTTATGTGCTCAGTTTTATATTCAACTTAAACAGAAAGTTCCATCTAGATTCATCAAATAGCAGCAGACGAAATATGTATTTTATAGTCTTCACAGGGTTCATAATAATTGATGTTCATGGAAGTACGAGTATGACTTCGTATCAATTTTCCGTTTTATTTTTCTATAGAAAACAAGTGATACAAATTATTCTGGTTGATTTTCTCATTCGTTATATTATGACAGATTTCCAGTATCGAGAAATCCCCCATAAAGGTTTTATGGTTTGTTGGTCCACGGTATAATAGAAATTATTTTAAAGCAATAATTTTACTGTTGTTCGGTTACATTATGTTCTTTTGAAAAAAACTTGTTGTTCCGGTATTCTACAATGAATACAACTTCCAAACATGTCGCATGGTATGTGAAATTATCAAAAAACTTTCGGAGTTATTGCGTAGGGTATGTATTCTTATTACATGTGCACACAGATAATCGCCCTTAATATAGTACGTAATATGTAGTTTTTTAATTGCCGTAATATTAAATAATTTGATATATTCTTTGTGTTCTTGTCTGTCTGTAAGTTGATAATAATAACACATTCGCCCTGAAATCCACGTGTTCTGTTATTCTGGAGAAGAATGGAAAACTAAAAAACGCCAGTCAAACAGGCGACAATTGTATCAAGAAAAGGGATTGCTGTTGTAAGAAATCGAAAATTCTGTGTAATATATAGGAATGCTCACGATTCAGTCGTTTCGAGATTTAAGCCTGTCTCGACTCGAAAATATGCTTCTGTCTCGACTCGACAGTTTCTCTCTCGACTCGACTCGAATTCGAGTCAGACAAAATATACTAGTTAAAATATACGCACACATCAGCCAGAACATTATGACTACCTACCTAATTGTCAGTATGTCCACCTTTAGCAGGGATAACAATGGCGACGCGTCTTGGCATGAACGCGCGATCCTTGGTAGGTCGTGGAGAAAGTTGGCACTATATGTGCATACTCAGGTCACCTAATTCCCGTAAATTCCGGGAAGGGGGGCTATGCGGTCTCACGTCACGTTCAATCACATCCCAGATTTGTTCGATTGGGTCCAGATCCGGCAAGTTGTGGGGCCAGCACATCACTTGGAACTCACCCCTGTGTTTCTCGAACCACTCCATCACACTCCTGGCCTTGTGTCATGGTACATTATCTTGTCGAAAAATGTCACTACAGTTGGGAATCATGATCATCATGGAGACGTACGTAGTCTGCAAGAAGTGTGCGATACGCCTCGAGCATGATGCCTTGCTCGAGCTCCACTAGACACATGGATGTTCACGCGAACGTTCCCCAGGGCATAATTAAACCGCCGCTAGGTTGTGTCCATCCCGCAGTACAGGTGTCAAGGAGCTGTTCCCTTGCAACACGACGGATTCGCAACCTCCCATCGTCATGATGAACAAGGCATTGGGAATCATCAGACAATGCAATGCTCTGCCATGGAATCAAGGTCCAGTGGCGATGGTCACGTGTTCATTTCAGTCGTAGTTGCTGCCGATGTCTTGGTCTTAACATTCGCACATGGATGGGTCGTCGGCTGCGGAGGCCCATCGTTAGGAGCGTTCGGTGCACTGTGTGTTCAGACACATTTGTGTTTTGCCCAGCATTAAAATCTGATGTTAGTTCTGCCACAGTTCGCTACCTGTCCTGTTTTACCAGTCTGACAAGCCTACGACGTCCGACATCTGTAATGAGGTGGGGAGCGCCCAACCCCTCGAAGTTTGGACGTCGTTTCCCCTTGGTTTCGCTACTTGTTGAAGACACTCACCACAGCATTCCTCGAACACCCGACAAGTTCTGCAGTTTCAGAAATTATCGTGCCGAGTCTCCGGGCCATTACAACCTGACCTCAGTCAAACTCAGATAGATCGTGCGCCTTTCCCATTCTTCACAAAGCCAGCACTTCACTAATTAACTGAATTGAGCTGAAAATTAAATCTTGATCTAGAAAGATTAACTATTAAGTTTGTGCGTTCTGCACCTTTCTAAAGTGAGAAATGCTGGAATTGGTTTCAAGGCTATTTCTGAGTGAATAATTTCTTCAAATTAATATTAAAAATTATAAAAAGATTTCCGAGACTTTCGAGTCGAGTCGAGAATCTTACGAGCAGTCTCGAGTCTCCTCGTGTCTCGACTTGTCTTGAATTTTACAAAGTATTTGTCGACTCGAATCTCGACTCAAATTCGAGTCGAGTCGAGTCGACATTCGACGCATGTCTCGACTCATGCGCATCCCTACTACTGTACTACGCACAAAACGAAACTAACATGAGGACCACAAATTTTATCGAAAAAAGCTTCCTTAAAAACTTTCAGGTAAAAAAACTGTGGCAAGAGAGTGGTAATTTTGTGAAACTTCGGTAGTCCCAGCGATAGACGGTGTTTGTTTATGTCGTATTCTGGACGAATTTGGATGCAAATTCATGTTAAGCGGTGCAGTTTTGCAGTTAGGGATGGTATTGAGACGAGACTTTATACAGTCTCGGTCTCGTCTCGATTGATAAGTAGCGGTCTCGGTCTCGATCTCGTCTCGAGTCAAAAATCGCCGTCTCGATCTCGTCTCGGTCAACAGATGCTTGTCTCGATCTCGGTCTCGGTCTCGAAGGCCAAGTCTCGGTCTCGTCTCGAAAGTCTCGAAATAAATAGTTTGAAATTAAAATTATGAAAGTATTATTATCGTACCGTCTGTCGTTTCCGCTTCTTATTTTTTGCCTTCATTCTTCACTTAGAATTATAGTGTGATGTGCCTCTTCGTAGCTAATTTGCTAGCGCTAATGTTTTCCATGTGTGTGTTCCAGCTTCAATCATCAGTGAGTATAACATACCTGGGATAAAGCAATAATAGTAACCCATATTTCACTTTCAGCAATAAATTTTGTCTCAAATAGCCTCAGTACTGCCTATACAATTAAACTCTATTAAATTAACTCCAGTGCTATATAATAGTGTATTTCCTTCCTTTGAATCAAAATTGTTCAATACCTCCTAACGGATAACGCAACACATAAGAGTACGAATGTATTTAATAGCGCCGAAATTGAAATTTACAATTTCTCATTTATTATCCAATACACTCTGCTTTGACTGTCATTTTAAAAACAGAATATAACGTTCATTATCTTAACAAATAGAGTAAATTATTACTACATTATATTTTGTTTCAAATTGAACAAATGCTTTATTACCGTTTCACATATCAGTGTTTAACTGACACTTTGAAACAGGAACTTCTTGAACCTTGTGGTGGGAGCTACAGCACTCATGTTTGCTATCTGTGGTCTCGGGTTGGATCACCAAACAAGTTAGATTCAAAGTCCGATGTTTCGTATAGTTCGCGTCTCACTTTAAGTACATTCTGTTTCTTATACAAGTTCATAAGGTCGTAATGTATTACATAAGCATATATCCAGTGCCGTAACATAGATTAAGCTTATTCCTGAGCTCTCAGCGGTGCATGTGGTGAGGAGAAAACTAATCGTGCGTTCATTATGTTGAAATTTTATATTGATTGAAAATTACTTGCGAAACATGGACATGCATATTATATAAGTATATAGGTAATTCGACCTATATGTATCTATTTTCTCTGTCCCGGCAAAACAAGTGATTCTTAACTTTCTAGTTTTCTTTTCTATTAATTTTCGTAGTTTTGCTACAATATGAAGAATCAAAAATATATATATATATTTTTTTTGCTGCACGAATTTTGTTAAATTTTGGATCCGTTTTTACCCTACCTTACCTAGTAAAAGTGATATATATATATATATATATATATATATATATATATATATATATATATATATATATATATATATATATATATATATATATATATATATATATATATATATATGTGTGTGTGTGTGTGTGTGTGTGTGTGTGTGTGTGTATGTATGTATGAACTGTAGAGATAGACTACGCTAAGTCACTTTTTGGTCGAAATTGAGTTAACAATACTTTTTTAATATACTATGTTCTTTCTAGTGGTGTAATAATCTAAGTCTAAAAGCATCCTATTACTTTGTAACTACTTAGTATAGTTTGAAAAACAGTACTATAGGTCTTACTTAAGGGACCGGTTATCGCTTCTCCTGTAAAATTAGGAAATTATGACTTGGTTAAGTTTATCACTGAGGTCCAGATATAATAAAATTATGACCATAATCATAATCAACCCACTGCTGGATGAAGATCCTTCCAAGTCTTCACTACAGCTATCTATCTTGATCAATTCTTTTTCAGGTTACTCCCCAGTTGCCCTTGATTTCGTCAAACCTTCTTGTACAAGGACGTTTTCTAGGCTGTTTTTATCTCGTGGTATCCTGTCTAGAATTGTTTTTGTTCATCGATCATAATTTCTTGCAATATGTCCAGCACATTTTCTAGTTCATGTTAAAAATCATTTCATTAGTACCAGTCATTAGTTGCCAAATAATTCATTTCTACTGTATATATTTGGCCTACAAATAGTTCAAATCCGCTACTTTTGGAGCACAGACACGCTAGTTTTTGATCTTCGAATCTGACAACACTGACTCAATGATTTAAATCAACACAATGTTAGGACCTCCATTTGGTCTAATGGCTAGCACGCTTGACTTCGGTTCGCGTGGTCCCGAATTCGATTTCCGGTGGGGGTACAGTTAAACGACCGAAGTGGTTCGGATTCCATTATAATCATTAGCTCCACGTCTCCTTTAGACATCCTAGCATAATCGTGGGACATTAAACTAAAACAAACCAAACCAAAAATCAACACAATGTGTATTACTAACTGTAAGTCCTTGAATAATTGCATATAGCTATATGGTATGGATCGAGTTTGAGGTGGTTTGGTTCGTGGTCAAACTAAAGTGAAAAGTAATTAGGGTGTAATTAGAACTTTTAATTAACCATGGTTTTGTGTACATCAGGATTAAGGCTTAAGGGAACAACTAGGGTTACTGAAAAGTTATCAGTCACATTCAATTTTAGTTACAATTTGCATTTACACGCATTGCTGGAACCAAAACTTTGACATTAACATGAACATTATAAAGACTACGAAAAAAAAATCGTCTTTTGAAAACATTCTTGCACCATAAAATAATATACGAGTAATTTTAAAATATTTTACAGTTTAGCTACGTTATTTGCACTATATTTAGAATATTATTTAGCAATTTATTTAAGTTGGCAACACTCTTAAAATAATGGAACTGCGACTTGTAATTAAAACCACCAAAAACTATTGTTATAATGTTATAGAAGCAAACTAAAGCAACAATCATTATAAAAATTTAACACAATTACTTTATTTTAAGCAGTATAACAATCACTATCCATGTGTTTGCTATCTCCGAAACGGTTTGAAATAACAATTGTTGTAAATGACATTATGATCACTTAAGTCTTTTGGAAGCATCTGCATGATGAGACGTGGTCAGCGCGTTTTCGAAGTAAAGTCTTCAGAAAAAGTTAAATTTTCCATTTCTGGTAACTTTGATCCTTCATTCATTCGAAATACATTATACCACGATCATAGTATTTGACGCTAAGATACAAATGATGCGCATTGCACCGTATATATATATATATATATATATATATATATATATATATATATATATATATAGAGAGAGAGAGAGAGAGAGAGAGAGAGAAGATTATATACAACAGCAGTGGATTTTGTTTCGGGAGAGGCTTGAGGAACGGGTAAGAAACATTTGTGATGTACGTGCAATGCGAAAAAATGATCAGAAATTTATTTCGGGAGGGGCTTGAGCCCGACACCTACCCCCTACATACGCCACTGTACATCAATCAGCCATTCCCATATTATCTCACACAGCAACGAAACAAATTTTGATTACAGGCAAATTAGCTGTCAATATTCGAGACGAGATCGAGACTTTCGAGACTGACCAAGGTCTCGTCTCGGTCTCGTCTCGATTTATAGAGGTCTGTCTCGGTCTCGTCTCGGTATGTAAAAGCCCGTCTCGGTCTCGTCTCGGTATATAAAAGTCCGTCTCGGTCTCGTCTCGGTCTCGGTACCATCCCTATTTGCAGTGGCGCTCTCTTGCTGCAGTTCTTTGACTTGAAAGTCTTTATGGAAGCTTTTTTCGATAAAATTTGTCGTCCTTATCTCAGTTTCGTTTTATGCATAGTGTATTACACACAATTTTCGATTTTTCACAACAGCAATCCCTTTTCTTGTTGCAATTGTTGTCTGTTTGGCTGGCTTCTTTTGTTTGCCAATCTTCAGAATAACTGAGAACACGTGAATTTCGGTGCGAATGTGTTACTATTATCAACTTACAGACAGATAAGAACACAAAGAATATATCAAATTATTTAATATTACGGCAATTAAAAAACTACATATTACGTACTATATTAAGGGCGATTATCTGTGTGCACATGTAATAAGAATACATACCCTACGCACAGTGGCGTATTTAGGGGGGGGGCTTCCGGGCTTAAGCCCCCCCCCGAAATCTTACTTACTATAGTAAAGTATATGAAATATCTTGCAGAATTTTTACATTTTCAGGCAAAGCCCTCCCCGAAAGTTAGCAAAGCCCCCCCCGAAAGAAAATCGTAAATACGCCACTGCCTACGCAATAACTCCGAAAGTTTTTTGATAACTTCACATACCAGCCGACATGTTTGGATGTTGTATTCATTGTAGAATACCAGAACAACAAGTATTTTCAAAAGAACATAATGTAACCGAACAACAGTAAAATTATTGCTTTGAAATAATTTCTATTATACCGTGGACCAACAAACCATAAAACCTTTATGGGGAATTTCTCGATACTGGAAATCTGTCATAATATAACGAATGAGAAAATCAACCAGAATAATTTGTATCACTTGTTTTCTATAGAAAAATAAAACGGAAAATTGATACGAAGTCATACTCGTACTTCCATGAACATCAATTATTATGAACCCTGTGAAGACTATAAAATACATATTTCGTCTGCTGCTATTTGATGAATCAAGATGGAACTTTCTGTTTAAGTTGAATATAAAACTGAACATATAAATGCATTTTATTATAAACCTAATTTGCAGTGTTGCCACCTAATAACTACAAGAATTTAAAGAAGGAGCGTTTTTAAGAATTTTTTTAAATATCCCTCAATTAGTTTTACTTTGTATACATAAATGTCCCGTTCATTGCGTAAACTGAAAGCGTATACTCTTACAAATCGATCGACGTATAACTTGTTCCAGTTTTGCACTAACGGTCTGATCTACGGTCATTTAAAAAGATTCCATCGATGTCTGTAAATATACACGGGTGCCAAAGGGTTGGGAGCCCCAGGACCCACGTGTTTCACTTATATGTTGACCAATAACTATTTTTTGATTCTAAGAACTCTAAGCAACATTTCTAATATAGCAGCAAAAGTCCTCCAAGGGGGTAGTTATCACCCCCTTGGCCCTTGGTCTATATCTTGAATATTTTCGATGGTACAACATTCCTATTAATATTTCCAATCTCAATCAAGACAAAGACCATATTGGGCTTCAACGGGACAAACATGAATCAAGTAATTCATCTCATACTTACTACATTACTCTTATTACTTTCAGGAAAAAATTACGTAACATTAGTTGGCTGATCACAAACTATTAATTCTTTCTCTGCGTTTTTAGCACATGAACTTTATGGATGGTGCGGATAATGGATAAACACCGTTTATGATGAAGAAGACAAAACAGAAGGCATCTACGCCGATCCCAAGAGTTTCAGTATTCGCGCGCTACCCTAGCCAGCTGTTTGAAGTTGATCATGTAAACTGTAGAGAAAAATTTGGGCAAGAAAACAGAACCTAACCAACCCCTGCGGGGCTTCCAACCCGTTCCTACTACTACTACTATTAATACTATTATTATTATTATTATTATTATTATTATTATTATTATTATTATTATTATTATTATTATTATTACTGCTACTACTTTTACTACTACTACTATTACTTTCTCTATTGATCCGTATAGTAAAACTGCAAGCTTATTTTAATGAAAAAAGTGTTATGACAATTTTTAAAAAATAAAAAAACATTCCTTGGACAGGGTTGGAACCCACGCCAAAAAACGGTCCTCATTATTAGCGTGTTGCACTAGCACTCTCAGCTACGAGGGTCGATAGCAGTTAACCTCTACTTTCTGCTATATGTACGTCATGACTCTTGATGTCCTATCTGTATCGGCCAATGAAATCAGAGGATATCTGAAACTATTGGGATCCGCGAAAATGCACACAGGAGACCTTGGAAAAAAAACACAATGTCAGTAAGCAGGAAACTCTTTCTCGCGGAAATCCAAGGGATAGAAAAGGTAGATAAAATAGGATGAAATTTATTAAAAATTCTGTTCAGATCCGGGGAAGAAGCAAATGAGTTTTTGAGCACCCCATTTTACTACAAAATAAATGGGAAGCATATATACCACAACATTTAATTTATACAACTGGTGTAGTTCATGGAATGGAACCAAATGTAGAAATTACGTATCTTTTAAATTATATAAAATGCGAGTTTCCTCTCACATGTGCTCGTCGGATTTATCGGAAAAATGATAAACAAGAATTCCAACCAACAACTACAGTAATATTGACATTTGATTCACAGCAACTTCCCACAGACATAAAATTGTATTATATTAAAGATTCAATACAAACGTGCATTCGAGCTATATGACAATGCATCATGAGATGTAATAAATTTGGGCACAGAAAGCAAAATTGTCGTTTAAATAAAGTATTATGCGTAAAATGTCGTTCACCACACTCTGCAGACACATGTAATAATACGTTACATTGTATGAATTGTGAAGGCAACCATGCAGCGAATCATCCACAATGCCCAGAAAGAATCCGACAAGGTAAACTAATGGAATTAATGGCAAGGGAAAAATTATTATTTAATGAAGCAAATGCATTATCAAAAATATCACAATGTATCTAATAATTAATATTAGGTTATGTCTCACATAATAATACTTGTAATGTGCCTACTGAGAAGAATGTAACAAATCCCAACTTAAATCCTTTCCAGGAGCACTTGCTTATGATAATATGCCTCTGTTAGTGACTCACTTACATTCTTTAGTGACTTATATGCCACCATTGGTGACCCCCTTAAGTGATACTCCTGAATTCCTACCGGAGAAAAAACGCAGAGGCTTTCAGGATAATTACTCATGGAAAAGATTAAATGATTCAAAAAATCGGGAGGGAATCAAAAGTAACAATAAAATTTCCAATTATTCTCATCCACCATCGCCGTTTGATTTTACTTCTGAAGTTAAACAATCTACATTGGAATTTGAGGCGACTCAAAATCCTTTGAAAACACCAAATAAGCAAGATTTAATATTTTTCAGAGATAATCCTACTTATCTCAAACTGACCCTTAAAATAGAACTGATGCAGTAAATCTGAACTCGAAGTGAATGTCTTCTGAGTCAAATTCAATTCTTACAAATCAAACAGGGTGGAAACAAGCAATACACAATCAAGATCAATGGTCTGATATAGCTTCACCATCTAAACAGGATTCTCTTACTCATAGCCAACAAAAATCTAGAGAAGCTATTAGAAAATATCTATCCCCCTATTTCATTACATCAATCCTCAATAATTTATATTCACTTTTAAAATTATAATCTCATTTAAACATGTCCAGTTGTAAAAATACTAGACTGACTATAATCGAGTGGAATGCCCGAAGTATTGCATTATCTTAAATTATTAATTTCAATTTTTCGCCAGATGTGATATTAATACAAGAAATTTGGTGTATACCGAAAATACCCATGAAACTTCAAGGATATAATTGTGTTTATCACATCCGTCATGACACCCACGGAGGAATCGCATTTGCGTAAAATAATTTGAATTTTACAACTTTTCAATTAAATTTACTAAATCCACAACCGCACATTCAACTAATAGGTATCAAAATTTTGAATTTAAAAATAGTTAACATTTATGTACCACCCAAAATATTTGTGAATTATACTTCATGGCGACAGTTGTTTGCTAATAATGATATTGATTACATCGGTGGAGATGTCAACCTTCATTCACAAATATTGGGTTCTAATAGAACTGTTTCAGCAGGTCGATGTTTTCTTAAGGAACTTTTAGACTTCTCTTACCTATACCTCAACGACGGATCTCCTACTCGTGTTCAAAATAATGCATTAAGTGCACCTGTTCTCACGCTAGTGAAGAGTTAGCATTGCTTAAAGATGGAATGGCAAACGTATCATCATACATGTAAAGCGACCACTTTTCTATTATTTTTGAAACTCATTATATTCAATCTGAAATAATTTTAGATATAAAAACGTAATAATTTCAAATCGAAATTATAACATGTATCTGTTAATATTCCATGATCAGAATGTGAAACAACGATTCAAAATTGAATTGCACAAACTAGTAACACTTCTGAATTTTTTGAATTGATAAAACAACGATTTCATCTCTCCATAAAGAAAAACACAATACCAACTCAAATCTTAGTCATTCTTTTTCTTGTCAACATCGCAGACCTTTTTGGTGGAGCACACTTTGTCAAAAGAATGTGAACAAAACTAGTCAAGCCTTCCGTTTCTTTATATCAACACCACACCTGAAGCATTTCATCAATATCAAAAACAACGAGCTCAAACTAAGGCAGTGGCACCGCGTAGCATAGTCGCTAAAGCTCTCGCATTCCGTGCGAGCGGTCCCAGGATCGATTCCCGGTGGTTTCACTCGGTGGAAAAAGTGAAACACGTTTTTTCAGGCCAGCCATCCTGAATGAAACCACCAGCCATCCGAACTATACTGTATTATCGACTAATTTTTGGAACAGCATTAACACACCTGTCAAACTATTCCAAATACGAAAGAAACCTACATATTACTGTTGGTGTGACAAAGGTATAGGTGCATTTAATTATATCACATTTGAGTGTGAATTATTTCAATCGATTCGTCCTGATCTATTAACACAACTGCAAAAATGTTATAGATATGCTCCACCTTCGTATAAATATATAATGGCATCTGACAACTGGACAACAATCAAAACTTTATTGCAATTTTTATTAACAACTGGCCTAAATCTATAAAAAAATTAATAGTGAGAGAATACGAATTGACTGTTAAAACTAATAAACTTTGATCATTAATTAAAGGAAAAATTTCTCTAGAGAATTACATTTTTCCTTGACTTTACAGAATACAGAGAAGTAATATGCACAACAATGAATGCATAAATGCTCAGATATACTAATTCTTCCTTGGAAGATGTATTAAGAATTACATGACAAATCTAGCTATCATTTCGAAATCTGACTATTAGAACCGACATCAATGGTTTAGAATCATATTACTTCCATTGTCTTTTATATAAATTGCATGCAATAATGAACGATAGAAAAATAATTAGTCTTTTTTCTGCATTCCCAGCACATACTGGCTGATGCCTGGTGCACCCATTACACTTGGGAAAGAGAGAATAGAAAACTTCCTTCAGTCATTAATTTCTTGGACACAGCTAAATGGTTTTGAAATAAATTGAAAAAATCTAAATTAATAATTTTTACCAGACGGATATTGGTATCTACAATAACAATTAATATACAAAATCACAAATTAACGAATGAACCTCATATTAAATATTTAGGATTATTATTAGACAAAAAATACATTGGAATCAACATCTAAGGTATCGTACACATGAAGAAAATAAATTTTCAAGGTTATTTCAATGCTTAACAACCAAGAAATATGGTATTAATCCTTTCAGTTTACGAAATATTTAAAACATACAATAGTGGCTAAGTTTACTTATGGAGGAATATTTTATTCTAACAATTTTAAACAATTTTATAATCGAACAGAAAGCATACTTTATGATTTACATAAAATCATCTTTTCACAACTAAGATTTTGCCCAAAACAAGCACCTTTAGAAGAAACCAATTCAATATCATTAACGATATCATTACAAAGAGCGGCATAAAGGTTTATTTTATCAAGATTTGGTCACACCTTTTCATTAATAATTAATAAGCTACAACAAATAGAAAAGTTATTTAATAGGAACAAAAAGATACCCTATCTTAATAATAGACCATGGATTTATATAGCATATAATGTTCTTAAATACATACAACCTTTTATTCATAAAGTCCCTCTTCTTCCTTGCTTTACCTGGCAATATACAATTAATTTAGTAAATGTTAATGACACGATTCCGAATTTTATAAAAATCGAAAATTTAGAATTACTTAATAAAGTATATAAAAATATTTGGGAAGAAGAACTTCAAAAATTACGCTCTGATACCGTTTTAATATATAAAGATGCATCCAAATACCCAGATTCTTCAGTGGGCGCTGCAATATTTATCTAATCTAAAACTCTTATTCTTAAATATAGATTACCATCATCCTTATCAACTTTTGAAGCAGAAACTTTTGCCATTCGTCAGGCATTATTATGTATTTTAAAACATAGCATATTTGTTTCATGTATATGCACTGATTCACTCAGTGTTCTTCAAACACTACAAAAGGCTCAGTGGGGTGCAAAGGTTACTTGGACAATTTTAAACATAAAATATCTTTATCAAACACTTCAAAATAAGAATTATATTGTACAGTTTTACTTTATGCATTCTCACATTGGTTTAAAATAGGGGACCTTATTGATAATGCTGCAAAGTCTGCAAGTAAAAATGGAAAACCACATTATATAAAATTCCCTTATAGAAGTTAATATTATATTATAGATACGCATTTTTCAACAACACTAACGCAATGACAAAAAATAATAAATCATTATCTGGACGTACTTACTGGGAAACCCTTGAAAATCATTCTCATAAACCCAAGGAATTTATAAAATAATGATCAAGAAATCATTGCATATTATTGAATTCTTTTAGGAACAGTACTTACCCCAAGTTAAATAATTCCAAATTAGAAAAAAAAGGAGACTTACCACTGTTGGCGTGATAAGGGTATAGGAACTCTTGCTCATTTATTATTCGAATGTACTTATTTACAAACTCGAAGGTCTTC
This sequence comes from Thermobia domestica, assembly GCF_964235325.1. NCBI lineage: Eukaryota > Metazoa > Arthropoda > Insecta > Zygentoma > Lepismatidae > Thermobia > Thermobia domestica. The sequence continues at coordinate 44,709,928 of NC_137454.1, read as the reverse complement.
ATTTCTTCAAATATTAAATTATATCGGAATGGGTCCATATAATTGCAAATATATTATAGCAACTTATAATTGGAAAGCAATTCGAAGTTTGATACAATTCATTCTTTTCAATGGTATAAATTTATAAAAAAGGAAAAAAACAATAAAATAGTTAAATATAAGAAGGAATATATATTTTAAAAAACTTGCCCAATAATTAAAAACAATAAAAATAACAAATAAAAGGGTAAAGAACAACTTCGAACATGAAAGTAAATGTATTACTCGAAATATTCCTTCTACTGAAGAAGATAATAACTTAAGTCGAAACAACTATCGGAGAACACCTAACAAACTTAGCATTTGGAGCCTACTAAGACTACATTTAAGTCGGAGGCGAATACTTAAAAACACTGATAATAGTGATGAAGAAAAGAAAGACAAGACAAGATTACAGAATATAAACATCCTAGTCAAAGACGTTAAGTACAAAGTAATATAATTTAAGTAAAATTCACTCTGAAACTTTTTAAAATACATAATAAAGAAGCAGAAACTTGAGTGTTCTGCTAATTGGAGTCTACATCTCTACTTAAGTTAATTGCTAAAATTAAAAGTATTTGCTATTCTTCATTGTGGAAGAAGCTGATCAAAACACGTTCTTTTAGAATTAAGTGTAAGAGTTGGAGGAAGACTTGATCCCTCTTAACGTCGTGTTGTCCAATCTCAGTAAATCTAGAATGAATTATATAAATTATACAAATTCTAAATTATAAGTAATAGGACTTGGTGTATAATATTAAGAACACATTTTGGTTACATGGACTTAAGTATTTGGATTAAGTCAAAACAATACATATGTCGTAGATGTACCTTAATGCCACTGCCATTGTTATAGAGCTTACATGTTTTAACTTTGCGAGGTTGCATCCTTTAAGCATTGTATTCTCCACCAACTACACGCTGATAGCTTCCTTTTTATTTAAAGTTCAAATGAAATATGAACCGAGATTCTGTTTTTATATTTAATTTAAGAACTTTCATTAATGTTGTGTGAATAGTGTATTTATTAAGAGTATGCAATGCTAACATTCTATCATAACCTGGACATGGTTTTTCCATGGATTTGGTTAAATCAAAGTCTACTCAACTAACTACAGCAAACTTTCAACTCACAATTTCTAATTCCCAAATCAATTCAACTTCACTGAGGTACTGAGATCCTCAGTATTTGTAACGGAGACGGTAACGATGAATGTTATTAGTGGTTAAAAATGGAACAAGTGTCCATCAACGGCCCGTTAGCCGGAATCTCGGTAGCAGGAGCGCACGTTCCGTAAAGAAAGTGTATCAGTAAATAGTGAACTCGAATTGAATAAGAATTGGTTTTATGATTTGTTGCTGTTGTTTGCTGCCAACACCAAAATATCAATATTAATATTAAAACACTCTTGGGTCATAATCTACAACTTACCATTCAAGCCTTCAATATAAATCTCCAAATCGATGTCATTCACGACGTTGTCAGACGTAGTGTAGACTGTTCACTGAGATGACACAAGCAAAGTAGACTCAAAACTTTCAGTATTTACTCAAAATGCGTCAATTTATTGCTTGATTAATCATACTATTAAAGACTATAAATGTATTTATTTACAATATTTGCTTCTATAATACCACAATTTACAAGCAAATTGTATTAATATACACGACGGGTAATGCTCACTGTAAATGAACGATATTTTGAGAGATACAGTCACTTAATTAACGATTTGATAACGTAGAACAACAAAATATACAAAAAATATACAACTAAGTTAACAATACATGCAATAATGTTCCAATACTGTACGAAAACTAGTCTCTGGAGAATAAATGAAAGTCTACACTGCAATACCTAACTGTATTTTTTTATCTCACGTATCTAGAAAGAATTGTTTTATATAGGCTTGTTCTTTTATTTAATTTTTTATTTATACTTTTTATTTGTATATTTAATTTTTAGTTATTTTTTACTGATGCACTGAACTATTATATATTTATAACAGTTTCTATTTTCTGTTCTGTCCTTACCCGAACAAATGATTCACTAGTGTAACACTAATATGCATACAAATTGATGAACTAAATGACACTTGATAGTAGCGACTTGCAAACTCTTATCAGGCTGAATTTAGCTTATTACTGATATCTCAAATCTTCTTCACAGATAAATATGTTAGCACAGTTTCAGAGAAATAATACAGTATTGTAACCATGTTATATTACTAACGGTATCATAGTGGTTAGATATCTTTATAGCTATAAATTGAAGTTATATTTTGTTATATATCAAATTTAGATTGGTTCTCGTTTCAAACGATTTTATTTCAAAGTTGAACTTAAGACTGAAAGAATCTAATACAAAGTAATGCGTACGTAATGTGTGCTCACTATATACATAACGTCATTGATATACTGATCCTTGTAGCATTGATGTGCAGTATTCAAAATATCTTAGATTAAGTTATAAGTAAAATATTTGAAAAGAATATTAGTAATATATACATCCCTCTCTCTAGCTACTTGATCAATATTTTAGGTTTATTGACTTTATACATGCGCATATGTTTTTACATTGTCTTTTTGTATATTTTTAATGATTTAAACAACAAGCCAATTGCTCAGGATAGCGTCGGGAGAATATATCAAAAGAGTTCTATAACGTGACTGCACAATGTATACGTATATCATTTGTTTGAATCTTTTTCATTGATGTTAGCACGTGATGTAGCTAGTGTTATATTCGAAACGTTTGTTTATTTTATTAAATTTCAGTATATTCCTAAGAATAAGACTGTTTTAGCCTTACATAAAGTTTAATTCTGATTCTCGTGAATTTCTGTTTTTCTTAGAATCAAAGCCGTACTTGACGAAGTCTAATCTAACGCAATTCACTTGTAAAACGAATCAATTAGAAAATAATATAATATGACTGCTATACAGAGCTTGATTATATTTAAATGCGCAGTATCACAATATTGTAGTTACTTGACTTCAACGTAAGTAAATTAAATGCAGTCATTTATTGTATAAACAGCTGCAATGCCGTTGATACTTGAATACTATCACTTCACTAATTGTCCAATACGAAGGATAATATAATTAGCACTCCACTTATTTCCAAGATACAACTTTACGTAATCAAATGAAAGGTTTAGTTTATAAAAACAACTTTTATGAGATGCTTACGGCTTGTTCTATTTGGTTGACAAGAAAGATTTAGATTAAAGAGCTCTTCATTTTATTTTATTTTCTGATTGTGAACAGTAATCACATGACTTGAACAGATGTTTGAATTAATATACTCTTCTATGGAAATGCTTCATAAACAGTAGAGCTTAATTTCCCTTCGCCTGTAATGCAACCCCGCAGAATGTTCAATCAAATGTACGCTTAATATAACTGATCACAATGCAGACAAGTAATATAGATATACCAAAAGTCATAAACTTCTTTGTTATATGCCTCGTGCAACACAGGCTGGATGCATGCTTGCACTTATTTTTATTTAATACTCTTCTTCTCTTTTATCTTCACGTAAAAATATTATGCACATCTATCCATGAGAATAATTCCTCTTTCTGACTATTATTTTTATAATAACTATTCCATGAATCTTATAAAATTGTAAATTTCTTGTGATTGCTCCTCTCCTCCTGTTTTCTTCAAAGGACGTTCATCTTGCCAATGTTGCCAGTCAAGTTTAGACAGCTAACGTGGAGTTCAGAAAGTTACTGAGCGGAGCCTCAGTCACACCGTTCGAAATGAGCGAAACGCAAAATTCGCAAAAACAACTGGTTCACAAATGCTGATGGGACGGCATGTCTTGTCACATATGGCGTCCGAATTGGTTGAATCCTGGGCCGCAGGTAAGCATTCACAGATTAACATTGACTCAGCTGAATAAACACTAATGAGAACAAGATAATACATAAACAAATGAAATCTGACACACTCTTATGTATCTATATATGCAATATTTCGAAATATGTACAGTCCGCAACCTATTCGCAGTATTCATTCGAGAAGTCGTTCAAAAGTTCACTGGAACAAGTCTCCTCTGCCTTCTTGCGCCATTCCAGTATTCTTTCTTAGTGGTTTGCACAATTTACACTAATGTTCGGATCGGTGTTCAATTTATAGTGTTGGAATATTTTAAAATCTGACAAGCAGTTTCGGCTCTACGCTGGTAGTCTCCCCAATGGTAATTGAAAAAGAAACGTAGCCAGTTATAGTGTTATCATACAAGCATTAGTTAATACTATATTGAAGGGAACGTAAGCAAAAATTATGTCGTAGAAGAGCAGGGACGACGCCAGAAATGTTTGATGGGGTGGGCGTAAGGAGTTGAGTTGATTTTAGTTTAGCGTTCCTTTCAGCAGCGAGGCTATATGAGACGTGGACCTACTGATTAACGTGGAATCCGAACCACATGAGCTCCCGCCGAGAATCGAACCCGGGTCTCCCACGCCAAAGGCGCGTACGCTAACCGCTTAGCCACGAGGGAACTCAAGGTGGGCGCAAAGAGGCGGACCTAGTTGCTGGGTGGGCGGACAATGAAAATAAGAACTGGACAATGTAGACATTTTTTTACAATAATTTTCAATTTCTGACCGAAATAGGGGAGGAACAAGGATGTTTTAAACAGCTGTTTTGGCCTTTCCGGCAATAGCCTGGTGGGACTGAAGAAATGCAGGACTTAGGATGGGCTGCAGGAGTTCGTGGCTATATGCTCGATCTACCGAATTCCGCGTGGCAGACACTACATCTACTTCCAGTTTTTTCTTTTAACAATAATAACGGTGTGTACTGTGTAGTCGATGAAGTTCAAAACAGCTTTACCTCCTCTCCCTCCAAGAATGCACATTAATACACAGAAGTAAAAGAAGATTCAAACAACACGGACTAACAGACAATACTCTCTTTTTCGTTAACATAAAATACACAATAAGTAGGTAAAGCAAAACAAGGATAAAATTGGCTACTGCAAACATTTTTATCTTTGAAGGATTTATTACAAGAAAGCCAGAGCCAAAAAATATAAATCATTTATAGTTTATCTCATGTATCCTTAGTTTGTACACATTAGATTTTTTGACGTAATCTGTATGTGCAACAGCAAAGACCTGTTACTAGAATAATAGGGAAATTCGACAGCATGATTGTTTGATCATACCTTACACAGAAATATTTGAAACTGAAACTCAAGTCGGAAAAAAACTAAATCAAATATAAATTGGATAAAGAAGTAAATAGCAATTAACAAAACTTCATCATGATCCACAGAAACAACAATATATTTTAAACTATGAAGGGCTCATCACATGGTGCGAACAAGCTTACAATAAACTCTTATGTCTGCACTTTAATGAAGTGCAATACGTCCATTTTTATGTCCAGCATCGAAGGCGTTTACCACATCCTCTACAGCAATATTCATTACAAGTTTTCTTTCTTCTGAAAGGAAAAAAAAGATCGTTTAGGTGACCGTTTGCCATTCGATTACTTAGATATGTTTTAACCCGTCTAAGGCACGAGAAAGAACGCTCACATGGTGAAGTAGATACAGAAATAGTGAAAGCAATTACGGGTAATTTGTGAATTTCATGAATAGCAGTTTTGATACGATCCATTACTTCAGTAAACTGACAAGGGAACATCTTATATTGATAGTAGCATTGTCCAATCAAACAATGCGCAATCGATAGAGGAGTGGACAAAAGTGAGAAATCTAAAGTTTTACGGGCCGACACCCAGAAACACTGGAGATACAGAGTAAACAAGGATCTATAATCATGTGAAGATAGCAATGCAAAAGATACACTGACACACAAAAGAAATTCAAAATGATTAAAGTAATCAAAATGACACTTACACAACAGTATCGTAAGCAAACATTGTATCCACAGATATGCTCAATAGCATCATATGTACTACAGTGTTGCCAACGGAGCACAAAATAAAAGTTTTGTTAAATAGCACGGAACACAAATTATAACATACAGCAAATCTAATTATGAGTAGAACCATACCTGTGAGGTCTTGATGTACAGTGCTGCCAACGTTTGAGGATAGGGCTATATGAATTTCTATGTGATTCTTGGATGTAGAAGAGTACATACAGCACACCATTCGAACTAGTTAAAACCTAAATGTGAGACCACAAACAAGAATATAATCACTGAAGTACGAAAATAAGGGACGAAGCACTGTGTCGAAGCAGTTTTGCCCAAGTGGAAAATCAGAATAGTATCAAACACAACACACAAAATTAAAATGATAAATGCGCTTGGATTGACAATTGATTAGCAGGATCACTTTTCTGATGCACGTAATATTGTATCACCCCATACATTATTGGTTTTGTTATAATTTGTGTTCCGTGCCATTTAACAAAACTTCATTTTGTGCTCCGTTGGCAACACTGCATTACATATGACGTTATTGAGCATGTCTGCGGATACAATGTTTGCTTACTATTCTGTTGTGTAAATGTCATTTTGATTACTTTAATCATTTTGAAGTTCTTTCTATGTCAGTGTATCTTTTGCATTGTTATCTTCATATGATTATAGTTCCTTCTTTACTCTGTATCTCCTGTGTTTCTGGGTGTCGGCCCGTAAAACTTTAGATTTCTCCTCTCCTCTTCACTTTTGTCCACTCCTCTTTCGATTGCGCATTGTTTAATTGGGCAATGCTACTATCAATATAAGATGTTCCCTTGTGAGAAACGGAGGTAATTTTGCATTGCTTTTCCTCCTCATAACGTTTCAAAATTTTCGGGAGAAGTTTGTTCCACCTCTACACTATCGATATCACATCCATAATGAAGCGCAGGTGGTTCAATTTTTTCAAATGACAGGAAGCGTTCATTTTTAGGGTGAAGACTGCTTATCCCACTTAAAATAATTGTTCATTGCAGAGATAAACAGGGTCCTAGATTCTATTACATTGCAATTGAAAGTAATACCTATTGCTTTTGAAGTACAGGATGTCACCTTCATTATTCTACTTCTGTTGGGGTGGGCAGATGAGTGAGCGAGGCCATCTATCGGGTGGGCGGTCACCCACCCCCGCCCACCCTTAATGCCGTCCCTGTAGGATAGAAACAATACTACAAGTCTCGATTGGAATTATTAGCATCGTGGGTAGCAGGGACGGGCAGGGACAGAAGGGCGAAATACGTAACGAACTTTGGCTATGAAAATCATTCAAGATGTGAAATGCATAATGCTGTTAAATTATACCTAATCCTATTGTTTACAAAGTTTACTGGACAGACTACATATTACTGAGAATAAATTTACATACAACATGCACGCATGACAGACGCTTTTTAGTAATACTGCAACAGGTGTTCAAACTCGTTTGCCTCCTGCTGGTAGCACACGTGGATACAATGTCGTAGAGTTGTGCACTACTCTACATACGTCGCAGTGTTTCAGGTATTGTTGCTCTAAACATGTGCCTGATATTCTTCTTCAGGTGATCCACGGTTCTGGATCTGGTTTAATTCACATATGAGTTTAGATACCCCCTAAGTATAGGTCTAGTGCAATTAGTTTAGATGACCTTTGTGGACATTTGGGCGAAACCTTTGACCTGTCCAGTATATTGCTGAGTATATAGTTTACCCACTCTCATGACATTTTCATACTCTTCTGCAATGATTAATGCTTTTAGTTTATATTATCCTGTTTACAAGTATCATGCCGTGTACAATATTCACATTCTCAGAACAAGACACCTCCTTAATCTTTGCCTGGACTTCATCATCCTTTGTGCTAAAATACCTTGTCCGAAATTGAGACATATGCATTTCTACCCAGCATAAGACGGAGCACTGCCTCTTAGTGTTGCAACCATTTCCTTTGCATACTTTCCTTATACGACTATCACAGCACGGCAGTCTTTTCTTACATCTTTTCCATTTCTTACGTCATTTTGTTCGTTTAATTCGTGTTTTGTTTTAGATTCGTTTGTGCACAATATCATAATTATTTCTCATTTTCAGGTCGTGAGACGAAACTTACTAATCGACGAAACTTTTTCAGGCTTGAATCCTGGATAAATGGTAAGATTCAAACATTTTAAAAATCATTTTGTTTAATGATTAAACGCTCAGTCATTTGTTCTTCCAGTCTTACAATGTTGTATTATCTGTCAGGAAAGTAAATGTACACCTGTTTATTGAGTCTGGCATTCCTGCGCTCCATCCATGGAGAGTATGAGAATTAAATCAATCAAATGTTTACTGAGGGACAAGAAGAAAAGTATAATCTGAATAAGACATTGCAGAGCGCATAGTGTAAATAAAGGACGACACCGAAAGAGAAAGCCAGAAACAGCTGCTAAACGGAGAAAAAAAGAGTAAAAATTGTCGAAGTGGGAACATAAAATACAAATACAACAAATATGCCAACAACTAAGATTTACCAAGCAACGATCTTTGTGTAGTGGTTAAGGCGCTAGATTGCAAATCCAAAGAACGGCGGTTCGAATCTGGTCCAAGATATATATAAAAATCTTTAAATAATGCATACAGCACATGAAAGGTGGTAAAAGAGAGCGTATTACCCGTTTAATATGTTAAGTGAAAACGAGTTTAAAATTTCGGTGAAATTTATTAGAGAACTGAGACAATGAAAATTAGGAAGCAAGTATCTTTAATCAGGGGTTGTATCAGAGGGTGGTGACCTGAAAAACTGAAACTTTTCCCGAATTTCGCCCATGTGAGTCTCTACGATAGGCAAATTTCTTCAGAAATGTGCGTATTGCAGGGAGAGAGAGAGAAAGAAAGAGAAAGAGAGAGATGCTCCCGGAACTGAGAGTGTGGTGCTTCCATTCAAATCAACGAGATGACAGATAGACGCTTACATAATAAGAATGCCGAATACAAACAGCCATAAAACAGCAAAGTAATAATTGCAGGCGTTATCACCTAAGGTTCCAAGATCCGAACAACATATCACTAATATCCCGAATGCCATAATATTGTGACTTACACAACTTCCCCTTTCCCCAAATGTGTCCTGTGAAAACAATCACAAGTTTTGGGATGAGGGACCATATTGAGACTACAATATTAAACTATATAAGTAGACTTTTAGCAGATTCGTATTCAGTTATTTTTTTCCACAACCAGTTTTATCGATTTTCAAGACAGCCAAAGCACTATATTTGTTAACGACAAAGCGAAGTTATTGCAACACTGCGTTACACAGTGAATCAGGCATATTAGTTTCGTGAGATTTGCTATGCAGAGGCTACCCACCGAGTCACACTGTATAACGCCTAAAGGAAGCATCGAGGACAGGTAGCGATACAGTGAACGGAACAAGCAATGCATTACAGACATTTCAAGAGAAAGAAAGAAATATCCCTCTTTCCACACTTCATGCTGTAGTTCTAACTTCTATTTCCCCATCAAAGTTACCTGCCTACACTATTATACAATTCCATTACACTTAAGCCAGAGCCTTCAAACAACTTTGTTCTACGAAGGGAAACGTAGAACACTACACTTACAGATATACCATACATAGACAGTTAAGTAGTAATAGATGAATGCAATTAACCCACATAATATCGATTGTCTAAATATACACTGGTTTCGAACAATTAGACACAAAACAAACATTCACAACACCATTATAACCTATCATACGTTAATTCCACTTCACAAGTAGTAGAACGAAAACCGTAGACTGACCGTCGAATGAAAACCGTAGAAAATATAATGATTTTTTTAAAATTACAATTATGAACACAAGTTAGTGAATGAAACAATGACGGCCAATTAAAAGAAGATGATCCGAGGACGGATTTCGAGAAATAACTTCATAATGAGATGAAAACAGAATTTTATAAAAGGAATGTCTATGATGCGCTAGACACAACATGGTTGCCTGTTTCATCTTGTCATGTGAAAATGTCTCGTTTTAGAGAGGCGAGAAAAAGCCTGTTTCGTCTTGTGCAGTGGCGGATCTACCTTAGGCCCCCCACATTCAGATTGACGAAAACAATTTAAGCTATTATTTATATAGTTTTGAAAATTTATAGTAAGGTAATGATATACTTTATCATAGTCTAAATTCAGGCAGCCCCTCCAGTTTTTAACTTCTAGATCCGCCACTAGTTTCGTGGCTATTCCGGTGTTATCTCGTGTTTTCGAAACGAGACAAATTGTTATCTAGTCTCCTTTCGTCTGATTTTCTTTCGTAAACCTCATAATAATAGAAGTAAAATTGGAAGCTACGCGGCTTCGAAATGTAACGAAGTTTACAAGTTAGAATTGATAATTGGACAAGAGAGGGCTATGGAATGCTTTCAAGGCATTTAAAACGCGACGAGTCCAGACAAGGACCTGTCACGTATCGTCTCGGAAAACGAGACGAGACAGACGCTTTATTTCGTCTCGTCTCGGATTTAACAAAGCCTATATTGTCTCGCCCATGCTGAATTGGAAACATCTCACCAGAGATGAAGTACATCGTGGGCCGTGAGTCAACAGGACTTGACCCACTGCATCCTACCATCCGCCTGATCCACCATAAACCAGCGACTCATCATAACCTACATACCCACTACGACCCACCGACACACTCTGCTTAGTGTATTGTATATAGCACCCTCTGAAGAGTGGTGAATTTGTCTACATTTTACTTTTAGGATCTCCATTTTCTTCTTCTTCTTCTTTTGCATTTATTTCTATTTACTTACCTGAGTATATCTAACAAGGAAAAGGCAGAGTTTGTTAAATGAACTTAGGGGCCATCTTTCGCGAGGTAGTAGTGCACATTTAAACTAGGAGATCGCAATAGCCAGAAATAGCCTAGAAAAAGCGTCTTAAAGTTTCGACTCGCCGTATATATGGTACGAGCCTAAAATTACCAAGTGACGGTGTGGCAGAGGGTGGAGCATTCACGACTCCCGTGTAAAGGGTCCAGCGTTCGATTCCCGCTCGAGTCAACTTGTTTTTGCTTTTTACCAATAAAGTAGTCATTTATAACTACAAGTAAAATATTAATTTACTATATGTTCATATATTCTAAACGATAGGAAGTTTCAAATCAGTTGTAAAACTTTTCAATGTTTTATGTGAACTAGATTCAAAATATAAAATATTTCATAAATATATTGATATCACTAGCTGTATTACGGTTACCACAGTCGTTGTGTCCGACGTTTCGTGTCTATATTTATGGACAGTGTGCGAATTGCAAAGGGGATGAGGGGGAAATCCGCTAGGGAATATTGGATGAATGATATAACCAAAGGGGATTTCCGAATTATCCCCCTTGCAATTCGCACTCTGTCCACAGATATAGACACGAATCGTCAAGGACATTTTTCATTTGACGACTTTACGAAGAAAAAAGAGTAAAAATTGTCGAAGTGGAAACATAAAATACAAATACGAATAGGGATGAGCACGAGTCGAGCCAAAATTCGACTCCACTCGAGTTCAATTCGAGTCGAGTCAAAGGTAATTTGCTTGAGTTGGGTACCAAGCCAAGTCGCTGTTTTCGAGCTCGAGTTTCGAATTGAGTCGAGTTTGATATGTGACCTGCAGGGTTCGATTCTCGTTGGTCCCTGTTCGGGATAAGCCATTATTGTGACCTGCGTGGGTCCGTATCTTGTTCGGTACACCTTCTATTGTGATAGTACTGGGTTCGATCCTAATGTGTGCATTCTCAGAGTAAAGTCTTTTGATACAATACATTGATCCTACAGCTCTATGTATGGGCTCGGACATCTATCATAGTCCGGGATTCGATCCTTTTTTACTAAGATATCTCCTCAAATATGTAATAACAATTTGGATCATTCATTTTAGCCTGACATATAGCCACTGGACACACAACTTAAGAATTCGAACCAGAACGTTTTAGAAAACCGACATAAAATAGATTCTAATTGTACATTTAGCGCTGATGCAATTTATTAATACACGTATTATTAAGTTGCATGGGCGCTAATCACTCGTGCTGTAAAAGAAGAATAAATTACATTATTTCTTAAAATTAATATACGTAAATTTAGATTAAATTTGTTATTTTGAAAGGATACTCAACTTTTGGATTTTTGCTTTTAATTAACACTAAAACTTCATGAATAAAAATTACATAAACGGTAGCACTTCACTTTATATAACCAATATTTAAGCCCATTTAATACGAAAGACGCGGATGTCGCGGTTGACACGAATTACTGTTAGGTTTCGTCACATTGCTAATTATTTCACTTTCACAGGCACTGTTCACTTACTTCGACACTAGAAGGGGAACTGTATTGGATATTCAGGGGTGATGTCCTGTAAGTTGCGGGTTGCTCTCCTGTCATCTTCCTTGAAGCGAATTGAGTTGCATGCCGATCTCCAGCTCCTTGTCGGAAGAACTTTGATTTACACTTCTAAACAAACGTTTTAAAACATTTCAAATCTTCATAGCAATAGCACTAGTTCGATATTATTACATTTTGAATTTATTACGTTTCACACTTGACAAAATTCAATGTTGTTTAAGTTATTTCTTCATTTCAGTTATACGCACCATACTCAACGTGGTTGCTTCTTCGTAAGTGTAAGTCAGACTAAAGCACCTTTTCTTTCCGTCTCGTCGTGTTGCTAGCCAAAAGAATCGGTTTGCTACGCAGTTTGGTGATGTCAAGAGCTAAAAATAGCTATGACAGCCCATAGACAGGAATGTTTTGAGACGACGATTGTCCATTGTGCTGAATTTTAGCTCCTTATATGGGAAGGAGAGAGGAACTCTTGCGATCTCCGTCGCAGACAAAATGTACATACATATATGAACATTCGTTTGTTGGCTGAGAGAGAAAAATTCTTGTGAGTACTTTTATGCGATGTTCATTTGAAAAGTTAAAAATTTCTTCTTAAAAATTGACTAAGCTGAACTGTATGGTTACAAAGGCGCTCGACAGGACGTTTGTTTTTGATCGAAGAGGAAAAACAAACAGAACCCTGCAACACTGATCCCTTCACTAGTGTCACCAAATTTCATCCATTGGTCTTCAAAGGGTTAACATCACTTAACTCTTCTCGTGACGATATAACGAAAAATTTTCAAAGTCCTTTCGGAAATACGGTAACGAACACGTGGGCCATACGAAACGAAATTCGGATTACGGTTGGGCCATAATTTCAATAAAGTTTATCAATGTCTTTCATTTTATTATTGTATGTTGTCGTTTTAAAATATTTAAGTGCCACAATTTCAAACACATCAAAACATGAACAAAATTATTGTTATTTTCCTTTAAAATAACATGTTTAATAATTGGAGTAATTAATCACTGGCATTGTTTACCATTAAACACAAAACGTTACAAGTATATTAAATAATCATTGTTACCTAAAATATTTACTAATGTAGTGCCTTATACTCTTAAATGTACCTTGAATTAATTATCTAACTATTATCGAAAAGCATTCATTTTCAATATTTACTTTCATTGAAAACAACTTCTAATATTCTTGAAAACTAATACAATTACTGTATATTCATTTCATATATTTTTATTGGTAGTAGTCTTATTTCAATTCTCATTGCTACTATGAACTAAATATATAACACACAAATTAAATTCAAGTCTGAACACACGTAAATATTTTTCAAAATATTGGTTAAAATATAAAAACTCTTACTTAATTCTACAACAATACTAATTTATTATAATATTTTACATTTATTACATTCTGGTTAAAACTTGACCAAGAATGGACTGAGCAGTGGATGGTTTGTCAAACCATTACACTTTTCAGAGTGTCTGCTCTCCTAAATTTCGAAGATACCTACCCACATTAAAATATCATTTATTTCCATCCCCGAAGCAAAGTGAAAAGATAGGATATTTGGATAAAATTCAAAAATAATATAGAAGGGACTAATAAGAAAATTGCCTACTCCGGGCATTACATAATATGAATAACCCATAGTTGGAGGGACCTTTGCTTCCATGTCTTCGAGTTAAGACTTAAAATGTTTTCGTATTCAACGAAAAGATTAATGCAAAGTGAATGCAACAATGGTTGCTAACAACTGTTATGTACACCACTTACTTGATACTTATTTATAATAGGATGTCTCATTACATTTTCTTTTCATTAATCTACGCGTCATGAAGGTGGGTACAGGTGACTACTATAACTTACCACATCAAAATTCAAGTATCCTCAGCTGATTAGTAATCCCAGAGGCATACTGATTGATTAACACAAATAAATTGACATAACACCTCGTAAGTATACATTACTATTAATTGACGCATAGTTATTATTTAGAAATTGAGAAATTTCACTAATTAGTTTCAAAAATGATCATTCAGATTTATTACCAAATGGTTTCTCACCGAAATATTTAAATTTGTGATTCAAAACATTTTAATTTTGTAAAATTGCAACACTGTGATGGAATATTCACTAGAGATTTTCCATATCTTCACTACGCAAATTTATTTCTTTTCACTATATTTGATAATTTTCATTACGCAAATGCACTCTTGCACTTCGAAAAGAAACACTATATTTTCTATGATTCAAAAACTAAGACTTTGTTGTGAATGCGTTAACAAAAAAATATGCTATTACAAGTAATTTCGTACCACATATATTTCAAATATCAAGATTTTTTTTGTTGAAATATTAAAACCATTGCAAGTGTCGGTTTCATACAGTACAAGCAGTCCGGCTTAACGAAGTTTCGTTTATCCTACACCTACTCGAGGCTTTTTCAACACAAAAACAATTTTTAAAGGTTTCATTTGCCCATAAACAACTAGCATGAATGGTTTCTCAATATGTATAACTGCTGCATGGCACAAGAAATTGACTAACTTATCACGACTTGAGTTGCAATTACTTTTCATTTGTGATAATTTTCGACGTGCACCACTTTTACGGTATTCAAAGTGAACCCTAAATTGCTTTTTCCTTTTCACTAGGTTTTTCCATTTACCTGTATGCTTAGCTTTTGTTATGACGTCACGATCAGCTGATAGCACATCGCTGACAGTAGCTGGTGATTGACATTTAATTTTACTGTCACATTCACTCTCAAATCGATTAGACGTAAAGGATTTATTCACCCAGTTACCACATTCTTCCTGAAAAGGTTCGTGATATTTGTTTGTAGGTGATGAGTGGTCAGCACCTGACCTATTTACTACGCCATGAATCGCTAAGTTACTAATGTGATTCAATTTTAAACTTCGGTCACTTGTCTGAGCATTGGTGCGACTGTTACATTTATTCCTCAAAGAACATTTACGAACATACTTGGAAAATTTTGAAAAACAATACAGCATACGTTTAACTCTTTTTAGTTTTCGTCTGACTTTACGTACTTTCTTTCTATTTTGCCGGTGCTTTTTGCCACATTGAACCTGTGAACTATATTTTCTTGCCCTTTGACAAACAACATTTCGTAATTTACTAAAATATTCTTGACAGGTTTTTAGTTTCTTTTCCCACGTTATTGAGTTATGTTCATTACCATTAGGCCTACCTGGCGTAAAGCCGTTTGTACTATATTCTAAATACACAATTAAAGTGCAAGTAACTATGCAAAAGGTGACATAATTCATTTGTCCTATCTGTATGCTTTTAACTTTCAACTCACAGCTTAAAGAATTACTTTTCTTTTGACAAATCTCTACAACCCTAACAGACACAAAAAATAAACAAGTTTTGTGAAACGGAACGCATTCCAATCTACTGGTTAGCAAGGTGCCATAAAAACAATTTTCCTCTAAGAAATACATCACACTACAAGGTTGCGCATATGGGCTACTTTCATTCCCCTTTTCAACGCAATTTATTACCACTTTAGTAAACCTTTCTGTAGTGAAGCACGCATCGCATCCCTGAATGCCTTTTGTCCCCTTACAAAACAAACAAATGACAGCTGGAACAGCTGATCGCTCGCTCACACACGGAGCTACGCTAGACGTGATCGACTTGGTTGGTAGGGTTTGCAAGACATCTGGGTTGTTATTCTTTTTTCTTTCTGTTTCTTTTCTTTCTGAAACGCTATTCGACAGAGACAAAACAAATTCTTTGGCTTGGCCTAACTCAATGTTAACGTGATTGACAACAGAAATGCTTTCATTTTCTACCTTTAATTCACTGTCAGATATTTCTTCAACCTGTTCAAATTCATTATCAAGAAATTCAATATTGGCTTGATTTACTACAATAGGAGGTGACTGAGACCTAACACATGGCAAAATAGTACAAGTTTCAACACATTCATTTTTCACTGTTCGTGCGTATGCTTTCCGAGCTACGGGGGCAATGTCCCACAAAGTACCTACAGACTCATATTCAATAAATTCTAAGCTATTTTTAGCAAATTTTCTTTCTAATGGTACTGTTTTCCTTCTACAACTTTCATAATTTTGAACATTTTCTAACTTATTAACATTTACAGGAGAATCAGCAAACCTAACCCATTTTTGTGATGTTGTTTTACAGTTTACCTTCTTTTCATCGCTGGAATCCTTATTACAACTAATCTTGTGATGTCTTAAGTACTTTTTATATATCCTTTCAGCTACCCTTTCTTTCGCAATACGTACTATCTCTGAAATTTCAAAGTCAATGTTTAACTTACGTTTGATGTCTGACAAAGAAACAGATTTTGATTTATAAACACATTCATTTTTAACTCTACGATAAAGCTCAGATTCGCGTATTTCATGCATTTGAGACACAATTTTATCTTCAACTCCTGCTCTATATTCTATATTGCTTTCTAAGAGAAATTTTGCAGCTTCCTGTTTAGCTCTTTTACGAATCTTGGATACTTCCTGATCTATCTTCAAAGCATTTTCAACATCTCGCAATGTAAATGGTTCTATTCTATATCTAAATTGCATTTCTACCATTACATACTCTCTTTCTTTTAGAAATTTTCGCATTTCCTTCATGACAGGTACCATTTCTCCATTCACATACATAATGACTGATTTACGAAATTCAAACAACAAAATTAAAAAGTACTAAGAAGGCACTACAATTTACCTTGATCAAAAATACAATTAGCGTCACTTTTATGTGGTTTTATCAAACGTTCCAGTACATAAATTACTAGTTTCGATTTAACGGTTCAGGAGTTCTGTCCCTGTTCGGGCGCCATTCTTATAACACAAAGGGTTCGGTTCTCGTTGGTCCCTGTTCGGGCGCCATTATTGTGACCTGCAGGGTTCGATTCTCGTTGGTCCCTGTTCGGGCGCCATTATTGTGACCTGCAGGGTTCGATTCTCGTTGGTCCCTGTTCGGGATAAGCCATTATTGTGACCCGCGTGGGTCCGTATCTTGTCCGGTACGCCATTTATTGTGATGGTACTGTGTTCGATCCTAATGTGTGCATTCTCAGAGTAAAGTCTTTTGATACAATACATTGATCCCACAGCTCAATGTATGGGCTCGGACATCTATCATAGTCCGGGATTCGATCCTTTTCTACTAAGATATCTCCTCAAATATATAATAACAATGTGGATCATTCATTTTAGCCTGACATATAGCCACTGGACACACAACTTAAGAATTCGAACCAGAACGTTTTAGAAAACCGACATAAAATAGATTCTAATTGTACATTTAGCGCTGATGCAATTTATTAATACACGTATTATTAAGTTGCATGGGCGCTAATCACTCGTGCTGTAAAAGAAGAATAAATTACATTATTTCTTAAAATTAATATACGTAAATTTAGATTAAATTTGTTATTTTGAAAGGATACTCAACTTTTGGATTTTTGCTTTTAATTAACACTAAAACTTCATGAATAAAAATTACATAAACGGTAGCACTTCACTTTATATAACCAATATTTAAGCCCATTTAATACGAAAGACGCGGATGTCGCGGTTGACACGAATTACTGTTAGGTTTCGTCACATTGCTAATTATTTCACTTTCACAGGCACTGTTCACTTACTTCGACACTAGAAGGGGAACTGTATTGGATATTCAGGGGTGATGTCCTGTAAGTTGCGGGTTGCTCTCCTGTCATCTTCCTTGAAGCGAATTGAGTTGCATGCCGATCTCCAGCTCCTTGTCGGAAGAACTTTGATTTACACTTCTAAACAAACGTTTTAAAACATTTCAAATCTTCATAGCAATAGCACTAGTTCGATATTATTACATTTTGAATTTATTACGTTTCACACTTGACAAAATTCAATGTTGTTTAAGTTATTTCTTCATTTCAGTTATGCGCACCATACTCAACGTGGTTGCTTCTTCGTAAGTGTAAGTCAGACTAAAGCACCTTTTCTTTCCGTCTCGTCGTGTTGCTAGCCAAAAGAATCGGTTTGCTACGCAGTTTGGTGATGTCAAGAGCTAAAAATAGCTATGACAGCCCATAGACAGGAATGTTTTGAGACGACGATTGTCCATTGTGCTGAATTTTAGCTCCTTATATGGGAAGGAGAGAGGAACTCTTGCGATCTCCGTCGCAGACAAAATGTACATACATATATGAACATTCGTTTGTTGGCTGAGAGAGAAAAATTCTTGTGAGTACTTTTATGCGATGTTCATTTGAAAAGTTAAAAATTTCTTCTTAAAAATTGACTAAGCTGAACTGTATGGTTACAGATAATGGCTCGCTCGCTCGTTCAGCTCGTTTTAACTCGTTTTGAAATAATGGCCTGATTAAACTGGAAAGCGAAAGCCATGAGAAATGTAAGCAGTAATGTGGAATATTTTTAGTTTTGCTCACGACAGGGGTGCATCTCGTCATATAATTTTAGTGCTTCTCGTGGGACAATTTTAGTGTATCTCGTCTCGTCTAGATAACGAGAGGACAAGTTTTTTTTATTACGAGACAGCCTCAAATGTCGCAATCACCAGTATAAGTATATACTCTAGTTCTTAAAATCAAGTCTGAGAATTGCACGGTCGAATTCTCGAGCCCAAGCAGAAGACCAACCCGGGTAGCGATATCAACCGGCTCGGCTCCAACTGAGCGAACAGCTCGAGTCGGCTCGGTTGGGATGAGCCGTCGGCTCGGCCCAATTGAGCCGATGACCTGAGCCGGCTGAGTTGAAACGAGGCATCGACTCGGCTCAATTGAGCCAATGGCTCGAGCTTTCTCGGTTAGGATGGGTCACCTACTCGGCTCATGTGAACCGGTTCGAGCAAGCTAAGTTAAAACTAGTCCATCGGCACGGTTCGACTCAGCTCAACTAAGCCGATGGCTCAAATCGTCTCGGTTGGGTGAGCTGTTGGCTCGGCTCACTTCTCGCTTCGGTAGTGAATGAGCTGTAAGCCGAGCCGTTTAGAAGCCTAAACCTGGTCCCAGCTGTTTTGAACATGTTTGGCTGAAGCCTATAAATTTTAACAATTTTTGGCTCGAGCCCGAATACTTGCCCCTTCGGAACTCAAACCCAGAACGTGACCGATGTCCTTGCCTCCTCAAGACTTCTCGACGACCGAGATCGACAGTCAATTAGCCTTTACTATTCAGATACAAACCGCATATCTTTTAAAGATTATACACGGTGTTGATATAATAATAATAATAATAATAATAATAATAATAATAATAATAATAATAATAATAATAATAATAATAATAATAATAATAGTGCTGTCGAAATCGGTTTTTGAAAAAACCGAAAACCGGTTTTTGAAAAAAGCGAAATTTCATAAAACCGAAATGTCGGTTTTGAAAACCGCATTTGCGGTTTCGGTTTTGAAAACCGCTTTTGCGGTTTCGGTTTTGAAAACCGCTTTTGCGGTTTCGGTTTTGAAAACCGCATTTGCGGTTTCGGTTTTGAAAACCGCTTTTGCGGTTTCGGTTTTGAAAACCGCATCTGCGGTTTCGGTTTTGAAAACTGATTTTCTCAAAAACCGAAAACTGCAGAAGTCACAAAAATTCGAGAGCACTATTATCAAGTAACGACGAGGAAACAGCAAAGAATCTTTCCCATCTTCGGCTCACAGTTGCCAGATGGAGGGAAATTTCCCCCGACGTAGGGAAAAAATGCTCAAAATCTGCAGAGGTGAAAGAAGATATTTTTCTTAAAATGTCTTAACGTGTAGGGAAATTCTTGTTTAGTATTCTTTTACAATTGGCAGAATAAAAAAAAAATAAGTTGCAGTTTCTCACAAAGAGGCACGGCTATCGTTATTGGGAAGTAAAAAGATATAGAATAAAATATGATCGGTGTTCCCTTCACGTATGAACTATTGCAGGTGTCTGGAACTTGCGATAAGAAACCAGTCAACACATGCAAAACCACAACATTCACATTTATCAGAGTGGCAACAAATCAACAATAAAATTGTGTATTGCGATCTATTTTTTTCTTTTCTTTTTTTTTAAGAAAGGGAGGTGGTGTTTTTTTCTTAACAAAAGAAAGAGTGGCAGTACTATTTAGAAACAAAGTGAAAGAGTAATGATAATATAAAAGATCTCAGTCTAAGTGGATGAGATTTCAAATTGGATTTCATGGGTTGCAGGTGTAGTGATCTTAAATAGGGATATACCTTATTTTCTATTTAGCTTAGTGTTGTCATATTACCCGATTTTTGCAGGTACCACCCGATTGTCAGGTTCTATATTCGTCCCTCGCTATCTTAATCACGAAAAACCACCCGCTTTTTGGGATTGGAAAAAAATCGGGAACTGCTACCGGCTGGTCAGAGCAGAACATTAATGCAACTGTCTACTGTCAGCAGTTGAGCCGTGTTCAAGAAAAACTCAAAACCCTGGAGCCAGCACTTCTCAATCGCTAAGGGGTTCTACCGTTATGGGACAACGCTAAGCCCCACATGATTAGAGTGACCCGGGACACCATCCTACGCCTTAAATGGGAAACACTATTGCAACCGCCATACTCCCTGGACAATGCACCGTCCAATTATCCCTGAACCATTTCTTGGACACTCACATTAGAGAACTAAAGTCCAACTCCGTAGTAAAGGTGCAAAATGCACTTGATACCTTCTTTCCTTCACGGCAAACCAAGTTCTACCGCGAAGGAATCCATGCCCATCCCGAACGTTTTCAGAAGGTCCGTTGATACTGATGGGTACTATTTTTGATCTTCCAGGTACGTCTTAGGCAGGGGTGTAGCCACGGGGCCAGGCCCCCCAAATGATTTCCTGGCCCCCCTAATGACCAGATGTTAAAACATCATCGTGAGATTACTTCGCTTCAGTCATTTAAAAATAACGTTTACATATAATTTACGGTAAAATAGTATGAAAAAATAGTATTTTACCATACCGATCACAAAATAGTATGGTATTTCTTCTTTATAGCGATCCGAAAATAGTATGGTATACTTTTTATGACAGTAGATTACAAAATTTACGGCGATTTGTATTTGACAGTTTGAAGACAAACGTTTTGACAAGGTACTATAAATTCTATGAAATGAAATGAAATCTTTGAGTTTAACGTCCCACGACTATGCCGGTTAGGCCAAAGGAGACGGTGATTATGAGAAATGAATGAAATGGTGGAATGAAGAAAGTGGGAGGAAACGGAACCCCGAGAAAACCCATGAGCACGGTTGTTTGTCTACCACAAAGTCCACACGGCGCGAGCTGGGATCGAACCAGGGATCCCAAGCATCGGAGGTGAACGCTCTACCACTATAAATTCTATCATAAAACAATGGCACTATACTAAATCGTAAGTACATTATATTATTTATATGCTGTAATTAGTGTTTCAAGAAAACTTTTTATCAGATGGAAAATTTGGTGAAAAGCAACGTTTTTATTCAGTTTTTTAGTTTGGATTTCATTCGCTTTTTAAAATGCTATTTCGTGTAAAACAGGAAGTGAGATATAGCTGTTAATAAAATAATTATGTCTTTTTAGTCACGAATAATAAATAAACATTTTTTCAGAAAATGTTAAAATAAATTAAGTGCAATTTCAAAGAAAATCAGTCTTATGTATAAAAGTAACCAAGAAAGTTCTGTCGCTTTTTGCGTAGGTCTGCGATAGTTGGCCCTAACTGGCGGCCGGGTTTCGTCGAGTCGAAACATATATCTCGCGTCGGGGTGTTGAAGTACCACCGCGTAGCAGCGACCAGCGAGAACTTCGTCTTGGTCCGCACTTCTCAGATTCTTCGCGGAGAATCGTGAAGGGACCAACACGAACTGTCGCCAGTCATGGGCATGCGGTTATTATTATATATTTTTTGCTGACGAATTGTTCCTAAAGTGAGCTCCGAGGGTCAAGAATAACCTCTGCCTCAACATCATGACGTGAAAAATCTTGAGATAAGTGCGATAATTGTATGAATTTAGATGACAACTGTCGTCGATCATTAGAAAGTGAGTATGCGAGAACTATGAGATAAAGTAAATAGACACGCGTCATTTTGTTACAAAATTACATGGCGAACACATTTTATCTAATTCCAAACAGTTATCGTCGAATATACACGGTTAAAGGAGCACTGTGATTGACCAAATTAAAAAGATCTTAACGATTTATCCCTTTACAAGCAACGTTTCCTTCATCGCCATCGTAGCGAAGTAGGAAGAACACTTGCCTAGTAATCATAAGGTTGGTGGTTTGAGTCCCCTTCGGGGTAATTTTTTGGTACTTTTTAAAAGTGTTTTTTAGACTCACCTTAATGTAACTAAATCACACATATAGCCGATTTAACATTTTGGGGGAGTAATTTTGTGGTTCATTGGCGTTTTGTCGCATCTCTGCCGCTGGTGGCATAATTTTCAAAACGGTAGAGGGGCCACCGGGGATCGTCGCTGCGGCGCCGCCAATGTTTGGCGTGATGTCGCTAATTGCCCATTTGTGGTCCACCGACGCTTACGGCATGGGGACAATTCAGTGTGAGTGGCGAAACCATTCAGCAGCACCTTCAACTGAGGAAACACTAGAAGTTGGGTCGATGGGTCCCACATAACTTGATTCCGGGTCAAAAGGCAACGCAAGCAGACACCTGTGTTTCTTTGCTGTCTCGTCTGAGGAAGGAGCCATTTCTGGACAAGGTGTTGTCATGTGATGAGAAATGGGTCCTGTACGAAGTTCCACGGCGCCGTCATAATTGGTTAGCATCCCATGAACGGTTCCAAGACAGCCGAAACCAGTACTACACCAGAAGAAAGTCCTCCTGTGTGTTGATGAACTGCTCGTGGCATCGTGCATCGGGAACTGCTACCAGCTGGTCATCGCATCAATCCAACTGTGTACTGTCAGCAGTTGAGCCGTGTTCAAGAGAAACTCAAAACTCCCAAAGGGGTCCTTATGTTACAGGACAACGCTAAGCCCCTCGTGGCTAGGATGACCCGGGATACCATTTTACGCCTTGGATAGGAAACACTATTGCATCCGCCATACTCCCTGGACTTTGCATCGTCCGATTATCATCTGTTCCCTTCCTTGGACAATCACTTTAAAGGATGCCAGCTCAAATCCCAAGTAGAGGTACAAAATGCACTTGATAACTTCTTCACTTCACGGAACACCAACCTCTACCGCGATGGAATAGATGGCCTTCCAGAACGTTTGCAGAAGGTTGTCGATCTATTCTTGATCTTCCAGATACGTGTTAGGTGACATATGAATGTCCGGAGGTGGTGAGTGAGAAAGCGATAGAACTTTCTTGTTTACCTATATAGATCGGTTCTGTGTATTGAAATAGTTATGCACAAAGGTATAATGTTTGGTCGGGGGCAGTAGTTCTTGGTTAAACATAATACAAACTATCTGTAATATAATTTATGAAATTACTATTATTATTATTATTATTATTATTATTATTATTATTATTATTATTATTATTAATAATAATAATAATAATAATGATAATAATAATAAGCTAAAACAGTGTTTTTAGTTTTCCGGAAGGAAACCAAAATTTTCCAGTTTTTTTCAGGCTTCAAAAACACTAGCTGTAACACATTTTTTAAGATTGTAGCTTCCCCCCTTCAAAAACGACGGGCCCCTCCTACAGAAACCTGCTGGCTACACCCCTGGTCTTAGGAGACATATCGATGTTTTAAGGCGATAGGTCAAAAAGCGACAGAACTTTCTTCGTTAATTTTATACATACTATGTAAAACTACTGTATAAGTTCTAGTATCTCGAGTTCGGGAAGTCGGAATGTCAAAATTCCTTAAGATTCGTGTTCCTCGTGCTCTACTTTACAAAAGATATAAAAAACCAGGTGGGGTCCAGTTTCCTTCCCTGCAACCGAAAAGTACCTTGCAAGTGTCATCAAAGAAGTAACTAAAAAAAAAGTGCAAATGATCCCAGGTCAGTATTTGTAACACACAAGTTCACATCAGTACTTACGGAGTTCTAAACCGTAAGAAAGTGGGAGGAAACGGGAGCAAATAAAAAAAAGTTGAAACACAGACATAAATCAATACAATTGTCTCGATCGATAGATGCTTTCACAATTGTTAAAAGGTGTAATTAAAAACATTGGTTTCGGTTTTGAAAACCGCATTTGCGGTTTCGGTTTTGAAAACCGCTTTTGCGGTTTCGGTTTTGAAAACCGCTTTTGCGGTTTCGGTTTTCAAAATCGCATTTGCGGTTTCGGTTTTCAAAACCGCATTTGCATTTTTCGGTTTTCAGAAAACCGGTTTTCTCAAAAACCGAAAACCGCAAATATCACAAAAATTCAACAGCACTAAATAATAATAATAATAATAATAATAATAATAATAATAATGGCATTAAAAGTTTTAAACTTGCCCTAAAATTTGGCAAAACTTACTTAAAAGTAGAGATTTCGGGGAAAGGGTTCCGTACCTTTAAGACACACCTCTGCAACTACCAAAACTTTAAACTAGAGCGTTCCAGTGAAGTTTCATGTAGAAAGCATTCTACTGTATGTTTTAAGGAAAATAACTGTAATGAAAATAACTCAATATCACGCAACAGTAAGGCATATAATAAATTAATTTTTAGGACATGCAGAGGTAAATATAAAAGTTTTGCTACAAAAATACCTACACAGACCATAATTCAATGCGATCTGAAATAGCCTATGAGATTCAGTCTTTTATGATGTCGGCAAAGTTTACATTAATAACTTGCGTTGTTATTAAACCGTTGGTTCACAAGTTTGTTTTTTCTCTACACGAAACTACAGATATGACGGATTGAATTGTCATACTCTGCATTTCTTTCAAAGCAGTCGCCATTTCCTGGTCAAAGACTTATTTCCGCCACGATTCATATTAACCAAAATGAATTCATCTTTCGGAAGCGAAACTTTTACTTTCCGGATTCGGAAAATTATGGAATTCAGTTGAACTCCGGAATTCAGAATTCCGGAACTCGGAGAGAATCCGCAATTGAAGAAACTCCGGATTTCGAAAAAATCCAGATTTTTCCGAATTTCGGAATGTTAACGAAATCAGAAATTTCTAAATTCCGTATTTTCCGAATCCCGGAATTATTCCAAAATCGGAATTTTCCGACTTCCGGAATTTTCCGAATTCCGGAATTTGTGCGGTTTTACTTTCGGGAGTCCGGAAAGTAAAAATTCCGGAATTGGCCATCCCTAGTTTATACACAACCTTTCAGAACACTAAGCTAGTAGCTGTCTACAAACAAGTAATGCAAAGCATTTTGTATCCTGCAATACGTCATGTATTAAAATCCGACAGGAATTTCAGTATCTAACCAGAAATTGCATGTATCTAGCTACTGGAAGCTGAGGTATGAAGAATTGAATTGTGTCTTATCTTTTTGTGTCTTATACAACCCTGCAAACCACTGAATATCTAAACGGCTTTCGTTAAATCCAAGTTGTAGTACTCACAGTTACATCCATTTGTGTCTATATGATTGTGTTACTAAAGCTTACTATATGATAGCGTTAGTAAGTCTTTCTCTGCTCTCCCGTAAAGTTGTGATACGATCTACTACAGGATACAGAACGAATTATCAATTTAACCCAGTTGTTGTATTATTACACATCTGCTTCCGCTTCTGTCAACTTTGGTTGATCTAGTTGACTCGACATATTTGCTTTTTTATACCCCTTTCTTCGTTTACTGAAATAAACAGTGACTATTCTGAATTATACTAATGCACATGCCTCGTAGATAAATATTTCTGATGCCAATAGTTTCCGTTTTGTCCAAGGAATGTTCTTTATCTTATTCCCAGCATGACCCTTTTATTACATTATATGAAGAGCATGTAGGTCTAAATACCTCATGTATTACATAGAATGTAGGTTTAACTCTTCCAGCAAAGAAGGAACACGTGATCATAGTATACAAACCACAGAAGTGATAGCTGGCAATACAGTGGTCGTAATTCCTAACGACACAGGGGGTGAGCGGTGCCCTCCCCGCTGCTCTAGAGGCTAGCACGTGCGCGTGTGGTGTATGGTGTCCCGGGTTCGATTCCCGGCGGGAGAGCATTTATGATTTTTAACTGTCCTCGATGTTTCTGTGTTCGTGTCCCTGTCGTTATAAGTTATTAGGAAAAGCAAGTTAAACGAGTGAATCAAGTAAAATTAGCAATAAGTAAGTTACTGAAACACATTCGGTGAGTCAGTTAAAAAAAGTGGACAAAGCACTGGCTTTTTCGCGCCGTCCATGCGAGTTCGAATCTGTCTCGGCTTGATTTTTTACCCATTTGAGAGAAAGTATTGTTTCTTTTCGCTACAGGTAGTCACTCCTTTTGTATTTTTCGCCGTCCTTCACAGTTAAAGTAACTAACTATTCTTATTCTTTATACGAATGATGGATCTTCTCTTTGGTTTCATGTCAAATATGTACACGTAGTGAAAAGACGCTGTTGATAATAATAATAATAATAATAATAATAATAATAATAATAATAATAATAATAATAATAATAATAATAATAATAATAATATGAAATATTACTAGCTAACTCGTGTGTGTATTTCGACAATATAATTTTATATTATTATGTGGAAATAAGTAAGGCTGGCTGGCGCCCCCCCCCCTAATTTTTTCGATGCGCCTTATGGGTCCACGGTGTTCAACGTTGGTCCTATCTCACTATCACCTCCTGTTCTCTCGATATGTTATCGATATTTTGCCTAAAGAGGGCTCTGCCATGACCCCATGACTTCCCATGACAATGACTCTTCGTTCATTTTGCATTCAAATCGCTTATTTTTCTGAGTACTATGAGTGCATACTGTCCAACGTTGCTCCCATCACTCTACAATTTCCCGTTCTCTTGATATAAATTACTAATATTTTGTTTGTAAGGGAGATATGGCGTTACAATCATTATGTATGAAGAAGAATTTAGGAAGATATTGCCTTGCCAAAAACAACACCTATTATTATTATTATTATTATTATTATTATTATTATTAGTAGTAGTAGTAGTAGTAGTAGTAGTAGTAGTAGTAGTAGCATCTTTGTTGTTGTTTTACTTACCACTAATGTTGCCTACCTTTATTTGCTATGCAATGTGTTACTAAAAAGCAAATCAAATAACACTCCTCGCCATTCACGCTTCCGAACTCGAAATACATAATTTACAGTTCTCTGTGTTAGGAGAAAGCACATTTATTATATTATTCTTTCAAATAACACGTTTCACAAGTTACTTCACTTTCGGTTCCGATAGGAAAATATCCCCCTCCTGCAAAAAAAAAAAAAAAGCCTGAACGTAGCGAAAGTGCGTGAACCTTCTTTAGGCAATTAATCGGGTCCAATATTTCAATAAAAGAGGATAAGTCTCTTCACACAAATATTTCAGTAAAAGAGGAAAAGTTACTCAAACTTTCTGAATACCTATTTATGGGCGAAATTTGGTTCCCTTGGAACTTTTTAAGAGTTTGAAGGGCCGCCATTTTGAACATTTTCATCTGATTATTCTGGTTAACGAACGCATTCAAGATATTTCAACAATTAATGTTTGTGCCAAGTTTCGTCTCAATCCGCTGAAAATTAGGGTGGTTATGGCATTCACAAATAGCGTTATATATATGCAAATAGATAAATAAATAGACACACAGAGGAGGAGAGAAAAAGTGTTTTGCTCCCTTCTCGCACCTGTGCTGCGTCAGAGCTAAACCGAGCCTCTTTGCAAAATGTATTGACTAGCTTAACCTAAACACAAACCTCTTACTTGTAAACGTAGAAACGTGGTCGAGAGGTGTAAGGCATGTAGAGATTGTACTTTTAATAACCACTCGAACCCCTCCACTCCATGTTTTTTTTTACTTTTCACAGCTACGTCGCAACGTTCAATTTTTATTCTTTACTAATTGCAAATGGCGTTTACATTCAAAATAAGAGGAATTTTAGTGGCATTTGTTCGGATATTCTTCTCTTTCGAAATGAAGACAAGAATAAAAGCAATACGCAAAGACAAAAAGTATTATCAGTACTAAACATTCCAATAATAATTGCTACGAAAGACTAAATAAGACCTCTTTTACCATCTCTCATGAGCTGATGTATTATTAACAAAAATTTTTAAAAGTGTCCTTGGCGAGGATTCGAACTGGCGTCCTTTGCATTTGTAAGGCGACACCTTAACCTCTACATCAAGATCATGGCGTGGTAAACGTTTAGTTGTCGGCGTATTTGTTGTATTTTTGTATTTGTGTTTTATGTTCCCACTTCCACAATTTTTACTTTTTTTTCTCCGTTTAGCAGCTGTTTCTGGCTTTCTCTTTCGGTGTCGTCCTTTATTTACACTATGCACTATTCGTATTCACAGCTTGTGCCCTCTGCAATGTCTTATTCAGATTAGACTTTTCTTCTTGACCCTCAGTAAACATTTGATTGATTTAATTTTCATACTTTCCACGGATAGAGCGCAGGAATGCCAGACTCGAAAAATGGGTGTACATTTACTTTTCTGACAGATAATACCCTTACTAGCAGCGGCGCAAATCTGTCTTCAACATTAGCGGGGACGGGTCAGATCGTTCCCATAATCTCTCTCTTTCTCTATCTATCTATCTATCTATCTATCTATCTATCTATCTATCTATCTATCTATCTATCTATCTATCTATCTATCTATCTATCTTTCTTTCTTTCTTTCTAGATTTAAGCGATATCCAAATATTTATGAAGTTGAAAAACAATGTTGTGGAGGATCAGTTAAGCAGAGTTGTCTTCAGTGTTAGGAGGCGGGCAGATTTGAGGCTTACTCTGGGGAACATCAATTTTACCTCACGTTCCTTTTTGGCAATCGGGCAAAAATCATTACATTCCTCCCCCAAAACACATTTCAAATCGGATCTTTTGTGAGGACAGTCACCCCCGAATTCCAAGATTGGTGAGGACAATTTCCCCCTTATCTCCCCGGGATTTGTGCCAATGCCTACTAGTAAAGCAGAATACGTAGGACGGAAGTATTGTCTTTGATGCTATTATTGTTATATTATTTTTATTTTTACTTTAGAGTGACGAAAGGAGAGGTGGTGTGAAGAAGATCAAATTAGTAATTTCAACGAATTTACACGTACCATAGCCCATATATACACAAAAATTTTGTTTTGACATCCGTTCGTCTGGTCTTCCGTTCGATTGTCGATTACGGGACAGATTCCTCTGAACAGCCTAAAATACCGTCAAATCCTTTGAGTTTCAAGAACATAACTACTATTACCCAGGTATTCTATTTTACATTAAAAATAATAGGGTATCTAATCCTAGTTTAACAAATAATTTCATAGCCTCAAACATAGAACTCGGTATACGGACAAAATCTCGCGGCCGAAACATCGCCGCCGAAAATCTCGCCGGCCAAAACCTCGCGGGACAAAATCTCGCCGGGCCAAAACCTCGCGTGTACAAAACCTCGCCGCCCAAAACCTCGCGGGACATAATCTCGCCGGGCCAAAACCTCGCGTGGCCAAAACCTCGCGGGACAAAATCTCGCCGGGCCAAAACCTCGTGTGGCCAAAACCTCGCCGCCCAAAACCTCGCGTGGCCAAAACCTCGCCGCCCAAAACCTCGCGGGACAAAATCTCGCCGGGCTAAAACCTCGCCGTGCCAAAACCTCGCCGCGAATGAAACTTTTCTTTAAAATTTACCCAATGTGTTTCCTAATATGCAATTCCACATTACAAATAATAATAATAATAATAATAATAATAATAATAATAATAATAATAATAATAATAATAATAATAATAATAATAATATACAAAACATCGTGTGCGTGGGCTTTCTCGGGTTATTCCCGTTTCCTCCCACTTTCTTTATTCGATCATTTCCTTCATCCTGGTCATCTACGTCTCCTTTAACCTATAGGACATAATCAAGGGACGTTGTAAAAACTCATATATTGTTTCATATTTTCATAAATATTATTAGATTTTTGTTAAAATTTTAAGTTTTTGGATGTTCCAAAGTTCACGAAACTAACCTCGTTAGTTGTCATTACTTTCCTTATGCAGACTTTCTTTCCATATAACCAGTTTAAAAACATCCTGTCGCCCTACCTTCACATTGAAATCCTCTAATACAGAAATAGAATTTTCATATGGTATCGCGGGACTTGGTCAAATACCCGTGATACTTCTTCTGAAACAGCGTCTTTTATACCGTCATCCTTATCATCTGTTGGAACATTTACATTTTGGTCAGGCGAGATTTTGGGTATGGCGATATTTTGGGGCGCGAGATTTTGGCCCGGCGAGATTTTGGCCCGCGAGGTTTTGGGTGGCGAGGTTTTGGCCAGGCGAGGTTTTGGCCCCGCGAGATTTTGGCCCGCGACGTTTTGGGCGGCGAGTTTTTGGCCAGGCGGGGTTTTGGCCCGGCGAGATTTTGTCCCGCGAGGTTTTGGGCGGCGAGGTTTTGGCCAGGCGAGGTTTCGGCCTGGCGAGATTTTGGGCCGCGAGGTTTTGGGAGGCGAGGTTTTGGCCAGGCGAGGTTTTGGTCCGCGAGGTTGTCGCCGCGAGGTCTTGTACCCAAACCATAGAACTCATTATTTTAAATAATAATTTAAATATAAAGACAATATAAATCTAAAAATATAAAGACAAAGTCCTTTAATTTAAATATATAACTACACCTTAACCGTCACCGCTCTTCCCTCCAACCCCCTATGTATAGTCACTCAAGAGGCCATACTATTCACAGTATCTCAACCAAATGTAAAACGTAGGTGTTTTTAGTAAACATTCAGTTTTTTTTTTTTCGATTTTTCTTCTTACCCGTAAAAGTAAGGGTAGTTTTCTTAAGGCAAAAGTTAAAAAATACAATGTTCTCAAAAGCAGCTCGATTTTTAAAAAAAGTATTTTATGAATAAATATTTCGTTAACAGTGTGACTATATCGTATAACTTATTTGTCCTGGAAAATGTACTACGGATAGTTTATTCTTGGTGTGGGTTTTTCCGAATGATTTTCTCAGAAACGAATCATGTGATTTGTTCACATTTCATGAATAAATAGTTCATTAATACCTGACAATATGGCATAACTCATTTGTCCAGAACAAATCTACGAGAAGTAGTTTATTCTTGGTGATTTTTTTGGAAGATTTTCTCCGAAACATCTTTGGCGGCTGTCTTCATATTTCACAAATAAATAATTAATTAATAACCTGACAATATGGCGTAGCTCAATTGACCTGAAAAGCTCTGAGGGGTAGTTTATTCTTTAGTGTAAATTTCTTTATTTCTTTATATTTTCTGGTAATTTTCTAAAAAAAAAAAAAAATGACTAAGGCGTTTTCTTTATGCTTCATAAATAAATATTTCATCAAATCCTGATAGTATTTCATAATTCATTTGTTCTTAAAAATCGACTTAGTTTATTCTTAGGGGGGTAATTTTTCGGACGATTTTCTCAAAACCGATTCAAACAATTTTGTTTTAACTTTCATTAACAACTTTATAATATTGTTAAATTATTATTTATGAAAAATCCTGATAATATTGCATAATTCATTTGTTCTAAAAAAAAATCTACGTAGAATAGTTTATTCTTGGGGGGTAATTTTTCGGACGATTTCCTCAGAAACGATTAAAGTAAATTTGTTCTAACTTTCATTAGCAACTCTATAATATCGTTAAATTATTATTTACGAAACATCGCAAGGGGTAGTTCATTCTTGGGGACGAATTTCTTTTCAGACCACTTTCTTAAAATGACTCAGGCGATTTTGGTCATATTTCTTAAAGAATATATCATTATTATTCTTAATGTTATATAAATCACTTCCATGAGAATATTCACATTGTCCATGAGAATATTCAGTCTTAGAGTGAGATTTTTTTACTATTTTGTATAACACCATTCATACGATTCTGTTATTATTTTAAAAACAATAACAATAATATAATGTTAATAACCCTAATATATGGCGTAAGCTACGAAAAATAGTTTTAGTGGTAGGCCTATTTCGCGTCGAAATTCACGGTGAGAATTATACGGAGAAATGATTTCAATTGAAAACATTTGGCAGGACCTTAAGGCACTGTTTTTGTTAACAGGATTTATTTGTTAGTATACTAACAATCATTAAAATAGGTTTTGAGTTAAGAATCCTCTCATGCACTGGTGCTATTCTAATCTTTCAATAACCGGTTCTCTCTCTCCGGTGTCCCACCAGGAAAGTGCCATATTTTGAGGAATGATAGTATTGGTTATGACAAGCAATCGATCGAGATATCGATGAAAAGCCACTTTTATTTTGAACACATTGCTTCAAAGGTACATATTTCGAGAACTAATGAAGACATTGGAGTCATTCGAATACGTGTTGCACATATATAGCACACGTAATAGGTATTAGCGGCCGTTCGCATATTATCTAACGCTATTTTTGATCTATTTTAACCCTCCATCTCCTTTGTCACATTTCGCAGTAATACAAGGCTGAACACCCTCCCCTTTTATTACGTAACACTTTTTGTTTTTTGTTTTCTTCATCATCAATTTTGCTTATTTTGTGAGTTATCTCAATAAAAAATATTTTTAATGGCAGAATTTTTCATTACAAATGCTTGTATTTTGAATATATTTGTAGTGTTTTTTAGCCAACAAATCAAAGTATTAGAAAATGATAGTAAGGGAGGGGGCCCAAATTTCGTCCCCTAGTCATGTTTTCGTACCTTGAGGCTGCAGGATATAGGTAGGTTAGGAGAGCCAAACTTGCACATTATCTATAGTGACTATTCCTTTATTGGGTAGCCAAGATGAGTTGCGTGTATCAGCATTTAGTTTTATTTTTAAAATATGATTTCAAAAGTATTGCAATTTGTCCAAAAACAAAAACGTGGTCCTAATTCCGTCCCCCATTAAAATTTCAAAAGAAAGTACAATGTTAAGGTTTCTTTCGTAATAAGCAGTTGTATTTAACTAGTTACAAAAAAATAGGCAGAAAAGTGAACATGTGTAGATTACTATGATGATGTACTTTTAACTTTTACGTGTAACGAAGCAAACTACAAATAAATGAACTAAGGAAAATACAAGTTAAACAAGTGCAAATAAAATTATAGAAAAACTGGTTATCAGGATAAGATGAGGATTTAACCATTTAAACAATCCCGGCAAATGAATGTAGCACGGCGTTCAGCACCACAACAAGCTTCATAAAGCCATGTAAGGCATTGCGAGCAGCGGATCCACGTTTCACCATGTCTATCTGTAGAATATTTCCCCCCCACAAATTGTACATTGAGCATCAGCATCATCCTCACTAAAGCTGTCAGACAAGTCGGCATATGGAATGTCAAAGCTGGAGTCACTGTCGCTTGTCGTGTCTTCTTTGGCTTTGCGGAAGGATGGTTTCCCGCACTTTTGTTTGGCACTAGTAGGTTGAACACGTGTCTTCGAATGTCTCGAGCGATTTTTTGCCATATATTCTTCAATCTTTCTCTTATGGGGCGAGCTGGTGATAGTTGCTGCACCTCGTCTCGTAGATGTTGATGGTTGGATCACTGGAACTTCCTAATGTTTTGAGGAGTAACTGCTGGCTGCTGGTTTTGAAACTGCTTGCTGGTGGATGCTTAGTCAGAAGGACGGATCATACCATCGGGATTATTAGTTCCATCCTGATGTTTGGTGTCAGACTGTGGATGGCCAAGAAAATCCGCTTCACTATAAATATTCGGATTGTATGGAATAATGCCCGTTTTGCGAAATCCGTTGACAGCTGTTTGTACGACTGCAGCACGCTCATATGCTTCACGGAACAAATCAGCTACCTGAAGATTGCCAACTGTGCGACCAGAATGGTTACTCAACCAACTTTCAATGGCTTGACCATAATACGTCTTAAATGGAAACATGAAAGCAACATCAAGCGGTTGCAGTTTCGATGTAGAATGAGGAGGCAAGCAAACTATTGACACTCCATGTTCGCGAGCAGCATCTATTACATTGATGTTACGCATGTGCGAATAATGTCCGTCTACAATTAACACAACGGGGTCTTCGTTTGAAGGTTTTGTGATCAACATGAAATGTTGAAACCACTTCTCAAACAGATCGGCCGTTATCCATCCAGACGGGTGAAGCGCTCCGATACTTCCTGGTGGTGCCCCATCCATCAGTTCACTTTTTATTAGTTGTCTTGGGTAAATCATCATGGGGGGCATAAGTTGCCCAGCAGCAGACATGCACATCACCACAGTGATTAACGAACTGCGCTCAGCAGAGGACACTTTTGCACCTCGCGTTTTCCTTTCATGGCCACAATTCGCGCAGCTTTGTGTTGCACGATCGAAATGCCCGTCTCATCAACGTTGAACACTTTGACCGGGTTAAATTGCACTTTTTCCAGTTCTGGCTTTAACAGAGAAAAAAACTGTTCAACACTTTGAGGGGTGAACCCTTGAATCCGAGCAAGAGATTGAGGTTTTTGAATTGAGATTTCAGGATGTCTTTTGAAGAATAGACACATCCACTTACGTCCAGCTGTTTTATTTTCTACTGAAAACGGTTGTGGAATATTGTTCCGAATAGCAAGTTGATAGGCCATGCAGTAAATCTTTCAGTGTTACACCGTAAAAGTGCTTCTCCATGACCATGTAGTATTCAACAAGTTGTCTCTCCAAGTCGGGGGTCAGCTCTGGTTTCCTGCCAATTGTCTTCGCTACCAACTCTTCTCCACTTAAATGTCCACCTTTCTTCACATAATCTTTCAATGTCGCCCTAGGAACATTATACATCTTACTGGCTGCTTTGTATCCCAACTCTTTCTTCCGCACTGCAGCAATCGCAGTCCTCATAGCATCTTTATTCCATTGTTTCCGGGGACCCATCTGAAACAAATGGAATGCATGTGTGAGTTCCTAATTTCGTCCCCTGGAAATAAGGGGACGAAATTCGGAACATACAGGGGGACGAAATTAGGAACAACTTTCACACTCACATGGCTCTTCCTACCTTCCCAACAAAAATATCTTGTGACACTTAAACCCATACAAATATTGCTATTGTCATCTACTTACACCACTGACATGTGGACAGTACCAAACCAATACTTCCAACAAATACAATAGAATAATATGAACAATACTGCAAGAACTCACCATCGCAAAAATCACACGTTTCCTCGTCAAACAACAGCACACGCGTCCTTGACCGCTACACTCTCACAACTGCCCCCGCTTGCCTTCCCCTGCACAAATGTTGTTGCACCGACAGAGCTCCTACCATCAACAACATGAAACTGAAGGGGACGAAATTAGGCACGTGGACGAAATTTGGGCCCCCTACCTTACCGTAATAATATTTTAACCCCATAATGTTGGTTAATTAACCAGTCTTAATTCTTCGAAATTCCATACTGTCGTTTTCCCAAGGAGATCGCACCCAACCTCTTAGGTCACCGATGATTGGCAAGGAGGAAGTGCTGCAGGAATATACAGGTGAAACAAGCTCTAGAGAATTGACATTGATCTATTTTTCTGGAATCCAGGATGCTTCCATATTTGAAGTTTCCCAGTGTCGATGATAGAAAGTTCTGTTCTTCGTAGATCACAGATTCGACGTGGATGCTCACGTGAAGGAGCAGGGACATCTCGTTTGTGAACAAGCGTTCGGCCATCTTCTTTGGACTCCGATTTACCCCATTCAGGCACGTAGCCAGGATTTCGTAATAGGGGGGTTCCGAGACATGAAATACTGTGGTTATCACACCAGAGTTCGATTATTCTAAACTATTTTACTGGTAACATATATTGGTTCGTTTAGTCAGGATTTCGTGATGGGGAGGGGGGAAGTTTGATATAAAATATTGTGGTTATCACACCAGGGGCTTGATCAATTTAAACTATTTTACTAGCAACATATATTGGTTTGTTAAGAGTTTAAAATTAGGACATATTAGCAAGGGCGCCGATTTCTCTGTAAATTTCGGGGGCTCTATTCAGATTCAGGAGGCATATATGAGGATTTTAAGACAAATTGCATTCAAATATGCCAATATATTGTAGGCCCTATATTTATAAATACAACAAGGGGGCCCACATGACCCTTGGGGACCGGCCCCCAGGATCGGCGCCCATGCATGTTAGTAAGTATTTTAGTAACAAACTATGAAGAAATCTCGAATAAAAGAATATTTATAAAAATATGTTTTTTAAAAATTACAATATCTACGTTCCTTCTTCTGTTCATCCAAATATGACAATTTTCCTTTCACTATGACCTCAACTATTTAAAAAAAAGTACGTATCCAATAATGTCTTGTAAAATATTTTATATCTGCGTTCCTTTCTCTTTTGAATCAAATGTTAACAGGACTTGCTTTCCACATAACTTTTTTGTTTTTATTATTCCGTCAATTACTGTCTGTTCCAAATGTCAAGTTAAAGGAGCAGTATAAAACCGTTTCTGAAATAACATGTTAGTACAGGGAAGTGATGATAAAAATTTATATTTATTTTAGCTTTATTTTTATCTTTATTTTTAACGCTGATTCTTCCTATTTCTTGTTTCTTTTTGTTTCGTCCTTCCTTATTTTTTTTATTTCTGGTCTCGAAGGGGGGGGGGTCCGAACCCCCCGGACCCACCCCTTGGCTACGTGCCTGCCCCATTTCAAATTCTTCTTGACCTAAATCAGTGCCAGAATGCGAATAAATTCGATTTTTCTTGCATAATTCAAATATAAAGATTTAAAAAAAATATTAGTATGAGATAAATATTCAACAAATTCGATTTATAATATCTTATTTTCTCGGATCGTTCTGTCGCGGAAAATATTATTTCATGAAAAAGAGTTTCTTCTGTTTCACATGCAAAATCCCTTGGATGAAAAGAGTGGGTAATGATTCAAATCAAAAGTTTTAAATCTATTCTCAGAAATAGTGATACTAGGTATAGTGGGAACGCAAGTCACAAAACAGAGCTTTATTGTATTTTAATACACCTACAGGCAGGGTTCGTTACCAGTCATGCTGGTGTCTAGTAGCGTCTTCAAATCCCTTCTTCATGATTCAATTTATAGAGACTGTATGTTCTCAATTTTCTAAACTAATATAAATATTTATTTACTAAAATGAAAAGAACTGAATAAAATTATTTTTTAAAAAAAAGATTGCATATAAACCTGAGAATGAATATAAAGATTACAGAAAAACACGTTACGTAACGAAGACGTTAACCCCTTCCTCCCTCGTGTCATACTTTGTAACGCAAGATCAAACTCCTACTCCTCTATCCCTTTGCCACGTTAAGTAATATGTGGACGTCTAGGGTTGCCAGATTTTGTAAACGAAAAACCGGGACACCAATCTCCGGCTATATAGGGGCTATAAGGTCAGGATTTCTAATCATTTAGTCAGAATCAAGTAATTACTTGTCTTTTCCAGATACTACTCACAATTTTACAGTTCCTTCTATACACAGTTAGGCTAACACAAATGAAGCCTCACAATGCTTGTATAAATAATGTGAAAAGATAATATAAATAGAGCTGCCTGGCGTCCCTTTTTCCGAATTCCGATTTTTTGTGTTTAATAGGTTTAAATATTTCGCCAATTACGACACACCCTCCCATTTGTGATTGAAGAGATACTTTTTTCTTTGTTGCGTCATCAACTGTCAGAAACGCTACCTAAAAGAAATGCAAATTTAGCATTTAGCAAGAAAAAAATATATAGTCACACTAAATTCAGAACTGGTCCAGACATATTTTTCGGGTGCGTGAAGTTGCTCTCGATAAAGGATTGCGATTGCGAATACTATCAAGAATTAGTGCTTAATTTGAGCCATAATATTTAGAATTGTGCTCCATTAACAACCCCACCATTATTGTTGAATTTCTTTGTTGTTAATGCAGCGTAAATTCTAAATTTTACGGCACAAATTAAGCACTAATTCGTGAAAGTAATCGTAATCCTTTATAGAGAGCAACTTCACAGACCCGTTCTTTTCTATTGACCATTTCAGGATCTTGGGTTTTTGGGGTATTTTTTACACTTTCAGTCAAGCAGCTACTGCATCGTCACTATTTATTCTAGGATCATGGTTTATACCTCATTCTCTTCAGAATAGAGCAGGTTTTCAAATGGTACCACTTACATGTCCATACCATATACCAGGAGAGAGAAAATGTGAGGTCAAAGGAAAAATTTCTGGAAATTTTTTCATACTTTGGGCCCCTCTGGAACGGCCCTGTCTGAACGTAAATATCTAAAAAAAAAAAAAAAAAATCTGATAAATACTACTCGGTAGACTGAATGTGTGTGCCAAATTTCAAGTTTCTATCTTGAATAGTAAGGACGGGAGAAATTTTATCAAAAATCCCCACAATACCCAAGATTACCGCAAAAGATCCTGATCTCATGTAAAAAATTTCCTGAGAAATCCCTATTTACCCTAGGATTATAATCCGCCAGCCCCTCCTGTTTTAACGCAGAGATCTAAAAAAAAATCTGGTAAATACTACTCTGTGGACTTAATGTTTGTGCAAAATTTCAATCTTCTAGGTGCAAAGGTAAGCCCGCCAAAAAATATATATATACCGACAATACCCCATATTCCCATATACAGAAGGATATTTTGTAAAAATTCCCTGAGGCATCCCTAATTACCCTAGGATCATGGTTCGCACATCATTCTCTTCAGGATAGAACTGCCTTTCAGACGGTACCATTTACGTGTCTCCACCATGTATCTGAGGCGGTAAAAAAATTGGTAATTTTTTTTTTTTTTTTTACCTTTTTGCCCCTCTCGACCACCGTTCTGCTACCGCAGAAATTTGAGAAAAATCTGGTAAATACTACTCGGTGGACTGAATATTTGTACAAAATTTCAATCTTCTAGGATCAAAAATAAGCCCGACAAAAAATAATGAACATAGGCCTAATAAAAGAAAATATATTGTTTAAAGTTATGACGTCATCACCTCCTATGTCTCGACCTAGGAAGGTGGGAAATCATACGTAACGTGTTCTACAATGCCTCTGGACTTGAAAAGAAGAAAAAAACCGGGACTAAAAAGCTCAAATAGGAGAGTTATAACGTAATGTACCATAAACACCCGTATGGTACAAATTGTACCATAAGATCCCGAAAGGGTTGAAAGTGATATTCAAGAAATTATTCCCCTTCTTGAATATTTTTTAAAATTCTTTTTTTTTTTCCTCTGGAAGCTAAATAACCGATAGGACGAAACAATAAGTGTGATTTTCAAACTCCTTTTTGTTTGTTTAGTAAAATTAATTGGCTACATAAATCTTCCGAAAACCTTCCGTTTTTAAGTAAGACGTACTAGTCCTTGCTAGTTGAATTTTTATCAATCCAAAAACCGAAAACCAGGCCAAACAGGCGTCTCGAAAGCCAGCTTCGGGACAGTTAATTCTTTAATTGAAAACCGGGACTGTCCCGGAAAACCCAGTATACTTACAGATCCCAGTATCGTGGTCAAAATCACGGAATTCATATTCAAATTTCCATCTGCTCATTCAGATTTCTGTCTGCCAATTGAATTGAAACAATTGAAAGTTGTTTTTCACTACAATACAAGCGAGCGGGAAAAGTACAGAGGTGTTTTCACTAATTTAATAGGTTTCTTTCTTTGACTCTTGGTTAGGTCATACTACCAACCAGTGGTGCTATTCAGCCGGTTCGCACCGTTTCGCTAGAACCGGTTGTTAAAATATTTCCAGTTCGCAGAACCGTTTGTCATACCCAGACATGATAGTAAATTTTATCCTGTTATACCCAAGATCAGTAAATTTTAGTTTAAGTATATTTGTTTTTAGAAATCCTTACAGCTACAAGGTTAAACATATGCCGCCTTAGGCAGTCATTTTGACATTTGATTAGCGTCATACTACTGCAGGAAACACATCTTAGTCGAACTCTTTAGTATTGCACTAATCACATTTGAGAACGACCCTCCATAAGGCCTATGAT
Organism: Thermobia domestica; assembly: GCF_964235325.1. Lineage (NCBI taxonomy): Eukaryota > Metazoa > Arthropoda > Insecta > Zygentoma > Lepismatidae > Thermobia > Thermobia domestica. Next base: position 44,669,588 of record NC_137454.1, on the reverse strand, counting down.
CTCTCAGAACAAGGTATAAGCGTTTATTTTTTAATCTCAAATGCTCAGATATCAAGAATGAGAACTGGGATCACATGAATGTTGGTAACGGTTATTTATATTTGAAACCATATTTATCATTATCGGCAACTGTTGATCAATTCCTGAATTAAGATGTTTTCAATCCTTTTGGACAAGCATCTATATTGGATTAGTTTTTTTCCAAGATATTCGCAGTGCTACAGAGGCGGAAACAGGGGGGGGGGGGGAATCGTCCCTCACCCAGAAGAGGAAATTTTCTCATTTTATATATAAGTAAATATAAGTAAAACCCGTCCCAGAGTTTGGAGCTCTTAAAAGTATCTCCAAGTGGCAATATTACAACTCTCCGGCCCCTCCAAAAGTCCGACCCCAAAGAGTATAACACGTAAAAAGGAACATCTAGGACTTCATTCTGTACCGGATGACACAAATTTTGCGGAATGTAAAGTAAAATTTGTAAAATTACTCATAGGCCTACCTTAATGCTGATTGTAGCATATTCAATCGCGTATTGTGATGCGTTGACACAAACCATTACGAAAAAGGGCCCATGATAATCATAATATGGGATTTATTGGAATATTTCAGACCATATGCAGGGTCATTAGTGCCATGTGTCAATTATGAGTTCAACTGTTACCTACAGTAGTCAGGTATTTAGGATAACGCTAATCATACATCAAAACGACTCTGCATAAGGCCCTTCGAGTTTATCCTGGGGTCTCGTTACATACATATTTGAGTCAACGCAATGCTAAGTTTGTGATGTAGTTTGCAATAATCTTCATAGCAATTGTAATTGGTTTTGCGCTCTTTCGCGATTCGAAAATTTTGCGAAGACTGATAAGACTGATACGTAATGAGGCCCGTAATCTGCTGATATAAACCTTAATTAAAATTTTCTTTACATTTGCATTTCTAATTCACTATATTCCTCCCCAGATAATTTCCACTAATAAAATCTCAGCAGGGTCAACATCTATTTTCTTAATTAAATGTTTCATGTAGTCGTTTACTTATGTCTCGTACTTTATTTTTTTTTCTGACAGTCAAAAATATTTTTGAAGTTGTACAGCGAAAAAGAAAAGATAAAACAAGAATCCTTGTAAAGCCTTATATCAACATTATGCACTACCTTGATAATATTTGAATAAAGGAAGCAGGCTAGTAATCATCTTCAATGATATATATTATTGCTTGATCCTTCAGCAAGAAAGTAATATTGCTAGAATTGTTTTGTAGTACATGTAATTGAAGTTCAACCACAGACAAAACATTATGGTTCAACATTACCAAATACATACAAATACAAATACAAATACTAAACTTCGAGACTAGCACGACGAGACTGGCAAACTTTAGCGAACACTTGCGCCACGAAAACACCTGTTCACTTCATGTGCGTTAAAACGCAGGACACGTGCGTACATGGTGACTTGTGAGATCGTTATAGTATGACGTTTGGCAGACGATTTGTAATATTTTTGCGAGCGTGAATAAGCTATTTAAGGTCATACTGAGTGTGTGAATCGCCGCATGAGATAACTATATTATTACTAGTTTTCACTTATCTATCAAAGCAGAAATTTCCAGTTTAAGTCAGTTCGAACTTTAATTTATCTATGTATGATAAACCGAAGATCTTATAAATTATCTTGTACTACATAAATATGTAAACAATAATACTGTTTTATCAACTCATAATATACAGGATATAGGCAGTTTTTGAATTCAACTTTGCACGTCATCAACTCTGTTATTCTTCAGACGAAGTTTAAGAAGAATCGTCGCCGTATGTAGCGCAGAAGTCTCGAAGAAGTGGAAATTGAATCTACCATAAAATATGCTGTACAAGACCCAGTTATTTATTTGCTCCAAAAGGCGATTTTCTACATCTCAGGTAAAATCATAAATTGATACATAATGTTTTGTTTTGTTCAGAGTAAAAACATACAACTGAACCGGAGATCAAACATATGTGTAGTTAACAGTGCCGGTCTTTATTTTACACTACCGAGACGTTATCTTCCATATGAAAATTCACTACGGATATAGTATACATGAAGCTGCATCAGTTCCCGAAGGAGCAGGATGCTCATACTTTTAGGGATTATTCATTAAGTATGTACGAACTTACAAAGGGGGTAACAAAGCGACTTTTATTTACTTGTCGACTTGTACGAAAATAAAAAAGAACGTACCTGTACTTGATATCTGCAGGTAAAGTGCCCTTGTACTTTATCTATGACTATGTGTGTGTGTGGTGGGGGGAATTTAACGCATATCGCATGTCTTGTGTACATAAATACTTCTTACTATTACACTACGTAGAAAATTTATGGTATTTCATGTAGAAGTGGTAATAGAACACAAGAAACGCAGATCAGGAGGTTCTCATGTATACTATTATCGCCTAAACTTCGCAGACCTTAAGGTAAGCCTACCTTATTCCTATACCCTTTTAAACCGATTCTACTTGTCGATCAGCGGCCAAAGCGTGTATTGTGGAGTTTACCCACTCATTTTTCAAGTAGTCACGCTATACACAAGTGCCAATGTTAAATCGAAATATGGTTGCAGCCCTAGTCCTGCTTTAATGTAATTAAATTGGAACAATTTAGTTTTTAAGTTGCAATCTAATTACATTAAGTTTTAAATCTATAAATTGCTGCACGTATCAGAAAGGGAGCGCAGGTACAAACACATATTATCGCAAATGTTAAATAGGAATTAGCATTACTCAGACTGAGGGGTTTCCTTCTATAATAAGGTTTGCTTTATGTTATGACTAGAAATAAATTTTCTTTGTGTCTATTATGGTTTATGACAAACACAGTATTATTTGTTCAGCCATTAACTGTACCAGTAAAACCGAAATTAAATTAGCTCCTAATGTCAAAATTTATATATCGTTACTTCAGTAGACGGTTCTACCAAATTTTGACACATTTCTTGCATTTTCCGGTTTCTTTTTACAGTGTGTGTGCACTAAATGATGAGCTATTGCATAAACCACGAACCGACTTGTGTTAGGTGGCCACTAAAAAGCAAGAATTCTAACCGAGTTGCGGCAGGAACGCAGCAGTGGGCCCCGAGCGGTAGCGAATTGATGCGTCCGTAGGGAACAGACGCATCAAGGACGGGGTTTGCGCATAAACTAGGGAATAGTGGAAAAATACTTAAAATATTCGTAATAACAGTCTGCTCGAGTGAACTCAATCTTGGATATGGTAAAATACACCAATGTATTGCAAATGCCAATATTTTATCCACAGTTAATTTCTATCTTTCAAAAAGAAAATAGTACTTTTCACAGCTGGTACACGAGTGTTACGCTATTTTCCCTTGTTACCTTTGCGAAAGAAAAATTGTATGTGTTGCTTCTGCTCTGAATTTTTAATTCTTTTCCACATTTTGCACAGTTGATTTTACGATTCATCATACCATGACAAGTGTTGTAAAGGCCTGGGAAAAAACGGAAATTTTGGGTAAAAAACCTGTTTTTTACCGTCTTTTCCTGAGCTTGGATAAAAACGGAAAAATTGGGAAAAATTGAAATTTTCGAATATTTTACTACATTATGCTTTTAAAATGAAAACTAATTTACAGTTGAGATCATTACTTAGTTACGTTTCTTGTATTAGAATAGGGAAATTTTGTGGCAACAAATATATTTGTACCACTCCTTTAAAGTTAGCACCGTGATAGAATGAAGTTATGGCTACAAATATTCTAAAATATATTAGTTAGATTAATTAATATAGACGCATTAATTATATTAAGTAATCTTGTAAAGTTACCGTGTTAAATAACAGGGCCAGAATCATTTTAGTTAATACCAGTGTGTTAAAATCAAATATATATTTTATGGAGATGTGTATTGTCCTTGTGCTGTGTGAAATTTCCGGAAATTTTGAATCCATTAGAAAAAAACTTTCGTTCGGAAATATTGGCAAAACCCAGAAAATATAATTTAAAAACTATTTCTTCGTCTGATACTACTCTTATTTGCTGTAACGTGTCTGCAGCATGTATATATATAACGTATTTCGCTAGCAGGAAAAATACTTAAAGCAACAGCTTTTAATTTTTAGTTTTCTGATTTCTGATTTTAAAAACCCTCATTATTATTTGTAATTGAATTTTTCGAACAACTCAAAAAGAGAGATGATCTTATTTACGTACAAACACACATACACCGCACAAGTGCGTAAATTTGAGCACCGACAAATATATTGAAGAATTTAGCATGTGAAATTTCCGTTTGTTATTACTAAAGACTAACTGGATACCCGTTCTTCGCGCGGGAAAGATACGTTTAATTTTGGTTATAAATGGCACAAAAACTGTCACCAATGAACTTAGGGACACCAGAAACTTTGAATTCGACACTAGTATCAGTCATTTTCAATTACTTTTACATGTCACTTCCCCCCTTTAGGAGTAAGAAATGTGGGCTGAATTTGAATTTAAACGGCATAGGAAGTGTCATTGTTCATTTCAGCCACCCAGACAACTATGGATTCGACACTAATGTAATCCATTTTCGATCATTTTTATATATCTACCCCTTCTCCTTCCTCCAAGTTGCGGCGATGAATTTGGATTTAAACAGCATCGGAAGTGTTACTATTCATTTCAGCGCCCCCAAAAACTATGGATTCGACACTAATATTGGTCATTTTCGAGCGTATTTATATATCTCCCCGTCCCCAAGTTACGTGGATGAATTTGGATTTAAACAGCATCGGAAATGTCACTGCTCATCACAGCAACCCCAAAAACTATGGATTCGACACTTCCCAGGTCACAGCGCTGAATTTGGATTTGAACTGTATTAGAAGTGTCACTGTTAATCTCAGCGACCCCGAAAACTATGGATTCGATACTGATATCGGCTAATTTCAATATATATATATATATCCCCTTCTCTCTCCCCTAAGTTGCTGGCCTGAATTTTTATTTGAACAGCATCGAAAGTGTTACTATTCATCTCAGCACCCACGAAAACTATGGATTAGACACTAATATAGGATAGTTTTGATCATTTTAGGTATCTCTCCTCTCCTTCCCCCAAGTTGCAGTGCTGAATTTGAATTTAAGCTTTATCGGAAATGTTACTGTTCATCTCAGCAACTCCGAAAACTATCGAGACCAAGATCGGTAATTTTCAATACATATCCGCACTTCCTTCGTCCAAATTGCACTTTCAAAGTGAAATGGTAAAATCCATCCCAGGCCCGAACCTCATCTATGTTGAAAATTTTCATCGAGATCAGTCTGGTGATTCAAGAGCTGTAAAGTTACAAATATAGTCACTTTCATTTTTATATATGTAGATAATTTGTCGCACTAGAAAACAAGTATTTGTTTACATACAAAATTTTGTACATAAAGTTTATATTAAAGTCTGTATTTGAATATTAAATAATAGTAATTATATGTCTTAGTGCATCAGTATTAGTGAAATTTGTCTACTGCTCTTTCCCTTTAGAAGTAATTTGGTTAAAATTAACAATATTTCATCAAATCAAAGAGTACATTAAGAAATCAGTTTCATTCAAGAGCCTTATTTGTTGCAACAGAAACGCTTCATGATGGTAGATCTGTATGCAATTGTAAAAGTTCTGTAATTAATGCAGAACCAGGAGTTAATGACTAAAAGGCGCATAATGGAGATGAGTGCAGACTATTAATTTTCAAGAATAATTACAACAGTTTTATTTTCGAATGCTTCCTTTTTAAATATTCACAATATTGAAATTTTTCAATCTACATTTTTCACGGTTCGAAAAAAAAAAAGGTTCCATTACTAGTAAAACTAACGTAATACAAAGATTTTTGTTATTTTCCCATTTTTTCGGAAATTAACCGGATTTTTTTTTAACCAGCCGGTTCAAAATTTCCGGAAATTTTACAACACTAACCATGACGCTGCAGAAACTTTATAATATGACACTCTTTATTATACAATTCCTTGTAATAAACCGTATGTTTGCATTACGTCCATCGCACGCGTTCATGACTAATGTATGAACTGGAAATTCCCGCTGGTTACTTCTACCCTATTTGCATTCCTGTATTCTTCCGTTTCAGTAAATAGTTACAGATACAATACTATCATTGCCATTCAAAATCTATTTCAATATGCTCTGCAATGACAGAAATCTCATTCCTTCACGAAAAACGTTTCACATATTTTACCTATAAATTTTGTTTTTGGTAAGACCGTCTGTTCGAGTGAACCCTTTATATTCTGTGACGTCTTTACAGATCTCTCCTTCTCCGTGCACGATGATAGTAACCTGGCCTAATACATATATATTAGTCTATTCATGTAGTGGATATGCAGACGGCCATATTATGTCTGTATAATGTTTTGTGATAATAAAATTCGCCTTCTAATACCTTAACAACTCAGGTTAGTGTCTTCATACGTTTAATAGTAATGCGTTCACAAATACTTTTGTGGTCAACGGGAAGTGTCGAAGATGCAGAAAATGATATCGAATGTAGGCACAAAGTGTTATTATAGAGTACCGAAGTTGAAGGGGCGGGCGTTATGTGACTCCAGGGTGTCTATCGGTTTCGAAAGTCATGAAAAAGTCACGAAATTAGAAAATGATTATGAAAGTCAAGAAACTTAGCTTTTGGGGTCACGATTTTTTAAAATCAGTACAAATATAAGTACAGACTGAAAAATTTTGTTGTGTAAAACGTCAAAATTCACCACCAAAAATGTCTGTGGTCGGCATTTGACGCTACCAAACTGCAAACAAAGCACGCTTCAATCACGTGCATGAAAATTCGGCCTAATTCGCACCCAAATTCGCTCTTGAGAATGTTACAAAATTGTATGGTTTGGTAAAGAAGAGGTCACGAAAAAGTCACGAAATTTCATTTTGGAATTTTCGTAGACACTCTGGACTCGCTATTACCACAGAAAGAAGAACGTTTAACTTTATCGTATGCTGTTACTTTCAGTACATTTCGTAAGTGTGCAGCGAATGTAGTTGTTCGTGATAAATGCTCCAGTATCATCCGTATAGCACTTGAAAGTTTATTAAATAAGCAAATCGTTACTTCTCCGAAAAAAGAATTCAGCCTCATGAGTTGTATTCTGATATATCATGTGTCCCGCCGAACAGATATAATCCCTTGGAAGTGTGTAACAAATCGAATTTGCTGGTGTTGTTTACCATTAATATTCTTCTTACTGTTTAGTTTATTTCTGTTTCGTTTCCTTTTAAATGCAGTTTCGTTTGAGGTTAGTTTCTAGTTACGGTGCTCAGTTGTTTCGACTGCAACACTGTCTGTGTACCAAAGGCGGAAAGAGAAAAATAAGGAAAGAGGGGTTAACTGTACAATGTCCGCTCCAGCTGGTATACTCACTCAGAAACGAGAAGTTACACTCTATTAATTTTATGAAAATGTATAAAACTTTCCTGATCTTAAGCTAACCCGTTGCTACCACTACTTTAGTCTACTATACCCATTTAAAGCAGCTCCAGTTATCGATGTGCAATTGGAGTGTGTATTGTAAAGTTTAACCGAAAATAAGGAAGTTCAAAGAAATCTTTGGTAATATCTGAGTAGTTTTATACTTTAAAAATTTCTTAGATATTTTATTTTTTTATATTAAATATGCGTAAAAATTTAATAAAATTCTATATACGCATAGAAGGTGAAGAAAAAACCCATTAGGAGTCAGTATTAAATGTTAATTATGCCATTTAAGTGAAAGTATTAGGATTGAATTTTGAATTAATCCCTGTTAAGTGATAGTCGTTAATTTATTTCAGTCTCAAACAATATTTCTTAAGCATTAAGAAAAAAAAGTACAGCAACGTTTATCAACATGGCATTTTTTTTTTTTTTTTTTTTTTTTTTACGAGGGTTATTGATATTTGGCAGAGACATATTTTTAAACAATCGGGCGGTCCAGAACTAGCTTGCGGTACGAATATATATAAAATATGTAAATTCCGCTTCCGGAGAGAGGATCGGACTCCTCTAAATTCGCCCCTATTATCTCGGCGAATTCGTTCCTATTCAAACAGACTCTTCTTACACAAAAATTTTCGTCTTAAATGTCGAATGGTGATTTCCCCTCCTGAGCAATGGTTAAGCTCATCGCCTTGTATCCAAAGGGTTTCGAGTTCAAATCCCGGTGCGTACTAAAGTGATTACAAACCTACATTTACCTATAGGTCCCTAAGCACTGTTATTCAAACTTTATAGTCAGGGGGTCGCTAATAAGGTTCATGGAGGTCTCGAACACCGTTACTGCATACACACACCTAAAGTTATGTAACTTGCGCAACTCAGGAGGGCGACATTAAAATGTAGGGGGGGCTTTGTTCTTCCCCCCTCTTCTCAGATGCGGTGAATTCAACTATGAACCCTAGTTCCTACATCAAGACATCTTCACTCGATGGAAAGAAGTGGCAAAGACAAACCACCAAGCTTTACTTTGCTCAGGGCTTTGGACAGTTTATCCGTCATAATTACGTCGAAAGGAGAGAAAATTAGTTGTTAAAGAACTCTAAAACTAACACAGCGGAACATAAACTAAGTGAGGGCCGAAGCCAAAGAGATTTATTTTCTTCTGTGTTTAAATACATAAATTTCGCCTGAAGTTATGTAAAAAATGCAAAATTTTCAAGTTTCGGGGAAAGGATCGGATCCCCCCCCTAAATCGCCCACATTATCTGGGAACAGACAGACAGACTGACTCGCACTCAAACGAATTTTCGTCTTAAATGTCGAATATTTATTTCCCCTATGTTATGAAGAGAAGAAAGCAGGATTGTCCCGTTACCCGTTCAAAACTTAAAGAGACTAGGTCGAATAATATTTTATAAGCCTAGCGTAGAAGTTGACCTAGACTTCAGTCCAGTATGATTCGACTGCTCTAAAATTTGATACTTTATAGTTATACAGTCTGGCTGTTTTTTTCATTTCAAATTAATTTATTTCGAAATTTGATTTAAATCTACGATTTTTATTATAAAAAAATCAGATGTTTTAAGTCAGACTGATTTAAATCAGTCCACCCTGATTGCAAGATACGTTTTTACGAGGGCATTTCCAAAAGTGTCGGCCTGGCACTGAAATATCGCATGACTGGTAATAAGCCATTCCTGGCATATGGAAGAGGTAATGGATCAGTTGCAGTTGCGTAGCTGCTGAAGTTCGTTGGAGGCAGTTATTTGAAACAGTCTTTGTGCATTGAACTAGCATACTGTATAACAGTGCTCTAGTCCATACGGCTGTTTTTGCCAAGGCTACACTGAATGACTGGTTTCGAGGAGATTCATCACCCATCCTTGAGCTCAGATTTAGCATCATGGCCTTGGGAACAATAACTGTGTGGACTGAAATATTGCCATGCAGTTTGCGAGCTTAACGCAAAGCTACTGGTTCAAGTGACTGGATTCAACAAACTGACACAACTAGATAATTGAATTTAAGACATTATTTCTTCCATAAATGGTACTTTGTGCAGTGAACGGCTTATTATCAGTGGCGGGAAAATTTAGCGTCAAGCTGGAAACTTTTGGAAATAACCCCCGTATATGTACGAGGTGCTATCCAAGATTTCCGACCTTGATTCAAAAAACAAAAATATGTAGTAAGTTACCATAAAGTATAGTGGTCGCCATCATTCTCGAAGTAATCTTTTGCATGTATTCACATTTTTGTTGGGTGCCTAGCCATGTTGGTATCCCAGGCAATGAGATGGCTGACTGTGCAGCGAATGAAGCTTCTCTTACCGGACTGCCTACCAGTCACCCTCCCTAGCTCTGATCTTCGTTGTGTTGTCGACTGTCATCTTCTTTAGCGTTGGCAGACAGACTTGTATCAGCACCTGCATCCAAACTGCACGATGTCAAATCTCAGCTTGGGTTTAGGCCACAAATTTCTGTACTTCACAGCTAGAAGAGAGAAGATTGGCACGCTTACTTATCAGGCATAGTCATCTCACCCATGGCTATCTGTTGCCTGACCAGAATCCGCTTTCCTGTGCCCTTTGTGGTAATTGCTAACTATTCGCCATCTTATGGAGAATCTGCATTTTGCTCCTGAGCAAGCTCACCTTGGATTGCCTCCAGATCTGCCTACTTTGCTTGGTATAGTTCTAGAAGTTTTCTCATTCCTGCAACATGCCCAAGTCTTGACTGTTTTATGAGAGCTTTTTTCCCATTTTAATTCGTTTCTCATTTTATCTACTTCCTATCTGTGTTGTCCTGTTTGTTTCATTCTTATCATAGCATTTACTTTCTTTCTATCTTTTTTTCTATCCTGGACAATCATGTACACTACTAATTAAGGAAGGCCTCACGTGTGTTTACTTATTGCTGAGCTGCCGCGATAGAGATTATTAACATGTCTGTATGTTGTAACCAATGCTTGTGTGTGTGTGTTGAGTTTGCACATTACTTCAAGGCTATGACATTTTATCTTCTAAATGGAATTACCCTCTTTCTTATGGTATAACCTGCGCTCTGAATTTGTAATTTTCCTGCGATATTCTTTCTTGTTTTTGTAATGTGTCACGGGGGTGCTGTCGACGCACCCAACCATACCTTTTCAATCAATCAATCGGAGGTCAAGTCTGGCGAGTACACAGAAAAGTTACATTTAAGGTTAGGACCTAATGCTCAATAAGACTATCAGCTATTCGTGTTTGTAAATTGTTAGGAACCTGGAGGAAATTTAACTTCATAACTCACTCCAGAAAAATCGCATAGTCCGTAGGGGCCGCGGTGGCTAAGTAATAGAGCGTTCACCTCTGGTGCTTGGGGTCCCGGGTTCGATCCTCGCCCCCGCCAAGTGAACTTTGTGGTGGACAATCACTGTGTGCGTGGGTTTCCTTGGGGTTCTCCCGTTTCCTCTCACTTTCTTCATTCCACCATTTCATTCATTACTCATCATCACCATCTCCTTTAGCCTAACCGGCATAACCGTGGGACGTAAAACTCAAAGATTTCATTTCATTTCATTTCGCATAGTTCGTTGATAGCTCTAACCCTCAAGCATTAGCTGATTAATTTTAGCTGCACTTCCAGGCAGTTGTGGATATACGGTCATTTCTGTGTTCTCGTCTTCATCGACAGTTTCAACTGGTCTTGAAACGGAAATTCACTCGAACACTTGTATGCGACTCAGGATTATTCAGTAAACATTTATTGATTTGTATTTATGACCATTGTCAACAGCTAGGCTATATTAGATGAGACCTACAGTTTTGAGATCCAAACCAATGTAATGCGTCCCGTGTTCTTACACTGGGAAAAGTGAAATTTAAAAATATGCTTGTGCCCTTTAAGATCAAGTAGACGAATGATTACTGCAGAAGAACACAAAGCAGCAGTAGAGGCTTTTTATTAGTATTGAAAGCGGGTTTATTTTAAGCAAAGATTTTATTGCTTTTTAAATCATACTAGCATTTAGTGTAAAATACTAAATCCTCATAAGATATAAACGTTCTTTTTTTATTCCAGCGTTTGTTGAAGAAACTTAAAGTGGCCTTGATTGGACAAAGTACATTTGCAGCAGAAGTTTACAAACTATTGAAGAAAGATGGTCACAAGATTGTTGGAGTTTTCACAGTTCCAGATAAGGGAAATCGTGAAGATCCGTTGGGTAAGCTTATTAAATACTTTCTGTCGTTTAATTAAACGTTCATGTACTTAAATTTGCTATTACCGTGTGTATTAAATACATCTGTTTATCACAGAATGTTATGTATAGATTTCTACTCATATTTAATATTTACACTCATGAATAAGAAGTAACAATAACACCATTAAAACCCTTACCTTCACCAATCGCTGAAGAAGAAGAAGAATTTATATCTATGGAGCAGCTAGATCTGAATGTCGCGTATTCTAGCTTTGGAACTGTAACAGTGTTATTTATAAAAAGTGATTTGCTGTGACCAGATTTTATTTATTGAAGCGCCTAGATATTTTTATTTATGACTGTAAACATTTACTTTCCAGTTTCATCTCTACTAAATACGGTTCCTTATCTAAGTCTTGACAATGCTGACAGCTGTCAGCGAAAATTCAACGTTTAATATAATTTTTGAAGTAAGACGAAGGCTCATAAGAAACTTATATGTGAACCAACAAGTAAGTGTCAGAATTAGGGATGCGTACGAGTCGAGATTTAAGTCCGTCTCGACTCGAAAATTTGTTTCTGACTCGACTCGAATTCGAGACGAGACGTCTCGAAATTCGAGTCGAGACAAAATATACTAGTTAAAATATACGCATACATCAGCCAGAACATTATGACTACCTACCTAATTGTCAGTATGTCCATCTTTGGCACGAATAACAACGGCGACGCGTCTTGGCATGGACGCAATGCTCCTTGGTAGGTCGATGGAGAGAGTTTGCACACACAGACCACCTAATTCCCGTAAATTCCGGGGAGGGGGGCGATGTGCTCTGACGTCACGTTCAATCACATCCTAGATGTGTTCGATTAGGTTTAGATCCGGCGAGTTGGGACCAGCACATCACTTGGAACTCACCCCTGTGTTTCTCTAACCACTCCATCATACTCCTGTCCTTGTGACATGGTACATTATCTTGTCGAAAAATGCTATTACCATTGGGAAACGTGATCGTCATAAAGGGGTGTACGTAGTCTGCAAACAGTGTGCGATATGCCTTGGGCGTCATAATGCCTTGCTCGACCTCCACTAGACACATGGGTGCTCACGTGAATATTCCCCAGAGCATAATTAAGCCGCCGCCAGCTTGTCTCCGTCCCACAGTACAGGTGTCAAGGAGCTGTTCCCTTGGAACACGACGGATTCGCACCCTCCCATCGTCATGATGAAGGTATCGGGATTTATCAGACAATGCAACGCTCTGCCACTGCGCCAAGGTCCAGTGGCGATGGTCACATGTTCATTTCAATCGTAGTTGCCGATGTCGTGGTGTTAACATTCGTATATGGATGGGTCGTCAGCTACGGAGGCCCATCGTTAGGAGTGTTCAGTGCACTGTGTGTTTAGACACACTTGTACTTCGCCCAGTATTAAAGTCTGATGTTAGTTCCGCCACAGTTCGCTGCCTGTTCTGTTGTACCAGTCTGCCCCGCCTACGACGTCCGACGTCTATAATGAGGTGGGGAGCGCCCAACCCCTCGACGTTTGGACGTCATTTTCCCTTGGTTTCGCCACTTGTTGAAGACACTCACCACAGCACTCCTCGAACACCCGACAAGTCCTGCAGTTTCCCGAAATGTGCCGAGTCTTTGGGCTATTACAACCCGCCCTCGGTCAAACTCAGATAGATCGCACACCTTCGGCATTCTACACACGGCCAGCACTCTCACTGATACTACATGCACCGTACGTGTGTCTGACTAGCAGACATTCCTCGGCAGGTAACACTGCTATCGTCTGGATGGGTTTATATCGATAATAGGTAGGTCTGGAAGCGAATAATCCAGAAGTTACATAGCCCTATTGCGTTCATGGGAACGAAAACACAATAATTATAACTATGCTAAATTACCATAATTAGACTGCCAGTTGCTCATTCAAGGAATGTATGAAGTACACTTTATCGCAATAGTTTTATACAAACTAGATAAACAAATACTATTATTATTATTATTATTATTATTATTATTATTATTATTATTATTATTATTATTATTATTATTATTATTATTATTATTGTTGTTGTATTTGAATACAGTCAAATATCACAACATTAATTATTAGTTTTAATAAACTGAATTGAGCTGAAAATTAAATCTTAACCTCGAAAGATTAACTGTTAAGTTTATGCGTTCTGTACCTTTCTCAAGTTATAAATGCTGAATTCAAGGCTGTTTTTGAGTGAATAGTTTCTTCAAAATAATATTAAAAATTGTAGAAAGATTTTCGAGACATTGTAGTCTAGTCGAGATTTTTATGAGCAGTCTCGACTCGAAAATTCGAGTTGAGAAATACGTTTGTCTCGAGTTATCTCGAATTTTACAAAGTGTGTCTCGATTCGTGTGCATCCTTAGTTAGATAGAATAAGAGAGGATAGTGCAATTGGAAGGGGAGTTCGACAGGGATATTGTCTTTCGCTTACATTAGGTAATATTATTTAGAAGAGATAGTAAGAAAGAACCTACAAATTGATGATAGTATTTCAGTTGTTGATTAGGTGCATACGGTTTGCAGACGATATGGCGCTTGTTGCAGACTCGGAAGAGAAAATCAACAAGATGTTAGAAAACTTAAGGAAGGGCTGTGAAGAGTATGGGATGAAAGTAAATGTTTAGAAAGGCAAGATGCATGGTGATTTTAACGAAGGGCTCGGTGTCAGATATAGGAGGTGAAAAAATAGAACAGATGGCTAGTTTTCGATACCTGGATAACATTAGTAATAATATGAAATGTGAACATGAAATAAAAACAAGGATAGGAATGGTGAAGAAAGCCTTTAGGAGGAAGAAAATACTGTTTTATGGGACCTTGAACAAAGAGTTGAGAAAAAGACTCGTGAAATGCTTCGTGTGGTGTATTGTACTGTATGGGTGAGAAACACGGACATTACGCAAAAAATTTTAAAAAACGACATTAAGCTTTCGTACTGTGGATGTGGAGAAGAATGGAGAGAATTAGCTGGGTTGAGCGGAAAACGAATGAGAGTGTGTTAAGAAATGGTGAGGGAGAAAAGAACAGTTTTAGATATTATTAAAAGCAGAAAGAGAAACTGGTTGGGACATTGGTTAAGTAGGAACTGTACCATGAGGGACGTTTTAGAGGGTATGGTGGAGGAGAGAGTGGGGCGAAGGAGACTACAATTAATGGACGATAAGAAAACAGAGAAATCGTACAGACCAAGACGTTAGCGGAAGACCGTGGAGCATGCAAGCTTCTTATTTGCAGCAAGTGACCTGCTAATTACGGCAGTAATTTTGAGGAGCAAACGTGAATACCTTTTGAATTCATTAATAAGATTACTCTTCAAGTGGTGTACATTACAGTAGCTAAACACTTCTTTAAAAGAGTATTCTTTCAACTGTATTTGGCGTGGAATAAAGCTCTTAACTAACGAAAGACTGTTCGTATTGGTTTGTTCCGCTTATGGACGAAATTACAGGGCGTTATAATAACGGTGTTTTTTTAAGTAATACTGCACATATCTTAGGTCTGTATTCACTCTTCAGATCAGAAAGTTTATATATGAATATCTTCATTAATTTGAATATCCATTAACATAAAACCCATCTGTGAAGTAGAAGCAATGCCACAACTTGGTAATGTTAGATATCGGAAAATAAACAATATGTTCCGGATTCTCCTTCTCTTCTATATCTTTGTTCTTGGTTTGTACGTGGTGTAGTGGACAAACTTAAGGGTAGCTAGAATTAACATCTTTGTATTTTGGAGGGTGTGATGCTCAATGATAGAGCGTTCATGTGCCCCCGCTTAGCGTAGTCGCTAACGCTCTCGCCTTCGGTGCGAGCTGTCCCAGGTTCGATTCCCGGTGGGACACTCGGTCGAAAAAGTGTAAAACGCTTTTTCAGACCAGCTACCCTGAATGAGGTTTTCCTGGATTTTCCTCATTCACACCAGGCAAATGCCGGGGTGATACCTAACTTACAGGTCCCAGGCCGCTTCCTTCCTTCCCTTCCCTGGATAGTGTGCTCGTCGAGGGACGTCATCCCTCAAACGTGACGGGCAAAATGGCCTTGATACCGAAACCTCAGAAATCTAAATCCTAAAGCGTTCATTTCTGGTGCGAAGGGTCATCTCGTGTCCCTGGGTTTTCTCGGGGTTCTCGCGCTTCCTTCCATATTGTACGAGGGATGATCAAGAAAAGATTACAAAGCCTATTGTGGCTTATGTGTAAGACAGCTGGAAGATCAACAACAATAGTCCTCGATGTAATCACAGTTTTTGTTCAACCGCTTAAGGACACCAGGAAACTTAACACTCATACAGCAAAACATTTTTTTCAGTGAAAGTGTGAAAGCTGTGTTTTCCATGCATACGTCATAAAACTATTATTTCATAGTCTAGAATGTACTGGCCCGGAAGGACATGAGAAAGAAAAATAACAAATGAAGCAAATATAAAAACTCCTGGTTTCTAAACCAGGGTGTTCAGTCTTAGATCGAGTCTCGGTCGGTCTTGGCTCGCATCTGCAATCGCGGTTTAGTCTCGTCTCGAGTATATGCGAGAGTCTCGTCTTGTCTTAACGCTTCTTGGTTAAGTCAACAGTATTGATGGACCAGAACATGTAAGTTGTGTATTTTATGGTTTTCCTTAATTTTGCACATCAGTATGGTCAGGCAATGCAATTCGCACAAGTCCTCGTAACCGTAGGTTATGATAAACCCGAATAGTAGTAATAATAACAGTAATAGTAATAATAATGGTAGCATTCTCAAGTGGTGCTATACATTCTTAATTGTTCATTGCAACTCTCAATTAGCTTGTATAATGTTTTAGTACCGTTTATCAATTCCTGTATTGTTGAGGTATAAACATGATTGTTGTTATCAAATTTAGAACATTGAGATAATGCAAATAATCTATTTACAAGTGGGTGACTCACATATTAATCCGTTATCTTTATCGGTGCTAGAATAGCCCTGTAAGAGTCACACTCACATCTTGTGTAGATAAGATTACCTAATAAAATGAGATAGCAAGGGTAGATTATTGTGTAATCACTGTGTTTCTCATAAATAACTATAACCCCATTCTCCTACGTCAGGTTGAGTGATTATTAGTATTCACGTAGTAAATAAGCACTATATGACTGAGATAAGCACAAGTAAGTGATAGATGTGGGTAAATTGGTACTGACTACCATAATAACCTTAATTACCAATATAATTATCACAATACTTGTGATATAAAGTTTTCTATACTATTTGCGTAAGAATCCGCGTCAAGTTCTCGTAGCTACCGTGAGGCAGCACTTTTGGCAGTCGCATGCCAGATAATGATGGCCAGCAATTTTTTTTTTCTTTCTTTAGAAGAGGGAAAAGGTAAAAGTTATTGGGGCTAAGTTAGGACTGTAGAAAGGGTGCTCTAGTTGTTCTAAGCGTAACGTCAGTAGTTGTGGGTCTACCCCTGTGTCCTGGGTAGTTATTAACAATATTGGTCTGTTTTTTGAAGGCATTACACCACTTTTCTACATGTTACTTTGAAATTTAACCACCTCATATAGCTCTACAATCTGCCTATGAAGTCAACAGGTGTAGTGTCTTGGGCCCACAGGAATGGCACCACTGACCTCACTTCTACTTCTGACTTGTTTTCCAGACGAGTCATCATTTTTATGTCCGCTTCTTGGGTATATATATAATTAGAAACCGAAGTCTTCAAACCTGGCTCAAGACAGACATGTTATTAATATATATATAAATAACTTTTCCCTAAGTTGCAGTGAATAACGCAAAAGTTTAATGCTTTATAACCTTCTTTTGATCATCTGTCGTAATTCCACCAGTTATTTCATAATCATTCACTATCATTAATCTTCCGTCTTATTCAGTCTAAAGGCATAATCTATAAAAACATGGGACATAAAACTAGATATATATATATATCATTTCATTTCATGTATATATATATATTGCCATTAGTTCTTTATACGTTCATCCAACCTCTCTGAACATCTCTTAGTGTATAGAAACATAATATCTGTAAGGTTTGTATAAGAAGAGAAGTAGTAATTATAAAGAGAATTACTCAGCATCATTGAGTACCTAGCAGCAGCTGTTGGCTTACAATTCCTTTGTAACACTTGGAATACAAGTACAAGGTAACCAAAAAAAAGTTCTTGCCGATTTTGACGCTCCATTAATAATGCGCTCACAGAGAGGAAACGAAATAAGCACGTGCCTTCGAAGCGATCGGGAGTTAGTCTGAAGATCGATCTTCAGTAATAGAGACATGTTCCGCACATACAACACTCATATCTCATCCAGTGTCGAAGATAGATGAAGATATCAAAGGAGCTTGTTCGCGTGTTTATTGTACGACTTTAAAGTGGGCCTGTCAGCTGCCACATCAAATCACCGCATATGCCAGGCATGTGGGAAGAATGCCGTGAAGGGGCATACCACCAAACCTTAGTTCCAGATATTCCGTTCGGAAGATGTGAGCCTTTTGGATAAACATCACAGTGGACAACCACATGTGTTGAATGAGGAGGCCCTAAGAGCAGCCATCGAGGAAGACAGTGGTCTAACGTGTGATGAACTTGCAGAAAGGTTCCATGATTCCGCTGAAACAATCATACTGCACATGCATGGGATAGGTAAGTCATACAAGTTAAGTAGATGGGTACCCCCCACATTGTTGGCAGTCAACAAGGAACAACGAGTAATAGCCTGTTTGTCTTTGTTCGTTCGGAACTTAAATACACCCATCTTTGATCGCTTACTCACTGGTGACGAAAAATAAGTCCTCTGTGACACTCCCAAGCGTACCACACATTGGTTGTCGTCACGTGACCCTGTTCCTCACACCTCAAGACCACCTCTGCATCCACGAAATGTTAGGTTCTCTATGTGGTGGAACTGTCGGCAAGTGATGTATTAAGAACTCCTTCCAGCTGGTCAGACCATCACAGCTGACCTCTACTCTCAGCAGCTGCAAAGGTTGTACCGTGTATTGCGACAGGAGGAGCTGGCATTGGTGAACCGCAAGGGTGTGCTAGTCCTCCACACCAATGCCAAGCCACCTGTCTCAAAGAGAATTCGGGAGACCCTTCAGCAACTTGGTTGGGAAACACTGCCATGCACCATATTCATCAGACCTTGCGCCAACACATTACCCCCTGTTTTATTCCTTCGACAATTGCCTCTTTGGGAGATCCTTTGCAAATAAGGGAGACTGCAGAAGGCACTCACGGACTTCTTTCCAACCAAGACCACCGAGTACTTTCACCTCGGTATTGTGCATTTGCAGGAACATTGACAATCGAAACCTAAATATAATATACGTACTGTTCACTGTATTGCTGTTTGTTTATCGCTGTTCTAAAGCGTTTTTTTTTTTTTTTTTTTTTTCCTTGTACTACAGTTTCTGACAAAGATGAGACTTTAGTTCATTATCTTCTACTTTCCAGTCTAACCTTACGTACGTAATTATTACGTAAGAATTATGAAGAGAACCAAAGAAGATCATCAAAATATGTACAAAATATACAAATGAAAAGATTATATATTGATTCTGCATAGAATCTGATTTTTACCTTATAAACAGATGCAATGAAAAGTATTATTTATTTCTTGTCTAGCAACAACAGCACATGCCGACAATACCCGAGTGTTCAAGATAAAGAATTGGCGCAAGGGAGGCCAAGCTCTTCCTGATGTCTTGAAGCAGTACGAGAGTGTGGAAGCCGAACTGAATGTGCTTCCATTTTGCACACAGTTCATTCCCATGGATATCATCAACTCCCCTCCATTGAGAAGCATTTGCTACCATCCGTCCTTGCTTCCTAGACATCGTGGCGTTAGCGCAATTAGCTGGTAAGTATCAATAAAAATATTGTAATAGTAATCATACATTAGGTATTGTCTTATCGCTAGCCATTTTGTTTATAGTGACACTGTAGCATTATGTGAACTGGCTTTTTCTTCGTTCTTTTAGTCAATTGTAACTTTAGTAGCCAGTAAAATTCATTCATGAAGAATATTAAATATTTTGGTATATGTTATCATTCCGAGTGAATTCTTTCCTTCGTGCAATCTGTAAGTATCTTAGTTCATAAAATAAGTCTTGTAATAGTAGTGTAAAACCTTTAATTTTTGCGATTTATGTTTCATTAAAAAATAAATCTACTCATGACAGGTAACAACATTTGTAATCACAAGTGATTTGAGAGCTTCCTCGCTGCTATATGGATAGCATATGTAGCTCTGGCGCAGGAAACCCGGGTTCGATTTCCGTCGGGAGCTCCTGTGGTTTGAATCCCACGTTAAACTGTAAATCCACATCTTATGTAGTCTCGCTGCTGAAAGGGACCCTAAACTTAAATCCAACAAGTGATTTTTAGTATCGTACTAGAGTTCGTGAGATTCATTTTGATCCACTTACTGCCAAAGTACATGTGTGCATGCTAATTCAGTACACTTCTGACTTGTTGCATAGGATGTAGGTTCATAGAAAGCCAGTCAGACTAGACTATTGTTCATTTTGAAGTTTTAAAGTTGCTTTGCTTAAAATTTGCTTAGTTGTCATTGACACGTCAGCATCACATGAAGAGTGTTGTGTTGCAATTTGTCATCATTTGAGCTGTTAGCAACTTCCTCCGTAACACTAATATGACAGTAGCACACTGTGTTCGGTGCAGCAGATAATTCAAGTTAAGTCTTGCGAACGTTAGTGGTATTTTCTGAGTCATTATAATTTGACGAATAATAAGTTAGTTATTTTGTGTATTTAATTTCCTCACCTGAAATACACAGTTCTGACAACAGTGGAGTTCATTATGTAATAAAATCTGATTAGTTTTATTCTTAACAAAATTCCAACAGATACAGCTGCTAGCCGTTTTACACCGGAAGAGCTAATATGAAAGAGGAGAAGGAGTTTTAGAAAGTCAATTAGGGTCTGTATATGTCATTCTAGTGCTCACTGGAACCTGAGAAGTTTCTGAAAAGGCCCCAATGGATGTAGAATTCGTATACATTATCTCTTGAATGCTCACTTCTTCCGCTCGGTAAAATTTTGTTTTACGACTAGCGGAGAAATTGGACAGATATTTCGATTCTACGGTAGAGCCTTTCTGTTTCAACTGTGCCCCTTTGGCGCCGCTGTCGATGTGTTTTCCCGTTCCTCCCTCGAAAGAGGAGGGACAAGTTGCTGCAGCCGTGATCTTTCAATTGTTGGTTGCGGAAGCGTGATCACAATGAATTATTTCACGGACTTAGCTGTGCCCTGTCTTGTTAGCCATTCTAAGTAGCCTACATTCTTCACTTGTCAAGACCAAGCGAGTGAATGACAAATTGGCAACACAGCTGAGGTATTCACTTCTTTTCCCTAAGCAAAGGGAGGATTTCCTCCGTCAGAGGGTGCCGGAGGTGTGGCCGAAGTATGTTTCGCATATTTTCCGAGGGCACACCTGAGATAGATAGGCTCTAGCTCGTGGCTATATCGTAAGCGTACAAGGCTTTGGGGCGGAGGGTCGATTCATGATGAAAACTCATGAGGTTCAGGGCATGTTCTCTATAGGTCCACGTCTCATATAGTCTTAGTCCCGAAAAGGAACGTTTAACTTTACATTAGTCAGCCAACGGAATGCGCTTTTAATCTTTTCTAACTTTATGAACTTTAGAATTTTCTTGAATCAGTGATTCAGGTCTTCAAGAGAGAGAGAGAGAAAAAAATTGAAGATAAAGTAATAAGAGAAAAATAAAATGTATTAACATCGTGTGATTTCTCAGCATATATTTCTTTTATTCTTAGAAAAAGATAAATGTAATTGTGTGAGTAATTAATATCGAATTCCTTGTTCCATCTCTAATTCCATAGACAATGAAGGTTTTGTCTACTGTTTCTCTTTTAATTTTAAGGTGTTATATGCCTAACAGTTTTCTACAATAATTAGTACTTCCCTTCTCGAGTACTTTTTTGTTGATTATGATAGAATGGAAAGGAGAAATTTATGAGCCCTTCGCTCTGATCGCCCGAGATGATTCGCTCGGGCGAGCACCGTTCTATGCATTTTTCTTTTTTTTAGGACTTTGATTAACGGTGACAAGAATGCCGGCTTTTCAATCTTTTGGGCAGACGAAGGACTCGACACAGGACCTATTTTACTACAACGAGAGTGTAGTGTTGATGAGAATGATACGGTGGATTCTCTTTATAATCGATTCATGTACCCTGAAGGGATTAAAGCCATGGTATGAGCATTTTGTTATGTGGCATTCAGTTCCACTTCATCAGGAGGGCTTTCTTTCCCTTGGTGTAGTGCATGGCTTCTTGTGTTTGTGTTTTGGCATCGGTGGTATTTCTTTCTGGTAGGATTATTAACATCTTTGTAATACCATTAATAGTAATAATACGAGTAACATAAATGGATAGCAGACGCACTTGGCCAGAGATGAAGATTAAACGTGTTAAATGGAGGTCCTTGTCTTGCTGTGTCAGTGCGTTAATTACTACGCTACCCAGAACTTAACAATTTTTTTGCCTTGTGTGTATCATTGAATTCGCATCTATAGAAGAGTTAGTGTGACATAAAATTGATTTTTTTTTCTTTTCCTTTCATTTATCATATATAATACATAATTCTTCTTGCGAAAGAGTTCTGTGATGTAGACGCTGGATTGTTCAAGCACGACAGCAATTATTGTACGGTCTAAGTGGTTAATACTGACCTTAAGAGTGATAGAATATATGATTATTCAAGGAGCTAGGAAGCGTAGTGAATGACGCATCGATGCGGTTAGCGTTAAACCTGGATTTGGAACGCGATCAAGTCGTGCACTTTTTCACTCTATGTATATAAGGCTTGAAACTTCAAAGATGAAAGTCTTACCTTGTATGCTTTTATGGTAACTAATAGTGATTTATACCTGGGTACGTACGTCAAACAGAATATTGTAAAAGGAAACGGGCGTCTATTTTGTCTTAGAATGATAAACATTATTCAAGGGTAGAAACAGCTAGAAAGCTAGACAGGACTCAAGTCGAAAAACACAAGCATCCAATGTCAGGTTTTTTTTTTTTTCTCAGCAATTCGCCACATCATATAATGTACCTTTTCGTGAACTTTTATTTCTAAGAGGTGGTCACGCTTTTTCGTCCAAAATTGACATGTAGGAAAACGGATAGCTTACTTACGTATTGGGTTGTTAATGATAAGAAACTGAAAAGGTTTTGAATTTCGGTTCTGTGCTAAATAAACGTTTTTAAATAGGTCTTCTACCTGAAGAGAACCGGAAAAGAAATCAACATATCAGTTCTGTTCACAAAACCAAAAACCATAATTCTGTGTGTTTCGAGAAGAGAACCGAAATACATGTTGGGCATAATCATTTGCATACATAGTTAGCTAAAAGATCGTTACAAGCTGCAGCTGAAATAATAACATTTGATGGAACCACCTACAACAGTCTTGTTACAAAATTTGTTTTTCGTATGTAATTTCGCTTCTGTTTCAATATTGTTGTAGTTTCTTCAACGCTTTTCCCAGAAAATTAGTTTTGGTACCCTGTCCGAAATAGTTTTTAACAGAAAATTTCTTTGGGCTTCCCACTCGGAATCGTTTTCTCGGAAAACAACGAAACCCAAAGAAACTTAAGAAAGCACTTATTCCATAACAGGGTCCAGCTGCTGTTTATCTCTCGTTTTATAGTCGAACTAGATTATAAAAGCTTAATTTTATCAAATGTTTTCAGATACGTAAAATTCTGTCCTCTCTTAGTTCATGTGTACGTGCTGTTATAGGTCATTTTAACCCGAGGATTAGCAGAAGTCTTTTTAGTTGATAAATTATCAAACTTTACATGAAAATTAACCATCAAAACTACTCTCAGATACCGGCTGTAGATAAAGTTAAGGACAGGAAACGTTACGAGTGATCAATGAACCGCTCAACATTGCAATTACCATGTTATAAAATTTCATTAGCAGAATAAGGTCGGTCGTCTTTGTAGATACCCGATGATTAGCAGAGGTTTTTCTAGTTTGTAACAAATTATAAAACTTTACCTGATTGGATCTACTAGTTGGTTAAAGAGTGCCTTCTTTTGATGCTCCTTGTTCTGGAACGAAATATAAGTAAACTCTTAATTTTTGAGATTAGCTGTATTGTTTGATATTTCATGGTTATTATCGGAAGCTCACAAGCTAAGACTATTTCTAACACTTCAAATGGCATCTTTGCAAATAGATTACAATGTGGAGGTTAGTTCACAAATAACACTATTCCAAACTTGCATTTCGTTTGGGGCATGGGTGTTTGATTTTATCGGTTTAAATAACATGTAGTATAAGGAAAAATAAGAATTGTGATAAGATGAAACAAAAATAGGAGAATCATAAATAAATACCACAATTTAAAATTTTCTTAAATGAGCATTACTCCCACCAAACAGATCGTAATTAATTTGTAATGTCATCAGCACAACATGAAGATATTAAAAAGTTTTGTATATAATTATATATATGTATATATATATATAATATGTAGTATTTTTCGTGGTGCGAAGTTTGCTGCCCAGTTACCATATTTAGCACAACATTGAATCAATTGTATTTAAAGAGAATGAAATGTTTTGGAACTGGTGAATTCTTCGTCGTCTGATTGTATTTTGTTATACTGTATTTTAAAAAATCTGTATGTTTATAATCACCTTATTAAATTGTATATTTATGAGCACCTCATTAAGCTGTACGTGTGTGAAATCGTTTGCTGCTTTCATGTTTTAAAAAGCGAGGAAAGTATTGTGGTGTCTACGAGAATTTAATTGATATAAAGAATTACATTTCTTTTGTTGTTGTTGTTATTCAGTTATTCAGAATGAATGTAATGTTTGTTTCTGTGTTTGTTGTATTATTTTATGTATGTTTTGTTCAGTCTTGTTACGTGTATGAACTTGTATCTCTACTCCACGTGTGTTTATGTGAGTGTTTTGGCTTTGATTATTTCAGTTTATGTATTTGTATTATTGTTCATTAGTGTGTGGTTATGATATTACTTAAGTCTTAGAACATTTCTAAAACGTTGGGCTACACATATTGCGAAAAAAACAATGTAATAAAACTTTTTATTCAAAATGAGAGCCTTGGCTTTGTCCTGTTACTTTGTTAAAATTTTTAGCTGTATACTATTTTCTGAAGATATGGTACCAGAGTGGTTTTCTCTTGTTTGTATTAGCCTAGATTAACTCTTTAGACACAAATATCATGCGTTCTTCAAGAACGGAAAAAAAGGGCGGCCTAGAAGCTATATAAGCCTATGATTGGATATTGAATTACTTATTCAACAAATTAAACACAAATGAGACATAGAAACCACCCGTCCTGTCCATGCAGATGTGTTTATAAACCACATCCATCATATCCGTACAGAAGTGTTATAAACCACACCTTCATCTATTCAAATGTGTTTATTAACCATACTCATTCATTCAAATGTGTTTATTAACCACACTTTCATTCATTAAAATGTGTTTATTAACCACATCGTCATCCGTTCAAATGTGTGTATTAACCACACCCTTAATATGTTGAAATGTACTTATCCACACCCGTCATCTGTTCAAACGTATTTATAAACAACACCCGTTCTGTCCGTCCAAATGTGTTTATAAACCACATCCCCGTACAGATGTTTATATACCACACATGTCAGAATAATCGGCTATGTCTTTATATGAAACGCCTGTCTCGAAAGGGTTAAACACTGATGTTTTTGTAAATAGATAATGTTTACGATAGCTATGATAAGATATAGATTGGAGTAAGAAAAAATACAATATCATAACTATTCTCTATGTACTTTATACTTAACTGGGATGTCTTTTGGTTTTTAATAAAATGTACAATATCTGGAGTCTAAACTTTCGTTAGAAAGCTGCCAGTTATTCATATCCACATGGATTTTGAGAGATAGATTTTTTATAGTGTAATCGCACTGGCTTCATCACTGGTAAGGTAGGAACTATCGCCAAATGTACCTGACAAGCCATTACTGCAATGAGAAGCTTCCGTACGAAAATTTTAAAAGCTCTGTAGTAAGATCGAACTCACTTATGTAGACATGCAGTTCTTCAATATTTACGAAGTAAACTATGACTTTTCAAAGTTCTTAACATAAACAGCCGCCTGAGCTCCATGGTTAAGTGGTTAGCGTACATGCTTTCGGCGTGGGAAACCCAAGTTCGATTTTCAACTGAACTCATGTAATTCGGATCCCACATTAAGTTGGAGGTCCATGTCTCATATGTAGTCTCACTATTGAACAGGACGAGAAACTCAAATCAAATTCAATCCAATCCAAGGGAGGCACGGTGGCTCAGTGGTAGAGCGCTTACCTGTGGGGTCCCTGGTTCGATCCCCGGCCAGATAAGTTTGCGATGAACAACATCGTATCTGTGTTTTCTCAGTGTATTCCCGTTTCCTCCCACTTTCTCATTCCAATTCTTCCATCATCGCTCATAGGGATGCGCACGAGACAAGATTTGAGGCTGTCTCGTCTCGAAAATGTGCTGTAAAAGTGATGTCTCGACTCGAAAAATGTATTCTTCTCTATTGGAAGAGCTGTGTCTCGACTCGAATTTTGTCAGGTAAATTCTGTCTCGACTCGTCACGTGCCCATCCCTAATGTCTCACTTGCCTTAATCATAGTCTCCCTTAAGCAAAAGGGCATAATCGTGGGACTAAACTGATATATTTCATTTGATTTTCAATCCACTTAAATAAACAACCAGGTTATTAATACATACGTATTTTTACCAAAAGTGCACAAAGTGTCTATAAAGTGATTCGAGCTTTGTGATTAACTGAAGTACAAAATAAGTGATCTTAACTGTATGGGAAAGCTCTTACAGACACAATCAACGAGGTAACTGTTTCATTTATCTTTTTAATAAGCCTTGCATGGTTATACGGATGTATTCTAAATTAACGGTATGGATGACATTATAAGGAGATGTCAGCTTATAAGTTACAATAATATGTCGGCTCAAATATCAAGTAATGTAGGTCAGATTGTAACAATATTGTGTATGTTGTTGACGATCCCATATCCTATGTACACTCATGTTCAAAATGATTGTCGCATATCTATAACTGTGTTCTTGTTAGCAAGAATATAAGTTGATAATGATTTTGCAGGGTACTTTTAATACTGATACTATGTGTATAATCGGGAAATTGTTTGTGGTAAATTTCATAGGAAAAGAATTATAAATACGAAGATCAGAATGAGTAAAACAAAATGTTGCTAAATGGACAAGAAAGTTTCATTTTCGTTTTATTGTTCTTATTTACTGCTCTTTTGACATGAAATTTTCCACATACATGTCTTTGCCGATTATACACATACTAACATTGTAAGAAATACCGGGCGAATTCGTTATCAAATTATATTCCTACAACATATTTATTGACATGCGACAATAATTTTGGACATGAGTGTACGTAAACAATATATTAAAGAAGCTTTACCGTCCTTTTTAATTCTGGGGATTTATCAGCAAAAATTTTTTCCCCTAGATATTGTGTATCTTATTGGAAGCAGAAGGGTATTTCGGGTAGGCATAAACGGTAGCTTGGCTTCCCTTATGCGCCATCTATGAACATAGTCAAAATGTATTTAATTTTGGGAAGTCTTCAAACTTAGCATTCGATGTATTTGAATATCACTAATTTTTTTTTTTGGGGGGGGGGAGGGGTCTTTCTCGATTAAGCTTTAATTTCAGAATTGGAAATACTTTTTACATGAAATCAGCCGATTTGAAACCTATGTTGCTACAAATAATACAATTGCTCTACATATTCTATTAAGTATTTATAGGATATGAAACAGTAAATATTGTGAATAATATATATAATTTGGTGTCTTTAATAAATGTTAATGCAACTCACTTTTCTTGATTTTTTTAATTACAGAAATTAAATTCATTTGCTCTGGTATCTAAATGAAAAAAAAAAAAAAAGGAGACGGGAGGTTGTTTATGCCTCTATTTCAAACAGAGCATGAAGTTTTGTTCTCAGTGATTAGTTATTTTCTCTTCAGCATATGAAATCAGAATAAAATGTATTAAAATTTGGATTGTTTTATTGTATTTACGTGATGGTACCTTTTATTTTGATCTATGTAGTGGCAGCATAGTGTGTTTTTTGAATATAAAATCTTACTTTTGACTGTACATATATTCCTTTTCTTAGTGTTGGCAGATAGAGACTCATGATTTTGGAAATAATTAAAAATAAAGTGAACTTAAGAAAACATGGTAGAGATAAATCCAAGGCATACACGAATTTAGCTTATTTACAAGATACATAAATTCATATTATAAAAGGTAGATTCATTATGTTTATCAATTATTTCTTTGTAGATTAACGTAATTTTGTATCCCAGTTTCGTAAATTCTTTATGCGGTTAGACTAGTTACTATGTAATAAATTTGATTCGTTTTTCACTGTCATTCCGTTCATTTTCTGTTTTGAATTTTGTGGATTGTTTTTAAGTTAATGTTTTATTTTGGAACGTACTGACGTTAGTCGCACGGTTGAATAATACTTTATTGGCTTCACTTTCAGTTGAATTTTCTATGTTCTATGTTCTGTACGAAAACAATGGTATGCTTTTATTTCGTGGGGTTATGATATAGTTTTGTGTAATATCGTTTTATTTATTTATTTGTTTTTTTTTCATTTCTTTTTAATTAATTTTGTGAGAAATTTCATATTTGATTATTCTGTAGCTATTTCGTTTTAATTTTAGTGTTTTGTTTTGTTTTGTATATATTTACTGATATTTTCTGAAGTATGTTTCCCAGGAGATGTACAAAAATTCTTGATATATTTTGTCACCGCTTTTTATTTGGATTTATGTGTTCCTTAATTATTAAGTCTTATCTTATATTTCTTGATGCGTCTTCGAAATAATTGTAAGTTAGCCATTCATCATTAACGTTTGTTTTTAAGGCGGAAGCTGTGAATATGGTGGCTGAAGGCACTGCACCTAAAATTCCTCAAAAAGAAGAGGGAGCTACTTATGAACCGGCTCTTAATAAGAAGGAAATGCAGCGGGTATTTAGTACACTTTTTTATTATTTATTTATTTATTTATTTATTTATTTATTTTTGCAATTGACAGTAATAGAATTTTAAAAAAATCAGTGGAAGTCTGGAAAAAGAATAATTTAAGATTTAGCTCCGAACTAGAAGTAAAATTATTCTTATCGCCATCTAGATAGAAAATGGAAATAAAATCTTCGGCATAAAATTCCATTTACATTTTATAAGTTAAAGCAAACTTGACCATAAGTCCTCATCATTAACATATAATTAATGTAATATATAAACTGTAAGGAAGGAGGATGGTGTTTTGTGGGAGCCAACCTATAATGTTCTGCACTTGAAAGAAACATTGTAAACTTTGCAACTGTGGCTTTCCATAACAGTAAAAATAGGCGAGTTATGCAAGCCAGCGCTAATCAAGTAGATAGTTATTTCACTTCTTTGTATAATTCTTTCGGAAACTGTTTATTGTTTGTATGTACAAATTATTTCCAGAAACTGGCTATGTAGATACAGTAATTTAAAAATTAATAGCAGGTCATGTAATTTCATGCGTTTACAAGGTGTAATAAAAAGTTTCTACATAAGTAAGCATATAATACGTACAGTGAAATTAGGTACCATAACTTAGAAAGAAATTTTATACAGAATGCAAATTAAGTTACAGAAGTTACCTATATCTGCAATGGATTATATTTTATAAAATATAACGTAAATGAAAAAAATTAACTTTTCCGAATGTTCATTTCATGACATATCCCGTCTAATTTCCTGTAAGATTCACGTTCGACTATTTAATCAACTCCTCAATCAATCGTGTACCATTCTTCTGTACGTTTTCGTTGTACAGATGTTCAGTTGAAGTTGTCAAACGTGTAGTAAAACTTGTCAGTACTGAAATTCAAATTTATACTCTTAAAAATTCTGTTTTCCTTGATCGTAAATGTGTGTACTGAGTGCATTTTAGAAGAAAAATCGTGCAATTCATTTACATCGGATATAGGATGGGGTAAGGTGTGAGGTAACACCGACAAAAGCAAATAAAATTTGAACATTACATGAGTGGGGCAAAACCAGTGCTGAAATTGCAGGGATTATAAAAGTGCATAAAAGCACAGTAGGTGGAGGTAGGCAGTTTGCTAAAATTCGGGAAACGGGGTGCATAAAAGTGGAAGAATTGGCAGATGTGGTTCGAAAAGTTGAAATTTTCTCTTAGACAGAACAGTGCATTAGTGTGAAATATCTCATTTCAATGTTTGTTCACGTACAATGAGAAATAGGTTGAAATCCTTGGCTTTGTGTTCACACAGGGCTGTTAAGAAGCCAGTCTTAACACGAAAACAACGTACGGTGCGTGTGCAGTAGGCCAAGGCTCTTCACGGATTGGTCTAGTGAACAATGGCGCAAAGTACTGTTCAGTGATTAAACAAAAACCAACATTTATAGAAATGATCCACGTGCCAGAGTGTATCACATGTCTGATAAAGCACTTAGGCCTGCGTGTACTAAAACCACGAAGCACCCTACAAGGGGGATGTTTTTCTTCCTGTGGGGTCAGTAGAATCCATATTTGTGATGGTATTGTTAATGATACAAAATTATTCTTCAGACTAAAATGATACTTTCGGGAAGAGATTTATTCAACGGTGAATCCTTTATTTTTCAAGACTATTCTGCTTCTTACCACCGTGTCAGAGTTATAAAGATTATATTCTGTCCTCACGACATGTTACATCACTTCCTTGCCCGGTAGTTCGTCAGACTTAAACTTTATTGAAAATTTTTGGCGTGATTTTGAAGGTTATGGTTCATGCAAAGACACTTACAACAAGAAATCAGTTAATTTTAGCAATAAACAACGACTGACAACATTACATTCAATTAAAGATACTGCAAAACTTAGTGAACTCCATACCAAAATGGTGCAGTGTTCTCAAATCGCGTGAATATGAAATTAAGTATTAGCTCAAGTCAGTCATTTTTGTGCAAACCTAAGTTTAACTCCCGTCACATTTTGCAAAATATCACTCAATGTTGCAGATGTAGGTAACTTCAGTAACAATTTGCATTCTGTATAAAATTACCTTTAAATTGATAAATATTTCCTTGTATGTTTATGTTTACCTACGTAGATACTTCTTATTAAACCTTGTAAACGCATAAAATTGAGTTGCAATGAATTTTTCGATTAGTGTATCATTTACCCAGCCAATTTCTGAGAATAATTTATACATACAAACAAGCAATAATTTATACTTAAATACTAATTTCTCGAAAGACAAAAAAAAAAAAAAAAGTAATATGTCCATGAATCTCACCGTTTCAGAGATATTCAAGGTGTTTGAGAATAACTTTACTACATGGCAGGACGCCCAACGTGGAGCAAACATGATGGAATTTTACGTTTGGAATCATCACGAAGCTCTTGTCTATTTGTCGCTGTTGAGAATGTACACAATCTGGAGAGGCATACCAGTCGAGGTTGCTACATCATTCAAGCAACGCCAGGTGTTTTTTGAATATACATGTGCATCCATGATGCATCGAGTTCTTACCTATTTGAGCAGATCGTGGAACGTTGTGTCCTGTGTGAGACCATGTCTCTGCTGCCTCTTAGAGCCGTGTGTAATTCCCAAGGTTTCATTTAATATACGTTGCTCCTAATACTTGTTCCACTCGTCCCCTTACTTTCGCTTAAGACACACTGAGGACTGTGTACAAAATATCAGTCTCTCTCTCAGGCTCACTTGGATGGCCTATTCACCTCCACTTCCATACCCTGCGGCGGTGTCATATCTTCTGGTTCATGTTGCTTGTCTCCGCATCGATGTGATATCACTCATGTATTAATATAGTTTTTTTTTTTTTTTTTTTTGATATGTAGATATATCAGGTAATCTAAAAATATTGAGTCTTTTGCACACGAGGGGCCGCGGTGGCTCAGTGGTAGAGCGTTCACCTCTGGTGCATGGGATCTCTGATTCGATCCCAGCTCGTGCCAAGTGAACTTTGTGCTGGACAAACACTGTGTGTATAGGTTTCCTCGGGGTTTTTCCGTTTCCTCCCACTTTCTTCATTCCAACATTTCATTCATTTCTCATCATCACCGTCTCCTTTAGCCTAGACGGCATAACCGTGGGACGTAAAACTCAGATTTCATTTCATTTTTTCTTTTGCGCACGAGATAGTGTTTGTTTACCAAATCTCAGCGTATACGAGTCGCAGTCGATAAAGCCCTAATGTCATTTGACAGCTGACAGTTAAAACTAGTAGATGGGTGAACAGTGCTGGAATTCTTATAATCAGATGTAAGGTATTGCACCGTGAACATAGGTAAACTTTCCGCAAATCTACACTATATTTTACCATTTTATTTCGATAAAGGCGCATATGGTGCGCAGAATGCAGAAGTAATTTGTGCTGTTTATGAGGAAGATACGTTGTCAAAAGCAACTGCCAAAAGATGGTTCAGTCGCTTTCGGTTTGGAAATTTCGATATCCAAGATGCTCCTAGCAGTGGACGATCAGTCGCAGGAAAAATTGACGATATTTTGGTAAAATAGAGTAAGATAGGCATGTAAGCAGTTATGACATCGCCAATGACCTAAACACCCATCAGCAAACCGTGTTAAACCACTTGTAGAAAGCTGGCTAAAAAAAGAAGCTCTATGTTTGGGTGCTACATGATCTGACTGAAGATGATTTACTGCATTGAATTTCATTCTGCGAATCTCTACTGAAAACATAACGTAATCGAGGCATTTCCGAACAAGCGATGAAAACTGAATAATATACGATGGCAACGTGTGAAAAACATCGTGTTTGAAATGAGAAGAAGCTCCACAGTCTGTGCCAAGGTCTACATTGATGGCCAGGAGGATGATTCTGTGCGTCTGGTGCAATTGGAAGGATATCGTGCATTACGAGCTGCTGCATCTGGACAGGATAGACTCAGACCTATATTGTCAACAATTAGCGTGAGTACACCTAGCAATTCAAAAGAAATGGCCGGAACTGGTCAACAGGAAGGGTGTTGTATACCACTCTGGCAATGTCATACCGCATACATTTTTAACATCCTGTCAGATATAGGAAGAACTTGGCTGGGAGGTTTTATAATGTTATTTTGGTTTCATGATGTGGATTTTCAAATAACAGTGAATGTCTTCTCGATTGTGGCCTCCAAAGACTCAATGCTTTTTAGACAATATAATATATACCGATATTCAGAGCTAGCATCTAAGGAAAAATAGCATCTAAGCAACTAGCGACATAAAGATGAGCATTGAACTGACTACTAGGGCTAGTGGAATGATGTAATGACATACCAGACAATACGTGCACTTATATCCGTGAATATCGTATTACTAGCTATACTTAATCTTACACAAAGAATGGAAAAGTGCATGCCTGGACCGGGACTCAAACCCGGGATCTCCGGCATACCCTGCCGATGCGTTAACTACTACACTACCCAGTCCGATCTCAGAACAGCCATTCACACTCTCATTCTTGAATTAGGCGTTGTTTCACTCAGGCCATGGTTTGCACCAAACTACGTGTTGTGCTTGGACAATCCAGTCTCAACGTTCAGAACACTTCTGACGGTTGTGTGATATTAACGAATGAAGGAAAACCCGATTTTACAGTCTTTGTGTAACATTAAATTCGCACCTATAGAGAAGTTGATCTGTTAAAATGGGTTGTGTTTCCTTCATTTGTTAATGTATTTAAAATGTGATCAATACTCTATGCATTTTATTTTTTGATCAGTATCTCATGAATATTATATAGTTCTAAATTTATCGATTCTCTCTCTGTAGGTTGAGTGGAGTCAGCCAGCGGAAAGTATCCACAACTTTATTCGTGGCATGGATAGTGTGCCTGGTGCTTGGACTGTTTTGGCAGGAAAAGAAGTGAAGTTGTTTGGCTCTTCGCTTTGGAAACGGTCGCCTCCTCAAGGTGAAAAAGTCGATATCGAAGGACTCAGTAGGGGAGGCGTTATACATCCTGAAGGCCTTCTTTTGACAGGAAGTGACGGAAAGCTGGTAATTAAACTTTGTCGCAATTTTAATAGGCTACTTTTATAGTCTCTCTTTTCACATAGCCGAGAGTGAGTCAACTTTATCCGCAATTGACATCGAATTTTATTTAGCTTCAATATGTCTCACATTTGTAGAGCCTGTCTTTCTCCGACAGATAAAACTTGTCTTCCTTACAAAATTATACTTCTTTAAAACAACTGTTCCATTGCAATTCGTATATAATTACAACCAGCGGCGTCATTTAGAGAGGGCAGGAGGGGCAATTGCCCTCCTCCCAAGGGTGAGGAATACATATACTTTAATCGATTGTCTACTAATATACTAGTACAAAACGTGAAAGTCATGTCACTGGTGTTCTTGCCCCCCCTCCCCCCCAGCTAAGTCTGAAATGACGTCCCTGCTTACAACTGATACATCATTCGACATGTCTAATATGAATGAGTAGATTCAGAAATCGGTTGAAACATCTTACAAAGTAGCTAAGAATTTATTACTATATTTATTTATAGTATTCAGTCTTGAAATTATTATTATTTAATGCAAGTTGTCGGGTTCGATTCCCGGCGGAAAGGTGTAAAAACCTTTTCACACGAGTTATCCTGAGTCAGGTTTTTCCTCATTCATACCAGACAAACGGCGGGACTGGTACCTAACATAAAGGTGAACTTTATGTTAGGTGAGGACCAGGGTGGATTGATTTAAATCAGTCTGATTTAAATCACGATTTTAATCAAGATTTAAATCACTTGATTTTTTCAATAAAAATCGTTGATTTAAATCAAATTCCGAAATGAATTAATTTGAAGTGAAAGTAAGTAAAATCCCATTTCTGTCCTTTTATTTCGATTATGGAAGATAATAATCATAATACAATGAGACTCAAATGTATGTAAGTACAGTATGAAAACGAGTATCATGTAGAGAACGATCAGGGAAAATCCCATTTGAACGGGTAACGGGTGAACCCTACTTTCTTCTTTTTTTTACACAGGGTTTTAAAATTTCTATTCCAAAGGGGAAATCACCATGGACATTTAAGATGAAAACTCTTTTGTGTCCACGTCTATTTGTTTGTTTCCAGATAATAGGGACGTATTTAGAGGGGTCCGATCCCCTCTCCGAAAAAAAAAAAAATTAAAATTTTGGGCGAAATTTATGTACTAAATACATAGAAGTTCCTCGGGATCGTAATACGACAAATTTTGGATGC
The DNA here is from genome assembly GCF_964235325.1 of Thermobia domestica. Taxonomy (NCBI): domain Eukaryota; kingdom Metazoa; phylum Arthropoda; class Insecta; order Zygentoma; family Lepismatidae; genus Thermobia; species Thermobia domestica. Next base: position 44,634,553 of record NC_137454.1, on the reverse strand, counting down.
ATTAAAATATCGAATAATACTTTTGATAAAGTGGATATTTGACCCCATTGCAGAACATGCTGCGATCTGCGATGTGATCGTAGAAAATTTGTCGTGCCCGTGCAGGAAAAACTGTCAGAGCAAATAAAATAGCTAACAGAAAAGTATAAAAACGTGCTTGCTGTGTATAGATGTCTTAAATGCACGGACAACTCGCATTTGAACTGTTTTTCACGTCACATAAAGCATATTTTTAACTATCACAAGTGTTTCTTCTTCTGGAACTGATCATCTTGATTTTTTATTTTGGAATTCCTGCAGAAAATTTTTGACTTACAAAAACTCATCGCATAAAGACAAAGAAATTTCTGTCATCGGCTAATATATAGGATCAGAAAACTATATTCACGAAGAAATTAAATATCGACTAAAAGCAGGGAATTCGTGTTATTATTCAGTTCAAAATCTCTTATCGTCGCGAATTCTGTCGAGGAATTTCAAGCTTTAAAATATATAAAATGATAATTATGCCTGTTATGCTGTATGGTTGTGAAACATGGTCGCTTACGCTGAGGGAAGAACGCAGACTGAAAGTATTTGAGAATAAAATTCTGAAACGAATATTCGGAACCAAAAGGAACGGTAATGAGGAATGGCGAAAACTTCATGATGAGGAACTGCATAATTTATACCGTTAACCAAAACATTGTTAGGGTCATCAAATCTTGGAGGCTCAGGTGGGCAGGGCATGTAGCGAGAATGGAAGAAAGTAGGAACGCTTTCAGGTTTAACTGGAAGTCCAATCGGAAAACGACCATTAGGAAGACCTAGGCGCAATTGGGAGGACAATATTAAGATGGATCTCGCAGAGATAAGAATACAAAGTAGAAACTAGATTCAGTTGACTAAGGATAAAAGTCAGGAGTGCTTTTGTGAACATGGCATTGAACCTCCCATAGGTCATAGAGTGAGTTAATTAATTTTAGGCGAAATTTATATACTTTATATGTATTTCCTGCCGCTAGCTAGTTCCAATTGCTTAAAAATATGCCCCTGCCAAATATCAGTAACTTTCGTGAAAAGAAAAGTGTCACTTGATATACATTGCTGTACTTTTTCCTTAATGCTTAAGAAACATTGTTTGGGATTGAAATAGGTTAACGATTGGGAATTAATTCAAAATTAAAACGCCATACTTTCACTTAAATGGCATAATTAACATTTAATACTAATTCCTAATGTTTTTTCTTCAGTTCACGACTTGTATTATACGAAGAAAAGGGTTTGATTTAAATCAAAGAAATCGATTTAAATCAAAAAAATCAACAAAAATGATTTTTTTGAAAAAAATCATGATTTTTTTCCACCCTGGTGAGGACGCTAGCTTCCATCCTCACTCCCCGGGTAACGGGATCGCCGAGAGACATCTTCATCCCTTATATGATGGGCCATAGAAACCGAAAATTCAGAAGTATAATTGAGGGTTAAATTTGGGTAAGGGCGTAACTAGCAATACTTCAATTTTTCAGGAGGGCAGAAAACAAACGCCCTTATCCAATTAACCAACGTATTCACACACTATTTTTGGAGACAGGCGTTCGCTACGGAGCAGAGGTATTACCTTAACACCACCTAGACACATACGGACATGCTCAAACTTGCAGAAAATATGTATATCTCATTTTACCTGAAATAGGTCAATACGTCCTTATCCAAATTACCCCTTCAATTTATGATTCCTATTGTTGTTGTTATTTTCAGTTTAACATCCCACAACTATGCACCGAGGCTAAGGGAGGCGATGAAGATGAGATAAATGATAAAAGTGAGAGGAAACTGGAGAACCCTGAGAAAACCCACGCGTATGGTGTTTGTTCACTACAAAACGCACTTGGCGTAGGTATCGAACCGGGGAACCTCTGTTTAACATTACTACTGAGTCACCACGGCTCCCATGAAATTTATAGTTTTATGTCCCAGGATTATGCCCTTTAGGCTAAACGGGCGAATGATTAATGCAATTGAATTATTATCAAAGTGGTGGAATGAGGATGTGGGTGGAAATGGAAGAACATGAAGGAAACCCACCACGGACATGACGTTGTCTACCACTGAGTTAGTTTGTATTACAACGGTATGTTGTATATTTTTACTTGTAACAATTATTAACTTGTAATTTTGGGCTATAATGTGTTTTAAATATTTTAAATATATACTAGGCAGGTTCTGCTAATAAAAGAAGAGAAAGAAAAAAAGAAATAATATAGTTATGATGTTAATATATAAAAAGATTATTCAAATGTTTATATGTAATCTAAATCTCGATGTCGTCGTTATGCCAACAAAAATAAATAGAATTGTTGTGTGAGTTAAGTAGACATCTTGAAAATTTGTGTAGAAGTAAAATGTACACTTCTTCATCACATTTATTAAACTAAGTGTATAAAAGGTAATTGATGTGTTTTATTGGCTCAAAATTAAGGTGATTAAGAACCAGTATCGTTATAGTATCGTGTCTTGTTTCGATACATTATGATAAGTGTGTTACTATCCTATAGGTTGAAAAAAATTAATAGGATTTGGCTAGATCTGATTATTTTGGTCGAATAATAATAATGATAAATACATTTTTCAACATGTTTCTTTCAAACGTGGGATTTTTTTTTTTTTTTTTTTTTTTTAACGTTTAAAATATATATATTCAGAGTAGTTAAGTAGTAGGAATTAACCTTTGATGTTACGGAAGCAGTAACTTAATAATTTATAAAAATGACGTTTTCATTACTTCATTATAGGTAAATGTAACCCGATTGTCTGTAGATGGTCGTATGATCCAAGCATCAAATTTTGGTAAAGCGGAGGAAGCTCGCGAAACAGTGGAATTAACAGAAGCTGAACAAAACATGGCGGAAACATTGAAGAAGATCTGGATGGGTATTCTAAACATGGAAGTACAGGCCACTACGGATTTCTTTGCTACGGGAGCTGGATCAATGGATGTAGTACGGTGAGTATGTTATTTGTTAACAAGGTAATTTAATAATTAGTAATGGGGAAAGTAAAATGGTAGGGTAATTACGAATCAAAAATGTTAAGGAAAAATTGGAGAAAAAATAAATTAAATAAAATCCTATATAATGGATTAAAGTACGGGAGCGAGTCTCTACAATAAAATTATAATAATTGGAAGAAAGAATTCCTGAAGCGCGAACGGAAAATGAATTACCTGCTAGAATAATAGGAGAAACAGTCTTACACGCTAAATACAGTGTAAGGGTTTTCCCTAAACTTCTTATTAGATAAAAAGGGGAATAAATAGAAAAAAACAAAGAAAAATTAAATAACGGTTAAACCTGAGTGTCGAATGAAACTTATTGATGCATCCATATGTCAAGATCATGACTTATCCTTTGGCTACGATGCTTAGAGTAGATATGTAAACAATTACTCTAAAGTGTACACATTAATGAGTAGTGGTACAGTACGGGGGCGGAAGGTGCTTGCCCAGCCCTACCCCATATCGAATATTATGTGAAAACGTGGCATAAAGGATGATACTAGTGCCCAAATCCGTACGTTAGGATTCCAGAACTGGTCGGCACCCGGGAGGAGACCCGGCGCCCAAAGCCGCAGTCGAATGCTACGAAGTACTGGCGTGGAGCGAATTGACCGCCAGATAACATTTGGATCCACGTTGTCCTGATTCGCAGGGGGAGAAGCCTGAAGTCGGACCAAACTCGGAGGATTACTCAGCCATGAAACTTGATTCGATTTCTTATGGAAATAGCCTTGCAAAATGTCACTTGGCACTAGATCAAAACATTGTTTCATAGCCCGGTTATTCTACTTAGTTCCCGTATTTTATTATTATTTTAAATGATCTGTATGCAATGTGCAAAAAAGGTATTTGGTATTTTTTGGATTGAGAAAAAGAAAAAAAACGTGTTCTCTGGGGTTATGGGGAATCGACCACTTACCAGGCGGTATTTGCTTGTATGTGTGTGTAAGAGAGGAACAGAAAAGCGTTTACGAAGAAGAAAATTTAAGGAAAATGATGAGTCTGCAATAGAGACTTTCTAATGAGGAATAAATTCAAACAAGCACTTCCAGATCTCAGTGGTAGAGCGTTCACTTCTGGTGCATGGGGTCCAGGGTTCGATTCCCGGCGGGAACTCGTGTGGTTCGGATTCCACGTTAATCAGTAGGTCCCGTCTTATTTAGCCTCGCTGCTGAAAAGGACGTTAAACTCAAAATCAACTCAACTCGATACCAGCTCGCGCCAAGTATTCTTTGTGGTGCTTGGGTTTTCTCGGGGTTCTCCCATTTTCTTGATTCCACCGTTTCATTCATTTCTCATCACCGTCTCCTTTAGCCTAGCCGGCATAACTGTGGGATGTGAAACTTAAAGATTCCATTTCATTCCTACTTCCAGATTTACACTTCATTAATTTCAACTCCAAGCTAGTTTTATATATAGGTTGTTCCAAAAGTAATGGCGAAAAATGAAACCACAGATTCCTTGCACCAAAACAAGAAAAATGTTTATATAACATATGGTCCGGAAATGGATAGGGGCGGAGCTAGACAGCTTCGAATCTGGGAGGAAAAAAACTTTACATCTGCCAGCGGAATAATGATAGGAAGTAGGAAGGGGGTTCAGGAAAACATAAAAGGAATAAAAACCATATCGACTTAACATGTTAAACGCATGTTATATAACTGCACCAGAGATTCTCCATACGTCAATTAGGTATTCACCGAATGTCTGTACGGCAGGGGTAATGAATTCGTGCAGTAAAGATGGAAACCATACAGAAAAAAAAAGTTGTTATTCATGGCACGATTGCATGCACATCTACAATGAGAATCAAAGTAAAGATCACTTAACATGGTTGCATAATATCAGAGGGCAATGGAAAGTGGTGTACCAGATAGAAACTTGCAGAGAGAGAGTAGAAATAAGAACAAGTGTAACTAATCGTGTCATGTAATGAAATAACAGGCAGAATCCACAACAACGTACTGTATTTGTAACGTAGTATCTTATACAGAATCACACTACAAACTACTAAGTCATACGTGCTAACAATAAACGTACCAACAGAAGATGTTTAAAGTGCTGTCCTCCCACATCTATGCATCGTGCTAATCGTGAGTTTCGAATACATTCCATCACTCCCGGTGTGTTGCGTAACTGTTCACATGCATCTTCAATGCGATTTTGTAAATTGGCAAGTTCACTCCCTAAGTGTGAAGTTCCTTTCCCCCCACATTCGAAGCTGTCTGGCTCCGCCCCTGTCCACTTCCGGACTATATGTCACAAACTTTTTCTCTTGTTTTGGTGCCAGGAATCTGTGATTTCATTTTTCACCATTACTTTTGGGACACCCTGTGTATATGTTTTCCTTCTTCAAGGGAGAAAAATTTCTTGAACATGCTATCATCAATGCAAGAGAGGAAGAAGCAGACAAAGAATTAATTTGTTGAAAAGCATTTATAACGTAGATCTCGGCCGTGACAAATTCTACCAAAAAGTTAATTCCCCTCGCACAGGGGATTATAATTTTATTTTTAAAAAATCTACGAAAAGTAATGTATTTATAGCTTCGAAAGAATAATTTAGTCAGGTCACCTTTTTTGTGGGTTCATTTTTCTGCAATTGTAAAAGTCAGAGTAAGATAAACTATAAACTTTCGCAACAGTGCCTTATCAAAATAAATGAGACGATGGGAGTGACGCAATGATGACAGTCGTTATACAGGGTGAGGCAAAAAGATGTTAACATTAAATGGGGGTTTACTCTTGTGAAATTACAATTCAAGGATTTGGTTACAGGGTTTCAGTTTGGCACCTGTTTCCTCAGTGCACTTACAGAGTCTGTCCATTGTTGATTGTATGGCCGTCTGGGCCATTTGGGCAGGGATAGCAGCGATGACCTGAGTGATGCGGTGTTTCCAGTTGTCCAAGTTTCTAGGTTTGCTGACATACACAATCCTTGACCATGCCCCACAACCAAAAATCTCATGGCGTCAAGTCGGGGGAACATGAACGGAATGTCTGGCTCCATGCGCACCATTTCCAAGATAATTTGTACAGCATTCACACGTGCTTGCTTGTCCACGTTTGTGAGGTGCTGCACAATCTGCAAGTGGTATGGCTTCATTTAGATGTAAAATTACCACTGACCTTTGAGAAATGTTAGTCTCTAGAGAAAGTGTGCGCGAGGACTTGGTTGTGCTGGCTACCATCTCTCCCTGGACGAGGATGATATCCTTGTCAGTTCGGACGGATCTCTTTCTACCACTGTTTCCCTTGCAATCGTCTTGAACGGACCCCGTCCGGTCCAGGCCGTGATTTTTTTCTTGTACGATGCTTGGAGAATAAAAAACCTCCATCCAGGCAGCTACTTTCCTTCGTTCCTGAATGGAATATCGGCACGCCATTGTTTAATCTGCAAAACGAAAAGAACACCCATTTAATGTTAACATCCTTTTTCCTCACCCCATATATATGTCACAGTTGTTGCTCAACTAACTTTATTGGTTCCCAAACTATAGTTGTCAACAAATTCCTTGAAAATACTTTGTAACTCCGAAACAATAGTCTCACTTCACTGCAAAATAATGTTTTATCTTATAATGAAGAGTGAAATCTCTTTGAAAATCTTGCTAAATATGTAGCGAATACCTTATATATGGTTTTACTGCTTCTGCTTTCAGTGTGTAGTTTTAATGCTTTTTTAAATATTTTTAGGTTAGTGGAAGAAGTGAAGGAGAAGCTCGAAATCACGCTTCAGAATGAAGATGTATTCATGGCGACTGCATTTGCAGATTTTGTGCAAGCTGTAGTGTTAAAATCGAGAGGCGGTGCAAACACTAACGCGAAGAAATTAGAATATAGTGCCATTGAACTGAATGTGAATAACATGGATGTTCGGTTTCCTCACCAGTTGTTCATCAATGGAGAATTTGTAGATTCTGACTCTGGGAAAACTTTGGATTCCATTAACCCTGCTGATGAAAGCGTAATATGCAAGGTGAGTATAGTAAACTTGTAGACAAGTTTACTAGAACAAGAAAAATACGGATTAAGAACAAACATGCATGCATTAGTATTATTATTATTATTAAAGTAGTTCTAAATAAAGTATTATTAAGTATTCTGCGTTTTAGCAGGTCCTGGGACTGTTTTCTTAATTCTCAGTTTGGACCTGGAAATATTTTTTCCGCGTTTCTCGATTTTCAGCTTCCTCCTTTAACTCCCGGTATTTTCTTCTATTTTTCAAATCATCGATCACTTGTGTTCTTCGTCTTCCTATTCCTGGCTCTCCTTCCATCTTTCTTCTATGGCGGTATGAAGAAGACAATTTCTTCGTAAGATCTGTCCAATCTAACTGGCTACGAAGGATGCTGGCTAGAAGCATCATCTTCTCTCCTATCCATTTCAAAACACCTTCATTTGTTACTCTTTCTGTCTATTTTATCTTCTCCATCTTCCTCCAACACCACATTTCGAAGCTCCCTAATTTTTTTTTCTCTAACTTCCGTAATGTCCAAGTCTCTGAACCATAAAGTCCAATGCTCCATATATAGCACTTGACAAACTTCTTTCTTAATCCAATATTAAGACATGTTTAAGAGTGACCTTTTCTTGTTGAATGATTCTTCGGCATAGCAATTTTCGACCTGATCTCTTTGGTGCAGTACGCGTCTTTCTTCAAAATATTTCCCAGATATTTGAAATGATCGACCTCTTCAGGTTCTCTTTTTTCTACTCTGACTCGTAAGGGCGCATTTCCACGGGGTAATCTCATAACTTTCGATGTTTCGATGTTGATTTGCTAAATGAAGTGTAGGGACATAATTTGGTACTAAAACTAAACTCCTAGCGAAGAGGTTTTAAGTTTGGGGCGTATAGTTACTGAACAAGAATTGTATTTTCGTTTGTGGTTCTCGTGATTGGAGTTCGCTAATCTTTTATTAGAATAGGTCCCCAATTGTTCTGACTACGCTAGGTGAATACTACACTGCCAACTGTATCTGGTTTTCTCCATTATTCAAGGACTAACCAGACCCAACGCTTCTTGACTTAGATTGTCTTACGAGAACCGGTAAATCAGTACAACTAGTGTGTTTGCATGTAATTTAATATTAACGAACATTAGTAGTATATTAATGATCTATCTGAAATAGAAAATTAATAATCCTTACTTTATGTATGTAGACTTATTATACATTGCATACAATTACTACAGTTAATGTTGTTAAACGATTTTGTAGTCTACACAAACTTTGTATATCCTAATCCACCCTTAGAAAAACTTCACGTAGTGTTTCGTATTAATTAAGCAGTCCCCATAGAATAAGTAGGTTAATAGCAATTAGTGCCATTTACAGGACAAAACATCCGTTTAATTGGTGACTGTCATATGGTCGTACGTGAACAGTGTCGGCATCTTTTTATTATCAGTCTCGGCTTATTTTTATGTTTAATGTATCAGAAGTATAGTTTGACCAATGATATATTATTCCATATGAAACGTTAGTTTTCGTGCAATTTTAAATGTTTAAACGTATAATTCCTTCGCTGTTAGCAATATATGAAACTGTGTGTGTGTAGGTGGGTGGGTGTGAGAGAGAGAGAGCGCGCGCGAGTGCGCTTGAGCTTGAGCTTGCTGTTTTATTTGCCACGTCTAATATTCAGTGTGCTGTTTTGGATAAACAGTTTTTTCTGCATTCAATTGAGCATCCCAGAAATTATTCCATCTGCACTCTGATATCTCTCTCCTCTCTCTCGCTCTACTAAACCCGGAAGTGGTCGAAATCTACCACTCCCGGTTTCAATATGAATTCAGAAAATATCACGTCATACAAACCAAGCTCCTTCATTTGATGTACACGTGACATTGCAACTTATTTCTTAGGTGTATCTTCACAATGGTGGCTGATGTCAGCTAGCTTTACATTTCATATGACTTAGTGAACCAAACGGCGAGTTGAGTATCGTTCATTTGACTCTTCTTCAAGTATCTTGGAGACAGCTTGTGGTCGATAAGCAGTCAAGCAGTTTGTGGTGGACAACATCGTGTCCGTGGGTTTTCTCGCGGTACTCCCGTTTCTTCCCACATCCTGATTCCACCAATTCTTCCGTTATTCACTGCCTTAACCATCCGTCTCCCTTAGCTTAAAAGGCATAATCCGTGGGATGTTAAACTGATAATTTTATTTTATTTTCCTCAAGCATCTTGCATTACAATAAATTCATTCTCCTAAAGAAGCAATGTGTTCACCCTACTCGAATATTTATTGGGGTATTAACTCAATTTTTGCTTTTCTTCCCTGTATTAGGTACAATGTGGCTCTGTATTAGACGTTGATCGAGCTGTTGCGGCGGCGAAAAGAGCTTTCGAGGAAGGTGAATGGTCCAAAATGAACGCGCGGGACAGAGGAATGCTCATGTATAGGTAAAATTCATCGCATATTTTGTTCCACATACTTACATATAGGCCAATGTTGAAAGACAAATAGCTTATGAACCTTAACGTTCAAATTATTTTCAACCCAGCTTGACGACATAATAATAATAGATTGTACTTTTTTTTTTTTTTTTAACAGAATTTAAGTCTTTGGGTCTATTTATTTATTTTAATGATGGTGCTATGGTGCAAGCCTAAACATTGCCTAACACGCTTTTGTTTTGCAGAGTGTAAACATGTTATGAAGGTGAAATACTTTAGTCTAAACTATTTCTGGTATTGTATTCAAACAAATTTCGTGATATATAATATGTGCTAGCTGAACCTGCGCTCTTTACACAGCGCATCATTCATGTATGAGCATGAATCTCCTTGTTATTCCTCACATCTGTACATGTCCCTTTGCAGACACAAGTGAAAGAAGTCTTGGTAAAAGTCGGCAAGAGATACCGTAAAAGGGAGATTTTTTTCGATTACTTTTTTCAATATCTCTTACCGTTTGCAAGATTTGAGCCTACTTCCGGTTGGAGTTTTTAATTCATGTATGATCTGTGTTTTCTTTCTTCTTGCATGTAGTATGTAATAAGCAATATATAAACTAAATAACTCTATAGCCTATGGAACCCGGAGGTTCAATGCCGCGTTCACAAAAGCTCTCCACTGACTTCTATCCTTAGCCAATTGAATCCAGTGTCTACTTTGTATTACTATTTCTACGAGATCCATCTTAATATTGTCCTCCCATCTGCGCCTACGTCTTCCTAGTGGTCGTTTTCTGGCTGGTTTTCCAGTTAAGATTTTGAAAGCGTTTCTACTTTCTTCCATTCTAGCTACATGACTTGCTCATCTGAGCCTCCTAGATTTGATGACCCTAACAATGTTGGATAAACCGTATAAATTATATAGTTCCTCTTTATGAAGATTCCACCATTCCCTATTCCCGTTTCTCTTTGGTCCGAATATTCGTCTCAGGATCTTGTTCTCAAATGCTTTCTATGTTCTTCGTTCCGAGTAAGAGACCAAATTTCACAACCATACAGAACAACAGGCATGATTATCGTTTTATACATTTTAAAATAAGCTAATACATTACACATACAATCAATTATAATGTCAGTGATATATGGTGTTCATTGGGCAAAACACTCCAAACAATAAAGATTCAACTTAGACTGGAGAAATGGTTATCCTTCGTTTTTCGTTATAATTTGGCCATGAAACAAACACCTGAGAGATATGCAGCCCCTATATACAATTATATGGTATTGGAATGTATAATAGGTAGGATATGATGTTTTTTTTTTTTTTTTTTTTTTTAATTTCAACACTTCCAGTATACCCGTAAAAGTGTAATAAATATATAATTGCCATTTTTTTTTTAATATTGAGTTAGAACTGGGCAATCTACGCAAAATTTGCAATCGATCAGTGAAAACGTCATCTTTCTAGAGCCTGTAGTTTCCGAGAACTCACTACCGAAAGGATTTGCCACAAACGTATAGCTTAAAAAACTCCAGAGATGGTAGCACAATTCATTTGTATTTATTTCGGAAAAGGCTTATTAAAATGCAAAGGCTTTGAACTATAACTTAAAAGGATAAACTTTGTAAAAGAGATCTCTGTAAGTAATTTATTTAAAGTACACTTTTTTAAAAATATTTGTCTTTGTTATAAACGTGAAATCATAAATAACCGTAAATCAAAGGTTTGAAAGCTAAAGTTATAGGTTGAAGCTCAGTCGCTCTTAATTGCTATTGTAGCATTTTAATAGATAGATTATAAACCTTCTAGTGCAGAACCATACGGTAATACCTGGTGTAAAATAGGAAATTAATTTCTGATAAAAATTACTTTTATCAGGGCAAACGAGATAGATTTTGTAGAGCAATTTTACACTTGTATCATAATTGTTTATTTTATACTTTCTTTAATAGCTTAGTGTATTATGGAGTACTAGTGTGAACCTGTTTATATTGCAGGTTAGCTGATTTAATGGAAGAACATAAAGAAGAATTAGCAACTATAGAGTCTATTGATTCCGGGGCTGTCTATACTTTAGCGCTGAAAACTCATGTTGGGATGTCTATTGATACATGGCGCTATTTTGCTGGATGGACGGATAAAATCCAGGGTTCAACCATTCCAATAAACCATGCACGACCCAATAGGAATCTAACTTTTACTAAGAAGGAACCCATTGGGTAAGTTTTTGCTTATATCAAACTGTGTGAATGCAAACCTGCAGCAATATCCTAGGAAAATAATGTGAAATTTCTGTTATAGTTTAAGCACGAACATTGTAGTTTCAACCCTATGAGCTTTCGTTGTAAATCTCTAGTGTTCTAGAGTAGTATTTTGCTTCTTGTTTGTTTAGATTTAGAGATGGTTTGAGGCTCTGATGATTGTATGACAGAAGCATTCACTAGCCTGATGTGTGCTTTATCAAAGCATGAAGAATAAAAAATTAAAGCAGAAAATTAAAATCTGGTTTGTGGTGGCTCAGTGATATTGCATTCGTCCGGCAAGGGAGATTAGTGTCCGATTCATCCTCAACTTTTTCTTCGTAATGTACCATACACACACGGATATATAATAAAAGAGATGTTTAGCGTCAAAGAGCTGTAATTTGTAAATGAAGTAAATCATTTACAATTTTATTTGAGTTTGTTTTAGTGTTTTTGAGCGACATTTTCGCAGAATTAAAAGTTTGAGCAGAAATAAGTATTCACAATTTAAGTATTGTCATTCGTTTGTTAATTAAAAAGTGTCAAATCTTCTCCCTATATTACTAGGTATCGGAACTGTGTTTGTGCTGCAGGAAATAACTTAAACTTATATTTTACTCACGTCATGCATTTCAGGGTATGCGGGTTGGTAACTCCTTGGAACTACCCCCTTATGATGCTCTCATGGAAAATGGCTGCTTGTATTGCTGCTGGAAATACGGTTGTGATGAAGCCTGCACAAGTGTCTCCTCTTACAGCGCTCAAGTTTGCAGAACTCACGGTTAAAGCCGGCTTCCCTCCTGGAGTGATTAACATCGTACCGGGAACAGGTGAGTAGATATAATTGGAGCATTTCTAATACTCTGTCTCTACTAAGGATGAAGGATAATGCTACTGACTCTAAGTCCAATATATTTAAAGGACTCTGTGGCGAAGCTTCCCACACTTTTCCTGTTCTGACGCCCATAGTGTACCACAATTTTTCGATGACGCCTCAATTCAGAACATAGATATTCTAAGATATACATAAATACGTACATATGAATACGTAAATGATGTACACATATATAAATTAGTAGCCGCCTTAACTTTCCTGTATAGACAATGTCATTTCAGCATCTATATTTCTGTTACATTAACCAAGTAGCCCTCACCAGGATCAAATACAGGTTTAAATTATCACTATTTGTTCTTTATGGTCTGTAAGTAGATATACATACACATACAAAACATGAAACATATTTGAAATTAACGAAGAATTGTTCATGTAAAGCCTTTGACAACTGTTGATTTAACTTCAGAATTCAAATAACTATCATCATAGTTACAAAATTACTAAGACTAAGTGATATTTCAGTACAGCTTCCCAAACATTTTGGTGGCACAGTTGTAAACCATCCACGGCGCACAGTTTGGGAAATTGTATTGTGTGGTTTGTAGGCTTCTCAAACAAAATCCCACCGTTGTATTCTGTCCTGTGCTGAATACTGTTTTTACCTTGTCGAGACCCATAAAATATTGTGTGTGGAGTATTGTACTGTACAGGACTGAAACATGAAAATTACGCTAAAGCAACGAAAAGTGAGTGCAAACTTTCGACATATGGATGAAGATTAGCTGGGTCGAACGGAAAACCAGTGAGGAATTGAAATGAAATGAAATCCCATCATATGGTCTTTAGGCTAAAGGACATGATAATTAATAAAAGTAAAAGTAAAAACCTCAAGGGAGCTCACGAACATGCTGTTCCCTACAAACTCACATGGCCTGGTATCGAATCACGGTTTCCTTGCGCCACTGAGCCATGGTGCTCTCTTCCCCATGAGGGACGTAATAGAAGGCATGGTGGGAAGAAAAGAAGAAGATAAGGAAACATACTAAGTCAAGACGAAGAGGTTAGCTTAATGACTGTGTACCTGGGAGCTTCTCTGTTGCCGGCAAATGACCCGTTAATGATGACAAAATATTTGTAGGGATGGTGAGTGTTATGGTAATGATTATATTTAAGCAATATATGTGGTTTAAAAGTTACATTAATTTGTGATTTTCATTTTTCTTTTTAGGATCTGTGGCGGGAAATGCAATTGCTGGGCATCCAGATATTCGAAAACTAGGTTTTACAGGAAGCACAGAGATTGGTCAGGTTATTATGCGCACGTGTGCAGACAGCAATTTGAAGAAAGTTTCTCTTGAGTTAGGAGGGAAGTCTCCTTTAATTATTTTCAGTGATTGTGATCTTGACAGAGCTGTTAGAATGGTAAGTATTTCCGAAGTATTAAAATGTGTAGAGCCCTTTATATTATTCGAAAAATGATGCTTATCACACTTCTCAATTCTTCACGTTTTTCAAAATATTGCAAAAGCCGAAAAATAATACTAAAATATCTCTTCGTTAGTATTCAACATTAAGAAAATGCTACTGAGTGAAATAGTTTTTATAGCCGATTACTTGTCTTTCTGTAGGCAAGGCATAACATTTTCATCTAGTCATCGCAAGATTTGTCAAATTTGAGGTTGGTAATTGAATGGGGGAATAGGATGTCGTAGTACTTCTCCACGGTAAATGGTAACTTCATTGCCTCTTCGAATTTAAAAACTGAATACAGTACCACTATACTGATTCTTCGCATTACAGAAGCAAGAGATTTTTTTTTTTTTAAAGTAAAGTTTCCGTCTCATGACCCCTTTTCTAATGTCGCTGAGTTTCGTTAAAAAAAAAAAAAAAAAAATCGTGGAATATATTTTGTTAAATGGAGAGAAAGATAAATTCACTTCATGATTATTGACTGATTTTTAAACCCAAGCAGTATAGATTGAGACAGAGCCTCATAGAACATATACACAGTGTGTCTACTAAATTTCAACACTGGTAACACTGGAGCCACCAAGCGGTTATTGTGTGAAGCTTTTAGTGCTAGTGTCGTGCATTGTGTAAAACATTCACGAATTTATGAGTTTTTTTTGAGTTGAGTTTTTTAGTTTAACGTCCCGTTCAGCAGCGAGGCTATATGAGACGTGAACCTACTGATTAACGTGGAATCCGAACCACATGAGCTCCCGCCGGGAATCGAACCCGGGCCTCCTACGCCAAAGGCGCGTACGCTAACCGCTTATCACGAATTTATGTTCCGAATTTTGTACGTTACAGTGATTTGAGTGAACTATGTTCTCTTTGTTCGTCATGGATAATAAAGTGGAGCAGAGAGTAGTCATCAAGTTTTGTGTAAAACTTGGTGAAACAGCCACGGAAACCGTGGATGTGATTCAAACAGCTTACAACAATAATGCTCGTTCTCGAGCTAACAGTTTTGTGTGGCATCGTCGTTTTCTTGAGGGTCGGGAGGCGATCACGGACGACCTCAGACCTGGCCATCCTGTAACCGTTCGAACTGACGAAAAAGTTGCGGGAAAATCTGGCTGAAAATCATTGTCAGGATGATTGCGGAAGACTTGCACATTGGGAAGGATACTGTTCGGAAGATCGTGAAACAAGATCTACAGAAGAGGAAGATTTGTCCCTCATAGTCTGATAGCAGAGCAAAAAGATGACCGGGTGTCGTTGTGTCAGGAGTAGATCCAACTGGCCGAAGATGACTCAGAATGGTTAAAGAAAATCATAACTGGTGATGTATCACACTCTTTTCCACGTTGAAAGGCAACCATTTTGTCTCAGTTTCGGACATCCAAAAGGCTGTGACGAAGGAACTCAACACTATCGGACAAGAGGACTTTCAGAAAGGAATCTAGAAACTATACAGCCGTACAATTGTCAGTATACAACAAGGAGGGTCATATATTGAAGATAAGCAGCCAATCAAGATAATTTTCTTCTGCATTATATTCTGATAATGCTAGTCTTAAAATTTAGTAGACACATTGTGTATGCCATATTCCATCAAAATCGGATGAGTTTTACGAAAGCTATCGTGGAATATTTCTTAAATCATAGAAGAGGGAAATTCAGTTCACTCTCTCATTTTCAACTGATCTAAAATAGGATCAATAGGGATGATTAGGAAATCTTAAAAAATATACTTTAAAAAAAAGGAAAGGAAAGAAAAAAACTGAAATTAGCTTAATTTTTAAATGGGGGAGAGAGGTTAAAATTCATCCTTTTCACTCTTGACAAACTTTAATCCCAAGTGATTGGGTTGATTGAGAGATCTCCAAGAAAATATACCCAACATTGCATCTCAGAATCGAATAATTTTGATGAAAGTTGTGGGCGAAAATTATTTTTTATCGCATTATTTAAATAAGGAAAAGCTCGAGGAAACTTACCTCTTTCTACCCGCTAATTTTTGATTGATTTCAACTGCATTATCAAAATCGTAATGTATACTGCAAAATGTTTTGAATGTATGTCCAAACTTGCAACTTGGGGTGGATTTTATTCCTTCCCTTTTATTCTTGATGAATTTCAACTCCAAACAAAGGGGTTATTTTAAAAGATTGTACAAAAACACACAGAATTTTGATTAAAATTAGACACATTGTACGAGAGTTATTGTAGAACGAATAGATATATATATGCTTTGAGTCTGAGTCTAATGATAGGAACCCGCTATTCTCGCTTCAATAAACCCTAAGACAGCAATACAATCTAATTGTTTATTTTATTAGATTTTAAGTGTATAATAAACCAGGCGAAATGTTATTTCAATGAATTGAAGTATTATGGATAACAAAATTGTAGATTGCAGAACTGAAGAAAAAATCAAACTTTTTATTACTATGTGCACATGTACATCGTAGCTAAGCCTATAATCTGCTTTTCGATTTTTAAATCTTTAAAAAATGTTTCAAGACAGTAATTGTGTGGATTAGATTATTTTGTATATGGCTGGTTGCCCCTTTAAATACAGATGCAACTCGGAAAGTCCTATGTAAAGAATCGTGTCTATTTGATCGTGGGCATGGAATGAAGCTCTTGTAAAACGTGGTTAATCTATTTTTAGACTGTATCGTTTTTATGGACTCTGGTGCCGCTCAATGTTACCAAATGTATATATAACCATTTGAATATCACAGTAATTGCAGTGCACAAGCCACAGAAATTGTATGCAATAAAAACTTGGGTTTAGATACTATTTTATTAATCCAAATTACATCCATGATAATTTAGTGGTAGTATCTAACCACAAGAGTTAAATTGAAAAAAAAAACAATAGGGAGCTTTATTCTTGGGGGTGATTTTTTTTTAATGATTTTCTCGAAAATGACTTAGGCAATTTTGTTCATACTTTAAAAATAGTTCATTAATACCCCTGTAACGCTATGTAAATTATTTCTTACGAAAAAATTCATAAGGGATAGTTTACTCTTGGGGTCGAGTGTTTTTTTTTAGATTATTTTCTCAAAAATGATTCAAGCGATTTTGGTCATATTTCATAGAAATTAAAATTTAGTTCGTATTTCACAAGAAAATATTCCTTTAATAACTGCAGCACAACATGATTTATTTGAAGGAATTAGAACCAAAATTTAATGCTGTTGCACGTACCTTTTATTAATTGTGCTAAATATTGTTAACAGTGTGCGATGTTATTCACGCCCACTCTTGGTTTTTTATATATATATGTAAAAACGTAGATTATGTATTAGTGTTTATGATATTGTTGGCTTGATTCCTACTCAGCATTCCAATTTCTTTTAACGTTAAGAATATTCTCGTATCTCATGAACTAGCAATACAGACCAGTAAAATTAAAGCTGGGTCATGGAACTAAATGAAGAAATAAATAGATATGCATGAGCGCGAAAACCACTTACGAACAAATTTAGACGTACTTCCGTACTTGTAGAAACAGGGTGTCTAGCAGTCGGGAAATTCGGGAGTTCGTCTTAAATTAAAATTTGGTCGGGAAATCGGGAATTTGTCGGGAATTCGCGAAAAAAGTCGAGAAATTTAAATTTACGTTTTTGACAATTATTGTGCTTATTTACTTGAGGTGAACACTTTGTGACACCGCATTTAGATTTGAAAATTCCAATATAATCATTCACAAAATCGCATTTCGCCATTCTTTTGTTTAGAACGCAACTCGTCAGTCATTTGTTTGTAGTATATGTTAGATTGAAAATGGTTGTCTATGATGAAGGAGACAGGTAAGTTTGTTTTATTAAACATAATTTCCATTCGTAAAATATAACATCTGTCTATAATAATCTTAGGATTCGAGTTTTTTAAATAATAATAATAATAATAATAATAATACACCCTGTTTCAAAAAGAATATACGTATTACGAAGAATTATTTTGTCCAAACTATTGATCGCTGCGCCTCGGCTCGGCTATTGGAGAAAGGAATACATACTCTAGTTCATATTAATAGCCTCTAGATGTTAGTTGTCTTTTGTTTTGCTTGGTAACCGTCATATGTTTAAAATGGCTACTCCGCAGCAGAAACCATTTTGTGTTCTCAAGTTTGTGAAGAGCAATTCCGTGATTACAGTGCAAAGACGTTTCAGGTTGAGGTACCAAATTGATCCTCCGAATGGGTGGAACATTCGCAGATGGTATCGACAGTTTGTAGATACAGGATGTATATGTAAAGGAAAGTTCTGGCCGCCCTCGTGTTTCTGAAGAAAATGTTGCACGAATTCAAACTGTTTTCCAACGTAGTCCTTCAAAATCAACTCGTCGTGCCAGTCAGGAGTTACAAGTGCCGACAACAATAATTTGGCGTGTTTTGAGACATCGGTTGGTTATGAAGCCGTACAAGTTACAGCTGTTACAAGCTCTGCGTCCTGATGACAAACGCAAACGTGTGACATTTTGTAACGAGATTCTGGATGCTATTGACAATGATGACACTTGCACAACGCATCGTGTTCAGTGATGAAGCGATTTTCCGTGTTAGTGGTCAGGTAAACAAACAAAATGTTCGAATTTGGGACCTACAGAACCCACATGCAGTCATTGAACATGTACGAGATTCGCCCAAAGTCAGTGTGTTTTGTGCGATATCCCGATCATCTGTTTACGGCTCATTCTTCTTTAATGGAAACACGATTAACAGTCAGCAGTATCTCGCTATGTTACAAAACTGATTGTTTCCGAGGCTGCACGAAGACAACTTCATTTTTCAACAAAACGGAATCCCTCACTGGAGTCGCCAAGTGCGTGAATTTCGGAATGAAACTCTACCGAACCGTTGGATTGGTCGTCAAGGAGCTGGCGACTTAGCATGTCTCAGCTGGCCTCCACGGCCACCGGATTTGCCACCCTGTGACTTGTTCCTGTGGGGTTTCGTTACAGACAACGTTTATGTACCACCACTCCCACAGAACTTGGAAGAGTTGAAGCACCGGATTCGATCTGCCATAACATCAGTGACGCAGGACATGCTAGCCGAGTATGGGAGGAATTTGATTATCAATGTGATATTGTTCGTGTCGCTGATGGAGAACATATTGAACATATTGTAGTTTGAACTTTGAACTGTAATTTGAACTTGATAGGTTCGTAAATATGTGTGTAAAATTTCATATTCGTATGTCTTAAAGTTCAATAAATATATGCGTTCGAAATACGTATATTCTTTTTGAAAGAGGGTGTACTTTTGAAAATCTGGCGGATAACTGTTAAAATCTTGCAGCAACTCGACAAGACTTTTACAATGACATATCATTTCCCAACAAAACCCTAAGAAAGTTCACCCGTTGTTCCTGTGTCAGCATCGCATGTAGACGTACCTGGCACCAGCACCGATCCTCTTACATGTTCATCAAGTGAAACACGCTCTCCAACTAGTACTTCGACTCTAGACAAATAGAAAGAGAAGGATAGTGTTACACAGGCAGAGATTTTGTGGTGTATAAACGCAGTGATGAATCACAACTCTTTACGCAGTGCTAAAAATAGTGTTGTTCTTTTTTACTAGAATGTTTCCAGAGAGTGCAATTGCTATTGACATGAAATTGCACAAGGACAAAATGTCATGTATCATCGTGTTTGGATTGTGTCCATATTTTCAACATGAACTTAAATCCTTGTTGCAAGAATGCGAACATTATGTCGTTGGATTTGATGAAAGTTTAAATCCTGTTGCGCAAAGTACTCAAATGGATGTGAGAGTATACTTCTGGGATGACAGCAACAACAGTCAGAACATGGTATTTGGTCTAGGAATTAATTCGTGCGGTTGGTACGCACACATTGAAGCTGTAGTACAAACACAAAATACATAAATACCTTAAGAAAAATATTGTCCATCGCTAGCCACCACTTTCGCCCATCTGTCAGGCAATGTACGGATTCCGTGGCGAAAGAAGTCCTCATCCTTGGAAGCGATCCAGTCAGAGACCCATGTTTCGATATCTTCTGAAGAAGTAAACCGCTGTCCAATCAAATCGTTGTTCATGCAATCGAACAAGTAGTAGTCCGAAGGAGCAACGTCTGGTGAATACGGCGGGTGGGGTAAAACTTCCCATCCGACATTTTCTAAATAGTTTTTGACCGGTTTTGCGACATGTGGGCGAGCGTTATCATGTTGAACAATAAGTTTATCATGTCTGTTCTCCCATTCTGGTCGTGTTCTGGCCAGAGCTTGCTTCAAACGCATTAATTGTCGTCGATAACGTTCTCCATTCATAGTTTCACCCGGTTGCAGCACCACACCTTTCATATCCCACCATATGCACAGCATAACCTTTGCACAGTGAATATCTCGTTTTGGTTGTGATGGACCTGGTTCACCTGGTTTCACCCAGGCCTTTTTTCGTTTAGGGTTCTCGTAATGGATCCACTTCTCATCACCCGTAATAATTCGATGCAGAAACCCCTTTCTGCTCTGTCGTTGAAGCAGCAATTCGCAAATGGTTTTTCGTCTTTCAACGTCTCTGTCTTTCAATTCATGTGGAACCCAATGTGACATCTTTTGAATCATTCCCATGGCTTTCAAGCGTTTGGAGACTGTTGTTTGATCAACGCCTAATGCTGCTGCAAGTTGTTCCTGCGTTTGACACGAATCCTGCTCGAGCAATGCTGTCAATTCTTCGTCTTGAAATTTTTTTGGCTGTCCAGCTCGCTCTTGGTCTGCCAAGCCAAAATCACCACTTCTAAACCGTGCAAACCACTTCTGACACGTTCGCTCAGCTAGAGCATGGTCACCATACACTTCCACCAAAGTACGATGACTTTCAGTCGCACTTTTCTGCATGTTAAAGTAATGCAGCAGGACAACCCGCAAAAACACTTTATCAGGCACAAATTGCGCCATGTTCACTTAACTACAAACTGGTGTTGTTGACGCTTTAATCCACTGCCCTATACTACGAACGATACGCGATGACAGGGGTTTGCAACACATGTGTGGATACACGGAACTGTGGGACGCTCCGTTCGTTGCACCATCTCTTGTCCACCCGCACGAATTAATTCCTAGACCAAATATTTGAATTCTGTTTTTATGGATTATAGTGCAGCTACAGACGTAGTACATGGTTTACAGAATGTATTGCAGTCGCTTAAGTAATCTAAGCTTCTGCAAATTTCAATGGATGGGCCAAACATAAACTTGACACTTTTAAGGCTAATTAAAGAGGAACGTTGTACCACCCTTGTACAGATGCTGCACGACTTCTTGAACTTGGTTCGTGTAGTCTTCACGTTGTTCACGGTGGTTTTAAGACTGACATACAAAAAAACTCGATGGATTTGATTTCTTTTGTTAGAGTCTTGTATAACTTGTTCGAAATGGTACAGTCCGCAGTAAAAATCCTGCAACATGAGCATGTAAGTTTATTGTGAAACGACGAAGTCTTTTGCCCCAAAATAAGTGTGCAGGGCAGGACGCCGATGTTTCTCCTGACGTGATTCGTGCCACTAGACGTTATGTTGATTTCCTGGGCTTTTGGGCGTAGTTTCACAATAAACTTACATGCTCATGTTGCAGGTTTTTTTGCTGCGGACTGTACCAGGAGGGCGTGCTCAGTATTCTGAAATAACAGGTTCGTCATTATTTTCTCTTCCATTTTGCCACATTCGGTGAGTAGAAAATGCTAAAGTAGCAAAGCGAAGCCAAGAAATATAACCGGATGTGAGAAAGAATATTGAAACCGTTAAAGGAACAGACAAAGAACTCAACTGTAACAGATCAGAAATTGCAAATTAAGAAAGCACAATTCACGTTAAAAGAAAATGTAAAGTAATACAGAACTAAACAAAATATCTATTCAAAGAGTTAAGTTTGAGCAGTATGTAGCCATATATGTAAACTTAGAACAGCACTAATTTGAACCAGTACCTATTTCTTTGAACTTAAAAGCTCATTCGTGGCTAAGCGGTTCAGCGTCCGTGCCATTGGCGTGGGAGACCTGGCTTCAACTCACGACGGGAGCTCATGTGGCTCGGATTCCATGTTATTCAATAGGTCCACGGCTCATATAGCCTCGCAGCTGAAAAGCATTTATTCATATTAAGCGCCAATATAGTCATTAATTTAAGGTGATTTCAACAGATACATATGTCTAAGAACCGGCACAGGTAACACTGACTACAAGACTAAAAGTAAATTGTTATAAAAAAAAAATAAAAAGAAATCTTAAACGTCTCACAATTATATTCTTTAGGCTAAAGGATAAGGATTAGTAATGACGGTGAATGATTGAAAGAATTTGTGAAATGACAATGTGGGAGAAAACCGAAAAGGCCATAGACACGATGTCCACAGTAAATTCACATAGTTTGGGAGTTGAATTGTTCAAGATGACCAGGTTTTCAGTGCGTTATAAGATTAATTATATTCTGATATTGTCTGTGATTTTATTCCAGTAATGTCGGTCAGTTGTCTTACTTTCATCTTTCTTATCACCGGCTCTTTTAAAATCTTTCTATGTTTTTTAGAATTAAATCTAAAGACAATAATTTATTATATATTTTTTTAAATACTACCAACTAGTTTGCAGAGAGGCGAGTACATTGAGATAGCATATAGATATAACTATCTTACAGCAAACCAGAGATTGTTTATATACTAAATTCTGTTTTAATTTTTATTATTATTATTATTTTTATAATAGGGTATGAGCGGCGTATTCTTCAACAAGGGAGAGAACTGCATAGCGGCAGGACGTTTGTTTGTGGAATCATCAATTCATGATGATTTTGTTAAGAGAGTAGTTGAAGAGACGAAGAAAATGGTGAGTTTTCGGTTCCTCCACGTATTATTAAATTGTATTTATTTAATGTTTTGATCAGAACGACATAATCCTTGAGTCTCTTTAATTAGCATTATTTTCATTTTCATTTTCCATTCCCAATAAACCATTTTAAAATTAATGAGATAGTTATTGTGTTTGTAACTATGTGGCAGCATTCCAGTATAGATGTAGGCAGAATATTTGACGAAGTATATTGTTGGGAAGGAGGATGCAGGTGTTGCTTTTCATTACGTTTTCTTAACATGTTTAGATTGTGAAATCTTTAATTTGTGTCTAAAAACAATTAATTTCCTTAGAATGTAGTCTAATGCATGATGATTATCAAAAGCACATCGCAACTTAAAAGTCAGCAATTTCTTGTAGATCTTATAATGTAGCGACGTCATAAAAATTTGTTGCAGAAGTGAAATGTAGTAATATAAAATAGCAATACAGTAATTACTACATAATAGTAAGATCAACTGACGTGTTCGACTCACTAGAGCTATATATTATTCTGCTTATTTTCATATTCTTAGGTAATTGGAGATCCATTAAATAGAAGTACACACCATGGCCCACAGAATCATAAAGCACATCTTGACAAACTGTTGGAATACTGTCAGCAAGGCGTCCGTGAGGGTGCAACGCTTGTGTATGGTGGGAAGCGCGTGGACAGGCCAGGATTATTTTTTGAACCAACAATTTTCACAAATGTTGAGGACCATATGTTCGTTGCTAAAGAAGAATCCTTCGGACCTATTATGGTGATATCTAAATTTGCTGATGGGTGAGTTAGGTTTTTCGTTTTCTTTTCGCATGAATTAAAGCTACACTTTTGTCTTATTGGTATAGTATACTTTTTATAATCTTTCTGTTTACCGTGCGTGCTATTTAGTTACTTCTGGTTGTTCGATAAAGATAGATTTAATTCTGATTAATTTTAGTCTCGATCTACCAGAGATCTGGCGTCCATTTCTCGATATATATATCCCCATACATAAATAGCCAACTAAAAGTCCTTTTATAGACATCTCAATGACACGCTCAAGAATTCTAAATATCATTCTACTTACTGGTTTATGCAGTTTCTGAATGCTACTTTCACTTCTGAGTTTTCGACCTTCACCTGAAGCCATAGTCATTGAGAATAGAAGCAGGAGTAAGAAAAATAGGAACATCAGGGGAAAAAAATAAAAGAAATAGACCTGGGTAGAGCAGTGCTGGAAATACTGGGACGTAGTGACGAATGGGAGGCAGTAATTATAAAATTTGCACAATATTAGCATAACAATAAAAATACCAACATGGCGTCAATCTTTTACCAATGAACAAAAGAATGCGCAAATTAACTTTTCCATATTGCGAATCCACGTCTCGATAATTGGACGTGTGATCTAGGGTTTTGACAGTGTTTCTAGCACATCTCTTATTTTTCCGTGTATTTTTATTTTCTTAATCTTGTTTTTATTCTGCGTGACCAAGACCACAGGCGACAGTCGAAAGCTCGGATGTATAAATAGTATTCGAAACCTGTGAGTAGAATGATAAAAGTCCTTTGTTAAAAGAAACACACACACACACACACACACACATATATATATATATATATATATATATATATATATATATATAAATCTAGATGGCTTGAAAGATCCAGGCGCAAAGTGGTTCCATGACATCTGGCGCGACTACTTTTATTGACGTTATTATTTCAAATTTTTACGTGCTAGTAGTTGTAATTTTTATGTGCATGGATGGATTAAAAACAGGTTCCTTGTAAAGTTCAAAATTTCCAATTCAGTTTGAAGTTTGACGTGATTAGAGGATTTTGATAATCTAGAACAGGGGACAATTGTATTGCAGTGCTCAAATACAAGACAGATATGGACATAAAACATACATTGCTTCTTCGTAAAGTTTCACTTACTACTGGCTTCAGTTATTGTTATTTTTGAGGGATAGCCAGTATGCTAAAGTATGTTTGTACTTTTAACACCAATAACTATAATTTTATTATTGTGGCGCTTAGATCAAAAAATTTTTCAAGATTCAATATCAGCAGTTCTCAGCCTTAACAGTAGTGTCGTAAAAATACTTTTTTTTTTTTTTTTTTTTTTTTTTTTTTTTTTTTTTTTTTACTGAAACTTTAGCTTTATATTTCTTAAGAGTACTTAAATTTGCGTTTTATGTCCACAGGGATATTGACGGAGTGTTGAAACGTGCCAACAACACAGAGTTCGGATTGGCTTCCGGAGTTTTTACAAAAGATATCAACAAAGCGATGTACGTATCGGAGAAAATAGACGCAGGAACAGTATTCGTTAATACCTACAACAAAACTGATGTAGCTGCACCATTCGGTGGTTTCAAACAATCAGGTTTCGGTAAAGATCTTGGTAAGTTGGTCAGTGTTAACTCACTGATTTTTATAATATTGTTATCAAAGATTTCCTTTCTGTATGTATTTTTCGCACTTGAAAATTTTATTCTGGCTAATCAAGTGGGAGCAAGTTCGCACAGAGGTATTCTGACTACTACAATTTGGTAAAGGTTTTTTTAATCATGACACGAATTTAGTTAGTATTTTGTGATCATTTCAAGTTTATGACAAAATTTTAAGACATTACATAGCTAGTTCGATTTATGAGAAGAAATTGAGATAGTACGTATTTTAAGTTAATTCTGAAACTAGGCGTGTACTGGGAAACACGAGTGAAAGAAGTAATTATAATCGCAGTAAGGTTGTTTTCTTTAACCCAAAGTCTGAAGTATACTGTAAAATTCTGTCGTTTAGAGTAGAGCTAAAAGATGGTATACGGGAATTTGGACTTTCCCATTAACTTTTGTTACAAAAGTTTCAATCGTAGTAAATATTAGAGGTAAAATATAAGTTTCTCTAGATATCTTGGTGGTTTGTTGGTGAATCTGTAGGAGCCCAGTGACCAAGCGTCTTAGGGCGATAGGTACAAAGGCTCTTGCGGCCAAGATGTAGGTAGGTGCCTTTTAGTGACCAGGCGTCTTTAAAAGGGGGATAAAATCCAGAGATCAAGCGTCCTAGGGAGCGGTTAACTGCTTGCAGAGACCAGGCACCTTAGTAAGAAGGAACTCTTAGAGACTCGGCGTCCTAGTAAGAAGGAACTCTCAGAGACCAGACGTCCTAGTAAGAAGGAACTCTCAGAGACCAGGCGTCCTAGTAAGAAAGAACTTTCAGAGACCAGGCGTCCTAGTAAGAAAGAACTCTAAGGAACCATGCGTCCTAGTAAGAAGGAACTCTCAGAGACCAGACGTTCTAGTAAGAAGGAACTCGCAGAGACCAGGCGTCGTAATAAGAAAGAACTCTCAGAGACCATGCGTCCTAGTAAGAAGGAACTCTCAGAGACCATGCGTCCTAGTAAGAAGGAACTCTCAGAGACCGGGCGTCCTAGAGAGTGTAGGATAGGTGTCTGTCAATGACCAGGCGTCTTAGAGAGGAGAATAAAGAACTCTCAGAGACTAGGCGTCCTAGAGAGTTATAGAAAATCAATCGATGGAGATTGATGCCTTCTGCGGTGTTCCAGCTCCTTTTGTCCAGAAATGTTGCTCACTACTTGAACCTACGTCACTTACCGATCGTTCGCGATGGTTGACGTCGTCGTCTTCGTAACTGTTGTCTGAAGTATGTTTACAGCCAGCACGTGATATTAGGAGTGCGTGTTGAACCTTGCAATCTTTTGGAGGCAGGAGGTATTGTGGTTTTTAAATGAAAATTTTACTCAGAAAACACTGGGTACTTTTGGCCTGAGGAAAATTCCAACAACTATGACGTGAAACATGGCGGCATCTTTGATATTGTCGACCGCAATATACTGTTTTTCAGTGGGTCCTCTGCTGACGCTTACCGGTCGTGTCACTGGCCATTATTATGCCGCATTTTTAGGGGACCATTTGCATCCTACTCTATATTCCATGATCGTAATGCGTCCATTCAATAGCTGGAGCTGTTCCGGTGTGGTTTGAGGAACATCGGGATAAAATTGAAGAACACCTCCCCTAGCCCACCCAAATCCCCCCCAAACATAATTGAATATTTGTGGACCGTTTTGGAGACACAAATCCGGCATAGATTTCCGCTCCATTCTCTCTCACGGAACTCAGTGATGCATTGCGCACGGATTGGGTGTAATATTCCACTTACTTACTACCATTTTCGCCCTTTATGTTCAAGTCATGTCGCATCGAAGCTATTCTGAGGACCAAATGTGGTCCAACGCCATGTTAGTCTGTTAAGTTACTCTCTTTCAGGCGTTTTCATTCAATTGACAAGTGTCTTTATACGTATTAAAAGCAAAGAAAAAGTTAATAAACTACCTATAATATGAATTTCAATCAGTTCCACACCGACTTACTTATTCGATCACCCTGTTCGTTTACAGTATGGGAATAGCCTGCCTATTTGTTATTAGAAAAGTAAAAGAAAAACAGAGGGATAGAAAGATCTTTATATTGCAAGACGATGTAATAATTTTGAGGAGAAACCGAAGTAGTGGTACAGCTCACAGATGACGAGAAGAACCCTAAAACCGGGGAAAGGTCAACGACACGGTCAAGTCCATTTTCGGTTTTTGAGGTGTGGTCTATACTTAGATGTCGTCTGCTACTCCGGGTAATTATCTGTGTGCTATTTCGTGGTGTCATTTGAAACCCCCGTGCGAAAAGTGGGCGAGCCCATACCTACGTCACACTACTTCTGCTAGGGTTCTTCTCGTCATCTGTGAGCTGTACAAAGGCAACCTGATGCTTGAGATAAATGTACAGAATTGGAAATACATACACATAAAAATGAGAAGAAAGGAAAACGATCACCAGACAAAGCCAAGGAATCGATGGCAAGGTGAAGAATTGAAGAGTGGAGGTAGTCTTTGTTGGATAGTCCTCCTACACATCAGACTGGCAGGATGCTCCTAAAATCGGGAAATAATAATAATTCCATCATCATTAGCATTCTCGTCCTCCTTCAAAACGTAAAAGAGTTGTTGTGAGAGAAACAAGGTTAAAGTTTTCCAAGGTTAAAGTTTTTGAAAAAAAAAAAAAAAAGCATTGATGTCAAAAATTGACTTTCTTCATTTATTTGGCTCTCCTGTAAAACTAATTTTTGCGACAAATGGTCCCTTTTAGT
The DNA here is from genome assembly GCF_964235325.1 of Thermobia domestica. Lineage (NCBI taxonomy): Eukaryota > Metazoa > Arthropoda > Insecta > Zygentoma > Lepismatidae > Thermobia > Thermobia domestica. Next base: position 44,606,571 of record NC_137454.1, on the reverse strand, counting down.
TTTCCGCATCACATATATCCCTCTTTTCGTAACTGTACGAGGTGGTATCAAAAGGTTTTGAGACTAACTCTGTTGACAAGAAACTATTTCGACGGTACTTTGCAGCTACCTCGTATCTTTAAAAAATAAAATAAAATAAAATAAAATAAAGAAATAAAACGTTTGAAAAGGTTGGAGATTAGTTAAAAGTCAGTGACTTTTTTTGATGGAAAGGTCAGTTTGTCATCGTAATTGGTTTCTCCATCAGAAAAGTCGCTGACTTTCATCTAATCTCCAACTTTTTCAAACTTTTCTTTCTTTTGTAAAGTAGTGTTTTGTTTTTCAGATACGAGGTAGCTGCAAATACCGTCGATTTTATTTATACTCATGTCCACACATGTACACTCATGTCCAAAATTACTGTCGCATATCTGTAACTGTCTTCTTGTAAGAATATGATTTGACGATGATTTTTACAGGGCACTTTTAATACTGATACTATGTGTATAATCGGGAAATGTATATTTGTGGTAAATTTCATAGGAAAAGAATTATAAATACGAAAATTAGAATGAGTAAAACAAAATGTTGCTAAATGGACAAGAAAGTTCTATTTTCGTTTTATTGTTCTTATTTACTGCTCTTTTGACATGAAATTTTCTACATACATGTCTTTGCCGATTAAACACATACTAACATTATAAGAAATACCGGGCGAATTCGTTATCAAATTATATTCCTGCAACAACATATTTATAGACATGCGACAATAATTTTGAACACGGGTGTACATACTGTCAGCTTCACTGTGCTAGTCCCCTTGCACAGCAATACAGCGTTCTCAACGTTCTTACTACTTCTAGAATATGTCATGGAACTCCATTTTCCGAAGCATGTCAAGCACCTTGTGCGAATCGCACTGTCAGATCTAGAGAGTACGATATGTGCGGAAGCTAGGTCCTGTTTCCTGCGATAAACTCGCGTGTAAAGTGAGATCGGTGACAGAGTGCATGAGACATTCAGTGCTTGGCGCGCCATATCTGTAGTAGCTTTCGCAGAACGTCCTCCCTCAGCCATGTTAGTACGTAGCAGTATAACTAGCTGTTGATGGTCTGACCGCTGGGGACGAATTTTTGATGCAGAATTCCCGCGTATATCGAAAAAGACAATGAGTGTACACTTGGTTGAATTGCTAACCTGCCTCGTCTTTTTCAGTAATGAAGATGATGGTCTCGTCCACTAAGAAGACTGTCGGTTGGTCACAGGATCATACCCATACACTCAAGTTCCGTCACCGTCGTCGATGACAGTTGGAGCAGTGTTGTGGATTGTTCTCCGACGATCCTTATGCACAAGTTGCCGAATGATTTCGACATATTCCGGTGTTGAGATCGTTGCAGGTTTTCTTGATATCTCACAGTCTTCCAGTGATATTCTTCCACTCTCTAAGTGCGTGTGCCACTCAAAACACTGTGCACGACTCATGGCAGCATCGCCGTAAAATTGTTGCTACAGGTACAACGTCTCGGTGGGCAAATTTGCCGAGTTTTACACAAAATTTCATGTTAGAATCCGGGCGCTCTTTGTTCATGTTGCAATCACAAAAGTGGCAACACATGTGGTCACAGTAGAACGAGCTTGGACAGCTACCGATGCAGACAGTGCGATCTCTTGGCATACTGATTGCGTGCGACATTGTGCTGTCATCTTTTGGCATCTTACTTGTCTCAGAATTGTTTTTGATTCCACGTCGTACATATTTTCAGTCGCTGTTGGAAAATCAACTCCACGGAGAGAGAGATGAGGTAATTGTAATACTGATTACTGTATGATTATTAAATCGAGCTTGATAGAGACAGAAAAGTACATATCCAATGAGATTTTTTTTTCCATGCCAAAGTTTCTAGAGCAGAAAGGAATAATGAAATACATACAAGAATACAATATTGCCAGTTCATTTAAATGTCTCCGAATTCTTGACCTGTTTTAAAATGTATATAAAATAGTACTGTAATGTAGTATTTACATAATATGAAGATATTTATATTTTTTCACTTTCCTCTCCAGTTAACATTAAGGCATTATCATGTATAACAAAAGATATTAAAATTATTTTTAAAACTATGGGACGACATTTGTCTCATAAGTGAAGGGTTTAAAGGAAAAGAATATATACATCCTTTTTAAAATCATAAATGGCCCGCCGACAATGATACACGATTAGACTTCTCTCTCGATCGTAAGTGGACACAGGACTATGGTAACATAAGTGTGGCTGCGGCGTCATTTGAGTACAAGGTAAAATTGATTTATGTATAAACAAGGTTTCAAACTTGATTAAAATATCGATAATTGGATAATTCCTAGATAAATAGTTCGTTCGTTTGAAAGAAATACTTTAGAAGTATGAAATTTTACGAAAATCCTCTTTATTAAAAAATAAACTAAAATAAAAAGTGTTAGGTAGGTGCAGTTGCGCTTGCCACACTTGTCATGCGGTCGTATATGCTCTGTACTATTCTTTTGTTTCTTCCATTCCGTCCTGTCTACACTCCGTTAACAAGCCAGATCCTCTTTCTTAAATATTCGTTTCTATCCACTTCTTTTAATTTCTGGTTGTCAAAAATGCAGAGAAGGAACAAATGTAAAGTATCAGAACTCTTGGAACGAATGTCTTCATACAAAATTGTGATGAACGTATTAAATGCCAATAACTTTTTATTAAATGGCTAAATGATGCAAAGTTAATTGTCTATATTTAATGTTTGCAGTGTGTTCATTTTCAAAACTAAACAACATGTAAGTGTGTGCACGTTTAACTTGACTTTGCTAATTTTTCTTTCTTTTCTTCAGGTGAAGAAGCCCTTAATGAATACTTGAAAGTAAAATGCGTTACTGTGGAGTACTAACTGTTGATGCTGTGATCACACAAGCCTACGAGAAGGTCTTTTATAAAAGTATATTTTTGTACCTGTTTTTTTGAAGAAAAATTAGTTTCCTAGATTCTGTCAATTGTGACAAATTTTTGTACTTTTTGTGGCTGAGCTTTTGTCTGGAGGAATATTGCTGCTATATGTTTAAGAAATATATTTTCATAAATATTTTATCACTCGTGAAATTTCATGAGTGACTAGTATTTTTACAAGGTACAAAACTTCATTAAAAGAAATGGTATGTGATAACCTTTCGATTCTTTTGTGCAATAATGCGAAGGAAATGGGCGAATTTTGTCGTAGAAACCACAAATTTATAGTAATGTAGCAGCGAAAAATTCTTCCCGTTTTTTTAAGTATATATCCATATACTATATATATATGTATGTATTGGAAAATAGTCACTCGGTTGTTCAAGCACAGGAAGATGTGCAATTAGTGTGATCTAAATTGGCTGAATACTAACATCAAGAGTAAAATCATGGGGCTGCTTAAGAGTTATCGGACCGGCGTGGCCGGGTCCTTGGTTTCGACCTCCGGCCCATTAGTTTCATTCCCATTCTACAAATTTCACAGTACGTTTGCTTTAATATTACGGTTGGTCTGATATTTACATGATATTGTCAAAACTAAGAGTCGCCTTCTTTAGCATATGGGATATAATCCTGAGACGTTGAAAGTAAAGATTTCATTCACCTTCATATCAAATATTTTCCAAGTTATTATGCTCCTATGTAATGAAATACTTACCTTCAGTGTTCGAATTGGGTCTGCAACGAGCAGCGTAAGTTGATTTTTCAGATGGCTGCTAATCTGATTTTGAAGTAAATTAGTCTAATGCGTATAATCTTTTTAAGCATCCCTTAAAGTATTTCCCATGTGCTGCTCAATAAAAGGCCAGAAAGAAATACCATTTTAATATGTCAGGCAGAAAGCTTTTTTTTTTTTTTTTTTTTTTTTTTTTTTTTTTTTTTTAAACTAACTAACGCCAGCTTAAAAACAAAATTTCTATGCGAGTCTTTTGTGTTGAATTCACCCAAGTAACAAGACGTTCACTCGACCAGAAAACTTTCTGGCTGGAACATCATGGAATTGATAAACTGCAAATTTTAATATTGACAGTTGCTTTGAAGTCAAGATTAATAGCCTTTTTTTTTGACAAGTAAGATAATACGAGCAAGCACAGGCCTTTCTAGCTCGTCTAGTGGCTAGCGCGCGCATCTTTGGTGCTGGGGTCTCGTGTTCGATTCCCGAGGAGAGAGCATTGGAAGCATGCCGGTTCAGATTTCACTTTAAACAGTAGGTGAAGCACAGTTCTTCCTCCAGCCCCGGTACTGAAAAGAGATGTTAAGTTTCAATAAACAACGAATAACCACAAAGCATCTACATATCTAACATTTAGAAAGGTAAGCGTGTTGCCCATTTTCGTCCTTTATTGTACAGGTATTTCCTTCTCATTCCAGTGGATACCAAGTATTATGTGGGGGATTATTCAGAGATTGCGTCACAGCAAAGATAATTACTGTAGATTAGAATAAGAGAGATGATCAGAATGAATTTTAAATAATGTGGCGTGACCTTGAACAGTGTAACAGTAACATGATGATGAAATAAAATTCTGGGATTTTTTTTACTATTTGTTTCTTTGGATCACAATACCGTATTTGCCTGCAAATAAGACGTACTTTTTTTTTCTTCAAAAATGAGATGCGCCTTCATGAGAATTGAGTTATTTAAATTTCAATAAGTTTTCGCGATCCCGTGTTTGAGGTCTTCCTTGCTTCCCGTTGGCGTACAGGTCAGTGACAGCAAATACAGTTTGGATACGATCTCTTTATTCACCGTTTCACAGTGTGTATGATTTTCTCTGGATTCGCCTGCGGTTCAATGCTAGCTAAGCATTGCTAATTCCGTATATGTTCCTCAGTAAAATATCACTTTATACGTACTTTTTAAAACCTTGATACTATGCAGTGAATTTTTTCCCTTCACAATTCAATATAGAAAATGTGATGCGTCTGATCCATGATACAAATACGGTATTTGTTTTTCTAGTAATTTTAAGTGTAAACCTGTAGTTTGTAATGATTAAGATACATTCAAGAATGCAGTTATAGACCTCACAAGTGAAGGGTAAGGGGAAAAAGAAGGAATGTCACAAAACTGCATTTTCGAGAAAACGGCGTTTTAATGTTGAAAACTGCGTACAAAATGAATAGGGTTAGTCAAATCTTTTGCCCTTTTTAGATGCACACTTCTACATCTAGGCATGCATGGCGTATGCAGTCAAATAGTAGCAAGAGTCATCAACAGATAGGACAAAGCTCACACATGGACATTCCTTGTTTTTCCCCTTACCCTTCAAATAGAGCAGACACAAAAGGACATCAGTGACAGAAATATTTATTTAATAAGTGAAGCATGTGACTTGACGTACATCATCATAATAATTGTTTTGCCATCATTAGTAGATTACTTGCCATAAGTTAAGAGAGTTTGTATCAACTACAACAGTGGTTCTCAACCAGTATGTCGCGAAATCCTATAATGTAAAAATCATCACATTTAATAGTTTAAATTTAAGAGAAATTGTACGCTTCCGGTCACAAAAATCTAGAATGCCTTCCAGAAAGTAAGTTTAAAAAAAGTAGATTTTTACGAATTCTCTAAGGTCTGACTCATTTTCCCTGGAGCCGGATTCGATTCCTGGTGAGAGCAAGTGTTGTTCGGATTCCACGTTAATCAGTAGGTCCCGTCTCATATAGCCTCGCTGCTGAAAGGGATATATTAAACTCAAAATCAACTCATTTTCCCTGTATTTTTACAGCAGGCAGGGTTGGAACCAAACGATAATATTACTGTATGTCGCCGTAATTTGGTTGCTTGTACACTACTATACTTTATTAAAAAAAAGTAATTTTAAGTCGCAAATTTGATACCGGTACGTAATTTATATTTTAAATCTAGAAAGAAAAAAAAAAAGAGAGAGACAGATTGTAGTAGCAGCGATATCATACCTAGAAATAAACTATGATGGCTAACAGTCTTTTTTTTTTTTTTTTTTTCGTTATTTCTGTAATTCTTTCACTGTCACTTCGAGTGTTCCCACGACGCGTTTGTGTTTTAGCTTTTGAAGCCATCAAAAAACACATTAAAAGCAGCGTGGTACAAGAAGAAATATTTGAAAATATTAGGCTCTACCCTTTTACGTAGAAAACGAACAATTACATTAGTTATATTTAGTGCCCTACGTCACTTTTGCAGCCAAGACCTTCACTGATTGTTAACTAGAAACTACACCTCAAATTCAAGTTCAAAGAGAGTTATCAGAGAAACGGTACAGAGTAATTTAACAAGGTATATTTTGATATATATATATATATATATATATATAAAATCATACCAAATTGAATTCACAAAGAACCAGAAAGAATTAGTTAACTTTCCGTCTTTCAGGAAAAAAATAGCAGAAACATGATCAAAGCATTATTAATGCCCAGCCGCTATACTTGCTAAAATTAGTCCAAACATATATCGTGTCAAATTACTAGATTACTTTATAAATAGAATCCAGGACATGTGTGTGGACCGGCTGAAAGAATTTAATTAAGAAAATTTTTAAAAATCAAACTACTAGAAACGAAGAGAGAGAGAGACACAAAACAATGAAAGTTAAATCCTTAACATCCATCAGCTATTGGACACAAGCCAGCACACGAATAAGAAGGAAGCAGACAATCAACTAACTCAATCTTAGTGAACAGAGTTCACTACAAACATCTGTTTCAGTGTAAAGCAATACTTATTTCCTTTCAAATTGAAAAAAAAAAAAAAAAAAGGAAAAGAGGGCGGAACAGAAGAAAAACAAGACAACATCTACCTTTAAACATCTTAAAAGCAGATTCTCATTTTTCACACAGCTCTTCAAATTGGCAACTAACAAAATTACAATCTAAGCATTTTTCCCTTCGGCATTAAATCAACGCGCTACATATGGACAGCAACAATAATTATTCACTTCCTTGGAGCAACTTACATACAGCGTCTATGACATACCCTGTAAGTTATGTCAAGAAAATCAGACCATTTGCGTCCATATCAGAAGAGGCTTACCAACAAGTCACTCAGTTTCTCAATGGAGTATTATTATTTACCAGAGATATTCAATCTCAATTTTACTTTAAATTTAGAAAACCTCCAACGGACCATTACATCAATAAACTCGCTTCTATAGCATGAACAGGATATGCTTCCAGCAGACACGTAGCCAGGATTTCGTAATGGGTGGGAGTGGTCCGTGACATAAAATACTATGGTTATCATACCAGGGGCTTGATCATTCCAAACTATTTTACTACATTGGTTCGTTTAGTCAGGATTTCGTAATGAAGTGTGTGTGTGTGTGTGGTGGGGGGGGGGGGGGGCGTGACATGAAATACTGTGGTTTTTACACCAGGGGCTCGTTCAATCTAAACTGTTTTACTGGCAACATATAGCCTGTTGGTTTATTAGGACAATTAAACGAGGATATGTTAGTAAGTATTTTACTAACAAACTTTGAAGAAATCTCGAGTATTGAAAAAATATGGAAAAAATTTACAATATCTATATTCCTTCGTCTGTTCATTGAAATATAACAATTTTCCTTTCACCATGACCTCAACTATTATAAAAAGTACATATCCAATAATATGTTGTAAAATATTTTACAATATCTGTGTTCCTTTCTCTGTTGAGTCAAATATTAACAACTTTCTTCCCAAATAACTTTTTGTTTTTATTATTCCGTCAAGTACTGTCTGATCCAAATGACAAGTTAAAGGAGCAGTAGGAAACTTTTTGAAATAATATGTTTGGTATTGAAGAGAAGCGATGACGAAAAATTCTGGTAAAAAGAAAAAGAAAAAAGAAATTTCCCTGACCACTAGCAGAAATTCTGAGAATTCTGTATCTTTTCTAGATACGTAAGGAATGTAAGGTGAAATTGATTTCTCTTGGCATTTCCATTTTTTAAAAAAGAATCGTATTCTGTAGTCTTTCAAACTGAACTTCGTGCTGTAGTGCGTTTAGTAGTCTCATCAATATGTATTAATTCCACTTCCGCTACTTGGACATAAATGCCAGTGGAGGATATGGCCCTCTCCTCATGCTGGAAAGTTCTCTCAGCTGTAGGTACGGGCACAAATTCCGGGGAAATGAGGAGACATGTCCCCACTAGCATTGGAACTGGAGGCTTTCCTAATAATCCGATTTGAAAAGTGCTTTTTGTAGATAAGTGATGATTTTTGTCCGACTGCCACAAAGGAAAGTGAGATGAAATTTGTTTCTCCTGGCTTTTCCATTTTTAGTGAAAATGAAGGCGTGCGACTGTGCGTGATGTAACCTGATATAAAATCTTATCTCCTCCTCTCCCCTAGGCCCTAGCACACGAAGAGTATATAGATTATCCAAAGTCAATAGAACCCATCTTTTCAGTAAATGCGCATTTAATCTATTTGTAGTATCAATCTAGGCGTCTACTCATGCTTCGTAAACTAACTCTATAGCCTATGGAACCCGGAGGCTCAATTCCACGTTCACAAAAGCTCCCCACTGACTTCTATCCTTAGCCAACTGGATCCAGTTTCTACTTTGTATTCCTATTTTTGCGAGATCCATCTTAATATTGTCTTCCCATCTGCGCTTAGGTGTTCCTAATGGTCGTTTTCCGATTGGTCTTACCGCTAACACTTTGAAAGCGTTCCTACTTTCTTCCTGCCCACCTAAGCCTCCTAGATTTGATGACCCTAACAATGTTTGGTAAGCCGTATAATATATGTAGTTCCTCGTTATGAAGTTTCCGCCATTCCCCATTCCTGTTCCCCTTAGGTCCGAATATTCGTCTGAGCATCTTGTTCTCAAATACTTTTAGTCTATGTTCTTCCCTCGGAGTAAGCGACCATGTTTCGAAACTATACGGAACAACAGGTATGATTATCGTTTTATATATTTTAAGTTTCAAATTCTTCGACAGAATTCGCGACGACAAGAGATTTTGAACTGAATAATAACACGAATTCCCTGTTTTTAGTCGACATTTAATTTCTTCGTGAATATGATTTTCGGCTGTTAATATTGATCCTAGATATTTGAAAGCATGCACTTTATCAATTTGCCGTGTTACGGTCCCGACGCATTTCCATGTATTTAGTTTTCTCTGCATTTACTTCTAAACCCATATCCCTACAAGCGTTTAATAAGATCTCTGCATTTCTTCCTATTCTTCTATCACTCCCTATTAAATTTACATCATCAGCGTACGCCATAATCTGGTGAACACCGTTCAGCTCTAGGTCCTGGTTGCTATCTTTGGTTTTCGTTATAGCGTATTCCAAGACAAAGTTGAATAATACTGTCGACAACGCATCTCCTTGTTTCAGGCCATTCTCAACGTGAAAGCTTGTGGACAAAAATTTTCCTACCCGGACTTTACTTTGGGATTCATTTAAACATGTCTTAATTAATCTAATTAGCTTTCTCGGTATTCCAAATTCTGTAAGAACGTTATATAATGTTTCTCTCCTAGCCGAGTCGTAAGCCTTCCTAAAATCAATGAATAGATGATATACCGGGCTACTGTATTCTCACTTCGTTTCGAGTATTTGGCGAATGGTAAATATTTGGTCAATAGTTGATCGATTTCGTCTAAATCCACACTGATAATCTCCAATAATTTTATCTGCGTATGGGGTCAACCTTGCTAATAGAATGTTTGAAAGGATTTTATAGGATGGTGACAGAAGAGAGAGGCCTCGATAATTATTACAGTCAGTTTTGTGGCCTTTCTTGTAGATTGGAACAATGATTGATTCTCTTCACTCTTGTAGCAATTCTTCCTTGTTGTAGATAAGGAGAATGAGTTTGTGTATCTGGTTCCACAATTTTTCGTCTTCAGCTAAAATTAAATCAGCTGGAATTTCGTTTACACTCGGAGATTTGTGTTTCTTTGATTTCTTTATAGCGATTTCTACTTCTATTCGGTTGGGTTCTGGAATATACGGTTCTGAGGTATGTATCTCCCTTTCTAGACGTACATTAGTTTTTGGCTGCTTGTTAAGCAAATCGTCAAAGAAATCTTTCCATCTATTTAAAATGCTATCTGTATCAGTGAGAACTGTTCCTTCAGCTTTCTTCAATATAAGCACGAGGTTGATAGCCTTTCTTAAATTCGTTGATCCCTTTATACATGTCCCGAATGTTTTTATTTTTACTATTATCTTCAAGTTCCTAAATTTTTGCTTTCAAAAAATCGCGTTTCTTCATTATAAAAGTTTTGGAAGTTTCCCGCCTGATGTCTACGAAATTTTGTGTAGTTATTGCATTCGGATTTTGTAGCCCTCGTAATTTTGCCTGTTTTCTCTTCTCTGCTAGTTCGAACCATGGTTTGTTCCTACGTATTACCGCATGTCCCAATTTTTCTTGTGAGCGAGGATGTTTCGTAAGCAAGGAAAGGAATTCAATTGCTGGAATATTTTTCTCCATAATCTTATGGTTATATCTGTTAAGTAAAGAATATATGACATGCGTCAGCATCATTTTGCTCAAAGAGTATTGTTGCGTCATACATAATTGGTATTCTTTCTTCATAGTTTTGGGGAAGTCATTATTTATATTATAAAACAATTTTAACGTGGATCTTTGTGGATGCCTAATTAGAAACATACCAATTATAAATAAGCATGTATTCAGATTTCAGAATATGTTCACGGCCGTGATTTATAATACTGATATGTACTACTGCTTCGCCTAATATACAATATACTCTACAACAATTGATCAGATTAATTTACCATAATATGAGTTTCATCTCCCTTCTCTAGAATAAGAATCAAATCTGCCCACCTGCCAATGTTGAAGACAACCAATGGCGTATTTAGAATTTTGTTTCGAGGGGCTATGCCCAACACAAGGAAGGAAGTGGGCAATTGCCCATCTGAGTTCACGAATAAAATATATTTTAATTTATGCACAAATTGAAGTTATAATGGCAAGAATTGCAGACCAATAAATCCTATATGATATAATACAAAAATTAAGGAGGGAATCTAACCCTTTATTCTATTCATACAAGAAAAAGGAAGCATTCTCTTGGCCTTCTTAATTTCCCGGGCTAATTATTCCCCCGTTTTGATTTTCTTTAATTCAAATATTTTCTTCTTTTAAAAATAACTAAACTATAATTTTTCCTTTGTTATAATAACTAAAGTTCTGTCGTGTTGATATCCGCGCAAGTTGGTGTAGAACACCAGTTTCGCTTATCAACTCCTCTTAGTTTTGGTGTTACTGATGTCAGCCGACTTGAATCACAGCTGACAACGGTCGATAAAGTATGATAGGCGAAAGAAAGTGACGTCAAGAAAAAGAAACAGACGAAAAGTAGAAAGGACGAAAGAAAGAACAAAAAAAAACGCAGTTCTTACATGGAATGAAATTTGACAAATACAGTATTATTTCTGAACAAAGAGCATAAGAAAATGGAAAGTCAATGACATTCTTAGAAATGGTAAGAAGGATTATTGTTGTACGTGGAATGCGAAAAACTAACAAATTTATTTCGGGGGGAGCTTGAGCCTGATAGCCTCCTAAATACGCCACTGAAGACAATTATGCTCCTCTGATCCTTCACAGCATTGTTTTTTACTACTTCATAAATATTTTGAACATCGCATGGTGATCAGAAAAATGGAAACACCTGAACGAATTTGCAACTTACCAGATTAATATGGTGTCCGGCCACCTTTCGCCTTAAGAACAGCCTTGATGCGACGTGGGATGGAGGCATAGAGGTCGTGAATGGTAGCAAATGGAATTTTACACCATTCCTCGTGCTGGGCGTCGGCCAGTTCTGTGAGAGAGGATGGAGATGGAAATCGTCGCCGGAGTCGTGTTTTCAAGACGGACCACAGATGTTCAATTATGTTGAGATCTGGGGATTAGGCGGGCCAGGGGAAGTGTTGAACTTCATCCCGATGTTCCTCAAACCACGCTGCAACAACGCCAGCTGTGTGAATGGGTGCATTATCATCCTAGAAGATGGCGTCATTGTCCGGGAACAACATCCGGACCATAGGATGAAAGTGGTCTCCTAAAATTGCGACATAATCGTTGGCAGTGATTCGTCCGCTAAGTGTGACCAGAGGACCCAACGAAAACCATGTTATGGCGGCCCACAGCATCACCGAGCCGCCGCCATGTTTCACAGTTGGGCGGAAACACTGCAGATCATAAGCTTCTTTGGGCGTTCTCCACACATAAACACGGCCCGTGGTTGGGAATAGCGTGAAGGATGACTCAACCGACCATATCACACGTTTCCAGTCCTCAACGGTCCAAGTTACATGGTCGCGGCACCATTTGCGGCGTGCGAAAGCGTTATGGTCCCTGATGAGCGGTTTGGCCCGTGCAACACGACCCCGTAAGTTCATGTCGTGTAATTCGCGGCGGACTGTGATTGTCGAAACCGGGTGAGGGAGGTGCTGATTGAGTTCCTCCGGCACTTGCTCCGCAATGGCACGACAGTTCTGCGTGACAATGCGCTTTAATACCCGGCGTGACCTGTCACTCATGATTTTCTTCCGCCCACTGTTCCGCTTCCCCGATGTGGTTTTCCCCTGTGTTGTGTAGGCCGTCATCACCTTCGACGCTGTCCCACGCGACACACCTAACACAGTAGCCACTGCGTCACACACACTCCACATAACCGCGCACCAACAATTTGCCCTCTCTGAAAATCTGAGAGGTCTCCCATTTTACACTACCTCCGTCTGCTGCAGCCACTGGACACTGCTGTTCCACTGCGCCTGACGTAGTATGGAGACCGACCTAACACACCACCACCAGCGGTCCGGCGCTGCGGGCGCCACGACAGCACTGCCAACCCATACATCTGACGTGTTGCTAACTACAGGTGTTTCCATTTTTCTGATCACCATCTGTATATATATATATATGGGAACGGTCTTACCCGTCCCCCCAATGTTGAAGACAGATTTGCGCCAATGTCCAGACTCCGGATGCTCGCAGAAATGTCACTGACCTAAAGTTACTAATTGCATAAGGTAGTCAATGGAAACAAATTCTGAAGCCTTACTTCAAGAGTTATCCCTTCACATTCTTGCCTGTGTAGCACCAAATACCCATCTGTTCTCCTTTCCCACCCTAGATTATTGATTATTCAAAGGTCCTCCTTTCGTAGAGAACCAAATTTATATAATCAGGTAACAACTGACATGGACTTTATTCCAAATGCCACAGCAATAATTTTTTTTTTAAATAATTGGCTTATAGATTACTTATTAATACAACAGACAGAGACATTGGGGTATCTTTTATTTCATTGAATGCTTAAACAAATGGTAACAATGTGATGATGTGATGAAAATGTCAGGGATAACAAGGATTCATTTCGGTTTAGGTTTGGGGAAGAAGGAGATTATGGAGGCGTAGATATGTTTTTAGCCTAGGGTATAAACTATCCTAGAGCCGCCCCTGCCTTTAGCCTAGCCGGCATAATTGTGGGACGTAAAATTGAGTTTTTTTTTTTTTTTTTTTTTTTTTGTTGAAATGTTAACAGATGAACTCCATTAACGAATTCGAATAGATAATTGCTATACCTATCCTTGGAGAGTTATCATGTAGCAAAAAAGAAAAGAAAAGAAAATCCATGATTATGCTGGCAAGACTAAAGAAGACGATGATAATGGGATATGAAGGAATTGGTGGAATGAAAGAAACGGAGGAAACTTAAGACCCCGAGAAAGCCCACATACTCGGTATTTGTACACCACAAAACTCACTTGTCGCAAGCTGGGATCGAACAAGAACCCTATGCACCAGAGCTAAACGGTCCTCAACTGAGCCACTGCGGCCTCTCCTTATCACGTACCGTAACTGACGGACGTGAAATAGTATAATCTTTTAAGTGTCACTGCGCGATCCTAGTAAAAGAAGGTTGATTGCAAGTTCAATCTCGATATCAGTTCATAATAATTATTCGTTCGTGATTTTTCATTTGTCTTTGGAGCGAGTGGAATGAACAAAGATATGCGGATGTCTATAAACATAAAGTGAACATTATAGGTAAGTGTAAAAAGAAAGGCGAAAAGATTTATGTTTATCAGAGATTGTATATCATTTGAAGCTTACAAGTTCTATGGTGACTATTCTATTTCTTCTTGATTTTCAGGTCAAAATTGATTCTGATACAATTTCTTTCAACACTGAATCAACTTTTAATGCTCTTTAATTTAACAAGCACACACACACAGAAAAAGTGTTAAAAATATAAGGAAAAACCTTATATTATCCTTTGTTATCCTTTGGGTTCAAAGCGGTTACACTCACTAAAAAGCAATAAGAAGGTTCAATTACTTTTTAAAGTACTCTTACAATTGACTACGTCAATATTCCGAACTTTCTGTTATATACTTTACAATTTTTTATCTGCTTTATGTGGCTTGCTCTGTTATAAGGATAATTGCAGCTAATTCTCTTGAAGATAATGGAACTTTGTTTCAAGTGACTTGTCTCAGGAGAGCTGCTAAGAAGACGGTCAAAAATTGTATGTACCTTTTTAGTTCTCAATTTACTATTATACATTTGCTCTGTTTGCATCTTTAAACAATTATTAATGTGTATCATCTAGTATACATCTCAGATATATAAAGTCCAGGAAAGTTCTTTGGAGAAGGCGGATTGCCTCCTGGATGGTTAATGTAGGCTTGAAATATGGAGTTTTCCATCAAAGCAGAATAAATTATTGCAAACACTATATATAATGTAGTGTTTGGAGAGTGCATGGATCCATCAGTGTATAGTCACTTACCAAACAATTTTAGTTATTACATAGGTTGGATATAAATAGTGGCAACACTACTCTTCAGAGGAGTGTCTCAGCACTACAGGAGTCCCGTAAGAGAAGTGTGGAGAGTGATAATGACAACGTATGTGTTATTCAGTCAAAATGTAGCAGTCCTGTGAAGTAGAGGAGGAAGGTGGAGCGCCATAACAGTATGTTTCAGAAAGACGTACGATTGCATGGGTCAAGATTAAAGCAGCACGCTGGCGCAGTTCACAATAATGTTTTCAGGGACTTCGTAAAGCATATAGTGAACCAGCGTTGACGTATCGTACAGTGGCGCTATGGGGGAAAGTATTTCGTAAAGGCAAAGATATCCGTTCAAGATTCCGATAAACATGACACACAACAGCATAATATGGCTCCTTACCGCTCTGCTGCATGCGAATCGCTCATGGACTGCAGGTGAGTTAGCCGCGGAGGTAGGCGTGTGCCACAAAACAGTGGTTCCATACTGCACGACATTTTAGGTTCCACCAAGTTGCAATGCCTTGGATATCTTACCAGATCAGCAAACTGAAACAATGGCCACTTTGGACAAAACTTGGGTCCGTTCATATGAACCACAGTGAAGCGGCAATCCAATGAATGGAAAGTCCTGGTTCGTCTCGCTCAAACAACATGTCTTGCTCGCGACCTGCACACAGTCCTGGTCTTGCATCTTCTTTCGATAACTCCTTTGTTCTGCACTCTGGAGAAAGCGACTGCACATTCGTATACGGACTCCCACCATCCTTCTTGGCAACGCACGGTGTCACACAGCTAACACTGTGATGAAGCTTCTGCGTCAGTGGTAGTGGCAGATACTGTAATATCCACCTTACTTCTCTGACATAAACCCGTGCGATTATGATTTTTTCGCCAAAATTAAGTAACCAGTTCGCGGTAAGCACTACGATACAAGAGAAATCGTCATCCGTGCCATGTGGCGGTTCTTGCGGGATATTAACAAAGATGGAGGCACTAACTGTGTACGATGCCTCCCACACGTGTGGCAGAAGGTAACAGAAATGGGGGCGATTACGTTGAAGGAATGTAAAAGGTGTTCTTCTGTGCATAAAGCCAGGCACGAATTATAACAATGTTGGCATCACTTTTTATTCGACCCATATACAAATGTAATTTTTTCCACAAACACTTGTTTAATGACATCCAACCTTTTTATACCCGCTATTTACGTAACTATGAGAATTTGGACTTTGACTTCATTCTACAGGAAATAGCGTGTAAAATTACTTAGCTATAGACCAATACAGAAATCTAACTTTTCAAAAAAGTAGACACCCGACTCTGAGATACTGATATATATACACATTCGATTTTGGTGTTTGGAAATAAGAAAAAAAAAATCATTGGGGTAGATTTGGTGAGTAAGCAAGGTAAGATGATTTACTGTACATTAGCTCCAGCATTTAAGCTGTCATGATTTAAAATGGTGCGATGTCTGTAGTTGTGAGATCTAAGTGTATTGACTACTTCTGGCAAACAAACGATAGTATACCACTCAGTATTAACCGTCCTGCGATTCTCCAAGGCAGTAGTAGTAGAGATATGTTAAGATTTCCCGAAGAATGAAGCAAATATTTGCTTCGCAACACTCGGTGAACGAAAAGAATGTTGGTTTTGACTCATCTTATAACACCTGTACAGGAGATTGTTTGTTTAACTTCAGTCTCAAGCATGGCCACCATTGGCTCGTTATGAGTATATATTTACGCAATGTCTAGTGGTCCTCTACATTGGGCTGTAGTCAAGGGTATACGGTATTACTTGCTGCTTAATCATAGGGATTAGGGTATACCTTCTGCTTCAAGGCGTATAGTACTTTTGTTTCTTTTGTATCAATTTACTTATTTTTTTAATCAGATCATTACTCTAGTGATAAAGTAATTTCCTTTTCTACCTATTCTTAGCCGCTTTCAAGTATAAAGTTCATAATTAAAACAGTTCCTTTTCTCACTGCCCTGGGGTCGCAAAAGAGATTAGGTAGTTAGAATTAGAATTTAGAGTTCCTTTTAGCATCGAGACTACACCTTAATGGGCAATAGAAACCACATGAGCTCCCATATGAACCACAGGGAATCGAACCCGGGTCTCATTTCCCCTGGTCTACCTATATCAATTTATGTTATTAATGGAATGATTTATCTAAGGCGTATCAACCGACAATATCGGAGCCTTTATATTTTAATTCAACTATTGATATACATAGGTTTTTACATAGTTAATTTTAAAAAGAAATGCCAACTGCCTCTATAGCTTCACCAACGTTTGTTCACTAGCATTGTATACAAAGCTTTAGTGCTAGTGCTTATTTATAGTTTTCTGTATAAAATACGAATAAATTTACAAGGAGTGGATCCTTGTCTAACTTTATAAACATAAGAAAAGACGTTACATTCCTTCAATATAATAGTCTTCCATCTTATTCACCTTCTGCCATATGTGCGAAACGCGTCGTACATCGTTAGTGCGTTAGAGCTCCTTCGTGGCTAAGCGGTTAGCGTACGCGCCTTTGCCGTGGGAGACCCGGGTTCGATTCCCGGCGGGAGCTCATGTGGTTCGGATTCCACGTTAATCAGTAGGTCCACGTTTCATATAGCCTCGTTGCTGAAAGGGACGCTAAACTAAAAATCAACTCAACAATCGTTAGTACGTTATCAAGCTTTGTTGATAGTCCCACAGTGACCTCTATAAGGCACAAGTGAACTGAGCAGAACCTATTTCCGAAAATCGAAAATAAACCATGCAGATCGTTTGTTCAGGATCTGTAAACAATTTACAGTAAAAAAAAAAAAAAAAAAAAAGAACCGTTAATCCGCACGCACAGTACTCCGAACGGCCTTCAGTCATCGTCTGTACATAAGTACTGTATTTTTTTTAGATGTTCATGTTACAACAATGCAACCGTTTGTCAACTGCGTGATGGCGCGTTTCGTAAGTCCATCAAAAAGCAGGTCAGAGAACGACTAAAAACTTTTTCAAATGACATTTTTACATAAAGTTACTGTACTGTAGTATTTAAAGAACAGTAACATACAAAGTTTCAATTTGTAGTAGGTCTTTATTGTTTTTTTTTTTTTTTTTTTTTTTTTTTTTTTTTTTTTTTTTTAATTTATTGTACGTACGTACACTGTCAGTAAACTTATGTACGTATGTTTCGGGCTTGTTTCGGGCGTTTTTCTTTTAACATTTCTTAGTAATCCGAACTTTTTGATAATCCGAACAGCTCCATCAAACAAATATTCGGATTAACGAAGTTAAACTGTATATAGAAAAATAAAATGGGCGGTCCCAACTTCACGTGCAGAACCCACTTTTCGGTATCGAAAATAAACCATCTATATAATTTTTTTCAAGATTCTTCACATACAATTTTCACGATTTATAAACAATTTATACCAAAAACAAAATGGGCGGTGACAACTTCACGTTCTTGAAGAAAAAAAAATTCGGAAATCGAAAATGAACCGTGGAAATCGATTGTTCACGATTGTTCACAAAAAATATTTCAGTTATTTATGATTTATAAACAATTTATACCAAAAACAAAATAGACAGCCAATTTTACGTAACAGAATTCATTTTCAGAAAAAAAAGAATAAACTCTTTAGTGGCTATGTTGCTGCCATACGTGCCTTTGATGCAGGACAATTTGACTTCGATTCTCCATAGGTGTCTGCTTATATGAGAGTCGGATCCCTTATTAAACTGTAGCCTTGGAGCTTGTAAGGACATTACGAAAGGAAATCTTTGAATTTTATGTCCCACGATTATGCCTATTAGGCTAAGGGAGACGATGATTAAAGCAAGTGAATAATGGCGGAATAATTGGTGGAATGAGAAAGTTGGGGGAAATGGGGGTACCCCGAGAAAACCCACGAGCACGATGTTGTCCACCACAAACTTACTTGGCCGTGGATCGAACTAGGGACCCCACACACCAGAGTAAGCGCTCTACCACTGAGCTACCATGCTCCTAAGGACGTTACTAGAGGAGGGGGAAGATGTACCTGGTTGTGGTCAAAATTTTCGATTTTTATTTCTTGAAGTTTATCTTCCTCTTTACAAACAGTAAATTTTCTGACTGAATGCCGCATCTAAGGTAGCGAAACCTCACAATGTATCTTCTAAGGTGCGAAATTTTTCCATATATAAAAACAGTTTTCGTTCAGTCCTTGCTTCATGATGAAGGTGAATCCAGGGCTTTTAGATCGATGATCGATGATAGGGACGAAACTACATGGTGATGATTAGAAATGAAAAAATAGTATGTACTAGCTGAGCCTGCGCTCTCTATAGAGCACATTATTTACATATGAGCATGAATCTCCTTGTCATTCCTCACAACGTTTGACATGTCCCTTTACAGACACAGGTGAAAGATGTCTTGATAAAAATCGGCAATGGGTACCACAAAGGAAAGATTTTATCGATTATTTTTTCAATGTTTCACTACGTTTGCAAGATTTGAGCCTACTCTCGCTTGGAGTTTCTAATTCATGTATGATCAGTGTTTTCTTTCTTCTTGCATGCAGTATATAATAAGCAAATACATTACATACACAATTAATTATAATGTCAGTGATATATGGAATTCATTGGACAAAACACTCCAAACAATAAAGATTCAACGTACCGTTAGAGTGGAGAAATGGTTATCCTTCGGTTTTCATTATCATTTGGGCCATGAAACAAACAAACGCCTGATATATATACAACCTCTGTATACAGATATGTGGTGTTGGAATGTATAGCTCGTAGGATATGATGCTTTAGTTTTTTAAATTTCAACACTTCCAGTGTACCCTTAAAAATGTAATAAAGAAATAAGAGTCACTTTTTAAAAATATTCAATTAGAACTGGAGACACTACACAAAATTTAGAATCGACCAGCGAAAACGGTATGTTTCTAACACTTGTCGTTTTCGAGATCTCATTCTCGAAAGGATTGGAGACAAACATATAAAACTAGCATTTTAATGTATAGACTAACTGAACCTGCGCTCTCTACACAGCGCATCATTCGCATATGAGCATGAATCTCCTTGCCATTCCTCATAACATCTGTACATGTCCCTTTACAGACAAAAACCTCGTGATAAAAAAAAAAAAAAAATCGGCAAAGGATACTATAAAGGGGAGATTTTCTCGATTATTTTTCCAATATCTCGCACCGTTTGCAAGATTCGAGCCTCTTTCCGGTTGAAGTTTCTAATTCATGTATGATCAGTGTTTTCTTTCTTCTTGCATGCAGTATGTAATAAGTAGAGACCGGCAAAATACCTATTCTCTTGTATTAAAGATACGATCAAAAATAACGTTTTAAAGTTTATATGAGGGTTTATAGTTTCGATTTAAGCCAATTTTATTTTGCCTATTTCGCTCCTTACTGCCTAAATAATTATTTTGTGCCTAATCTTGCATATTCTATGCATTTTCTTCAAAATAAGCCTTCATTGGAAAAATATGTAATTTAAATAATATAAATAACACACATAGCCTACACATATAGGGGTGTTTGTAAACAAAAGCACATGGTACTGTACATTACAATATGTATATATGGAATGCACACCAAGCTTTTACATATATACAGTAAAAGAAGATATTAACAAACAGTTATGTTTGTATATCTTTTGAACATTATCCATGACTTGAATCTATTTTTTAATTGTATTAAGTATTTATTCTCATTATTTCGAGTTACATTTTAGCAGGGGTGCCCACAAGGGGGGGCTATGACGCAAACTGCGTCATTGAAATATTTGGGGGATAAAAATCTATATAAATATGCTTGAGGGTGTGTAAAAATTAATCGAAAAGTTTTTTTTTTCATGGAAGAACACCTACGGATAGACAATTGAGGGGGGGGGGTGCGTCATGGACATCACTGATTTTAGTACCTATTTCACTGCTTATTTTTGAAATTTTAAGCGCTTATTTGCTTGCCTATTTTCCAGGTTTTTAATGCCTAAGCATCCGGTCTCCAGTAATAAGCAAATACATTACATCAGGGCCCAAAAATTCAAAGTCAGTGGCAATCATCAATCCAAAAGTGATAATCGCCAGTATATCTCACGTACAAATTACGAGATGTCCCCCCACCCACGGAGACAAACCATTTCGATTGAGGGTGGGAAAGCAGGGGCGAATTACAACGTTGTGAAAACTTCACATTCTTCATTTTCTCTCTCTCTCAGTGACAATTATTTTCGTGCAGAACAGAAACTGCGATGCCCTGTGAGTTTAGGCAGAAACCATTCCTACTACACAGGTCGCCAACTCTGAATTTTTAGTCGCCAATGGCGACCTGGCGACCGAAAATTTTGCGCAATGAAAAAATGAAATGAAATCTTTGAGTTTTACGTCCCACGGTTATGCCGGTTAGGCTAAAGGAGACGGTGATGATGAGTAATGAATGAAATGGTGGAATGAAGAAAGTGAGAGGAGACGGGAGAACCCCGAGGAAACCCACGCACACGGTGTTTGACCACCACAAAGTTCACTTGGCGGGGGCTGGGATCAAACCCGGGACCCCAAGCACCAGAGGTGAACGTTCTACCACTGAGCCACTGCGGCCCCTTTGCAATAAGGTGGTGCTTTATGTGAATTTGTTTTGTATAGTAAGCAACAGTAGCGGAGACATCGTCTTCGGGACATGGTTAGGATATTGTATTCATTAAGTACCGGAAGAATATGCTGAGACTTTCTGTAATTGAGTGAGAAGCGTATAGAGTAATTCTGTATTTTCTGAATTGCCCTAGTATTTTGAGTGGAGAGAGAGCTACCATATATTGAGTCGTAGTAATCGAACAAAATGAAAATGAGAGTGTTAACAAGATATAGTCTTGTTTCTTGCGACAAATAGCCCTTTAGTTTATAAAGCTGTCGTAAGATGCGTTTAGCTTTAATACACTGTTCAGAAATGTGTTTGTTCCAGCTAAGCCCTTGATCTATTATTAAGCCTAGATCTTTTACAAAGGAAGAAAATGGAATTTTGGAATCTACTACAGTTATTTTTAGTCATCAGGGTTGAATTGCTCAATTGATGTGATGTTCCCAATACAGTGAAAACACATTTTAATGTATTAAGTAAAGACCATTCTTAAGGCACAAGTTGCTAACAGCTGAAAGATCCCTATTAAGTAACTCTATGTTGTCCATAATATTTTCAGGTGTACTACTGATGAAGATCTGTATATCATCTGCATAGAAGTTAACTGATAAATGCTTTATAACTCTAGAAATATCTGCAGAAAAGAGTGAAAATAATAGAGGGCCTAATATTGAATCTTGTGGCACTCCTGTTTTCATCAGGGATGGGGTTAGATACCTGAGACTTTGCTGTATATAGTATTACTTGTTGCTGTCTACTAGAGAGATAGCTGTAGAACCATTTAATAATTGATTCCGAGAAGTTGTAATATTTCATTTTGGCCAGTAGGAGTTTATGATTTACCATATCGAAAGCCTTCGAAAGATCTAACAAGACCAAAACTGTTACCATTGAATTTTCTATTGAATTTAAAATGGAATCTCTAATTTCTAAAAGGGCCGTGGTTATGCTATGGTTTTTACGGAAGCCGGATTGAGTGATATTCAATATTTCATTTTTGTTGATATAAGTTGTTAATTGCTGAAAAGCTACCTTTTCTAGTATTTTGGAGATAATTTGGAGTATACTGATGAGATGAAGTTCATCAAGCGACTGTACGACTGTCTTCTTGGACAATTGAACCACCTTCGCTCGCTTCTACAATTCTGGAAAACAACTTTGAGTTAATGAGTGATTTACTGTGTGAGTAAGTGAAGTTAAACGGTACAGACAGTCGAAACATTTTTCCTGTTATTCTATCAAACACACATGCGTTGGACTTGATATTGTGTATTGCAGTCTTAACTTCTGTTTCGTTTACAGTGTGAAACTTTCAATATTGCTATTGCAAGGAGTACTTCGTGACCTTGCTTGATTATGCATGATATATTTTAATATTAAATGTACAGCGTGGTCGTGCATCAAAGACGCAAAATTCGGGAGATGAATCTACAGGTATGAACATTGGGTGAATGCGGCTTCGTTTGGATGCTAGAAGCGTCTGAAATGTCACCTTCCGAGGCGGCAATTTGCAATATATCAAGAACCTAGAGAAATACGAATGTCGGGTCAAAAGATATCAAAAGAAACCCCATCCAAAGAATCCAATTATGCATAAGTGATGGCGAAACAGTGGCGGCGCTAGAGGGGGCACAAAGAAAGTGAATGAAACATGGAGAAAAGTGAACAATTTACACTGAAAAATTGTAGGAGGAGATATTACTTGGAACATGCAGCAACATATATTAATGAACAAAGGCAACAATGGCTATGCTGTAGGAACACTATGGGAAGCGGAATGTACGAATATAATATCTGTATAACGGAGAGAAATAGGATTGTCGGGTCAAAAGATTTCAATGGAACACCCATCCGAAGAATACAAATTATGCATAAGTGATGGCGAAACAGTGGCGGCCCAAGGCGCACAAAGGGAATGAAACACGGAGAAAAATTCTTGCACAGATGTTGTTCTCGGATGAGTCATTCATACCGGGTGGCATTACAAATGTTCGCAATGACCATCGATGGACCTCAACAACCCGCATGCAATTGTAGAGACAAAGCATCATCAGCATTTCCAATTCCATGTATTGGCTGGTATTATTGATGACGGCGTTGTGAAATAACACTTCTTACCACAGCGATTGAACGTAAGCAATATCGTATCTCCAGTTTCTGACCTAGGGCCTACCTATTCTACTTAAAGACATGCCACTGAGGACATGACAGTGTATGTGGTTTATGCATGATGGCGTCCCTTCCCATTCATGTCCCACTATTCGTGCATATCTGAACGAAAAAATCCACGCAGGTAGATAGATCGTGGAAACAAAGGAGTATGACCCCCACGTTCACCCTATCTGAATACCCTAGACTTTTCCTGTGGGGTTACGTGAAGAGTCTCATAATACACAGACCGTGTATGGCTTCGAAGATCTTCGCAAGCGTGTATGAGCTGCATTTGCCACACTACGGCAAACTCCAGCGTTATTGACTAAAGTCAGAGAATCCTTACGCCATCGTGTAACTGTCTGTCTCGAAGAACAAGGAGGACATATTGAACACCTTCTTTAAAACAACATTATGTTGATCACGGTAAGTACAATACCTCTTGTTTTTACAGTACACTGGGCCTCATCTTCCGTATGGGTTTTGTACGATTTACACATATCATCACTAAGAGTATTTAACACTTTCTTCGTAGCTCCCATGCACCGTCACTGTTCCGCACTACGTGCTCATAATTGGATTCTTCGGATGGGATTTCCTTTTGATATCTTTTGACCCGACATTCCTATTTCTCTCCGTTCAAAAGATACTGTATTCCTACATTCAGCCTCCCATAGTGTCCCTACAGCGTAGACATTGTTGCCTTTGTTCATTAACTTTTCTTGCTGCATGCTCCATGTAACATCCTCTCCTACAGTTTGTCAGTGTAAAATTTTCACTTTTCTCCACGTTGCATTCACTTCGTTTGTGCCCCTGGCGCCGCCACTGTTTCGCCATCACTTATGCACAACTGATTTTTTGGATGGGGTTTCCTTTGACATATTTTGACCCGGCATTCCTATTTCTTTCCGTTACAAAGATACTGTATTCCTACATTCCGCCTCCCATAGTGTCCCTATAGCGTAGCCATTGTTGCCTTTGTTAATTAACATTTGTTGCTGCATGTTCCATGTAACATCCCCTTCTACAATTTTTCAGTGTAAATTGTTCACTCTTCTCCATGTTTCATTCACTTTCTTTGTGCCCCCCTCTAGCGCCGCCACTGTTTCACCATCAATTGTGCATAATTGGATTCTTCGGATGGGTTTCCTTTGATATCTTTTGACCCGACATTCGTATTTCTCTCCGTTCTTGAGATATTGCAAATTGCCGCCTCGGAAGGTGACATTTCAGACGCCTCTAGCGTCCAAACGAAGCCGCATTCACCTAATGTTCATATGACATTTTTTGCTTGTTTTTACCTGAATTATCCGTCATTGATGCACGACCACCCTGTATATATATAATTAAGTTGTGTATATTAATTAGTAAGTCAGGCCTGACACTATTTATTTCATCTAAGTATAGTGTAATATATAATTTTACTATGTTTATAATATGTAACTGTATGTAAATATCAATTACAGAATTATCCCAATCATTTATATATCTACTTTTTTTTCTTTTGATTAAGTTTCAGTTAGATCGAATATTACTCTCGCGCCCATTTGATTATAGACCTGGTAGAGAGGCTAGTTTTTTGAAGATTTCTTTTTGTTGCTTGCTTTTCCAGTGATTTTCCATTGCTGTAGAAATTTTCTGAACCGTTGCTAAGTTAAATTTTTTCTTCATTGTTTCTGTCCCCGGCAAAACATATAAAAAGGAGGATTTTTTAAATAGTTTTTGCTGTTTCAGCTAAGGAGGCCTGTGGAGTAGAGGACTATACTGGTGGTTGTTCAGTCCGAAGGAAATTAGCAAGTAAGCTTTTTTTTTTTCGGGAGTTGTCATTTAGTTTAGTTACTGGATGTCCAGTGGATATGTTAGTCCTTGGCTCCCAGTCCCGCTAGAGAGAGTGGTCTCTGGCCATAACTTAGGTGAATTCCTGAGATAGGAGTAGGAATTAAAGAATTAAGTAGGAATTTTTGAGTTGTACGTCAGAATAATGGCTTAAATGAGCTCTAGTTTAATGATTAGGAAGAGTGAAAAGTAATTTGCTCTTGAGGTGATCCTAGGGAGAGAGTGAACCCAGGATACTTAGGTTTTTGAAATCTCCAGGTGCTGGAGGTTTTTCCCGTGTAATGTTTGAATCCAGGTTGCGATTTGGGTTCGATCCCCATACAGTCAGGCGGTAGTGAAGCCTGGCTAGTGTTTCTATGTTCACACTGCGACTTTCGTGTACGAAACTATTAGAGTGTGCGGTTTACCTTTCTAACCTAGTCTTAAATGATAGACGTAATAATAGCTGGGCCATGAGTGACGGCTGCTACTCCTAATTCCCTAAGTTTACCAATCCTTTAAGATTTTAGTTGTTTCCTATCTGAATTTCTCTGCGTGTTGAGAGTCCAAACCAGGTGTAGGTCAGACTGTTACTGTAATGAAGTTTAACGGTCTTTGAAAGCAAGGAATATGGACCTAGAGTAGAGAAAGTACTAGTTTCCATATTACCGCAGTTCCCAAAGAAATCTTAGAGAAGTTTTATTGTTTAAGTTTAGAGATATTGAAATTAGAGTCTGTTCTTCTACGCGATGCAAGCCAATGCGTTTGTTGATCAAGTGTTTCAGTGTTTGTCTCAGACATTTTATAGACACTTGTGAAATGTGAATTTATAGCTTCAATGTCGTTTATATCGTCCGGAAGAATTAAGCATGAATTGCCTTCACCTACACCAAGATCATGTAAAGTTTTCCATATGTTACGTGCATCATTAATAGACCTCATACGATCAGAAAAATACGCAGTATTTTCTTGTCGAATAACAGTAGTTGAGAAGTTACGTAAGCGTCTGTAATCCTCCCAATGCAACTGAATCTTCGTTCTTTTATATTTTCTGTAAGTACGGTCACGTAACGTCATTAAAAGTTTTGTGTTACTTGAATACTTTTGTAAAAATTCAACTTTATTATCTATTGTTTCCATTTGAGTAATCTTATCCCAGTTGTAATTTTGTGCATCATGATAAAACGATTCGGTATTAAATGAAGCATAAGAACGATACTGAATTACTCTACCGGTAGTTTTGAATATTATACGAAGCTTGAGAGTGACGTGTATTACGATGTTCCAATGGGTGGACTAATTCCAAAGGAGTGTATCTGTTTCGTGTTGTTAGTAATAATTAAATCTAGCATTGGCATTGGCGCAATTACGGATATGTTGCCGGGAAAGCTATGACCCTTTCTTAAAATTGAAAGAATCTTTTAGGAGTGTAGGGTGGAAGACTCGGATCTCACGTTAAGCTGTAATTTCACGTCTCATATAGCCTCGCAGCTGAAATGATCGCTAAACTGAAAATCAAATCAAATTAAACTTCTGTGATCTTTCACGTGGGATTTTAAAAGCACAACTTTTATGTTCTTTAACTCGACATTGTTATGTAATATAATAAGTTAGTGGAAACTTATTATATTAGAAATTCGTTTAAAATCATATATTTCCTATGTTCTCTTGCTACGAAAAAACTACTTAAAAATCTTTCGAGTTAACTACCGAAAACTCATAATTTTCTATTACAATTTTACGCACAATTCACTTGTGTATAATCTTGAGTGAAAACGAGAATATTCATAATCGTTCCCTCCTTCTCACTTCACTCTTACATCTTTATAGGTACACAAATAAATTCACATGCAATACCATATTATAATTTAATATTGTAACATTAAAAATCAGACAAGGTTTTATATTTATTCATTTTTGAATTTAAACTAGATTGTAAAATTTCATTTTATTTTAAGTGTTATGTTATAATAAATCACTGTCGTTTACTGGTGTTGCAACTTAATTACACAAGTCTTCCCATGAGACTCAAAAATAAAAATAAAAAACAGAATAGAAGCAGGTCAACCATAGATTCCATTAATAATTCAAATCTACATCTCTTATATAATTAAAGTCAAAATTTATATTAGTTCTCTTACAGATTCTAACAAGGGAAGTATCAATGAGGTCGTATCGAAAGCTACCGTAACATTTCAATCAGAGGAAGGAGGTCCCACAGAAAGATCACACACACAAAAAAAAGCAACTGCGTTTTTGAAGTGGAATTAAAATGGCAGATTGAAATGTCGCGCATCCATGTCGACAATTGCACAATACGTTCAGTACCACCCCTCGTAAACTGCCTGTTAATAATAAAAACTCAATAACAACAATGTGGGTACATATTATACGTAAGGGGAAGTCGTACGATAAGGTGAACCTTGACGGCAGCCATCTTGAAATCCGCCATCTTGTATGCAGGTCAAGTTTTGTAAATAGGAAAAGGGCAATATGATACATGATTTTGGGCTAGAATTTAAGCAGGAAAAACAATGGTAGCACTAGTTTTAAGATACGTGCATTTGATAAAAAGTTACAGGCATATTTATTGTGTATGTTTCCATGTGCACAACTCCCAAATGAAGCAGCTGTCCAACAATTTGTAAAATACAAAAATATAGGAAACACCCTCTATATTTTCCCAATTTGTCTCAAATGTTGCTGAGTAAAGCTACACACTTGTAGGAGACTAGTCGGCAAATTTGGTCCAAATTGGTTGAATAGGCGCGGAGACACAAGCCGCACAAAACGAAAATTCCATTGGAAAAGTACAAAATAGTTTAAACACCATGTAGATGTTTTCTGATTTGTTTGAAATTATGGTGGTCACAACTAAATTATTTTGAAAGACTACCCCGAAAATTTGGTTCAAATCAGTTGAATAGGAGCGGAGAGAGACCAGATAATACGAAATTATCGAGTAGTAGTTACATTTCAATAGCGACATCTTATTTTTGAACAGCTGCTTCATTCGGAAGTTATGCACATGGAAACATACACAATAAATATGCCTGTAACATTTTATCAAATGTACGTATCTTAAAACTATTGCTACCATTGTTTTTCTGCTTAAATTCTAGCCCAAAATTATGTATCATATTGCCCTATTCCTATTTACAAAACTTGACCTGCATTCAAGATGGCGGATTTCAAGATGGCTGGTTCATCTTACCATACGACTTCCCCTTAGGTTTAGTATGTACCCACATTGTTGTTATTTACTTTCAATTATTAACAGGCAGTTTACAAGGGATGGTACTGAACGTATTGTGCAATTGTCGACTTGGATGCGCGACATTTCAATCTGCCATTTTAATTCCACTTCAAAAACGCAGCTGCTTTTTCGTGTGTGGTCTTTCTGTACGAGTTCCTTCCTCTGAGTGAAATTTTACGGTAGGTTTCGATATGAGCTCAATGATACTTCCCTTGTAAGTGCTCGTACTCTACAACTCTCACAATGTAAAAAGTAAGGTCCCCTATCATCGGTCCCCGGAAGGCAGCCAAAAAATTAAATGGTACGGTATGTAATTTGATATCTCATTGAAAGGATCATGGAGGTAGAGCGTTCACCTCTGGTGCTTGGGGTCCCGGGTTCGATCCCAGCCCCCGTCAAGTGAACTTTGTGGTGGACAAACACAGTGTGCGTGGGTTTTCTCGGGGTTCTCTCATTTCCTCTCACTTTCTTCATTCCACCATTTCATTCATTTCTCATCATCACCGTCTTCTTTAGCCTAATCGGCATAATCGTGGGACGTAAAATTTCATTTTTTTCTTCGGTGTAGTTTTCTGCGTAATTGCCAAATATGCTGGGCATCTAATTATAAAGGGTTGTGAATTGAAGCTACAGACAAACACAGTAGAAAGAAATACTTAAACAAATCCAGGTATACGCAAAATTTCAAAATGCAAACCGCGCGATGTGTTTTCAACTGTTTTACATAATGTTTCCGAAGAAACCCTAACAGCACAAGATGTGCTAGGCATGTGCCATTTAGGTGTTCTAAATTCATCTCCCACATTTGATGCATTTATTGCTTCTTTTTCTAAGCGATTGTGTATTAGAAGCAACAAACGCATCAACTTTATTAGATGGCAACTGGCGCCGATCATTTGAAAGTGAATATGGAAGAACTATAAAATAAAGTAAATAGACAGTCGTCATTTTGTTATAAAATTAGGTCTACATGGCGAGCAGATTTTATCTTATCCCAAACGGTTATCGTCGAATATACACGGCTTAAAGGAGCACTCTGATTAGCCAAATTCAAAATACCTCAACAATTTATCCCTGTACAAGCGACGTTTTCTTCATCGCCTCCGTGGCCAAGTCGGAAGAGCACGCGACTAGTAATTGAAAGGTTGGTGGTTCGTGCTCCCCTCCCCCCTCCACTGGAGTACATTTTTTTTACTTGTTTAAAGTTTTTTTTTTTTTTGACAGCATAATGTAAACAAATTACTCATATAAGGGATTTAACATATTTCTGGGGAGTAATTTTGTGGTTCATTAACGCTTACGGCACGGTTCAACACCGGTTGTGTGATAAAGACTTCACACACCCTCTGTGTTAAACGCCAACACCGCGGGGTATGTGTTGAACTAACGGCATGTGTTGAACTAGTGGTAGTCACGCTGGAACCACTGCCCTGTGTTAAAATTGAGTTGAATTAACAACCATTTTTTACTGTGTTGGCTTTTTAAATTAAAGAATTCATTTATTCCCATTCAGTCGATTAAGACTAAAAACGCTCTGTTTCATTAAAAGCTGAATTCATGTTTAGCAATGACACAAAATCTAATTATTGCCAATTTATTAGGGAAATAAATTTTTAACAATCACTTCCAAGACTATCTTGGGTATTAATTCCACTTTTAATCTCCTTTCGGTGGATTTTTACGACAACATTTCTTGCATTTTTTTCTAAAGAGTGGTTGAGCTCTTATATAAGTATCAGTAGTGACGTTTACAGTGCAGTAAGGAAGGAAACTTATTCACAAAAAAAAGTAAACAATAATATGTTAACGATTTGGATTTCCTTAAGAGTTCCATATGAGCTTGAAATGGCTCATTAAGATTCATATCAGTTTGGTATTAAAGTTTTCTTGTAACTTAATTGATAATATTTGTTCTTGATCGTTAAAAAAAAAAGTGTAAAAAAAGGTGTAATCATAAAATGATCAATACAGTTCGACAATAAAAACGATTTATATCACTCAAATGTCACGTACAATGTGTTACATGCCTATCATACAACATAGAATGCGCACAATAGCAGACGGTTCTCAGTTCTGAATTGCAGTCGTGTTGTAGCAATTGTGCCAAGCGTAACAATTGTGTCTGTCATGTGAGGAACGAGCAAAATAACCTTGAAGAAAGTCAATAACAATTACTTATTAATAACGGAACACTGTTACCAGTTACTAATATATCCTTAATTTACGGTAAGTACTGTGATGAAATCAAGGTGTAGAGCTTGTGAGACGTGTGATCGGAGAGGCCAATGTAAAGAGGCCGCTAAAAATGGGATTGTCGATTGTTTGTGCTTATATAACGCTTTGCGACAACGGAGATTATATATGGAAAAGAAAGTTCAAAGCTAGCCTGGGGAGAAGTTAGTGTTAATAATAATCAGTGGCGTATTTAGGGGGGGCTTCCGGGCTTAAGCCCCCCCGAAATCTTACTTACTATCGTAAAGTATATGAAATATCTTGCAGAATTTTCACATTTTCAGGCAAAGCCCTCCCCGAAACAAAATCGTAAATACGCCACTGATAAAATAACAAAATCCCGAATAAATTTTATTCAACATGCAAAAGCAAGAATACTTACAAGAAAAAAAAATCTTATCAGCCCAAATGGCTCAAGTCTCTCCACTGGCAGATCCACGGTGAGGGCGAATGGGGCAACCACCCTCTCCAATTTTTTTTTTTTTTTACTTTCTTCATTAATTCATTAGAAAATAGAAATAGCCATTTTTTGGTCGACCTAGTCTGTGTGACACAAACCTGGCAGAGGCAAAAAAAAAAAAAAAAAGTGACACCGTAAGACTGCTTATTAACGTACTTTGCACAAGATTTAAGCAATTTTAAAGAAAATCGCATGTAACTTACAAACGTAATGATTTAGAACACTGTATTTTAAACATATAATAGCTAGATATATAAGGAAAACATTAGTGCAAGTTCATTAGTAAACGTTCAGTATGACCATAGTTATTGAAATATAAACTTTGGTGCAAAGTAACCCCATGAGTGGGTTACTTTGCACAACATACAAAAAAGTATGTTCGACATGCGAACATAACTTTTCTGTGCATTTTTCCCCTTCAGTATTTATACATTTTACTTTCTACACAAAATTGCATGCAGTCTAGAAATATTGATATTAGAATGATGGTACCGGTATCAGTACTTAGTTTGAATTATCGATATTTGCAAACAAAAGTGTGTATCTTCTGGTACCGGCAAAGGAACAACATTCTAATAGTATAGTATATATCCCACAAAAATAGCAACTCAGGAACGAAAAAAAAAAAAATTTCCGTGTACTGATTTGTCTCGGTTATTCCTTATGTCCAAAAATATCATCCCAACCGTAATCAGTGGAAGATCTATTGAGTTTGGAACTTTCAGGCTGAAGCCCACCCAAATTTCAGGATTTCTTTTTTAAAAATCTCATGTTAGTCATTCCTATGCGTATAAGCCGCAAGCCTCCCCGGTGATTTCTAAAAAAGTCCAGTGATTTCTAAAAAACGAAGCCTTTGTGAGTGAAGCGTCTATCAAACTACTCTTCTGGATCCGCCACTGTTCATAATTTATTTTCCAACAAGACATTCATTCCAGCATCTTCCTAAATAGGAAATGTACGTAAATTTAGAATGTAGGAGTTTCTACTAATAATAATTTCCTATCTAAGCGGTATTTTGGACCTGTGCAAAGAAACCTCGAGTAGAGGCTGAAACCGCCTTCTCTATGCTTTACTTTTTTCATGGCTTTAAAACGTTTCACATTTAAATGTCAGCTATTGCATCAAAGTCTATTGCAAATTATACACTGTAGTATTCTACGAAAGTGACTTAACTTTGACGGAAATTCTTGTACGTGATATGTTTCAAATTTTGGCGGCCTTTACAGTGACTGATTTCCATACCTCTACAAGAACGAACCCTCTCGGTAATTAGAACTGATGGTAACTGCCAACATCATAGCTAAAATACAGTTAGATGTTCTATCTTACGGTGGCAGTTGAAACTTGCTCTTTAAAGTTAATGCTTTTACCGACAGAGGACTGTGAAACTCTTTTCATATTTTGTGCAAAGTAACGCCTGATGTGCAAAGTAACCCCGTCTTACGGTTGAGGCACATCATTTGAACTGTAAATATCTCTGGTCATAGTTTTCTTAAGTCGATCGCGATATGGTCCAGAGTGTATGGTTCATTTCTTTGTACAAATGGCTGCATCAAGGAGGAGGAAGAATGAAATAAAACGAAATCTTTCAGTTTAACGTCCCTTTTGGCTAAGAGAGGACGATGAAAGCTAGTGAATGATGATGGAAGAATAGATAGGATGAGAAAGTGGGAGGAAACGGGAGTACCCCCGAGAAAACCAATGGACACGATGTTGTTCATCACAAACTTACTTCGCCAGGGGTCGAACCAGGGACCTAACGCACTAGAGATAAGCTCTCTACCCTGAGCTATGTGCCCTCTGCATCAAAGAGTGTGAGACGATACACATTCTTTTAATTAAAAACTTATATTCTATCCTTATGTCACAGAAAAACGGTTATGGATGGAATGTAAGGTCTGAAACACAAAATACTTCGTTTCTTACTTCTTGATGTTAAAAAATCGAAATTTAGGACTTTAGATTGCTTGATTTGTATTTACATTCTTTGTCAGTAGCTATGCTCTACGGAATAAGATCTAGAGTGTACATATATATAATAATACATGTGACACTACTTTACTCTGTTTTGATATGAAAGCTGTACTAGGTGCCTACATTCATTAACCGGAAGGGGTCCGTCCTTTCAAATCTTGTGGATTCTCTAGTGACTTTGTCGACTGAAATTACCTTATGAACTTTCCACTATTTTTATTTCGTACAATTGATAAATGATTTACTTATTTTCCTCATTCATAAAAAGAAAATTTGATAATATTTGTTTGCATTTCTCCGTGAGTTAAGATCAGCGTTTCTTCCCGAATTCCAGTCATGCTTCCGAGGTTTGGTAGCTCCGAAATTCAGGATTAGGAATTAGATTTCTGAGCTTTCGGCCAGTGACGACGCAAGAGGGGGGGCAAGGGGGGCGAGCGCCCCCCTAGTAGCTACTTCTGCCCCCCTGACTGCCCCCCCCAGACTCCTACAATCTTTAAACATTCTACATGTAGTATTTTATATGAATATCATAACCAATCTCACTATCAAATTGTAGTGAACTTTCCATGCATTTACTACAGGGGCGGATCCAGGACCGACTTCTGGGGGGGGCGGTTTGTTGTCATACTGCTACTTTTAAAAGCTCCAAACTTTGGGATGGGTTTTATTTATATATATAAAATAAGAAAGTTCCCTCTTCTGGGGGGGCGATCGCCCCCCCCCCTCCTGGATCCGCCCCTGATTTAGTATGTGGCAGATTAATTCTCAAGCTTTCTTCTTTGAGTATCTGGGTATGCACGCATATTTCTGTTTTTTTTTTTTTTTTTTTATTTAGCGCCTTTTGAGGTAAATTTTAGTTATACTTCTTTCTTATGATTTCTAATTATTGTACCTAGCGAACAATAGTATATTTGGTCGACTTGTTTTCTTCTCATTGGGTCAACTTCGATTGGAAACAAATGAAAAGTAAAACCAGTTACGTAACTTGTTTGTATTTATCCAGGTTTGAAGTTTTCAGTTTCATATTTTGTTTTATTTAAAACTTCTTTTTTCTGAAACGTTATTCTCGGCTTTCAATATTCAGAG
The DNA here is from genome assembly GCF_964235325.1 of Thermobia domestica. Classification (NCBI taxonomy): domain Eukaryota; kingdom Metazoa; phylum Arthropoda; class Insecta; order Zygentoma; family Lepismatidae; genus Thermobia; species Thermobia domestica. The sequence continues at coordinate 44,572,169 of NC_137454.1, read as the reverse complement.
GATGTGCTTATAACAGCTTAGTTTGCAACTACCAGGGCTTAATTTTTTTGAAGGGGATAAAAAGAGTTGTGTTTTCCCTTCCTGCAAATGATAATAATGAATTTATGGTATTAAATTGATTCCCAATAAAAAGTATTGTCAGAGTGCTGATCTTTCGTTAGTAATTGGTTTATACTAGTGCTCCTTTACTTATTTTGTTTCAAAGTACTGACGTGACGTCTACCATATTGGCTAGGAACTGCTGAAAAATTCGTAGCCCAACCCAGAAGAAGTGCACGTGGATTGGTGAAATTTTACTTCTACACTTTCCCCGAGAGTCAATATACTACCTTGTACAGTGCTCCAGTTTTTGCAGAAAAGTTAAAAAATCTGAAGATTTCCTCGTACCACTGTCCGTAGCACTACCCCATCAGATCTAAAATGGCGTCCTTTCAAGTGTTATTTAAGTTTTGGAAATAAGTGCACGTAATAGTTAGACGGAGCTAAATCTGCGGAATAAGAATTATGATCTAGACATTAAAATCCTAGATTATGCAATGTCAGTTGTGTTCGCAGGGGCTCGATGGACAGGTGTATTCTCCTGAAGAAACAGAATTCCTTACTTTTCATTTTGCGCAGCGTTGAACTTCTTTCAGTTTTGTAAGTAATGTAGAGATTCTGGATTAAATATCTGACCGTTGCAAAGGTAGACTATGAGTACGACTCCATACTTATCCCAGAAGAATGTTGCAAACAGTTTCTCAACCTATTGCTGTGTCTTGAACTTCTTGGGACGATGGAGAAATGAGTGCTATTACTCCATTGACTATTGATTCGTTTCAGGATCATAGTGGTACAACCATATTTCGTCTATGGTTACTATTCGTGAGCGAAATTGATTAGCATTACGGTCAAATTGGAAGAAGACTACTTTTAATGCCGTCACTCTTTTATTCTCCTGACAGATTTTTTGGGAACCCATTATGCCGAGAACTTGCGCATACCCAAGCCATTCTGAATTATGCTACCGACGAGTTCCAAAGAAATGCCCAGAATCTCTGACACAAGTTTTACTAAGAACGTAAAAACTGAGAAAGCGGGGTGCAGCCAGACCTCAGACTATAATAAATATATCGTGAATTTACTATACACTTTAAAAACTATATAAATAATAGCTTAAATTATTCTTGTCACTCAAAAACTGGGGTGGCCTAGGCCCTCCGGCCCCGGGCTATATCCAGCACTGGCTGAAATGCTGTAATTTTCAAGAATAATGTCACAAATTGCATCCATGAATTCGGGAAGAGTCATTGCTTTTAATCATCCTGGATGTAAAGCATAATTTGTTGAGAAATCGCCACGTTTATACTATGCCACTTATTTCCTCACCACTGTATATAACGGAGGAGAGACCCGTGGTGTTTCACTGATTTCCTAATTAATTTACTTCGGTGACTACTTGGTGGAACAAAAATGTTAAAAATGTTAGGATCTGAATGTTCATGAAATTCGTTGTTTGGGCACACATAATCACTTCAGAGGCCTGAGAAACAATAACAATTTCATTATTAATATGAAAATTTATATTTGTACATACAGAGATATGTTTCTCTAAACTACGGTTTCATTTTTCTACCTAGTACCTACACTTCTTCTGGATTGGACTAAGACATTTTCAGCAGCTCCTCGTAAATTCTCTCTCTCTCTCTCTCTCTCTCTCTCTCTCTCAATATATATATATATATATATATATATATATATATATATATATATATATATATATATATATAGAGAGAGAGAGAGAGAGATACGTAGCATATAGTTACTAGACGAATGTGTTACTTGCAGCATACGTGAAAGTAATTCAATTTATGTTTAGGCTTCAAAAGTTTTATTGCAGACGTTACTTATTTGTTAGTTACAAATTTTACTTGAATTAACTTTAATTTATAATCATATAGGTCTAATATAAAAACAGCAACGAAATACACAATGTAATGTAAAATAAGTCAAACGTAATAAATATGTCGTTTTTGGTATGGCAAATAGCCGCCCCCCCGAAAATGTATCTGCCCCTCCTTTGCCCCCCTAAGAACTTAAAGCTGGCGTCGTCACTGCTTTCGGCACCCATGGCCATGTTAGTCCGTCATACCTATAAGGGATGACATTCCTCGTCGATCTCATTGTGCAGGGAATTGCAGAAGAAGAAAGGAATGGTCAAGGAAAGAAGCGGCCTGGGGTTATTATGTTAGGTACCATCCGACATTTGCCTGGTTTAAATGAGGAAAACAGCGGGAAAACCTCACTCAGGATGGCTGGACTCTAAAAAAATCTATTACACCGTTTCGACCGAGTGTTCCCACCGGGAATCGAACCCGGGACCGCTCGCACCAAAGGTGAGAGCGTTAGAGCCCGAAATTTGTCAACTTCCTCTGCTTGAGCAAATAGTGTTCCAGTGCAGCCCTTTCATATTTTTATTTTACCTCTGTTCCCCAAGGAAAACTCTTCTGGAAGAAAGTGTGTAGAAGAGTTGCCTTCTCTGTGCCTGGTTCTGGATTCGGTTCTCCAACAACTGAAGCTTTTTGGGGTGTTCACTAGCTTAGTCATACCAAGTGTGGAGCTGCTCACAAAGAAACAACAAACTGTAGATTTAAAAAGCCATTAATAATCACACTACATTTAAAGCCCTTCTTGGACTGTAGCAGTTATTAGGGTCTATTGTTATTTCTAGCACAGTTAAATATATTCCAAGTTTCAGATCAACTGTCTTGATATATCCACAAAAGTAGTTGACTATATAGGTTTCTCGTCGGTACTTGATTACCATTCCTGCTCTTCGTTCGAAAGACCTCGATTCGAGTCTCTATGGGATTCACATGCGATTCGGATAGAAGTACGACACATCAGTCCTGGTCAGAACAATGTGGCCCATAGGCGGAATGAAGGGAATGTTTCAAACTTCATTACTTTCGTTAACAGCACAAGCAATAGACAATAATAGGAAATGATAGTCTCTAATTGCTAACGTTGGTACTACTACTTAGTCGAGCATTTGCAGGCCAACAAAATTGCCAACGTTAGCCCTACCACTTTGCCGAGCATTTCCCAATCAACAAAATTGCCAACGTTAGCCCTACCACTTTGCCGAGCATTTGCCAACAAACAAAATTGTCAACGTTAGCCCTACCACTTTACCGAGCATTTCCCAATCAATAAAATTGCCAACGTTAGCCCTACCACTTTGCCGAGCATTTGTCAACAAACAAAATTGCCAACGTTAGCCCTACCATTTTGCAAAGCATTTCCCAATCAATAAAATTGCCAACGTTAGCCCTACCACTTTGCCGAGCATTTGCGAACTAATAAAATTGCCAGTGTAGTCCACACAAAAGAAGTACTATTGCGATTAGGAGTTGGAAGTCAAAACTGTTGGATAAATTATTGCAAAATGTTGGCTGCACCGTATTTTTAACTTTCTTTGTACAATTATCAACCTATGAAGCAGGGTTTATCACGTGTGCTTCTTCGTCAGCACATAGGAGGAGGTAATGTAGCCAGGACGACTCACCGGCTGCTCCTCCAGGTTTCTACATTTCGGCCAGTCATACACTATGTGATCAAAAGTATCCGGACACCAGACTGAAAATTACTTACAAGTTCGTGGCGCCCTCCATCGGCACTGCTGGAATTCAATATGGTATTGACTCATCCTTAGCCTTGATGAGTTTCCACTCTCGCAGGCATACTTTCAATCAGGTGCTGGAAAGTTTCTTGGGGGATGGCAGCCCATTCTTCACGGAGTACTGAACTGAGAGGTATCGATGTAGGTAGGTGAGGCTTGGCACCAAGTCGGCGTTCCAAAACATTTGAAAGGTGTTCTATAGAATTCACGTCAGGACCCTGTGAAGGCCAGTCTATTACAGGGATGTTATGCTCGTGTAACCACTCCGCCATAGACCGTGCAGTATGAACAGGTGATTGTAACCATACTTATATTACGCTACTTTCGGTATCTTTTATATATTCAATTTAATTATATAACCTCCAATTCGAGAACTAGCGTATACGTATGGGTGGGAGAGGAGAATACATCGATCGGTTCCCCCGATATTAATTTTAGTAGTTTCGAAAATACCACATTGAAATATAGAAAAGATGTAGGATTTGAATTCATAGAATAAGACTCATACAACAATCTCATTTATAAACCCAAAAAGTATATTGAAACTTTCAAAAATCCAACAATCAAAATTGTATATTTAACAATTCAACAAGCAGTATTGCATTATGGTATTTAGCAGAAAGAAAATTTTAACGAATTCAATCGTAAACTATTACCCAATTAACAGCGTAAATTATTCTACCTCAGTAACAACTAACTTGTTCTAACTAGTCACGCAGATTGGTAGTAATGCAGGAATCTAATAAATGAAATGTCAAAAAGCTACAGGTAAAATGCCCAAAACTAACCAAATGAATAACGGGTCTTTCTATGTTACATTAAAGGAAGGAAAAAGCAAGTAACTTACGTTCCTCAGTGCCTTATTAAGCCAATCCGTGCTATCAAATAGAACAACCAGCCGACATGAGGTTACAGCACTTCACTTTAAACTTCGAAAATATGTTCAAATTTTAGACTTCAACAAAATTATACTTTAGATATTACTCGTAGATTATGTATATAGAACAACACTTTTTAAATATAATAATTCGATCACAAACTATGATAGTAGTAGCGAAACACAACCATTATACTTCCTCTCTTGAACGTTCCAGCACAACTATGGCCAGCTCCAAACAACCATACAAAAAAATTTAAAAAATCCCCCTAGGTCAACCATACCAAAACACTCATACTAAGAAAAGTTAATATGACGAGAAAAATCAATCCACATACGTCCATCCGAATTCGCCGTATATTCAACTAGTTAAACTATTTGCAAATGTGTCAGAAATCGTTAATTGTAATTATAGCCGAACACTAAATAGAACCGTAACATCAAAATAACATGCTAATAAATAGTAACAATTCATATGATAAAATGTAATTTTTCGATATATCAGTATTTATTTTTGGGTGCAAAATAAATATTATGTAGGTATAATCTCCAAACAGATTCTAATAACATAACACAATACCTGACGAAATAACAAAAATACAAATGTATGTATCCGAGCTTTAAAATTTCTGAACATTTCCTCCTTCCAGCAATCCATAAGCATACCAAGAAATCATGGGTTTCAATTATGTTCGTAACAAATGGATACAAAACAACAAGCTGAACAAACATGACTAGATAAGCAGGTGGCCACCCTACATAAATAGAAAAAAAGAAACAGTATGAAAACACCAAAAACAAGCTACATACATATAAATATAATAATTTACAGTATACTCAAAATTTCAATATTACTCTCTTATAATTACTCATAGGACTCTATGTATTAAAAGCAATACGGTGACAAAAATTCACGGTACAGACCTCCCTTCACGAAACCTCTTTACTAATGCCACATGCGTTCTTCTCACATCTATCGGATTTTCTACATTCAGAACGAGTAATATGTTGTTCGTGAACAGCTTAATTATCTCCAACGGTTCTGACCATCGAATAGATAATCCTTTATTAATATGATCTGTTAATGAAGACTTCAGTTGGGATTTTAAAAGAACTTTCTGTCCCACCTGATAATAATCAGTGTGGACCTATTTTGGTCATACAATCGTTCACGGCGTTGCCACGCTCTCTCCATATTTTGAATAGTACATTGCAAAGCATCCCGATCTGGTTTATTCCGAAATAAAGTATCGATCTTCTATTTCACGTCTAGCGGATCATTGACGTTATAATTATATTTCATCTCCATGGGAGAAACACATATCTCCTCGTGGATAGAATTATTCAAAGACAATTCTATCTCTCCCAATCTTATCCTTAATCTTCCTGTTTATCATGAACATTTGTTTTCAAAATATCTTTAATTACTCTTATTGGACGTTCCGCCGAATTCGCGCTGGAAAATAAGGTGATACCCGACAATCTCTAATCCACAATCTCACGAGAAAATCACGAAAAGTCTGGGATGTAAAAATAGATGCATTATCATGGGGAAAAAATATGAATATAACCGTGAAAAAAATGAAATGAAATCTTTGAGTTTTACGTCCCACGGTTATGCCGGTTAGGCTAAAGGAGACGGTGATGATGAGAGATGAATGAAATGGTGGAATGAAGAAAGTGGGAGGAAACGGGAGAACCCCGAGAAACCCCACGCACACGGTGTTTGTCCACCACAAAGTTCATCTGGGCGGGAGCAGGGTTTGAACCCGGGACCCCAAGCACCAGAGATGAACGCTCTACCACTGAGCCATCACGGCCCCTATGAATATAACCGTGTCGGTTCATCAATTAACGTAATATTCTGATAACAAGAGAACTTTTCAATTCCCTGAGAGGCTCCAACATTAAAAAATTACTGCATATATCAACAATTATCAATATGTATCGCCCAGCACTAGTCCTTGGCAGGGAACCTAGGGTGTCAATGTCCCAATGGGAATTAATAATTTTGCTTACCTCAGAGATTAACTCTCCCCGCGGGGTAACATTACTCGCTTTTGCGCGTTGGCATAAGTTACAACAAGTAATATAATTATAAACGTCCTTAAAAATCCGATCCCACGAGTATTTCATGGCGATTCTATTGATTGATTTATGAACACCTAGGTGTAACCCCAATAGTGGGTCATTATGGTACAGATCCATAATCATAGGCGGTGGGAGCAAAAATTTTAAACGGACGAACCTGGGCCTTGGTTTTCTTACAAAGAACACCATTCACTAATTTAAACGATTTAACTTCCTTGCCTTGCTGCAGTTGTTCAATACTCTGTATTGAGGGTCCCGCAACTGATGTTTCTTAATGGAAATAGAAGAATTGAGATTATTCCAGAAATTTATATTTAACATTTTTTTCTTAATTTCTTCCTCGCCTAAAGTGGTATCATAAATATCAAAATTGAAAGGATCATAAATCCGTGAAATCAAGTCTGCACCGATATTTTGGACCGATGACAAATGTTTAACAACAAAATTAAAGCATGCTAACCTATACAATAAGCTGCCTTACTTTTTCATCCTCCTTATGTTACTCAAGGCGTACGAAAATGCCTGGTTATCAATCAAAAGATCAAATCAATTACGTAAATACAATTTATGTCGTTCAAGAGTTTCTACCACTGCCTGCAACTGAAGATGACACACACACTTATGAAAATCCGCTGGCTTAAGAGTTCGCGAATAGAAACTCACAGGCTTAATATTACCGGCGCTATCCATTTGCTCGACGACCCCGCTAAGGGCCCGGGTGCTTGCATCCGTTCGTACTATGAACTTCCGGTCTAATCCCGGTAACTTTAAGACAACCTGAGTTTCAAACAACTCCTTTATTTTGTCTAAAGCGGCCTGCTGCTCCGATTTCCAAATTTTGTCCGAATTTCGCGCAACTTATGTATAGGATACATGATTTCATTAAACTCTTCAACGAATTTCCTATAAAATTGGAGAAATGCTGCCAAAGATATTAAAGCTTTTCGATTTTTGGCGGGGGTAAATTTCGTATAACATCAATTCTTTTAGGATCCATTTCCAAGTTTCCATTTGAAATTACAAATCCTTCATAATTTATCTTGGTTTGAAACAATAAACTTTTAGTTGGTGATATTGTGATCCCATTATTACGAAAAATAGTAAGTACTCTAGCAAAACTTTATGTTCTACACTTTTACTAAAAATGATTATATCATCATAGTAATATTCAATTCCTTCATTCTTCAAAACCATACAATAACTTATTAAGTACTTCCATTAAACCATAACTACCCATTGTTAATCCAAAAGGTAACTTTTGGTACATATAACTACCGCGATGAGTTATAAAAGAAGTATAATTTTTTAGAACGTTCTGACAATAATAATTGTTAATATGCTGAAGACGTATCGACCACGGAAAACACTTTTCCTTTGCTTAAAGCCGAAAGAACGTCCTCCATAATAGGAGAAAGCTGAGAAAAAATATTTAACCTTTTATTCAATTTAGAATAGTCGATTACGAGTCTCTTATTTCCCGTCTTTATCCACCAAAAGGCAGGTAATGCCCATGGACTCGTTGATTTTTCTATTATGTTATCTTTTAATGAATTATCCAAAATTTTATCAAGCTCTTTCTGGTCTTGACGGGGCAAAGGATAAGGTTTTAACCGTATTGATGATTCATCGTTTGCATGAATATCTAAAGTATAGTTACGTACTGTGCCTACATTTTCGGTAAAAACATCGAAGTACGAAGCATATAACTGCTCTACATAATGTTGAAGATATCCTTCAGGATTATCCAATTGAGGATCTACAGCAGGTGGCTCCCCTTTTGCGTAGGCCTGAGTGCCATTAGTAGAAGAAAACGACTCTTCGGGTACTATCCTCTGAAGACCGGACTCCTGGCTCGATCCCGCGAAAGGGGACCGACTCGCTGACATCGTATTATCAATCAAGGCATGAACCACTGGATTGTTGTTTCTCAGCATCACACACCGACCACTCCCTGGATTCAGTTAGTGACCTCCCTCTGGGGCCGGCTTTTCAGAATACACGTGGGCCAAAACAACTCTATTCTCCCCCTCCGGTTCCGCTGAACATCTCCACTAACAGAAGACTTAGAAGATTCATTAATGTTTGTACTGGATGGTATGTAACGTTTATAAAATATAGGGGCAAGCACTTGTCCACCCTTCACTATCACTACGTCGTTCACTGTATCTATAACAATATGATTAGCTTTAACGACATCAATACCCAATATAAATTTTGGAGTGAAATAAGGGCGAATGAAAAATTCATAGTAACAGAGTCAATCGGGATAGGTATTTCCACAGATTCATTAATAGTGACTGTTCTCTCGTCTATTCCCGAACCAACAAAACTTTCTTTTTTTCCTTTTTATTTGTTTATTCTCCAACAATTTTACTAATGCGTTGTCGATTAAACTAACGGTCGAACACGTATCAATTACCCCTTCAACATGATTCTATATAATTGCTTTAACAAAAGCAGCAAGGGGACGATGCACCATTTTATCGTTAAATGTCCGCACACTTCCTTTCTTAAAACTACTGATGTTATTGTAGTTTTTTTCTCTTAAAGAACACCTTTATTGTGAGTAGGTTGCAGACTATGGGGACAATTAACTAGTTTATGGTTTCCATGACAAAGTAGGCACTTAATTCGCACTTGTCGAGCCATCTCGGAAAGCTTACGTTCATAAGTTAACACTGATTGTTGCTGCAAGTTATAAGTTTGTAACCTATCTTTTAGTTTTTCAAGACTTCCTAGTTCAGAATATCGGAAATGTTTAAAAGGCAATCGGGGATTCATACCTCCCAATATGTAATACAATATTGGAATTGAATCATATTCACCAAATAATATATAATAACAGTCACACACGTGGTCGAAATATTCATTATATTTTCATCCCTGTCTTGCAAACGTTCTAAATAATGCTGCTTTATTACACGTAATCCGGTTTCTGAAATTAAATCTTCTTGTATCCGAGTTGTAACCCCATGCCACTCACAGTTATTAGTAAGGGACTCTAAAAGAATTTGTTTTAAAGTGCCTCCAGTTCTAGAAACTGAAGCAATTAATACGATGTCAAAAGAATACAACATTGTTTTTACATTTTAATATAACTCTAGCAGCCACTCGAACAATAACGCTTCATTGTGTCCAGCACAAAAGGCCAAATTCGCCATCATTCGTTCAAAAGGTATTATGGCTATTGAGTTCATTAGTTTATCCGATTTAAAAGAATAGCAACAGTTTTGTTTTGAAAACCATGTCCCCAAAGAAAAGTTTATATATTGTTCAGTAGGTTGATAGCCTCGAGACAATGAATGAGATAAAGAGAAACCTATTTGAAGGTCGCAAGCCTTCGCCTGCAAGTGTGGAATACTCGATTCGCTAGCACGGTTGATAAATACAGGATTTAAAATCATTTGCCTCATCTTATCATTTCTACTTTTATAAACAATATCACACAGTTTTGGTTTTGACAAATCCATTGGGGCTTCTAACTTTATAGACTCGGTGTTCTGGGCAATCAGTTCAAGGTCCTTATCACTATGTATATATATATATATAAACACTCCGGTGGCCACTAATAGGTCCGACGACATTCATAAGACTAATCACGTCGTCCACTATTATTTTTTTTTTTTACCATCCGTTTTTTCATCTTTATACAGATCCATGTTATGTTCGAATAAGGAAATAAACTCCGATTTAACAAGAATAGCACAGTCCATGTAATAATATACCAACTAATAAGCTTTTACAAATGAGAAAATCCAAAAGCAACACTTGGATCAAACCGGAGACCTCTAGTATCGAACTCACAACCCGTATAATTTACTCTTTCATTGCGAGCAATACTGAAATTCTTATTCACCATAAATTATGTAATACTGAACTTTTTCTTTCGTATATCTACAAATGATCGTAGTATTCCACGATTACCACCCCTTCCGTATACAGAAAATTAATAGATAGTTGTGCTGGAATAATGTATAACGCTATTGTATTACGCTACTTGTATTACGCTATTTTCGGTATACTTAATATTTTCAATTTAATCATATAACCTCCAATTCGAAAACTAGCGTATGCGTATGGGTAGAAGAGGAGAGCACATCGATCTGTTCCCCCGTTATTAATTATAGTGGTTTCGAAAAGACCACACTGAAATATAGAAAAGATGCGTAATCTATTATCGCTACTAACAAGCAAGGGGATTTATATATCTGAATAGCGGTAGTAGGATTTGAGTTCATAGAATAATACTCATACGAGGCGCATTTAAAAAGAAAAGGCCGCTATTTTATTATAACAGACTGGCAATAGTGATCGGATCACGCTTGCGCAGTAACATCACTTGGTCCATTGGCTATCAAACAATCATAGTTTCGCCAGTCATTTGTTTGTTTTCGTGTGTGCTGGATCGTGTTAAAATGGCTGCGCGCATACACAATCCCGCCAGGTGCGAGGTCCGCTCTGTGCTGCTGAAATTCAAAGAGTATTGTGTGCAGTGTACGGCGACAGTGTAATGAGTGAAGGAAAGGTACGGCAATGGTGACGTGCATTCAAAGAAGGCCGTACAAATATCCACGACGAAGAGAAGAGTGGAAGATTAAGCATTCATACTAACGACTTGGTGCGGCGAGTGAATGAAAAAGTTAAAGAAAATTGCCGCTTCACCATTACCGCTCTACACATCGAATTTCCAGAGGTTTCTGCACCTAAAAAAGTGTCTTTCATCTCAACGATTTGAAGAACCAGATGAATTGAAAACAGCACTGTTGAAGTGGCTGAACTCTCGGGCGGCGAACTTATATGCAGAGGGTATAAAAAAAACTTGTGCCACGGTACAGAAAGTGCTTGGAAAATAATGGTGACTATGTTGAAAAATAAAGTGGATATAAACTTGTTTTTATCCAATAAAACAATGTTGCTAAACTTACTTACCTGTTTTCCATTAAATATCGCCCCTTTCGTTTGAAATGCGCCTCCTACAATCAATCTCGTTTAAAAATCCAAACAATATATTTAAACTTCCAAAAATCCAGCAATCAAAATTGTATATTTAACAACACAAGCGGTGTTGCATTATGGTATTTAGCGGAAAGAGAATTTAAACACATTCAATCGTAAACTATTACCCAATTAACAGAGTAAACTATTCTGCCTCAGTGACAACTAACTTGTTCTAACTAGTCACGCAAATTGGTAATAATGCAGGAATCTAATTTTATTAATAAATGAAGTGTGAAAAAGCTACAGGTAAAATGGCCAAAACTAACCAAATGAATAACGGGTCTTTATATGTTACATTAAAGAAGGAAAAAGCAAGTTACTTACGTTCCTCAGTGCTTTATTAAGCCAATCCGTGCTATCAAATAGAACAACCAGCCGACATGAGGTTACAGCACTCCACTTTAAACTTCGAAAATATATTCAAATTTTAGACTTCAACAAAATTATACTTTAGATATTACTCGTAGATTATGTATATAGAACATTTTTATAATATAATAACTCGATCACAAACTATGATAGTAGTAGCGAAACATAACCATTATACTTCCTCTCTGGAACGTTCCAGCACAACTATGGCCACCTAGAGAGAGCCCATCCGTCGTGCTAGTACGTCCCACCAGAGGGCATAAACAACAAAAACAAAAGAATAGGCAAAACGAAAAGGCTTTTTCGGTACAAAATAATATAATATTATAAATTATTCATAGCGACATCTTTCTATAAATATCTAATAACCAATGACATAAAATCCATAAAATCAATGGATTATATGTTACATGCTCGATCGTGTTGAAAGATGCAATCGTCATCCCCGAATTGCTTTTCAGCAGTGGGAAGCAAGAAGGTGCTTAAAACATCAATGTAGGCCTGCGCTGTGATAGTGCCACGCAAAACAACAAGAGGTGCAAGCCCCCTCCAAGAAAAACACGACCACACCATAACACCACCATCTCCGAATTTTACTGTTGGTACTACACACGCTGACAGATGACGTTCACCGGGCATTCGCCATACCCACACCCTGCGATCGGATCGCCACATTGCGTACCGTGATTCGTCACTCCACACAACGTTTTTCCACTGTTCAATCGTCCAATGTTTACGCTCCTTACACCAAGCAAGGCGCCGTTTGGCATTTACCTGCGTGATGTGTGGCTTATGATAAGCCGCTCGACCATGAAATCCAAGTTTTCCCACCTCATGCCTAACTGTCATAGTACTTGGAGTGGATCCTGATGCAGTTTGGAATTTCTGTGTGATGGTCTGGATAGATGTCTGCCTATTACACTTTACGACCCTCTTCAACTGTCGGCGGTCTCTGTCAGTCAACAGACGAGGTCGGTCTGTACGCTTTTGTGCTGTACGTGTCCCTTCACGTTTCCACTTCACTATCACATCAGACACAGTGGACCTAGGGATGTTTAGGAGTGTGGAAATCTCGCGTACAGACTTCTTATACAAGTGACACCCAATCACCTGACCACGTTTAAGTCCGTGAGTTACGCGGACCGCCCGTTTCTGCTTTCTCACAATGTTTAATGACTGCTGAGGTCGCTGATAATGAGTACCTGGCAGTAGGTGGCATCACAATGCACCTAATATGGAAAACTATGTTTTGAGGGGTGTCCGGATACTTTTGATCACGTAGTGTATGTTGACGAGAGAATAGGACAGTCTTGTCGAAGTACAGTACTGCGAACAATGCAACAAAGGCCTTTCCAACGTTCTGATTTAAAAACATAGTCAATGCACTAAGGCCTCTCCCTCTCCGTAACCTTTCCTGTCTCCGTGTATCTAGATTTGACTAGCATTCGAATAATAAATATGCATCCGGCCTTAGTTAGAGAGAGGACGCAACGTCCAGTAGATAGGAAGATACCTTACCAACAATACATTTATTAACAATATATCTGATATTTAATTCCTTCTGCTGTATAAACATGGAATTTTAAAACGTTAAAATATTCACTGTTCATTCACAAAGCAAACGTAAACATTTTGAGAATCGTAATGAATACTGGCTGGGTGAAGTATTTAGTAAGCAGCATATGTATTCAAGATGTCCTTTTCTTCTTAGATCATGAGATCTACAGAGCTGTCCCGTGGCTATGTTATTAGTTGAGTTGAGTTGATTTTGAGTTTAACATTCCATTCATCAGGGAGACGATATGACACGTGGATTTACTGATTAACTTGAAATCCAAACCACATGAGCTCCCGCTGAGAATTGACCCCAGGTCTCCTACACCAAAGGCGCGTACGGTATTTGCTTAGCCACAAAGGACCTCGGCTATATGGTTAGCGTACGCATCTTAGGCGAGGTAGACCCGGGTTTGATTCTTAGCTAATGCGGTTCGGATCTCACGTTAAGCTGTAGATGCACGTCTCATATAGCCTCGCTGTTGAAATGGATACTAAATTCTAATCGAATCCAAACTCCCAAAATAATTTCAGACATGACTATAAAAATAAGTTAAACGTTATCTTTACCTCTAGTTTTAGACACTTCATAAATGTTCTTACATTTCTTTTGTAATAGCATTGTTATTCTTCTGAATTTTCAGCATGACAACATTACTACCTACTTCGTACTTACTTTACGAGACGAATGGCGTTGGCGAACGTATGGCGTGTCTTCTTGTTTTCTGTGTTCTGCTATTGCAAGGAAAGCATGGTTAGTACGGAAGGTAAGTACGCGTAATACTCCTACATAAAATTTTAGATTTATTTTTAGTTTGATATTTACTTTATCAAAATGTTTTTTTTTTTTTTTTCTCCTTAGGCCAGCAATTTCTCAATTGGTTTGACGCAGTTTCCACCTTTTCCTATCTTGGGGTACACTTTTCATTTAATTTTATCTTTTACTCTCTATATTTTGAATTATTTGGTCCATATATTTGTATCGTAGCCTTCCCCTAGGTATTTTTTCTTCTGCATTTCCCCATAGCTACTAAAGTCTAATGTTTAAGGTACTATCTATGAAATAAACTATTGAACTGAAATTTTGACAATTATAGTATTTTTTTGCAAATCGTGAGTGGGAATGGGGAGTCGCGTATATTTTGAAATCTTGAAATTATGATAATTTAACCAAATATGAAATAAAAATAAATGAATTTTGGAATTTTTGCCTCATATGTATGGTTTAGGATTAACTCATTCATATCGGACTTCCGAAGAAAAACATCAAAACAATTTAATGACTGTGTCTATAGCAACAACTCCCAGTCACGATCCCTCTTCAGTTTTATTAGAAAGAGGAAAAGAAAGTGATTAAGAAGAGAAGAAGGTAGGAGAAAAGGAGGAAAAGTTAAACAGGAAAAGGAGAAAGGAAGAAGGAACTAGTGATAAAGGACTACTGTATAACGATGGAAATATGGTAAAGGAACTTGAATAGTTATTAAAAAGGTGATTCATACTCGAATGCTATTATTTCAAGATTATTTCTGAAATGATCCTGAAGAGACACATGTTCCCTCACACTACCCTGACTTAGATCCAGGCAACTGCACAAGTGGGAGTTGCCCTAACCCAACCCAGGTGACGAGAAGTTTTAATTTAATCGTTTGCCTGTTATTTCCAAACGTTAAATAACCTTTATCCAGTATCTAAATATCCATGGTAGAAATCAAAGACACATTTGAATAAGCCAAGAAAAAGAAAAAAAAATCAAAGTAACGTACATATTTTCCACAAATAGAAGTTTTGAGATTCCTGAAAAGACTGTCGTTATTCAGGCTCATCCTGTTATTCTGGCTTTCCTCCCAGAGGGAATTAGACTAATTTAGAATTAGATATCTTTCATGACCTCCGTCATACACCAATACATATAACATGCTATTACACACTTATTATAAACACTATCGTCATAAATCAATATTACATGGTACAACTTAAGACTAAATTGTCATTCATTCACACACACGCACATATATACAGAACAATGTATTGTTGTAGGTGAATCAGTTTTAAAGAAACCATCATCTAACTGCAATTTGTGGACATTTATTACATCTATTGAAAAATTAAACGCTAAGTGTTGTGAATATGCAAATGAGTATACATATAAATGTATCATTCCACATATAATATTGAATTACAGCTATGTAGATACATATATTCGTTAGTAACAGATAGACTAAAGAAAAAATAATCATTTAAATATTGATAAAAATAAGAGGCAATTGTTTCTACATTATTAAATTTAAAAATCACTCAAAATAGTGGTTAGAATTAGTCTCTATCTCATATAAAAAAAACTAAAAGAAAGAAGAAAAATTCAACGAGTCCTCGCACATACTTTCAAATGATATGTGAAGTCACAAGTATTATCAAAGCACGTTTTTTATGTCCATGTTTTACCTTCATTTTATTTTATGTACACACATGAGATCATGTTTATGATTTGTAAACGACACATATTCGGTCTCTAGAATTATTTATTTATACATTTCTCCCATTTCCGGGATTAAGAGAACAAAGTTTCGTTACTGATATCATGGCGACTACGTCACTTGTCTGGTCATTCCATTCACTGACTACCTTTAAATCACTATCACCTTGTATCACAAGGTATACACATTTGTCGTTATATTCGCACAATGTATAGAGAAATGAGAATTGTTCAGGTCCAAAGGGATTTTTTTTTTTTTTTTGTATCGAGAGCACGATTACTAGAGTGGAAACACTGTTCAGGTTTGAGGATTCGCATATGAGGGATGGAATTGAAATGTAATTTCACAGAAGGATTTCAGGTTTACGAACTTGAGGGTAGATTTAATAATACATTAGGGTTACAATGAAATGCCTTAATTCCATGCTACATGCAGTTAGTGTAATAATAATAGACGATGTTAAAAGTTACACATATTACTTAATGATATTACAAAAATTAAAGAGAATATATAACATGCGGCGGTATTTTAAAACTTACATTTTATATTTGTCGGATATTTTGAAACTACGGCAACCAACAACCATTTGGAGCAAGGTACCAAGACTCTTTACACATATTTATCTACCAAACATTATACATTTCACTTTAATATAATATATATATATATATTCAATACGCATTTATATCTCAATATGCATATACTAAATCATCATTTAATCTTCAAATCAATAACCCCGACAAATAAATTTTTCAGGTTGTAACACTTCACATAAGAGAATCCGACTATATCACAAATTAACTAATTGACCACACATAATGATAAAATTCATATTCTTAAGCATTCTGTTTAAAATAGTGGACATTTAGTGTGCGAGGCAGGCACTATATATGACTCTAAAAATGTTAATAATACTTTTAGGCCCAAACAACTACAACAATATTCACATTTATGGTTAACAATGGTAACTAAAGTAGAAATGACTGATAGTCTAACGGAGAATTCTGAACGGATAATGTTAAAAGGAACGAAAATAAAATTTAATCCTATACTAAAGTATCGCTCGCTATTGCAGTGGGTCGAAATATGATGGAAAACGGTCCCTTGATATTCAACATCAACGGATACCTCTACGAATCGTGTCTCGGGACATCTCAGTTGGTAATTCAAGTTCAAATTATATATGTTAAATGGTTGTTTTCATATGTCAAGTTCAAAACTTGGGGGCGAAGGTTGAAAAATTTCTAAACATTCTTAAAGAAGAGAATAGAGAGATAGCTAGAGAAGGAAAAAGAAAAGCGTCGCGCCAAAAGAATAAGCTAGGACACTAAAACTACAAAGATAAGTGGTCGAATTTAGACATATGACAATCCACAGCCAAATATACTTTCATATGTACCGAAACAGGTGACCTACTAAATACGTGACCTAAGATAAATATCTCCAAGCCCACGAGCTAGTCTGTGTCTTGAGCGAGATTTCCACAAAGACAGTGGCTTTATGAAAATCTCACTTCGCGCCGTGTTCGGCCCAGACTTTGGAGACTCCGTCACTACCGGAATGGTGGTGTGGTCTCTTAATTTAGAATTTCTAATTAAAAAATATCCGACCTCTCAGGAACTGAGAAGAGTTATGAGTAAAGTATGAAAAACTAGAATAAAATCAATAAAATAGAAGAAATCCTCACAGGGATTTACCAAATTTATAGAAAACATTTAAATAAAATAAATTTTGCACTAGTAAGTTATTTGCCAAATTATTACTAGTCGCTCCCAGTCCGCAAGATTCGCTACATTTTGAGGCGTCAACAAATTTCGAAACACTATTTCTACTAGAAGTAAAAGAAATGAAAATTCATGAACATTAGGGATTTTGGACGCTCTGCTACGGTAGTACGAAATTCTAGTGTAATACATTTTGTATATTATTCAACCCTATCCATTTTGTCACCTCTGCGAACAGTAGTGAACCTAGATTAATCAGGTGACATGAAAAAAATCAAAGTTGCATAGTAGTATCGCAAATGTAAGCTGAGCGCATATATTTAAACTGTACCACTTCTGCAAATAGCTAGTATTTTTTGTGATTAATTGGAATCTATCCGGAATCATTTGCTACATGACCACTATTCGCATCGTCAGGCTGGATGAGTAGTCAAAATGTACGTTTACTATTAAATGTAAAGCCACAAAGTGAAAATACAATCTATCATTTTTACACGACACACTATCCTCACACACAATTCTCCAGCAATAGTTAGTATACTAAATATATATTATTATATAAATACAATCACTACCTTGTAGCAAAATTTACAACTGGGCACATATATGCACGGGTGTCCTATTATTTATCACACTCACTACAATATACACACTCTACTGCCTCTCCTAGAAGATGCACGAGAAGCTATTTTCGATAGTCGCTTTAGATATAATTTGAAAACCTTCATACCTGGATTTAGTTGGTAAACTAACGTTCATTATGATCCTCTTTGGCAACAAGTAGCTACATAAAAATCAGAGAAGAGAAGGCCAGTACCATAAGAAAGTGTGATACATCAGACATGTTCTTTGTGTTCATGAAAGTCAGTCATTACGTGAAAAACGTTGGATATTCCATGAATCTTAACATTGTATTGATGGATTTTCTAGGTGACAAAAATGGGATCCAGTAGATGGCCCGTACATACAGTCCACCTACATTTATACATAGCAAAACACACACACACACACACACACACTTGTTTGTGACACATGATATATATACAGTCTGTTACAAAATAACTGCACCACTTGCTAAAATTTCAAGGTTTTAATTTCCCTTAGAAAATTGTAAATTAATTTTATCTGTAAAGGGGCTTAACGTGTCATACAAACGTTCGCCATTGCATTTTGATACGTTTCTGTTTATTGCTACTCGTAGATTTTGTGTTATCTTTGCTCAACAGGTGGCAGCGCATCCACTATGCAAATGGCTGCCTCAAGTATGTACAAATGAATGGTGATCCGCTGATCGTTGTTGATGCAATTTTGTTTTATATGTGACCTTTTGTGCTTGTGAGTTGTTGTTTATGATCTGTATATGATATTTAGTGCTTTGTGATTGATCCTCAATAGTTAATGTGATTACGTACCAGAAATGGGTAAAATACTGAACGACACATCCCCTCGTAAACAATGGAATTTACTGGCGTTGTACTATCGTGGCATTTCACAACGTCAAATTGCAAAACAACTTGAACTGCATCATACAAGGGTTGGTAGAGTTATTAAAAAGCAAATAATGTATAATAAGTCTTCTTTGAGAGACAAATGTGGCCGAAGGCGAAAAACAAGCCCTCGGATAGACAGAAAAATTAAGGCCCTAGCTCTGACTAGCAAAGCAGCATCTTCACGACAAATTGCTCAAACTGTGTCCGATGATACTGGTATTAGTGTAAGCTACGTAACAGTTGTTAGATGGCTAAATGAACAAGGAATTCGGAAGAAAACACTTAGAAAGAAGCTGATAGTTAACACAAATCACGTACGAACCAGGAAACACTTTCTTACCATGTACGAAGCATGGGGTGTTGAAAAATGGGAACATGTGATTTTCTCCGATGAAAAAAAGTTTATGGTACTTGGAAATGGCAGTGGCGTCCGCCTATGGATGATAAAGGGTGAAGAACTTAATAGCGACTGTATATCACCGACAGAGAGGTTTGATGATAGTGTAATGGTGTGGGCTGTTTCACGTCGAAAGGTGTCGGAAGACTAGAAATTTGCAACAGATCAGTTAATGCACAGTATTACATGGACATTTTAAGTTTCTAGAACAGCAAGGAATCCTTTCTCAGGCAAAAACTTAGATTATTTCATATTTCAAGATGATAATGCGCCGTGTCACAGAGCTGCTGTGGTTAAGAAGTGGTTTTCAGACACGCATATCCAAAGATTGTGGTGGCCATCTAACGCTCCAGACATGAGTCCTATTGAAAATTTATGGCATATCATGTCCCGCAAGCTTTCAGGGAAGTACTTATAAACAAAGAAGGAGCTTATTGAAGCTATGGTGCAAGTTTGGTTCCATGAGTTGGACGAATCTTTGTGCCAGTCTATCGTACACAGCATGCCAAGTAGTTTGGCAGCACAGAAAGCGTCACATGGGAAACATACAAAGTACTGAATAGGGTATATACACAGTTATGGCTTTTACATACTTAACAGTACTGTTCAAGAACACTCGCATCCATTTCTTGTTCATTAATGGCATGGTAACATGCGTTCATACAAAGTGCATGAAAACAAAAATGTTCACACTTTTTGTAATAATGGCTATTTGTAGCTTATTATTCTGTAATATATTGTATTTGAATCTTTTGTCTCTATATATGTAGTAGATAAAACATCAAACGATGTATGAGAAGTAATTTAAAACTATTGCAATCAATATCTGTCATAATATATATAGCAATTCGCAAAATGTATCGATTTTTCTTAGGTGGTGCAGTTATTTTGTAACAGACTGTATATATATATATATATATATATATATATATATATATATATATATATATATATATATATATATGTTTTTGTTTGTGTGTGTGTATGTGTGTGTGTGTGTGTGTGTTTTTGTTTGTTTGCTTCTGGTGTTATTTCTACAGACGAGCCGACAAGAGTATTTTTTTATGTATTAGATCAATAATTTGCTCCTAGCTTATTGTTACGAAAGCCAGTTAATATTCCGAAGCAATGGCGAAGTCATCTTTAATTTTGGGGGCTATACCTAGGTATATTAGAAGAACAGTATGGCGCTGTTACTATTTTTACCTTCCTCCGTTCATCCACCTAGTTCTTTAACACCGTCACACCGCGATGTTATTTTTTCACTGTTTCTGTGTCAAACTGGTTATACTGAACCTGTGTTAACCACAGTACTAGATCCTTGATATTAAAGTAATAAGCTAATGTGACAATCTGGTTATGACCACTGGCCTGTGTTAAAATTGAATTATGTTAACATAATATTTTTTTGCTGTGTACTGTTATTATGGGCTCAGGACCATGTAAGATCAACCTTCAAAGTAAAGGCCGTTTCCCATCACACTAGTGCGCCTACAAGACAACTGGATTCCATGACCATGCCACCGATTCTGACAGGAATAATGAAGTTAAGATATCCGTTATGGCGGGACTAGTCGGATGAGTGATACTCGTTGGGCAAGATACTTTTGGATAAACTAAAGAGAAAATGGGAAGATTATGAACGATTGAATGGATTATCTTGGACAAGGATAGAATCGGACATATTTCTCTTTCTATGCCGATAGATTTTCGGGTTATTCATAACCTATGGACTTAGTTCAGTTAACAATAGTTCTACCTCAGTAGAGATTACAGATTTAGAACTTTGCAAATAATTTTGCAAGAGTTAAATGAGATTTGAAAATTAAGCCCTCTGATAAGAGCTAAAACCAAAATCTTAATAATTTGAAATAATGAATCTTAATCTTTTTAATTAATTTCAGAAAAGTCTGAAGTTTATGTTTTCAAAGGCAGGGAAAAGAAATAAAGTCTTCTTTGATTGTATTCGATTTTAATAAAACTGAATGTGCCACACATGTCATTCAACAGCAATATTTTATTTTCGTCGCTCATTTGATTTAAAAATTTGTTACAAGGACATTATACATAACGTGAGTAAAAAAATGTCTCAAAACTATGGCTCGTTGTTACCCTAGTTATGTTAAATTTTAACATATGCCTGATGCTGTTTGAACTCCATAGAATTTTAGAGTAAACTGTTAAAATGTTAGTCGTTTAATCAGCTGGCCTTTATGGGACTTATGAACATCGAAAACAGTTGGAAACACTTCTGATAATGTAAATTTTGTCGAAAATTCATAGATCCACAAAATTATTTACGTGAAAGATTACAGAAAATATAATACGTTGTTTCTTACTGGGTATAAATTTTAAGTATATTGCTGAAGTAGTGCTTACAGCAAAAACATAAATAAATAAAAACACAAATTCTCAATGCCAGTTGCTTAGATACTTAAGCTATTGCGGCAAGGCAAAGTACAATATAACTGTACCTATCTGATTCACAGCATTTTGAGGTGGCGATGATATCTTTACCAAGTCATTCTTTTTACTAAATAAAAGGTTTTGTTGATCGGTGATCAGGTTTGCGTTCACCATGTCTGAGGTGGGTGTTACTAACAGCCAGTGCCGGCTCTAGGCAATTTGCCGCTCCGTGCAATGGCGTCATTTGCCACCCCGTGCAAAGGTATCATTTGCTGCCCCACTCGTTTCTCCAGAAAGCAAAATCTTAAAAGTCACGAAAAAGCAAAATCCTAAGTATGCTATCCCATCATGAACAACAAAGAAGAGAGTACTCGCACTCAGAAAGACATGAAAACTACAATCTCGTTCTGTCTATTTCTGTTGTTTAAACGATAATGTTAGTGAAAGATAAAGCAAAACGCACCTGCAGAGGAAACATGGAAATCTTTTTTTATAAAATTCAATATTGAGCATTAATCTCAATATATATGTTTGCAATTCCAGCTCTTTTATCTTTATTTCTTGATTTTCCTTTTACTTCTCTTAAACAATAAAACAAAAACTTGTTTCCACCTTCAATGATAAGAAACTTGTTTGTGACGAAGACATGACTAGTTTTCATATCAAAACTGATAACTAGCTAATGGAACAGATGTTCACTACTGTTCGAGAATTAAGTTCTTGTATTTGGCAACGATCAAGCTATTCATATTGGGATTTGTTTGACCATTTGCTTTAGCACTGCCCATGTGACCTTAAACTAATTCGACCTAAACATGATTTATGAATGTAGTATTCAAATGGAAGGTCAATTTAGTAAATTTAAGTACCATCATCATGAAGTCTGTTTTCAACAAGTAATATTTATTTTAAAAATATAGTTATGACAGATTTTGCCGCTCCTCGAAACTTGTAACCCCGTGCAAATGCACGTGTTGCACGCATGATAATGTCGCCAGTGGCGTATTTAGGGGGTGGATATCGGGCTCAAGCCCCCCGAAATAAATTTGTTATATGCACAACTTTATTAAAATTTCTAGGCACCCAGAAGGAAAAATATAAGTGCTTATTCACATGTTGTGCCTAGCCCTCCCCGAAACAAAATCCTAAATACGCCACTGCATGACGCTATTTCTGTTTTTGAGTTCCTTCAACTAAATTTACCACCGCGGTGCTATTTTCACGCCTCTTAACACATTCTTTATCAAATCGGTAATATGGGACCTGTGTCCTCTAACTACAACACCGAAGCATTCATGTTGAAATAACACGCTAAAAATTGATAGTCATACTGAGAAAAACAGATCTATGTTAAAATTGAGTTGTATTAATATCATCATCATTTGCTATTTACAGGACTCAGTAATAATAAGAACACTAGAAATAACAAAATAAATATTTTTACCTTAATTAAAATCAAAATCTGATCAAATCAAACCGCTTTCAATAAATAATAGTGTTACAATTTCAGCAATGTATCAATGACTTCCTCAGACACTTTATCATACTAACAACCACTTTATCATACTATGATATGTCTGATGAAGGCAATGATACATTGCTGTAACACTATTATTTTTTAAAAGTGTTTTGGTTTCCTCAGATATTATTTTTGATTAAGACAAAGAAGTTTCAAAGCTAGAATGAATGGCATTCATATACTTTCAAGATTAAAATGTTGCGGATTTTGTCATGAGATCGATTCAAGTTTCTCACATACGCGCCGGAACCTGGGGGCTCAGATTCCTTCAGTCGCCCCCAAATATTGTTGTTCAGCTGATTAATGACAATGTCTTTATTTTAATTTGTTGTCGCTAAGCTCCCCTTCTAATGTTTTCTTCGCGTCAGCCCCTCTTCCTCCTCATATCTTTTAAGTATACGTAAACCAAATTTCGATGCTGACCCAGTATTGTGAGGCAATTGAGCATATGTTTCAATACTAAGGCGGTTATCTCTAGGATGAAAATTGAAAGCCCGATATAACGATAGAAACATATGCCTTGTGTATAGCCTTGCTCAAAAAAAATCCTGGTCACCCATCTTTATTTAAAAAGCTCTGCACTCTTACTCGCAGATGAAGCTAAATCCAAGAAATATGAATTTTTATTTAGATTGAGATCTCCAGATCTTTATTTAGAGCCAAGTATTTACGTACCGTTGCCAGAATATGACCTGTACACACCACCTTATTTTTCTTTTTAAAATAAATATAATAGACAAAACTAAATGATTTAATTTTTCTCTCCCAGATGAGTGTTCAGAGAAATGTAAGTCGGCAAATGATCGTCGCATGATGGGTGGTGAAGATGCAGACCTTGGAGAGTTCCCATATATGGTATGCATTTATTCAATTAAGTTGTTAGATGGTAGCACGTCAAGAACCCTAAACAGAACATAGTGAAATAGTGAACTTAACAATGAAACATACAGTAGTTATAGGATATACATAGGATGATTCCCAGAGAATTAAGTAAAGTTAGCTGGATATTATTTACACTGTAATAAGAAATAACAATCTCGTAATTTAGTAGTTATCTATATTTGTGTTAAACTTCTGTTACAATGTTTACGTTTTTGTCTAGACCAGTGATTCGCAACCTAATTTCTATCACGACCCCCATTTTATCACATCCTCTTGCCAGTGACCTCCTTATAATTTCTGGTTTCTAATAAACTTGTGTGGGAGTTTTAATATTCCTATTGCAGAGATCTCCAAATTCCTCTTCATAATTCCACTTTGTTCTCGAAAACAATTGCACACAAAGGTGTACAACTCTTTAATTCTTTGTCTATTCAAATTAAATCTCTTTCCAAACATGAAGGTTTCAAAAAGTCAGTACGTACTCTATTGTTAAACCACTGCTTTTATACTGATCTAGGTTCTGCTAAGTCGTAAATGTAATTCTTGTACACATTATATATTTTTCTACTTTGTAAGAAAAGAAAATGCTGTATGAGTGAGTGATGTATCTTAATAATCCTTTCAAGGAAACCACATTGTGTCATGTTTTTCTATCACCTAGAAGATATTGTAAAAGTAGTTATGTTTTTACAATAATATGAATATACATTTTGTATAATATTATTAACATGTTCTATACCATATGGCAATCAGCCATATAAATGGTCATTGAACGCAATAAAATTCAATTCAATCCAATTCAATCTCACGATATCCACCTATTTCTATAATAGTAGAATTCATTTCTTGCATATTGTGGATATAGTGATTTCCCTAAAAGCGAATGGATTTAAACGGACAAGTCCTTACAACTGATTTTCCGTAACGAAGACTTGGAGAAGTTCTGGCTGAAGAAGAGAGAGGAATATCCTAGTCTGGTATCTGCTGCTTTAAAAGTAATAATTCCATTTGTTACATTGTGCCTGTGCGAAAGTGGTTTTTCTTCCATGGTAGGCATAAAAAGAAAGACTAGAAATCGCTTACCAGTCGGAAATAACTTGATAATGTGCGTCACAAAGATTGAACCGGACATTGCTGCACTAGTGAAATCACACCATACTCAGGTATCTCATTCGCTTTCAATTTTAGTTGTATTTCAATATTCAGGTTTTGTTGCATTTGTATTTTTCTAGTATTTCAATGTGCAGTTCTCATTAATTTCATACCATGCCTCTTTCATTTAATTGATTTTTAAACACCTCTGCACCTGTTGAAAATCTTTAGTAGACCTAATTTTTGTTGTTCTTAACAGTATATATAAAAATAAAACTAGGTCTATCAGAACAAAATTCCAAATAATATTTAAAAATATTTTCCAGTATTAGATTCTAATTATATTTATCTCTTACGCTTATCTTCGCGCCCTCCAGGTTGAGAAACTGTGGTCTAGACAAAACTAATTCAAGCTCTTTCATGCAAGTACACAGTCTGTACTTGAGACAAAAAGCAAACAAAAATGTTAGTAAAAACTCTATTCTTATGTAAGACTATTAACCTCACATTCCTATGCGACATGGGTAACTGTAGTAGAAACGGGAGAAAATGTTTAGCGTGGTTGCCTGTTGTGAAGCTCCTTATTAATCGTAGTAGTTTGGTACTATTTGTCTGTTGCATAAAAGCTGTATCAGGGTGCTTATCGGTCACGAAAGTCATGAATGTCAGGAAAAGTCACGAAATCAGAAAACAGTCATGAAAGTCAAGAAAAAGTCACGACATTTAGTTTCGGGGTCACGATTTTTTTGTAATCTGTACTAATATAAGCACAGACTGGAAAATTTTGTTCTATAAAACATCAAAATTCACCACCAAAAATGTCTATGGTCGACTTTAGTTGCTACCAAATCGCTATCAAAGCATGCTTCTATTGCATGCATGAAAATTCGACCTAATTCACACCAAAATTCCCTCTTGAGAATGTTACGAAATTTTATGGTTGGCCAAAGAAAACATCAAGAAAAAGTCACAAAATTTCATTTTTGAATTTTAGCAGACCCCCTGTGTATTGACCTTGATTTGTCAATTTAAGTACTCTAAAGGTTGTTTTCTTAAAATCACATCGATCTCTATATTTACATTGAATCTGAACATATTTTTAAGTATTATTTACATTTTAATATATTTGTCCACATTCCAATTTTAGCTTAAACTTTCGACTTTTATAAACGAATCTAAAATTCATAGTGGAACTGAAAGACTTAATATTTTGTATAGAGTTAAACCAACTTAAAATATTCAAAAGTAATAAAGTAGAAACAAAAGTTTTTCAGCTTTTAATATTGTTGTCCTTCATGGATTAAGACTTGCTCTTTTTCACAGGTGTCCATTAGGATGCAACTAAATGCAGGAACTGTCCATAATTGCGGTGGAGTAATTTTAAACGATTACTGGGTTTTGTCCGCTGGACATTGTGTCATCACAGAAACTCCATCGTAAGTTCTTTTTCTTTCTTTAATACGACGAAATGAATTATATATATATATATATATATATATATATATATATATATATATATAATCTTTTTCTTTTCCATACTTTACTCCGTAGACCAAGCTTACAAGCTTAGCCAACAGAACATTGTCCTGTCATAGAGCACTTTATGCTCTGAAGGTTTAATATCAAAGTGTCACAATAAAATGACCGATCAATAAAACAATGCAAATGAGATGTGATAATGATATTGAATGTGCTTACGTTAGTAAGTAAATAGAATTTCATTGAATGATGTTATTTATATAAATGAATATAACATGGTATAGTTAAACTGTTCTCTTTGCCATCATTAACAATGCTTTATTATGGTACTCGAATGAATCATTCATAACAATGAATTATAACAAATTGGTGGAAGAGTGCCAATGGTATAATAATATTGTGCTCATCTCTAACCTACCTGAGCGTCTGTATATACAAGGTCTGTCCGCAAAGAAACATTTTATCGTGGAGTGACTGTGTGTTTCAGCACGAGCTATTCGCCAAGATCGATGGTGGTGTGAGTCAACCACCGAGCGAGTGCTTGCTCAGTTATTTCCGAGCTCTCGGAGATAAAGGACGGACAATTTCGTATACCTCTGTTTCGTCTCTTGTACAAGTCGTGATACAGCTCTCCCTGGAACAGAGATACGCGATCTAGTTTTGTGTGTTCGGCAAAGTCTACAGCGGAAACTTTTCCAATGCTTTGACAGGCCTTCGGGGATAAGTGTTTATCGCAAAGGCAAGTCTACAGGTGGCACAAGATGTTTATGGAAGGCCGCGAAAAGTTCGACGATGAAGCCTGCGCTGGACGCCTGTCAACCTCTAAATACAATGTCTTCGCAGAATGGAAATCCCGCTGCCAAAGATGTATCGGCGCAGAAGGACAATATTCTGAAGAATTTTAATGTACACATATTATTATTATTATTATTATTATTATTATTATTATTATTATTATTATTATTATTATTATTATTATTATTATTATTATTATTATTATTATTATCTAAATAAAAGTTTTTTCTTGTACTTGTGGACTTGCTGACATTACTTTCCGAACAGACCTTGTAGATGTACTGAACAAACTGCAATAATTTCACTTCCGAAGTGTTTCTTTTTCTTTATCTTCCTGGTCCTTCTCTAAGGTCATGAATGGCAATGTGATTGTTCTCAGAGCTCTGAATTAGAAACGTCTGTCTTAGTTATTGAAAATAATAGTAGTAGTAGTAGAAATGAATGACTGAGCATATACTAAATCATATTTGGTACGTTATTACATATTCTAAGTGTGTTCGCATATTTCTGCGTATGTTTCAAGTTACAAATCATTTTAACTTCTGAACTGGTAGTTTCGTGTGTATTGGGCATCTCTTAAGATACTATTTTTCCTACCCTCTGGAATACTCCTCTATAACATTAAAAAGAGATACTGCCTATCAAGATTTTAATTTCATTTATGCATATTTTTCGACAATTGTAATAATTAAGTCTGGAAACTTAAGGTGAATTCCTCTGCGACTCACTCGAACTTAGTTAAAAAATAAAAAGAAAAAAGATAGAGCAAGTCAACCGATACATAGCCAGTTGCGTACGCAGAAGTTCACCAAGGGAGTAAAAACACTTCCAGATGGTAAATTGTAAATGTTCATTTTTTCATAATATTTTGCTCAAGGAAGGAGTTTTCCAAACTTGCCTTGCGTACGCCACAGGTGTGATCAGTAAATCTTTGCCGGATGAATGTTCCGAACTTTCTGTGCAATTCTACAGATATTATCTAATAACATCAGTTGATGCTGAAATGCCACTTTTGGCCTATAAACTTATTTTAACATATATATAAGACGAAGTTTGAAAGCAGAAAAATCTGAAAAACTTCTTGCAGTGTACTGTTAAAGTTCCTTACGCACAGAGAAAACATTGTAAACAAGTACATTTGAACGAATAAGCTGTTACTTAAGTGCTTATTACTTTTTCATATTTTTTACGGTATAGGCTATTTACTTGCATATTTTCAATTTTTAGTGAACATAAATCCGGGTCACATTTACGACCCGGATCATCTTGTCATCAGTTGTGTCATTCCAAAAATCAGGAGAGTTCGCAATCAAAAAAGTGCAAATATTTCATACTTTCTGGGAAATACGCAAGTTCTTATTATTACATTGATTGTAATTTACAAAGAGTTTTAAACGTGCTGAAATGAAATTACAATCTTCAATCTTACAAACTTTACAGTCTTAACCTTTGTTCAATCTTTTGTTCTAGGCCAGTGATGTGGACGTATCAAAACTGCATACCATTATTTATTATTGCTGGTAGATTAGATAGTAATATTGAACAAGAAACAGTTTGTTTCGAACAGCGAAGAAAAGTCGAAAAAATAATTCCATACGAGAATTTTGTAGACAACGGGAAGGATATTCTACTTTTGAAAGTAAGTAGCAAATACATTTAAAATCCAGTCTGTATTTTGAAATTTTAATAATAGGTAATTATTTATTTCATCTGAGATCGAACTTAGAATTGTGTTATTGCTCTCCATTGTAGAGTGGTGATTTCGTTCATCCAGGAATAGACGAAACAGGTCGTTCCATTTTTAATATCTTTTCTTAGTATGATTATAATATTCGAAATTCTTTTTTAAAAAATCTGCATCTTTTGAGAAAAATAATATCACATGAACGTACTGATTGCAAGCAAATATTCACATAACCGCTTGCATTTAGAAGTGTTGTTCAACACAGCTGATTGTTAGAATGGCAAATGGGAGATTATAAAATCTCTCCTCTTTAGCATCTAACTTGAAGCTTGTTTTGTAATATGAGCTGCTATAGTGTTATCGTGTCGCCTCGCCTCACCTCACTACACAAACGATAATGCATCCACTTCAAAGTTATAGAATATATGTTAGAAATAAACATTTCCCAACGCAGCAAACACAGACGAGAAATCTAATTGGTCTCTTCTGCCTGTTCCCTGAACACCTGCCTCTCTGTTATAAGCAAAATATCACTCTTATGAGCTAGTCAGTCACATTTGAAGTTAAGGTTTAAAATGGACAGACATATTTCTTGTGACCAGAAACAAGTGGACACAAACTGAAACGACAAATAAGACCTTAAAATACAGAAATGAAACACTATCTTTCCTCTCTCGTATTGCATATATTTCAAATCCATGTTTAGTCAGTTTTCTTGATGTTTAGTCTGTTTTTCAATGAGTATTTGCAGTGCTTTCTTCTTTCTTTTAAGAAAAAGTGCTGGTGTTCATCATGAATATGTTATCATAGCAATATCCACACTTTCAACATATCCTTCGACAAATATCGTAGTCTCAAAAGATAACTTCTTGCTTTTAGTATCAACTGAACTAACAGAATGATGATGTCAGGGCAGCTATGTATCCAGATATTGCTAGGGATAAATTGTATGAGAGGTGATCCCACCACTCTAATGAATATTAGTGCAGAAGTTACCAGTGCTAGAAGTGGGTGAATTTATAACTGTATAACAGTCATCTCAGAGAATCACCTTTTACATTTGCTGAAAGATATTCCAATTGCGGACAAAGTTTTCTTTAGAGAAGCTTTATATCTGGGGAGGAGCTTTATTTTTTTGAAGACGCTAACGGAAACGACGAATTCCTCTTTTATTTAAGCGGAATGTTCTCATTAAATGTTAGACCTGATTTCTGGTCAGCACTTAGAATCTTCAATCTTAGGATATTGAGGCTAATCGGCATAATCTCCTTTAAACAGACCTGTTAAACGCATATGATATACTTTTGCTCCAGTCCTTCTAATCAATAAAGCTATTTTTTCCTTCAGACAACTTTGTACCTGCTTTTTAAGTTCAACAATCTGGAAATTCGCCTTGTTCAGACAGTTTTGCCAGATATACACATTTACTGTACGAAATTTTAGTTGTAATATGGAAATGTCTGTTTTGTACGATTTATTCTTCTTTATTATTACCGAAGGCACCTTCCACACACACTAATTTAAAAATTCAGAGTGGAGCTGTTATAGTAAGAAATTTGTTACTGAATAATTATAATTGTTTTTTTCATAAAATGTTAACCGACTTCACACACGTAATCCACTTGTCAAATGTTACATTGCTCCGAAACTTTGCAATACAACCCCTACGTAGTTATGCAGCCACAATCACACTCACGAATGTGTGGTTGCCTATAAGTATGATAGTTTGCTGTAATTACTTAGCATTCGTTTAGGTGTTTCATAGTGTAGCTCCAAAGATTACCATCATATCTTACAGAAATTTTTATGGGACCACCAGGGATATACAATCTTTCAAACAGAGAAAGAATAAAGAAGATCGATTCACTTTTCGAAGTTATGCGTCAACACACCCAGAATATATATATATATATATAAACGAGTTGGTTAAAAACTTATTTTTTTAGTCGGTTAAGGATTAAATCTTTTCACTGCAACAATTTTTTGTGAAGTATAAGTTGAACGTTCCTGGAGCTACACTTCATCAAGATATATGACACTTAAGCAACTGGAAGATGGGTGGTCAATGCATCGACATTAACGTCATTATTTATTGCTTTCTTGACCGATTCACTATTATATCTCTCAAAACCAGCATTTCCTTCAATTGCCTCAGGATACTGGATCATATTCAAAATGCTATAACATGAGTGAGAATTAAGCGGGGTTCCACGAACACCATTTGATTATGTGGGGGACTACGTACGTATGTCTGTGAAGACAGCACTAGCTATCGCACCTACATGAACACTAGCTTTTGCACATACTTCAGAAATTAATGCTAAGTTAGAGCTGACGATACTGCGTAGGAAAAAAAATAGTATTCTTAGCAGAAAGTCAGAAGAAACACGAAATCTCTAATTGCGACATCATCAAAGACAAAAATCGATTCCTCATTTTCATGATGAGAACATATTAATTTTCTTTCTATATGGTATCGTCAGCACTAATTTTTGGCGTATGTGTGTTAATTAAAAGTAGTGCTCATGTAGACGGCGCTGTCTTGACGGAAATTATATACGTACGAGCTGAGTATTTATTACATAGATTCCTTTATATTGCAGAAATAATTATTACTTAATTACGAAATACAAATTAATACATAGGTAGTAAATAGTTACTGCGTTAGAAGTACTATATATATTGCAATCTATAAATTACGCCCTTGAAGTAACCGAACTTTTTCCAAAAAAAAAAAAAGCCAACTCTCTTAGACAGTATGACAACACTGGAAAGACTTTTGCCTCACCTTCGTATTACTGCCTATTTAAATAGATTTAACGCAGTTTGTAGGAGTGTGACAAATTTATCTGGTGTGAAGTCATCGCACGAAACACGTGCATCTAAATAGAACATTCTAATGTAAAGTTTTGTTACGAATTAGACAAGTATTTTACAGATGGTGATGCAGCATTATCAAGAATCCAGGTTTATCAATTATACAGCCATTTCAAATATAGATGAAAAAATGTTGATAATGTTTGAAGGTTAGAACTCCTTTGAACGTCAAAGAATGAGGAAAATGTAGAGAAATTTCGTGTAGATACTGGTAAGAGCTGATAGACATGTAACCACAGAGCAACTGTTAACCGTGCTTCAGATAAACAAAGAAAGCTTTAGGTTGATTTTAACGAAATACCTGAAAATGAGAAAAGTATATGCTTGTTTTGCAAAATGCCTCTCACTTTTGAGAGAACCGCTAGAAGTGAATAGGAAGGAGTATTGTAAAGCTTTGGTGATTACTAGAGTAAGGGACAATAATTTCCTAAAATGTATTATGGTAGATGATGAAACCCGACATCAACAGTTTCATACGATGACTTCATACTACTTGCATTTGCTGCACGCTTTCCTAGATCAGTGTTGCCTCAGTCCTAGCTCCGGAGTGGGCTGAAAAATAGTACCAAATTGAAAGAAAAAGGGCTGAATTCATTATTTAAAAAATAGGTAAAGTTCTAGAATACTTCCCCCTCTTCCAAGAGTCCAATCAAGAAATTGTTTTTTTTTTTTTTTTTTTTTTTTAAAAAAAGACTTTTTTAAAGCATCCAAATAGGAGGATCCCGAAGAACCGTGGAAGTAGATTAAACTTTCTCGCACATAGGAAGTATAACAGAGGCTGCAAATTAAAAGGGGAAACAGTTTTATCATCTTCGGTATGTATTGTAAGGAAACCAAACACATCTCTATTTCAAAGTGACCAATAAAACAAAACGGTATGCGTAAACAGTACGTTATAATAAAATATTAAAATATAAATTATTGCACCTTATTCTCGCTTTCCACACAAAGTGCGTAGCTTATACAGAATTAATGTTCAAGAGCATTTTTTAAGTTCACAGTATGAGTAACGTGAGATGTGGTAAAAGTCTTACTGACACTTTTGAAAACGTGACAAGTAATTGTTAAATGGTGCTGAATTGGGTAGGATTGTACCAACTTTTTCACAAAAGGGGTTGAAAATGCCAGCGTGGTACCAACGGGCCTATGAATGACAAAAAGGGCTGAATTTGGTACGATTGTACCAAGTGTGGCAACACTGTCCTAGATACAAACTGCATCATACCAGTTTAAACAGATACAAACTGCATCAAACCGATTTAAACAAGGAATAATTCGAAGTTTAGACAAAAGTCTATCTAGTGTTGTCATACTACCGTGACAGTTTACTTTACGGGTGCACTTTGGATAATACATTTTCTTTGAAAGTACATTTATTTTGTGTAAGTTGGTTAGATGTTCAAGATCAAGTTGTTCATTTTCTAATGGAATTGATGGTGGCCAACAGGTTTCACTGCATTCGGAAGTGGCTTCTTGCCCCTTAGGAAAATATTAATTTTTATCATTGTTTCTATGTCTTTTGTCTCGATTGCCAGACACTGAAATGTATGTACTTTTCACATTCTGTTATTTCTCTTAGGTTGATGTACCATTTATTTTCAACGACTATGTTCAACCGGTTTCTCTACCAGGGCCTGATGAAGCAATAATAAGAGGACAAGAATGTACAACAATAGGATGGGGTGATACGGTAAGCGAGGAAATTTCAATTTAGAATTCCTTTTATAATAAAGATTTACACAGAAACAGAAGAATTAAGACAAAATACACAATAATTCACCATTTGGATATGAGGCATTCCATTCTTCGTCTCATGTTTATGAATTATTTTCCGACTTTATTTTGTGGATATCTCTTGAATGTGGACCTTTTATCTTAAATAGGTTAAAGAAATGTACACTGTAAATATCGCCAAGGGGAAATTGTTAGACAAAACCTTCAACAGGGCGCAAAATTTAAAGTCATTCGCACTCGCCAATCCAAAACTGATGGTCGCCAGTATTTCTCACGCACAAATTATGAGAGGTCCCCCCCTCCTATGGCCTTTAGTTTGACAAAGAAAGATAATACATCAGGGCATAAAGACCGTTATGAACACTTCACATTCCGTGTTTTCTCTCACTCAGTGACAAATATTTTCATGTAAAACAGAAATTGTCCTATGACTTTAGGCATAAACCATTCGCCAACTCTAAATTTCTAGTCGCCAATGGCGACCTGGCGACCGGAAATTTTGCGCCCTAATCTTCAATCATGATGATTGATGATTTTTGAGTTTAACGTCCTGCTCAGCAGCGAGGCTTATGTCTCCAGATTAACACTGTTGCCAATCTATCACAAATTGTAGTGTTCAAATGGTATCGTAGGAAATGAAAACTTCCTTAACAGCTATTAAGAGGGGAAAATTGTTTGACATACTCTGCAATGCAGATCGTATCCATAAAATATATACGTATTATAACAAGTATCCTGGTCGACAGCTTACAGTTGGATGATATGTAGTCAGCATAAGATTCTCATCTCCGTTATTTCTAAATTTTTAGACTGTAGCTCAGCAAGTTTTAGATCTAATTCCAATTGATCTTTAATGGCTTCACAGTACTGGGTTAAAACCGAAAAAATATGTTTTATACTGAGAAACGAAGCTGTAACTACGCTCACCTAAGACAAGCTACAAAAGGGCATAATGTAGTATGTTAAAACAAGAAGCTATCACGTGTATACCCTGTGAAGGAGTTAGTTTTAACTAGCGTGATATTTTTTTTCAATTAATATTGAAACCAGAAGTGGTAATACATTTATACCCTTTCCGACTTTAAGTAGATAGATTAGAATAGAGATGGATTTTATTCTTGGGAAGCTTCATTAATTACAGAAAACAGCTTCTTGCTATATAGTGTAATTACGGGAAAAATGCGCATACAGGAAAAGTGAACATTAGGGTGGGTGAGCCATATATGGAATGCGTTCGTAATATGAAATACCATATTATTTTGTCTGCTATGTACTGCCACCGAGTGGACTTTACGTAAACTTGTGCACAGTGGCGCCCTCAAGCTGTGCATGTGTAGTTTGCTGCCGAACGATAACATAATATTTTCTTTTGTTGCTGAATATTTTTTTGAAGAGCTTGAGTTCTCCGGGCATATATTTCCAGGTTGCTGAACCTAAGCAAAGAGGCATGTACTATTGTTGAATTTGTGATATTTAGATTACTTATGTAGTGTACCATAAGGTCATAAAAATTCAATACACAGAAAATCACGTAACCGTGTGTACGAGGAGAACTATCCAAAATAGCAATTTTCCTAATAAGGAATAGTTGCAGAATCCTAATATAGAATATTCGGAAATGGGTTTATACGTATGTGAACTAGACGTGAAGAAGAATAACTGAATTGTAAGTTATATTAGACCTAACATATTATTTTGGATCAAGTGTTAGCGAACGTCTCCTAGTCGAGACGTTTGACATTTGTCTTGTCTCGCGATAACTCCTGAACGCATAAACCGATTCGAATGAAACTTTCACAGATTATTTATTGGTTCAAATGTCCTAATTGCCGTGTCGTCTTCAGTGCAAAGTGAAGAGAACAGCGCGACAGTGCCGATTGAAGTAGTCAGTCCGCTAAAACAACTAGTGCTCTCAAACAGGTCGGGTTACGGGTCGGGTTGTCGGGTCGGGTTGCCGGGTCAGGCTAATCAGGGCGGGTTGTCTTGTCAGGCTACTCGGGTCGAGTTGTCAGGTCGGGTTATTCGGGTCGGGTCAATCGGGTCAGCTCGGGTCGGGTCAGTCGGTTCAGTTCACTTTGGTCAACTCAGTTTAGGTTGAGCTTAAACTCGACTGGAGTCGAAAGCTGCTGTTTTTCATTAGCTGCCTAATTAAAAATAGCAATTTTCAATTGATTTTATAGAAACCATAAATGTATTTTGAACACTTGCAGATAGTGTTTTTATGGTAAATGCTTATTTTTGTACTTGTGTGCACTTTAATTTTTAAATGTAGAAGATTGATTTTACCAATCGACTGTAATATTAATATCTACGTCAATATGGAGTCTGGATTTAGAACAAAACTAGAAATTGTTTAAGCAAGGCAAAAAGAAAGATTGGATTTGGACGACCAAGCCCAAGCGGGGCCGCGGTGGCTCAGTGGTAGAGAATTCATCTCTGGCGTATGGTGTCCATGGTTCGATCCCAGCTTGTGCTAAGTGGGCTTTGTGATGGGGAAACGCCGTATAGTGGGTTTTCTCAGGGTTCTCCTGTTTCCTCCCACTTTCTTCACTCCACCATTTCATTCATTGCTCATGGTCACCATCTCCCTTAGCCTCGGTGCATAATCGAGGGACCTTAAACTGAATATTCCATTTTATTTCACCAAGCCCAAGGACATCGATACAAAAACAAGATAAAGATTGGATATGCAAGACGAATTGCATAGTAATCTTGCTCTTGGCCTTGTTTTGATGATCACCAAGTAGCGATGAGCGTATTTTCTTGCTTTCCGTATAGTATGAAAGACCATAATCAAAATCACAGTTGGTCTTCATTTGTACCGATGAGGCGAGCATTCTTGGCTCTTGTATACCATGAAAGACCACCAAGACTACGAAATGCAGGACTAAGACTTGACTGCAAGACAAAGAATAAGACGCAGTATTGATGACCAAGACCCAGGGAGCGAATTGTTTGAATTTCATTTGTTGGGCTGAAAGTGATGAAATAAAATTAGTACTTTATAATTAAATATTATACTGTATTTTTAAATTTTAAATCACAAAATTCAAATTACGTATCTTCTTACGTGCAACTATATATACTGTAAAATACGTTTTAATTACCGAGAAAGAAAAATCAAAGTGGCACGGGTCCCGGAATCATAAGAACCTATTTTGGAATGAAAGTTGAAGGGTTGGAAAAAATCACAGGTGTTCTCCCGTTTCCTTAACCCTTATCATTGTAAACGATTTAGGATGGAAGAAAAGCGATGAATTAGAACTTCATTTATTTCTGTTATTTCTGCAGACAGTTTTGGATCAGCGAAGAATCTACGTGCTGTGTTTCCGTCGTTAGTGGTCCCACTTCCGCCAGGTTTAGGTATGTCTACCAATAAGCCTGTTTGTTGTTTAAACCGGTCTTGGATGTCCTTCTTTCTTTGTGCAACCTTGTTGATATTTTCCTGACCACCGATCTGCCATTTCTTTATATCAAGACGATAACTAACATGAAGAAGACATTCAAAGAACCGAATCCATGCATGAAGTGTTGATAGCCCAAATTGGAAGTGCAATGGATTAGCATGTCTCTTCCGTACCTTAGTCATGTCATTCATCTCCTTCGGGAGAGCACCACAAATGTAACATCTCACAGATGATGATGTGTCCGTTAAAGCGTTACATACCTTGCTATCAACCATTGTTAATACCAAATGATGAGTGACAGAAATATGTCTATCCGCAGACGTCACATCCGTTGATTTGAGGGATGAAATTTGCTGTTCTATGTACTCCTTTTCTTTGTTGCATATTTGAGGAGTTTCTTTAAGAAACTGAAGCCGCAGAGGTCTGCAGAAGCGTACAGATGATGGCCTGGGATTTTGCCAAATGATTGTTTTCTGCTTTCCGTTTGATGACGTAGCGTATAACTGCAACGGAACAAGAGATGCAACGAATATATCACTGTCAATTATAGTCCCTTCAACATCTTTATGCTTGTACGCAGACTGTCCACTACTACCATCGAAGCCCCATTTAAAGAAAAGGGTGAGATTTTCTTACTTCACTCTGAGTGATAACAGCCATCTGAACTTGCAAAAGTCGATTAGCTGTGTGATCTAAAAGATCTTGTAGACTGACTTCAATTGCAGTGTCAGTTGCAGAGACAGACGAAGGATAGCATTCTTTTTTGCTTCGAGAACTTGGTGGTAGGATGGATACAGGTCAGCAGCTTTCGCCTTAGCTTGGGTCCGAAGTAAGTTGTATTGGTGTTTGGTGAGCTTTGCTTCTACTGTTAGTGACAAGGCTTCATCTGGGGTACATGATACCATTCGCTGATCAGCCGTAGCAGTCTTCCAAGCCTCTTTTATTTTCTTCGGTCTTGTTGGCGATGATAGTGTTATTTCTTTCACTAGGTTTGATGCTGTGAAACGGTTTCCTTCTTTACGGAGTTTCATTTGTGTTGCATAAGACAGAACGTCAGAACCATACGACTCACGAAATTCAACGGTTTTCCTCCTCTTAACAGATTCACTACTTTCTTAAACATTTAACAGGTCTCCCCCTGCCAGACGTAGTTCAACTTTCTTCAGCTTCAGATGCCAGCTCCAGAAATGGTAACTTTGCAAGTGCATTAAGCCAATCAGAATATAGTTCAAGAAACCTATCAACCATTCTGGAACAACTATTTAGTCGCTGGAAAATCTTGGTGCAGAACAATTTGATAGCTGTCTTTATCTCCTTGCACTTTTCTTCATTATCCTGAATTCGCAGCTTTCCTGTAATGTACTCTTCCAAGTGTCCTTTTTGTTCAGAATGATGTTTGCCAGCCTTTTCCAGAATTACGTTAAAAAGGTCTCTTCTGGTAGGCCTAAACGCCATTATTCCTGAAAAAAGCAGATAATAAACATCACTTTCTGAATTTAACAAGCACATTGGGTATAATCACAAAGACTAATGTGTACAATATCAAAACAATTAGGCCTGAAAAGAAAATCTATGTTAGATTGCGATTTCCACTGTTGCATGTCCTATACATACTGTTCTCAAACCATTCTCCACCGAAAGTACAGCGAACGACGTGCGGTTTAGTAATTCACCTATCTTCCTTCTGATAAAGACCAAATGAAAAGCGAAACGTGTCAAGACAGTACATAATGCGGATATAGTATTGGTCAAATTATGCATTGTTTTATGTACTGACCCATGTTAACAGGTGACTAGTCTGAAAATGTGCAAACATGTGCAACAATTTTTGTTATGTTCGTTCCCTATACATGTTGTCCTTCACACCCATGCAGGAATCTTACTGGTACCTCTTGGTACTTTTTTACTAATTCAATGATTTATCACCACTACAGTGCATTTCTCCTACTACTTATATGCTAAGATTTTATATGATATTATTCCTCCAGGTTCGTTTCTGGAGAGCAGTTATATACTTCCTCTCTTTGCTACTTCCGTACAGTTTCTGTTTCATGGGGTTTCCCTATTCGTTCACTTGTGTTCTCAAAACGGAGACGCTGAGTGGTGCTGTAGTATTGCTTCCAGTTCCTGTACAGCAAACTTCTAATTACACATTACACAAACTTTACTTCTCTACATGTTCGTTCTATTCGTATTTAAAAAATACTTACTGCTGTTTTTGAATACACTATTGTATGGACTAAACGTGTATGCTACTCATACTCCATACTCCAGTACTTGACATTTTGGATTTTTGCGCTGGTTTTGCGGCGTTTCGGACCACTGTGCAGTGTCGTGACCATAGTGCTCTCAATCGGATCGGGTCAGCTCGGGTCGGGTTACGGGTCGGGCCGGGTCAATCGGGTCAGCCCGGGTCGGTTCAACCGAGTCAGCTCGGGTCGGGTTGTCGGGTCAGGTCAATCAGTGAATTCGGGTCACAGGTCGGGTGGGGTCGGTCTTCAATCCGACCCGACCCGACCCGTTGAGAGCACTAACCACAACTACAGCCACAGAATCGCAACACATGTTGTTGAAAGCCAGGTGAGGCGAAAGTAATTACGAGCACTCCACACAAAAACGGTTTAGAAGCTGCCTCTACTTCATCACAACAGGCTTTTGCCTTATCATTGCATGTGTTGTAAAACGTGTAGCTTTCCGAACCCCGCCCAAGAAAATCCAATCGAAACAGCCAAAGAAAAGGACATCACGCGATACAAATTAGAAAGTTAATCCGAAGTGTCAGTGAGTGACTTGATCAAAGAGAGTGAAGTTTAAATGATCCTATTGGTGATCACGATGATGAGGAATGTGGACATTGTGGTCGCTCAGTGTAGAGGAGGGAGACTGGTTAAAATGCCCAGTTTGTAAAAGATAGTAGCACGAAATGCGTCCTATAAAAGGTGGAGAAAATACGTTTGTGGGAATTGTTTTGCAAAGTAAACTGTAATCTTAATTTGGACGTCTTAAGACACGCTAATCCAGTAGTCTGAACTCATACTTTTATATAGAGAATTTTTTTTTACATTATTTGTCACACATAGTGACAATATTCCGTTATGTATCTTTGTTACCGGCTGTATCTTGGAAACATGCTTATTCCAAGGTAAAAGACATTATACCTATTCCAAAAGTTAAAATAAGTAGCTATTACAGCCTATTCAACAATTTATAAACATAGGCCTAATAATGAATGAGTACAGTTAAATTCGATAATTATATTTGTACTACAAAAAATTCTGGTATTTCTGCTTTTTAATGTTCCAGTTATCTTAAGAATGTTATGTAATTTTTGTTTACTTGTCTTATAGACTTACCAAATATGATATACAGATCACAATGCCTACAACGCGACATTTGGATAATTCGAGAATGTGCAAGATCCCTGCTCAGACGCTCATCTTGAGTGAGGTTTTCACTAGTTTTTCTCAGTCCTATCAGGCGTATGACGAGATGGTACTTTTCGTGAGGCCAGGACCGAGTCCTTTCCAATTCGTAGACTTATCTTAAGGACCGATGTGATTTCGGAGTTGGAGGCTCAAACATTTCCATTGCTCCTTTCCTTGAACTAATAAATAAGCAAATAAATTGCTCGAATGCATTCCTCATGCTCGAATTAACCAAACGCCAAATTGTAGGCAGACGCGCATATTTTGTTCTAGTATTCCATGTTAAGAACAGGTAGTATTCCATATTAGGAACGGGGTGTGCCTAGTATGGGAAATTGAGTTCTTTCAATTTTGTAATATTGTAAAAAATCAATGATGTGGAACAAACTTTCATACTTGTATTTTGTTTTGCAAAGGTACCACAATTATTATGATATATAATATTTTTACCCTGGAATAAGCATTTCTGAGAAATAAAGAGTAAACAAAAAGTATTCCATATTCGGTGCCTTTACCCTACTATATTTAATCCATAATTGGCAACATTTGTCAATGAGGTGAGTGTGGTATGGGGAAGCATTAGTAGAAAAACTGCTGCAAAGAAGAAATGAAGTTTTGATAATAAATAGGACACAAAATATTGTTTTTCTATTTCAGTAGGATTTGGTGTTACCTTAAGATGCTATACAAATGAGTACTAGAAAAGAAATCTTTGCGTAATTAAGCAGATCGAGAGGATGCTTATTAACTACTACCCAAGTAGCAAGAAAGCTTTCGACCAGTTGGCGGGTACATGGCTTTTGGCTATCAAAGCTTGCCCTGTCAACTCGTACTTTCATACAATCTGCCTTTTGTTGTACTTGCAAGCGGTGCTTAAGACCCTTCGCAGAGCGTCATAACATCACTGACAGTTCATTTTCTATTGACTTGTTGCCAGCATAAAATACTTGCTTGGAACACTGAATGCAAGGTTGCCCCTAGTGCTCTCAAACGGGTTGGGTTACGGGTCGGGTCGGGTCAGCTCGGGTCGGGTTGTCGGGTCAGGCTACTCAAGTCGGGTTGTCGTGTCGGGTCAGTCAGGCCAGCTCGGGTCGGGTTGGGTCACTCGGGTCAGTTCACTTTGGTCAACTAAGTTTAGTTTGAGTTTAAACTCGACTGGAGTCGAAAGCTGCTGTTTTTCACTAGCTGCCTAATTAAAAAACGGCAATTTTCAAATGATTTTATAGAAACCATAAATGTATTTTGAACACTTGCAGCTAGTGTTTTTATGGTAAATGCTTATTTTTGTACTTGTGTGTACTTTAATTTTTAAATGTGGAAGATTGATTTTACAAATGGACTGTAATATTAATACGTACGCCAATATGGAGTCTGGATTTAGAACAAAACTAGAAGTTGTTTATGCAAGGCCAAAAGAAAGATTGGATATGGACAACCAAGCCCAAGCGGGGCCGCGGTGGCTCAGTGGTAGAGAATTCATCTCTGGTGCATGGTGTCCATGGTTCGATCCCAGCTTGTGCTAAGTGGGCTTTGTGGTGGAGAAACGCCGTGTAATGGGTTTTCTCGGGGTTCTCCTGTTTCCTCCCACTTTCTTCATTTCATTAATTTCTCATGGTCACCATCTCCCTTAGCTTCGGTGCATAATCGAGGGACCTTAAACTGAATATTTCATTTTATTTCACCAAGCCCAAGGACATCGATACAAGAACAAGATAAAGATTGGATATGCAAGACGAATTGTATAGTAATCTTGCTCTTGGCCTTGTTTTGGTGATCATCAAGTAGCGATGAGCGTATTTCTTGCTTTCCGTATAGTATGAAAGACCATAATCAAAATCACAGTTGGTCTTCATTTGTACCGATGAGGCGAGCATTCTTGGCTCTTGTATACCATGAAAGACCACCAAAACTACGAAATGCAGGGCCAAAACTTAACTGCAACACAAAGGATAAGACGCAGTATTGATGACCAAGACCCAAGGAGCGAATTGTTTGAATTTCATTTGTTGGGCTGAAAGTGATGAAATAAAATTAGTAGTTTATAATTAAATATCATACTGTATTTTTAAATTTTAAATTACAAAATTCGTATTATGTATCTTCTTACGTGCAACTATATATACTGTAAAATACGTTTTAATTACCGAAAAAGAAAAATCAAA
The DNA here is from genome assembly GCF_964235325.1 of Thermobia domestica. Lineage (NCBI taxonomy): Eukaryota > Metazoa > Arthropoda > Insecta > Zygentoma > Lepismatidae > Thermobia > Thermobia domestica. The sequence goes on along the minus strand of NC_137454.1, from coordinate 44,529,072 downwards.
GTGGCACGGGTCCCGGGATCATAAGAACCTATTTTGGAATGAAAGTTGAAGGGTTGGAAAAAATCACAGATGTTCTCCCGTTTCCTCAACCCTTATCATTGTAGTTAAACGATTTCCTTCTGTCTCCGCCAAGAGACTCTTGCTACTGCCTTCCGAGAAGACCCCGGCTTCCGAGCAGGTGAGAACACTGATCTTGAAGAAAAATTTCGTCACATAGAACTAAAGCAAGAAAAAATAAATAAATTTCTCCCACGTCGGACATTGGTATCAGTTATAAAAAGAAATAAGCAAACCTCAAAAGTGCCAAATATTCATTAAGATGCATATGCAAATCCTCCGCTTGATCTGGCTAGTGGTTAACGTGTAAGACTTCGGTACACGTGGTCCGGGTTTAATTCCCAATGGGAGTGCATTTTAGCGTTCATCCAGTGTCGTGACCATAGTGCTCTCAAACGGATCGGGTTGACCCGACCCGCCCCGACCCGTGACCCACCCCGATTCTGGTCGGGTCGGGTCAGCTCGGGTCGGGTCAGGACAGTCAATTCGGGTCATGGGTCGGGTCGGTCTTCAACCCGACCCGTTGAGAGTACTAGTTGCCCCCATGTAACTTCGTTACTGGAATAAAGCTTGTGACATGCTTACACGGTTTCCAATCAAGCTGGATGCAAGCTTGGCTGACTTTGAATGCAAGCTTACAGCAAGCGGTTCGGAAGTTGTCTCTGCTGCTAGGGTAACACGAGTGTGTAGTGTGCTGCAGTTCACAAAGCATTGTTCTAGTATTGTCACATTAAACATTTATATCTGTCTTGTGGCAAATGTGCACATCAATGTACGAAAAAAATTGTTCCGCGTTTTACGGTTTTCAAAGATTTACAACCCTTCAGCAAGATATTATAGGAAAATAAACATTTACCATATTAAGATATGTATACAAAAATCACGCGCAACCAGAAACGATACGAGCTTGAATCATCCGTGATAAAATGCTGTGTACGCCACTATATTAGCTTTAATATTATAATATACTGGTACTCATGCATATACTGGATTGTATCATAATGGGTTTAACATTTTCTTTCAATAGCTGAAGTCAATCACAGCCACCTGTCTGAAAAAGACGAAGCTTTCTGTAGCTGATCAAGAAGCATGTGCTCGAAAACATTCAGAGCTTACTAACGGCTCAATTTTGACGCCTTCTATAACATGTTTCGATGTGAACAACGAAAGAAGCATTTGTAAGGTACTGTGACTTTCCCTTATACATTTCTTACAAGTATTTATGTTTAGAGATTGTGTAATACAACTTCTTCATTAAACGACTGAACATTTCCAATAATTTTCGTTTACATGTGTGAGACTAGCGCCATATTGACCAGAGGACAAGATATCAACGCCGAGGAAAAGAAAATGTGAAGAGAGAAATAGGTATGCAACGACCTTGTGTAACAATCAAAACGATGGAGAAACCTTTGTCTAGCACGTGCGGTACGATCCTTTGTTCCATTGTTCAATTTCGTGCCTCTACTGCGCATCGGTTTGCCTGTCCTAGCCTGTGGTCAATATGTGGGTAGTCTAAAGGTATTATTTTCATGAAGGAAAATGGATATCTTTTAACTGGTAGTACTGCTGATATACACATAAGAAATATACTTGAATTTAAAAAATGACATTTTAAGTGTCCAAAAGTATCTTTTTACAGGGTAGCTTATAATTATGTATCTGATGTTTCAAAGACTGCGGTAAAGAAATTAGGAATATAACACGAACATAAAATTGGATATAAACACATTACTCTCATATTCTCATTCTAATATCTGTTCTCCATAGCATGGTCCAGCAATGAATGCACCTTCCAAATCGAAACATGCCTGGAGACGAAGTACAACGTTGTTATAAGCAGCTTAATAGAGCAGTACTGGTATCCTGTGGAACTCTTCTGTGATAGCTTCCCGTAGCGCGGGCAAATTGCGTATGTGATCTTGATACACTTTGTCCTTTTAAACATCCCATAAGAAAAAGTCAGGTGGTGTAAATTCCGGAGATCAAACTGGCCACTCCACAGACCTACACAAATGTGGTGTTGAAACACCAAAATGTGGTGTCGAAACAACACAAAATGACTACCACTTTAGCGTGTTACTTGTGTGTCAATTCGATACCAAGATTTTTTTTTATCATGCAAAACCCGTAGAAGGGAACACCTTCTCTTGGGAGTGAAGTTAATTGTATAGGGAAACTAAGGATAAAGTGGAAGGACAAAGAGGTTTTATTTCGTTTATTTGATGTCTTTATTTATTCATTATATGGGGATCTTTATTCATCACTTGATTAATAACCACAACACAGTGATATTGGTTAGTTAGACAGATGAAGGGTTATCTTCTTGTGCCGGGGCGACTCGGCACATAATGAGAGACAGTATGATGCCCTTGTTATTGCGAATTAAGGTGCAAAAGATGGATAGATGTTGGGTGATAAATCTGGTGGTTGATATGCTAATAGATAGTCGTCTATGTGTTCGTCAGAATGGGAAAGAACATACATTGTAATTAAATGCTGTAGGGGTGTAGGTTGTAGACGGGGTGGAACTTCTTGTTCAACATCTATACGTATACTACTGCAGAGGATGGGATAGCCTTGCCTCCAACGAGTAGTGATGTATCTGGTACGCAGTTTTTCCAAATGAAGAAGAAGATGTGGAAACGGAATACGCTCATAGAGTAGCCGGGAAGGACTAGGCAGTTTGATGCGATATGCCAGGCGTAATGCATGTCTTTCAATTATCTGGAGGCGGGTGTAGAATTTGTTACTGGCATTAAGCCATGTGATGTGTCCATGAAGTATAGATGGTCGTATGAAGACTTCGTAAGTATGTAACACAGTCTCTTGATGAAGGCTCCATGAAGTACCGACTAATCTCTTCAGAAGATTTAGTTTATTTTGCGCTAGAGATATGAGATGCTGAAGATGTCCACGCCATGAAAGATGGTCATCAAAGATTACACCCAGATACCTCGCTGTACGTGTGACAGAAATGCGTGTGCCTGCTATGGTAAGATGTAAAAGAGATCTATTGCGTCGGACCCGACTGGTACGTCCTGATGGTATGATGACAAGTGCCTGTGTTTTATCGTCATCAATTTTTTTTAGTTAAGGAGGAAGAGACATTATAATTGCTCTTAGAGAATTCGAGTCTATGGGTAATAAATTTTATCCTCCTGCCTCTCAGAGGGTTACGCCCTCTCTTTGGCATGTGATTCTTATATACAAAATAGGCGCAGGAAAAGGTAGGGGATGGGCTAAGGGATATTCTTTATTATCAGCGGAAGTGGAACATCTATTAAGAGGGTTGTGAACTCATCATCATTTAATTTCATGTCATCATTTTACATTTATTTTTATTTATGCTAATAAACATAATATATAGAACTAGAATAACTGTAACAGTGCATAATGATATAGTGCAAAAAAACATACATATGATATAGTACAAGAGAATCAAAGATAAGGAATATGTGCAACATATGGCCAGAGAAATTGTAAAGTAATGAAGATGAGAAATGAGATGAAGTGCTAGAACGTCACAAACATAAATGTGTTAATCAGACAGATGCAGGGTTATATCTTCTGTCCCGGGGCGACTCGGGACTGATGAACACAGGGGAAAGCCCTTGTTAATGGTGAGGATCTCCGTGCAATAATGGAAAAAGATGAGGAATGTGATCACCAATGAAATAAATGTCGTAGATTTCTCGTTCGTCCGGTGTCAGGTGTGTGTTCTTGATATATAGAGATATAAATATATTTAATGGTGAAAGTTTGTACCGAAAGGTGGAGTCGGTGAGAGCGTCGGAGTGAAGGATGTCTAAAAAGAGCGGATGACCTGTGTGTATGGGAGAGTTGACGTATCTAATACGTAGTTCTGCAAGATGTTCCGTAATTTTCGGAAAGGAGATGTATTCATAGGTGAGCCATGTGGGATATGGTAGTTTAAGGCGATATGCTAGACGAATCACGTGTCTCTCCAGTATGCAGAGCTTTTCGTAATATGAAGCAGAAGCATTGCACCAGGCCGTATGTCCATAAGTGAGGACGGGGCGGAAAAACGCCTTATAGGTGTGAAGCAAGACATCCGCTTTCAGGCCCCAAGTTATTCCAGTGAGTCGGCGTAAGAGATTCAATCTATTTTTAGCCTTATCTGTTAGTCTCTTCAAGTGGGCGTTTCAGGTGAGCTTGGAATTGAAGATCACGCCTAAGTAGGTAACAGTCGATGTAGGATGTATAAGATATCCATCTACGGTGACTCGTAAAAGACTTGGGTTCCTGTGAATTCTGGAACGTCTTTTAGGTGGCAAGAACACTATTGCTTGTGTTTTTTCTTCGTTGATAGTTAGATGCCACTTCTTACACCAGATGATGAAATTATTGACTGTAGTTTGAAGAGCAGTATTAAGTTGATGTACAGTTTTGCCAAGAGCGAGGAAAGCCGTATCGTCTGCATATTTAAAAGTAAATACATTGTGCGGAGTTGGAGGTATGTCGGAAGAATAAAGTATATAAAGTAAGGGGCTAAGAGCTGATCCCTGAGGAACTCCAGTAAACGGAAATATAGGCCAAGAGAGCACATTACCAACAGTGACGTAACCGATACGATGTGTAAGAAAAGAATGAATGAGCCTCAAATAGCACATGGGAAGGTTGAGTGACTGAAGTTTTTGAATTAGTCCATAATGCCAAACCTTATCAAAAGCCTTTTATAAATCCATGAGTATAAGACATGATGGGAATGCTTTGTTATACTGGTTTGTGATTATAGTGCTAAGGCGAAGCAATTGGTCATTAATTGAGAAACGTGGTCTGAAGCCTGCTTGATGAATAGGTAGTATGTTGCGTGCTTCCAGATATGAATGATGCCGGCACACGAGAATTTTTTCTAGTAGCTTACTGAACACTGAAGTAAGTTGGATTGGTCTATATGAGCTGACAGAATGCATAGGCTTATTTGGTTTGTGAAACATGCAGACTTTCGATACTTTCCATTCCAGTGGATAGTAACCAGTTTGTAGGATGAAATTGAAGATCTCAACAAGGAGGACCAGTAGTGATTGTGGAGCTTCTTGGATATGACGGTAAGAGATGTTATCAATTCCTGGTGCTGTATTCTTTTTCCTCTTTAGTACGGTGTGAAGTTCAGCAGTGGTGATAGGTGCTGTAAGAGGATGTTCCGGATCTATGACATGCTCTGTGGAGGGCTGCAGAGCAGGGATGCTAGATAGGTTTATCCGTTCTGAACGTGTGGAAGCGGCAGAGGGAGTAAATACTGACTGCAACTGAGTACCAAAGGCGTTTGCTTTATCTTGATCCGAAAACAGAGGTGTGCCATGGTCAATGAGAGGATAGGTAGTTTTGGTGTTCTTGCCAGCAAGTTGATTGAAACGCTTCCAATATCGAGAAGGATGTGCATCCTCAGATAAGTTGGTACAGGTTTGAACCCAATTCCTGCGTTTATATGCATCCAGATAGTTCTTAACTGTGCGTTGCCATTGACAGTGGTGCTGAAGAGATTCACGGTTTCCTGTTCGATAGTAATCGCGAAGATGTTGTCGCGCCTTCTGTGCAAGTGTGAGGTAGCTTGGAGGCAATTTCGGTTTATAAGGATGAACTTGTTCTATTGGAATGTGATATTGAGAGCTATGTTGTATTGCAGTAATTATAGTATTGAGACAAGAAGTGAGGTCGATATCATTGGTAGGTGGTGTTACACTATGAAGAGTATCCTCAATTTCTTGTCGGAATTCAGGCCAATGAGCCTTATCGTATCTCAAGACGGAGCGAGGCGCAATAACAGAACAAGCTGGAAGTCCATGTGTTAACTTTAGTTTAACTGGATGATGGTCACTACCAATAGAATCAAGCACCTCAATCTGGCACTTATTTATGAGATTCAGAGATGTAATGACAACATCTGGTGTAGTTTGGCTTATAGGCCTGGTGTGCTTAGGAAGAATATGCATATAAAGATGATGATCAGCTATATACTGTTGAAATTCATCTTTTTCTCCAGCACTCCGGCTGTGGATATTAATATCTGCCATGATAATGATATTGAAAAAGGCATTCGCTATGTATCTGAAATATTCTAACGGTAAAGGTTGGCGTGGTCTAATATAGATTGTGCTGAAATTTATGGTTATTGTTGGGAAGTATATAGAACAAAGTAGGTATTCCGGGATATTATCGAAAGCTATAGGTTCGAATGGGATATTTTGGAGAATGTCCTATTGCGACTCCACCTTGGGCACGAGCCATGTGGTCGTGATAATCATGACGTAGTAGTAGATATCCAGGAATGCGAGCTAATATATTTATTTTCAACGCAGTTTCATTGAGCTTCTAATAAACGTCTATGTTGAAAAAATGATCGAATATTAACAAAGAGAAAACTAATCTCCATAATGAAAAATATATATATGAATTTAGACTGCAGTTTCCAGAGATCCAACATGGAAATGAACATAATTGTTGGAGTAAGTGGCATGAAGATTTATGTGAAAAATTGACTTTGCGGTAGAAATGATATGTTGCGTAATAAGGGCTCTCTGGAATGGAAAAATGTTTTGAAGAACTAAACTGGTGAAGCGGAGAAAATCTTCTACTGTGAGTGGAGGTAATATGGATTGATTGGGTTGAACTGTAGTGTCTGTTGTTTTTAATGGCACAGTTAATTCTGGACGTTCAGGTGTTGGTGCTGGTTTAGCTTTGCAACGGTAGCTGTACGTAGGATGAAGTCCATTACCACATGTGTTGCATTTAGGTGGCCCTTTGAGATTAGGACAAGTTTTGGTCTCATGGAGCCCCGAATAATAGCCACATTTCGGTTGATTAGGACAGTTGGCTGTATTGTGGTCATTGTATATCTGACACTTTTCACAACGAATCGGTAATGGTCCGTTAGTCTTAGACGGTTCAACCCGATGTATTCGCTTATATATAGGTGCACCAAAACGAAGAAGGTAATCAATTGTGTCTTGTCGCTGTGACAGAACGCGGACTAGATATGTCGGGCCATTATTATTCCTAATGCGAATGCATTTGTCAACTGAAATGCCTTCTTGTTTAAGTTCCTCCTGAATTTCTGCATCTGTTAGATCGGGTGAAACACCTTTGATCACAACTGATAGAAAAGGTGGTTTTCTAGGTAGCGGAGGCTGCTTCTGTCGTTTGTCCGTTAGTTTCGACAGTTTAGCATTCTTACCAAAGATTTCGTAAGAAGCTTTATTCCGTATAATTATTCCAAAATTTGGATCCTTCGATTTAAGAATATAGCAATTTTTGGTCTTAACTATTTGAGCTAGGGTGTCCCGTACTCGAGGAATGTACTTCATTATTTGAAGAAAGATCATTTTTGGATTGGTGTATTTAACGTCGTGGTCAGTAAGAAGAAAGTGATGAAGTTCGATATTAGCTTGTGTTGAAATGAGATTTGAAAACACCGGAGTAGGGTTATGCTGTGGATCGACCTCGATATCCATTGAAGCTAGAGGTGAACGGGACCGTATACGTTTCGCAGATTGTGTAGACTCGTTAGATGGATGCCGATCTTTAGATGTGTTTGGCAAAGGCTCGTTTCCCCACGAGAAATGCCGGGTGCGAGTGGATGGTCCTCGGTATGCCGGTTGCGATAATGAAGTGCTTGGATTAGAATGAATTGTTTGTGGTAAGCCAGAATGTCGACCAAGATTCGATTGTCCAAGTGAATTGCCAGAGTCCGCCATAGTGATGATGAATCCTAGGGCCGAAGCCCAAATGAAGATGAAAATGAAAGAAAAGATTATGAATGAGATTCAAAAAGCAAGTTTGCCCTCCGAAAGTGAAAACTTCCGTCAACCCTCTAAGTGTTGCACGTGTGCTGTGCTCACAAATGCGTATGCTACACTTGGCCCTGGCTAGCACATTAACATACACAAGAGAGGTTAGGCTCCTTGGATCAGTATGTTTATCGACATCAAGATTTTTTTACGTTTACCCGCTTAAAGGGTTGCGCCCTTTCTTCGGGAAGAGATCGGATTGTATAGGAGCATCAATTTTAATATGAGAGGGTCTATGTGTTGTTTAGTCATCTTTATTTAACATTTTATTCAGTTCACTCAGAGGGATGGGCATCAATTAAGTGAGGGCAATTTTCATCTGCCGTGGATGCTAAGGAAGATCGTCTGGCTGACATATAAGTCGTAGTCGTTCCTTAACTTCGGCGCCTGAAATGAAGAGAACATAACAAAACACAGTTGCGGTGATTCAGGTTCATCTAGAGCTATAAAACATACGGTGCAATCACAGAAATAGACGGTAGGCAAGACAGGAAGAGTGGTAGATGTCATGAGGGTGAAGTGCTATGACGTCACAACACATGGGTATTGTTAGTAAGACGAATGCTGTTAGCTTCTGTTCCTGGGGCGACTCAGGAACTAATGAAGACGAAGGCAGCCCTGTTAGTGGTTGATTTACTGTGCATGAGATGGATAGATGAGCGGTGAAACTGTGCCAGGATGATAAATGTCGAAAACTTCCGGATCGACGTTCTCGCGGCCGATGTTCAAATGATACAGGGTCATCAGATGTTGGAAAGGTGTCGGATAATAAACAGCAGGGGTATCAAAGTCTCTATCATAGCGGAGAATGTTCAGGAATACTGGATGAGCAGTTGTAATGCGTTTTGTAATGTATTTTAAGCGGAGAGCCTCAAGATGGGATAAGAGCGGGGGAAAATGAATACGGTCATAGAGTAGGCGGGTTGGGTGGGGGAGCTGGATACGGAAGGCTAAACGAAATGCATGGCGTTCGAGTATTGCTAGCTTTCGATAGTACTTAGGAGGAGCTGGCAACCAAGCTGTCGACATCAAGATTTTTTTTAATGTTAGCCAGTAGGCTAGCTACCCTGTAGAGGGCTACACCCTCTTGGAGGGAAGGGTTGCAAAGGAAGCTAGTTGGATGTGATAGAACTGGCGTTGGGCTATGGGATGTTCCTTTATTAATAAATACTTCAATTTGTAGGTCATTATGGGCTTTGCGTCCATAATCATTATTGCGGAAGGTAACACATAACACATGTATAAAACATTGTAAGGTTAAATATCATATAATAAACTAGCATATATTACCCGCTTCGCTGGGTTGAAATGAAAATTTAAATGCACAACTCCATATCTCATGTGTTTAATACCCGTGAAATATGCTTGCAGTAAATGTTAACATTATATCGCCTGTCATTTATGTTAACCCGCCGAGTGACACGGTCATGCGGGTTGCATATAAATACGTTTATTTTTACCTATGATGAACTAACAAAGGATTTGTACGTTATGGACACTTGAATGGTCAATTATCTCAAGACACTGGTAATTAAAAATTAAAGTGATATGATAAAAACCATCTAGGGTCCAAATCCTAATAACCCCCCAAAAATAAAAGAAATTGGTTCAGCCGTATTAGCGTGATGAGGGAACAAAGGATTTGTACGTTCTCTTTTATATATAAGACTAGCAGCGTTCACCCCGCTTCGCTGCGGTCACCCCGGAACGCAATAAACTTTGTTACTTAGATAATTTTTACTTTTTCGCTTTCAAGTGATATGATAAAAACCATAGAAGATTGCAGTAAATGTTAACATTATATCGCCTGTCATTTATGTTAACCCGCCCCGCTTCGCTGCGGTCACCCCGGAAGTTTTCGCTTTCAAGTGATATGATAAAAACCATAGTAGATTGCAGTAAATGTTAACATTATATCGCCTGTCATTTATGTTAACCCGCCGAGTGACACGGTCATGCGGGTTGCATATAAATACGTTTATTTTTATACCTATGATGAACTAACAAAGGATTTGTACGTTATGGACACTTGAATGGTCAATTATCTCAAGACACTGGTAATTAAAAATTAAAGTGATATGATAAAAACCATCTAGGGTCCAAATCCTAATAACCCCCCAAAAATAAAAGAAATTGGTTCAGCCGTATTAGCGTGATGAGGTAACAAAGGATTTGTGCGTTCTCTTTTATATAATAGACTAGCAGCGTTCACCCCGCTTCGCTGCGGTCACCCCGGAACGCAATAAACTTTGTTACTTAGATAATTTTTACTTTTTCGCTTTCAAGTGATATGATAAAAACCATAGAAGATTGCATTAAATGTTAACATTATATCGCCTGTCATTTATGTTAACCCGCCCCGCTTCGCTGCGGTCACCCCGGAAGTTTTCGCTTTCAAGTGATATGATAAAAACCATAGTAGATTGCAGTAAATGTTAACATTATATCGCCTGTCATTTATGTTAACCCGCCGAGTGACACGGTCATGCGGGTTGCATATAAATACGTTTATTTTTATACCTATGATGAACTAACAAAGGATTTGTACGTTATGGACACTTGAATGGTCAATTATCTCAAGACACTGGTAATTAAAAATTAAAGTGATATGATAAAAACCATCTAGGGTCCAAATCCTAATAACCCCCCAAAAATAAAAGAAATTGGTTCAGCCGTATTAGCGTGATGAGGTAACAAAGGATTTGTGCGTTCTCTTTTATATATATAGATAGTAATAACAAGTACAATAACATTAAGGAATGCAGTTTTTTTTCAAAGATGAAGATGAGGGATGGAATGAGGTGCAGATGACGTCACAACACATGGGAAATATTAGTAAGGACAAATGCAGGTTATCTTCTGCCTAGGGGCGACGCTAGGCCGATGAAGACGGGGGAGGCCCTGTTAGAGACAGAGGTTGATCACTGTGCTTGATGTGATGGATATATATGCGGAAGATGAACATGCAATCGATGGTCCTGCAAGAGTTCTGAGTCTGGATGATTTGGTGGCAAGGTATAACAATACAAGGTAAACAGAAAATTTAGAGGGAGGTGGTAATATCGAGGGGGTGCCGATGAAAGTGCAAGATAGTGCATGGTGGCTAACAGGAATGGTTGTTGCTGCATATAGCGGACAGTAATGAACTTTTGGCGAAGAGATTCGAGATGATAAAGTAGTGTAGGAAAAGTGATGAGTGAATACAGGTATCTAGTTGGACTGGGAAGAGATATGCGATGAGCAATACGGAAGGCATGACGTTCAAAGGTGGCAAGTTTGTAGTAGTAGGACACGGGAGCTGATATCCAGGCGGTGAAACCGTATGTGAGCACGGGCCGGAGAAAGGCTTTGTAGGTGTTGAGTATGAGTTTGGAGCTGGGGCCCCAGGTAGTTCCAGTGAGACGTTTAAGAAGATTTAGACGATTATAGACTTTGGTTTTCGTGTAGTTAAGATGGGGAACCCAGGTGAGATGGTGGTCAAAAACAATACCAAGATACGTGACTGTTTTAGATGGACGGATGGGCGTACCTTGAATTGATAGAGAAAGAAGCGAAGGATTCCTGTGGGTCCTGGAACGTTTTCGTGGGGGCAGAAATACTATGGCCTGTGTCTTGGAAGCGTTAATGGTGAGGTGCCATTTACTACACCAATGAGAGAAACGATTTATAGATTCCTGCAAGATGATGTTGATATGACTAATGGTGCGTCCAAGGGCGAGGAAGGCAGTGTCATCTGCATATTGAAAAGGATACACAGCGTCTGGAAGAGAAGGAAAGTCGGAAACAAACAGTAAATAGAGCAAAGGAGACAGAGCTGAGCCTTGAGGAACACCAGAGTTCAAGAATATAGGATGTGACAGGTGATTGTTGATATTAACATAGGTGATACGGCAGGCCAAAAAATGAAAAATAAAGCGGATGTAAGACATGGGCAATTTACATTTGATGAGTTTGAAAATGAGTGCAAGGTGCCAGACTTTTTCGAATGCTTTTTCTAGGTCAAATAGAACAAGGCAGGAGGGACGGACTGAATTATAGTGATTTGTAATGAGTGTGGTTAGGCGTTGAAGCTGATCGTTAATGGAATATGACGGTCGAAATCCAGCTTGAAAAGATGGTAAGAGAGGACGTGAACGAAGGTATGGATGAAGTCTGTTGACAAGGATGCGTTCAAGGATTTTGCTGAAAGTGGATGTTAGTTGTATTGGTCGATACGAAGAGACGTCGCTGGGAGGTTTGTTCGGTTTCGGGAACATGAGGGTTTTGGACATTTTCCATTCAGCAGGAAAAAAAGCCGGTTCTAAGAATAAAAGTGTAAATGGAGGCAAGGAGAAGAAGTAGAGAAATAGGACTTTCTTTAATATGGCGATATGTGATGGAATCAAAGCCAGGAGCAGAGTTGCGTTTATGTTGAACAACCGTTGTTATGTCAGTAATGGTAATGGGAGATGTAAGTTCGTGTGGTGGCAAAGGATGATTAAGATTTGGTTGGAGGATTGGATTTGCGGTGTTTACATGATCGACTGGATGACCAAAGATGTGGGTATGATGGGATGGTGTAAAGATGTCTTGCAAATAATCGGCAAAGGCATTGGCTTTATCTTGATCAGAAGGTGCGTGGCTATTGTTGATGATGATAGGGTATGAGGTTTTGCTGTACTTGCCACAGAGTGCGTTAAGACGTTTCCAATAACGTGAAGGATGAGCACTTTCAGCAAGGTTATTGCAAGTTTTTATCCACTGACGACGTTTGTACGCTTGGATGTAATTTTTGACTGAACGTTGCAGCTGACGATGGAGACGAAGAGCTTCGGGATTCTGTGTTCTGATGTAGTCTCGATAAGCTTGTCGGGAGCGTTTGACTTGAGCAAGATAATTCGGAGGCAGTTTAGGCTTATATGGTGTTGAACTATTAGTAGGGATGTACAGCTCTGATGCATGCGTAATTTCTGAAGTTATAGTGTCAACATGGGCGAAAAGCTCTTCTGATGTAGTGGGAGGATGTAAATGTGCTATGGCAGTAGTAAGATAGGTGCGATAATGTTCCCAGTCGGCTTTGTCAAAACGTGGTGTTTCAATCGGCGGAGGGACTGCATGGGGCCGAGCAGGGCCCATATGATAAGAAAGCTTGAGTGGAGCATGATCACTGCCGAGGAGGTCGAGAACTGTAAGGGTGATGTGAGCAGCAAGTGTAGCTACATCAGGGGTGGTATTTGAAATAGGCCTAGTAGGCGCCGGAGGAATATGCAGAATGCCAGTAGTATGAGTGGTAATATGGTCAGTGAACTGTGTGCGTTCTGGAAGAGTGCGACTATGATAGTTGATATCGGCGAGGATGATATAATGTTTAAAGTTATGGGATATGTGACTGAAAAAAACAAGAGGTATAGGGTGACCAGGTCGAACATAAATAGTGGCAAAGGTGATCATGATAGACTTGAAGTATAATGTAGAAATGAGATGTTCGGGTAGGTGAGGAATGGGACAAATTTGTTGGCGGTAAGGTATATGATTGCGAAAACCGATCGCTACGCCACCATTTGCCCGTAAAGCTGGTGCTGTGTTGTCCTGACGTAGAAGCGTATAGCGAGGAATGCTGCAGGGAATGGTTTTCGTTAGGAACGTTTCATTTAGTAACAAAAAGGATACGTGTTCCTCAAGTAGCAGTGCTTCAAATAGAGTTTTGTTTGTTGGTAGAGAGCGAATATTAAGAAACAGGAAGACTAAGTCCATGATAAGCATGTTTAAACGGCTGTTTCTTGTGGTGATGTATGAAAATGAACAAAGTTGTTGGTGTATGTGGCGTAAAAGTTGACATTAAAAACAGACTTTGCGGCCTTGGTGAGTTGTTGCAGAATGTGAGTACGCTGGAAGGGATGGATGTTCTGTAAAGTAAGTGTAAGAAATTGAAGTAGTTGTTGAATGGTAACTGGATCTGTAGTTTGTTGGGGGGGATGAGGTGAAGAGTCTGGGATGCGGAGTGGAACTACTAAATCTGGGTGTTGTTGGTCAGGTTGCGGTTTATTTTTGCACTTATAGCTGTATGCCGGATGTTGGTCGTGACAAGTTGGACATTCAGGTGGCCGTTGGAGATTCTGACAAGAGCGTGTTTGATGAGATCCTGCGCAGTACCCACAAACAGGCGGATTCTTGCAATTACTGGTACTATGATTATTGTAAGTCTGGCAATTTTCGCACCGCACAGGAAGTGGAGCGGGCGAGCGTGAGGGCTCGACTCTGTGCCGACGATGATAGATGTAAGCGCCAGTAGTGAGCAAGGAATCGATGGTGTTTTGGGAGGAAGTAAGAACACGAACCATATATGTGGCACCAGTATTGTTACGTATAAGTATTACCTTGTGAATGGTATGACCAGCGAGTTGAAGTTCCTCGTGGATTTCGTCATCAGAATATGATGGATCAACCCCACGGATCACGACGGACAGAAATGGTGGACGTTTGGGGGGTGGCGGTTGTTTCTGGCGTGCAGAAGAAAGAGATGACATTGTGGCATTCTTGCCAAATATTTCATATGAAGCCTTATTCCTGACAGTGATGAGAAACTGCGGATCTGTGGATTTAAAGATGTAGCCATTTCTAGTTTTGATGACTTCTGTGATCGGTATACTTGGAAGATATTTACGAATTTGGAGAGTTATGAATTTCTCATTGCTATACTTAGTGTCGTAGTTTTGTAATAGAAATGAATGAAGTATAGGTTTATCAGGTTTGTTCATAGGCGAATATTGAGTTGGAGTGATTGCAGAAGAGTTCATGTTACCGGTTTCCATATCAGAACAGTCTGAGGCATTATCTTTGTGCGGTTTCTTGGCTTGATGGCGAGGCTCTTTGATGGTGTCAGCATAGAGTTGCTGTCTTGGAGACCTGGACCTTGTGGAGACATTTGAAGCATTGGATGCTGTGGAACTACCCGATTGGGTTCTCTGCCTATTGCCCTTTTCCTTCCGCTTGACCACCTTCGCGGTCGAAGCGGACGGAGGGACAAAGACAGGAGGTAAACCAGAGTGGCGTCCATCCACCAAGGACCCAGGATGAGTATCTGAATCTCCCATCGCAAAAAAACCGATGTGCGCTGGAAAAACGTAACGCTTGAAATTGAAAAAATGAATGATGAAGCGGAAGCTCTTGATGATAATGAAGGTAGGACAACCCGTTTGGATAGTTGTCCAGGGGGAGCAGGTCCCCTGCCTCGATCTGTAGAACCGGCTGCCCTTGGCTTGATCAGTCTGACAGACGGTTCGCGCAAAAGAGACAGAGAATAAGCTCAGGATCAGGAAAAGGAAGGATCTTTACAAAATTCGTCACTGCTCTTTCAGTGGCGCTTCAGAGCAAGGCTCTGGTAAAGTATCGACATCAAGACATCGCCTTCAGAGCATATCAAAATTACCTTGTTACTGGCTATGAGTATTTGCATCGTTTTTTACTGTTTGGTATGGGTAAAGCTTTGCGAAATACATTTCGCATTTGTGGAAAGTGACTAATAATATTCTATGTTTTCTGTAATCGGTCACAATAATATTGTTGTAAATCTGTGAATGTTCTGACAACAGTTACACAGATAGCAGTGCTTCCATCTATTTTCTTTATTTGTTATTCTTGTGTCTTAGCACGTATGAACAGAAGATGGCAGAACTATTGCTTATGTAACTGTTGTCAGGCAATTCACAGGTTTACAAAAATATTATTGTGATCGATAACAGGAAACATAGAACATTATTCGTTACTTGGCACAAGTGCTAAATATATTTCGCAAAGCTTTGCTCATATTAAACGATAAACCAATGCGAATTCTCTCAGGTAGTAACGAGTTATTTCTGATATGCTCAGAAGGCGATGTGCTTGGTGCTGAATTAACACACAAGTAACATGCTAAAGTGATAATTATTTTGTGTTCTTTCAACGCCTCATTTCTTACAGTGTTCGTCGACCGATCCAGCAGTTCGGGATTGTTTCATTCAACCCCACTGTTCCGCCATCTTGTCTTGCGTACACAAAAAGTTTACTAGAGCTCCTCCGTGGCGAAGCGGTTAGCGTACGCGCCTCCTTCTTTGGCGTGGGAGGCCCGGGTTTGATTCCCGGCGGGAGCTCATGTGGTTCGGATTCCACGTTAATCAGTAGGTCCACGTCTCGCTGCTGAAAGGGACGTTAAACTCAAAATCAACTCAACAAATGTTTGCTAAAGTCCAGTGACCGTTATCCCCACTCTCAGCTACACAGTGGTACCAGATCGAAACCTTTTGTTCAGAATTACAAATACTGCAGTTAGTCAATCATCATATAGATAATTATGGTTTTACCTGTATTATAACAATCGATAATATGAAGAATTTCGTATGTAAGATGTTCTTTGTTAAATAAAATCTCATAACGTTTCTAACAATAGTTAGTTTTATATGTTTTGTGTACTTTTTATGCATGTGAGTCAAAATTTCTAATTCAATTGTGTTCATTTCTTTATGTGCACAGTGCACACACTTTCTCTTTGATATACTCATTGTATACTCGATAATTCAATTATACAGGGTGAGTGAAAATGGTGTTCTTGCCAATATAACTTTTTTTCTGGATTATAATCTCAAAAAGTACTTCTCTTTCTATGGCAGAGGTGTACTTATGTAGACGTCCACCATGAGGAAGTTTAGTCGAAGTGAGCAATATGGCTTCTACAGGCCACAGAGCGTTCTGTGTAATTGATTTTTATGCAACTAAGTCCGTTGTGCAAATTCAACGAAAATTTTTGTGGAAAATTTAGAGTATTTGTACCGCCACTTGCTATAACTGTGGTTCAATTGCGTGAGCGCATTACTGCAGTTGTGGCATTGAAATCGGGAATATCATTTTGACTCACCCTTTATATAATAGGAATGCTAATAAACTGAATATTTGCAGTTGATTTTACATAGTAAATTGATTTTGAAGCTAAGAAAATACAGGACATGAATTCTATTGTGATTATTTATAATTTTTTTAAAGGGTGATTCCGGAGGACCAATTATTTGCAACGGTGTTTTATATGGAATTGCTGTTGATGTTATTCCGGAACCCCACTGCCCAGTTGGTATATATGCTACTTACACAACCGTATCACTTTTCTTGGATTGGATATTCGAAACAATGAAAGGCGTAGGTGAGAATTTCAGTACTAAGAAGTAATTAGGCCTAGATAGCTAAGTAACTTCTATTGTAGTGGTATAAAGTGCTAATATCCGATACGAAACTCCCTGATGCAAACTCAGGCCTTATGATCGTGTTTCTAATTGACTTGTCGATGTTTCCTTTCACATTCGCATTTCACCAACTAGACTTACTTGACAACCATTTATTTTCATTCAACTTTCTTCTTCAGCCTAAGAGACACAATTCTGAGACATGAAATTAAAGACATCATTTCATTTTCATTTTAATTTTTATATTTAACGCATTATCACATGACTTGAATTTAACTCAGACTAGTTTTCATGCCCTCAGACATATTGTATTTTAAGGAAACTATCGTTATGATAAGTGTTCTGCCATTATTGGTAGCTCCTCACTTGCCTCAACTGAGAAGCTTCCATGCTCCACGATCTTCCGCTAACCTTTTCGTCTTCACATACGATTTTTCTGTTTTGATATTGTCCATTAATTATAGTCTCCTTCACTCCCTTCCTCTATTGCCTACCACCATACCCTTTAGTACTCCCTTATGATACAGTTTCTTCTTAGCCAATTTCCCAACCTCTCTTAATATCTAAAAGTGTTCTTTTCTCCCTCACTATTTCTGAGACCCTTTCATTTGTTTTCCGCTCGACCCAGCTGATTCTCTCCATTCTTCCCCATACCTACATTTCGAAAGCTTCCAGTAAACTAAACCAAGTAATATATGTACAATTATTATTTTTGGTAAGCACAAAAATAGCTACCCCACCAACGTAAATTATCTGCCCTTCTACTTGCAATCACAAGAAATGAAAGCTGACGATATCACTGCTCGTGACTCGCTACTGTGGTCGCGACTCCTGGTCAAAACGTACAGTAGGTTTGTGAGATATCTTAATTATTCATGTCTTTATTGTTTCAATAAGTTCTTAATCTATTTGCGTTTTAAGACACCATGAGGAAAGATTTTTCTTCTAGTATAGCAATCAATGTACTAAGAAATCAACTGCAGTTTTGTACATAACTTCATTATTTTTTTCGGTTTACATTTTTTATTTGCGACTAAGTTAGGATGATGTCATGTACTTACGTAGCATAATAAGAGTGGGAAGCGAATATCGTCTATTTAGATAGCGTTTATTAATATAATTTTTTAAAGTTTAATTTACCAAATTTTAGCAAATTAATTAGTTTTTCTGCTTTAAAAGAATTATTTTATAGCTTTACAGTTATTTGTATATACGACAGTTAGATTAACGTACTCAATTTAGGAAAAATTAGGATTATTTTACTCCCCTGAGTGGGCGTTGCGGTTGCCTTGCTTACAAACATGTAAAACCCTCTAGCGAGTGAAAGAGAAAGCAAATACTGAGTAGGATGACATACTATTTTCAATCGAAGATACGTAAATTTTACTACAGTGCAATAAAATTCAATATTTTCTTGTTTTATGCAGCCATTTTATAAATAAATAACATTTAAATTGAGTCAGTAAGTTTATCTAGTAATTAAAGTCCAAGTTATTACAGAAGAGTTGATTATCTGAACATTATGGTAAATAAATATCCAATGGCTGTGGCTTAGTGGTATATGCAATTTTCTACTTGTTTGATAGAACTGAACTACTAATGGAGCTAAACTGTTATTCCCTTTTGTCTTTGATTGATAATTATTGTGGAATTCTGATAGTATTACCTATTTTGAACATGAAGATTGCATTTGCCGTAAGTTATATTTACAGTGATTTAGTTATTAGCATGAGTGAATAACGAAATTTACAGTCTCCTACATCTAAAGCCAATACAATTCGTGCTAATGCCTTTATAACAGATTTTCGATATTGGATTTTACAAGGAAATATAGGCCTACCTCAGTGTTCGTAGGTTTCCTTTAAAAAAAATCCCTCAAATTACTCAAAATTTTCCCTTTTCGCATCAAATTGTCCCTAGTTTGTCGAGTGTCCAAACACAGACACAGACAGAAGTTAGGTGATAAGATTTAGTTATATTAAAGAAAATTCCAACAACATTTGTTTTATTCATTTGCTTTCTGCTTCTATTTTTTACTTTTTCCTTAACAGGTTTCTACAAAGAATATACACAAATCCATCCAGCCGACTTTGAACACACACACACACACACCACACACATGCATGCATACATACATACATACATACATATATCAGGCACGTAGCCAGGATTTCGTAAAGTATGGGTTCATGACATGAAATGCTGTAGTCTTCACACCACGGGATCGATCATTCTAAACTATGTTATTGGTAACATATATTGGTTCGTTCAACCAGGATTTCGTAATGGGAGGGGGCGTGACTCGAAATACTGTGGTTATCACACCAGGGCAGCTTTTTCCAACCGGTGTGCCGCGAATGGGCCGCTGGTGTGCCGCGAGGAGATCGGAACAAAATTATTCTATAGCAATCAAATTGCAAGGCATATGAAAAATGTAATTCGTATTTCACATTACTATGAACCTCTACTATGAATCTACAATTTTGAGTTTCATACTGTGTTACTTTTCTCTACAATTTTAATGTTGAAAAAAATATTTGTCATCATTGTTATGACTATTATTGATTCTTTATTGCTGCGGACTATTTCGTAACTTGAAATTTTAAAATATCATTCAATCCTTTCGACAAAGCAAACATGCATACAAATTACCAACATTTGTGTTTTAAAAGTAAAATATATTTGTCCGTTAATTTAGTGATCTTCCTTAGTGAAAGGTTGGATAGTTTTCCAGAATCTCATTGCAATTGTTTTCTATTTTTAACCCTTAAAGGATCCTGGCTTTTTGGGCTATTTTTTAGACTTTCAGTCAAGCAGCTACTGTATCGTCACTATTTATCCTAGGATCATGGTTCATACCTCATTCTCTTCAGAATAGAGCTGGCTTTCAAGTGGTACCACTTGCATGCTCATACCATATACCAGAAGCGGGAAAAAAGTCAAAGTGAAAATTTCGGAGGGAAAATTTTTTCTCGAACTTTGGCCCCTCTGGACCCCCCTGTGTGATCGTAGTCATCTAAAAAAAATCTGATAAATAGTACTTGGTATACTGAATGTGTGTGCCAAATTTCAAGTTTCTATCTTGAATAGTAAGGGCGGGAGAATTTTTATCAAAAATTCCCACAATGCCCCAAATTACCATAAAACACTATGATCTCAGGGAAAAAAATTCCTGAGACATCCCTAATTTCCCTAGGACTATAATTCGCCAATCATTCTCTTCAGAATAGAACTGTCTTTCAGGCGGTACCATTCACATGTCTCCATCATGAATCTAAGGCGGGAAATTCCTTAAAAATGGATTTTTTTGTGGCAAAATTTCCCTTTTTTCAACTTTTGCCCCTCTGGACTCCCCCTGTTTTTACGCAGAAATCGGAAAAAAACTTCTGGTAAATACTACTCGGTGGACTGAATGTTTGTGCAAAATTTCAATTTTCTACGTGAAAAGTAGGCCCGCCAGAAAAAATTTCCCTACCATGCCCCACTTTTACCCTATACAGAAGTATATTTGGATAAAAATTCACTGAGACGGCCCTAATTACCCTAAAATAATAATTCGACCGTCGTTCTCTTCAGAATGGAACTGCCTTTCAGACGGTATGACTCATGTGGTCCTATCATGTATGTAAGGCGGGAAAATGACGAAAAACGGGATTTTTGGGGTAAAAAATCCCTTTTATAACCCTCTGCCCCTCTGGTTCCCCCCCTGTTTTAACACTGACATCGGAACAAAAAAATCTGGTAAATACTACTCGCTGGACTGAATGTTTTTGCAAAATTTCAATCTTCTACGTGAAAAAATAGGCCCTCCAGAAAAAATTCCCCTACCATGCCCCACTTTTACCCTATACAAAAGTATATTTGGATAAAAATTCATTGAGATGGCCCTATATACCCTAGAATAATAATTCGACAGTCGTTCTCTTCAGAATGGAACTGCCTTTCTGACGGTATGACTCATGTGGTCCTATCATGTATGTAAGGCGGGAAAATGACGAAAAACGGGATTTTGGGGGTAAAAAAATCCATTTTTTTTACCCTTTTGCTCCTCTGGTTCCCCCCTGTTTTAGCACTGACATCGGAACAAAAAATCTGGTAAATACTACTCGGTGGACTGAATGTTTGTGCAAAATTTCAATCTTCTACGTAGAAAAATAAGCCCGCCGAAAAATATTGAACATAAGCTTAGAAAATGAGAAAAGAAATTTTTGACTTATGACGTCATCACCTCCTATGTCTGGACGCAGGACGGTCTGAAACCATATGTAATGTCTTCTACAAGGCCTCTGGACTTGGAAAACAAAAAGAAAAAAAAACTCGGACGAAAAAGCTCAAATAGAAGAGAAATAACGCAATGTACCACGAAAAGCGCGTATGGTACAAATTGTACCATATGATCCCCAAAGGGTTAAATTAGAATGAAAAATAAGCATAATGATTTAGCACGGACGGGGGAGGGGACAAATGAACGAGCTTTCTTCTCTGTGAGGAGATCAGTAATCATAGAGAAACTTACCACGGTATATTATATTTACAAATAATATTAATAATATCTATGAAGTAACCAAGAAAGTTTTGTCGCTTTTTGTGGAGGTCTGTGTTCAGTTTGCTCTCATACCGTGATTTAAATGTGAATGGAGATAAGGCGAAGGTTAGTTGTTGGTGTGTGTATATCCAACATACTACCTGGTTGTGGCAGTTCAGTTACACTGGGAACTCCGTGAGGACATAGTGAACATGGGACCTCCACAGAGGTCCTAAGGGGGTGTATGCTGTACGAGTTCAAACTTTAGTCAAACGCCGCTGCAGCGGGGCGGAAGATATGCCAGGCCTTTGGTGAGGGTGGTGTGACTACACGGACAGTGCAGTGGTGGTTTAACAAGTTTAAGGATGGTGACGAAACACTCGAAAACGCACCATATGCCGGAAGATCAACATATGCACAAAATGAAGATATTCAGACAGCAATTGAGGCGAACAGTGGCTAGACGTGAGGAACTGCGACTACAACCATTCGGCACCATCTCCATCAACTCGGGAAGCATTACAAGTAGGGTCGATGGGTCACACTTGATTCGACTCCGGACTAAAAGGCAATACGAGCAGACACCTGTGTTTCTCTGTTGTCTCGTCTGAAGAAGGAACCATTTTTGGACAGGGTGTTGGCATGTAATGAGAAGTAGGTTCTGCATGAAGCTCCACGGCGCCATCATCATTGGTTAGCATTACATGAACTGATTCCAGAACAGCCGAAACCAGCACTGCACCAGATGATCCTCCTGAATGTTTGTTGGACTGCTAGTGGCATCGTGTATCGGGAACTGCTACCAACTGGTCAGAACATCAATGCAATTGTGTATACTACTGTCAGCAGTTGAGTCATGTTCAAGAAAAACTCAAAACTCTGGAGCCAGCACTTCTGAATTGCAAAGGGGTCCTCCTGTTACAGAACAACGCTAAGCCCCAAGTAGCTAGGATGACCCGGGACACTATTCTACGCCTTGGATGGGAAACATTATTGCATCTGCCATACTACCCGGATATTGCATCGTCCGATTATCACCTGTTCCATTCCTTGGACAATCACCTTAGAGGACGCCAGTTCAAATATTTAGTAGAGGTGCAAAATGTACTTGATACCTTCTTCGCTTCACAGCACACCAAGTTCTACCGCGATGGAATCCATAGCCTTCCATAACGTTTGCAGAAGGTTGTCGATGCTGATGGGGACTACTTTTGATCTTCCAGATACGTCTTAGGTGACATATCGATGTTCGAATTTGGTGGGTTAAAAGCGCAGAACTTTCTTGTTTACCTTTATATATAAGTGTGCCGCGAGAATTCAAGTTACACCTGTATGTGCCGCAAGTTGAAAAAGGTTGGGAAACGCTGCACCAGGGGCTTGATCAATCTAAACTATTTTACTGGCAACATATTTGTTTGTTAGGACAATGAAATGACGATATATTAGTAAGTATTTTAATAACAAACTATGAAGGTATCTCAAGTAAAAGGATGAAAAAAAGTATTGAGAAAGATTTTAGAATACTTACGTTCCTTCCTCTGTTCATCCAAATATAACAATATTCTTTTCATTATGACCTCAACAATTATAAAAAGTTCATATCCACTATTATAAAAAAGTACATATTCAATTGTAAAATATTTTACAATATCTGCGTTTCTTTCTCTGTTGAATCAAATGTTTACACTGTAAAAAATCGTTGTGTTATTTCAACGACATACCTATGTGTTAACACAATTGTGTTAAAATATAACACAAACAGGTGGTTAGAACAACTCATTCTCCATTTGGAGTTGTGTGTCAAATGCCAGTAGTTGAAATGACACACAGCCTGTGTGTTAAATTAACACAAATGTATAATCTTCGGTGTTGTTTTCTGCGTGATTGCCAAATATGTTGGGCATCTAATTATAAAGGCCTATGTCTGAAGCTACAGCCAAACACTGTAGAAAGCACTACTTAAACAAATCCAGGTATTCGCACAATTTCAACGTGCAAACCGCACGATGTATTCTCAATTATTTTACATAATGATTCTGAAGAAACATAAGCATGCAGTGTTGAATTCAGACATTTTCACCCGGGGGGGAATGTCAACTCCTCGGGGGGGAGGGTTGTTTTTCTGTATTTTTGCAAGAAAGCAGCATATTTAACAATTCCATTCACATGCACATCTTAGCTAATATTGAGACTAATTGCTGATAAATATTCAATGTGCGATTTAAAAAAAACAATCGTTTAATTTTATCTAAAACATTAAATAAAGTCTGGCAAAAATATTTTAGACTAAACTTTAACTGCTATTTACTGTAGCTATTTTAGTTATTTTTTCACTATATTCAGTAGTTCCTGTTTGTTACTAATGTAGAAGTTTTTTTAAATTAACTCAAATATTTTTTGTTCTAAAACAAACATACATAGGAATATCTTAACAAAAAGTAATCATTCTTTCTCACACTTCTGATTCTAAATCAAGTATATTAGCCTTGGTTTCTTTACTGCGTACACATCAATAGTTTAGTTTACGAAATCTTCAGTAGGATTAGTGCCGTGTCGTGGAAAATCAGCGCTTGGGGCGAGAGTATACGACGGCACCTCCGTACATATGAGTGAGGTCCACAGACCAGCTGCGAAAGGTGAGAAAATTTTAAAAAGTACGGTAAACCCTGCTTTTCCTTGAGCACTTTTTATTACATTTTTCCTTTCATTTTATATATGTGCACATGCCCACATGTGCACATGTGTTTCATTCCCTCTTTTTTCTTTCCTTCTTTTCTTTTCTTTTCTTTTTCCCTCCCGAATCGTGCGCCCCTTTCTTCGGTGCTTAGGGCGGTCGCTCCGCTTGCCCCTCCTTCATCACCTTCAATAGCAATCTCTTACTTATATACTACTATTATATTGATAAATTCTATATAAATCTTTAACCCAGGAGGGATAACTGTTCCTCCCTGATCCCTCTAAATGACGCCCTCTGAATCTCACCCTTTAACTGACTTATTTTTAGTTAAAGAAAGGTGTGTTTACTTTAACAATCGTAAAACACATTTACGTCTGTTAGTTCCAATGCGAGAAATGAGATTTAGACGCTGTGTGTCAAATAATGCAAGAACTGTACATTTTCAAGAACTGAAGTCTGCTGACATCACAGATCATATGGAATGATCGAAAGATCTTCCCTATCTTTCCTTTCCTATCTCAATCTGTGCTAGTGTTACATACTAATATATAATATAGGGCGAGAGTATAGTACCTACTAAAATACAAACCTTTATTCAACAGTTGACAATTTCATGTTCTGTCAAACTGGATCATAGCGTTAAGAAATACAGATTTTATTGCTTATTTGGTATTCTATCTTAGATGTTACATGTTTAATATTTATATAGAATGGGTCTGCGTCATTTATATGTATATTGAAAGATCGGATTTCGTCTGCACGTGCACGGAAAGAAAAACAAATAATTGGGTAAAGTAATTTCTACATTTGTGACTGAAATTTTGGGAGTTTCTCCGGGGGGAATGAATTTTCTTCGGGGGGGACATTCCCCCCCGGGCTACCCCCTGAATTCATCCCTGTAGGCATGTCGTTGAAATGACACAACGATTTTTTACAGTGTACATACATTCATACATACACAAAGTATTGCTATTGTACTTGTTTATTTCTGAAAAACAGAAAAAGTTAAGCATTTAAGTTGGTCAGTCAGGCTGCTCGATAATTTCCCTGGATACTCAACGTTTTATCGCAATTTTTTTTTTTTTTTTTTTTACCTTTTGTTAATTTACCTATGAAATTTTGCTAGATTAGGGAAATTTCCTTTAAACTACGAACACTGATATATGACTTAAAGAGAAAAATGAAAGAATAGTATCTTGGAAATTTCTAAATTTACCGTAAAATATATGTTTAAAAAATGCATTTATTAGTGAAGTTTGATCGTTATGCTTTGTACCAAATTTCATATTTTAAATTATCTAAATTAGCAATAAAATAGACAATTTCTTCTTACGTTATTCCAATCGCGCAACTCTTTCTTACTGAATAATTTTCTTTTCCAATTAAATTCATGACAGTAGAGCATTTCTTTAGTGGAATATAGTTATTTCAATTACTGATTAGCAAGTTTGCAAATAACGTTGCCTATGGTAGGGACCCCCGTATATCTCGCCGAGTCAGCAAAAATTTTTTCGATTCTGATTGGCTGAGAGAGGTCACGTGACGTTAGGCCCCGCCCACGCGGGAAATTCAAATTTTCAGGTCACGTGGTATGACGTCATGAGTCACCCTGCGGGGAAATCCCTCACCCTGGATTTTTGAAATTTGTTCCCTTTTACGGGTAAGATGTGTGTTTATGATTGGTTGACAGCTGTCACGTGATTTTGGACCCTCCGATATTTGAAATTCGTTCCCTTTTACGGGTAAGATGAATCCTTTGGTACCACGATGCTGATTGGCTGATAGAGGTCACGTGATCTTAGGCTCAGGGATTTTTTTTTTAAATTCGTTCCCTTTTATGGGTAAGATGAGTGGTTTGGTACCTTGAATTTGATTGGTTGATAGTGGTCACATGATCTTAGACCCTGGGTTTTGAAATTTGGGTATCCTCTTTGATGAGTACTTTGGTACTACGATACTGATTGGCTGATAGAGGTTACATGATCTTAGACCCACTACACGGTGAACAGGTCACATGGTATGACGTCATGTTTTACCCTTGCGGGACCCGGGAGGTGTACTTTGGCCCACCCCTTCAATTTTGGAAATTGCCCAATTTAAACATTTTGGTATAATAGTATAGAACCCTAGTATGTATTACTATAAATTTGGGTGGTCCACTTCGTTCCCTTTTAGGGTTACAAAATTGCCAAATTTTAGTACAACCACATGTTTGGTTTTTGGCTCATTTTATTCCCTTGGATGAGGTCCTATTACCTTATATAGTTATATGGTTGTATACAGGTGTTTATTTCCTATTGTAAGACATAGGTACATTTGTGCACCCCTTTAAAAAATTTGGCAGGAGTGCCTTGGCCCATCCCTTAAATTTTGGAAATTGCCCAATTTAAACATTTTGGTATAATAGTATAGAACCCTAGTATGTATTACTATAAATTTGGGTGGTTCACTTCGTTCCCTTTTAGGGGTACAAAATTGCCAAATTTTAGTACAACCACATGTTTGGTTTTGGCTCATTTTATTCCCTTGGATGAGGTCCTATTACCTTATATAGTTATATGGGTGTATACAGGTGTTTATTTCCTATTGTAAGATATAGGTACATTTGTGCACCCCTTTAAAAATTTGACAGGAGTGCCTTGGCCCACCCCTTAAATTTTGGAAATTGCCCAATTTAAACATTTGCTATAATAGTATAGAACCCTAATATAGATCACTATAAATTTCGGTGGTCTATTTCGTTCCCTTTTAGGTGTATAAAAATTGCCAAAATATAAACGTAAGCAATACGTTGTACCACGTGTTTGGTTTTGACCTAATTCATTTCCTTGGATGAGGTCCTATTACCTTATATGGTTATATGGCCATGTATAGGAGTCCATTCCCTATTATGAAACATAAGTACATATGTGCACACCCCGGGAATGGTACCTTGGCCCGCCCCTTAAGTTTTAGAAATTACCAAATTTAAAACATTTGGTATCATAGTACTGGACCCTAATATATATTACTATAAATTTGGGTGGTCCACCTCGTTCCCTTTTAGGGGCCATTTTGTTTCGCTTTAGGGTGAACGTGGATACAGTGGTCCACCTCGTTCCCTTTTAGGGGGCATTTTTATTCCGCTTTAGGGGTGAACATGGATACCTTGGAATCGTCCCGAGTTTGATTCTTGGAAATGTTGAATTTAACGTCCCCGCGAAAACGATGAGAAATGATAGGACGAAACATGAACTTACTTGACTGAGGATTGAAGCAGGGACCTCATACAGTAGAGACAAGCGCTAAGCGACCGTACACGTGTGTTGATTACTATGCAATGGTCCCGAGTTTGATTCTTGGTGTTAGTTTCAGGAAATGTTAACGTCCCCTTGAAACGTAGGAGGAAAACATGAACTTACTTCGTTGTGGATTGAAGCAGGAACCTCATTCGTTAGAGACAAGCACTGAGCCGCCGTACTCCATTCAGTGCGAACAATTTTACCTATGAAAAGAAACATGGACATGTTATGTTACATTAAACATTTTTTCTGCTCGTTGTTACGCATACGAATTGTTGTGAACTTGCAGAATCTGCTTTTACGAAGAGTATAATGTCAGTTCAATTATTGAATATCTCTAAGAGGTGTAAAGGAGGAACGATTTCGGGTCTGGTTAATAACATTAATTTATATCGTTTTTGTTCGCAGATTAAATAAAAATGATGAAAAAAAAAGCTTCTTCGTGCATTGGCTTATAATCATATGTTTAGAAGCAAACGTCAGCTATATTGTGTTACATGTGCTTACGTATTCGTTGTCAGTATCATTGCATATTGAACATATACAGTATTTAATTGCCAATGGTTTACTTTGAAAGGATATATTTATTTTGAGATGAATAAAAGGGATGGGATGATGTGATTTTGGACCTAATTAGTATCTTTTCGTTTCCGTTCGTGGATTAAATAAAAAGATGACTCTTTGCTTAAATCTGATTAGTTCATTGTTCGAGTGATTTTTTTTTAAAACGGTTAGCATTTGTTGATCAGTAAGCGCTTCATTGATGGAACCGATGTTGCCAGATTTTGAAAATCTAAACTGCTCCGATTCTTTTTCGAAACGGTTCCGCTGAGTGCAACAATTTTCAAAACTAAAAATTTTGAAAACTAAAAATTTTCAAACTAAAAAAAATTAAACTTTTCAAAAAAATTTTCGAACTAAAAAATTTCAAATAAAAATTTAAACAAAAATTTTCAAACTAAAAGATTTCAAATAAAATTTTGAAACAAATTTTGAAAAATCTAAAATTTTTAAAACTAAAAAATAAAATCAAACTTTCTGGAACGAAATTTTTTTAAACTTAAAATTTTCGAACTCGAACCGAATTTGAAAACTAAAAAACTTTTCGAACCAAGTTTTCAAACATTTTTTTTTCGAACTCAGAAAGTTTCAAACTTAAAACTTGCAAATCAAAATTTCAAACTAAAAAGTTTTCGATCTAAAATTTTGAACTAAAAAAAAATTCGAACTCAAATGTCTCACTAAAAATTTTTCGAACTCAGAAAGTTTTAAAATCAAAATTTGAAACTCAAGTTTCGAATTAAACATATTTTCGAACTACAATTATCAAACTCAAACTTTTCAAAAATCTTAACAGAGATTGAAAGTGATCACTCGTTTCGCGAGCCGTAACTTTTAGTAATGTAACATAGTTTACGGTTTAAGATTTATATTGTCTTGAGAACGATTGAGTTCGTTTATGTAATGAACCCGTTGGCCAGCCATAGCCTGATTTCACATCGTAGCTCATGAAAGCAATCTTGTTGTAATTGTTTTAGCCGTGACCATTTTTTTTCTGGACATAGCCTGTACGATCACCAGGAATGAAATACTACTTAGTTTAGTGACCATTAAGACACAGTGAGGCACCGCTCCTGATCGTTGTGTGTACACGTTGCTGTAGGGTCTGGGTTCATTTCTTCGGCACACGCAGCACACAGTGGAAAGAGTAGTTTCTTGTTGCATCGGTAAGGCAGGAGACCATGATAAAGATGGCGACTTGGTAATATCGTCATTTTGATCAGACCATTGACTTTATTTATTGGTGGTATATTTTCATCACCCTGTAGATAAATTCTAGGATGTCCTACAGGGTATTTAGCACACTTATTTATGTAAGGATAAAGCGAGACAATATCGAAATATTTTATTACTTCCCCTGCTTTTTCGTCGACTTGGTGATACAATTTCACGCAATTGGTCCTTCCTCCAAAAAAGCTATCTCTAGGATTTAATGGTCTACGGTTCATGTACGGGTGATTCTTCAGATACGTCGCCATTGCAGGATTTTGTTTCAAGAATTGTTTAAATTCGCACTCCCACATTTCATGTACAATGTACCCCAATTCACGCAGTCTTGCATTTTTTCGTTGCGTTCGTTCATAACGGAATTCCATAGTGTCTTCTGGATTGCCGTAGATGGGCTGATTACGGCCTGTAGTAATACATACTTTACACCCGTGATAAAAGCAGCCGGCATGCTCGTAGACGTGCTCCTCTAACGTCTCAGGATCTTGGTAGTAACCATCAACATGGAATCCCCCAATAAACACTTCTTTTTGTCGGGCCGCATGTAAGATTTGTTTTCCTTCGCTTTTTTCAATGTAGGCCAGCCATTGCATTGCAGCGATTGATTGGGTACTTCTCCATCGATAGCCATGTGCCGGTAGAATTCCAATGGTGTTGGGTTTGAGGAAATTCCGGCGGAATACTAAATTGGAAGCACTGGCAATCGTGATTGTCTCCAAGAAGGGATTCACTTTGGTTTCTGTTTCAAATGACGTCATAAACGAAACGCATGCTTGTCGCAGTACATTGACATCTTGAATACAATACTTGAGAATTTCTTTCTGGAAATCAAACGTGTCATTACGATGATCGTTGTACCACTGCATGAACTTGTTCCTGTCTTCGACGGCCATTTCATCTGCACCATAATACTTCGTTTCTGGAAGTGGTCCAATATACGATTGATTTTCTTTGGTGTTGAAGAAATGCGGGAAGTATCCTTTGGTTGTGGGTAAATTGAACGCTTTTGACAATTTACTTAATGCCATAGGCAGGAAGTTCAAAGAGTCAATGAACGTTAGATTATTCAAGGTTAAACTCAGTATCTTGGTCCCATTTAATATGACGTCAGGTCTCCATTAGCATTGTTCGACCATGGTCTTTAGGATGAAATGTCCATCGTAACCCTTCGAGTTGTGAGCAAGACAGAAAATCCTATTTATATTGGGACGACGTTCCCGCAAGTACTGGAGAAAATTATAAATTGGATCCTCTCCTTGGAAAATATGCTGGCGCTGACCACACGTACTGCAAGACTGCTGGATATTATCGTTTTCAACACATGCGTAACATACTTGTTGTGCAACCAATAAATTTGGAACGTGTACATACGTATTATCGCCAATATTCGTGTCCTGCATAGATTCTATATCATAGAATATCAACAAGGCTTTCTTTGCGTGCATGAGTGAAGGAACACCAGGTTTCAAACACTGTCGATCGGGAAGCATAAAACATTGATGTGATCCTGGAACAATCTTCTTACAAACATTGCAAAAGATCTCATTACAATCATGAATGCGTTGTCCACTTCGTACAAAAGAATATACTCTGTAGCATTTAGTACATTGCTTCACCATTTTGCATACAGGTTCCCCATGATGATATACAATATTACGATGATTGTTAAAACATTCTTCGCCGTAAAATTGACGATTGCAGTCGTTGCACAGCACTAGCGTTTGATTCTTGTCGCATAGTGGTCTCTGTAAACATTTGGAGCATGTTACAGGACAATTTTTCACATGTTCATTGCGTTTACTATACTTTTTATGGCACGCTTCACAGTAGAAATTGGTTGCAAAACAAGCAGTTAAAGATTGGATGATGTCAAAGTGGCCAGCCAAACAAATCAAATTTATGGGAGTGCGATTTTCATCGTTGGGCCCCTCGTACATGATATCATGGCCTGTGAAACTGGTATACACAGTAATTTTATATTCTTTGAGGTATGACTGGAATTGTCGTATTTCATTTACACTGGCACCATGATCCAAATTGACTCCTGCATTTGCACATAACGCATCGACTTCTTGGTCCACAACACATTTCGATTGATGTTTATATTGCTTATGTCGTTTCATATCTGTATTCTTGTATTTTTTCAGGCCAATAGCAATAACAAGGGCGTACGCCAGACACCTTGAGTCTTGATTTCTTACGCGTACAATCCCTCGCTTGCTTCGTAACAATTCTTCGTTTTGAAGTACTCCTTGCCGCAAACCGCCATAGCCACGTGGAATATCCA
Organism: Thermobia domestica; assembly: GCF_964235325.1. NCBI lineage: Eukaryota > Metazoa > Arthropoda > Insecta > Zygentoma > Lepismatidae > Thermobia > Thermobia domestica. The sequence goes on along the minus strand of NC_137454.1, from coordinate 44,497,458 downwards.
CACGATGAAAATGCACGGTGAATGGCTCGTGCAGGAGAAATGCATTGTTACTTTGTAAAACTCTTTCAAACGAGGCCCACATCGTTTCCAGTGTTAGGTTTCGTGCTTGGCGAAAACTCACCCAAAATGGTTTATTCGTGTTGCGTGGTGATATTACTGATAAACCAACCATCGCCTCATCGTCGACATTGGCTAATAAATGGTCTAGCATCGCTTGGAAACTGTTATGTACATACTGTATGATATCGGTTCCTACGGGCGGTGCGTTGAATTGAACTTCGAGCATTCTACCCTCAATGTTAAATCGTCTATAATGACGAGTGATTTCATTGCGAACAGTAAAACCCGATTCGGCCATGGTTAATAAAAGGAGAAAACAAACAAACAGGTACGATAAAATATGTAATGGGAAAAAAGGAATTGAGCAGTGTGAATTTACTACAAAAGAAAAGAAGAAAGAAAAATCTTAATCACCTGATAAACAGGAAATCATAACGTTTATGATAAATTCTTAACTAAGTAATTCATGTAAAGGTCCTGAGTTTGATTCCCTAGCGGTGACGTTCAGAATCTCATTATGAAAGCACGTGTACTAGAAATCAAAGTTGTTTTTTTTTTAAATAATTATGTTACTGAAATGAGTGTTTTATTGCTGTCAAACTCGAGACCGTTACATCAGCATGTAACTGACCTATCATTCTATAGTGATAAAAAGAATGCATGAAATGAATGAATGTTTTAACAGTGCAGAGATGTGACAAAGTACGCGTAAGCATTTTTTCCACTCACAACGACCTTTAAATGATGCGTTTGCAAGTTGAAGAGAACCATCAAACATTAACGATACACATACGTAATTGTCGAAACAAAATCTGTATAGCGTATTTTTTTTATTATTGTGACTAAGCGGTTAGCGTACATGGTTCGGACGTGGAAGGCTCTGGTTCAATCCTCGGTGGGTTTGCTTTCCACGTCGGGGGCATGTCAAGCCTTTTCTGAAATTTAATATTCTCACGTGTTATCATACATTCTTTTCAAAACTAAGCTAAATGGTTGACGTACACACCTCATAATACATAAACGTACATAAATCGTCTATAATGACGAGTGATTTTATTACAAACAGTAAAACCCGATTCGGCCATAGTTAAAAATGAAAACAAACAAACAGGTACGGTAAAACAAATATGTAATGGGAAAAAAGGAATTGAGGAGCGTGAATTTACTACAAAAGAAAAGAAGAAAGAAAAATCTTAATCATCTGATAAACAGGAAATCATAACATTCATGATAAATTCTTAACTAAGTAATTCATGTAAAGGTCCCGAGTTTGATTCCCTGGCGGTGGCGTTCAGAATCTCATTATGAAAACACGTGTACTAGAAATTAAAGTTTTTTAAAAATAATTATGTTACTGAAATGAGTGTTTTATTGCTGTCAAACTCGAGACCATTGCATCAGCATGTAACTGACCTACCATTCTATAGTGATAAAAAGAATGCATGAAATGAATGAATGTTTCATCAGTGCTGAGATGTGATAAAGCACGCGTAAGCATTTTTCCACTCACAACGACCTTTAAATGATGCGTTTGCAAGTTGAAGAGATTCACCAACCATTAACGTTACACATACGTAATTGTCAAAACAAAATCTGTATAGCGTAAATCTTTTAACCAAATATTCATGCACTCTTTTTTTATTTAAGCGGTTAGCGTACATGCTTCTAACGTGGAAGGCCCTGGTTCAATCCTCGGTGGGGTTTGCTTTTCACATCGGATCGCTGTCAAGCCTTTTCTGAAATGTAATATTCTCACGCGTTATCATACATTCTTTTCAAAACTAAGCTAAATAGCTGACGTACACACCTCTGGCCCAGGTTCAATCCCGGGTGGTTGTTCGAATATCACGTTAAGCTGAAGGGACGCTAAACTAAAACAATGGTTTCAAAGGGAATCGAACCATATTATTCTCAGGTGTAGTTTTCGAAATTCTGTAATGCATTCTTTTCAAAACTAAGCGCACACATCTTTGACCATGGTTCAATTCCCGACGGGAGTTCACATTCAACATTAAGCTGAAGGGACCTTAAACATATCATTTATCGTGCTTAGTTTTAATGTGTGGGGGTTCCTGATTCGTACTCCCACTTTCCCATTCCACTAATTCCTTCATAGTCTAAATATTTCGTACTAAAAGTAAAACAGTGTATGAGTGATCCACCCCCACAAATATAAAATAACAATGATTTTCGAATCTTGTGTGAAAAAAATAAAATCTCAGTGAACTTACCTCAAATTCAATGAACAAAAAGTCGGTGCAGTAAAACTTAAATGAAGACACTTCAAAAAAACAGACCTTCTCACTCGATAGTTGAGAGCGGTGTAGGATTTGAAAAATGAAATTTAGATTTTTATTTAGGTCGCTGTGAAAACGATGTCATCATCAACCAATCAGAAACGAGGAAGTTTATAAAATGACATCACAACGAACCAATCAAAACGCTCGCTGCTGTTGTCATGAATCACGAACGAAAACGATGTGTAACAATCGATCGTGACGTCATTCATGTTTCTCAATAGTTACAACATCTAGTATCGCAGTTCTGATCTCAAAATGCTTTCTGTCAGGATCATGTCACTACCTGTCGTAACTGTGACATTTCATTTTCCTCATATTCCATACGAGAATGTCAATGTTTGCTTTTTTCGTGAATCATGCTGACACGTTCGTAGTAAAACTAAAGTAATACGATCCGCTGACGTTTGCATTTTCAATCATATGTGCTTCTATGTCAACACAAAAAAAAAGTCTATCAGCATTTTATTTTAATCCACGTTACACTGTCAGATTTATTTTCTTAAAGTATATGTGTATCCTTTTCAAGAACCATGGTTCGAAACCCACCAAGATCGATTAAAAACCGAATTCATTCATAGCTAAGCGGTTAGCATACACATCTTTGGTTTGAAAGACCTGAGTTCGATTTCTGAAAAAACATTTCTTAGAATTTTTCTTAAACTTGCTTTAAATTTCTAGTTCGAAAATTTTAAAAGTTTAGCTCGATAAAAAGTTTGATTTGAGAAGCGTTACACTGTCAGATTTATTTTCTTAAAGTATATGTGTATCCTTTTCAAGGACCATGGTTCGAAAACCACCAAGATCGATTAAAACCGAATTCATTTAAGCGGTTAGCATACACATCTTTGGTTTGAAAGACCTGAGTTCGATTCCTGGAAAAAACATTTATTAGGATTTTTCTTAAACTCGGTTTAAATTTCTAGTTCGAAAATTTTAAAAGTTTAGTTCGATAAAAAGTTTGATTTGAAAATTTTTAGATGTGATTTACATCTTTAGTTCGAAACTTTTGTTTTTAAAAATGTTTTAGTTCGACAAAATTTTGTTTCAATTTTTTTTAGTTCGAAATTTTTTGAAATTTTTTAGTTCGAAAATTTTTTTTGGGTTCGAAAATTTAGTTCGAAAGTTTTTAGTTTAAAATATTTTTCGAAAAATTTTTAATTTTTTAGTTCGAAATTTTTTGGGGTTCGAAAATTTACATTTTTTGTTCGAAAATGTTTTTATTTGAAAATTTAGTTCAAAAGTTTTTAGTTTAAATTTTTTAGTTCGAAATTTTTTTGAAATTTTTGTTTCAAAATTTTTAGTTCGAAAATTTTTTGTTTGAAAATTTTTGTTTAAAATTTTTTAGTTCGAAAAAATTTTAGTTTAAAATTTCTTGCACTCTGCGGAAACGTTTCGAAAAGAACCGGAGCAGTTTAGGTAAGACAAATCTGGCAACACTGTTTCCATTAATGAAGCGCTTACTGAGCGTTTAAAAAAAAATCGCTTAAACTCACAACAATGCGTTATAAGAAATCTACAAGCGACAACGATGGACCCCCTCTTTCACCATTGTTACTTCCAGAGACAGGCTACTAATTCAAGGAAGAGATCTCCATCAAGGTAAAAAAGCTGGTAATCATCTTATCTGTCAAAGAGAACCATAATATTTAATGTAAACTTCAGTACAATATCATGATACCAAAAAAGGGTTATTTAAGGAGGAGGTTGAACCCTTCATGGGAACTTTACGCATAACCATAAAAAGGGAACTAAATTCTAAAATCCAGGTCTAGGGTGATCACCGACATATCGCTCTATATTTCACTCATGGGCTGTGGGGGGCTAAGATCATGTGACTTCTATCAACCAATCAAAATTGATGTACCAAAACATTAATCTTACCTGTAAAAGGAAACAAATGAGTGAGGGGTATTCCCATGTAATCTGTTCACCGTGTGGCGGGTCTAAAATCATGTGACCTCTATCAACCAATCAGAATCGAGATACCAAAGTATACATCAGAAAGGACACCCTAATTTCAAAAATCCTAGGACCTAAAATCACGTGATCTCTATCAGCCAATCAGAATCAAGGTACCAAAGCACTTATCTTACCCGTAAAAGGAAACGAATTAGTAATGGATTTCCCCGCAAGGGTAAAACATGACGTCATACCATGTGACCTGTTCATCGTGTAGCGGGTCTAAGATCATGTAACCTCTATCAGCCAATCAGTATCGTAGTACCAAAGTACTCATCAAAGAGGATACCCAAATTTCAAAACCCAGGGTCTAAGATCATGTGACCGCTATCAACCAATCAAATTCAAGGTACCAAACCACTCATCTTACACATAAAAGGGAACGAATTTTAAAAAAAATCCCTGAGCCTAAAATCACGTGACCTCTATCAGCCAATCAGCATCGTGGTACCAAAGGATTCATCTTACTCGTAAAAGGGAACGAATTTCAAATATCGCAGGGTCCAAAATCACGTGACAGCTGTCAATCAATCATAAACACACATCTTACCCGTAAAAGGGAACAAATTTCAAAAATCCAGGGTGAGGGATTTCCCCGCAGGGTGACTCATGACGTCATACCACATGACCTGAAAATTTGAATTTCCCGCGTGGGCGGGGCCTAAAGTCACGTGACCTCTCTCAGCCAATCAGAATCGAGAAAATTTTTGCTGACTCGGCTGGCCATACGTCGGGGCCTACTACTCTTATTTGGTATTCTATCTTAGATGTTACATGTTTAATATTTATATAGAATGGGTCTGCGTCATTTATATGTATATTGAAAGATCGGATTTCGTCTGCACGTGCACGGAAAGAAAAACAAATAATTGGGTAAAGTAATTTCTACATTTGTGACTGAAATTTTGGGAGTTTCTCCGGGGGGGAATGAATTTTCTTCGGGGGGACATTCCCCCCCGGGCTACCCCCTGAATTCATCCCTGTAGGCATGTCGTTGAAATGACACAACGATTTTTTACAGTGTACATACATTCATACATACACAAAGTATTGCTATTGTACTTGTTTATTTCTGAAAAACAGAAAAAGTTAAGCATTTACGTTGGTCAGTCAGGCTGCTCGAGAATTTCCCTGGATACTCAACGTTTTATCGCAAAATTTTTTTATTTATTTTTTTTTTTACCTTTTGTTAATTTACCTATGAAATTTTGCTAGATTAGGGAAATTTCCTTTAAACTACGAACACTGAACTTATATGACTTAAAAATTTGCTAGATTAGGGAAATTTCCTTTAAACTTATATGACTTAAAGAGAAAAATGAAAGAATAGTATCTTGGAAATTTCTAAATTTACCGTAAAATATATGTTTAAAAAATGCATTTATTAGTGAAGTTTGATCGTTATGCTTTGTACCAAATTTCATATTTTAAATTATCTAAATTAGCAATAAAATAGACAATTTCTTCTTACGTTATTCCAATCGCGCAACTCTTTCTTACTGAATAATTTTCTTTTCCAATTAAATTCATGACAGTAGAGCATTTCTTTAGTGGAATATAGTTATTTCAATTACTGATTAGCAAGTTTGCAAATAACGTTGCCTATGGTTATTTTACATGAGTAAATGTATTTATTCAACCAACGAGAAAAGTAACATAAGTTTACATGTATCAATGATAATGTGAGGGAAAAACAGTAGGTAATTTACTAAATAAAAGAATTATAATTAATTCAGTATATGATAATGTTTTCATCGAAATTTATAAACAAAATGATTTATTTGTTAAGTTAGTGACCACTGCAAAATACATTTGCAATTCTGGTCAATACAGATTTTTTATCTTTTATGCATTCCGATTTTCTGTACAATTGGATTACAAATGAATCCCATAAATTTTAAGAATAACATCAAATGAAAATAAATGTCGTGTATTTAAGGTGAAATAGACCTATTTTCTAACTATTTTTGATGATTTTTGGAAAAGAACTGTCACTTTGCAAATCTCAAACTGCAAAGCTTTTGAGTTGAGTCAAGTATTTTTGAAGATATTTGCAATTAGATGTTACGCGACTGCGAAGTTGAAAGTCTTTGTAAGGCGAAAATTGCTTATCGAAGCGGGAAGTGTGGTGCTATAATCAAGGCAGAGAACTCGAGACAACATGGCACCAGGATTCGAACTCCTGTTTTGTACAAATATTTTGTTTAATACCAATTACATTTTGGATTCATATTTTGTATGCATTTTTTAACAATGTGTGGACATATCGGCGTCAATATATTTATTATCTACAATTTATTTACTTTGTAGCAATTTACTATTATTTCAGACGGATTCAGACCGTCTCATTCTGGTTGCGACTTGTGCCGCGATTTAAAAATATTTTGTGCAATTTAATTTTACACAATTATTCAACTTTGGGACAAATATAGTGCAATTGTCGATTTGGCCAAAGTGCTGCGACTGTAATAATGATTCAAGGTAGCCATATGTTTGTTTTCGTGCGATCGAAATTGAAGGCGTGCAAATTTTTTTTTTTTTTTTTTTTTTTAATGTTAATTTGCTTCCCCCAACATCTGAAGGAAGTAGGAGTTTGCAGTTATGAATGTAACTGAAAAATGAAACAAAGACTATAAAACAACAAATTACAGTAATATTTTTTTCAATGGAGCCATAAATAAAGCAATAATAATAAATGCGCAGTAATTGCGCCATACAGCATTTGAGCACTACTTCCAAGCAGTGAAGACAAAGAAGTACTTGTATTCTGTGAAGTGCAGTCTGCACTCTGTAGTTTTTTATATTTTTATTTGAAAATGATCCTATTTCCATATCTATGTTTAAATTAATTTTTTTCTTTGTTTATAATCATGGAACAAGTGCAGTGCTTAAAGTGAGGCGGTATGAGCCGGTTATGCATCCGAAAGTTAGAAAATCGGCCGGTATGGCATACCGGTAAAAATAACTTATTTTAAATTGTAATTATTTAAATTGTAGAAAAAATACACATAGAAATAAGGACGACGTTAGCATTGAGTCAACAAATATGTTTGTACTATCAAAGATTTCGTTTCATTTTCATTTTTGTCCTTCGTTCAGTAAAAGACCTCCCATCTCTCGTTCACTGTGTCGTTCATCTGTTTACAAAATTGCATTTTCTTGACAATTGGTGAAAAAAAAGACTTCTTACCCTCCACCGCCCCATGTTTTGGCCAACATCGAGGGACAACATTCATTCATATTGCTTTGCTTGAACAAAGAGGCTTTGCTTTGGGATGTGGGCTAACGGTCATGACACCCGTTTCTGAAAAACAAGAAGTAAGGTGCCAAGGAGGCAAGATAGGTTTCATTGCGCCGCGCTGGAGCCAGGCGTTGTTTCTCGTAGTTTTCAGAAGGCAATTTAAAAAAAAAGAATGGAAATAATGAATATTTGAATGAAAGGAACTTCGCAAAAATCATCAATGATCAAAATTTTGAATTGTGCTAAACTACACACAAAATGTACACAGAGTGACGTTACGCACTAAATGAACACACAAGACAAAATTGCACACATTTTGTGTAATTACACACATTGGCAACGCTGTGCCCCTTCTGGTGGTGTGGTGCTGCTCTCAATGTGTGTTTTCCCGTACGTCCCTCGAAAGAGGAGGGACAAGTTGCTACGACCGAAAGCTTTCATTTGTTTGATACGGAAGCATTGCCACAATGATTTATTTGACGGATTTTGCTATACTCTGTCTTTGTAGCCATTTTAAGTAGCCTACGATCTTCACTCGTCAAGACTAAACGACTGAACGACAAATTGGCAACAAAGTCAAGGTCATTCACTTCGTTTCCCTAATCAAAGGGAGGGTTTACTCCTTCAGAGATTGGAGCGGGTGGGACCTAACTATGTTTCGCATATTTCCGAGGGTTCATCTGAGATTGACAGGCTCTAGTTTGCGTAGTTCCCAGCTTACTACAGCGCCTACGCACAAGTTGTTTTCGACATTTGGCAGATGCGAACTACGCATGTCTAATTCAGGCCGTTTCTAAGTGTGTTGCTTTACTCCTTGTTGTGATTATGTGTGGTGTGCTAATTAAGAAAAATGAATTGTACCCAGAGGTCAATAGAATCTTATTTCAGTGCTTCTAGTGGTAATGCGAAGAGAAGTAACTCTGGTGTAGGTCTTTCACAGGAAGACTCCGGAAGTCTACAGGACAAATCTGCCGGCGCAAGTTGAAGTGATACTAGTGGCCAATTGTTGAAATCCAATAATGCACGTTTGTGTTGGAGCCAAAACCAATTAACATGTTAAAAGAAAAGTATGCGTGGTTAACTGTCTCGAATACTCTTGGCTGTGTAAGTTGTCGTAAAGTTCAGGACTTGAAATTGTATTCAAGTGTTGGCATATCGCTGTCACAACAGTGAATTGCGGGTAGTCTTAAACCTTTCGGGTCTACAACGGAAATGCAACAGCATTCATTACGGAAGAAAATTTTCGAACATAAGAAAAGTATTGCCCACTGCACCGCGGAAAAAATACTCTTGGAAGCTGAAAACCAGAGCTTAGAGAAACTTTTCGACAATGAAAGCAAATGTAGCTTTGAAACAACGTGTCGAATTTTTCGAACAGCATACTATACTGCAAAACAAGATAGGCCGTTTCTGGATCATTCCCATTTAATAGATCCCCAAGCTGCCAACGGCCTTGAAATGGGGCGAATTTTACACAGTAATGTTGTATACGCGGACATTGTAAGCCACATTAGTGCTGAAATGAAAAGTAGACTTATTGAGAAAATTAAATGTGCTAAGTCCATGACAGCCATTTCGTTGATGAATCAACCACATTAAGTAACAAAAGCGCGTTAAATATTTATATACTTGCGCGTATTCCGGATAGCGAAGGAGTTGAAAGTAAAGACAATAACTGTAGTGATGATATATATACGTTCTTTTTAGAACTATTGGAACTTCCGGATCAAAAATCAAATACAATATACAATGTTCTTATGGATTGTCTCCGAAGGAACGGTTTTGATGATAATTACCTCGGGGACTACCTGGTTGGTTTCACAAGCGATGGTGCTAGTGTTATGTGCGGGAAAAAAATCTGGAGTCGGACAACAACAATTTCCCAAAATCGTGTTGTGGTATTGCCTTAGTCACAGATTGGAACTTGCTGTAAATGATGCACTGGAGACTATTGGTGGTGATTTTGGTTAGCGCTCTGTACAAGCTGTCCAAAAATTCGAACGAACTTGAAAAGTGTGCACATGATGTTGCAAGTCAACTTAAAAAGATAGGTCGCATTGTAGATGTAAGATGGGTGGCGTCTTCTTTTGGCTGTGTAGAATCTGTATGGAGTTCACACACTGCAGTATATACACATTGCTCTACAGAATCTAAAAACAGCTGCCGCAACAGTAAAAAGTGAAGTCAGTTCCAAGGACTAGCAGATAAACTAAGCTCCTACAATTTTATTAAACTTTTAGAACTTATCTTTGATATTCTGCAGGAATTAAAAAGTCTGTCAGAATTATTGCAAATGCATGACTGCACCATAAAAGGGCTTATGATATGTTAAAGCTATATATAAATAGAATAGAGATTTTAAAATGTAATCCAGGCGACAGTGAAGCTGAAGTATTCAAAAGTGTTGAAACCGGGGTTTTCAAAGGCGTGAAACTTACGTAACAAGCACATTAATTTTCCATTTTTCAACAGATGTCAGTTCATACAGTGTATAGTGGATAACCTCAAAATGCGAACCATTAATGAAAACGATACGAATCACAAGCTAATAAGTCAAATAGAATCTGATTTCAGTGACTCCGGTGAGAAAGAAATCAAGGAACTTGCTTTTAGGTTTGTATTAAATTCACATGATGTTCTTCGCGACTTTGTGCAATATAAAGCAACAGGGAAAAGGGTTGTTACTGAAACTGTATTAAGGTGCTTCACCGCTCTTAACACCATAGCAATTAGCAGTGCAGATTGTGAACGTGTTTTCAGTAAAATGAACATAATAATGTCTGATGTTAGAAATTCGATACAAATTAGTGCAGTTTCGAGTATAATGTTTGTGTCATTAATCGGGCCCCCTGTACACATGTTTAATCCTGAGCCGTATGTTGTCTTGGTTACGAAAAGGAAGGCGCAGTTCAGACTACAGAAGATGTCAGCAACGAGAAAAGAAGGAAGATGAACCTTATAAGAAGCTGTGGTGGATACTATGACTTAATGTTCCGGATAGCAGACATTTGTATGTGATAGAAGCCAGGTTGATAAAAACAGTTTAATATTCTAATCGTGTTCTAAACAGAAGCGTCATCTCAGATTTTGTTTGGGGGAAGTAAGACCCCTTGATATAAGTGAAATTTCGCGTTTTTCACTGACTTACTACTATTCTATGGATTAAATCTATATAAATCTCAAACTCGAGGGGGGGGGGAATTTCCCCCTATCCCCTAAATTACGCCCTTGGTTTCTAATGTAGGTCTATGTACAATGTATTTTGTATATTTTTTAGAGGTCCACACTTATGTAGAAAGTATAAGAATTTTACACTTTGAGCTGACAGAACTTTTTTTTTTTTTAAATCGTAAACCGGCTACACATTTTTCTGTTCACTGGATTTGCATTATGTGCTGGTAATTATTTACAGAATAATATGATGATTAGCAATAATTAAAGTTACCATTTTATTGAATGGAATACAATGCAATACAATGGGATACAATGGAAAATAATATTCATTGAATATTAATATTTATTCCTGTTAGAATGATGATTGTGAGGAATAAACATTCACATCTTTGTTTTCTCTCTCTCTCTCTCTCTCTCTCTCTCTCTCTCTCTTCCTATAGATTTTTCACATCAAAAATGGTGTAAAAATGTCAGGAGTAGAGATGTTCTTTACGGTTCTGGCCAGTGGCGTATTTACGATTTTGTTTCGGGTGCACTGCTAACTTTAGTTCTGGAAATGTGAAAGTTCTGCAAGATATGCCGTTTACTTTAATATAGTAAATAAAATTTCAAGGGGCAGTTAAGCCTGGAGACCACCTATATACGCCACTGGTTCTGGCAAAAGTAGTGCTGAAAGTGGTCATATTTGTTCCATACCGTCACCTCATCTGATGTCACTTTAAGCCAGTGGTGCCCACCCCCCCTTATGTCTATGACGCACCCCCCCCAATTGTCTATCCGTAGGTGTTCTCCCATGAAAAAATCTTCTTTTCGATTAATTTTACCCCCCTCATCAACCATATTTATATAGATTTTAACCCCCCCCAAATATTTCAATGACGCAGTTTGCGTCATAGCCCCCCCTTGTGGGCACCCCTGCTTTAAGCACTGAACAAGTGTTATGTAATATGCTAAGTTTCTATAAGAGTTAAATATAATAATATTCTTGGGAATTATTCTGAATAAAACTAAGTCGGAACTTGAACGCGATTCCCTATTAATCTCGAGCTATTAATCTCGCTATTTCTTCAAAATCTCTGTATAGAACCCTTCTTGTGAATTCGGCGGAAAGGGGAGCAGGGTTTGGTGCAGACAAAAATCATGTCCTTACCACACATGGGAAAATTTTCATATTATTGTAAACTAAATATTGATGTCAGGTAAATTATCTTATATGGACATAATATTTTACAGCTAGTATATCATTCTATTTTTCATTTTAATGCAATCTCGTATGTGGTCACATAATAATTGAAAACTTCCTTGGTTCTGTTTTAAGAGCAGACACACCACGCACACACACACACACACAGAGTGAAGTTTTCTTGTTGATATAGGTAGGAGGAAAGGCAGAAGGGAGTTGAACTAACCAGCCACGTTTTTTTTTCTTTCCTGTAGTTTTAATTTTAATATTGTTTTAATTTATATAGTAAAAGTTAATAGAATGTTTGATACTGTTATGGTCAAAGCAAAGAAACAGAAATTGAAGTCTGTTATACAGCCATACAAACTTAAAGGTGAGTATTTTATTTTTATTAAAAGAAAACACATCAGAAACCAAATTTATTAACAGAACCTCAAGGACTGTGACCAGCGAAGGTGACGGTGGAAGTGTCCTTTGGGAGTGGAAGTGTCACTTCCTAACGGGGCACAGGAAGTAAAATTAGAACTCACGAGTATTGTCACAAACTCACGAGCCATATATGGTAGTAAGGGAGATACTTTTTTTTCTTTTAAATAGAAATTGTGCACCACCTAGATATCATTGGCAGTAGAGTAAATTCTTTTTTAATTTTTTAAAATTTTTTTGTGACCATTAACGCTACTTTCTTGCTTCTGATGAACTCATATCAGCTTAGCTTCCTGCGCTCTATTTTTTATCTGATACTCACACGTCAGTACTGTACACAGTGAAGAAAATATAAACAGTGTATTAATTAATTGAGTTTGTGTAGTGGTGGCTTTGAGGTACATCCCACTAATACAATAAAGTAGTAAGCCTAGGTGCAATCCAAGTGAATCCTCTTTAGGGGCTCTTCACATACGTACATTTTGGTTCCAGTAGCCAAAAGCCCATCTATACTTCATGTAAGGGCTTTTCTCAGTCTTGTTCTTAGCAAAGCCGGTCAAATTGCTGGAACAGAAATTCCACTAATCCATTTGTAAAACAAAAGCATTTTTTATATTTAACCTCTTATGTGCCAATGAGGACTCAACTCGTCATGAGAATTTCTCTTGTATTTGCAGTCTGACAACTACGTTCGCCATAATAAATTCTTATTGAGCGTGGCGTGGAAAGTAAACTTCAAAGATTTCATTTCATTTCATAATACGTATTTTTAACAAATTTATTCCCCATTCAGATGAAATTCTCTGATTCGGAAACTCCCAAGTAATAGGTTAAATAAAGTCATATACGGTAATTGTAGAAGCTGACGCTGTCTTTATAAATTTTTTCAGTGTCATTCCTCCCTAGGGGAGCCGGGGTCTAACCACCACAAGTATTATGTGTACCAAGTTTGGTTAAGATTGCTCCAGGTATTCAGGAGTTACGATGGAACACAAACATACATACATAATTACAGTTATATACATTTTACATGTATAAAGATATGATGAATATATATATATATATATATATATATATATATATATATATATATATATATATATATATATATATAATGTATTTATAAGCTTCTTTATTACAAATAAATTTTAATCTAAATTCTATTGCAGATCATTTCCTGAATCGTCAAAAAATTTGTACGAGTTCTAACAGACAACCTGCTACAATCACTGACGGAAGATATGCTTCTAGAAGGGATTTTCCATTTATGGCAAGTAATGACACTTGTTTCTACGTTTCATGTCTTTGTTTACATACTCTGTAGCTAAAGCCACGGGTACTGGAGGTCCGGGCCATTTCTGAAATCTTTGCTGAAAATTTAGCCTAATTTTAGGTTAATTTTATAAATTTTAGTATAATTTATCCTCATTTGAATTTCTCCCTCCCCCAAAAAGCTCTACGAATTACCTCTCTAAAGTTATACACTACCCTTAAGTTTTTAAAATGGAAAAACATGTTCTCGTCAGTTCGGCTTTCCCGGAAAGAGGATTAGGCGTAATTTAATAATATTTTAATTGTCTGGAGCTTAACCTCCCCTTTTTTTTTTTTTTTTTTTTTGACCCAAGGCTTACTGTTCAAATTAGGATCCAAACCCCTACTACTCAAGCTTGTATCCGAGCAAATACTTAATACTGACGTGTGAGAATTGAAGCCAGTATAATACGCACAGAAAACACGCAGCGCCAGCCATTCACGAGAGGCCAATGGAGTTTAATACGATAATCCGTCTTTTTTATGGCTTTGCCGTTATTCAAGGACGCAAAATTGAATCACACACACAAGATTCATCAACTACCTTGAATTCAAGAAAATTGCACTAACGTCTGATGTAACTATTCGGATATTACGTAATCATGATTGTACATATGCACATCGTCAGCAGGATAACAGTCGTTTAAAATGTGTTGTGTCTCGTTATATTTAATAGTAACATAAAACAAGATAGGAATCACAAAGATAGCCTAGTAATTCTGCAGCGTCTTATGAGATCTGAGATAGTTCTGAGTCTTCGTGTTAATTAAAACTAGTTGTTCCTCCGAAACCTTCGTCTCGCTGTACGCTATAGGTTAAATTTGCGATTAATTAAACGTTCTAATTCTTTACGTTTAATATGTTTAGTTGACGTAACTAACTTGCCCCATTTTTCATTGTTTAACCGAGCTCCTTCGTGGCTAAGCGGATAGCGTTTGTGCCTTTGGCGCGGGAGTGCCGGGTTCGATTTCCTGCGGGAGCTCATGTGGTTCGGATTCCACGTTAATCAGTAGGTCCACGTCTCATATAGCCTCGCTGCTGAACGGGACGTTAAACTCAAAATCAACTCATCAACTCCATTGTTTAACATTTGAACCATATTTGACCAGGTATTTGTATTTGTTCAGGTTCGGTTTGACTGAAGACCAAGTCTTGTGTAACATCATTGGGATCCAGGTCATCATGCTGACGATTGAACAAGGAGTGTTTCTTGTGAAGCATGTGTTCCGCAATGGAGACAAGTTTACCTCAGCAGTAGAAGCTGCAATTGCAGCAAAGTTTCCAGAAGTAAAGATGCCTAACCGCAATGCTGTACGGAACCTCATCACCAACTTTCGAAAGACCGGAAACGTTCATAATGCTCTAAAATCAGATAGGCCATCCACAGCCACATCCGCAAAGAGGGTGGTGGAGGTGCAAGACGTGATGCTGCACTGTCCAAAGAAATCGGTTAGACGACTATCTCAGTAGGCCCACGTGTCCGTGGGTTCCACTCACAAGATTCTCCGGAAGTTACTGTCCATGTATCCGTACAAAATTTCGGTCGTGCATGAACTGAGAGACACCGATCGCCGGTGCGTGTGAACTTTTGCAACTGGTTCCTGTCCTTCCTGCAGGACAATGGTGAGGGGATTCTTGACTAAACGTTTTTCACCTCTCCGGTTACGTGAATAGCCAGAATAGTCGTGTATGGAGTACGAAGAATCCGCATGAATTTCATGTATCCCCACTGCATAATCAAACGGTTGGTGTTTGGTGCGCCGTGACTCGTAAACGCATCATTGGGCCCATCTTCTTTCAGGACACCATAGATGCAGAACGGTACTGCACCTGCATTCTGGAGCACTTCCTAGGTGAACTGAATGAGGACGAAGTTGAGAATGGCTGGTTCCAACAGGATGGGATGACTGCACATACCGCCCGCAAGGCGATGAGCTTTTTGCAGGACATCTTCGGTGACCGCATCATCTCTCGAGGACTCTGGCCTCCGTGTTCACCCGACTTGTCTTCACAGGATTGCTTTCTATGGGGTACGTTGAAGGGAAAGGCCTATGAAGGCAATCTGCACACCATACAAGAACTCCAAGGTACACTGCCACGTCACATTCAGAACATCACTCCCGATGTTCTGCACAACGTCTTTAAGAACATGCAGAAACGTGTGCAACTGTGTCTTCAAGTGCAAAGGGATCCCTTCCAGCATCTCTTACAACTTCCATGACATTAAAGTTTAGCTTCGAATTAATTTCAGTTGTTTAAAGTGGTTTATGGAAAATAAAATACGGCAAGTTATAAACTGCATATTTACTTTCTGAATACCCTTATATATATATAGCTCTCCCTTGTCTCACTTTGTAATGCAAGGCTGAACCCCTTCTCCCTTTGTTATGTAACACTTTTTGATTTTTGTTTTTTCACCAATTTTGCTTATTTTGGGGGGTTATCACAATAAAAAATAATTTTAATGACAGAACTTTCCATTACAAAATGCTTGTATTTTGAATATATTTGTAGTTTTTTTTTGGACAACAAATCAAGGTATTAGAAAATCATAGTACCTTAATTTTTTAAACCCTTAAGGTTGCTTAATTAACCACTCTTAATTCTTCGAAATTCCATGCTGTCGTTTTCTCAAGGAGATCGCACCCAACCTCAGGTCACCGATGATTGGCAAGGAGGAAGTGCTGCAGGAAGATTCAGGTGAAACAAGATCTAGAAAATTTACATTGACCTCTTTTTTTCTTTAATGCAGGATGCTTGCTGTATTTGGAGTTTCCCACTGTCGACGATACAAAGAAGTTATCTTCCCTGTAGATCACAAATTCAACGTGGTTGCATACGCGAAAGAGCAGGGACATCTCGTTTGTGAACAAAGTTTCGGTCTTCTTCTTTGGACTTCAGTTTACCCCTTTTCAAATTTTTCTTATCCTAAATCAGTGCCAGAATGCGAATAAACTCGATTTCTCTTGGAAAATTCAAATCTAAAGATAAAAAATTCAGTATGAGATGAATATCCGGTGAATTCGGTTTTTAATATCTTATTTTGTTTGGATCGTTCTGTCGCGGAAATTATTATTTCACAAAAGAGAGTTTCTTCTGTTTCACATGCGAAACCCCATGGAAGAATAGAGTGGGTAATGATTCAAATCAAAAGTTTTAAATCTATTGTTAGGAATAGCGATACAAGTGGAAACGCTAGGACATTTTCAAGCGGTAGTACGATCGCTAACAACTAACTCCAGAAAAGCGTGTACCGTAAATGCATTGCGACGATAGCCACAAAACATAGATTTATTGTTTTGTAATACACGCAGGGTTCGTCATCAGTCATGCTAGTGTCTAGTAGCGTCTTCAAATCACTTCTGTATGATTCAATTTATACAGGATGTATGTTCTCAATTTTCCAAAACAATATAAATATTTATTTATAAAAATGAAAAGAATTGAATAAAATTATTTGTTTAGAAGATTGCATATAAACTTGAGAATAAAAATAGAGAGTACAGAAAAAAGCACTTTAGATATCGAAGACGTTAACCTCCTCCTCCCTCGTGTCACACTTCGTAACGCAAGGCCGAATCCCCTCTCCCCCTTTCCCGCGTTACGTAATATGTGGACAACCCCTTAGATGCGTATCACATTCATTACACTCACATATCCTACTATCCAGAATTCATATTCAAATTTCTATCTGCCCCTTCACATTTCTATCTGCTCATTGAATTGAAACAATTGAAAGTTGTTTTCATAACAATACAAGCGAGCGGGAAAAGTACAGAGGTGTTTTCACTAATTTGTTTGGCTTTTTTTTCTTTCACTCTTGTTTAGGTCATGCATGTCTGTGTTTATGCCTGAGTATAACAAACGGTTCTGCGAACTCAAAATATTTTAACAACCGGTTCTAGCGAACCGGTGCGAACCGGCTGAATAGCACTACTGCTAATCACGCGTCAGAACGACTCTGCATAAGGCCTATAGTGTTTTTGTTTTATTTGTACTTTCTTGTGATTGTATATTGTATACTGCATTACACAATCCACTTTGAACAAGGGCGGAAAAATAAGAAAACTTGGGTAAAATACTTGAAAACTTGGAAAACCTGGCAATTCTAGCGCGTGTACTTGATTCTCAAGAATGTATTTTCATTAGAACTTTCTGTTTTCATTCGTAGGTACACTTCATACAACAGAGCAGAGATTTAGACACAAGTTGTTCTGGAGTATTATTGAACGAATACTGGGCTCTAACAACAGGAGCATGTATCAAGTTAGTAAGTTTTTATTTTACAGAAGAATTTGCTTTTTATGGTAATTTTTCTCAAGTTTAATTTATGGAATTTAAATTGGGTTAGATTTCTTTTGTTTTTCTTACTTGGAAACCTTGTGGAATAAATGAATCAATATTCCGTTTTTCATAAGTTTCAATGAAGATAAATTTAGTCACGAAGAAGATTTTGTACCAATGTTTATCTCTAAAAGTAGAGGTACGTGAAGAAAACGAGATACTATAATTATTAATGTGAAAATAACATTTATTAAGAGAACCGTCAAAATATCGAGGATTTAAAAAACGCTTGTTCTGAATAAAATAATTAATGCACTATTACAGAACATGCCTTAATGTATTACCCTTCGTAGCTTTTACAAGGGAACTGCTAGTGAACAAGAACTATTACATACAAAAGAAAGTCATGACTATTATTGTGCGTTTTCTTTCTTATTATTACTACATAAGTACATAGGTTGATTCATTTATATTTAGCTAAAGTCAATGTTCAACTGTACCGCGCATGCACAACCCATTGCTTTGAGATTCCCACGAAGCAAGCAACAGTATCTCGTTAATCACGCAGTAGAACTAGTTTGATGCCGCCGAAACTGAACAGATTCTGGGAAAGGTTCATTGTATTCCTTTCCGACGCTGAGTTGACGGCGTCGCGCATCATAGTAATGCGTAATTTTCGTGTAAGTCGTGCTACTGTGAATCGTATTATATGAAAATATGCGACACAGAGTCATGGAATTGTCACACCGACGGAAGCAGCTAAAAAGCGGCCTCCCGTGGTCCTGCCGCTATTGTGTGTGGTTCGGCGTATGACGACTTTCGAAAATCCCCACACACAGCGTGCGAGGGACAGCAAATGCCACACATCTCAGGTGAAAATTAACCGCCCTTCACAGGAATTTACTTCTCGCGATCAAGTGTGCACACCCTAAAACCGTGTCATATGGCTGAGCGAGAAAGGAACTGCAGGAAACTGTATGAACGTCATCTTGCGGATGATCGGTAGAAGTTTGTTGTTACTCATGATGAGGCATGGATTTACCTCACAGACTATGGTAAAGTTCGTTGCATTACATACAGGTCTGTTGACGCCTAGGGTTGTTTGCGTAGTTTCCCAAAATGGTTCATGATTGTGCTCGGTTTGTCGTACAGGGACAAACTACGTCTCCGAAAGGTGGAGAGAGACGTAGTACCAAACTCATGTAATGACTGAAATGTACCAGCATGAAATCCGAGCATTGTACGGAGAAGACGTGAACCAGGTTGAACTGCACGAAGACAATGCATCCAGACACACGGCGAAAACATTGCTGAAATTCTTCGCAATATGGAACATGATATTGGAATTGCGGCAATCCCATTCCTGACTCTGTCAAAGGTCCAGATGCCGGCCCAATGGACTATTGTGCTTTCGGAATCTTGAAGCAGCACCCTGTTCCATCGTCGTGCCCACACTGTCTTCGGTCTGTGGAAAGCCTGTAAAGAAGATAGGGACGCAATATCCATGGTCTAGCTGCAACGTAATCATCTGCAATGGAAACTCCAATGTCGAGCACTAGTCAATAGAGGTGGTCTGGAAATCGAACACAACCGTGGTGAGAACATGACATTTTCTAGGTAAGTGGCATATTCAAATTCGGCTCAATATAGATCCATCTCTTCAAACCTTATATTCGAGTCAAATTTCTAACAGATTCTTTTGGACACATATGCAAATACCCAAATAACAGAAAAGCTACAATCCTTTTGATAATTTAAACCTAGAGAAATTTTATTCATAACTTCGTTTCTTGTAGGCCTAAGGGAAAATCAGCTTGAATATCTATATAACAATATTAAATCAGTATAACAGATTATATTTATCAAGATTGTTATGATCATTTTAAAATGAAATGGCTGAAATAGCGAGTACTCTGTATTATGGTTATATGTCAATAGTAAGAGTTTTATAATACGTGCTATAAATTTGCTGCTTTCGCAACTCCTCAATGATTCATTTAAACGTTATATTAATGCTTTAGTTTATATGCTAGCATACCAAAACGTTTTCAAAAGTAGAACATTAAAAGTACAACTGCAGTTCCTTTCAAGCATACTTGACTTCATAGAATATTAAATTCTTGAATTTACTATTATCTCTCTATCCAAGAACTTGTCACCATCTTTCTTTAACGTTTTATTTTTTAATTCAGATCATCAATCTATATATATAAAAGAGAACGTACAAAATCCTTTGTCCGCTCATCACGCTAATACGGCTGAACCAATTTCTTTCATTTTTGGGGGGTTATTAGGATTTGGACCCTAGATGGTTTTTATCATATCACTTTAATTTTTAATTACCAGTGTCTTGAGATAATTGACCATTCAAGTGTCCATAACGTACAAATCCTTTGTTATTAGTTCATCATAGGTAAAAATAAACGTATTTATATGCAACCCGCATGACCGTGTCACTCGGCGGGTTAACATAAATGACAGGCGATATACAGCGGAAAATAGCTTGAATCTTCTGTTTAAAATTTTTTAATTGATTTGCTTATTTTTACATACACTTTTACAATATGCCAGCACCGGGATGACCGCAGCGAAGCGGGGCGGGTTAACATAAATGACAGGCGATATAATGTTAAGATTTACTGCAATCTTCTATGGTTTTTATCATATCACTTGAAAGCGAAAAAGTAAAAATTATCTAAGTAACAAAGTTTATTGCGTTCCGGGGTGACCGCAGCGAAGCGGGGTGAACGCTGCTAGTAACTAATAGACTACAACATTGGCAGCTGAAGTAGCAATTATTTGCTGTGCCTTGTTTTTACATATAAGCATATAACTAAAGAAATTATTTGCAGTATAAAGCAAACGGGAAAAGCACAGAATTTCCCATTGCAAAATTGTATGGACATTTATTGGATCCAATTAAGCACTGCTAAATTACAAAATGTAAAAGAAGTACTACTCGTTCTCGTTCTGCACATGTAACGTGCAAATTTTATTATACAACAAAAATAATTGTGTTAATACAATCAACTTTTAACATAGGTCCGTGTTTCAAGCATTACACCATTTTAGGGTGTTACTTCAACATCAAGTGGTTGGTGTTGAAGTTAACAGAGGTCCAACAGACAGAGGTTGTTACCAGTGTGACAGAAAGCCCGTGTTGACCGGTGTAAAAATAGCACCGAGGCCACATGAAGGAACGAGGAAATTCAAGAACTAGGGAAGGAACGAGGAAATGGGAATAGCGCCCTGTGTTAGTAGTAACATCGCAGCTACCATGGTAAACGCAAAGTATTTAAATATTAATATTGATAACGCTATTTGTTCGTAATCAACAGAAGCATTTCCTTCGCTAAGCAGAATGACATAGTAAAGGTATCACAGCTGCCTCAAAATTCTATATCAGACAAATAGAGCATATATTGTAATTTTAGTATGTACATTGCCTTTCTGAAAAATAAATATTTAAGTGACATTGAGAATTTTTGCAATAAGCAAAGCTCTACGCGGTATATTTGACATATATACCAAGCAACGAACAATGTATTATAACATGAAAAGAGTTTAGTAAGCGTATGATTTTTTGACATTTACATGAGCAGAAGTGCTTCCATCTGTTTTAGATGTTCTTACACTTGTACTCGATATATTGCAATTTATAGGCCTAAAGACTTCAAAATGAAGGTAAGCCAAGAAATTTCAACACTGCGTTTCATTATTTTGCTGTTCATTTCGTTAATGGTCTTTCTTCATCCAGGAAGCGTGGTAGCTAAATCGCAACATTAAAGTTCATTATGTTTTTCCTCCTTACCGAAAATATATTTCATTCCTTGTAACTTATAAATAATATATGCTATACTTTATTATTCCTCACAATAGTAATGTCCATTTAATAAGAAAGAAAATGTTTGTAGTTTTTTTTTGAAAATGTACACGAAATATGAATAGCGTGATACTGAAATAACTCCATATTGTAATGCGCCGCTATTCTAGACTTGCACCATAGCGCATTACACGATATGTAAATTGGCAATAAGGATTTTGGTAGTATTTATTTTTGTATTTGCATTAACAATTGAACTGTCTTTATTTATTATTTTTTATTATTATTATCATGTTTTAATGCAATATTCGGTATGTACAGGAAATTGTTGTTAGACCTATATCTTATTTGCTGATGAATAAATATTTAAAAAAAAAATCAGCTGTAACGTGATTTTGTGTATAATTGTGTAATATGTATATAACAATGTGTATAACAATATATATGTATATGTATAAAAAATAAGAAAATAAAAATACTGTTAAAATATATACAGTTTCGAATTGAAGAGAAAAATTATATAAAATGGTGTTATAATTTAAATATGAGATATAATTATTTTCAGAAGATAATTATATATAGAATAAAGCTGCATAAACGTATGCCAAAGTAAATATTCGTGCAGCTAAAAAGATAAAATAGAAATTTAAGTAATTTTGTTAATACTAGAGTACGAAATTCAATAATGCATTGCTAAATAAAAGCAGATTCGGGAAAGACTTTCTCTCCCTCAACGTCTATAACCATATCTACAATGAGGTAAATAATATTATAAAATTTAAAGGAAATGATTCTAAAATGTAAATAAAATTTAATGGCTATTTCGAAATTCTTCTACATAGATTTCATAACAAGTACTAATATATATAACAAGTTTTCAGAGAATAATCTTAATATTTTTTATTATGATAGAAGAATCTATGACAATTATGTGTGAAACAAAATATTGGTCAAATGCTCGCCACGGCTTCGGTGGCAGACTTCTATCCGATCGTCCATATTTTCAATGACTCTGAGACATAATTGAGGTTCAATATCATTAATGTGCCGAATTATCGCATCCTTTAGCTCTTGAATTGTTCTTGGCTTATTGACGTACATTTTTTTTTAATATCCCCACAGAAAAAAGTCCAATGGTGTCAAATCACATGATCGTGGCGGCCAGTTAACATCGCCACCAAGTGAGACTACACGGCCATTGAAATTTTCGCGCAAAAGAGCCAATGTTTCGTTGGCTGTGTGGCACGTGGCACCATCCTGTTGGAACCACATATCGTCCAGGTCCATATCCTCAATTTCTGGCCACAAGAAGTCCGTTATCATCTCGCGATAGCGAACACCAGTCACGGTAACTGCTTGGCCGACCTCATTTTCAAAACAGTATGGCCCGATGATGCCGCCAGCCCATAACCTGCACCAACGAGCCATTCTTTGTGGATACATTTCCTACAGACCCTGTTTACTGAAATTTGCGCACAATTCTCCCGATTGTTGACACATTTGGTCGATTATGCTGACCAAAAACCACGAAGTGCACGAAATGCATTTTGATTTGAACGTCTATTCTCGTAAAAGGCTTCAATAATCTTCACGCGTTGCTCAATTGTGTACCTCTCCATGGTTGAATTTGCCAAACATTGAAACAAAGAAATGTCAAATTAAGTTGGGCAAAAACCTTGACGTTACGGTGTGACACATAATTAACATCGTGCATTGTAGTTGGACCACCCGTTATATATATATATATATATATATATATATATATATATATATATATATATATATATACGAGAGTCAGTACCAAAGTTTTGAGATACGCATTGTTGTGGCAAAGTATTTGAATTCCAACAGTTGCGTTCGGTAGTGATATCTAGAGCGAAGAAGCGAAGCAAGTTTCAACTCGCTTCGCTTATCGGCGTGGCCGTATCGCCTTTACTTGTTTGTTGATGTGAGCAGTATTCGGCTGTCTAGAATGGAGCATTTTCGGCACAATGATCCTTTACGATTTCAAAAGTGGTTTGAAAGAGACACAAAGCGTTGACCGTTTGCAGGGAACATTTGAGGACCCTGCTCTTTCCCGTGCTACAATTTTACGGTGGTTTGGTGAATTCAGAAGAGGCCGGACATCGCTTAAAGATGAAGAGAGAGCTGGACGTCCGGCAACAGCTGTGTCAGATGAAAGCATTGCCGCTGTGGAACAAATGATTCGAGGAAATCCTCGAACAACTTTCAAGGACATTGAATCTACACTGAACATTGGATCGCCAGCAGTAACAAAAATTCTTCATGATCATCTTCGGCTCAGGAAGATTTCATCTCGTTGGGTGCCTCACACTTTGACTGAACAACAGAACCGCATGCGTGTGGAATGGTGTAAAGAAATGCTTGCAAGATTTGACGGAGGCAATTCTCGATGCGTCTCTGACATTGTTACTGGTGATGAGACTTGGATGTATCAATTTGACCCTGAAAATAAACGCTAGTCTACAGTTTGGATTTTCCAGACGAAAATCCACCCATGAAAGTGAAGCTACCGCAAAGTGTGGGAAAGAAGATGGTCGCAACTTTCTTCTCCAAATGTGGAAATGTTGCAACTGCTCCACTTGAAGAACAAAGGACTTACTACTCAGTGGTACATCGCTGTTTGCCTAACAAAAGTGTTCCAGAAGCTTCGGGAACGGCATCCAAGAACTGGATTTCGTGGGATTCTGCTTCATCATGACAACGGGTCCGTACACACGGCCAACATCACAATTCAGTTTTTAGAATCTACGGAGGTCAAACTTATGACTCATCCGCCGTATGGCCCTGACCTGGCCCCGTGTGATTTTTTCTGTTCCCCAGGATCAAAGATCGCATGTGTGAAAAGTGGTTATCAAGGAAGCAAAAGTGTGTACAGTGTAATGGTGAATACTCTGAGAAAATGTAAGTGTTAAATTGATTTTAAGTATGTAAGTTATTTCAGATCTCAAAACTTTCGTAGTGACCCTCGTATATATATATATATATATATATATATGTATATGTATATATATATATATATATATATATATATATATATATATATATATATATATATATAATGGATATAATAATAATGTAGATATAAAGCAAAGTAAGAATGAATGAAAATAAATAAAATATAGTAATATATATATATATATATATATATATATATATATATATATATATATATATATATATATATATATATATATATATAATATATAGATATAGATAGATAGATAGATATAGATGGTGATCAGAGAAATGGAAACACCTGTAGTTAGCAACACGTCAGATGTATGGGTTGGCAGTGGTGTCGTGGCGCCCGCAGCGCCGGACCGCTGGTGGTGGTGTGTTAGGTCGGTCTCCATACTACGTCAGGCGCAGTGGAACACCAGTGTCCAGTGGCTGCAGCAGACGGAGGTAGTGTAAAATGGGAGACCTCTCAGATTTTCAAAGAGGGCAAATTGTTGGTGCGCGGTTATGTGGAGTGATTGTGACGGCAGTGGCTACTGTGTTAGGTGTGTCGCGTGGGACAATGTCGAAGGTGATGACGGCCTAGACAACACACGGAAAAACCACACCGGGAAAGCGGAACAGTGGGCGGAAGAAAATCATGAGTGACAGGTCACGCCGGGTATTATAGCGCATTGTCACGCAGAACTTCGTGCCACTGCGGAGCAAGCGACGGAGGAACTCAATCAGCACCTCCCCCACCATGTTTCGACAATCACAGTCCGCCGCGAATTTCATGGCATGAACTTACGGGATCGTGTTGCACAGGCCAAACCGCTCATCAGGGACCATAACGCTTTCGCACGCCGCAAATGGTGCCGCGACCATGCAACTTGGACCGTTGAGAACTGGAAACGTGTGATATGGTCGGATGAGTCATCCTTCACCCTATTCCCAACCACGGGCCGTGTTTATGTGAGGAGAGCGCCCAAAGAAGCTTATGATCTGCAGTGTCTCCGCCCAACTGTGAAACATGGCGGCGGCTCGGTGATGCTGTGGGCCGCCATATCATGGTTTTCATTGGGTCCTGTGATCACACTTAGCGGACGAATAATCACTGCCAACGATCATGTCGCAATTTTAGGAGACCACTTGCATCCTATGGTCTGGATGTTGTTCCCGGACAATGACGCCATCTTCCAGGATGATAATGTACCATCCACACAGCTGGCGTGGTTGCAGCGTGGTTTGAGGAACATCCGGATGAAGTTCAACACTTCCCCTGGCCCACCCAATCCCCAGATCTCAACGTAATTGAGCATCTGTGGGCCGTCTTGGAAACACGACTCCGGCGACGATTTCCACCTCCATCCTCTCTCACAGAACTGGACGATGCCCTGCACGAGGAATGGTGTAAAATTCCACTTGCCACCATTCACGACCTCTATGCCTCCATCCCACGTCGCGTCAAGGCTGTTCTGAAGGCAAAAGGTGGCCCGACACCATATTAATCTGGTAAGTTGCAATTTCATTCAGGTGTTTCCATTTTTCTGACCACCATCTGTATATATATATATATATATATATATATATATATATATATATATATATATACAGATGGTGGTCAGAAAAATGGAAACACTTTTATTAAATAACATATGTATCTATGGGCGACAGTAATACGCTCATTG
Source organism: Thermobia domestica (assembly GCF_964235325.1). Classification (NCBI taxonomy): domain Eukaryota; kingdom Metazoa; phylum Arthropoda; class Insecta; order Zygentoma; family Lepismatidae; genus Thermobia; species Thermobia domestica. Next base: position 44,471,045 of record NC_137454.1, on the reverse strand, counting down.
TTTATAATTTTGAAACAGGCAATAAATAACGAAAATTGTACTTACTTGGTATGTGTTGTTAATCTAAATGATACTCACTTTATCTATGCCAATTAGTAGGTATGTTTCTTGATTTGATGTTGAGTTTAACGTCCCTTTTCAGCAGCGAGGCTATGTTAGACGTGGACCTACTGATTAACGTGGAATCCGAATCACATGAGCTCCCGCCGGGAATCGAACCCGGGTCTCCCACGCCAAACGCGCGTACGCTAACCGCTTAGCCACGGATGAACTCTAGGTATGTTTCTGTTTTAGTCTAGGATATATATATATATGCATGGTAACACAGATTCCATATTGTATATATGTATAATATGTATGGTAACACAGATTCCATATTGTGCGATGAAGTGTCATAACATATAACGTTTTACAAAATTTTACTTCTCCAAGGAATCGTTCTTCTTATAACTTCGAACTTTTAGGAATTTTCCCGCAAGTGGGGTGGCGACTGCGCAATGGGCCAACACTTCAAACGATTTCAACGTTTGAACTACAATTTGAATGTTATTGTTGTGATATAACACGAGGAATTCGCAAATAACATCAATAGATGTCAACGTGAAGAGAATATATATCGCAATAATAATGTTTTAATAAACTACCAGAATGCACACAATCTGCAGCACTCGGATTATTGCAGCACAAATATGTATCATCTAGCAGAGGTACAAGGATGATTAATTCAATATATTTGTCCTGTACAATATTATCAATTGCCATGTCAACTAGTTGATCTAACCGCTACCATTCTAACAATTTACTCCAAAGGTCGCACAAGCATGTGTCGATGTTTAACACAGAGTAAGTTAAAAGTTTAACATAATTAAAGTAATCAGGGTAATATACAGCTATTGTATTCAATTAATACAGCCTTTCTTTTACTGTATACAACTCGAATTTTATAAATTATCTCTCTTTATTTAAAAAAAATAATGAAACTAATAAACAATTATTAAGACAAAATTTTATTATTCTTTGCAGACACCCTCCTAACAAAATTGAGATTGATGATCTTCCAATCCAATGTGTGATGGGCTCAATTAGGAAGGACGGATATTCCTCATTCTGCGAAGAGCTAAATAGAGCTGAAAAGTTACATATACAGTTGGGATTTCCTCATATAGCTCTCATAGAAGTATGTTTTTAACTAAAAGTCATTTCAATATCCATTTCCTATTATATCTGTCTAATAGCCGCTGTAGCAGTCATTTCAAACTGACCGATGTATGATATAAAAGGGCATTTCTATTATCAAAAACAGGAAGGTAATAAGACTAACACTAAAGAACTATAAACTATTACAGTAGAACAGTAGTTTCTCCACCGAATTCCTATCACGTCCCCCATTTGATGACATTCTCTTGCCAGTGAACCCTTATAATTTCTGGTTTGTAATAAGCTTGTGTGGGATTTTTAATATGTCATTTTAATATATTGCGGAGACCTCACGATATCCATCTATTTCTATAGTAATAGAATCCATTTCTTGTATTTCTAAAAGCGAATGGATTAAAAGCAAATTTGATCAGTTCGTTCATATTCCAAATATCAAATTCGAACCGTCATACTGTTTCAAAATGAATACCATTGACCGGAGTGGTTTCTCTTCCATGTTAAACATTAAGACAAAGACAAGAAGTCGCTTACCAGTTGAAAATGACTTGATAAATATGTGTCACATAGATTGAACTGGACGTTGCCGCACTAGTGAAATTACACTCTGCTTAGGTATCTCACTAGATTTCAATTTTAATTGTATATTGCATTTGTATTTTTTTGGTATTTCAATATGCAGTTCTCATTAGTTTCATATCGCACTTCTTTCATTTATATTGATTTTTAAAGAATCTGCACTTGTTGAAAATAAGTCTATCAGAACAAAATTCAAAATAATATTTAAAAATATTCTTGGGTATTATATTCTAATTATATTTACCTCTTCCGCTTATCTTCGCGACCCCCATGAAACCCTCTTGCGGTCCCCTTAGGGGTCGTGATCCTCAGGTTGAGAAACATTGCAGTAAAACATGTGTTGGCACTGAAGTAGGATTGATAAGCAGGTCTTATTTATAAATATTTCGCTTTATAAGCACTACACTGCAACAACAGCACTGTTGAAATACGCAACAGCCACTGGAGGCCTAAGTTGAACAAATAGCTTCATAAGCACAGCACATTATGAAACAAAAGTGTATACCAGGAAAGAAAATGATAGTACTGCATTTAAATGAATTTTAAGCCAAAAAAAAAAAAAGTTCATTTAAGGCATTCCACCTATTTACTCCCGCATCATGCACCCAATTACCCTGACATGCAACAATTAACAAAATTTTAACTGCCTCACAGTGAGGATTTCTGATTGCTGTTCTTCATGGCACAATCCTTGTGATATTTTTAAGCAGCTGTGAAAAATCTCGCTCAAAACATTAACATTTGCGCGATTTATTGTGACAAACCAAAACATACACAAACCTCAGACTCCGTACGTCATTTCTCGACCAAATCAGTTTTTGTTTTTAGTCATTATTACACCTTCTCAAAATCATCTAAGCTTTTTCTTTTTTATGATTAACATCTACCCACCCAAAATTTTGGTGTAATTAAATTCCATAAAAATGTACTGAAATGCAAAATATAAATTTTTAAAAAGTTTTCCGCCCAATTACCCCGTGCACCCGATTCCCCCTTCTACCCTATACACACACGGGTTGCCCGCATATATGTTTATACAACGGCCAGGGCAAACCGTACAAATATGAGCACTGATGTAAAGTACCACTAAGGAAGTACTTTCGGAAATTCAGCGCGGAAAGGGAGAAATAGAAGTGGTAATTATTATATTAAAATGTCCATATTTCAGGAACTTTTAAGGTTAAATACATGAAATTTAGTATTTGGATTTCTCTTTTAAAATAATTGTAGACGTGTTTCAGCTTTTTTTTTTTTTTAAGCTAGAAGGGAAGAAAATAGGGTAGGAGTTATAATAAGATAGCCATATCTCGAAATTTCTTGTGGTCAGAGATAAGAAATTTGGTATTTAGACTTCTTATTAAAAATAATTAAAGACGGGTTTCAGCGTTTTTCTTTCTAGGGCGTCGCTGTAGCTCAGTAGGAAAGCCTTTATCTGTGGTACGTGGGGTCGTTGGTATGATTCCAGCACGTATCAAGTGAGATTTGTAGTGGACAAATACCGTGTTTTTGTTTTTTCGGAATTCTTCCGTTTCATCCCACTTTCTTCATTCTAAAATCTCATTCATTCTCTTCATCGCTGTCTCTTTAGCCTACACTGCATAACTGTGGGACGGAGGAAAAAAAAGGTGAGATTGCAACTGTTATAATATCGCCATATCTCGAAACCTCTTAAGGTCAGAGACATGTTAACGGGATGGAATTTGGTATTTGAACTTATTGAATACAAGTGTACATGTGCCATAACATTTTCGGAAAATCTGCTTTTAACGGGAAAATTTGTAATTTTTCTCAATATATAACAATGACTTCAAGGTGCCTGTCTCATCATCACGAGAGAAAAAGTAAACTATTTGAAATAACATTTTTGAACATAGTTAATTCAGGCAGACATAGCTTATCATTTAACCGTGATTGATATGTGTATTCTCATGTTGAAAAGGGTTTTAATTTTTTGCAAAGAACTATGTCATAAACGTGTTCTTCCCGGGCGAAGAACAGGTTATTTCTGCTAGTACATTATTTATCTGGGATTAGAATACGAGAACGTTTTGGGGGTGTGATAATGAACTATCATTTATTTAACCGAGCGAAGTAGCTCAAGTGGTAGAGTATTAGCTTCGCATTCGGGGGGTCGTGGGTTCGAGTCCTGTTGCCGACCATCCTGACTGGAGTTTTCCAGGGTTTCCCTCAGTTCTACCAGGCAAATGCCGAGATTGTATAAAACAGACCCTGGCCGATACCTTCCCAAATCCTTTCCATTGTTGTTATTAGATATCCAGTATAATAATCGCCTCTGAGCTGTATCTGTTGATAGTTAAATAAATAAAATAAATAAAGAAGTAAAATATTATGTCTAGGCTATTACTCTCACCGTATGGATTTGTTACCCATTTCAATAGAAAATTTGTCTATTGGCCTTTGATAAAAGATATGGAATACTTAGAGATTTCTAGTATATAGCTCCGTTTTGGAGACGACTGATCCTCCGTTTTCTCTGTTGATCACTAAATCAAAAGGAGTCCTCTCAACTGACGATAGCAATCAGAGATTCAATCAATAATAATCTACGTATGTTGGTGTTCTGGATTGTGTTCAGAAATGACTTGCTTAGTTCAATTCAACAGTTTTCTACTGTTGAACTCGGAATTATACTAAATAATGCGGAATCCAGACTTATATATATTGTATATACATAAACGTCAGATTGGTTGCATAGGATTCTAACTAAAGTCATTTACGTGTTGTACACGTGACATTGCCGCTTATTTTCTTTTCTATTATGTTAAAATTGTGTACGTCAGGGTGAGGAGTAAGAAACTCTTTTCGGCCTAGGGGCGGGAAAACATTAAATGCGGCCCTATTACTTATCATATCTTCAATATTTTACATTTCTTTAAGGTTGCAGAAAATCCAAAAATTAATATGATTGTTATATTTTATCGGTATTTCTTTGATCCATATTATTATTATGTACGAAACAGCTAACAAATTACCAATTAGTGTGTTGAGATTATTAAAAGAAAAAGAAAGAAAATAAATTCTCTCTCTTTGGTCTTAACTTTTCAATATAATCTTATCTTGTTTTTATCTTTAGAAGTTAATATGGTCTTAATTTTACCCTAAGTACGTCATTCAGTGTTCTGAAATTTTTAAATTTACTTATTGAATATTTTTTTCTATTTAAAAGTTTACATACTTTTTTTTTTAATGAAGGCTGTAGTTTAATATAAAAAGTTCCAAAGAATTCTGATAAGTTATGGACTTTTCCAAACTCAAAAGTAAATACCAAGCTAATTCCCACACTTACCAAGGCAGGAAACATCCTGATTAACTAATGTTCATGATGATGATAAGAGTTCCTAAACTGAACGCAAATTAAAACATGTTTTATGTTGTATTTATTTTCTTTTCTTTTCTTTTTTCTTTTTCTTTTTCTTTCTTTTTCTTTTCTTTTTTTTGGAGCGCATGAAATAATTTTGTTTCTTTCAGTATAGGTACGTGACAACATTATCACAATATGTGAAACCAATTGCATTACCGAGGGTTGAAGAGGCTATACAACCTAGTTTAGACATGGAATGCACTGCTGTTGCATGGGGCAACACTGTAAGTAGAAGAAAGTTTTTGATTAAATTACATTTCTTTTACAAATGTTTGACAATATGGTAGACAAGTTAATATCAGGTTGTCTTAACAGTTTGGAAGCTTTGGAGGTCAAAAGCTATTGTTATTTAAAAGTAACATTATGAAACCTCATATCCACAATTTTGTTCAATGACTTTCCGCCATTTTTCTAGCGACACCACAATTTCGTCGCTAGAGAGCTTCTTGTGTTTTCGGCACAAAAATTGAGGCACGTTTTTTTTTTTAATTACCTTAGTACCATTCAGGGAGTTCTGCAGAGACGGGAATAAATTATAGTCTGACGGTGTTAGGTCAGGGCTACACAATGGATGTATTAAAATCCTTAAGCTAAGTTCTCTCCATTTCTGACAGATGGTTAAAGATGTTGTCAGCGTAGTATATGATACCCTTTCTGTTGACCACTTTCGGTCGTTTCTTTTGCCAGATGCGCTCGTACTTATTTTCGACAGTACAGTTCCAAGTCTATCGTTCTGACCGACGGTAGCAGCTCGTGATGCACGATGCCACATCCAATCTCATCAAGCGTACAGCATAAATGTGCGTTTTGCCACAGACTTTGGAGCTTTTTTTTCCGCTTCGACCACGTTTTTTTTCCACACATTATTGTTATAGGTTATCCACTTTTCATGCCTCGTGATCGTAATCAATGGCGTCAGAAATGATTCGAGTATGTTATGCTTCAGTAGAGATTTACAGATGGAAATTCGTTCCAGAAGTGTTTCTTTGAGTCAAATCATGTGACAACAAAACATCAAGCTTCTTTCTGTAGCCACCTTTTGACACTGTTTAACACTGTTTGGTGATGGATAGGCGACATTATGACTGCCTACATGCCGGTCTTTTTCTGTCATTGATCGCATACTGCGAGAAGCATCTTGCAGATCGAGATTTCAAGAACAAAAGCGACGAAACTACCTTTTGACCATAGGCGCCGACTTTTAAATTTCTCAGTGGGTGCTTAGGCTTTGGCACTAATATCTCAAAGAAAAAAAAAGAAAAAGGAGATCCAATTTAGCAAAATTGTTCCCAAATTCTTCCTGAGAGGCGAGAAAGACCTGCTGAAATAAAATAAACTGTTAAATTATTTTCAAATTGCAAAGACAAAAATTTTTAGCTTTTATTTTAATTTATTTTAGCACGATTTCCTAATCTTTATATTGAACAAAATTCTTAAACATTAAGATTTTGTTTGTGAATTTCAAACGTGTTTAACAATATTGACCAAAATAAGGGAGCAGAGAATTATTAAAATAATAATGATTACAGTCAAATCTTTAGAACATTTAAGGATAATTTGAACGAAAATAGAAAACGATTCAATTGTCTTGTGATTTACGTAAAGCACTTTACATTTAAAAATATGTAAATTAACAGCATCAAACACCAAGTTCTTGTTAAAAATTATTATACAAAGTTACACTCACGAATTATTATTATCCTTGTACGTCGATCGTCGATATATTGTAAACTTCAAGAGTCTAAAGTAGATATTGACAAATTATTATTCAATACATATGCATCTCTATCTAAAATTAACCTGGGATCAAATGCACTATAGTTTCTCTTTGTTATTCACCACATGAAAGTGAAATTTCGAAGTTAATTCGAACTCGAAATTTCAATGGATCTTCAGCACCCATTAAATATATCGAACTGCAATGTGCCTTTAAAGTTATAGTAGTATAATTTTTTTAGGGACCAATACTTTTCGAACGTACCGCGTACTGTAAATTTTTAACAGATACTTTTCGGTATTTGTATTAAATTCATTTGTTCTTTATTTAAACCAAAATTAATGTGGGAGCTTAGGAATAATCTAGAAAAAAATTATATCTCGGAGAATAATTTCTTTACTTATATAGTATTTCATAGTGAATTTCTGTATATGGGCATTTCAAATGGATGATTATTGAAATTATATTTTTTTTTATTGCAATGTAAATCATAGGTTAATAATTGGATAGAATTTTCTGAAATTGTCCACCAATCTAATATTTGGTAGAATAATTTAGACCCACTTCGTCCCTCTGAGATGCCCATATTCTTCTAAAATCCGGCAGTTTTTACCATTTTTTATTCGCTTTGTATTTTCTGCCGCTAAAATTCCTTTGCTCTGATTGGGAACTATATTTCTGCTTTAGTATTATGGCGCACCTTCACCTAGTTCTTCTTTTGCAACGCTTGGAGTTAGACCTCATTAGTTCCACTCTTGGAAAATTGGGATTTTAGAAAAAGCCGTATTATCCAGCTAAAATTAGTTTCAATTAAAGAATAAACAGTGTGGAAGTTTCTGTGAGTCCCAATCGATTGAAATAATGTCTGAAAACAGTCAGAAAATCAGTGAGTTATGGAATCTCAAGGCAGGAACGCCATGTTTGCTGTTATGAATAGCTGTGGACAGATTCACCAGCGTGAGTTTTAAGTTTTCGGCTGTGTGACCCTGCAAAATATGATTGGTGCTTTGAAAAGTTTGGGATATCCTTTTTACCCATAAAATTTCTGTTAGGTTACGATAAACTTCTCCACATATATAGTTTTGGGGTTAAATTCCAAAGTTGGGCGTCCGTTTCCAGCGAAACTTTTAAAATTTACAGGAAATATATGGATAATTTGATCGTTTGTGTGCTTGATAATATATAAGTCTCTCGAGAAATCTGTTTATTTGTTATATATAAGCGGTTATAAACATGGGACTATATGGCGAGCGGAGGGAACTACTTGGCGCAAGGTAACCGAACAGTTGCATTGTGGGAAAGAAACGAGCATTTATGTTACCAACATGGCGAATGTACAAGGGCAATGAACTAGCAGTTTTAACATTTGTGAAGGAATACATTGATAACGAGCAAAATCTTTTAAAAGTTTGTGAAGAGCACGGATTAATGAACCTAATAACAAATTGCAGAAAGTGTGGAAAGGAGATAACAGTGAAAAAACTTGACGAAAGCGGACGCCCAACTTCGGAATATATGCCTAGTTTGGGTGTGTAGTTTATGTGACTTTTTTTGTAACATGGCGGTATGTATAGATTCCTTTATAGTTGAGTTAATTATTATTATATCAGTGTAAACGCCAGGGGCGGATCCAGGACCGACTTCTGGGGAGGCGGTGGGTTGTCATGCTGTTACTTTTCAGGGCTCTAAACTTTGGAATGGGTTTTATTTATATATACAAAATAAGAAAACTTTACTCTTCTGGGGGGGGGGCGATCGCCCCGATCGCCCCCTCTCGATCCGCCCCTGGTAAACGCTAACAGAACTCTCATTTATTCCTAAATTGACAATAGCTTCCAATTAAAATGGGTTGAATAATTTCATAAAGGTTATTTTCCCCTCAGAAAAGGGATCTTTCTTCCTTAATAGTTTCAATATGTCCCTCCAGGGGCATTGACCATAATCTTGTAATTAAAAAAAAATGGAATAATTTGATAGAAGGGGCACCTGGCTCTGGCCTCTTTCCTCCCTTTTCAGTTCCCGAGCCGGTTTAGAATGGGGTAATATTAGTGATTTGTTCGTATTATATGTAGTAATTATGTACAGTGATATGTGTTAGTATGTGTAGTGTTTAGTTTATCTGTGATGTAGCATATATATGTGTAATTTAGTATGTGGTTAGCAGGAGTGATGTATGTGTGAAGGTATGATTAATCTATTTAAGGACAGTGTATTGTTGCTCATTAATTATTCATCTCTGTTGGTCCGCTGTAATAAGTAAATTGGTCTATAATGCAAATTTATAGTAATTCCGTACCGTTATCTCATGGTATATAACGCATAATGAGCTTTCACTAAAGTACAAAATGTGTTTAGTAGTACAAAGATCATTTTATACTACCAACGCCATCTTACGTCTCGTAAACAAGTACTCGTCGTTAGTGTTTTGTCCCCCCCCCCCCCCCCGAGACTTAAGAGCTAGTCAGTTTAAAAATCACCTCTTTTTAGCAATTATTGAGAAATGTATCGCGGTTCTGGTCCATACGAAGATATAAATAAACGAATTACATTACCAACTAACTCTTCTGAAAAGCACAATACGTTATATAGGCTAGTAATAAAATAATTAATAAAAAAGAACTTTACGTTCGTTCTTAAACCGAAGTTTGCCCACATAACACTCTTCTGTCTCCCGAGTGCAATTTCAAATTTTCTCTCTTCGTTACGCTCTGTGATCAACCTCATTGTTGTTGTTTTCAAAATATAATCACATTTAGTTAAGAGTACGGTCAAAATGATATTAAATTTTCATATATAGATAGTATGAAGCCGTGAATTGCAAATATGTTGAGATGTGTGTGTAGTAGGGTGGAGTGAAAAGAGGCCAAAAAAATTTTTTTTTCGAAATTCGATTTTGGATAGGGGGCAAAAGTTGCATCATATTATAGTACTTTACCATGGAAAATTTCAATTCTCTAAAATAATTTTTAGCCGGGGCGCAATGGGCCTTAAGTTTGACAGATTATGCAAATAAATGAAAAGAGGCGAATTATTTACAAATCTAAATTCGAATTTGGATATGGGGCAAAAGTTGCATCATATCGTAGTACTTTACCATGGAAAATTTTAATTCTCTAAAACATTCTTAGCCGGGGGTCAATGGGCCTTAAGTTTCGTAGATTTTGTAAACAAATACACGTTTGTTGTGTATTTGTGTATTAGACAGCTCTTCGCTTGAAGTTGACTGTAATTTGAGGGTGTTAAGATTCGTTGTCGTGACGAGTTGAATTTCTAAAGCTACCGAAGTTGATATTTTATGTAACAGGCCACATCAAGCCAGAATTCACCATTAAGCGGTGGCTGCCGTCGAGTTGAATCCCAGCCACCCACCAACATTAGACTGAATGTTTCATAAATTTTGTTCACGTCTTCCTGCAAAATACTGCGACTTTGTATCAAAAGTAGGTATGTATTTTCTCGAGTCAATTTTGGAACGAATAAAGAAGTCGCTCTCTCGTGCCCCACATACTGAAAGAAGTTTCACTAATTATTTCCACTACTCTTTCTACTACTTGCGTATGATATTTCAACTCAGGGATATCAATACATGCATTTTCTAAAGCGCAAATTTCTTGCAATTTTTCATCTGTCTCTTGAGTCAGTATTAGCGTTGTGTTAGTTACACTCATTAAAGTTTATCATTTCTGTGTAATTATTAGTCCCGAAGTTTAATACTGGCACTTCGAAGGAACGAATTTCAGATGGTTTACACTGCTTTCTGGATTGGAATATTTTATCAGCAGGAAGGATTCGTGTAGTTGATCTGTCGACATCAATCATGACAATGAGAATGTTTTGGGGATTCGCATAGGATGCATTTCTGGAAATTACTTTATTGACTAGTGTCTTGTATAGTTCTTGCAAACATCGCGAAATTTTTATGGTCAGGAGCAAATGTTTAGCGCCGTATTTGACAAGAGGTTTCAGTTTGATGTTGAACCACACTGGTGCATATACTTTTACCACGACCTTTGATAGAGTTTTGAGCTCCTCTGAAGGATTTGGCATTGCTATATACACCTATAGACGCAAAAGTTTGTAAGCCACTGTTAACCAGCGAACATGCCCAAATTTCCCAGGTTTCTTAATCTGCTAGGCTTTTATCAGTCTCATCTTATTACAGATGGGAGTATTTCACACAAGTACCTCTGATCATAACTGAGATCAGGCACATTTAGGAGTGTAGGAGGTTCTGAAGAAATCTTTTCGAAGCCCTACACTGCATTTGTTTCACAATTCACAAATGATCTACCAATAGAGCCAAAGAAAGTGTAAGGGCCAGTACTTACACCATTGATTTATTTTAATAAATGACGAAGTGGTAGTTCAATGAACTGCAATAAGCATATGCACCACTGCAAGGGTCTCCCGAAATGTTTTTCGAGCACTCTAATTACTCCTCCTTTTGACCCAACATTAATATTAGTGCCATCGCAACCGATAGCTACCACATCTGATAGGTTCACATTATTTTCTTGTAATTCGCGGCAGATGAAACTAGCAATATTCTTTGCGGATGCTGATCCTGTCAAAGCATTCCGGCATAGCCGAGAAATTTGTTACCCGTTTCTACATGGATAGAACAATGTTCTTCTATCTTCATATCTCTGACTTCCGGACATCGTGAGCGTTTGGTCTTTCTTCCAATCAAAATAGATGGCACGAGGTTTTACTTTTTTAACAGTCTCTTTAGTTGTTACACTTATACCATTTTTCACAACCTCTCTTTGAATTTTATTTCTGTCAATTATGTTTTGCGACTGCCCTATACTCACATATTAAAAATCTTCCAAAACCGCAGTAGCAATTGCTGCAATTTTTCTTCTAGACATGCCGATTTTCTCCTTCACTTTTGCTAATGTTGGGACGAATTTTCTCATTTGCGTGCATCCAATCTGTGCTTGCTCTCTCTTCTTTAAAGGATATTCCCAACTAAAATTGATCTTCTCCAGGTTCAGTGTGTTCTTTTTTGCCTTCCTATCTTGTTTCCGAAGATGACAAGTAGTCTGAAGATTCGATAATGTAACTACAGTAGAGTATAATACTCTTTGGTTGAAGGCTTCACCGTAAGATCAGTTTTTGGCTTTCCTTCCTTCTCTTTTCTTGAATTTCTTTATCCAAGTAATATAAATAATACAGAATATCATTTTTTACTCACCACCGAGCAACACAACTAGGCTAGTTATCGCCCGGGGCTAGGACTCGCCTTAGCGCCCCCGACCAGCCAAACCAAAAGGCTCCGCAAATATATCTGATATTGGCATCAGACAGTAGTTTTCCTATTCCATTCTTTCTGCAAGTGATAAAGCTTGATTTCAAAATTGTAGTACATATTTTAATTTTTAGTACAAGATAAAAAAAACACTAAACTACTTTGTAACTGATTGACAAATAATCTGAGAGTAGCATGCTTGACACATTCTTAAAGTCTTAACGAAATAACTGCAAATCACAATGTTTTTGGAATTATATCAGGATCTGGATATGTGTAGAATGAATCAACAGTCTTTTGCTTTAAAATAGAATATTTAATTATGAAAAACAATCAAGCTGTGGTTTCGAGTAGGCCTATACTCGAACATTTTACAAATCTCTTAAGCCGATATAAGTTAAATGAAAACACAAAAAGCTGGAACTAAAATTTAACCTTGCGGGTTCTTTTTGGATGCAGAGGTTTTTATAATGTCCTCAAAACATAGCTTTGAAGCTAACTTATGGTCTATGGATATGATCCTAAGGTTGGTGAGTCGTTGTTGCCCTTTTAAGTTTCTGAGGTATTTTTTATGATCTTTAGTTTGCTAAACTCCTGTCCTTGCTTTATAGTGAAAATAATTATTTGCCCAGTTTTGCGCCCCCCAATTCGGCGCCAGTTACGCCACTGTCACCACCAACCAAACTATTATACTATTAACAATACTGCCAAAAGTTCATTGTACGATATCAGAAGATTTATTAAATAGTAAAAAGCTTTTTTATGACAAACTCGCAAAATACTTATAGCTCATCACTTTTCGTCTTATTATTCCCAAGTTTCAGGACCATTGCGCCCCGGCTAAAAATAATTTTAGAGAATTAAAAATTCACGTTGTTATCTATTGACAAAGGATGCATCTTTTGCCATCTATCCACAATACAAATTAAAATCTACATTCAGCAAAGATTTGCTACATAGTTCCATAGTAAACGGAAATTGATTTGCAAAATCTCAAACTTAAAGCCCCTTGCGCCCCGGCTAAAAATTATTTTAGAGAATTGAAATTTTCCATGGTAAAGTACTATGATATGATGCAACTTTTGCCCCCTATCCAAATTCGAATTTCGAAAAAAAATTTTTTCGCTCCATCCTAGTGTGTAGTGTTGGTTTATGCGGATTCTCACGTATTGACCAGTATATGATAATTCATGTAGTGGCTTGTTGATTTTAGTATATATAGAATGAGGCTGCTTTGAACAGTCTTGTGCATAATGATAGAATAGGATGTCTATAAAGGAATTTATGATATAAGTGAGAATAAATATAAACGAATAAGAATAGTGATAATATATATTATAGTAAGAATGATTACATAAAAGGACACCTGTGAATATATGAGCCCAGTTGTAATTTTTCCACAAGGTATTGATTGTTTATATATATAATGATGAATGTTTCTAGCAGTGACCATTACGTTAGGATTTCGTATGAGGAAGTATGTCGTGCGGAAATGACGGGTTATGTTTTCACTTCGTGGCTTGGCATTTACTAGTAACCGTAGATACTAACTGTTTATCTAATCGGATGACGTGAGTGGTGTTCACGTAGCAAATGATTTCGAATAATTTCCAAGTAATTGCAAAAGAGAATAGCCGTTTCCTCACTTAGTACAGTTTAAATATAAGCGTTCAGCCTTACATTTGTAATAGTAATGTGTGACTTTGAATTTTTTCCACGTTACCTTACTAAGCCGAGTTCATTCCTGTTCGCAGAGGTGACGAAATGGGTAAGAGTGAATAATATAGCAGATTTATAATAGTAGAGTTTCCTGATTCCGTACCAGAGCGTCCAAAATCCCAATGTCCACGAATTTTCATTTCTTTTATTTCTAGTATAATTTATACTAGATATGATTTTTCTATTTTTATCGTCTTTTACACTAGTACTTTAATCTGAACTTCTCTCAGTTTTCCGTACTTTAATCTGAACTTTTCTCAGTTTCTGAGGGTCCGATATTTTTTTATTTAGAAATTCTAAATTTAGAGACCGCACTGACCTTCCAGTAGGACTGGAGTCTCCAATAGCATTGACCGGATACAGCGCGTAGTAGGATTTGCATAAAGCACTTGTCTTTGTGAAAATCCTATTCTGGACACGGACTAGTCTTGCACTTGGATATATATATATATATCTTAGGTCAAGCTTAAGTAGGCCACTTATTTCGGCATATTGAATAGTATATTTGGCTGTGAAGTAGACGGATTGTCGCATAATTAAAATTCGACCACTTATCTTTGTAGTATTTAGTGTCCTAGCTTATTTCCTTTGGCGCACAGCTGTTTCCTCTTTTCTATCTATCTCTCTATTCTCTTCTCTAAGAATTTTTTTCTCAACCTTCCCTCCCCCTGAGTTTTGAACTTAACAAATGTCAACCGTTTAACATAACTTACTTGAACTTAGATATTCAATTGAGATATTGCGAGACATAATTCGTGGAGGTATTCGCTTGGTCAGATACCAAAGAGACTGTTTCCATCACAATTTGACCCACTGCAGTAGCGAGCGATTGTCCGGTGTACAATTTAACTTTTTTCGTCTCCCTTACCGTGCTTTAATTGGACCTCACCGTTGTATTATTCGTTTTCCACTTTTGTTTCTATCGATCACTCTAGAGATGACTTATGTGTAGATGTTTGGGCCCATAAGTATTGTTAACAATAGTTTTCATTATCCGGATGACAAATTGTAAGATATAATTTCTGTATTGTACTTCAGTTTACGTGCCTGCCTTGCACTTTAAATGTCCGTTACCTCGAAATTATTCAAGTATATACATGTTTATCATAATGTGCAGTTATTCAGTTATTATATAGTCGAATTTTGTTGTATGTAGTGTTTCAACCTCAGAATTTTATTGTGCGGGGTAATTAATTTGAATAATTTAATAATGAATAATTATATGTATGTTGAAATATGAACGCTTAACGAATATAAGTGTAATATTAAAGAGAAGCGTACAATGTTGAATTACTTGAATAAATATGTATAAATGATTTTGTTACTGACCCCGAACAGTTAAGTTGGTTGCCATAATTTCGGAAAATTCCACAAATGTAAATTTAGAATACACCGCCCATGTTAAACATTATCTTTAGTCTTTGGAAAGTAGTTAACGTATATGTGTATGTATTAACATATTCTATTATTGTATTGACTGCATGTGGCATGTAATTAATTCAGGTTGTCGTAACCCTAAGCTAACATTCATCTCCAAGTCAGTGAACCTAGAATCTCCCATAAAATTAATTTTCAATTCAATTCGTCATTTACAACCTTCGAAAACGAATAGTGATTTTTTTTCGAATTAGTGACTGTGGTCTTGATATGAAAAGTGCTTCAACCGAAACTTCTTTGAATTCAGAAAATTTGTGTCTTCTTCAGATTGTAATAATACTATAACCAGGGGTAAAAGTGGCTCGAAAAAGGTGGGGGGACGCCAGCGAGATAAGGAAGAAACACCTTTGTCCTTTTGTTTTTCATTTTTTATTCATGACGACTTGACACCGAAGACAAATTCTTCTCACTTTTCTCAGGCTTGTGGCCTACCTTGGCTGTTTTGAAGTTTCAATAAAACTAACAATTTTTTTCCAATTATACAATATTCATGTTTTACAAAATAATTGGAACATAGGTAAAAAGTTTAAGTGCGGAAAGTAACTTAATTGAAATGTATTTAGAAAATAACGAAATATTTAGCATAATCGGACAGTTTTGGATCTTGTGTTTCAGCTGCTGGATTCTGATCAGCACTATACACAGCACATTCACCACTGTGTGTCGGCTTTTTTTTAACATGTTCCAAATGCTTTGATACGATGAACTCTTGGATGCCGATTCTCCTGCAGCATCTCGCCGTGCCATGTATCCCATGAAATCTGCAGTTCTTTGTCCAGAAGAAATGCATGATTTGATGTATGTCTGAGGGAAGAAGTCTTTTAGCGGAGGTCCCACACATTTGAGGAACACGAGAGAGGGGATATGCTCCACTGAGAGAAGTGATCTGGTTGGTGTGAAAATGTCGTTCATCACACTAAAGTATCTCTCACTTTCAGCAGTGCTCCTCACAAGTGTGGACACTGCAGCTTTCAGCTCCTTGAGACATTCGGGCAGAAGAGTAGGCTTCTTCTTGAACTTTTGGAAGAAATGCATTGACTTTTCTCCTGGAATGTAGAGTTTCTTGCACAGTCTGCGAATTTTGTCCTCTCACTGCCGAATACCGAGGTCATCCTCCATTGAAATTGCTGACCAGTTTGTCAGATCGAGAACCTTTAAGGCTTGAAGAAGTTTCTCGTAATCATTTTTTTCTATATCTCACTGTAGAGACCGAAGAATCATGCGATGCTATCGTTGTCAGCGTTCTATTTTTCAGGTTATGTCACAGTGAACGATAAAACAGCTCACTGTTTATCTTCACGCTTTGCTTACTGCCTCTGTACAGCTCGATCCCACAGAATGCTCCTTGCTCAATTTCTTCCAGAGCTTCCTGTAAGCGCCTTCCAGGTTCATCAACCATAGAGTCATGCACCGGAATTTGTCTTCTTAAGATTATATCCGCTTCGTACATATTCATCTCCCTTCTCTGCAACTGAGTTGATAAGTAGGCAAGGTCGAAGAGGGCATCGTAAGTTATCGCCAGATTCTTCACAATGCAGAAAATGTCAGCCTTTCCAGCAATCCACTGTATTTCCTCCGATCAATGGCAAGTCCTGTCTCATCCATTGGTGCTCTCCGGAAGTGTTCAGCGAGAACGGGAAACGACTTTCAAACTGCTCGCACCGACCTCTCGCTCTATGCGACCCATCTCATCCGCAGGAGTTTGCCTACACGCAAAAGCTTACCTTCCAGATCGGTAGCTGGTTGGCGGATTTCATTTATATTCTTGGGTGAGCTGTGATACGTCGAGTACAGCAGATCAAAGAAAGACTGCATGTGCTGGATATCTGGATTGTCTGAGTTGGCATCTAATACTGCCAACTCAAGGTGGTAATTGGAGCAATGCCAAACAATCAGATCGGGGACTAGTGACTTCAGAAGAACCACCATACCTGAGTTCCGTCCAATTATGTTTGATGCACCATCTGTTGCGAAGCACATCAGGTTGCATATCAGGAAATCTTCTGTGAAACCGTGCTTCCTGAGACGAGTGATCAAGTGGCCGGTACATTGCTGCTGAAGTGGTTCTGGTGAGTTCGGTCAAGCCCAGGAAGAGTGTAACAGGATCGTTTGTATTGCAAGAAACACGAATATTCGATTTTTTTCTTTTTCTCTTCTTGGATGATGCAAGGAAGCGAGAGCAGAAGAACAGAAATAGCAAATTCTCTCATTCCCCCTTCCCTCTAACAACCTTTAGCTGCGTTGGTAATCTATTTCACTCTCCTCATAACAAGGAAGTAAACCCAGGTTGGATTTGACAACACATTGCGACTGCATTCTTTCGGCACAATTAAAATAAATTGCACTGTTTTAAGTAAACTTTAACTCTAACCAGATATTATACTCAGATACAGTTATATTGTCCGAGAACGGAACTAACAGATGTGAAAAGCAATTTAATATAAGTGCTACCGCTGGTCCTGTCTTAAAAAAAGGTCTACAAACACATTAAGTAGAATTCTTCTCTATAGGGAAGGACTTGTAATTTAGAAGTAAGCTACTTTTGAAATCCATAATGGTTGAAGCAGCTGTGATACTAACAGACGAGTATTTTTAATGTTTTTCAGTTTTATCCATATAGAGCGTGAAGAAAGCAAAATGGCATTAGTCATCATTTGTGTATAATCAAGAGTGAAAAATAGTAACAAAGTAAGAGAAGATAGTAGGTGCTTCCTCCCGAACCAAATGTTATGGGTTTTTGTGTAACATCATATATGGAATTATGCATATGGAATACCTTCTCTTAAAATATAGGAACGCTGTGCGTAGAACTGGAAATTCAGAGAATGGCGCATAATGCCCCTTCGAAACCCAATAAGAAAGAGTAATTTTAGGCTAATATGCACATTAGCCAACGCCCAATTCTAAAGGTAGTTTAAAACACAAGGAATGCTCTGAAAGCATCAGTCGACGAATCACTAACTTCACGACCGGGTCCGTGTGTGTATTTTCACTTTGTGTGTGTACATCTTAATTTGTGTAAGTAACATCCTGATTGCCTGTATCACAGAACTTTAGCTTCTTACTTTATACTACTTCAGGCTCGGAATTCAAAAGACTTTCGCACTGCTCCATCGAAGTGTTCGACTCACTTCAAATTACAAATTTGAAGTTTTAATTCATTACTCTTCGAACAATTACGATTGCATCTTACTTCGTATAAGCGAACATTTTCACTGCAACAAGTTGGACAAAACTCTTAAATATTTCGGGAAAATTCGTACTTATACGTTCCGTTAAGTGCAGTGTTCGTATATTCTGAATACGAGAGAGTGATCTTGTATTCGATTCAACCAATAAACTTTTATTATCTATATTCTTGGAAATTGTAACTTTTCATTTAAAACAATTGTTACCATAACCTCTAACAAGGGGAGTCGAACAAAACTTCAAAGATTGTCAGGATCTTCGATCTTATTTGTGCTTTCAACTCCCGTTGACTCTTCTACAACCACCGCTAGTTTCCTGTCATTGGAGATGATGCTACTGCAGATCTTCTTCCGCATTTGGTCGAAATATGCATGGTGATATTTGTGCATATGAAAGGCGACTGCAGTATGTGACCCATGTTCAGTCCATTTAGCCTCTGCAGATCTATGTCTTCCTAAAAGTTTATGAAGGGGTTTTTCACACTTTGCATTCTTGTACTCAGTCCTAAAAGTACGGGAAGTCGTCTTGAAGTACTCATCAGTTTTCTTCTCCAGACATGTATAGAGTGACTCCGATTCCTCCTTCTTCCTGAATCTTCTTAGCACTCTCGTGGGCACTTGAATTCTTGTGGTTGAAGATTTTCTTGTGAAGAGACGTACACTGCTTTTCCTGTCTATCCTAGAAGCTGTCACAAAAAACAACGTCCACTCCTTTGACAGTTGTGCTCCTTTGGATTTGTATAGGCCTAAAGATTTGACATGATTACACGTTAGGCATCCCTGTTTCTTGTTTCTGGATGTTAGCTGTCCTGTGGATATATATATTTTTTTCATACACTGGTCTTGTGTCCAACGCTCCGGGAAGTCCCCTGTGTTGTCATTTTCTTCAGATTGCAACGATGTTTTGGAATCTTTCGTGCTCTGTTTATTATCAGATTGTCCATCATGCTGACTCGCTGATTCATCGAACTGTCCTCCTTTGCCCTAAACATAAAAATATTCAACGCATTGCTAACGAAGAAGGAAACTTACCTTATAGCTACTTCAGGTGTGACAGATATTAAATATTTTGTAAACTGACTTGTTAAAACTACGTGAAGATTAAACACAAATTATACGTACTTTGGCAGAACTAACCTATTGTTTGTTATTGTCTAGATTTTGCAGATGCACTCCCGTAATATAAGAGGTTGCATAGAATGGACAAGTCTATTTTCGGGGGTGGTGCAGATAATACAACAGGGACAAAATTTCCTGAGCATTGTGTGCGCAATTTTCCCCTTCAGGCAATAAAATCGGAGTGAAGGGGACGCCGTTCCCCCCGTCTCCGATTTCTTGACGAAGATGGCTATTTTGAGAAGTGGGGGACACCGTCCCGTCGCGTTCCCCCGCACTTTTACCTCTGACTATAACTACCAATGTGTGAGTTTAACATGATATAATATGATAGTGATTTAAAAGCTAGTGAATCAGTGGCGTATTTAGGGGGTGGCTTCCGGGCTTAAGCCCCCCCCGAATTCCTACTTAATATAGTAAAGTAAATTAAATATCTTGCAGAATTTTCACATTTCCAGGCAAAGCCCCCCCCCCTTCCGAAAGATAGCAAAGCCCCTCCCGAAACAAAATCGTAAATACGCCACTGTAGTGAATGGACGAGATAACAAATGGAATAGCCAATAAGTGATGTAGTCACAGTGAAATTAATGGCAAAACTTTGCTTTCTTAAGCCATGAATTGAAAGAAAATTACATAAATGAATAATTCTACAAACTAAATACATATAATCCATAAGTGCCTAAATATTGTTTTATTTGCATTAAATAAAGTGAAATAGTGTGCATGGACACCAAAAGAATGCATTACGGACGCGCAATATAAAATAGCACTTGAAACCACGAGAAAAGACTCGTTTAACTCTCATCTTAAGTTTTTTTTTTTTTTCATATGAGATATGATAGGATGTAACTAAATTTTTAAAATTTACGCTTTATTTTTATTAAGATTTTAAAATTCCTTTTTTTCCTGTTAATACCGAATTATATTGATGTAATTTAAGATTCCATGTGTGATGATATTTCTATATGAATACTTATTTGCATGTTACTAGCATTTTCTGTGCTTAATTTCAATAGATGTAATAAATGTTGACAAATATGTAGTTAGCTGATAGTGTTCTTTAAATCTCATTTACCTATGTCAATACATTGTCCTATATGTATGTGTGTGTGCGTGAATGAATGATACTCGTAACTTTAGTTTTTAAGTGGTTACTTCTAATCTCAATTTAATATAATAGTATCTACTATAAATGTGTATACTAATTATATGTGTCCTGGTGCATGGCCGAGGTCATGAAAGATAACTAACTCTGAATTAATCTAAATCGGCTACTAAAGGAAAGCCTAAACAACAGGATGAGCTTGCATAACGACAGTCCTTTCAAAAACCTCGAAAACTCCTTGATTTTTTTCTTCCCTTGGCTAGTTCAATCGTGTGTTTGATCTCTGCTGTGGAAATTCAGTTAGGGCCTACTGGATGCAGGTTATTCAACATTTGGAAATAACAGACGAACGATAAAATTAATACTTCTCATCATCTGGGCTGGGTCAGGGTGACTCCTACTTGTGTAGTTGCCTGGATCCAGGTCAGAGTAGTATGAGGGAGCATGTGTCACATCAGGATTAATCCAGAATTGATTCTCTAATAATAAAATTCGGGTATGAATCATCTTTTAATATCTATTTGAGCGCTTTCACTATATTTCCATAATTGTCCAGTACCTCTTTATTTCTAGTTTTCTCTTTCTATCTTCTTCTTCTTCTTCTTTTCTTCTATCTTCCCTCTTGACATTCATATATGTCTTCTTCACTCTTTCTTACTTTTAAATAAAACTGAAGAGACGTCGTGACTGGGAATTGTCGCTATAGACACGGTCAATAAACTTAAATAGATTTTCTCTTCGGAAGTCCGATATTAATTAACCAATAATGAAACATATTTATAAAGCAAAATTCCGAAATTCAATTTAATTTATTTATTAAATTATCAAATTAGCGACTCCCAAGCACAATATTATCACAATGGCTGCTTGAGCCCCGGATCACCCACGTAGTCGGGGCCTATGGTGGGGAGTGCCTTTGACTAGTCCAGAGATAGGCAAGGAAGGGAGGAATGTATTGTTTATTTGACTTTGCACAAACACATTTCAAACAAACAATTATGTTTTAGAGGTTAGAAATTTTAACTTCCATCTCAATGTTTTATTGCTTATTATTTGTGATCATGGCAAGTGAGAAATATTTACTTTATTTTTTTTCTATCGAACTAAAAATCTTGTGGGTGCGTGGGTGCTGGAGACCCGGAGCACCCACGTATGCTTTTGACTGTTGCTTTTAATAACATACGTTGCCCATAAAACAGCACTTTTTTTTCATGTGCCTGTGCACAGGCACGTAGCCAGGAGTTCGTAATAGAGGCTCCGTGGCGAAATACTGTGGTTATCACACCAGGGGCTCGATCATTCTAAACTATTTTGTTGGCAACATATATTGGTTCCTTTAGTCAAGATTTCTTAACCCGCGATCGTGCCCGCCGTTAGAAAAAATCTAACAATAATACATTTTTAGCTATAAATTTTTTCTTCTTTTTTATACCTTTAAAATACCTTCCCTAACCCTACATTGTTGTATCGGTGCATCTGGTAGGGGTGGGTGCATACGTGAATGAATTTCTTGTTTGCATTAAAGATAGAATGGTGTGTTAAAAAAAAATCTAAACACGCGACCGATGGCGTTATTCCATAAGGCACGATTGCTCACGGGTTAAGGAAGGGGTCGTGACATGAAATACTGTGGCTACACACCAGGGGCTCGATCAATCTAAACTATTCTACTGACAACATACCCATATTGGTTTGTTAGGACAATAAAACGAGGATATGCTAGTAAGTATTTTAATAACAAACTATGAAGAAATCTCGAATAAAATTATATAAAAAAGTATTGAAAAAGATACAGTCTTCTGAGGTCATTCGAACTGTTCTTATTTTCTTTCTTCTTCTTTTTCTAAATGGTAGAGCGTTCACCTCTGGTTCATGGGGTTCCGGGTTCAAACCCTGCTCCCGCCAAGTGAACTTTGTGGTGGACAAACACCGTGTGCGTGGGTTTTCTTGGGGTCCTCCCGTTTCCTCTCACTTTCTTCATTCCACCATTTCATTTATTTCTCATCATCACTGTCTTTTTTAGCCTAGCCGGCATAACCGTTGGACGTAAATCTCAAAAATTTTATTTCACGGTTTACATTCCACAAACGAAAAAAAAAAGTGTCTGTTGGCGCATTGATATGTTTACTTAACAAAAAGCAACAATGTAAGTTATAAAGGTTCTGAACCATGGACGGAGTTAAGAATTGACTCCTAGGGGGGCAGATCTTTTGTCTGCTGGGAGAGCACGGTAAATATAAATGAGAATCGAAGGATTTTATAGGTGGCATTTTTATTTTTTTGTCAAAAAGTTGGGTTGGCAACGCCCCCTAATAGCTCCGCCTATGTTCTGAACTGAATGTAGTAACAGAGATACATATTCTTTGTGCTTAAATTTTTGCACCATAAAGATGACATTTTCAGCACATCGTAAGTCGGCAGCAAAGTTATTTTTTCTTAACCTTCCAGTGCTATAATGATTTTTAAAACTGATATTACTAGAATGAATGAATTTTCACCCGGAGTATACTTCTCCTTTTCTAAAGTAAATAATGTTATTCAGAAAAATGCATATTCCGTATTCAGCTAATTTTTTTTTTTAGCTTATAGTTTTTGACATTTTCTTCGCGGTGGTCCGCAGAACACTGCATCCCCCGCACTGCTGGCCCTGTGGGCCCATCAGTTACGCCACTGCTAACAACCCATACATCTGACACGTTTTTAATTGCAGGTCGTTTCATTAAATTGGTAAGCCTCTGTAATTACTTTCTGAAAAGTGTGTGGTTCACTGCAAAAAGTATTGCAGACCATCGTTGACGACTCCTGAATTATGACTTTGTTACTATATTTAAGAATTACTATATTAACTATGTTGTTTCTTTTCTTTGTAGTTGATAGGCAGAACTCAAACTGGCTGTCTACAAGAAATCACAGTTCATGTTGTTTCTAAGAACTATTGCAGAAATTTTATAAGAAAAAGAAGCGAAACTGCACCAGATATGGCAAAAGACAAAATATGTGTTTTTTCAAAAAACCTTAATACGCCTGGAAAGGTAAGGTTTAATTTTAACTACAACAAAGCATTCATGTATTACATATCTGCAGTGGTGCTATTCTAATTTTTTAACAACCGGTTCTCTCTTTCTTTGAGAGAGAGAGAGAGACTAGATGGATAGGTAGGTAGATAAGTATCTTTCTTAGGAAACAAACCATACAAGGTAGTCAAAAGCAAAATTTTTACTGAATACCACAAGTTCTTAGTAAAGGCCTACACAGCATCCAATAAATGTATCCAAGAAAGTTCTGTTGATTTTTGTGAAAGTCTGTGTTCCATTAGCCCTCATACTGTGAGTTGAATGCGAATGAAGATAAGGCGAAGGTCAGTTATTGGTATGGGTATATGAAACATACTACCTGGTTGTGCCAGTTCAGCTACGCCGTGAACTTTCGTAAGGACAGAGTAAACATGGGACCTCCACAGAGCATCATAAAGGCTTGTATACTCTACGATTTCAAACTGGGTCAAACGCAGCTGCAGCGGGGCGGAAGATATGCCAGGCCTTTGGTGAGGGTGTCGTGACTACGCGGACAGTGCAGCGGTGGTCTAACAAGTTTAAGGACGGTGACGAAACACCCGAAGACGCACCCCGTGCCGAAAGACCAACACATGTACAAAACGAAGATCTTTGGGTACAAAGTGAGGCAAACAGCGGTCAGACATGTGGGAAACTGGGACTAGAATTCAGTGTGAGTGGAGAAACCGTTCAGCAGCACCTCCATCAACTTAGGAAGCACTACAAGTGGTGAAAAGTTGGTCCTGTACGAAGTTCCACAGCGCAGGCATCATTGGTTAGCATACCATGAATTGGTCCTAAAACAGCCGAAACCAGCACTACACCAGAAGAAGATCCTCCTATGTGTTTGGTGGACTGCTCGCGGCATCGTGCATCGGGAACTACTACCAGCTAATCAGAGCATCAATGCAACCGTGTAACGTAAGCAGTTGAACCGTGTTAAAGAAAAACTTAAGACTCTGGAGCCAGTACTTCTGAATCTCAAAGGGATCCTCCTGTTACGTGACAACGCCAAACCCCACGTGGCTAGGATGACCAGAATAAAATTCTACGCCTTGGATGGGAAACGCTTGCATCCGCCATACTTCCCGGATGTTGTACTGTCCGATTATCACCTGTTCCACTTCTTGGACAATCACCTTAGAGGACGCCAGTTCAAATCCCTAGTAGAGGTGCAAAATGCACTTGATACTTTCTTCGCTTCACGGTCCACCAAATTCTACCGCGATGGAATCCATAGACTTCCAAAACGTTAGCAGAAGGTCGTCGATGCTGATGGGGATTATTTTTGATCTTCCAGGTACGTACGTCGTAGGTGACATATCGATTGTCGAAGGTGGTGAGTCTAAAAGCGGCAGAACTTTCTTGGTTACCTTTATAATACAAGGTTGCTGAGAAAATTAGGTATCACTGCGATCTTAAAAGGAAATTATCCAAAATAGACGGTTGTCAAACATTATTGGGAAGCTATTAATCCAGCAATGAATCGACAATTGTTGATAATGTTATATATGTGTTTCAGAAATGAATAACCCTCACCACTACACTAATTTGACTCAGTTCTTATTCTTGACATTTGAGCATTTGAGGTTAAGAAATAAACACTTATATCTTGTTCTGAGAGATCATATGTTTAACCATGTAGCTGTAAGAATTTCTAAAAACAAAGATAGATAAACTAAACTTTACTGTTCCTGGGTATGACTGGGTATAATTTACTGTTATGTCTGGCTATAACAAACGGAACTCGAAATATTTTAACAACCGGTTCTAGCGAACCGGTTGAATAGCACCACTTCATGTCTGTCACAAAGGAAAATGCATATTTATCGCGGGATAGTATCCTTTGCCTCTTGAAACAATGGAAGATATGAAAAAAATCAGTTCGTTTAATAATGTAATTGACCTCATTAAAACTCTTAGAGCTATGGATTCTGGTACAACAATAAAATATATTACGTTTACAAAGGCAGTTTACACAATACATAGCACAAATTGTGTAACAAGTAAGAAAAATAGAAACACTGATATATAGTAAGTTCCACACAGCAGAAACAAAAACCACTTGCATGTTTATAGCAGAAATACAGTATGCGATTTTACTGAAATGTAAATGATGAGAGCAATTCTACACTCTGTCGTTAAAATGACTGTGTATACAGCGATTTTTCGTACTTCGTTGTAATACTTATTGAGAAAGTTAGGTCATACAGCCTTCCCCGCTAGTCTAGTGACTAGTACATGTGGATATGGAGCACGTGGTCTCAGGTTCGATTCCCGGGTACAACAAAAAGGTCAACTTTACAGACATTCACTTTCATTAACCATCCCTCTCAACAGTGGCGTAGCAACTGCCCCCGCAACCCCCGCAGTGCGGGGGGCCCCGAGGTATAGGGAGCCGCGAAGTCTTGCTATGAATAAAGATTTAAAGAAGTAGAACTTCAATCTTACTTATATCGGCTTTACAACTAGGGCCCCTTCTCTATACTTTGCTGGGGGGCCCGCAAAAGTGTGCTACGCCACTGCCTCTCAACTAGCCTAAAGGTCATAATCATGGGACATTACCTAGGTAAATTTAAAAGTTCTGTATTTTATTTTGGGGCATGCCTGGAACTTTTAAATGCTCTTGAGTGCTTAGGCTGCCTTCACACTAGGATCTTGTGAGCCGCTCGCGTGATCCGCTTATATGGACATTTAGTGTGAAGGCATTGAATACTTCTGAGACGCTCAAAAGATCGTGATACCAAAATGGCACCTATACTAGAGCAGTGGCGAAGCGTACTATGAGGCTGTGAGGCCGGGCCTACCCTGTCTTCTAGCATATATTTTCTTTATCTTTGGTTTCTTATAAAATAAAGTAAATATTTCAAAATTTCGATTTTTTCGGTAACAAAATTGTAGGCTGGAAACACTTGGAGTCCCTTCCGTCTGAGCCTCACCAGTTCGCTGGACTGGTTTACGGGCTGTGGGGTGCGAAGCTATTATCGCTGGGGATTGCACGCATTGTTGGGAAGGCTCACCTCTGGGAGTTTAGTTTTAGCGTTGAAGGCGTCTTTCAATGCTTATATGTTATAGAATTATTTCTTTAACACAGAGTAAGAAGTTTCTGTGTAGAATTGTGTATTTTTATTAGTGATAACTTGTTTAATTTTGGCATATACTCTCAGAAGTTATTCCGAATAGTTTTTTTTTTTCCACTACATGGAGCCTGGTCCATAATAGCTTGTAAAATATAAGTTTGATACATTAAACATACGTATAAATTTACCAAACGCTACCGTACAGGATAAAATAATTATATTTGTGTGTAATTTTAGTTGGCTTTTCTATTTCGTAGAATCAGTGAAGTATTTACGATCTTATTTCGGGATGGGCTTAGCTAACTTTATTCCTGGAAATGTGAAAATTCTGTTATATATATATATAAAACAACAAAAAAGTGCCGATAAAATTTCAGTGAGTACTTAAGCCGGGAAGCCACCCCCCTTAAATATACCACTCCATAAAATACAATATTAAATATCTTGCGTTGATTCAAATAAAGTTCCTTCTGAGCATTAACATTTCTAGTGAAGTTATTATCATGTGATGCATTAATTAAATGCAGTATTGTACTTACTTAAAATGAGAGATGCAAGTAACAAACGCTTAACCAAGAATTTTGACAGCTAACTATAAGTATGTACTTTCTTTTTCTCTCCTTCCACTTTCAAATATGCAGTTAATGAAAACAGCAACTGGGAAGGAAATTCCCCTTATCCCCCGTGTAAATCCCAGACAGAAGAAAGTATGAACTACAGTTCAAAATATTTATAGTGGAGCTAAATGGGAATATTCCATTAGTACTTGTGTTTTTTCCTCATGTAAATATTTGTTCAATAATACGAATCAGTATAGTCCGGAGGCTTAAGGCAACTTTTTATGAGAATTGTGCATTTTATATGTAAAAGCATGAAACTTGCTGTACGTGTTATTTATATAGAATTAATAATTTTGAGCGTTGTAGGCATCGGCGGATTGCCCTTTGAGCCGCCATATTGGAAAATGGCGGCCAAAATTGGTTTTTAGCTTATAACTTTTGAATGGATAGTCCGATTTTCATTTTTCTTTTTTTATTTTAAAGCTCTTTTTAAGGCAAAACTTTTTTATTATAACAAAGATTTCTCTAAACTTTAAGGTTTCAGCACAATTTTTAAAAATCTAAAGATTTTTCGATGAAAATTGGTTTCTTCATTCTATAACTTTTATATGGTTCACAAAATCACTTTTGATCTCTGAATACAAGAAGATGATAATTTCATGATCTTTCCATTGATATATGTTAAGCTATAACTTGAGCAACGGTTTCTATAGAAATCATTGATCAAAACTAACGTGTCATTAAGAAAATTTATTCTGTCTCTAAGTTTTAAATTTAATATATGGTTGTTTCTACCAGCACTTGTAATTTTTTTCTTTATTATAAGTTTACTTTTACAGAACGAAATAATAATAGAAGAATATTTAGATATTATACTCTATTATTACTCTATTACTCTATAATTACTCTATTATAATTACCCTATTATGAAAATGAACATAAAAAGAGATGTGCATTACTTTTCTTGAATGCAGAATAACACTTTCACATGTGAACATAAAAAGTATGAAAGTAATTGTAGAATTGCTTAATTTTCACAATCTTTAACGTGCATATTCAAGTATGTACCTAGACAGGGCGGGAAAAAAAAGTTAGTTGAAGTCTTGGTCATAACCACCACATGCACAAAGATGAGTGCAAGGTAAATCGGCTTTCACACATTTGCACAGCATCGAACACGAAATTTTACACTTGCACCTAATTAGCTCACGAGATTCTACAGCAGCAGGAGGTTGTGTGATCCATTTTGGTTGCCATGTTGAAGATTCCGAGTCTCGAGTCCAGCCAAACATATGCAAATCAGGAAGATGAGGAGCTGTTTGAAGTGCCTGTCCCCATACGTGACCAGCCTGGTATACTACTCTAAGGACATGCTGTTTAAGGGCGTCAAGCGTTGATGGAATATTGTCCAAATCCCTGTTTTTCCGTGCAAACAACACAAGTCTGGCTTTGTTTACATTACTTTCTTCGCTACAACGATCATATAGTAATATAACAAACCTTTCGATAAAAGGCATAACAGCATCAACTTCTTGTACCGAAGGTGTGCTAGCAAGAACACTGAGTGCATGAGTCACTTCTGGGTAGCTATTCCACGTTGCCCAGCAAGATACTTTACCCCTTCCTGAGAATTTCGAAGTAGTATCACAGCCCGTTAGGGCATGGAAAGCTGGTAGGGCTTTGCATTTTTCTCTTCCCAATGCTTCAGCAATTTCTTTTATGTTGAGAGTGCGAAAGGTTTTCGATGTGCCAAAAGCAACCCATAGATGACAATCCAGAACATTAGAATAATGTACTGCTAAAACCACCACATCTGTATCCACACTTCTAATGAGGATTCTTTTTCTTCCTTGTGCAACGCCATGAGCTGCATGCAGAAACATTCGGGTATCAGCTTCTTCATGTGTGCAGGGGTGTAACTCATCCAACGAATATCTTGAAGAATCTGAGTAGGAGCAAAGAACATCTTCCTCCAAAGTAACTACAACATCTCCTTCATATGATCCGGATGCTATTTGGGTAGCCAACAAGTGGAAAAACTCCCGCTTGTTTACATCTTCTTTTAGGAAATCAGACCAGTTAGTTGGTGTTCTCTTTAACAGTTCAACCCGACGACGAGTTCCTTTTCCTCTTTTAGCTCGAATGCAAAACTTCAGGCTGTCTGACTTGTAGACGTCAAATACGATGTCTATTCTGCTTAAACCAGGTTTCTGAAACTGTTTTGCAATGTACTTGATAATCTTTTGTGAATAATCATGGAAGGTATCAGTTTTCTCTGGCGTAATCATGTGCACAACAGCTGGACCATCAAGGATCATCATATCAACATCTGGACCATCAGGATCATCACACGCACTAACGACACTATCATCTTCTGTTGCAAGCAAGGTCTCTAAACATTTCATCAAGTCAGACTTCCCCTTACAGTTTAACGATCCATCATCTGAAAGCGACGGAGGATATACGTGGTTTTCATGGCAGAAAAAAATCATCAATATCGCCCTGCCGAATCTGACAAGCAATATACAATTTTAAGAATACACTTCGATCCCGTTTCAAAGTTTTCATTGTTGTGGATTTATTTGATTTCTTATCCTTGCAGTTGAAGAGTTGGAATTTGTTTCTTGTCATAGGGGCATCAACTGCCTTTTCACAGTCAATCAGTCTTTCCGTGAAAAACTTCTCAGTCAATTCTTTTCCATTCTTTTTTATTGACTTTAAGGAATTAACAACTTCCTTCTCCATAATCTCCCTTGTGTTGAGGATCAACAAATCGCCACTTTTATCTGTAAATGGGTTTCCCATTTCCTTGATTGCAATAATCAAGTTACAAACTCTATCTAAAAACTTGGTTTGTTTCCGTGGCCTGTTTTCATGATGAGACCATTCGTCACATTCAGGGTGTTTTATTTGGGTTTTGAATTCCTCAACAATGCGTGCGACTTCCGGCCCACAAACCATCCACCGAAGCAGAGCATCGGTATTTTCAGTCAGACCTATTGCTCCTCCAGTACCTTTGACTATCGCATTGTTCTGCTCGTGAGCTTCATCAAGAGGCATACTAGAAAACTGGCGACCAGTTTTATTGGCAGTAAATTTTCCTTTTTGAAATTCTTGATATACTTCAGGATGCTTTCTCTCCAATAGCATCATGTCTCGAAGATGAACAGCAACATATCTTGCGTAGTTGTGATGATCTAGAGCATGGAAAAGCCACTGGAGTTTAAATAATGTTCCGACATACTTTTCAAAATTTCCTTCGTATATTGCTTTATCCCATGCAAAAATTTCCAGTTCTGTTTGGAGAATGAGGTTCCAAAAATTGAACTGAGGGTGTCTTTCCTGCTGAGATAAACACCATTCTTCTTCAGAGATAATTGCAGTCTGATCTTTTCCTTCACAAAATTCCTTGTATGCTTCCCTCCGAAGCTTGTACAATGCGCATGCTGTTACATGATGTGCCTGCAAGGTCTTCTTTATGTGGACAACATTCAAAAATGAGTTCGCTGTTCCTGAGGATGCAATTTTGGCTTCCTCCAGGGCGGAAGTCCACCCACTGCCGTCTAACAAATTTCCTATGCACTTTAGTAGTGCTAACTTGATGTGCAATCCACCAAGAACAATAACAGAATGATCCTCTCCGTAACTATTAGGCCAAGTCCATTGTATTTCCTTCATAATCTTGAACAATGGTTGATCACACGTAATTACTTGCGTTTGTCCAGGATTAGTAATGTCAGTTGCTTTTCTAATTACATCCATGGAATGTCGTAACATAGCAACTGACTTAGAATCGTCTTGAAATAGCGGAAGAAGTGCAGTTCTAGTAGATGATATTGGATTTCCTGTTTCCTTCTGACTATGAAACGCAGACCAGCTTGCATTGGTGTTTGTTTCTTCATTTGTTCCCTTTTTGTCAACAAGCTCTGAAACCAGGAATATTCACTTTCAACATTTTCATCTGCTGGTTGTTTTGATGAACGATCAAAAGTTTTGATTTTCGGGGGAGAACTTATTAGTTTAGTGATTGAAATGGGAGGGACAGCTGAATAGCTTGTTGGCAGTTTCATGACTTTCTTGCTGGACTTGATCGTGAAGTTGATTGTTTGATTTAAACCAGTGTTAGTCTTTTCAGATTGCTGAAAAAGAGAAATTCCAGTACCATGAAATGAACCTTCTGAGCTTGTTGCACTGGGATTATGGTCTATATTGTCAACTGCTGAAGTTATAAAGATACCAATCTTCAAATTTGGAGGGACTACAGCTCCAATGTTGCAAAAATGGATAATGGCGGAGTTACTTAAATATGCTGATAAACTTAGCACTCGATCGTATGACACTGATATTCCCAAGTTAAACAAAACATCAATTAAATCCTTCGAACGCATTTTTGAGTGGATATAACTACCTAAAAATAATGGAACTGGTGTCTCTTGAGCTCGAGAATGTCTGCTTCCTATAGATGTACGACGCCGGTCTTTGCAAGTTTGGTAACTAATCAACTGTGCTAAAGTAAGACTTGACTGTGATGCGTTGGCTGCCTCTTCACTTTGAATTCTGGGTTCGTGCATGACCATGGACAGGAAACTCACCAAGGTAGGAGGAACTGACCTCTCTTGACATCCTTTTGAAAATGATCCATCAAATGGCGGCTGTTTATGATTGAGAATATCTCTGCGCAATATTCTCGCAGCACGAGCTAGGATAACCGCTTCTGTCTCATTGTCTAGAATACCTGTTTGCCTCAGAGAACGTCCCACTTCTCTGTTGATAACTATAAGAACATCTCTACCTTCTGGGTACGCCTCAAGTTCAGGAAAGTTAGCTAATATTTGTTCTTTTAGTCTAGTTGAATGCACATTAGATGCTTCTCCCCCAAGCTGCTTAATTCTTGTGCAATACATTCTCTTTAACTCGCTCAGTTTAAAAACTGGCGCCTCTTCTTCATTTTCAAGGCAGAATTCAATAAAAGACATAAGCTCCGCAAAAGAACTTTTGAGTATTAATTTCTGTGAATCGTTTTTCTGTGTCGGACCATGCAGCTTTGCATTCTTATTGTATAAGCTCGTGAGACACTTCGCGTGATACACATCATCTCTAGCGATCATGTCACCCTCACTCAATTTTGCTATGAGAGATTCATCTTGCAAATTCACAGCGCACTGCCGCACTCGGCTATTAACTTTAAAGGTCGTAACAAGTGACAGGGGTTTGTCTTGGAGCAGGGGATCTTTGTTATCACAGAAAAAACACGCCTTTTCAGATTTGTCCTGTGAGGTTGCACCTCTTCCTCGTGTATAACGACTTGTAGAAGGTTCGTTCTGTTCAATTTCTGGTTGTTCCGAACTATTGCTTTCTGAAGAACACACCACCTTCCTTTTCTTCGCCCAACGTTGAGTAGCTCGATCGACTTATTTTTTTATTGTAACGTAAGTTACACTTCCGGTGGAACTTTGCTTTGTTCTTTAAAAGAGTTGTTCTAATACCACTTCCGTCGTTCAGTCGTTCAAGTGAACCTATCTCCTCAGGAAGACCCTGAACCGCTTGTAACGACAAGAGATTCTTCTCAATTGTCCCATATCCAGAAGCTGCATTCCGGGATTCCCAGTCCGCTGGACTAGTGAGCTTGTCAACTTTGGTTTTTTGACAAAAAATACATTTTTCCCAATCTGTACTAGTAGTTTTGGGGGGTGGAGGGCTACCACTTTCAACTAACTTGAATGTTCTTTTCATTTTATGTTTCTTTTTTGGACTTTCGTTTGATCTACGAAATGTTTTGATCCTAGGCGAAGACCTTTAGAGTAGATTTCACCAGTTCAGAAGTGCATAATATTCGCTTCTGTTGCTAGTATCTCTACACCTGAAAGATATAAAAAGGAAAGAGAAAAGAGTTATGACCTGCAAGTTAAGTATTGTACAAATATAACAAAATTAAACAAACGAAAACTTGTTTACATGATTTCAAAAACAAAATGCTGTAGGATATATAGAAATTAACGCACTCAACAAAGAACTTGAGTGCTGATTCTAACTACAGTTTGGAGGATTAAACAAAATTGTTCATTTTATATCTAAAAGAATGAAACTGGATAGTGGTAACTTTGAAATTGTAAGAGTTCGTTATAACTGAGCACCTTATATTTCCTTAACATGCTTATTTTGAGTAACGATTTATGAGGAAACGGTAGTTCAAATTATAGCTTAACATATATCAAAGGAAAGATCATGAAATTATCATTTTCTTTTATTCAGAGATAAGAAGTGATTTTCTGCACCATATAAAAGTTATAGAATGAAGAAGTCAAATTTCATCGAAAAATCTATATATTTTTAAAAATTGTGCTGAAACCTTAAAGTTTACGGAACCCTTTGTTATAATAAAAAAGTTTTGCCTTAAAAAGAGCTTTAAAATAAAAAAAGGAAAATTAAAATCGGACTATTCGTTCAAAAGTTATAGGCTAAAAACCAATTTTGGCCGCCATTTTCCAATATGGCGGCTCAAAGGGTAATCCGACGATGCCTACAACGCTCAAAATTATTAATTCTATATAAATAACACGTACATCAAGTTTCATGCTTTTACATATAAAATGCACAATTTTGACTTAATCCTACGGACTAGTACGAAACTGCATACCTACTATTGAATTCTACATTTATTAAGCATCAGTGTCAAATATCTTGTTAATGTTTAAATTTAAATGTTTTTATTTTCTTTCTTCTAGTCTGAACGTGGTAGTCCACTAATATGCAATGGGATATTAACAGGAATATTAGCTTGGATAGCAGATGATACTTCTGAAGGAAAATATTTGGTATACACGAACATTGCACATCATTTGAACTGGATTAACTCTAAAATAAGTGAACCGGGAATTGGAAGTTTCTCCTACTTCTTTTCGTTGGGTTTTAAAAGGAACCAAACAGTAATAATGGAAGACTTTTAAAAATTGGCGATATATCTTACTTCTGTCCTCTTTAAAATTAAACTTTTATAGTGTTTTATAATGATGTATTTCCCAAACTTTGAATTGAAAGAAGGAGGTCTACGAAGTAAGCACTACGATTTCCTGATCTCAACCCATTGTATTCCATGTGGAGAGCTTTGAAAACTGAATGTATGTTGTAAAAATTAAGAATGTGGGTGAGACGTGAGAATACCACGGCTGTTATGGGACCTAATATGTTAAAAATAATTTTGTGAAATGTTTGAGAAAGTGTTTTAAGAATGTTGACGCATATGTGCAGCCTTTACGTTATGATAATGTGATTCGCCAGCTTCCAAGTTGATAATTTTATACACTGCAATATTTTGTTAAATTTACCAGAGGAGTGCCGTAGTCCTGTAATTTGGATGATGGTCTGTGCATCCGCTAACTGCACTGATTAAAGCTCTAGGTCTCATTCCGTATCGATTTACGCCAACGCAACACAAAATTTCCGCCTTACGATCAGGCCCGAAACCAGCTACAGAGGTTTGGAGAAGGAAGACAAGTCATTTGAAATTCTCTTACAAATATCTAAATTGTGTTTTTGTATCAACAATAGCATTTTGAGGGGGCCACGAAAAGTGGGGGCTGACCCCCCTCTGGTTGTGGGCCTGTTTACGATCCGTATACGATATTACATGCCGATTTCGCGATATAGCGTCAGGAATCATACGTGACGTGACGATATGACACAACACAAATTTTGTACTTTGGAACTGCGTATCCTCTTATTG
Source organism: Thermobia domestica (assembly GCF_964235325.1). Lineage (NCBI taxonomy): Eukaryota > Metazoa > Arthropoda > Insecta > Zygentoma > Lepismatidae > Thermobia > Thermobia domestica. Next base: position 44,435,980 of record NC_137454.1, on the reverse strand, counting down.
TTCTATTCAGAGACTCACCATCATAAGTTCTTAACATACGACGCGTGCTTTTTAAGTGAGTACCGTTTCGAAATTCTGCCGCGGCAGCGCTGCGGTTGCCATCTCGCGCTGCATACTTACATATATTGGCAACCCACAGGCGAGACGCCATTACACAGACATTCGATCATATTTACGTTTGTTTGTGAATAGTTGAAATGCCTCCTCCCGATTGAGAATCCCAATGACAGTGAAATACACGCCATGATTCGTTTTCTTAGTGCTAAAGACATGAAAGCGGCTGAAACTCATCGCCAGACTAGTGAAGTGTGTGGAGAAAACATTATGGGCGATGGAATGGTACGGAAATGGGTTACAGCTTTTGAAGATGGCCACACGTGTTCATGATGAGGAACGAAGTTAGCAACCTTCTGTCATCACTGAAGACTTGATGATGCAGAAAGTTCACGAAAAAGTGAAAGAAAACAGACGCTTTACGTTTTAGCCGTTATTTGTTATCGCTCATAATATTTTCTACATATCCTTCACTAGTCTGACGATAAATTTCAACTGCTTTCACGCCTTTAGCACTATGAAAACGAATCACAGCGCGTATTTCACGGTCGGTGGAGGTATTTTAACTATTTACAAACAATCGTAAATACGGTAGTATGTTTCCGCAATAGCGTTTGTGGCTTGCCAACAGACATCGCTACACAGAATACCGACCGCAGCGCTGCAATGACCGAATTTCAAAAAGGCACTTACTTTAAAAAACATGAATTTTACATTTTGCGTTGCGGTCTACAGATCTTACGAAAACTGATACGGAATGAAGTCCCTAGTCATGGTTCGGAGTTCACGTTAATAGGTTCTATTGCATGAAATACGTATGAACAACAATGGATATTGCTTAATACTAAAAACTTTCTAAAGTCCTCATTGAACTAGTAATAGCTTGCGAAAGGAAATAAGCCGAGATAGCTAGAATAATAATTGGGAAAGATTGCAGTGTATAAAGAACTTATAACCTAAGGTCCTATATAAAGTAAGGTCCTTATAACCTATATATTGTCCACCAGGACAAGTTATACACAAAGACAGTAACTATAAACATCACAACCTATCATGTACAGTTTATCCATCCTCGAATAATAATAATAATAATAATAATAATAATAATAATAATAATAATAAAATATAAGAATAGAGATTTTTATTGTCAAACTCTAATCCTGTATTAATTACACAGGTCTGCAACCAAAAAGCTATTTGCATAAGTTTAGCTGATTTTTACGCTTCTGGGTGCACCGAAGTCGAAAATGATCCTAGTTTCTTCCTGGGACGTCAAGTTTTTGCACAATCGAAATGTAACGTCGTCAAACAGGTAGCTGGAAATCACTAAATTACAAATGCATCACACGAAAATAAAAATGAACATGGAATATTAAATGCATTTGTGCTCCCCGAAACATGAAAATACATGTATATTGGTCCGGATGGGGATCACTGACACATATTTTATGTGTCATGAATGAAAATACGAGATTACAAAGAAAAACAATAAATTAGTTCATAAAACGAATTTAGTAAGATTACATCTTAGATTTGTAAAACGTTGATAAGTAATTCTGCCTACACTGTTCGTTGCTCAAATACTACGAGTACGCAGGTTTTTGTTGGCCCTGATAGGAAACTCATATCCGGACAAAGACTTCATCAGTTCAATGACTCCAACTAAAAAAATAGGCTTGGGTTGCCTTTACTGTGGTCATCAAAAAATTTTTGGGAAACCGAAAGAACCCACAGTACAAGGAAATGGAGGAAAAAATGTTGCACGCGTTCCGAGTTTGGTTGCTCCATGAGCTTAAAAGTCCATTGTCTCAACTCGCACCTTGGCTACTTGCCTGACAATGTGGGAGCAGTGAGAGAAGAGCAGGGGGCGTTTCCATCAAGATATCAAAGAAATGGAACGAAGGTATCAGGGGAACTGGAGTGTTACGATGATGGCAGACTACTGCTGGATGTTATTTAGGGATCTTCCGGTAGCCACCTACAAAAGGACAAGCTCCAAACGAAGTTTGACCTTTTAAAAAAGACGATTTCACAAGCAATCTGATTGAGGGTGGTATTACTTTTTTTGTCTTCACGTGTGTGCGTGTTTCTGTACATTAATTTGTGTTACGCTGTTAATGGTGTTTCTGTAAATCGCATATCTGTGTTCAAATTTTTGTTCAACAATGACCACCGTTTGTTCGAAACCCAGACGTCCCAGGACAAAACACTTGTCATTCCTGGATTCAGCGCACTCCAACGCATACCAATCAATTAACTAAACCGAAACAGCTTAGCGTTGTTTTATTTTTGCACACCTGTGTTATTATAATGTTACAGAAGACCAGTGGGCACTATAGAATCAGTAATTTAATACTATGAAGAAAACCTTGCCTGGTACTCATTTGTGAAGACAGAATACCTTAGAAGCACACATAATAGGTCAAACAATGGAACAAAGTAGATTGGCCGACTGTCAACATTTATTTGGCCGTTTAGTCGATCATTTTCCAACTCAATTACCACTGTAATGGAGCGTAATAATGTCCTTTACCTCCATTGGCTGCGAGCGATTTTGCTAAGTAGGCACTGACATTGTGGATCGCAGATAGCACGCCACACTCGTGTCAGAGTAGAAAAATGTTAAACTCAGGCGCATCTCGCGCTTTTGTCTTATTCGTTTTGATCCTTCATAAAATAACCCAATTTAAGAAGTACAAGCAGTTTAATGCCATGTTTCTTGGTATCAATAGTTTTCTAATGTATTCTAATCTTCATTTTCTTGCCGCCTGACCATCAACAGCATACTTATTTACAATGTAGATACAAACTAATATGCTGCGCATTTGGAACACAATAAAATACGCGCCAACAGTAATTTTAATGAATAACCGACTAAGTCGGGGAAAAGTAAATTTTACAGAAGAACGGTTTCAAAGTTCTGATGGTTCCCGTAATACAGAATACAGTTAAATCAACACAATTTTTTGATAATATATTGAACTGTATTCCGTATTACAGGAACAAACAGAATCTTCAAACTGCTCTCCTGTAGAAATTTACTTTTCCGACTTAGCCTGTTATTCATTGGAACCAGCCGATTATACACCAATGATATTTCCAATATCTCAGCATTCTCAATTCACACATAAACAAGCGAATATATATATATTGAATATGCGAATATGTATATATATATATATATACATACACAATCAAGGAACTTTTTAAAGTCTATTCTGTAGCATTTGAATTTTGATGTTCTGCTTTCAAAGCCTGATTTTTTCACATCTTTCAGCGCTCCTCAAATTCACAATATTCTAAGCTTTTTCTTATCGTCTTTTTATTTGCTGTGAGCAGATGACTAAAAAATAAATAAATAAAGCCTGACTTCTGTGAAATATGTCAGATTTCCCTAACTTACAAGGTCAATGTGAACCTTGTTACTGTAACTTCCACGCTTTCAATATATATCCTCTGACATACCCTCCTTATATCCAAACCTCTTCTTGATTTTGGTACCAACTGCAGAATGACAGCTTGCGGCACCCATGAGTCCACATGTTTGCTAAACTTAAACTATGTGAGAAGTGGTCTTACTGACTTGAAGATCAGTGCAGCAGTCGTCAGCACAAACATAGATGACCTACTTGACGAACAGAACTCTCTTTCACTTCACACTTGTTGGTAGATAATGTTATTGTGCCCAGATTGTGTTTTAGAGAAGCACTGTGTTCGCAACTTTATTTTCTTGAAGATAGTCACGAAACCACGAACTGCTTCTCTTTCCTTTAAGCGGAATTTGCATCTTTTTATTAGGCTTCACGAAATGTTAGCACAGGATACCTAGCCACCACTTGGAATCTAAAATCTTGGCAAACTGAGGCAAAATTTTTTCCAGTCCTCAGAACAGCTTAAATTGGAAAATTAATTCCATAATAGAAAAAAAAAAAGAGTATATTTAGAAGAAATGCCAAAGAAACTGCAACTTTTTTTTTTTTTTTTGGAAACTTGGTTAAAAAAGGAGTCAGTACTCCATTCTATCTGATATTTAAAAAAAGTCTTAACCATGGATAAATGTAAACTCTTTTCTTTCTTCTTTTCAAATCTTTTATTTCAAGCCAAAATATGAAAATTTCTCATCTATGATTGCCAGAATACGACCTGTAAAACAAAGTAGGTGAATGTATTTCATCTTTGTTTTGAACATTAGGACACCTCACAGAATAGAATGCTATGGAACCTTGAAACGCTATGATCTAAAAACTCTCACTGAACAATTAGCGAGATTTTGTTTGGTTTGGTTTGAGTAAGTACAGAAACAAGAATATTTTAAAGGTGTATATAATATTTATTAGTAATTCAAATACAAATATTTGAGGAACTATACTTCAATACTTAACACAGAATAGAGGAACTCTCATTTGAAAACACATTTCTTTCAAGCTGTGTTAATAATTTCTGAAAACTTTCTTTAAGCTGAAATCTCTTTTAAACTATCAAATATAATATATTTTAATAAAGATAACATTTCTCTGTTATCAAAACACAGGATTAAACATTTGCTTTATTAAACAAGTAAACAATTTGTGAACAGCTTATTCAGTATACACATCAGAACTATAAAGAACACTATAAGGCACTTTCCTTAAGAAAATACTAAATTAAAAAAGGTTGAAAGCTGAGAAGCACATCACTAGATATGAAGGCTATACTTTAGGCAAAATATTAACACTGCCTAAAAATTTCTAAAACAAAAATTACTTTTCTTTTTAAACAAAAACTTGAAAACATTTACACTACTTAAAGAAAATACTACTGAAGAAACAAACTTAAGTGTGAAAAGATATGAGAATATTGACTGTTAGAATAAGTAATAAAAAAACAAGTTTTACTAAAAGCGCTTTGGTTAACTAGCTTTCATAAAGCGAAAATTATATATATCCTTGGTATGGAAAGTTCTGTACTGAATTTTCCTTCAGTAGAACATTGAGCGAGGACACTGTGTGTATTTCATTTCCTTGACAGGAAACCGACTAGGTTAACTGAAATTTATAGATGGCTCTTCTGGCGGTTCTTGCTTCACACGTACATGAAAATATACATCAGTTTCAGGCTCCTTTTTAACAGTAACTTGCCCGTGGTCTTTATTGAATCGTGGAGCAAGCACTTCACTATTCTGGTTATTGTTAGGTAGGGTTTTCTCTAGGGATATACAACTCACAGACTGTTCTACTCGACGACAAACTTTCTCACTCTCGGCGTAACGATCTGTTTCGATTTCTTGTTTAATTCTTACACCGAGAACGGAAACATTATTCGTTCCTTCTACCCTTTCAACATTAGTATGTGTTGCTTGAGTCGACAAAACGGAAGTTTCTATTGTCTCACTTTGTTTATTATTGGTTTGATTATTGAAGTTGGTAGAATCGTTGACCTCTACAACAGGCTGAAACGACGAATGATCAACAGTGGGTGTGCCAGATGTACATTTTTGAGTAAGCAGATCTTGTACCCTTTCTACAGCAGGCAAATAATTATTATTCATTTCAACATCATTCATAGGGTATGTAAATTCTTTCTTTACACGTATTCCACCATAACCTGGACTTGCATTAGAGATCTGGTCTTGAGAATTGTTTTTAGCTGTTGTATTTGATTGTGGATCCACTACTGGAGTGTTACGAGAATATATCTGTTTTGACGCATTTCCATTTTCCTGGCTGTTCATCTGACCTGACGCAATCCTCCTTTCAATGACCGAGACAGAAGAATTGGTTTGTGGAACACAAGCAGGAGGAGGAACAGGCAAAACAGATCGAACATTGCTTCCAATTTGAGATTCTTTAGTGCTAGGATACTGAAGTACTGAAGAGGTAACCGCTGGAAATTGAACGTTACGTAATGTTTCGGTCAAACCTGTGATAGCACGTTCAATGACTTTGATTTTACTGGTTTCTATAATACCTGCGAATATTTTGCCTTTAAGCGTCTCTTTCACAGTTTCCAATAACATAACATTTTGTCCGCAAAGAAGTCCTTCGGATGAAAAAGAACGGACTTTTTCCATAGCTAATGCTTGCGAAAATAAATTGATTACGTCGAACGCAAAAGATCCTAAGTGATCTTCTAAAGCCACAAGTAGTCGCAAAACTTTTATTAAAGAAGGTTCTTCCAGGGATTCACCGTAAATTGCATTAGTTGACACACTATTATTTCTATCTGCAGATGTTCCTTGATCACCTTCTTCAGTTGCTTTATTCAGAGTACTTTTGTGATATCGGCCAGTAAGAGCTTTGTTTGCACTTTGATTTATTACATTTGTGTTAACGTCTGCTGCACTACCTTGAGACTGTTCTGCACATTGCATTACCATTGGATCATGTTCACTACGTCCAGCTGAATCTTTTTCAGTGTAATTTGAAAATGAGATATCGTACCGTATTTCGTATTTGTCTTTTAAGCTCTTCTCTCTCCTTTTCAGTTTTTCGTGATAAATCTTGTTCAATATCTTCTCCCAATGTTGGGTCCAATCAGATACAAAGTCATGAGTTTCCGGATCCCTACCATCGTTCCTAAGTTCTTTGTATCGTTCGTGATAAAATTTTCTCCACTCCTTTTCATAATCTGGATGCAGTTCAGGAAACGTCATGTACTTCTTATATTCAGTCTTTAGCTCATCTTCGAGTATACGTCGTTCATTGTGGTATTTCTCCAATCTCTCTCTCTCGGTTTTCTTGTAGATATTATTTGATGACAAGGAACACCGTTTGCACTTACAGGAACGCGATTTTCGTTCACATATATCGCAATCTGATTCTGGGTTGCTACCCGAACAATGGCAACGACTGGAACGCTTTCTACACGGTAACTTTGATTCACGTTTTTTACGCTTCTCAATGCACTCGTTTGCCCCTGAAAACAGAAAATATGTCATTAGGAAATTACACGACCAATCTACAAAGAATGTCAGAGATATCACTTATATGTAAGGTAGAACTTTATACAGACTATTAGAAATGGAACAAACATCTTCAAATGTGGTAGTGAAAACTACTATCTGCTGGCAAACTGGGCTGGGCCTAAATATTAAAACAAGTAACTTCTTGTACGCACCTACCATAGCCTACTACGAATCATTTTACTTTATTAGGTCTAATGATCGGAACTAAACTAAATAACTTCTACAACATTTTATGAAATTAACTCTAAATTGAAAATCCTACTTTGTATCACAAATGTTGATTTCTATGTAGGATTTCATTTTCACGATGTTTCGGCATCTGTTATAATCCGCTGCATATGCGATGTAAGCAGGAACTATTACTTTAATCCCATTGATATAATGTATTTTTCTTCCTGTTAAATAAACCCGAAGTATTCCAAGTCTCTTCGTCAATTATATTCAAATACCTACAAGTTCCTGGAATCCGTGAAGTTTTCTTTTTTAACAAGAAGAGGAATACATTATAACAATAGAATTAAAGGATTTTCTGCTTACATCGCATATGCACAGGATCACGGTCACAAAGAAAGAAATATCGTGAAAATGAAATCCTAAATAGGAACAACATTTGTAAGATTCTGCTTTCGTAAAATGTACTTTAAAGTATGTTCGTAATTACAACTTACATATTTTGTCGCATAAACTTACATTATACAGTGTGTTAATAAATTCAGTGTCATAAATTTAGGAGGTAAATCCTTATATCAAATTAAAGAAAAAAAAGTTCTACATATTAAACATGACCTCGTTTCAGAGTTATAAACCACCGAAATGAGAAATCATGTTAAAACGCTCTGCCTTGAAGATCATTGGACCTCTCCCAAACGGCTCAAGGAATTACACGAATTAGTATGGGCTCTATCTAAAATATTCATATTTTACGATCCCCCAACCCCGACCTCATGAATTGTGTAAAGTAAGTTGAGATACAGGGACATACTTTGAAGTACTAGTTGAGTATTCGTTGCGAGAGTACCAGAAGATTGTGAAACATGGATATTTAGATAGAGTGGATACTAGTTGCAGTGTAATTCCTTGTACCGCTTGCGAGAGGTCTCATAATTTTCAAGTCAACGAATTTTAAAACGTAATGTTTTTGATTTGCGGCAGTTTTAACTTTGAAAGGAGGCGTTTCCGACCCATGTTGATTAGAAGATTTATTTGATGTAAGAAAGATAGGTTTCATCCCCCGATCGAGATTCAGTGAAATTTCTTCATTTCACTAAGTCTAAACCCAAATTTGGTTGTCAATAATTCGAGAACCAATAATCTGTGTACTATAATACGAGGCACGTTCACAAATAAGTGTACTAGGGCCCTCACGGGCAGAGGGAATTTGTTATTGCTATGTTCGTCACACTACTGCGTAGCTTAGCTCCTACCCTTTCCAGCGAGCCCAATCACGTGTCAGTACAATCAAAACTTGTGGACACAGTAACGTCTCCCGTGAAAGATGTCGATAAAATCTGCCACCAAGTGCGAGATTTGCAGCGTTATCCGTTACCTCGTTGTGAAGGGAAAATCTTCGTCTCAAGTTATTAACCAGATCAAATCAGTATATGGCGGAAGAATTATGAATTGTACGAGTGTATTTAAATGGTGTCATGAATTTAAAAACGGTCGTACTGATATGCACGTTGAGCAAAGGAGTGGAAGATTGTTGGTTTTGACTGATTCGCGCATTCCCCCGCACCTTCAGACTATCATCTGCTCACCTCCATGAAGAAGCACATGGGTGGGTAAAAAAAAAGTTCCAACTGACGAAGAAGTAAAATGGAGGTGAAGAATTGGACAAAACAGGTGGCGGCAAACTTCTTTGACGAAAGCATAAAAAAATTGATCCCTCGTCTTACTAAGTGCATCGAGAACGATGGTGACTACGTGAAGAAATAATTCACATATGTACTGATGTAACTATGTAAGTAAATTTTTTAAAACGTAGAAAAGTCAAGTACACTTATTTTCTGGACGTGCCACGTATTTCATGTATGTACTAAGCTACACGAGGTCTCTATCATGCCAAATTTGGTGAAGATTGGATTAGTATCGTCGATAGCATACCACATAGTTGAATCCCAAATTTGGTGGTCAATAGCTCGGGAAATAAATGCCTACACACCAAAATATCTCATATGTGTACTAAGTTCGTGAAGTTCTATCACCATCCCAATTAAGTTCGTGAAGTTCTATCACCATCCCAATTTTGGTGAAATCCGGATGAGTTTCATCGATTGCATACGGCATACCGTCCTTCTGATAGTGATTTTTTTTTTAAAAAGAGAAAATCAAATCAAGAAAGGAATTCTGACCAAAGAATCGAAACATTACAGTTATGAGTGTGTAGCCCCCCCTCACTCCCATTCCATTTTAAATTTTCCCGTTTTCTTTGGCTGAATTGGAATGAGGCTTCATGTACCGTACGTCAACGCAAACTGTGTTCTAGTTTTATCCTTTTCTATGAGTTGGCAGTCCTGTGAATGGTGACTTGTGCTTCCTGTTCATCGAACAAAAGAGGTGCAATGTGGTCATGGTAATATAAAATATAGTTCCTTAAACTCAAATGCCATTGTGAAATGTTTTTATTGTTTTTAACATTTTAATTATTTCGTCTTAATGGTAAACTTATTTAACGCCCTTTGATGTGTGTATTTCTCATAAAAAATATTTATTACGAATATTTATAAAATCTTTTCTGGCGTGCTCAGCGTAAACTTACTGACGCTGAGGCAAAAAGCCGCGAAAGGTATGCTAAGTGGTTATGGCGGTCTGAGTTGTTCTACTACTGTGACGCCAGAGAAAAATATCTGAGTTTTTGTTTGCAATCGTTCAAGACTTTGTAAATTTGATAATGGGAAGAATAAGTGGAATCTACATAAGTATTTAAATATAAAATTAACACAAAATATATGTTCGTGTGTCAAGACAACGTATAATATGTAAAACCATGAAATCAACGAGGGAAGAGTAAGGAATCGATACAGGTAAAAGAGTGAATTGCACTCACAATTGAAAAGTAGTAACTTCCACGGAACTTAAATAATGACTATCCGACGAACAACAAGAAGCATGGAGAAATCTGGTTCCTAAGAATAACTATATGACCCCCCCCCCCCCAAAGTCCATCAATTAATAGTGCAGCCAAGTGTGATACGAAATGGCGTGTGTTTAATACTAGTGCATTGTGTAATACAAATCTTAGCCGGCATTCGTAGTGCGTCATCTTCTTTAAAGAAAGAAAGAGAAAGTAAAAATATATAATAATCTCTTCACATAAATTCCACATTAATAAAGTTTTGGGCTCACGGTGTGTTGGTACATGTTAAATAAAAATCACTAACAAAATGTTGTAATGTTGTAAACGTAAGTATTATATAACCTGTGTTAAGTGAATAAAATTTACATACTATCTATTTCTTTATGTGCAATTACCTTTACAGTATTTCTGCACAATCACTACTGAAATGGTGGATGTTATGTCTAATAACTTGTACTTATTCTGCTGATACCAGCAGGCGTGGCAAGGATGGTGGGCGCTCGCAGTCGCAACCTCAATGAAACAGTATATTGGTTTGAGACCCAACTTGGAGGTTTCCGCACTCTCCATTGCAGTATTGTCATTTGTATTGGTAATGTCCTTTTCACGCCAACTACTAAAATCCACCACAGGTAAGGCGTACCGAACAGGAGTTGCATCGAGCGGAGTTACAAAATTGGTTATCCCGAATGGGATCAGGTAAGGATCAGATTCTTCCAGCCACAAAATGGTTAGCTCGAACAGGAACCAGACCCTGCAGGTCATACAGTAAAGGAACATCCTTAATGACAGCATTCAGAAATTACACACATTTAATGGAATGAACAATGTAAAGTCCATAGTGACAGATGAAAACTGACAACACGCAATAAACTGACATGATTTTTAATTTTTTCTGGGAGTTTTCTTACGGTAAGTAATATAAATTTATAAACAAGAGTGCGAGTACAAAACTTTAGAGAATATTATTATGCACAGGACAAGGTTTCTAAAAATATATTTCAGAAATGTATACAAGGATTCCACACGAACAAAAACTCAAGAAAGAGTATACTTTAGGGCAGCGTTTCCCAACCTTTTTCAACTTGCGGCACACTTCAGGGTAACTTGAATTCTCGCGGCACACATATTATTATTTCTTATTATTATTATTTAAAAATATAAAATACTGTAGTACTTTTTTCTGATTACTGACATCCTTCTCACAGAGAAGAAAGCTCGATCATTGGTTTTTCCTCGTGGTAAATCATTGTGCTTATTTTTCTTTTTAATTTAAAAATAGAAAACAATTGGAATCAGATATAGGGCTCAAGTTGTTAAAAATACACTTTCTTTTTCGAAAACTGTATCCAACCTTTCATTAAGAAGGAGGATCACTAAATAACGAACGAACAAACAAATCTCTTTTACTTTTAAAACACAAATGTAGGTAATTCGTATGCATGCTTACTTTGCCGGAAGGATTGAATAATATTTTAAAATTTCAAGTTACGAAATAGTCTGCAACAATAAGGAAGCAATAATGGTCATAACAATAATAATAAATACTTTTTTTTTTTTTTTCAAAATTAGAAATGTACAGAAAAATGTTCTACAGAAAAGTAACACTATATGAAACTTTAAATTTTAGATTCATAATAGTAATATGATTCATAATATATCTTTTTCTCTATGTCTTGCAATTTGATTACTATAGAATTAATAATTTTGTTTCGATTTCCTCGCGGCACACCAGCGACCCGTTCGCGGCACACCACTGTGCCGCGACACACCGGTTGGGAAACGCTGCTTTAGGGCAAGGACCAAATGTATATTTACCAAATTTCAAGAAAAGCAAAGTAGAAGTTCTTAGAAAGTGACTAAATTTATAGTATTTAGTTGAAAAGTGTGTGTTTCAGAATATCTTGGGATATTTCTTCAGTTACAGGACTAGAACAACAACAAAGGTGTTCTAGTTATTCCTAGCCATCATCTCAACGCCACGTGTTCATGGCCAAAGAGGGGACTGAAATGTACAGTGGAAGTTAAATCCTAAAAAGAACAACAATTTGAGGTGTAAGCTAAGATTCAGATTCCAAATAATGCACCCTATAGCAAGCATTTGTACCTGATCAAGGAAATTTGGATACTATTAGAAACTGAACTCAGAGAGCACGTGGTTTGGAACCAAGAAACTCAGCTCAACTTACAGTGTCCAATACGTTGGGTATGAGGTGAGTTTTTCTGACTGCAAATCATGTGTTCTCTACGCTCAGTTTGTACTACACGATAATAAATATAATAAAAAAAATCCAAGAAAAATTCACCCTTTCACATCAGGAAACACCTTCTCTGAATTTTTGTGACGGAAATGAATGGAAAGTCAAGTATGATGTACTTCCGTCAGTAATTTGTTTACAGTACATTTCAAAGAAATGTATTAATACGCAATTACAGTACTTTAATTTTGCGTTGAATTATGAACCCTATAGTGAGAGAGTGAACTGGAATTTCTGTTTACATTTCCGAAATTTGAAGAAGAAATAGAAAATAAATTCAGTAACGAAATAAATTTACGTGCCTTTACATATAAAATAAAAGGTACGGGAAACCGCACTAAACTTTCTCGCTCCAATATCTTCAACTAAATTATGTTATGCTCCAATTACTACTTAAACGTCTACTTGTGAAATAAGAACAAAATTGTAATTTGTTTTAGGAAAATTTCGTCCAAAAAACTCATTCCAAGAGCAAGCTACCCCTTGTGGATTTTTCCATTAGAAATTACATACACCATTTATTACGACTATTAATGAAATATTCGTTTATGATATTTTCATGATAAGCGATTTGAACAAGAGTATAGTATTAACACGTTCGCTGCCAAATGGCACATATATTTGCCAGGTAACTTATTTGAATAGACCGCCATTAAACAACAAAGACCTTAACATTGTGCCAGCCATCATGTACAGGGTAACTGAATGGCACATATATGTGCCACTGGCTTCTGGTGTAATACATAGTGGCACACTTATGTGCCAGCAGGAGTATTTTTAAGCATACTTTTTTGTAATGTGTCAGCGAACGTGTTAATGAAAGATTTATTAATGTAATATGAACAAAATCGCCTGAGTCATATTCGAGAAAATCATCCGAAATGGAACTCACTTCAAAAAAGTAAGAGTAAACTACCGTGCCTATGGATATTTTAATGACAAGTGACTTAGCATAGTTATTGCTGAAACATTTATTTGTGAAATATGAATAAAATCGCGTGTGGCATTTCTGAGAAAGTCGTTCAAGAAGAACTCACTCCCAAGAGTAAACTAACACTTGTGTAAAACTAATAATTTTTTCTGGACAAATGAGTTTTACCATATTGTCAGGTTACTAATGGAAACATTTATTAATGAAATATGAATAAACCTTTTTTTTTTTTTTTTTTTTTTTTAAATAGAAAATCTCAAGTCTTCCAAGAATAAACTACACCTTCTGGATTTTTTTCCAGATAAATTACTTACACCACACTATAGGATTGTTAATGAAACATTGATACTTGGAATACGAACTTAATCTGTTGGAGTTTCTCCTTTAGAATAATACTAGTACTACGCATCGCCTAGTATAGGGTGATTTTTTCGATACTAGACCCAAGAAAATGCGAGTATATCAAAGACTATACATTAAATTTTGAACATGCATGTATGACTACATACTTTGCTCCATGAGAAGCATGTCAATACTAGAGATGATACTGGAAATGTTCGTTATCATTATATAAGCAGAGCTGAAAGAGAGGTTGCAATGTTTGCGCGACTGAACTGCAAAACGTCCTCACCAATCGCAGCAATTTCACGTTGAATGATATTTTCCTTCCTATCACCCTATTTCCTTAAAAACAATGCGGCCTGAAAGGGACCTTCACCCAGCAGTTACAAATGATAAATACAGGGACTTCCGTCCGTTTTGTATCATTCTTCTTTACTATCACAAAACATGATGACAAGACAGTGTAGAGATAGCAGTACGCGACATGGCGCCAGAGGCCAGTCATGTCCCGATGATACGGGAGTATTTTTCTTCCTCCTTTCTCACTCTTCCACGTTTCTTTAAGGCAAATTTCATAATTATGCATTCAAAACTTGAAGTATTTGAAATCTCTTCGGTTTAGTACCGAAACAATCACCCTATGTAATGTGCGCCATCGAATCCAACTATAATCTTCAGTAGGTAGCACCGACAGTAAGTTAGTTTAGCTTGAATATAGTTTTCTGTAATAGAGGAAAAAAAAAATAACGATTTGACCTAAGGGAAATGACATGGAAATCTCTGAGTATATGCGAAAATACACTGAGTGCTCACTGAATTGCAATCACCTATCTAATACTTTGCTGGTCCATTTTTTGCTCAGAGGACGGCCTGGACACGGTGTAGCATGGATTCTGGTAGTTACTGGTATGTTTCCACGGGAATCTGACATCATATATATCCCTGATGTCATCCCACAATGAGCCCACAGATGTTCGTGCAGGTGTTATGGTGCGAAGAACTCCTTCCGCAGCATCCCATAAATGTTCTATAGAATTAAGATCTCCGGTGACTTAGGGGTCAATTCATACCCTCTAGCTCCCTGAAATATCCCTTAAGCTAAGCAAGTCGAGTCCTGACTTTGTGGCATCGTGCATTGTCATGTGCATCCACGAAAATGTTCTTTGCGTGGGTAGAAGTATTGCACTATAGGATGTACGTGATTCTCTAACACCTGTTGGTACATATGGATGTCTTGCTATGATCCATACACACCAACAGTCCCAGTCCATGCCAAGAGAAGCATCCCCAAACCATACAGCCGCTTCCACCTGCCTGTACACTACGTACAATGTACGAGGGATTCATACTTTCGTACTGTTGGCTCCATACATGCACACGCCCGTTCGAGAGGACTTGCAAAAACAGCGATTTATCGAACCAACACACCCTTTTTCCCCATCATCCATGATTCAATTAGCGTGTTCCTGTGCCCGAGCGCGACGAAATCGGCGGTGACGAGTCGTAAGAAGTTGACGATGGGTGTGTCATCTGCTGTGGAATTGCATGCGTGTCAATGTACGCCATAAATTTGCGTGATAGGGGTAGTGTGCATCCACCATTGTATTAGTCACGTAATTCCCGGACACTGATGGTTCGTCTGGCTGTCACGAGCTGTTTGACGCGACGCTCCCCCACGTTTTGAACTTCTGTACGCCCCTGTAGTTCTGTCTTTTGGAGACCGTTACCCTATTTTCTTCCCACTCCTTGTACATCGTCACTAAACAGGAACGGGCGCATCCGACAAATAGTGCTGTTTGGGTTATTGGCGCACCTTTTGCTCGTGTACCCACAATCATGACCTGTTAAAATGCAGAATCCTACCCATCTCCCATTATAACAGTGTGCTATCTGCCAATAGGTAGCCTCGAGTATATTCTTTCTCTTCAATATTACCAGTCGGAGTGGTCATGTAATCAGCTCGGCTGCTGGTCACAGTTTCTTGTGTGGAGGGGTGATCGCAATTCAGTGAGCACTCAGTGTTAATACTAAATAAATCAATCGCTCCTGAGAGGAAAAAATAAAAAATAAACAGTGGAAAGAAACTATACCTGGAGTTTGTGCTTTTGTGATCTTTCGTTTCCTTGCTTCTACCCCAAATTTATGTTGCAGTTCTGATTGTTTCTTTAAATACTCTTCATGAGAAAGTTCTTCTAATTTCTTCCACCAATGACTCCACCATTCCTGGCTAAAGTCATATGTGTTTGGATTAGTTCCTTGTTTCACGAGTTCGCCATACCGCTTCAACCAAAAGGTTCGCCATTCTTCCTTATACAACGGATGCTGATCTGGAGTCTTTCGATAAATATCAATTTCTTTCTTTAGTTTCGCTAACAAACGCTCAGATTCCTTTCTGTAATCTTCCCATGTTTTCACATTTCCTTTCTTTCCATCTTCTTCGTCACTACTACAGGACGTGCTACTACTGCTAGAACTGGACGAACTACTTCTAGACTCCTTTTTCTGACATTTTCTACACTTTCTTCGTTTATATCTGCATGAAGAACTCGTATCCGAAGACTGGTGTTTGTCTTGTCCAGAATCTGTATAAAACAAAACAAAAAAATTGAACTAAATTGACATGTCTACTTTGATGATATCTTTTCAAAAGATGAATATATATATATATATATATATATATATATATATATATATATATATATATATCAGAAAAGCAGTGCAACATCATGAAAATACGAATACAAAGATATGAAATACAAAAAAGTATTAGCATTTTCGCTAAACTTGCCGTCAAACAATGAAGAGAAGCAATAGAAAGTAAAGGAAAATAAAATTAACGAGGGAAGTAGCTGTGAAACGTCGAGTTGGACTCCATATTAGAATGCTTTTTATCTGAAATTTTCAAGAAATTATAAACTATGCCTATGGTTCTAGGTAAAAATGATTGCAATATTACGTATGTAGGGATCGGAGCGCCTAATGATATTGAAATATGCTACTTTGTAGATTAAATCACGAAAAAAAAAAAAAAAAAAAACTTTGTAGATTAGCCAGTCTCAGATAATATACTTCATGTATTAACTTATATAACTAATATACTTCATGCCAGTTAAGACCAGAAATAAAAGAAATAAATTTGCATATTTTCCAATTTTTTGATAAATAATAAAAGATGTTTTTAATTTTTGAACATAGCTGTAAAGAAAACTGAATGACAACTCAGTAGCTCACTCTCTACTCGAACAAAATTTTTATTTCTGGCCCTGGATGGAGATTGGCTATTTTCATATATATTTACACCTTTGCTCCTGGCGTTTTATTTCCGACATTTCGGGCTTTATTGTATATTTTTTAAATGGTTACGATTCAATTACGATTCAATTTACGATTCAAAATAATGTCCATTGCTAGCAACTACTTTCTCCCATCTTTCGGGCAACATACGAATTCCGCATCGAAAAAATTGCTCATCCTTCGAGGCAAGCAACGTATCGATCCAATTTTTGACTTCTTCATAACGTAAGTACTGGTCAGCCAGACCGTATGCCCTTGATCGAAACAAGTGATAGTCAGAGAGAGGTATGTCTGGAGAATACGGCGGGTGAGGCATCTGCGACATGAGGTTGAGCACTGTCATGCTACACAATCATTTATGGTGTCTCTCGTTGTATTGCGGCCGCCAGTTTTTCAATGCTCGGCTTAAACGCATTAATTGCTTTCGATACATATCTCCTATGATTGTTTCAGTTGGTTTTACCAGCTCAATACACTACATTGAGCTAGTCCCACAAATATAGGGCATGACCATGGAGCTGTGAATATTCGGTTTGACCGTCGACATGGAAGCATGGTCGGGAAGTCCCCATGATTTTCTGCGCTTGGAGTTATCGTAATGAATCCATTTTCCGTTTCTAGTCACAATGCGATGCAGAAATCCCTTCCTCTTTGCCTTTCAAGTAGCCATTCACAAACAAACAAACAAACACCCTTTAACATTTCTCGGCATCAACTTGTATGGCAACCATTTTTTTTTTTTTTTTTTTTTGTTGTTGTTGTTGTTTCTGAATCATTTCCATGGCTTTGAAGCATTTTGGAATCGCTTGAGTCACTCCTAATGATCCTGCCAATTCTTCTTGCGTTTGACACGAGTCTTCAGGAAGTAATCCCTCCAATTGTGCATCTTTGAAAACCTTCTCTCTTAAAGCGTTACGCCGGACATCGATGTCAAATTCGCCGTTCTTGAAGCGTTGAAACCATTTACGACACGTTCTTTTACCAATAGCGGTCTCCACTGCAGATTTCTTTATACTGAAGTAGAAAATTAAAACCTCGCGCAAACGACGAGAATTTGGCTCGTAAACTGACACATTCAATCGAGAATAACTTTACGATGTGGACAAACTGAACTCATGTTTCGATGGGGTTACGTTGAAAAATACCCAAGCTTATTGTATGACGTCTACATTTGTTTATTACCATTATCACTTACCGCTAGAGCCATCTATTGGAAAACGACGGAAGCAAAGTTGTACAAATAATATACAGAGTGTAACATAAATGCATGGCCAAAAGTCACGAGGTGATTGGGAACATCCAAATAAGTAAAAATGTTCCTATAAACACGGGTCCGATGTTGCTTCGTTTCCGAGATACAGGGTATTCAAATGTCGAGTCCCTCCAATGGCTCACTATGGGAAAGTGAATGGAAATGTTCAATATTACAGGAATTATACAATCAAGTGAAATTATAGCTGTTCAAATATATAGAGAATGAAACTAATCAATATTTGAGGTTATTGGGTTGTCAGTGTGCCAATCTGATACAAAGTGTTAACTTTTCAAGTAGCACTAAACGTCCACTCGTTAACATATGATTGCTGACATCAAAATGTTCCTAAACATGGGGCAGATTTCACTTTGTTTTCGAAAGACAAGGCTATTTGAAAACATAACACTTTGTACCAGGTTAACAAGACTGACAACTCAATAACCTCAAATGTTGATTAGGTTCATTCTCTGTGTTAGTGTAAATATATTTGAACAGGTATAATTTCACTTGATTGTATAATTCCTGTAATATTGAACATTTCCATTCACTTTCCCATAGTGAGCCATTGGAGAGACTCGACATTTGAATACCCTGTATCTCGGAAACGAAGCAGCATCGGACCCGTGTTTATAGGAACATTTTTATTTATTTGGATGCCCACAATCACTTCGTAACTTTTGGTCACGCATTTATATTACACCCTATATATATATATATATATATATATATATATATATATATATATATATATATATATATATATATATATAAATTTGCATAATCTATAATGAGAGACACATCTCAGAAACAAAAAATAAAAATAAAACATTTTCACTTGAGCAATTTTTTTTTCTTTGACTGTGTATGAAAGAATGACTTGAGAGCATTATTCTTTTCAACACTTTTTTGAAGAGTCTGAATGTCTTTGTGCTCTTTGCATTCTTTTTCTTTCAAAGACATTACACCTTCCAACATTCCTTGAGCAATTTGTGCCTCCTTCAAGTCTCCCTTTTTAAAAAAGAGCCTTTCAAAGTCGATCTGTGGCTTCAGGACGCAGAGAATATGCAGATTCGGTTGTGTCACTGCACTTCCTCTTCCTTTCATTAAGCTTGTTCTCTATTTCTTCTATGTTCTTCTTAGCACTTCCAGCATTTTCCAACCTGTCTTTTGCTTTTTCAACTTCATTACCTCTTCCCTGCGTGTGGCATCTCTTCCATGCGTTAGTTCCAGGCTCCTCCAGAAACTGTTGATAATGCTTATGAACATTTTGACACAAGCTAATAATTTTCTTAGAAACTGGAAGGAGATGACGCATGTTATTGTAAAACTTCGACGCATCTTTCATCAGAATACTATTTAAGGTTCTACAAGACATCTTTGTCTTTCCCTCTTAAGATCATTTCTTGATACAGAGAATCTTCTTTCAATGTCAGCATGCCATGAGACAAGCAAAGTGCAGCTTTTATCATTTTACTCACCAGAGGAAACTTTAGTGAACCATCCTCCCTCTTCAGTCCCATGAAGGAAGCCTAATAACTGTCAATACGTGAAGTGATTTCACTTCCAGCAGGTTCACCTCCAAGCTGCAGACATTTCCAGTTGGCAACAAGTTGATCATCTATAACAGCCACAGACAGTGCTTTTGCAATAGTTCTGATGTATCTGCACAGCTATTTTGTGATTTTCTTGCCTGAGGATTAAGAAATGCAAATGCTCGTTTAATATGAATAGAATGAATCATTGTATTATGCACCACCTGAAATATACTGTGCTTGTACACTCTTCAAGCATTGTAGAGCACCCACTTGTAGTAGCTTAGACAGTTCATATTTTGTTTGCTCTAAAATGACAATTTGTTATAAGAGCAGTAAATTATCAGATTCAAACAACTTGCTATTGTCCAATGATATGAAAATGACTTCATTTTGCTAACAGTAGAACTTTTAGACACTCTGTCTGCAATAGTTCCAATAACTTCTAATAATTATGTATACAAAATATGAATTAGTGGAACTTCACTCTGGAAATGATGTGTTAATTTCTCAAATAATTTGACATAAGACTGAAGTGCAGGCTTCTTCAGCAGATCTACAATTTTCCTCAGAGACTGCTTATCCAAAATATCACATTTCTTTATAGATGGAATGTACTTCAAGAAGTATCGTTTTACACCAATCCACTGTTCAAAGAATCTTTTACAAGTAGCTATTTATGCATAACCATCTAGTTGTGGTGTGTTTCAGAAACTTCTGCGATGGTAAATCCAGCTCCTGTTGAATAGTCTCGTATGCTTCCCAATGAAAAGGCCATCCATCGAAGAAATTATAAACATCAATTGTAGTGTCATTGCATCATCTACAAATGTCTGAACTGATTTTAGGAAAGCACTGTGGACTATCTGAATAGGACATGTGCCAACATCTACCAAACTTTTTTTTTTTTTTTTTGACGGAGTTCTATAAGTTCCTCATTAAACAAATTGAAAACCTTTTTCCTAACATTGGGGTCATCTTGGTATTAAGCTAACTAATAGGTCATTATTATTGTAAGGAATCACTATTTATCAGGAAAGTGCTCTGTGAAATCATCATCTCTCACTCGAACAAGATTGTAAGCCAAGCCGGAGCGTACAGCTGCCGAGAAAATCTTTTGAACAAATTAAAATGCAAGTATTTATTTACTTATTATTCTTC
Source organism: Thermobia domestica (assembly GCF_964235325.1). Lineage (NCBI taxonomy): Eukaryota > Metazoa > Arthropoda > Insecta > Zygentoma > Lepismatidae > Thermobia > Thermobia domestica. The sequence continues at coordinate 44,415,134 of NC_137454.1, read as the reverse complement.
AACAGATATATAGCATCTCCAATTACGGGAAGTATATTAAGAATTTATAATATAAATAGGTTGTACATTTATAATATTTGTTATACAAGTAAATGAAAATAAACATAGATGTATGACAAAGACAATAATGACCACTGTAACAGTATAAAAACATTGTTACATATAATACAAGTAAAAGCAACATTATTGAATCAGATATACGCTTTACACATTTGTATACAAAATACATATATTCACCTCTTAACAAAACTTATTTCCTTGTGTTGTGTATTGCTAACTAATTTGGAGTCAAAAAGATGGCAATAAATATTTTGTACGTCTTCATGTGTTCCTAAGGGTAATTTTATCGCTAAAATCCTGGGCACTATTTTCTCAATTCCCAAAACCTACAAAGTACCTAATCGAGTGATCGGAGGTGCTAGTTGACAAAAGTAAAGACGAAGTAGCATACTCGAGCTCCGTATGCCAAGGAAAAAAGTTCTTGTATATTATAACATATTTGATGTATTATTATGATTATTATTGTGGATCATTTCCCATTTTCTCATTTACTCTAGCAGTTTCCACTTGGTTATAAAGCTAACGCCCTTGACGCTGGACATTCCGGTTCGACTTCCAGTGGGAGTTCATTAGGTTCGGATCCAACGTTAAGCTGCGAGTCCACGTCTCATATAGCTTTGTGCTAAAAATGATTCAAATTCAAATTGTAGCTATATCCACTAAATAGGTTAAAATAATTGTTAAATTGATGCATATACCTTGTTGATATTCAAGTTCGTCTGTAGAGAATTTATTTAATAGTTTACAGTTACCGAACAGAGCTATAAAATAAGATGCAAGAATTAATACAGGGTGACCCAAAAGTAAAAAATTAAATGAAATCTTTCAGTTTTACGTCCCATGGTTATGCCGGTTAAGCTAAAGAGGTGCTGATTATGAGAAATGATTGAAATGGTGGAATGAAGAAAGTGGGAGGAAATGGTAGAATCCCGAGAAAACCAACGAGCAGTGTTTGTTCACCACAAAGTACACGGCGCGAGCTGAGATAAAACCAGGGACCCCAAGCACCGGAGGTGAACGCTCTACCACAGCCACTGGCCCGAAAGTAGGTATATAGTACCGTAATGATTAGATCATGGCATTTTATATTCATTTACTTATTGATATCCATTCAGGTATTGATTAATTTCTTTTATTGTTTGTTCTTAATGTCTTTAAACTTATACCTTAAGTTCGAAACTGGCCGAAGCAAATAACTCACTACCTTAAACTAAACTTCACACTCGATAACTGCAGACCTGTACATCTACTTTTGGGCCACTGTTTAAGCTTTAGAATAATGTGATATTGGATTTATGACGTGGTGAAATATTAAAATAAACAGTATAGAAGAACTGATTAAGATACTGTTAAATTTTACATAGAGGTAATATCAATCTAAAGATAGAGTTAAATATAATGCAGCCTATTAGGTTAATTATTGAAGACTGCAGTGGTGCAGATTAATTTGAGATTACCGTCACCAGCTATACAAACACATTTTATTTTCAATCTATAATGCAGACGAAATTGACGCACGTGATTCATGGCTTAGCCGAAGCCGACTCACATGACCGAGTGGTTTGAGCCTATACACTAGCAAGTTCGAATCCTGCTTACAGGATATGAATATGAGTATATTTTACATTTCGTCATTATCTGCTGAGTAAAAAATTCTCATACTACAAAATCCATAAAGCTTACCATTTTCTTTCATTCTACCTGTCGACTTATTTTTAGGTTTCTTTAATTTTTTGCTTTCAGAATTACGGAAATCTTCCTCTGTTGATGATTCTCTAGGACGTTTAGAATTTTTGTTGTTTCTTTGGTTGCTGCTGCAAAAAAAGAAGGCAATTTAAGGATTCAATTTCAATTTAGGACAAGTTCTTGAGTAACTAAATACAACGTAACTCCAATTATTCGGATCGAAATCAGGGAATAATAATAATAAAAACCACTGACGAAAGGAAACTGACGTGCTTTCAAATATCTGAGATAAAGAAACGATCTTCTTGATCTCAACGACTTCAATATACTGTATGTGAAACTCTCTTTTGGAGCAGCTTTCCCTTTAGACATATCCGTAAAAATTCTTGAAATTGGGCAACCATTTATTTTGTCAACTATTTTCGTCATGTTTCCTTCTTTCATTGGAAGCGTTTCTTTGCATCTCTCATATAACTCATCGAGCTGCACATGTGTCTACAAATGTAACTAGGAAGGTTTACAACATGCAGGATGGCAATACCTTCCACCACCACCTACACTAAATGTTTGCGTATAAAAGTTCAACTGAGGAACTACGGGGAAGAGAGATGTTGGGAAGCAGTATTTTACAGATGAAGTTCCTCTACAGCTAAATAGAAGCTAAAATAAACACTTTTTTTTTTTTTATCCCACATCGTGTCCTCTATAGGTACAAATGCAATGAATAAAAAATGTGGAACTGGACCAAGAACAGAATTCGGGTCTCTGGTCTACCGTGCGAGTTCAAAAATATAATGCTACCCAATTCATCATCCATAAATAAAGCACACGAAATACGGAACACGACTATAAAATAACTTCAATTGTCAGGGACGTATGATTGTGCTATTTTTTTATGTGTGAGTTCCTATATTGTGATCATATTAACTGGATAATTTTATATGCCATTACTTATGATAAAACCAGAGTAATTTTTACTATTCTGTAAATTCTTACCTGTTTAAGCAAAGAGATGAATTAGAATCGTTCTCTTGTTTAACGATTGGCACGAGTTGACTATGTGGCGGCACCTCACTAACTATAACACAGCAATCCGAATCTAATGAACCTGATCTCCCACCTTCTAATTTTTCGTAACTGATTAATATTTCATCATCTGAAGGCAATCCACAGTCATCCATTTTTCCCGTCGTTAATGAGTTCTGCTCTACTTTAACTTTTTCAATTTTTGGTTCACTATCTATTTCTATATGATGGTTTATCTGTTCTTCAACAGTACCTTCAGGGTTCTCTTCTTGTTTTATAGGAGCTGTGTGATACTCTCTTGATTCACTATCTTTATTTTCACCACCACTGACTGGGTGAGGGTCTGCCTGATCTTCAACAGTATCTTCTGAATTATTTTCTTCTTTTATAGGTGTGGACAGATGTTCATTTGACGCAATAATTGGTTGAGAATTTACCTGTTCTTCAACGGTACCTTCAGAATTCTGTTTTTCTTCTATCGGAGTTGCGTGATGTTCTCTTGATTCACCATCTTTATTCTGTCCTCCGAGAGAAATTCGTTGAGAATCTTCTCTTCCTATGTCATTGGATGAATCCACTTTGTCCATGTCAACATCATTTTGCGGATTTTCGTTCATGGCACGTTCTATGCTACATTGGTTTCCTTCCTTTTCTTCCACAGGATTCGAACCACTGTCTTCTGAAATTAACAAAGCGCACAATGAAAAATTATCCACTACATTCAAACAATCCATGAGACATATTTTGTGTTCATACATGTACGAAATTTATATTTCCTAGTAACTCAAAATAACTAGACAAATCTCAATGATTTCAATCAGGTTTTGCCACAGAGAGCTTAGGAGAAAACAGCTCTGTTTGAACAGTAAAATAGCCGAGACATTTATCATATAGAATGTACAATCCGTGGCAAAAAACCTGCAACATGAGCAAATAAGTTTATTGTGAAATGACGAAGTCTTTTCCTCCCAATTAAATATTCACGGGAGGAGGCCGAGGTTTATCCTGGGTGATTCGTTCAACTTAAACGTTATGTTCATTCCCTGTGCTGTTAGGCGTAGTTTCACAATAAACTTACATCCTCATGTTGCAGGTTTTTTGCCGCGGATTGTACCAGTGAAAAACAAAAAAAGTAGTAGGAGTAATGTTAATAATAATAATAATGCCATGAACAGCCTAATGGGAAAAATACTACACCTTATGAGGCAAAAATAAATACACTTTGCATGCAATGTAACCTATCTACTGAAACAAAATAATAATAATAATAATAATAATAATAAATAGTACGGATTAAACAATAATTTCTTGTCAAATTAATACTAAATATTTTAATCTCAAAATGGATACATTGTAAAAAAATACTACCAATAATATTTGTCGAACTTTAAGCTTTATGCTTCTGTACTGATAAAAATGGATGTTTCAAATTAGATTAAAAGAATTGGTCATTTTTCTTAAAATTACAGATTTTGATTCAAGGGAACTAAGGGAGGAATTCCATTTCTCATATTATACATTGGTAACCTTATACCTATATTATGTAAGCATTATATTATATATATATATATATATATATATATATATATATATACATATACAGTGTATCATAAATGCATGACCAAAAGTTACGAGGTGATTGCGGATATCCAAAGAAGTAAAAATGTTCCTATAAACATGGGTCCGATGCGATGATATACAGGGTGTTCAAATGTCAAGTCTCTCCACTGGCTCACTATGGGAAAGTAAATGGAACTGTTCAATACTACAGGAATAATACAATCAAGTGAAATTATGCCTGTTCAAATACATTACACTAACACAGATAATGAAACTAATCTACATTTGAAGGTATTGGGTTATCATGCAATCAATGCAGCGAAGAGTGGAAGCGTGAATACGCGCTGAAGATGGTTACTTCGAACATTTCTTGTAATACATTTCATCGCTATCTTTACGAGCACTGTCTTCCGAAGTTTGTGTGTGGTATAAACGAACGCTGTGGTCATCATCGAATATCTTTCTCAATTACTTAACTTTAAAAACATGCAATAGTTGTGATCTATGAGCAGTTGTTTACTATTGTGAGCCGTTAATTGACTTCACACTTGAAGCCTTGTCCTTCGAAAACGAAGCGAAATTTGCTCAATGTTTAGGAACGTTTTGATCTCAGCAATCATATGCTAACGTGTGGACGTTTAGTGCTATTTGAAAACATAACACTTTGTACCAGGTTGGCAAACTGACAACCCAATAACCTCAAATGTTGATTAGTTTCATTCTCTATCTTAGTGTAAATGTATTTGTACAGGCATAATTCCACTTGATAGTATTATTTCTATAATATTGTTTATTTCCATTCACTTTCTCATAGAGACTCGACATTTTGAACACCCTGTATCTCGGAAATGAAGCAGCATCGGAGCCATGTTTATGGGAATATTTTTACTTATTTGGATGTCCGCAATCACCTCGTCACTTCTGGCCATGTATCTATGTGTCTATGTTACACCCTATATATATATATATATATATATATATATATATATATATATATATATATATGTGTGTGTGTGTGTGTGTGTGTTGTCTAGTATTTTCTGAATAAAATCTCTTGTCCTTCAATGCCTGTAAATTTATTCCAATATTCATAATTATATGAGTAGTAATCTCTATCCATTTTACGGGATAATAGCCTAACAAAACATGTTTGGAATGACTCAATTTTGTTTGCCATATACATATACTACACCAAACTCTGGTCTTGATCTTACAACTATCACATATGAGCCAACACTTTTAAATTCAGGCCATTGTTTGAAAATGAACTTTATTATTCTTCTCGTCTCTTGGACTATATCATTAATATGTAATGATAGCTAAATTTTATATTTCTGTCAAACACTATACCCAAATCTTTAATCTGTTAGGTTTAATAATAATAATAATAATAATAATAATAATAATAATAATAATAATAATAATAATAATAAAAGGTAAGTCATAAGTCTTGCAATATTTTGGTACACAACATATTCGTATTTATTACCAGTACAATGAAAACAGATTAACATTCAAAATACAGTTTCCTCGTGTAGGACTGTTTGCAACCACCTTTCCTGGTTCCTCGATTCCACGTCGATACTACATCTTATCCTTACGAGCAGTCAATGCTGTTTTCACCTCCTGCTGATTGGTGAAGTATCCTGATTTTAGGAAGTGCACCATGGACCGAAGCAGGTAGTAATCCGAAAGGACAAGGCGGGTGAGGTATCAGTTTGATATCAAGTTCCCAAATTTTGAGAACACATCAGCTCCAACTGATCGGAATAGAGGATGGCACTGATAATGCGAACGCTAGGAACAAATTCGAAGCGAATTACCACCTCGTACTTCTACCAAACACACAATATTACTTTACGCTAGAGATAGCCTTGTTTAACACCCGGTTTTGGAATTTGGCTCTGACTCAACCAGTGTTTTTGCACATTTGAATTTCGGAGAAACACAAACTTTTCGTCGCATGTAGTAATCTGTTTCAGGAAACGCACATTTTGCAGCAGCTGTCGGCACCGCGTACTCTCCTCTGGGCCTGAGTTCGGAAAATGAAATGAAAGCTTTATGTCCCACGATTATGCAGGCTACGCTAAACGAGACGGTGATGAGGCGAAATGAATGAATGAAGAAGGTGATTATATTCGAGTTTTACGTCCCACGCCTATGCCGGCTAGGCTACAGAAGACGGTGATGATGAGAAATGAATGAAATGAAGAAAGCGGGAGGAAACAGGAAAACCCCGAGAAACCCCCCACATACGTTGTTTGTCCACCAGAAAGCTCACTTGGCGTAAGATGGGATCGAAACAAGGGCCTAAGTTGTGGTCAATTCATGCGACAGCTCCTACTGGTTTTCCTGAGTTCGTGAAGATGGCGCATTACTGTGGACTAGGGCATGCCTAGTTGGTTTGACAATAGTCGCATAGTTGTGGATGGATTTTCCTCAATGATGTGTCGTATAGTCTTAAAATCTGTTACTCTGAGGCGGCCGGTACTTAACTGATCTTCGACACTTTTACAACCTACACGAAATTTCTATAACCAAAGAACTGCTGTGCGGTGCACGACAATTATCTTGGGTTGCTGCCGAAGCATTATGCCAAATTCGAATGTTCGAACTCATACAGTTACGGTTCACATATTAGAGGTTGTTGAGCACTTGTCGTCACTACCACTAAAAACTGACTAAAGATACTGACAGAGTGTCAGTCTCTGTGTTAAGTAGTCCGTTTGCTACACTACCTCTTGGGCCAATTTGACCTTGTACTCACAGTCGCTCATTGCGTATACACGTGCCTGCTGTTTGGGTTGTTGGAAATACTGCAAGACTTATGGCTCAGCTTTGTAACAATTAGTTGTTTCCCTTAGCTTTCGGGTCATTATATGCTATAGATTTAAATAGTGGTTAATTAAAAGTTGTAATTGTTTACATCGATTTTTTAAAAAAAAAATGTCCACCAACTAATTTGTGGATATACAAATATTAATACTCAAATTTAAATATGACCATGGCCTGTAAATAGTAGTATGTTAGCGGTAAAGTTGCTAAATATTGCACTGTTCTAAATGTACAACTTGCTGTAGTCGATACATAAATGTGTACATATTGTCTAGTTAATAAATTATATTGTGCTTCACATGAAATAAATACTTGTGGATTTTATATAAGTAATTACAACCTTATCTACATTTAACACGGCTGTCTTAATAATAAACAGCGAAGCACGTTCATGTTCAGCATAATCACTATTTATTGTCAAATAAAGATCGGCAGGCAGCGAATGTATCGGAGCGGCGACTGTCAGCTATTGTGAATTAGCGTTACTCACAGTGTGAGACGTTCACTTTTCCTTCCTTCTCCCCCTCCTAGTACTACAATAATAATAATAATGACCATCTTAATGGTAACAAAATCCGATGTATTTGAAAAATACTTATATACTCTAATGTAAACACATTTAAGAATACCCAAGTGGAAAAAACAACTTCATATATATATTACACAAAAGGAAAAGAAATTGGTTGAAACAATGACTGATAGGAAACTGTATCATGTGAAACGTGGGATACAAAGCATTGTAAAAAGAAAAAGCAGAAAAGGGGCGAAAGAAGCTCCAACTGATAGATGATATTAATTTAATTTTATTTATTTTTACGTTCAAGCGATCACAGTATTGTACATTTGTACATGCGATATAGAACATGTCAATATATTTTTAGGTGAATAACAAGGATACTTTATATACCTCTCACTACCAGTAGATCATACATCTTTTAGTGAAACCAGATTATAAGTACAGGGTGGCCCAAAAATAGGTACTGATCAGCTCATTGCATTTTATATCAGTTCTTATTATTATCCATTAGGTAGACTTAGTTTCTTTATTATTTGTTCTTAATGTGTTTTTACGTATATCTTATGCTTGGAAGAGACGAAGCAAATAAACCCATAAACTAGAATGTTATACTTGATCAATGCAGGGGTGTATACCTACTTTTGGGCCACTCTGTATACACAACTTACATATTACTGATACATATTCTTACTTATATCTATATACTTGCTGTACTATTTACTGTTGTCAACTTTATAGTTCCTAGCTTCTCATTCGATTGTAGCTTTATAGTTTTCTTGCGTATGTTCAAGGTATTCAGAGAGACAATAAAAACCATGCTCCACCAGTTAGTTTTTCTTTGAAAATTTTACCTGATTTGGAGTCTCTTTTATTGTTAGGTAATTTGTTGTAAATTAATATTCCAATGCATTTAAGGCCTTTTCGGTAGAGTGTTCTACTATCTGTTGGAATAACAAAGTCCTTCTCCCCCCCCCCCCTAGTATTGCACGTATGTACGTCACTATTGCACTTAAGAGACGATTTGAGATATTTATTCATGAAAATTGCTACTCGTAATATGTAAACACAAGGTAGTGGAAGAATTTTTAGTCTTTTGAATATTTATCTATATGAAGCTCTTGATTTAATACCTTTTATGAGGCGTGATCAGAAACTAAAGTTACAAAGTCTGCAGTGAAATGTGTGTGTATTATTTCATACAACCAATACAGTCAACAGATAGTACTTAAGGTTATTTTTCGACATAATCTCTATATCAACTGAGGCACTTATCACATCGTGGGATGAATTTGAAAATTCCTTCCTGGCAAAAATCCTGTCCTTGCGTGTTCAGCCACCTTGTCACGATGTATTTCACCTCCTCCGAGGTGCTCCATCAAGTGCGGGAACAGGTGAAAGTCCCTCGGAGCGTGATCCTCCTGTTTGCTCTGAATCAGCTGCTCCATGCAAGCCGTGTTCAAATTTGCTGATGCCGTGCTGGGTTGGCCACTGCGCTCCTCGTCGGTGATGTTTTCTCTACCAGCCGCAAACTTTCGACATCATTTTGCGACATGCTCACGTAGTCTCTCCGTAAACCTCTATCAGCTGCCGGTGAATTTCAGCCACAGTTACATGTTTGGCCCACAGAAATCAAATAACTGAGCGGGTTTCTTTGCGAGACCAATTTTCCAAACGAATCGCCATTTGTGTTTACCTGCAAGTAGCGCCGCAGGTGGCAGCTGGCTGAAACTCTGCTGCTGCCAAGTCCATGTATTAAAATTACCGTAGACTCCTCGTTCCTCTATAACAGACGAAACCCCTAAAATATCGACCTTGTAACCTTAGTTTCTGATCCACCCTCGTAGATATTAATAAAGAAAATTGCTACGTCATGACGCAGAAGTTGACTGACGACTGTGGTTCATGGAAACCGCTCAGTTTGTGACCCCTAATAGTAGAACATCGAATGATGAAACACTAATTCATGGATCTAGTACGACGAAAAAAGTGGTGGTGCGGGGAACCTGGGTTCGATTTCTGGTAGGAGCTCATGTGGTTTGGATTCCACGTTAAGCTGTAGATCCACGTATCAGAGCCCCGTTGCTAAAAGGAACGCTAAACTTCAAATCAACCAACCAACAAGAAGGTAATGGTAGGCGATAGTAACCTCAACACACTCCTGTAGGACATTTTGAACATGTTATACAAGATGTTATATATATATATATAAACTTAATAGAGCAACACATAATTACTATCAAGATCTTATGAAAAGACAAAGATATTTCACTAAATAAATGCAATCATTTTAATAAAATCTTACTTACGAAATGAACATCAAATATAAATTCACAGTGTTTACACAAATCTGAAAATAAACTTGCGAGAATTATATCTGAGATCAAATGCTTTAAAATATTATAAACTAAATATTGTAATTCTAAATAAAGACAGTTTTACTTCTATATTAAAAAATATTACTGCAAGATTTTTGATATTGTTTCAGGTTTAATACCTTTATAATAATGTATTTGTCGAAACAGATTGTCTGTGAAAAGGTGAATAAGAATCTAATCTAATCATGAGACAGACTTTCTTCCATTTTGATTACTTCGTTTATGGTTCAAAGCCAGAAACTAGGCTATATTTCATGTAGAATTTCAGCTTAATGTGAGCTCCGAACTATATGAATTTTCACCGGGAATAAAACTCAACACCGAAGACGGAAATACTAACCATTTACGTGCGAAACATAATCAAAAAAGAAAGGGACGTTTGCAACGACCAGATAATGAGGTTTTTACTTGTGTGTTAATTATATAATGGAAGGATCTTTTCATTTAAATGGTAAACAAATACATTACGAATGGAAATTACACTTACTATTATCATTTGATTTAGTTGCTCCTTCTTCATCATTTGCTTGATCGTTCGTTTGAGGACACTTTCTATTCTTCTTCTTCTTTTTCTTTTTCTTCCATTTCTTACGTTTGTTTCCTTCAGAGGCTTCTGATTCATCCACGCTAAAATTATTAGGAAATAATATTCACTATGATGATAAGAAGTCTGAACCTGATGATTAGAAATGTAGAAAAAGGTACACAGCTTGTAGTGTTACTATACTTCTCACTACATATAACATGCATCACTGTCTATGTGATTATGGCTATCTCGTGTTGCTAGTACAGCAGTAATTTGTTTTCCATTCAAATGCCAAAATGAGTGGTTTGCCATCTGTTGCACAAAATAGGGGAATTTAGGATTTAGATTTCTGGGCTTTCGGCATCTATGGCCATGTTAGCCCGTGACGTTTGAGGGACGACGTCCCTCGGCGAGCACACTATCCGGGGAAAGGGAAGGAAGGAAACGGATTGGGACCAATATGTTAGGTACCACCCCGGCCTTTGCCTGGTGTGAATGAGGAAAATCTAGGAAAACCTCATTCAGGATGGCTGGCTGCAAAAACTTTTTACACTTTTTCGACCGAACGCCCCCACCGGGAATCGAACCCGAGACCTCTCGTACCGAAGGCGAGAGCGTTAGCGACTATGCTACGCGAGGCCATTGCTGCACAAAGTACGCAATTTTATATTTACAGATATAACGAAGAATTTTTATTGAGTTCTACTCCAAGTATTTACTTCGCATTACTTTTCTTTCTGCATTTACTTTTAAAATAGTGTAGTGTTGCATTTACTTGGTTTACTTGTGTCCTAACTATTTCAACCACTTAGTCCGTGGCTTTTTTTCAACAGGTAAGTCACCCTCACGAAGATCGATTCACTGCATGAAAACATCTTGCACTGGCTGCATAAATTAGGGTTCCTAAACATCCGTGATTTACTAATCTATTTCCCCTAAAATTGTTCAAAACTCCAAATGCCCGTGTTTTTATCCAAAACGTAAGTTCATATCCTTTTATTAGTTACTTCTGTTAAATGCTGTCTTATTATTTAACTAATTCTGATATTTTACCAGGAAGCGAGTACATAACTATGCCTATACTGGAAGTTTTGAAAAGGTTGTTCTTGTTTTCAGTGTAAATTTTCATAGTGTGTCCCGGGATTTTAGTTTGAAAATTTGGAAATCCTATACATAACAGACCTTAGGCCTACAGAAAATTTCTTAAATCTCAAATACTTTCATCAAGAAACCTCTGCAGAAATATTTCTTTGAAAAGAATATGTTATCAAAAGATCAGATTTGCAACTTTTACAGAAGTTGATTCATTTATATTGAGCCGAAGTCAATGTGCAACTGAATCGCGCATGCGTAACAGTATCTCATTAGTAGCGCAGTATGGTCAAGCATAGTTTGATGCCGCCGAAACTGAACAGATTATGGGAGCAGTTTATTATGGGAACCGTTCCGACGCTAAGTTCACGAAGTCGTGCAACGTAGAAACGTCTCAAGTGCGTAATTTTCGTGTAAGTTGTGCCACTATGAATCGTATTGAATGCAAATATGTCGCACAGAGTCCTGGGCTCACCACACCAACGTGAGCATCTAGAAACCGGCCTCAACTAAAGTGGACCCCGCTGCTACTGCGTGGTTCGGGGTATGGCGACTTCCTAAAATCCCCACACACAGTACACGATTGCCAGTAAATGCTGCACATGGCAGGCAGCAATTAACCGCACCATTCGTAGGGAATTATGCCTCACGGTCGTTCACAAGAGCAGTGTGCACGCCCTGAAATCGTGTCATGTGGTTGAACGAGAAAGGAATTGCAGGAGGCAACATGAAGGTCATTTGCGGGTCATCAGTGGAAGTTTCTTGCTATCCTTGATGGGAAGTGAATTTATCTCACAGACTATGATAAAGTAGGTGCTATTACATACAAACTGTTGCTGTACCGAGGGCCGAAGCATGTTCTTCAGCCAGTGTGCAGAGTTCCCCAAAAGGGTCATGATTGTGGCCGGTTTGTCGTAGAGGGGCAAACTGTCTCCGAAAGGTAGAGAGAAACGTTAAAATCAACGCTGTGTACTACTATTCTCAAGTCCTGACTGAAATGTACCAACATGAAATCCCAGCACTGTATGGACAAGACGTGTATAGTCCGCAGCAAAAAACCTGCAACGTGAGCATGTAAGTTCATTGTGAAACTACGCCTACGCAGGGAATCAACATAACGTCTAAGTGGCATGAATCGCGCCAGGAGAAACCTCGACGTCCTCCCCTGCACACTTATTTTAGAGCAAAAGACTTCGTCATATCATAATAAACTTACATGCTCACGTTGCAGTTTTTTTTTTTTTTTTTTTGCTGCGGACTGTACCAGGTTGAATTGCACTAAGACAAGGCATTTAGCCACACGGCGAAAATATCGCTAGAATTCTATCGCCGTATGAAACAGGAAACTGGAATTGAGGCAATTCACTTCTCTGACATCCCTGTCAAGAGGAGAGAGTCCAGATGCCAGGCCATTGGACTACTGTCTTTTCGGACTCCTTAAGAAGTACCTAACGCATCGTCGAGTCCGCACCGTTTCCGGCCTGTGTGAAAACCTAGTAAAGAGGAGAAGGATACAACACCCATGGCCCAGCTGAAACGCAGTTTCCAGCAATGGAAGATCCGATGCCGGGCAATAGTCAGTAGAGGTAGTTTACAGATCGAACACAACCAGTGGTGGAAACACGGCATTTCCTACGGTAAGTGGCCCACTAAAATTTGGTTAAATATAAATGAACCAACCTCTATAGAACCTTTGCACCGAAAGTGCAAGATGGTTCCATACACTAATTTGATCTTCATGAGAATCTCCTACTGTAAGTCTCTCCACTGACTTAATTTTTCAAAAGTACCAGACAGTAAGTGTTCAGTAACAGTTCAGGAAAACTCTTATAGACAGAATTATTATAAATCAAGTAAGGTACTATAATTAATTGACCGTATGATGGGACATATTATAAATTAACACAATACTACATTTGCATGTCCCAGCAGTAATGATGAGCAATATCTACTCTTGAACTCATCAATATTTCAGGGGTAAATCTCGAGCGTCTTTCATCGGGATGTGCGCTAAATTTTTGAGGTGTTAATTATTCACATTTTTATATTGGTAACACTTCAGTGGCATTGCCATAGATTGTCTGGTTACCGTTTGAAGACTTGTCATAGATTAAATTTAAAATAATGAATGCCACTGAAACGTTATTCAGGGATGCAAATAACCACTTGCCCGGGGCGAGTGTTTCATTGGTGCGGGAGAGTATTTAATATCATACTGAAGGTAAGTAAATGCTTTCTATTGTGAAATGTGGGCTAGTAGCTCTTTTCTTGAGCGAGTAAAATTCTGTTGCTTATTTGCATCCCTGCGTTATATACAAAAAGTAAATAAATAGTATCTTGAGAATTTAGCGTACTACATCTTGATGAAAGGCATTCGAGATTTACACCCGAAATATTGATGACAAGTTCAACAGTAGATATTATTAATCATTACTGCTGCAACATACAAGGTTAGTACAGTGTTAATTCAATGAAAATTAAAATGTATTTTTAAAATGTATCCAATACTTTTAAATAGATATCTGCCAGTTTTTTTTTTTTAATTACACTGTACTTTTATCTTTAACATTTGTATTCAACAAATCCTGGCTAGACATCTACCCTTATGATTTCCACTTTTACTATGCGACAAAATATTAAAATCCTCTCTCTGTGTTCTTAATGGAAAATTCTAAATGGAAAACTGGAGCATTTTTCGCCACCATTTTAGGTTGTATTTAATCCTCTTGGGACAGTTGATTTTTTTCTCCTGAGTTTTATTATTACTATATTTAAATTTTACAGTTTCCACCACAAATTACTGCCATAGATTGCCGATATCTTGTTTTGAATGCAACGCAAATGGAGTTTTGATTGCACACAAAGGATGCCTGTCATCATTTTTAGAAGTCAAAATTTCAAATATCATATTTTAGAATCATATATTGTTTTACTGTTAGTTGTTTCGAGAAGGTTATTTGTAAGGCAATTCTAATCTCCTAGCATTATAAATATATACGACTTGAAATTTAGGTCGTTGACTACTGTCCAATTGGTAGCAGAAGTTAATTATCACTTATATATATATTCTTTCATCAACTTCGGAACGAGTTTGCTTTTTGTTTTTAGAAACAGAGAACTCAAATGAACTCTTTTTAAATTATTTTAGTGTGGTATTACTGCAAAAAGTACACTGTTACGTAGGAGATTGTATCGACTGTTGTTCGTCTCTTTCTATCGGTGACATACACACTCCTAACAAACAGTGATGCGTAATACTTGTGAGCTACGGATAGGAAGCTGTCGGAATTAATGTGGCTCCAGAAAGACAATTTTTATTCATCAGCCATCATTTGAAACTTATTAACAATTACTTACCCGTTAGCTTTCTCTTCTTCTGCAACAACTTGTTCTGGAAAGAAAATTAAATTGTTATCATTTACTGTTCTAATTATTTTATCAGTTGTGTAAAATCAATTCATTTTGATAATTGGCGTTCTTGTGTGCACCTTTAATTAACACCTTTTTGGCGTTCACGACTTACAACAAGACATCATGAAAGCGTAACATTAAAATGTATCTACAGTTCTAATTCATGAAACGTTTTACGTTTTATGTGTGTTATTTATAGTAAAATACAAATAAGTTTATCATTTAAAACATAACAGTCATAACTAAACTGTTTTCTAGCGCATCTCTGGTCATATATTAAATTTTTATAAACATCTTTAGGTTACTCCCTGGAAGGAAAAGGTAAAGCTGAGTCCTCACTTGGACTTTAATGTAGCCCTTCAAATAACTAATACCACCATTTAGGTCGCTTCTCATCACTTAGTGTCCCGTAAAAAAGACAACAGAATCGGATAGTCGATTATTTACGGTAAAAGCCAACATGAAAGAGTAACAATGTATAGTACTAATTCAAGTAACATTTTTACATTTTATATTTGATATTTATTACAAAAGTGCATTTTGAAATTCATCGTCTTTAGTTAAAGAAATGAAAAAGTTAACGTTTTACTGTAAACGAATATGAAAAAAAGGAACATTAAAAAACTACTCAATTCTTTCAACACCAACAGATTTCTTTTAGTAATATTGTCTCATATAGCTGCTGAAAGAAATGGTAAATTCAAACCAAATTCTTCAACAGTATTTCCCCCTCCCCCTTCACTATAACATCGCCCCTGAAGATGTCAATGTAACCAAGGCTAGTAGTGAAAATAGTAACACTTTCGAAACTTTCTGCAGTCATATTTTCTTTCTAAAGCAGCAAGATATGAAAATTGTACCGATACAAAGCGGTCGTGGCTCAGTTGATAAACTTTTGGCTTTACATTCGGAAAGTCGTGTTTTCGATTTCCGAGACCAGACACTAAGCATTTACCGCTCAATTCCTCATTCACACGACAGATGCCTAAAGACATTTAAAAACTTCAAATTTAATTCAAATGTAGTTATTGGTGCACCTCCCGTCAGAAAATTCTGGATCCAGCTCTGAATGTAAGTGATATTACACAGGGTGCGGCAAATAAAAGTGGCCCGGAGAACAGAGTTCCAGGGTACAAAGAAACACAGCAAAGGAAAGGAAATAGTTCGCTAACCTGCTTATAGCAGATGTTGAAAATGACCACTATTCATCCCTTGGAACTTTTGGGCCCCTGGTCAGCAAGTTGCGGAAGGAAGATCGAAGCTGGGCTACTGGAATTCCTGCAATTTCATCAGAAACGTTCTGCTGCGCTTCTTGAAGACTGTGAGGGTTGTAGCGATACACCTCTTAGACTTGAGGTTTCCTCACAAAAAGTAATCGCACATGGAAAGATCAGGTGACCGGGATGGCCAACTATCTAACTTTCCACAACGAACACCCTCTGCTGCACTGTGAGTACCATCTTCACCTTGTGCACTGCTCAACTCTCACTGACACAGCCCGCACTAAGATCTGAACCGGTGGTGTGCGTACACGTGGTATTCGTGTCACGTGGTGTGGTTCCATACATACATTCACGTCCAATCGTATCCACTCGTCCAGGCCATTTTCATTTGCCCCACAGCGCACGGGAAGAATAGGTTTATGAAGAATATCTGAAAGACATAGGCCTATTTGGACTTACACTCCCCCCCCCCAAAAAAAAAAAAAAAAACTTAGGATGCATATCTCAATCAAAATGAAATTAATTAAAAGAACAGTTCGATCTACGCACCAAGTTCAAAAATTTATTTCAAGTGGTGCACCAACAGTTATTCGTTGTTTAGAACCTCGTTCCTCCTTTAGGATATGCATTTTTATCAAAGTGTAATGAGAAAATCCCAGATCAACCCAAGTGTTAACTATTTTTAGAAATTCACATTAAAAGGTTCAATGATGTAGATTTGTAGAGACGACAAACATTCACGCTGTTTTATATATACGAGGTGTGTTCAAAAAGTATCGAACCTTTTGTTGGCAAAAATAAATTTATTGATTTGAAAATTCGAAACACTAATCCCCTTCAAGGTAGTCACCTTGGTAATGTACGCACTTCTCCTAGCGCTTCCACCATTGTTTGAAACACATCTGGAACGCAGTTTTTGGAATGGTGACCAACCGCGCCGACGCATTCCGCATGATGATGTCTTTTCTTGACTCAAATCGGGTCGTAGCCATAAACACATGGTTCATCGCCTGTGATCACGGCGTTCAAGAAAG
Source organism: Thermobia domestica (assembly GCF_964235325.1). Lineage (NCBI taxonomy): Eukaryota > Metazoa > Arthropoda > Insecta > Zygentoma > Lepismatidae > Thermobia > Thermobia domestica. The sequence continues at coordinate 44,397,789 of NC_137454.1, read as the reverse complement.
TTGGGGTCACTGTTTGCATAGCCCAGCATGTCCTGTGCGATGCTCAGATGCCATTGCTTCTGCTTCATTATTAGTAGTTCGGTACATTCTTCTCATGCCCAAATTCTCATCCAAAATTGAATGCACCGATCCGATGTTTACCCTTATATCGTTTGCAATTTCTCGGATTGTGATACGACGATCCTGAAAGACCACAGTCCGCACTTGCTCAATGACTGTCATTTCGGCTTGTTGAGTTGAGTTGAACTGATTTTGAGTTTTACGTCCCGTTCAGCAGCAAGGTTATATGAGATGTGGACCTACTGATTAACGTGGAATCCGAACCACATGAGCTCCCGTCGGGAATCGATCCCGGGTCTCCCATGCCAAAGGAACGGACGCTAACCGTTTAGCCACGAAGGAACTCTTCCGGCTTGTTGAGTGCCTACCTGAACGTGGTTCACTGTCCACTGATGTGCGGCTATCTTTAAAGCGGTTGTATCACTCCTTTATGCATCAGGTGCCCATAACATTGTCCCCGAAAGCCTGTTGAATCTTGCGAATAGTTTCCACTTGGGTATCGCAAAGCTTTTTGGCAAAATTTGATGCAATATCGCTGCTGAAGTTTTTCTGTCAAACACTGAAATTCGACGACCACTCACTACATACCTTCACTCGTTGGCCGACTGCAACCGACTGACGCTTTTTGTGAGCGGGAAAAAAATCACGACTGAGTATAAGTGTCTTCTCTACATCTACATTAAATAAAGTCTCCCGCGCTTCACTGGTTGCACGCGAAAAAAATAAGTTCGATACTTCCTGAACACCCCTCGTATGAAGAAAGACTGCTGGCTACTGCATTTTAATGATTACGCATTATGGACTCAAGCTTTCTTGGTAATATTTCAGTATGTAACAATGTAATTTCTGAAAACAACCTTAAAATTTGTTTCATTCATGGGTTCCGATGCCTTTCCTTTTTAACTGAACCTACTGCTTAACACAACCTACCTTGTTCTTCCCTCGGCTCCTCCTCCTGATCTTTGGCATCAAATTGTACTCTTTGTCGTAATGTCTGGTAAATAATTTGAGGATCTACTATAAGACTGAAATCTTCATCTTCAGGCTCCCTACAAGAAAGATATACACAAAAATCTGTGTTTAACGGAATCAAAGTTCTATTAAGTTTTCCATTATTAAAGGTATACCCTTAACATTGTTATACTGAACAATACATGTATCGTGTTAACTACAGAAAAATCGCATATCCAGCTAACTTCATGTAACTTCTGCCATCATCAATCTTGCCTAGAAAATGCTATTAGGAAAAGCAGATAGCAATGGAGGATTAGCATCGAAAGGGCTGAGCCTGTTGCTTGTATACACATGCAATGTAAACTTGACAGAAAACTAATACTGCCAGAAAAAAGAAAAACAGCTTAGAAAAGAATACGATTTGACGGAAGACACTTTGTTTTTGCGCAATTGTAGCGATAGATTTCGTTAACCTTGTGTTTACTATTCTTGTTTATTTATTTATTTTTTTTTTTGTTTGTCAAGACTTACTTAAACTGTACTTATCGTATTTACTCGAAATAAGCGCTTCAATTTTCAAAATTTTCGGAATAAACTCTTGAGGAGGGAGGGCGCTTATAATAATATAGTTGCTTTTTCTAAGTTTATGTTATTGTTGCTGTTTATAGCTTCTTTATAACATGAGAATCTGTATACAAAGATTACGGTTAAGCAAGAACCACGCTTACTGACATTTTTGTATTATTTATAGACATGAGATGAACTGTATGCTGCACTGTTAATAAAATTAACCACTGTATTACTACTGAAAAATTACTGGTAATGTTTCTGTTTTCTCACTCATGTGTTACAACTACTGCTGCTCTTTCTCCTTCGAAAGTCAGATCATTGTCTGTGCACCAAGTATCTAATTAAGAGGTTGCTTCCAATGACAATCTCTTAAGGTTTCTTCCTCCCATATTTCCTTTAGGTCCTGAGTTGGTGTAAAAGCACGAGGTGATCTTTAAACGGTTTGTTTATTGACGTTTAATTCTTCTGTATCAAATTACCGTGAGAACAGAGAACAGAAACGAGTTTAAAATGTTGACGACGTTAAGTCATAACATAAAGTCTACGCTTATGGTATAGGTATCGGTTAATTTTTCGTAACTTGTTCTGAAATGAGCTCCAAGTATAATTAAAATAAGGTAAGTTAGTATATTCATACTTACTGAAAATGATCTCCGTTTTCTATCTCATCAAGTAACATGTCTCTCTCATCTTCAAATATGTCACTGTTAGATGCTGTTGGCCGCAGACGACCAAATCTCTCTTCAATTCTAGTTGAAACTCTGAGTACGATTTCAACCAACCCCTTCTTAGAATCAACTGTTACTGGTAAATCCTCAATCGCTTCGTAGCATTTTGGGAAAAACAGTTCCTACAAAATTTGAGAAAAATCTCGTACACACTAGAAAAACCAAGAAACATGGAGAAATAACAGTTTACAAGGCATGCTGGAGACAGAGATCTCCAGAAACATCAACTGAAAACTTTGCATATATTAAAATTTGATTGCTTCCTACTTCTAGTATATTCGGTCTATTTGCAAAACTGAACACATTCATTTTAATATGAAACACTTAACACTGGGTTCCAATGATGTAAACAGTTTTCCTTTAAAGATGGTAAAACTGTTTTAAAATTAAAAGTTCAAAAAGTCTGGCAAGCATAATACCTTAGACAAATTGCACGAAATAAAATAAAGAAATAAAAACAAATATTGTGCCTCAAACTCGCATTAAATATTAATTTTTAATTTCACCACAATTCTCAATAAGGCATAACTTCATATTGCATATACAGAATGTTAAAGTATTAAGTTCAAATTCATTACGAGAAATAAAGTCAAATCGCGGAATAATCCAATTATAATATTAAGTTCATATTCAAGGAACTTGAAAAGAAGTCCGTTACTGAATTCTCTGTGTCTGTGTGTGTCTGTTATTTGCGAATTTTTCCATTTTGAGCTCTCCATTCGATAAACTATCAAAAACTATGGATTTTTTTTTTCCGTCACTCTCACCATTCCCGGAATATTGGCCAAAAAGTTCCGATTTCGGGAAATTTAAGGAACCATATCTCAGGAACCGTAAATCACAGAGATCATGTTGGTGTTGATTAATACCTAAGAGGATGGTGAATAGTTTGGTACCAAACAGTAACCTATCACTGGCCAACTGGTCACCGTTCCCCAGATATTGGTCAAAAAAAGTTCGGATTTCGGGAGATTTAAGGAGCCATATCTCGGGAACCGCAAGTCATAGAGAGATAATATTTTGCGAATTTTGAGTCCTCCATTTTGAGCACTTTAATGATTAATTTCATATTCTTTAAACAGTCGTTTTACATGCTGATTATATAACTCACCACCTAAATCTGTTTGTATGTTAAACATGAGCAACTTATTATTATTATTATTATTATTATTATTATTATTTGTTTAAATTTGTGTTATTCCTTTTACAATTTCAGGACCTTTCTTTGTTTTTAACGCAATACAATATGCATATCGTGAAAAAATATCAACACAATATATATATATTTGTAATTATTATTATACTTTGCAGTATTTTGGATATCTGCTAAATCTATTTGTAATGTCTGTTGTCTTCGTAAAACAACATATCGTAGAATGTTTTAACAGAACTCATACACCAAACGTGTGGAAAAAAATTAGTACTCAAGGAAATTATAAATCATATGTTACAAGAATTGTTTAATGAGTATAACAATAGAGTACATAGAACAATTCGTATAAAGCCTGTAGAAGTTAATAACAAAAATTAGTTCTTATTATGTTCATTCTAGCAATGCTCTTAGAGCATTCTCAACTGATTTTTTTAAAAATGAAAATAATATATTAAATATAATTTAGAAACAAATAAAACTCAAGTTTTCAATGGAATATTGAAAATAAACCTTCAAGATTAGTGAAAAGCTATTTATTAGAATCGGATCCAACAAAATTCACTGCTCTTCATGCATGCTACTGTCAGCGTTTCTTCCTCTTTATCTTTTCTTGTGAGTAACGACACTTCTATCGTACATAATAAAAAGTTTTCACATTTTTCCAAACTATTATTTTCCGTACTGAAAGAAAAATGTAGTGTACATTAGACGATACTAGCAGTTTCAAGAGATTGTTATTTGAGACATCTCTAAGCAGTTTTTCTCCATTTTTAAGATGTTCTCTAAATTTTCAAACACACTTGTCGGTAGCCACCAATAAATGGAGTTCTCGCAATTTCTTGACGTCCACCCTCGTTCAATCACACCTGTAAATAACGGAACTGTATCAAAGTGTGTGGTCGGCGAGGTTATCATTTTTTTTTTTTTAAATCCCTTTTCTAACTATGATGAATGACTTACACATGTGAGTTTTGGAGGTCATTTTTCCAGGAATTTCCAGAGTATTTCGTCACCAGCACTATAACATTCACAAGTCGAGAAGAAGCTATTCATTTTCATCTCTCCCCTTCAGTGGTAGAGCGTTCACCTCTGGTGCAGGGGAGTCCCGGGTTCAAACCCTGCTCCCGTCAAGTGAACTTTGTGGTTGACAAACACCGTGTGCGTGGGTTTCCTCGGGGTTCTCCCGTTTACTCCCACTTTCTTCATTCCATCATTTCATTCATTTCTCTTCATTCCATTATTTCATTCATTTCTCATCTTCACAGTCTCCTTTAGCCTAACCGGCATAACCGTGGGACGTAAAACTCAAAAGATTTCATTTCGTTTCATTTCATTCTCATCCCGAACGAAAACTAGTGCCCAGTTTAAATCTGCTGACAACACAGTAATTCGAAGAAAATATCCATTTCAGCACCACGTAATGAGAGAAGACGACTAATAGATCAACTTCGAAGAGGTTATCATAAGTTTACCTAGACTATACTTCTGCTAATTCATTAATAATGGACATTCGAACATTATGCATAATGTGCCCCATTTATCAAAATTTTGTGCATAGTATTAGAAGGTATACAGTATCACCGATAACTTTCAAATAATATTGCTCAACATACACTTTTTCTCAAATGTAGCGATTTGGATTTCGAATCCGATGATAGCTCGCAATATAATTAGTTGATAAGCTTATCGTTCATATTCGTGATGATCGTCAAGTATGGATTCTTGAAACTGGCAGTATACACATCTCAACCTTCTACTCTCTCTCTATGTCTCAAAATACCAACGTGGCGTACAAAGGTGTTACATCATTTACTATGAATATTAGTAAAGAACTTTTGCGTACTGAGAGACTTGTGATGACTTCAAAGCATACACTAAAGATAACTTTCATACTTTTTTATTACTTTAAAAGGAGAATATGTTTACAAACACTAAATCTTACTTCATTACTACGCACACCCGAGGGAAAAAAATGACTTGTTTTCTTGTAGATAAGAAATTTTGAACAAGAATGTCTGTTATCTACTAAACTGTTCGCACTGTAGTACAAAATATTTTTATAAATGCGGATTGGACAGTTACATTTTCTAGTTTGAGGCTTTCAACTATATTTTAGCCAAAATGATGTATCACATAAGCAGAAAACGAGAACGAGAGAGCCTAAACTTTAACTCTAATCTCAATATTACATATATGGGAGGTGCAGGTTCTATAGCTTTTGCTGATGATGTCAATCTGATAGGATATAAGAACAACAGGAAGAAATGTAGAAGTTTTATTAAATATCTCAACGACAATGGCGTAGAAGTAAATGCGGAAAAATACAAATGTATGGAAATTCGCCGTGCAGTAATACTGAAATTATGAATACATTAAAATAGTAGGCAATAATTTCGACAAAGTGGGCATTTTTAAATTCAACATTAACAGACCAGAACTATATAGCTATACTAACCGTCAAATGAAATTAAATGTAGAATGAAAGCAAGGAACTTGTATTATTATTCAGTGCAAACTCTTTTACCTTCGGGAATTTTGTCGAAGAATTTGAAGCTTAAAATATATAAAACAACAATTATGTCTGCTGCGCTTTATGGTTACGAAATATTGTCACTTACTTGAAGGAAAGAACGCAGACAAGGTATTTGAAAATAAATTCGTGATGCGAAACAGACCCAAGAGGGATAAGGTTGAGGAATTTCGGAAATTTCTTAACGAGGAACGGCGTAGTTTCATCAGGTTATCGTAATATCAGGTTGAACCTTTGGAGGTCAAAGTTGAGAAGACACTTATTGTTATTTGAAGATAGCATTACGAAATAATGTATGCACCATTTTGAAAGATGACCTCCCGCCATTTTTCTGGCAATACCATAATCCCGTCGCTATAGTGTTTCTGTGTTTCCGACACAAAAATTGTGATACGTGGTTTTTACAGGCCTCTTTTGAACTCTACTTTAACACCATTCAGGGAGTTCTGCAGAAACCGAAATAAATTATAGGCTGACGGTGATAAGTCAGGGCTACACAGTGGATGCATTAAAATCTCTCAGCCAAGTTCTCTCAGTTTCTGATGAGCTGTTAAAAAATGTATGCGATCTGGTTGTCAGCGTGGTGTACATCCCTTCTATTGAACAGTTTCGACCGTTTTTTGCGATAATTGTGGACAGTACAGGTTCATTCTATCGCTTTGCTTGGCAGTAGAAGCTTTTGATGCATAATGTTCTTCCAATTCTACCACACGCACCTATGATCTTCTTGAGCGTCAGTGTGGGGTCTGCCATAGACTGTGGAACTTCTCGTTTCAACCACGACTTTTTTTGCACATTTCTGTTGTAGGCTATTCACTTTTCATTACCTGCGATAGATCGCTTCAGAAGTGGCTCGAGTTTATCACGTTTCTGTACAAATTCGATCGAATAAATGTTTTTGAATCAGATCATACAGCACTCAAATGTCAAACTTTTTTTAGTAGCCAGCTTTCTTCGAATGATTTAACACTGATGACAGACGTTTAGTTCTTTTCCTATAAATATATTATTACTGCTTACATGCCAGTCTTGCTCCATTGCCAGAATACCATCCACTTTTGCTGTGATTAGTCGCCCACTGCGAGAAGAATTTTGGAGATCGAAAATTCCAGAATGACACCAATCAACCATCTTTTCGGAGTCACTTTCCATAACGTGTATCTTATCGGTCAAAAACATAAATTTCCTCACAGGCCTGCACACATCTGTGCTTTTATAGAAATAAAATTGTAAAATATTGCGCAGTTTTCCGGAAAGTTACTCGTCTTTACGGTGCAACACCTTACGCCTATTTATCAGAATTGCACCACATTCTGCACGTGCAGCAGCTTGAACTCTCAGCTGTGAAATCAAATTACGCCTGACTCGGTGCGACTCATATACCCTGAGATTTGAGACACTAACGCCATCTTGTGCGCAAAAGGCTAAATACTCTTTCGATTACTTGATATTGTTACTGCAAAAAAATTACAAGGATAGAGTGGGGAAAATAAAAATTTCATATTTTATTTAAGATATACTAAATTTTATTCCAAGGTGAAAAGAAAACTTAAGCAAGCAAAATTATTTTGTTTTGTCTTGAACTGGACATAAGACAATTATTCTAGAAAAAAAAATATAATTTGTAAATTTGAAGATGGATATCGTAATGGAGAGAAAATGAGTTTTAAAATATTTTAGTAGATAGATATAAGTATATTTACAATCAATTAGTCTTCAGGCAGAAGTCTTACGATGACCACTAAATCACTTGAGTCATTAGTGTAAATTAAAAAACAAAAAACAAGGTTATTCCAGAGCCTCAGGGTTCAAAACAATGTAAACTAGTCAATATAAAAACGTCTGAAACAGCCCGAAGATTCATTCGGATTCTTATTCCCAATTTAAGCCGGATTCTGATCCTGGCTAGGACAAGAACATGGGAGGAAACGACAGTTAGTGGTGTCATAAAACAACCTTTTTTCCTCATGTGAGTAGTGTTTTCCTTTTGTGTATGCTTCACTGCAGAGTTCAAAGCAGAATCTTTGGTCTCTCGCGTAATTGAACAACAGAGCTTTCTTTTGTTATTTATTTTTTCAACACCATTTGTTTTGATAAGCTAAATTCAATGATTTTGTGTGATTAAAGTACTATGTTTCATACGAAAGAAATGATATGTAAAAATACTTGTTCTTTCCTTTAATTTACCTGACATTTTTATGGATTAAGGACAGGCAGAGAAACATGTCTTCTGAATATTTTTGCTCCGTCAATTAATTCAGTATCAAAGTCCAAATTAACCTATTATTTAAATCATTTTATTGAAACATTAAGTCATTAAGTCTACGATGCTCAGGTGGAGAGATTACGTAGCCAGAACGGAAGAATAGAAATGCTTTTAAAATTTTAACTGGAAACCCAATCGGAAGTCCTACGGACCACCAGGAAGTCCTACGCGCAAATTAGATAATATTAATACGAATCTCACGAGAAAGAAATACAAATTACGAACTAAATCCAGTTGTGGAAGGATAGAAATGAAATGAAATCTTTAGGTTTTACGTCCCACGGTTATGCCGGTTAGGCTGCCTTCAGGTTCTATAGAGCATAGAGTGAGTTAGTTATTGTTTAGAAAACAAGAAAAAAGCTATTTGAACAATATATTATTTTCACAGGACGCTGTACACATTAAACTACTTTTCCACATAGTTTCCGAAATTATTCGTAACGGGAACCATTCTTTGTATTCCTTCGTCATAGAAGGATGCCGCCTGTCCCTGTGCTCAGCAGATTCTTTTGATATTCATCATGCGCACAATTTCCGAAATCCTCAGTAGAGTTCTACCACAATTTTGTAAAAGATTAACCGTGAATATTGTGGAAGTGAATTATAACTGAAAGTGAATCATGCTAATGAATTGAGAAAAAAAGGAAAAGAAAAAAGAAAGAACGAAAGAAACGGGGGAACACTTGAGAAAACCCACGGATACAACGGAATCCAACGGTAACATCACGGCTTGGAATCGAACCAGGGACCTTTCCAACCAAAACTAAGCGTTATCCCATATTTTCGAGAATTTCGTTGTGCACACTATATTACTATTCATTTATGAACCATAAGTTTGTTTGAAAAAGTGATGGTAAAGGAGGGAGAGTTTTACTTGTATATCTATGTAACTTTATAGCCTATAGGTTCAATGCCGTGTTCCCAAAAGCCCTTCACTGACTTCTGTCCTTAGCCAACTTGGTCCAGTTTCTACTTTGTATACCTACTTTGTTTCTGCGATATCCATCTTAATATTGTCCTCCCATCTGCACCTAGGTCTTCCTAATGGTCATTTTCCAACTGGACTTCCAGCTAAAACTTTAAAAATGTTCCTTTTTTTTTTTTTTTCATTCTGGCTACATGACCTGCCCACCTGAGCCTCCTACATTTGATTACTCTTACAATGTTTGGTAAACGGTATAATTTATCTAGTTCCTCGTTATGAAGTTTCAACCATTCCCCAGTCCCGTTCCTCTTGGGTCCGAATATTCGTCTCAGTATCTTGTTCTCAAATACTTCCAGTCTACGTTCTTCTCTCCGAGTAAGCGACCATGTTTCGCAACCATATAGAACAACAGGCATGATTATCGTTTTATATATTTTAAGTTTATATTTTACTGAAGAATCTACTATGCCTTAAAATGCTACCAATGAAACTAACGTTGAAAAGCTTGAGAATATATAGTAAGACATATAATTAACAAAAGACTGTTTTGTCACTAATTTTCAGAAGTTAACTTGACTAAGATAATTTTCACGAAGAATACTAACTTTCTACCTGTGTATTATTAGTTGAAATAATGAAAGGTCTAATTAACAATCTCCGACTTAAAAAAAATCAACAGTAGCATACAAAAGAATTCAATGAACATACTCTCAAATCATGCATGAATTCTACTTACAATGTAGTTCAGCCTATGTTGATAGCAAGTCAGATGAGATATGACAATACGAGGATCAGTTTTCTTATTACATAGAAGACACACATACAAGGGTTCCTTCCCTTCTGCATCTTGTATTACCTCAACAAGATATTCCAAACCTACAAAAATAAATTATTTAAAAAATATATATATGATGCACAGCGAAGTTGCACATTTTCGATGTTTGAATATTATAGCAGCTTAATCTACAGAAAATTAAAAACAAATCAACAGTTTCCTATACTGTAACATGGTATATTTATCTGGTGGTAGCTAATGTAGTTCGGTTCCCACGTTATGCTGAAGATTCATATCTAATAAAGCCTTGGTGTTGAACGGAACACTCAAATCAACCAACACATCTTTGTATGAGTTCATCCACTGTGACAGCTTCGTGTTAATGCTTTATTAGTTAATAGTGCTGGAGGCGGTGTAGTTCAAATTCTAGGGTGCAATAGACGTTGGTAGTACAAAATAAGAGAACTCTCCGATTTACAAAGAGAGCAAATTGTGGGTGCACGTGTAATTGAAGCAAGTGTATGCAAGACTGCAGTGTGGTAGCAGTATCAATGATGACATACAGACTCGTGTCACAAACGAGAAATAGTGGACAAAACCCACGCCTCGACGAAAGAGATCACCAAACACTGAAGATAATTGTTACAAAGAACCGCACAGCTAATGCGGCTAAACTGACTACAGAACTCAATCAGCAACTATTGGATTAAAAAAAGAAATTATTTCTACAATTACAGTCCGAGAGAGCGGTATAATTTCAATATTCGACATTATGTTCCGAGTTCAAATTCTTTAATCACTACTGCCAATGCTATAGTGTGATAAAGATGGTGTCGAGAACATGAAATGTGGACCGGTGATGATTGTAAGTGAGCAGTGTGTTCCGATGACTCATGTTCCAACAACAGCTCGAGTTTATTTATGGGGTATATCCACTGTTAAACATGGCTGTTCTGCGCTAGTATGGGCGAAATTTCAGGACATCACGTTAGTTTTATTATTAATTTCAAAGGAGGACGAATTGCTGCTAATAATAATGTGTACTCAACTACGTGGCATATGTTATTCCCTAACAAATCTATTATTTATCGAAAACAATAAAACGCAAAAAATCACACGGAACACGTTTGGCGAGTGCTGTCGACAAGCCGATGATACGAGCAAAATAATTTAAAACCATTGACTATAGCTGACATTTGCTGGTTAGGGGAATTTTCTTTCCACTGAGAAAAGTCGATTTGCGCAGTGAAAGGGTTAAATATCGTACAAACACAAAACAGCTATTGACTAAGATGAGGTTCCCTTAAGAACAAAGATGATAAAAAAATAATACCACACTAAAACGCTATGAAAAAGTTTTCTGGAAATAAATATAAATTGGTATGGAAGATCCGGTGTCAACGATTGCCACAATTTATCTCCGACTTTATTCATTTAGTGAAACCGAAATCCACTACCACTTCCTGTTTGAATGTCGTTCATCATGCAGCAAAAAAGTTGTTGTGGTTTCCTCCTTCCAGTTCTGTTACGGCTCTCTAAGGGTACCCACTCACAATTAAACCACAATCAAATTATTAAAATTTCCATCAAAAATATGGGTTGTTATATTCTCAATTGAAAACTACTAGTCTTATCAGGGTAGATAAATATTTATTCAGATAATAAAGTAAACTGAAGTGATTCGACGAAATTCTTTAAGGCAAAATAAAAAAAATGCTTACGGAACTCTTTCACTTCAGAGCCCTATCCCTTAAGTCAGATGATCATCACTCAGACCAACAGACTCCTACAATTTACTTAGTCAGACTCCACCGATCCGTCATTCCCTCAGTTTTACCTGACGCCTACTGTTATCAGGAAAGCCTGACTACAACTTTCCGTCTATAAATGTAAGAGATCCGGTTGTCAATTGACATCACTTAGCCTAATGACTGATTCTCTTTCTCTAAAGAGATCATCATCACTTAGGTTTCTGGCCTAGCAAAAAAAAAAAAAAAAAAAAAAAAAGCGGCGAGAGGCTTCCTTTTATATGGTCGATGACCCTTCCCCTTTTTAGTTTACTTAATTTTATTTTCGCTTAAAAATCCGCAAAAAAGTCTTTTGAAAACGAGTAACCGTCACAAGCCTCTGGAAAATTCCATCGATCACTATAAGAAAATCTATAAAGAAAAAACTTGAATGTTCGAGTTCGTTAAATAAAGCTGAAAAAGAAATCCAAGCAAGAATACACAGCTGAAGCAGATATACACATACAAATAAGCAATAACCAAGATGAAATTATAAATATATATAACACATAATACGTATATATATGTAATTAAATATATGTCTGGCCAGACTTACCTTTATCAATACCAACATTATGTACCCTTGTACATTAATTCTTTATTCACAAAAAAATAAACACCCTCGTCCTTACAACGTGAAGAGGTAACAAGTGAAGATATAGATCTTTTGATATGGGTTCAGTGTCTCAAGAATGAGTTCCATCTCTGAACTTATTCTTGTATTACAACTGGAAGTTATAAATCTATCACGAGCAGTGTATTGATTTCGCATAATTTGGAAGTCTGCCGTAGCTTCACAATAACTTGGAAGTCTGCCATAGTTTCACAATAATTTGGAAGACTACCACAGTTTCACAATAGTCTGGAAGTCTACCATAGTTTCAAAATATTCTGGAAGTCTACCGTAGTTTCACAATAATTTGGAAGTCTACCGTAGTTTCACAATAATTTGGAAGCCTATTGTAGTTTCACAATAATTTGGAAGTTTACACCATAATTTCACAATGTGAAACAAAACTCGCTTGTTTAAGTCACTATTACGTTATTCTCTTCAACCATTGGACTCGCTGTACGCTACAGGTTAAAACCACGCTTACTTGGGAAGTTCTACTTGTTTACATTTAACTTTTCTTTTTAGCTTGACTATCAACTAATATATAGTTACATAAATATTGTAAGGTTTCACGTGTTCCTATACCACGTCCTGGATGTAAACACACTTCATACAATAGCCATGAAGAACGTCATCCACCATCGCCAACGATCGGCAAGTGACAAAGATTCAAACAGTCAGCAACATTTTTGGATAAAAGGAGACACGACACAATAGAAGACTCAAGCCGCCTAGTCATTGAGAGTATCTTAATCCCTCTCTCTAAGACGCCGTGTCATTGAGAGGGACCTTTCCTACACTCTCTAAGACGCAAGGTCATTGAGAGTTCCTTATCACCATCTCTAAGACGCCTAGTCATTGAGAGTTCCTTATCATCCTCTGTAAGACGCACGGTCACTGAGAGGAACCCACCCAACAAGTCCTAAGACACATAGTCACTGACTCCTACAATTTCGCCTACAAAACCTCCAAATAATTAGAGGAACTTATACTTATTTGTAATATTTATTGCATACAAGAAACTTTATAATAAAAAATTGTGATGGAAAAGTCCAAACTCCCGTGTACCATCTTTCAGCTTTGCCCAAAATGGCCAAAATCTTTACAGTATTAATGCTGATCTAAATATGGGTACGACTCTTGTCCTATATTGAAGTAATTAAATTGGAGCAGTGAATAAGTTTAAATTAAATTGCAATTAAATCGTCACAATCTGAAAACTGACTGCATGTTAGTGCCATCTCTTAGCGTTAGGATACTGTTAACTATTAGGAATTAGCATTACTCACAGACTGAGACATTTCCCTACTACAGTGAGAATAATACTTACCTATTAGTGGAGATTCTGTATGATTATCTAGGACATCCTGGATACGAGTTGGTCTTTCTCTTTGAGGAACTATGAGCATCGGAGCAATGGAGATCATAGAGTCAATATCTGGAGGAGGAGGAAGTTCCTTCATCTTAAAACTGTAACTGTTCGTACCTGAAGGGGGAAGAAAAAGTTTTCAAATATAAAAGTACCAACAATTATCGAAAGTTTAATAACACAAATCAAGATGAAATTTAATTAAATAATATTAACTTTTTTCTTGTCTAATACCTTGCTTTCCTTTCACTAATTTACGACGAAGCCTACGACAAGCTATCAGAGTCAATATGACAGCTAGACTAGAACTGAATGTTTACGTAAAATAATCACTATTTTCAAATATGTAGATTAACTGTAAGCAAACTGAATTATTTTTATTACAAATTCTATTTTTAAAAAATTAGTATGTCATTATTATATCGTTCAATAAACAGCAAAATCCTATAAATATATGTTGCTTTTCTTCAGCACGAAATGAAAAATGAAAGTTTACTCTTATTCGGTCTTTTTTATGTTACATGTCATGCTTGATATTTAGTAATATCAGGTCGTCTAAGAAGTATTCAAATTTATATGCACGAAATGGCATCAGTGTCCTAAATCTCAGGTCATAAGAGTCGCAGCGGGTCCGGTCTAATGTCATTTGAAAGCTGATAGTTTGACACGCCACTCCTTCTACCATTGGAAAGATCGCGAGATTTCGCATCCTGTGATATGACGTAAACATACACTTAACAAGTCAACAGATGTCAAACTTGTTTTGGAGCAGATGTCAATTTTATTTCACAATGCAACGGAATATCAAAATAGTTCAGCAAATCTCCTATTTAATCGCGAGGCGGCTTTAGAAGACAAAAGCCGGACAAATTAGCCCAGGTGTCGCCTTCGACGAAATATACCGCGGAAAATGTATAATGTTGGGTTCGTTGGGGCGTTGAGGGATTCAGATCACAATGCACGGATTTTCAGAACCGTGTCTAACTTAGTAAGATGAAATTGTCAGAATATATAATCGTGGGACGATAAACTGAAATACTTAATTTCATTTCATTTGCAAGTAACGGATTCTGTATCATTTCAGTAGTATTAGACATGTTTTCCAAAGTTTTGGCTAATATTTGGAAAACATGGCTAATATTATTGTATCATCGGATTGAAATGATACAGAATCCATTACTTGCAAATGAAATGAAATGAAGTATTTCAGTTTATCGCCCCACGATTATGCCCTTTAGGCTAAGCGAGATGACAATTAAAGCAAGTTAATGATGGAAGATTTAGTGGAACGAGAAAGTGGGAGGAAACGGGAGCACCCCGAGAAAACTCACGGACACGATATTGTCCTCTATAAGCTTATTTGGCCGGGGATCCAACAGGAACCCCACACACCAGAGGTAAGCGCTCTACCATTGAGCCACCGTCCTCCCCACCCCAAATTGCAATAGTGTATTTAAATGCTATGAATTTTAGTTACAAGGTTTTTTTTTTTTTTATTTCCCATTTCAATCGTTTTTCAGAATACACCATGATAAGGTAAGTATACAAACGGAAGGATAAGTAATACAGTTATTATAAAATAACTCCAAAGTAGTTACCTCATGTACAAAAGTAGTTCAACAGTAGTTTATTCCGTAGAACACTATTATTTTGTGAAGTTCAGAAACCTGAAGTCGATGACAGTATAATGTAAGTTATAGCAGAGTATTAGAAATTTTGATTAAGCTTTGAATTAGCATCTCAGATAAATAGGAGTTTTGGTAGAAGCCTGTCATGCTCGCAACTACAGTAGTAGTGATAATAGAGAGAGAGAGAGACTCATAGACAAAGTACAAGGTAACCAAAAAAGTTCTTACCGTTCTAGAGCAGCGATAAACAAAGAGCAATACGTACAGTGAATGACACATAATTTTAGGTTTCGAATATCCAACAACTTTTGCCAACGTTCCTGCAGCTGCAAAATACTCTGGTGGTAAAATTCGGCGGTCGTGGATACAAAGAAGTCCATGAGTGTGTTCCGCAGGTCTCCCTCATTTGCGAAGGACCTCCCACGGAGCAGATTGTCGACGGAATGATAAAGTGGTAACATGCTGGCGCAAGGTTCGGTGAATATTATGTATGTCACTTTGCCACATGTGGCTTGGCATTGTCATGTAGCAACAGCACCCCCTTGCCACAGCACCTTCACCAATGCCAGCTCCTTCTGCCGCAAAGCACGGTGTACCCTTTGCAACTTCTGAGAGGAGTACAGGTCAGCTGTGATGATCTGACCAGGTGGAAGGAGGTCGTAATGCACCATTTGCCGACACTTCTTCCATTGAGAGAGCATATCCTTTCGTGGGTGAAGAGGTGGTCTTGAGGTGGTGAGCAGGGTCACGTGGCGACAACCAATATCTGGCACTTACTTCTTTTCAGTATTACTCTTCAATAATCTTACTTATTTAATAATCTTAGCACTTATTTCTTTTTAAGTATCTTAATAAAAGACCAAAGTAAAATATGCACGTCTAGAATATATTACTATTTTGCAAACAGCAAAAGTTTTCCATTGCGTTGCACAGAAAGTATATATCCTTTTAAAAAGGTTTTTTCTTATATATTTGGTTTCAAGTTATCTCCACAGCATAGCAAAAATACCACAATATGCAAGATTTTGTAATAGTAAGATGTTTCTAACCAAGAAACAAATATAGTTCTTCTTTCCAAATATAATTTTCATTTTTCTTGCAATTTATAATATCCAGTTCTTCGCACAGGAAAAAATGATTTTTTTTTTTTACTTACTTTCCACACACATGTACTTTTGGCTAAGGGAGATGGAGGATTAGCTAAAGTGAATTATTATGAAATTATTTTTTGCGCCTTCTCGGCAGGAATCTATTTGATTTTTAGTTTAGCATCCCTTTCAGCAGTGAGGCTACACGAGACGTGGACATAACTTAATGTGGAGTCCGACATGAACTCCCGCCGGGAATAGAATTCGGGACCGAATGCACCAAAGGCGCACACGTTAGCTACTAGACCACTGGGGGAGTTCTCAGCATGGAAAGTATAAGTTTACGTCAAGTATATGAAAGGCATATTTCAACCCTCTTTATCACCCCCTTAGGACGTGTATTTGAATCCAAACGAAAAGACAAAGACCCAACTCGACCCAAGTCAGGGTGGATTGATTTAAATCAGTCTGATTTAAATCGCGATTTTAATCAAGATTTGTCACTTGAGTTTTTTAATAAAAATCGTTGATTTAAATCAAATTTCGAAATAAATTAATTTAAAGTGTAAATACGTAAAATCCCGTTTCTGTTCTGTTATTTCGATTATGGAAGATAATAATCATAATACAATGAGACTCAAATGTATGCACAGTACAGTATAAAAACGAGTGTCATGCAGAGGATGATTACGGAAAATCCCATTTTGAACGGGAAACGGGTGAATCCTGCTTTTTCCAATTCGTAACATAGGGTTTTTAAATCGTTAACTATTCCAACGTGGAAATCATCATGGACATTTGAGATGAAAATTCTTTTGTGTTCACGTCTGTATGTTTGTTTCCAGATAATAGGTGCGTATTTATAGGGATCCGATCCCCTCCGAAAAAAAAATTAAAACTTTAGGCGAAATTTATGTACTAAATACATAGAACTTCCTCGGGATCGTAATACAGCAAATTTTGGATGCGTTAAAATATCGAATAATACTTTTAATAAAGTGGATACTTTCAAATATCTAGGATCAATATTGACAGACGAAAACGATATTCACAAAGAAATTAAACGTCGACTAAAAGCAGGGAATTCGTGTTATTATTCTGTTCAAAATCTCTTGTCGTCGCGATTTCTGTCGAGGAATTTGCAGCTTAAAATATGTAAAACGATAATCATGCATGTTGTTCTGTATGGTTGCGAAACATGGTCGCTTACTCTGAGGGAAAAAACGCAGACTGAAAATATTTGAGAACAAGATCCTGAGACGAATATTCGGACCCAAGAGGAACGAGAATGGCGGAAATTTCATAACGAGGATAATTTATATCGTTTACCCGACATTGTTAGGGTCATCACGTCTAGGAGACTCAGGTGAGCAGTATATGCAGCCAGGATAGAAGTAGGAACGCTTTCAGTCTTAACTGGAAGGCTAATAGGAAAACGACCATTAGGAAGACCTAGGCGCAGATGGCAGGACAATTTGTGAACGCGACATTGAACCTCCGAGTTCCATAGGCAATAAAAAGTTAGTTAATTTTAGGCGAAATTATGTGCTTTATATGTATTTCGTGCCGCTAGGTAGTTCCGATTTTTTTTGCAATATGCTTCTACCAAATATCAGTAATTTCCGTGAAAAGAAAAGTGCCATGTTGATAAACATGGTTGTACTTTCTCCTTAATGCTTAAGAAACATTGTTTGGGATTGAAATAGATTAACGATTGGGGATTAATTCAAAATTAAACCGCAATACTTTCACTTAAATGGCATAATTAACATTTAATACTAATTCCTAATGCGCTTTCTTCAGTTCGCGACTTGTATTATACGACGAGAAAGATTTGATTTAAATATTACAAAAAATCAATTTAAATAAAAAAATCAACATTTTTTTTTTTTAAAATCATTATTTTTTCCACCCTGACCTAAGTGCTATATCAAAAAATCATTTCAAACCGTTTGGATATATTGTTTGCGAAGATCGCACCCGTCTTAGAATACGCATTTCAATTCAAATGTAGAACTAATGAACTAACAAACCACGGAAGTAAACCAAGTTATATTTAAAAATTCATTTTAAATGGTACAACTATATGTTCACTTTCACCACTTTAAAAATACAAAATAGGAAATTAAAATGTTACAGAAATGCTCGTCTCGTAGAGGTAGAATTTTCGAAAAATCGTTGGAGAAGTTTCAACTTATTTTTTATAAGGATTTGATATACCGAGTTCAATCTGCCTAAGTTGAAACTCGTGAGATACACATTTTTGTCATAAATTTTGAACCCATTTCCGCTTAGGATATGCATTTTTCACAAGATAAAAACTTGGTTTGAGTCAAATGCATTTCGAAAGTTCACACCCGTTTTACCGTGATGATGAAACAGAATATTGATGTTATTTCTATATATTGTAATAATATCGAAGCGGAATTTTCTAACAAGCTGGAGCACGTGGCCACTAAGGAGGAGGTTATACACGAACTACCATCTTCCGTGGCTCGTAAAATACTACACTTTTGCAATATCTTTTTAACTCCTCCTTTAGGATACACATTTTAATGAAAATAACATGATAAAAATTGGCATTTCACACGCATTGTATATACGTGTCCATTATATATACGTAAACCTTCCAGTGACAGTAAAAAGGCTATAATAAGTATTACCCCGATATGTACAATTCTGATCTTCAAAATTATGTTAAGTGGGTTCAAACTTTTTGAATGAACAGATCTAATATATTTCAATCAAAAATTTTCTTCTACGCCTTATATCTGGAGAACTGCATAAGTGTAGCCGAACCCAAACTATCACTTAACTCAGTACGATGTGCTTATTCTGTTGAAAATACAAAAACTCGATTTGGGAGCCGTTCAAAAAATTTTGTGGCCCCTGATCGAAAAACTAATTATTGGCAAAGATCACAATCTTTTGATCCTTTTTTTTTTTTCTCCTAAAGTTCTTACTTCTCAAGTCTCCTACGCAACATGAAATGATTAAAACAGTACATTGTCAAAATTCTTAACCCATTAGCTATAACCTGAATAATTATATACTTTGTTTAAACTTATTAAGATCATACCATCATACGAGTCAAGATGCGAGTTTCAGATCTATATTGGATCAATGTTCCAGAATAGTCAGAAATATCTCATTTCATATCTGTTTTAAGCAAAATAAATTTTGATTTAAATCATGGATTTATATACATATATGTATATGATTTAAATCAATCAACGCTACTAAAGCAACTACAGAACTACATAGATTCTATCACACCTATCACTTACAAGAGACCGAAATATATAGTAATAAATTAATTTAATAATGATAATTTAAAGTTAAATCAATAATTAATTACACAAATCGTTCACCAAATTTAGAACAGCGCCTAGACGAACCTAAGCCACTACCAAAGGTGAATTCTCGGTATTCGCACTAATCTGGGGACAAACAGATTATGGTGCATTCAATTATTTAACCAATCAAACATATGTAATTTGAACTTACCTTTAACACTTCGACAATCTGATGTGAAGAAAACCTCTGTCACTTGGGAGGCTACAAATTGAGAAGGACCTATAATAATAATAATAATAATGCAGATTAATTATTACCTAGAAGATTAATTAATAAATCATTTTTATTTACTTAAATATATATAGACAATTACGTTATTCTTTTTTTTATGTGGAAGAACGAAAATATCTACCTCAAAGCAGAACCGTAAGGCAGAAATGCAGTTCAAGTTCATCCAGGCATACTATGACAAATCTAATTTTCAAACGTCACAATATTTATCATTATATATTAATATATATATATCAGCACTTTTTGATTTTGTACTATTTTCATTTATTCTCGGCAATGATCTCCCCATTTTGAGATAGTATTTTAACCTTTTTACGCTTCGCTAAATCTTAACAGCATTAGACCGATCCCAACTCAACCCCTTAACCGAAAATAAATAAATAAAACGAAGACTGTTGACAACTCTATGCTTTCACCTACATCACACACGTTCAACCTCTCTTCACACCTTGAAAATATCGAATAGGTTAAACCTCTCCCTCCTTATGCACAATCTATCAGCTTAAACACATCAAGACTAGGGATTATATACATGTATCTGGGCATTTGGTATCTATGATCTTTTTAAGTTCGTCAAGTATGAGGATATGACGTCTTCGGGGATTACACAACCCGGGGCAGTGGGAAGGAAGGAAACGATATGGAACCTTTATTAGGTACTATCCCTTTTGTCTAGTTTAAATGAGGAAAATCCAGGAAAAACGTCTCAGAATGGCCTTTCCGGCCGAGGGTCCCAACCCTGAATCAAACCCGAAACCGCTCGCACCAAAGGCAGGGTTAGAGAGTACTCTACGCAGGCCCACCACCTAATCTCTACACCACGGCTTGTGACCTATGGTGACAATATCACTGATCAAGCTAACCACATAGATCTATGGTCCTCCTCGCACAGGAATCCATTCCAGTATCCAGAAATTCCTTCCACCTTCTATAAGGACCCCTCTGAGAAAAATGTATATTTCCTAAACAGCTATATCTCCCAAAAATATACGTTATCCTTTTATTTCCAAACTAATTGCTGGCTTCCACTCCTCAAATATTTTACACGCACACGTAGTACCCTCTGAAACCAGGGCAATTTCGGCGATGCGTTCTATCTTCTCATCACCAATTCCGCAAACAAGAGCTTCTTCACAATAATGACCATGAGTTACTCAGACTACTATTCCTATATTTTATTATTAGCTTGCGCAACGAGCCTTTAAAAAAACTTTAATGCTGAATTTTAAAGATTAAGATTTTCGACTTCTAATAGTATGGAACTATTTTATTCTTTCTTAAATTCTTAAAATCACAGCGGTACATTTTGAGTTCTTGCACATGGCCTAAAATTAATGAACTTGGGTGAAAAATTAATGAACTTGGGTGAAAAATGTATCTTTTTTACAGTATTGCAAACAAATGCAGTCTTATATTTTAAACATACACAAGGACATTTTTCTTACTAATTTTTTCTAGAGGGCGATTTTATATATTCAAATTTGATATGAAATCATGAGCTTGCTACTTCTCAAGAATTTCACAAAATTATTTGTGCCAAAACGACCTGTCTCAAACGTGGAAGTGGTTGCGATTCGAGCTTCATTCATTATCTACTCAAAGATGCAACCATTCAGAGAATGTTAAATTATGTTGTTTCACTTGAAATCAGATTTCAGGTCAAATTTAGATATCAAAGATGACAATGTTCCTCTAATATTGCCATCTCTGTTATCTTGTGCGCACACTTTTCCAGCGGACTGTCTCAATTTTTAACACATCCTTGCACTGTTTGGGTGTGACGAAGGAAATTTATAGATTCAAACTCAGGTACAGTTTATTTTCCATAAATGGTAACATGTTTTAGGATGCAGAGGATATAGTGCTCTGTTGTGCAACTTTTTATCAGCTATTTTCTTACTTATAAATACTTCCAAAATAAACCTCTTTGCGAATTAAAATACATTACAATGAAAACACGAAAGCTCTAAAATACAGTAGGAAGTATCCACGCGCACAGATCATGAGGCACTGTTGTATACTATTACCAGAACCCCCTCAAGATACGCTGTTTTATCTTTATTACAGCTAAGTGTTACGGGTGACCTTTGTTATAGAACCTTGCGGTAGGGTTGCTAGTGTAAAATCATTACAAATGCTTTACAACGGATAAGATAAAGGCCTTAGATGAGCGATTGGAGGTCAACTTTTTCACCTACTTTTTTGTGATATTCTACTCAGATTGGGTCGCCTTTTGGTTCCTGCTGTTTTACTATATAAATGTATACTATAACTAGTATAATTAGTAGTAGTAGTAGTACGTAAACACGTAATTCACGTAAACATGGCGTCAAGTGTTAAGGGCTGTAGAGATCGCACTAAGAAACAAAATGAATTTCATGAGGAACTCATCAAGAATAATAGTAAAGAAGCCTGTGAAAGCTTTATTAATTGTAGTAGCTGCAAGAACTCCTGTCAATCAGAACACTGTGACTGCGCAAGTAAAGAAAATTGCAAAAATAGATATAGTGGTGTCAACGTAGTGCATATGAAAACAAATGAAGATCGGGATATTAACTTATTACAGAGTGACATCTTCTCTGAAATGCAAAAACTACGAGAAGAACTGGACTCATTGCGTTCAATCTTAAGTCTAATACAAAATGACATAGATGACTCACACAATAAATGTAGGTGCAAAAGTGAAAACTCCCTTAGTGCAAGTGGAAAAAATTATCCCCATAGTTGGAGCGAGATTGTACAGTGCAAGGCAAATACTTCCCGCAGTAAGTTCGGTACTGGAACGTCAAATCGTTTATTCTCAAATGAGAAAACAATTAGGGTCGAAAATTCAACTGGCTGTAACGCAAAAGGAGAAAAGAAAATAACATACAGTGTTAGCACCAGTAATAGATATGACTTACTTACCGAGGTCTCTTCCAAACCGAAATCTGAGGTGAATAAATATATGAACTGTCTTGAAAATGAAAATGTACAAGCTGGGAAAACACTCATTGAAGATTTGGGACAGAAAAACAAAATGCCAGTAAAATGTAATCAACAAGTGACTGAAGTTAACTCTCAACCATCGCGAAAAAAACATCCTGCCCATATAAATGAACGAGTAAAAGAGTACAGAAGTAAAAATTTTCAAATTTGTCTAGTGCTAAGAAGGGTGATCAATTCTTGAGAAAGACTGCAAGCAGTGTTACTGTAAAAAGAACGATTATAAGTGAAACAGCAGACCGTCCCAAGGTAAATGTAATTGGTGATAGCCATAGTCGTGATTGTGCTCCAGGAATCAAGCATATTTTGGGTAATGGCTATGAAGTATGTGGTATAGTAAAGCCGGGTGCAAGGGCGAAAGATATCTTGAGCATAAGTCATTCTTTAGTACAATGTGATTATCTTGTGGTGTGGGCTGGAGCTAATGATGTAGCAAAAAATGAATCGGGTGAGATATTTAAAGAAATGTGTAAATTTTTAGAATCTGTGAAAGGGGTGAATGTTATTGTAGTAGGTATACCTTATAGACATGATCTAGCCAATTTCTCTTGTGTAAATGATGAAATATGTAGAGTAAATAACAAACTCAGGAAGTGGGTGAAGCTATACACAAACTGTACATTTGTTGACGTTGATGTAGAGAGATCTTGCTTCACAAGACATGGGCTTCACCTAAATAAAATAGGTAAAGAAAAAATGGCAAAAACACTAGCAGACATGATACAAAATAAAACCAAATTGCAACCAATTCCTCTGCCATGGCATGAAATTAATTCCCCAATCATCTCTGATGGTCAGACCAATATGCCAGTAATGACCGATACAAATATCCAGGTATCAGCAATAAGTAACGATTCAAGTGCAAATGTAAAAAGTAAAGATTCAAGTGCAAAGGTTGTAACCGACCCAAATGCAAACTTTGGGAAGGGAGAAAAACAACAGAAACCAATGAGAAACAAAAAGCTTCCAAAAAACTTGTCAGATGATTTTTTAGTGATGATAAGCACAAACAAAACGAACCAAACATAATTCCAATAAAGGTATATCACCAAAATGTGCAGGGGTGGAACACTCAAAAAAGGCTTATGTTAGAAATAGCGATGCTAGATGATTTACGTGATGTAGGAAACATAAAACCCGGTACAGATATCAATACAGTGAAACACTGTAAAGTGAATCAGCTTAAAGTATTCCATCACAATGTGCAGGGTCTTGGCAATAAGCTGGACTTTATGGATGTGTTAGTTGAGACAGTGTTGTCAACTGCACATGTTATTTGCATCACGGAGCATTGGTTAAGCTGTACTGATATTAAATCTGTAAAATTAAAAGGTTTTGATTTGGCAAGTCATTATTCAAGAGTTAACTTGATTCATGGAGGAGTTTGTATATTCGTTCATAATAAATTAAATGCTGATGAAGTTGATGTATCGATGTTCAATCTGGAACTTCACTTTGAAGTAGTTGCAATAAGTCTCGCTCATCAAGTGTGTATATGTAGTATTTATAGATCTAATTCGGGTAACTTACGGGTATTTTTTAGAAATCTTGAACTTCTTCTTGACCATCTGTGCAAAAGATACAATATTATCATTTTGTGTGGTGACATAAATATAAATTGGATGGTTAACACTAAAGTTAAAACTGATTTACAAAACCTATTAACTTCATTTAATCTCAAAGCTATTGTTAAAACGCCTACCAGATTTGGAAAATCAGCACTTGATCAAGTAATAGTAAGCAGAGAGTGTCATAACCACAAACTTGAAATATTCAACCCAGGTTATTCAGATCATGATGCGCAATTAGTTAGCTTATCGCTTCCATCAACTAACTTACCAGTGTTGCAAAATACTACCAGAATTGAAAAAAGGTTATTTTCACCGAGTAACATTAGTTACTTTTGTTATTTGTTGGCTCTTGAGCCATGGGATGGAATCTATTCAGCTTCCACTATGGACGAAAAATTTAACTCCTTCTTAGATGTATACTTGCACTGTTTTAATGTAGCTTTTCCTCTCATGCCAATTAGTAAATGTAATAAAATTAAGAAGAGTTGGATTACAACTGGTATTCGTAATTCCAAACGAAATTTAATTAAGTATGCTAAACTGCTTAATGATACAAATGTTTCTGATGTATTCAGAAATTACGTTAAAAAATATAAGATAACATATAAGAAAGTTATTAAGACAGCAAAGCAAATGCATAATTCGAAAATGATTAAAAACTCTAGAAATAAAATTAAAACTATGTGGAATATTATTCACCAGTCGGTAGGACTACATACAAAGAAGGGTAATATTGCAAATTTGAATCACGTCATTTTTGACAATAAAAGAATTACAAATCCTGCTGAAATTGCAAATAAATTTAATAATTATTTTATAACTTCTCCTCAGGTAGCTCTTGGTGCTCTATCCCACCAAGCTGGTACAAGTGGTTCTTCAAATATGCCTTCTTATCCAAAATGTATTTTTGTTACCCCGGTAACTATTGATGAAATATTAGCAATTATAGGAAAGATGAGAAATAGCAGTTCTGCAGGTCTTGATGAAGTACCGTCCACTATTATAAAACAATCTGCTTCGATAATTGCTCCTCACCTGACTCATGTAATAAATTTTTCCCTTCAATCAGGCATTTTCCCACAACGGTTAAAAGTGGCTAAAGTGATTCCCTTGTTCAAAAAAGGCAGTCGTTACGATATTAAGAATTATCGCCCTATCTCAGTTTTATCTGTATTTTCAAAAATTTTTGAGACGGTAATGTCAAATAGGATAAGGAATTACTTACGTTCCAATAATCTAATATCATTATCTCAACATGGGTTTTTAAGTGGCAAATCTACTGATTCTGCAATTTTCGATTTTCTTAGTACTGTTATGCATGCAATAAATAATAAAAAATGGGCAATTGGACTCTTTGTTGATCTTACTAAAGCATTTGACACTGTAAATCATGATCTCTTACTCAAAAAATTAAGCTTTTATGGTATAAGAGGAACTGCCAATAAATGGATCGAGTCTTACTTGAAGGATAGGTATCAGATAGTTCAAATTACGAACGAAAATAATGGCGAAATGCATAAGTTTAGTAGTTATAAAGGTACAATACTAACTGGTGTACCTCAAGGATCAGTGCTTGGTCCATTGCTCTTTCTTATTTACATCAATGATTTGACACATGAAATGTTGCCTAATAAATGTGTTTTATTTGCTGATGACACCAATGTTATTATTACAGGTAACTCACGACATGATATTGAATATAATCTAAACACTGCGTTTTCACGATTAAGTAACTGGTTAAGTAACAATAAGTTAGTTCTAAACAATGATAAAACTTCCTTGCTAAATTTTTATTATCCTCTTCAAAATAAATTTATTCCTTACGTAATGGTAAATAACAAAAAAGTCGACTTTTCTATTTCAACTAAATTTCTTGGTGTCACCATAAGTTCGAAACTAACTTGGAATGAGCATATTTCTCAACTCAACAAAAAATTAAGTAGTATTTGTTTCGGCCTCCGTAGACTAAGAGGTAATGTCACAACAGAGGCCTTAGTTTCGGTGTACTATGCAAAATTCCATTCTTTAATAACTTACGGTATTATTTTTTGGGGTCATTCTACTGAATGTATTAGCACGTTTCGCTTACAAAAGAAAGCACTAAGGGTTGTGTTTGGATTGTCACCAAAATCTTCTTGCAAGCCCATCTTTCGAGGACAAAAAATATTACCATTACCTTGTGCGTATCTATATAAAGTTATCTTGTTTACCGTAAGTAACAAACACTTATTTATAGAAAACAGTAACGTCCATAAATACAATACTCGATTCGTTAATAATTTGCATGTTATCCCCCAAAATTTCTCGTTTTTTCAAAAAAGCGTATATATTAACTGTACAAAAATTTTCAATAAGTTACCTGACTTTCTAAAACAAAACAAATCATATTCTATGTTTAAATCGGATCTTCATGAGTTCTTAGTAGATAAATGTTACTACTCGGTAAATGAGTTTTTTGAAGATAATGTATAAATGTTTCTTTTTTCTTTGTTAATTATATTATGATTGTATAAGCTTATAAAAGTCATAGTTATGTATGTATTATTTTATCTAAGTTTTTTTTTCTATACCATATATGTAATTATTTTGTAATTTTGACAACTGTATGCGTGCTCGAGAATACTCTCATTTGTATGCAAAACAGGCAAATAAATAAATAAATAAATAAATAAATACAAGTAACCGTATCCAAAAATCCTTTCATGTGTGTGATAAGCCACCCTCACTTAATGGAGAACAGGAAGCTCCGATAAAATCGAAGTTGGTGGAGGAAAAAAAGTTGGAATTAATGCATGCATCGAAAATGAATTTCCTATTGGATGGTTAAACCAACTATATTTTGTGAATTATTCACCACACAAGATAATGCATATAACCGCAGAACGTAAGTTTGTTACATATCGTTAGTGGAAACCACAAATAAGTTTCCAATTAGAAAGTAAGGGATTTAGGAATTAGATTTCTGGGTTTTCGGCATCTATGACCATGTTAGTCCGTCATGTACAAGGAATGACGTCCCTCGGCGATCTCACTATCCGTGGAGAGGGAAGGAAGGAAGTGGCCTGGGACCTATGTTAGGTACCATCCCAGCGTTTGCTACCAGTGTGGGTGAGGAAAACACAGGGAAACCTCACTCAGGATGGCTGGGCTGAAAAAGTTTTTACACTTTTTCAACAGAGTGTCGAGAAAGTTACCAATTAAAAAAAAATAGTACTCAATGACATCTGAAAATCGTCTTAAAATTTTTATTGAAATATTTTTAAAATCTCATTCGTAGCAAACAAAAATTCCCTGACTCTCTGAAATTCTCTGACTTTTCCCAGTTTGCCAAGTTTGTTGCCATCCCAACTAAAACAACCTTAAGAATAAACAACAAACGTCTCAGTCTGTAAGTCACGGTAATTCCTAATAATAAAATCACTCTTATAAAGGTCGCTACATGCGTTTTTGCTTGAGAATCAACACAATGTTGTGAGTAACAAAATCCTAGAATAATTGTATAATATAATATGGTATGGAGTTTGGAGTTATTATTATTATTATTATTATTATTATTATTATTAATAATAATAATAATAATAATAATAATAATAATAATAATAATAAATGTACTAAATGTAAACAATTAGGAGTTTTTAATTAGTACGATTTTAACCTATATCGTACAGCGGACCTACGGCTCGGTCGGAGCTGTTAAAGTTGCAATTAAGTCATCACAACATATTACTGTAGAAATACACAAATACTAATGCTCAAATCTATATATGGTTATGACTCTTGTCCTGTTTTAAAATAAATTTTAAATTGAACCAATACAGTTTTTAAGTCCAATTAAATATCACGATGGTATTAAATCGAAAAATCGGCTGCACGCTAGCGACTTTTCTAATATCGTGACTATTAATAGGAATTAGTGACATCTTTGCCTGGTATAAATAGGACATTAGCACCATCTTCTAACTTTAAATTTTTATTCCTGTACCTAACTTTCAACCTTCCCTATAATGAACTACATGACCACTTGAAAATACAGCTTCAGCAACTACATAATTCTCCATTGCAAGTCCGATCAGTCTCTTTCTTTTCTATTCTTTTTGTTGTGTCATTTTTATCTTGCTATTTTTAAACACTATGATCAAAACTTGTGTGTAATAGTTAATAGTTTGGACTTGCCACTGGATGTGACTTTCCTTGGGAGCCGCCCCTACCTTGATACAATGGTTTGGAAAAGCATCTATCAGAATGAATCAAATAAAGTATAAAATAATATAGAGTTTGAAATAAATATTAATTGTGGACGTTAAAGAAGAAGAAAATAATATTTAATGTACTCATGTTTATAAATTAAAATGAAATTGGATTGTGTAAATAAAAACCAGAACGAGTTTTATGTTACGATGTGGCAACATAGCTCGTTTCTACACAGCCTCGTGCTCCGTTTAGAAACGGAAGGTCAGTTATGACCTGTCGCTACTTCTGTTTAGTGTTGCTGCGAGTCGTAGTTGATTGAATTAAGTCTGAACGGTTACGAGGCGAATGCAATTTGGATAGAAGGATCCTAGTAGTAATTACAAGTTCGCTTTGGCTTTGGAATTTCCGTATTCATTTTCATTCCTTGATTTGTTAAATGTTGGTTAAAGTCCGAGATCGAAAAAATAGAGGGGGACAGAATTGCGGAATAATCAAGGTAAGAAGAAACTTTTATTAACTTCTTAGTCTATCCTTGCTGTCTCTTTGTTATGTTGAATGTTTGTTTTGGTAGTGTAATTGCCTTCAATTGGGTTGCTCAGTCGGAGAATTATTTTTTTAAATGTTGATTAATGCTTGTTAAGAGACCTCATCCCAGCAAAATTAAAATACCGCTAATTTTACAGTAATTGTGTGATATCTTCAAATAGATAAAAGATAATTGAAATGTGGAACAAGAACGCCCTAGACAATATCATTTTACATGAGATACCGTTATCACGACTCACTTATCTGCTTTCGATTTCGAGCCATTTTGAAAATCGACATTTATTTTCGCGTTTCTAAACGGCTGAAAACGGAAAGCCACTAGGTGACTTGTGATAACGGTACCTCACGCAAAATAACATTGTCTAGGGCGATCTTGTACCACATTTCAATTATCTTTTATCTATTTGAAGATATCACATAATTACTGTAAAATTAGCGGTATTTTAATTTCGCTGGGATGAGGCCTCTTAAGCCCATTTGTTCATTTTTGAATCCAAGTAACTTCCCGAGATTGCAAGACGAGTAGTAGTAGCAGTAAAGAACACTTAAGTTTCATTAAAGTATCTTTAAGTAATTTGCTATACATGACAGAACGGTTTGTTGTCGCATCGTTTGACTATTTAATGATATTTTGTCAAATTATTAATGCCTTATTAAAACTGCAAAATTGTTATTAAATGTAACGTAAAAATTGTGCGATAGTTTAACCTATGAAAATTTATTTAATTAAGGGGAGATTATTCTTGTTAAAGTTACTACTTATATTCAATTGAAATATTTACATATATACTTATCTAGTCTACTAAATTTGCTGTTAGTATTGAACCTGTTTAATTTATAAATAAATTGTTATTAATTGAAAAATTAACTTTGATTGCTATTCCAAATTTCTAAAATAATTGGTTAATATTAAAACTGTCTTGCATCTGGAATATTTAACTGTGGCTTGTGGTAACTTGAATGGATACAAGTCCGTAGTCTTGTTGCGTTGAGATTTTTTTTCCCCTCTTAAAAAATTTCTTACCTTCAAAGTTGAGTCCTTTCGGACTAGGATCGAGGGTCATTACATGGGGAGGGAGAAAATTTTATTCAATAAGAATTCCGCAAAAATTAAACGCTATTAAATTTCTGAGCGTGTGCGTACTAATTAAATTCAAACAATTGAGGAATTAGAACTACCAACGAGACAAACGCAAACTTGGACAAAACTTTTTTTTCTCTTTCTTTCTTTTAGAATCTGCTAAATTTCCCTAAGGTTAAATTGGAAGTGTTTCTGAGAAGAAACTCCTACGTTTGTGAGCTTTGATTTTTTTTTTTTTTAATATTTTTTAATATAAAACTTGTGTCTTTTATTAAGATATATGGTTTTCTAAGAATAAATAGGATATTTATTTAATACGTTTTGTTGTTTGGTAAATAATGTATAAAAATACAATTTTCTTTATGGATTAGTAAATCGAAGAAAGCTGAATATTTTCTTTCACTGTCTCCTGTTTTATTTATTTATTTTCAAAGAATCATGGATGAAGGGGGTGAGAGAGGAGAGATTTAGAATGTGATAGCGTGTTGATGAAAAGAAAAAATCTAGAATCTTTCTGTCTGTATGAACTTTAGTGGAACAACGAGACACGCAACACTTGCATACTCCGCCTTAGGTGGGCGAAGCTAAGATGAAGTTCTTTTAATTGCCTCTTTTGCACAATATCCTCGGTAGAATTGTTCCGTTGTACAACCGAATGTCTCAATTACATACGTTAAAAAGTTATTATTCATATGCATACCTGAACTCTCAATTATTTTCGTAAAGTTCTCCCGCGGATGGCACTGCAGAATCATCTTACTTTGGTGCTTTCTTCCTTTCACATGGGAAGTAAAATTGGTTTTCCCACAGATATGTGATCTGCAAACATGACACATAAAATATAAAGATCCTCGGGATTCTTGATAGGTGCACACATATCCAATGGAGCCATCATCTAGCTTTACTTTTATATCCAAAAGTTGCTTTTCCTCGTCATTCAACTCACACGACTAAAAGGGAAATAAAAATAGATTTTTTCTCATTGTTTTATACTTCCATTTCATTTCATTTTATTTCGTATTTATAACCAAACATATTGCACGAATTCGTGCGTATGAATAAGACTTGTCAAAGCATAAAGATACATAAACACAAAAGTTGTGACATATACATACTGATTACATTAAAATACTATTCTACATCTACGATACAAAAGAAAGAAAAAAAGACATTTTTAATACTATCAGTAATCAAACTCAATTACACATCTAGGAATTCATTCAAGGAATCAGTGCTGTAACAGATAGGTTTCCAGGAATCTCTTGAATTCCCCTTTTTGTTATGTCATTCGAATATATTGAGGAAGTTTATCGTATAATATGGTACCTATAAATGTTGGATTCTTTTTTGTGCGATGGTGTTTGCTGGAAATTTTATCCTTACGCGTGGTAATGTATTTATGAGTTGATGGTGTGTTAAATAATTCAATGTTGGTTTTAACAAAGAGCAACGTGCAAAATATGTGCAGAGCGGGTAAAGGCAATATTGGCCTACACGAGTCATTTATTTTGGCCTCTGTTATAGTTCTTAAAAACCTTTTTTGAATCACGAATAACATATTACTTATTTTGGGAAACTTCCCGAGAAGATTATGCCATATGCTAGTAAAGACTGAAAGAGTCCGAAACATAATTACGAATCGTATCTAGTTTTAACACGTTGGCTGCCGTGTGTATGGATTTCCATACACACGGTTCCTTCATGCAGCGCCTCGTGAATGGTCTTCCATACACACAAATATATATTGCACTTTTTCACGTTCGTTCTATAGGTATGTATGCTATTACATACATATGGCGTAGAAGTCAAAATTTAATATCCACGCAGTGAGTATACAAAACCATACACAAAGAAAATTATACATTTATGGGGTTAAAACAAAGGCGAAAACAAAGTATTAGTGGCGGACCATGACGCACAGATGAGAAAGGTCAAAATATATAGTGCGGTCAACGTGTTAAAGCATGTTTGATTGATTTTAATGCATAGAGCACTTTATTGAGCTGTTGGGCCGGTGAGGATGTGTGTGTTTCCCAAGGAAGATTATGATTTACCCCAAGTCTCAGAAATTTTGGGATGTTTACTGCATCGGATAGAAATGCTGATAAGAGTAAGCATTACTTTCTGTAGCCGCTGCTTGTATCTTTGCCCGAGCGTTAACGAAGAAAACTCCTTTCACCGACAACAACACATAGGCGAAAATTCAAACAGCAACCTTAAAATAACAAAATGAAATCTTCAGCATCATTTGAACTGAAACAAAATACAATGACATAAAATAAAATGTATTTCACCATGCGCTCTAAAAATGAAGCTACACGAGGCAACGATACCTGGCCAAAATAACGGACTCAACATATTAATAAAAAGAATGTTCTATTTTCCATTCCATCATACTTACATATCCTCAAAGGATATATATTTAATACGGAAGATTAATTTACTTCTTGAATCATTTCCGCAGAAGATAATGCCGTACATTAACCAAGACTGAAAGATACAAAAATAAATGCTTCTACAGCTATTTATATCCAAAATATTTTTAATAACTTTCAAGGCATAGAAAACATTATTAAGTTTTTGTGAGAACGATTATGTGGGTATCGCAAGCAAGGATGTTACTTATATGAAGACCTAAGAATTTTGTTGAAGTTACATACTTTAAGTTAGAATTCATGATTGATACATTTATATCATGAGTATGTTTGTTACGTAAATGGTGAAAGTTCAGGGCCACCGATTTTTCTGTATTTACTTTTAAACCGTGCAAAGTAAACCAGTTTTGTAATTGATTGTTCATCTTTTTTTATTTCCTGTTGCAGTGTATCGTAATTTTCATCTGTAATGAGAATACTTGTATTATCTGAATATAAGGTTGACTTCCCTGAGTGAATGTAGTTAGGAAGATCATTAACGTATAGCAGAAAAAGGACAGGTCCCAAAGCCGAGCCCTGTGGAACACCGCTTAAAACGGTTGAAATGAGACAATAAATGACTACGGGATGACGTCTCTTTATCCATGTGTATTATTTCGACCGATTGAGTCCGGTTTTCCACATAGGACTTTAACCAATCATTTACTACTCCGCGTAAGCCATAGGCTTTTATTTTCACCCATTAGCATATTATGAAGTACTAAACCAAAAACCTTTAACA
This sequence comes from Thermobia domestica, assembly GCF_964235325.1. Lineage (NCBI taxonomy): Eukaryota > Metazoa > Arthropoda > Insecta > Zygentoma > Lepismatidae > Thermobia > Thermobia domestica. The sequence continues at coordinate 44,364,225 of NC_137454.1, read as the reverse complement.
AGACCAGAAAAATACCTAAACACTTCTTCCCATTATCCAATGCTTCCCGTACCTATTCAATATAGTTATACATTGCTGTAGTTGTTGATATGTTCTTTTGAAATCCATGACGTGACGTAGAAATAATGTTGTGCTTGGAAAGAAACGCAAGAATTTGGTTAAGTATTGCAGATTCAAATATCTTTGAGAAAGGAGAAGGTATTGAGATTGGTCTAAACTTATCTGCATTTGTTTTTACGCCTTTCTTACGCAGAGATTTAATTTTTGTATGTTTTAATCTGTCAGGACGGTCTTGCTAAATGACTACTACTTCTTTTTACTATAAATATTGGTATTTCATCTAGACCCGTGGACCGTTTAATTATTGTTTAAATTTAATTTCCCGACACTGGGCGGAGAAACATTGAGTGATTTATTTTGTTAAACAATAACTGCTCTGAAGGAGGCTGATAATTTGGACTCATAGTTTAATGAATATTCGTGAAGTGATTGCTGGCAATAATAAAAAAATCGCTAGTAAGATTGCCGTTTGATTCAATTTCAATGTTTTCTTCAATTTAGTATTAGTTTAATCTTTTACTATACTCCATAATGTGGCGGTTTTATTTTCAGATTTTATTATGCGTGTTGAGTAATATCGTGTTTTCGCCAATTTTAAGATATTTTTGTAGGTCTTTTTAATACCTTTTACAGTACCCTGTCATGTTACTTGTTAACTCGCCTCTCTTATATGGTAAGTAAAAGTTGAATCGCAGGAGTTACCCAAGATTTGTTAGTTTGTTTTGGGCAAACCAGGGCTATGCATGCATCAGATTTTTCATTAGAAGAGAATTTATGTTTTAAGTTATATTACAAGTAGAAGTGCGTAAAGGATTATGTCTGTCACCGTTATGAAAATATAAACAACAACAGATACTATCTGTGAGTTAACAGTGTAATTTGCTACAAATACAGTACATAAATAAGTTCTTTCCAGCAAAATAAAAACTGTTACTTATTATTGATAACAAACTATATCCTTTTTGGAACACGAAACTTCGTTTTCTTTCCTTTTATATATATATATATATATATATATATATATATTCTCGACAACTAAGTACGTTAATTTGTCTACAAGGATGTCATTTGTTCAGGTCAATGCGATCTATAGACTGATATATGCTTTATCTTTGGACAATATTTCAGTTAAACAGAAATTAAAATTTAAGAGTTAATTACTGAATTTAAATTCTTTCTTACCTCTTTTGGTTGAACTTCCCATTTCTTCTTCGGTTGGGAAACATTTCTTTCCATTTGTATTGGGCTGAACCTAAGCTGTATAATTGAAAATAAATAAGAAACATACACTCAGTATATATATATAACTTAAAGATTAAGTAAAGCAAACTGCGTTCGATTATATAAGGTTATCTAAAAAAGCTTTCGATGGTCAAAATTGAAAACACATTTATTGTAATTAAAAAAAAAAAATAATTATACGACCACATATGCACCATTTTGTTCGATGACCTACCATAATAATATCGGCCAACCATTTTTCCCGCCAACACCATAATAATACTCTTACAGAACTTCTGTAGTTTCTGGGTAAAAAAAATTGTGACACGCGGTTTCCACAGGCCTCTTCTGAAACTAACTTAATATCATTCAGAGTTCTGTACAGATTGAAACAAATGACAGGTTGATGGTGCCAAACCCGTCAGACCTAAACCTCCCAGACAAGTTCTCTCAATTTTTAAAATTGAGACGGGTCGTTAAAGATGTCTGTATATAAGATACTCTTTTCGTTGACCAGTTCCGGATGTTCCTTTTGAATTGCTAGATACATTCGAGTTAACTGTCGACAATTAAAAAAAAAAAAAAAAGTATCGTTCTGCTCAGTGTCAGCAGCTCGTGATGAACGATACCCTTCCAATACCACCAAACGTACTGTGTAACTTTCCTGATATCGGTCTAAGATTTGCCACGAACTGTGAAGCTCCTGATCGCTTCGACCACGATCTTCATTGTACGTTGTTGTCGTAGGTTTTCCATTTTTGATCACTCGTGATCAACAATTTTAGAAACGGCTCGACTACGTTACGTTGCAGTAGCGATTCACCACAGAAATTCGATCAAGTGAATGTTTCTGAATCAGATCATATAGCAGTCAAACGTCGACTTTCTTTCTGTAGACAGCTTTCTCTAAATAATTTAACACTGTTTGATGATGAGTATTTAGGTCATTGGCGATGTGATGACTGCCACATACTGGCCGATTTTAGTCCGAATATCCTCCATTCTTGCTGTGATTGATCGACCACTGTGAGGAGTATTTTGAACATCGAAATTTCCAGAACGTAAGCGACCGAACCATCTTTTGGCTGTTGCTTTTGGAAATATATGTTTCCAATAAACATCACAATCGTCTTCACAAACCTGCGCTGTATTTGCATCTTTATCGAAAAATAAAATTGTAAAAATGTAATACAGTTTTGCAGAAAGTTTACTATGTTCACGGTGCAATACCTTGCATCTGATTATAGGAATTACAACACCTTTTGCACATTTACTAGCTTCACTGTCAGCTGTCGAATGACACCATGCTTGATTCGCTGCGACTTATGTACCCTGAAATTTGGGACACTAACGCCATCTCGTGTGCAAAAGGCTCAATATTTTTTTGACTACCTGATATTGTACTTAATTTAACAGTTACAATGAAAACCTAGGATCAATATTAACAGACCAAAACCACATTCACGAAGAAATTAAATGTCGAGTAAAAGCAGAGAATTTGTATTATTATTCAGTTCTAAAGCTTTTGTCATTGCGAACCTGTCAAGAAATTTGAAGGTTAAAAATATATAAAACGATAATTATGCCTGTTGTGCTATATGGTTGCTGAACATAGTCGCTTACTCTGAGGGAAGAACGCAGATTGAAAGTGTTTGAGAACAAGATCGTAAGACGAATATTCGGACCCAGGAGGAACAGGAATGGGGAATGGCGGAAACTTCATAACGAGGAACTACATAATTTATATCGTTTACCAAACATTTTTAGGGTCATCAAATCAAGGAAGCTTAGGTGAGCAGGTCATATAGCCAGAATGGAAGAAAGTAGGAACGCTTCAAAGTTTTAACTGGAAATCCATTCGGAAAGCGACCATTAGGAATACCAACGCACTAGGCACAAGGGACAGTATTAAGATGGATCTCGTAGAAATAGGAATACAAAGTAGAACCTGGATCCAATTGGCTAAGGATAGAAGCCAATGGAGAGCTTTAGTGAACGCGGCATTGAACCTCCGGCTCCCATAGGCCATAGAATTAGATAGTTTAGTTAGTTCTGATGAAAAAGATAAAATCTATAGAAAGTTTGTGAGCGAAGTATATATACAAAAAGAATTTGTCGTCCATTGTTTAATGATGCAGAATGGAATATGATATTCAGGATTCTGAAGGAATCAAGAATAAATTACAGGAAGTGAAGAGTATATAACCTATATAAAAAGAACAGACAAACAACTGAATAGGAGACAGAAAGAAGTAGCAATTCAGAAAGATACCAGGCAAGGATGCTCATGGTACCAATTTAATTCCATCTTCACATTTAGGAAGTAATAAAAGAAATCAAAGACGCTTAGGCAGATCATGGGAGAAAAATTTAGAGGCAGATATAAACAGATTGCAGCAGGTGCTTAGTAGAAAACCCAACACAAAAATCAGCAAGAGCAAAAACAGAAGTTGTAAGATGCGCACGGAGATGAACTGGTAAAAGTGGTTCAGGAATTCTGATACTTATGGAATAAAACAGCAAATTATAATAGATGCAAATAAGATGTAAAATTCAGAATAACTCAGGCGAAGATGAACTTTGAAGAAAAAAGTTTTGAAACGAAAATGTTGACAAGATGAACTGAAGAAATGGTTGATGAAAGCAAGTGTAGGGAGTGTGGCGATGTATAAATGTGGGGCATGGAGTCTAGAAGAGGAGGAAAAGCGTTGATCGGAAGCCTTCGAAACGTGGTACTATATAAGAATGTTGAAAATGAGACGTGTAGATAAAGTATCAAATGAAGGAGTATTGGAAACAGTAGGAGAAAAGAGGAATATTTTGAAAAGAGGATTTTTTGTGTGATTCAAATTTAGCGTCCCTTTCAGCAGCGAGATTATACGAAGTGTGAACTTATAGCTTAACGTGAGATCCGAATCATGTGAGCTCTCACTGGGAATCGAACTCGGGTCTTCCGCGAGAAAGGGACATCAGATAATCATATACCCACGACGGTGATCTTCGAAAAGAAGAGTTGAGCTGAGTTGATTTTAGTTTAGCGTCCCTTTCAGCAGCGAGGCTATATGAGACGTGGACCTACTGATTAACGTGGAATCCGAACCACATGAGCTCCCACCGGGAATCGCACCCTGGTCTCCCACACCAATTCGAAAAGAAGAGATAGGATAATTGGATACATTACGAGACACGGAGGAATCATGCTATGGCAGAAAAAGATGTATTGAAATGTAGAGACCAAACAATTTAAGCTGAAGAGAAGAGAAAGTACACGAGAATGAGAAGTTTAATTCAGGATAGGGGGAAAATGAGTCAAACCAATCAAAAGATTGCTGCCCTGAGAATAAACATCGCATTTGGCACGCAGAGAAAGTATGAGAATTAAAGGAATCTATTGTTATAAAGAAAAACTAATTTCCGATTATATACCTTCTTCTGTCGGCAGTTTGAAAGGTAATAACGGTTTCGTCTCCTGTTGATGAGGGGGGCCGGGGTGGCTGCTTCGATCCCAGCTCGCGCCAAGTGAACTTTGTGGTGGACAAACACTGTGCGAGAGCTCCTTCGTGGCTAAGCGGTTAGTGTACCCGCCTTTGGCGTGGGAGACCCGGGTTCGATTCCCGGAGAGAGCTCATGTGTTCGGATTCCACGTTAATTAAGAGGTCCACGTCTCCTACAGCCTCACTGCTGAACGGGACGTTAAACTCAAAATCAACTCATCAACTCAAACACTGTGCGAGAATTTTTTCGAGGTTCTTCCGCTTCCTCCCACTTTCTTCATTCCATCATTTCATTTATTTTTCATCATCACCGTCTCCTTTAGCCTAGTCGGCACAAACGTGGGACGTAAAACTCAAAAGATATGATGAGAGGATGTTATCTTTGTTTCAGACACAAGAGTTTATGCTGTTCCTGTGCCTTAAGTTTCTTACGCCAGAGAAACTGAAAACGTGAGAAGAGAGAGCTAATTTCACAGAGATAGGGGCTCTCCACTAAAAGAGGAAGCTGTTCCAAACCTTCAAAATTCCGACAAAAAGAGGTGAAATTCACCAAACGTAACTGGAAATCGGCTTTTCTTTGCAGCGAAGAGGTGAAATGATAGATTCTCTTAATTCTCCACTTCAAAATTACTTTCATTATTTACATTCATACAAGACAATAATAGAGGGCAAGTTAACAGATACATAGTTTGAATGACATTTATATTACTTTATATCTTAACTAAGAACCATAATTTATTAAAGATTTTCTACCTACTAAGAAAATATAGCAAAAAGAGTTAAATTTTCCTTGAGAAGGTGGTCCGCCACTGTCTCTCCTTTAGGTATCCCTAAAGAAACCAGATCAGAGCTGTTAAATACGGACAGACGGATAACCAAGTCAAATGAGCGAACACGGAAATCAGATAACTGGGAAACAATTACTAAGCATGGAGCAAGAGTTATGTATAGTGTGTTCATTGCGCAGTTTCGTCCGAAACAAATGGCGTCTAACACTTATCGTGAAGTTCTACTACAAGGGAACGTCACTTTGCTTGTGGAGAACATAAAAGAATCATGCATTATTGTTTGCACACAACCAAGCAGCTGAAATACGCACTGCATAATTTGATAAGTACTCGATGCTACACGCCATAACATCCCGTCGTCATAAATGCGGGAGGAGATATTTAGCGGACATTATTCTCACGGTATACTGATCTTTGTATGCTCTATGTTGTATACTGTATTAAGTACGAATGTTTAATCTTATATTTCACGGCGTAAGGACGCTGTTACACGTTCTATATAGTGAAGAAGTTTTCTTTATGTACACGTTTAAAAGCTTAAAGGCTCAGGATAATAAGCCTTCCCTCGTAACCACAAAAGAAATAACGCCACAGCTATCCTTCCCGCTGGCGTAACGTATCTGTCATTGTTGGTTGATGAAACGCTGACCTACAGCTTAACGTGGAATATGAACCACTGCAAACCGTTCAAATCTCAAGGCTCCCATACCAGGAATCGAACAAGGGACACCGTACACCGGAGGAGCGGACGCTAGCAACTAGACCAGTGAGATAGGGTAACTTATCAATCGGTCCTTCAATATTGCTGTATGTCCGAAGCTTCCGAAATAAGCTTTTGTGACGATGTGTACCTTTATTATGAGTAAGAAACTACAAAAACAATCTTCGAACCTAACAGGGATGAGAGCATGATCTTTTATCTTGTTAATATTACCACACTAAGAAAATTATTTGTTTTCTTTTTCTTTATATTGCTTAATTTTCGCAGATTAATAAAAGGAAAAAGGATTACCGAATGGAAATCCACATTGTAACTTATAACCAAACACACAAACGGCAGGGATTTCCAATACAATGCGAATACAGAAAACTGTCAGCTTCAACGACTACGCTACGACTAGCCATTTAAGTCTTGCACTGAGTTTGGTGGCACTCTATGCCATTTACAGTATGGTAGTACTGGACAGCAACTGTGAACGAAAAAAAAAAGTACAGCTTACACCATCGTTTGTCTCCTGATTTTGGCAGACACAATATGTGCCACCTTGTATTAATGAAATACAACAATTGGATATATGAGTGAAGCATTTTTTTAAAGTACTAATTCTAATTGTTTTTCTTTTAATTTATTAACAGCATCGCAGATGCATTCGACAAGCCTTATGAGAATGAATATTTGAAAAGAAGCAAGCGAGAATTCATTATTTAGAAGTACCACCTCAGTATTCGCCAGACTACGACTGCGTGATTTAACAATACAGTGAAACCTCTACTAACGGACACCTCTATAAAGCGGACACCTCCCGTAACGGACATATTTTGTAATCCCCAAACAGTGCAATAGGAAAAAACATATTGACAAACCTCTCTAAAGCGGACACTCTCTAGTATGGACACGGACAGTCTTTTCTGTGTTTTATAGGTATTATTTACCTTCGTACTACGGACACTTTCTCTAGAAACAAGTTGAAAAGTACTGTAAAAATACATCTTTAGTAATTCATACATGTGTCACCAAGGAAGTATTGCAACAACATTTTGCCTCCTCAACTGTCTGCCCAGTAACCCAGATGAAGCTTCTCCGTTTAACAACACTCTCATGTTTTTTGCTTGCATTCCACTTCCACCCAAGCTGTTTTAGATACAAAAGTGATTGGCAGTTGCTCGCTTTTTGGGATGACACATTATTCTACTGTCCCGCTGAAATCTCTAACCAAGCGGAAGAAATTTTTGTTACTTTTTGCCTGCGGGTACGCATATTGTCTCAAAAAAGATACTAATGGAGTGCAATTAACCCACAAATTAAAGCAACATACATAAAACCAACTAAGTAGTGATAAATGTAAAGTGCAGAGAACTACAACATATTATTTGCATGTTGTGTCTAGAACATAAAGTATTGGATGGCGAAGGATAATGCAGGTACAGTAACATTTTGGTAATATTCGTGAATACATGATTCATGCAAAAAAAAAAAAAAAAAAAAAAAAATCTAATTGCATATTACCCTATTTATTAATTTACGTAAGAAAATATTGAAACCTCTTTAAGGCGGACACCTCTCTATAGCGGACAATTTTTGATTCCCCACGGCTGTCCGCTTTAGAGAGGTTTCACTGTAATAACTGCTTTTCCTTTATTATACTAAAATGTAACTGTTATTCTACATATAGACAGTAGCTACGAACAATCAGTTGTTCACAGTGTAGAGAATTCTAAATATACGGAACATACTGTGTTTTCACTTGTTGCCTCCCATCTTTGGTTCCACCGAGCGACTGCATATTCAGCTTCCATTCTTTCAGGCCTACCCTGCAAAAGAAGAAAATTTCAGAAACACCTAATTTATGCTTATTTAAATTTAGGTATTTGCTCTAAATCTATGCAATATCGAATACAATGTCAATTTATTGTTATTAGTATTACATTTTCTTTGGGCTTTTGCACATGAATGTAGGAATGTCCGTTGGTTTCGAACAAATTTTCTCAACTTTGTTAAGAATAATTCTGGAAAGTTCTAGCGCAGAGAAAAAAATGAGAGGAATCAATTGATTTTTCTTACATCAAATTCCCTATTGTGCAAATTAAATGAACTTAGAATTTTTATTGAATTCGTATGTGCAGAGAATAAGGTTTGTAATTGATTTGTTGAAAAAATTAATGTTAAAAATTTTGATAATTGTTAATTCAATCAGTTAAATTTTACAGGAGTTAATTCTTAATTGATAATCCTTCAAAAAAAATCGTAACGACTAAAAATTAATAGTTTACTCGAAAATCATACGGAATGGTTATCCTATACAAACTTTTGTTCATATACTCTAAAAAAAAAAAAAATTTGTTTTCCTTCTAGAACTAATAAATTTTAAAAAATTAAATTTAAAAATACACAATTTTCATTATATTCCTCAATTTTATGACTTTTTAAAAATTAATTACCAGTTTGTTTGAAAATAGTAAATTTTCACAATTATCGATTAACTTTCCCATGCACTTAGTTTTATACTTAACTTATTAGATTACATTAACTTAAATTGTACATTAACTGTTACAACTCAAGACAATTTGCATTGCATAATACTGAAAAATGTCAAATTTACTTTTAGTCGAGTAATTATGAAGTTTATATTAATTGTCACTTTCTTCTAACATTTTCAATTTAGCAATTATTAGCGTCAATTACCCGCTTCGCAAGGTTAAAATAAGAAATATTAGTAATATATTCAGTTAGTCAGTCATTTTTTACTATTACTGAAGCGCTGTATGATATCGGTCATTTTCGATCATAGATCCCCCTCCCCCAAGTTGCCTGGCTGAATTTGGATTTAAACGGCATCGAAAGTGTCACTGTCCATCTCAGTAACCCGAAACTTACGGATTCGGCACTAATATCGGTAATTTTCGATCATATATATATATAGATATATATATAGGGTGCAGAGAAAGTCCCGGAACGGTCCAGTATCTTGCGAAACATACTGATTAGCAAAACAAAAATAACGTGTGTTAAATAGTTTTGAAAAAAGCTATCCAATGATACCAAACGCAACCCCTATCCCCACCCCCTTCGGGGATAAAACATTTTGAATGGAAGCTCTTATTTTTTTTATTGCACATTTGGATTCTCTAGAAAAAGTGACAAGTGATTTGACCCAAAATTGAAAACAGTGCCTTCATGGATGACATTTGAATAGACATTTGAATACTGCTCACATCAACAAACAAGTGAAGGCCATACGGCTACGCCGATAAGCGAGGCGAGTTGAAACTTGCTTCGCTTCTTCGCTCTGGATACCACTACCGAACGCAATTGTTGGAATTCAAATACTGTGCCACAACAATGCGTATTTCAAAACTTCCGTAGTGACCCTCGTATGAAGCATTATTCACATGTGCCTTTCACACAGTACAGTTGAAAATATTGATAAAGATGCTAGCAAGCACTGAAACAGTTAAAGAAATGTTTGCTTCTCAGACACAGGGCACGGTCCATTTGGCTCTGAGTTTTTCTATGTACAGGTTTCACTTTTTAAAATTAAAATCTAATAACGAATACGCAAAACATAAAGTCGTGTTAATTTCAACAACTAATGAAACCTGCACACACAAACTTGTATTAATATTCTAAATTTAAATTTCCGGATTTTAATATGTAGTGTTCATAGTGATAACAGCTCTTCACGTTTTACAGGAATTTTCAAACATAGTAGAACAGGTTGTCTACTGAGTTTCATTTTCAAAATTCCAGTATATTTCCAGTATATTCAGTATAATTATCAGTAAAATTTTAATACCTAATATAATGATTTTTTTTTTAAAGTTCTTTAGGAATAATCACACTCTTCATGATTTCAGGTTAGTAATTGTTTTACCATCAAAAGAATATTTTACTTTTAATAAATGTAGTTAGCCTTGATTTTCTGAAATAACTTAATTTAAAAGAGCCTCCCAACTCCCCCTCACAGCCCTTGACTCCACCCATTGCTTTAAATGTCTAATTACAAAATGTATTCAATTCTTGCCTTGGAAAATTTACAATTTCAATGGATACAAAATCGTTTCCAAGACTATTAAAACAATTACAAAAAAAAAAAAAAAAAAAAAAAAAAGTTATTGACAAATTATTACTTTAATGATTTTTCCAGTATGTGGATCAAAATTCCAATATATCTCCAGTATTTCCAGTATCAGTAAACACCCTGTAGAACCTTAAATTTGCAATGAATGGGAGCAGGCCAAGATCTAGAGGAACGTAGAATCCTCAAGCACGTAAATTCATGAATTCAAGAAGTTGCTGGTGAAACTATTCTCAAAATATTGCTCAAAGTGTGACGGATCAGATAAACTTCTTCATTGCAATTGCAATATGCGTCAATTACAAATTTTTTACTTATTATACAAGAATTCTTGAAGTTCTGATGAGTCTACACAAGAATAATTTCTAGTGTACAGTACAACTGAAAACTTGTATTCTTTGCATATTGTGGATATTGTTTGAAGGAAATTTATGGTTCCAGAGAAGTTTTATCATTCCAATCATTACTAGCATTCTCATTCATCAACGAAACACTAAGTATCCAAAAGAGATAATACTTACTCTTCTCCACACTGGTTCGTCCCATCTTTGATTCCAACGGGATAGGCTCAATTCAGCCTCCAGTCTACTGGATCTAAACTGTAAAAAAGCCAAAAGTAGCGTAAGTCAACTTATAATTAACTATCATGTATCCAACTGCTTTCTTGTATGCGATATCGCCTTACAAATTCAAAATTGCTACACAGGAAGAAATATTCAGAAATTCTCTTACTACAGACTTACTTTTCGGTACCACTTGACACTTATTAATTCAATACACACGAAAAATAATGAACATAATTAGACTAAAAATGAAATTTTTGAGTTCTACGTCCCACGGTTATGCCGGCAAGGCTGAAGGAGACGGTGATGATGAGAAATGAATGAAATGGTGGAGTGAAGAAAGTGGGAGGAAACGGGAGAACCCCGAGGAATCCCCCACACACGGTGTTTGTCTACCACAAAATTCACTTGGCGGACGCAGGAGCAGGGTTTGAACCCGGGACCCAATGCACCAGAGGTGAGCGCTCTACCACTGAGCCACCGCGGCCCCGATAAGTAGACTAAAACCAGAAGAAATAGCACAGAAATGATTCAGCAAAGAAATGAATTAGGTAATAAAATAAAGTGCAGGTACCAGAACACAAGGATATATGATGTTAGTTGCGACGATGGTATTAATCATTTGCTTTGGGGCTACTCAGAGCGGTAGCCTGACCATGTTCATGGATAGCAAGAAGGTGATTTAACGATGAATATGCGTAAGGTGGTAGAGGAGAATATAACAAACCGATTTTACGGTCGTAAAAGAAATGAATACATATCAGGCAAATCCTGGCTGAGATGAGCCAATTATAACAATACGTTTTCAGGGTATTGAAAAAAAAAAAAATTTCAAGGTTATATTAGATTTAATTTTTAGGTTGCATTAGCTTTAGCAAAAGAAAAGAAAGACACAACGATAAAGCTATTATTTATCATCAGAAGTTTCCAGATTCTTGTTTTGTGGCCAACCAAGAATAAGAGTCAACATGGTTCAGCTTAATTAGTACTTTTAAGAAAAATTTTAAAATTTTCATAAATTCTAATTGTATAGATTATATTTGAAATTATAAAGCTAAATTTTTATGACTATTTATTCGTGCCAATTTGTTAACAATTTACATCATAACAGATTGAGAAAAGAAAAAAAAAAAAACAATTTAAAACATTTGCCTCCATTGTGGTATCTCTAAGATACTTTATCAACATTTTATAAAATGATCTTGTTATATTGTTTTAACATATCAAGTCTCCAACATGATTCTCAAACATATCTCATTAATACATATAAAACTCATTATCAATCAAAGAATTGGCGATCCATCCCCTCTACTTATGTAGTTACAGAAGATTCTTTTACTTGGGCGTTCATTGCTTATAATGTCCCTGTCATTCATCAAACAACATGTAAATTATGCAGACATAGGCAGTATCATCGCTACTACAATTCCATTCTCAATTATATAAAAAAAAAAAATGAGTAGCATCAAGTATTATTTTACGTTAGCCTATGCGTCATTCGCATAATACATCTACTATGAAAGCACTACTATTAATGAAAAATGATATATATACAAATGTCTAGCGAGAACGAAAAAAAAAAAAAAATCTACATATGCTCGACAGGGTCCAATTACTGAAACGCCTCTTTAAAGAATTATTATTATTTTTAACTTATTATCTCTGTTTACAACTAATTAAACTTATAGAGGGATGGATACGCTCTACTGGAGAATAGCAAGTTGAAAAACATTCCAACGTTATTGGTTTCCAACGAGGCAAATATCAATGTAGACACGAACATCTAATTCTGCACTGTAATTATGGCACGTTCAAAGTAAATATCTACCTAACTGAAAATAAACAAACATAGCACGAAATAGTATTTTGTAAATAGTAATGTCGAATGTCGAACTCCGGAGGTATGTCCAGAGTAAGGTTCTCCCACGTCGGCACAGATCTATTACTCGCACTCATCAAGATACGATATTAACATCGGAGGATATGTTATATTCAATTTTTCCTAACCTACAAAACTAAATATATGGTGCAACGAAATGAGATCATACATACGAAAGAAGATTTTGAACCACTAATGTATTAAAAGATACTATAAAAGGGCACACGACAAAAAAAGTAATAATAATAGACACGTTTGAAATGCAATTTTATCGACATTAAACGTATTGAATATGCACATGACAAAATATGGCAAGCACGGATACAAAAATACATTACAAATTAATATCAAAGGGACACACGACAAAATATAGGAAAGCACGCTCAAATCACAATTGTTACCGGTTCTACACGTAAGAAATGGAAATTTTATCTAACCTACATGCATGTATTACAAATACGATTAAAAGACACTTTAATATATATATATCAGAGCACTCTCAAAGAAATTTCATCTTAATGTTTACGACTGACATACATCATGAAGCAATATTGAAGCGTATGAAATGAATTACGAAATACTTAAAATCTCAGACGCGGAATATTCGCATGTGCGTTCATGATAAAGATTTCCCAACAAAATAGCATATATCACATTGCAATATATAAAAGACACGTATTAAATTTGGAAAACACGGGTAAAAGAAAATCTAACCTCACCTACATAGATATTATGGATCACACATTTGCAAAATTAGACCTAACCTAACCTACAGCAAATATTTCACAAAATAAGGCATCATCACGGGACATAATTTGAAACATAATTCAGTAATGTATTTAACATAACCGATCTAATCTAAATATTCAAAATTTTCAAGGTACATTGCCATCGAAAGGTACGTACAAAGTAAAATATTACCCTAATATCAACATACATATTTTTCAAATTTACGTAGAGGCACACATAAGATTTAATAATTCAATTACGTAGCATAAGTGGATAATGACGATTGACAAGTTCAGAGACGCGTAACGCACTTTAATTTAGTTACACATCCTGATTCTTAAAGATGCCATTTGCTGAACTGCTATACTGTTTATAAGAAAAATAAGAAAAGATGTTACCATATTATCCGCAGGTTTCACAGAATAATAGTCCCCATATTGAGCTGGGCGATCAAACTTCGCAAAGTAGGTTTCAACTACTTTCTTATTTAAAATCGAGAAATGACTCCTTCGGTACACCGGCTACACACTCCACGAACGTAGAATATCTTTCCGGTCCGCCGCAGCAATCAGCTTCGATAAATTACATCTCCCATTCCATTACTGCATATGTCTAGTAATGGCGGAGATGACATTCGATGGCTTGTGGCCGAAAAAGGTTTTCACTAAATTTTGACTTTTGTTAGACTCCTCCGTATCTATTTCTTCCAAATAACGTCTTAGGTTAGTCTAAACCATGATTTTGATTAGGTTACAGGCCGAATTACACTTTTTAGTTATAGAATTTCAAAAGTTCTGAAGGAGCTAACAAGCCATCGTTTTTCCGCACTGAAATCTAATATTCCACTACGTCATCTTACACTCGTAGCCAGGCCTCTATAAACGCGGTTTCTACTATTATATCTTTGATTATAATTCGCATAATTTTACCATAAATACATATCAACACAAGAATCTAACTGTAAAAATCATGAAATTTCTATATCTAATTTAATATCTAACTTACCGAAAACTCTATTCAATAATTAACTAATTAAAAGATTATCTTCTCCCGGTAATTATTTGGATATCGTCATAGTAACAGAGGATTTCTTTTTACCGCCGAGCCGCCATCTTTGACACTGTTAGTTCCACGTATAGCGATTCGAACGCCCTCTTGCGGCAATAACCGAAGAAATCGCCATGTTAGCAGTAATATAATGTAACAAAAGAAAGCCGAAGTAGGTAACAAATGAATAAAATATAACTACATCGTATTCGATGAAATTTTAAGGTAAAATTTTCAATAGTATTTAATTTTACTTATATTAATTGTTCGTATGTGTGAGCTAAGAATACGATATGGACGTTAAAGAAACGGTTACAGTTTGAAGTGAATCAGTAAGGACTAGTTTTAAAAGATTTCCGAATGTGTTTATATACGTATAACATATCAAAATTTGAGTGCGTGTATTCTTTTGGTGCCATTCCTTGTACTAACAATACAAAACAAATTAACATTAAATTAGTGTAAACTTACACGTAACGAAACTGAAAACAAATTAACATTAAATTAGTGTAGACTTACACGTAACAAAACTGGGCACAGTAATATTATGCGGGAACCAACTTCGATTTCAACCGGTACACATAACAATACGGATCCAATGTAAACAAACCGGTAATTGGTTTGTTACATTTTTCCCGGCAGCTTAGCAAAAAAAAAAATTTTTTTTTTTTTAACTATTTAGAACATCGACAACTTTTTTTTTTTTTTTTATGACTGTTTAAAGTCTTTTAATAATTCTTCTCTCTTTTCCGGAGAGCAATTGAACAGTTTTACATTCGATAAATTTTGAATCGGCACTTCTCTCCCCTCCAAATCTTTTAAAGAAACGGAATTGTGATGCACTCGAATCACAACAAAAGGCCCCGTGAACACAGGCATGTACTTGTGTGTGACCTTCTTAAATGCATCCGGTTGAAAATGGGTCTTAACCATAACCAAATCCATTTCCTTAATTTCAATCACATTAGTTTTGGCAGTTCTTAAAGGTAAGTAATGCAGAAACCTTGAATAGACGTCAACAATTGAAAGGATGTAGTATAATCCATAGCTATATTGCAATTTCCACGAAATAGATGCATAATTTGTTATGTGGCTTATCTGCCTCAATATGTAGATCCTCACGAGCAATAATTCTATTGGAGAACTTCGTTCGGGCACACAATTCACAATTATTAATGAACTTTTGGAACGTACGTTTTTGTCCTTTCCAGAAAAACAATTCCTGAACTAATTTCAAACATTTACTAACACCAAAATGCCCCGTTTCATGAACCCTCCTAATCGCTCTCTCAATCAATAACTCTGGGATTACTAGCAGCCAACGTTTCGTTTTCGAATTTTGAATATAGACCAAATTATTCACTATACGAATTCGAGAATCGGCACTGTCTGACATTTTCGCTTTTAATTCGTTACAGTACTTATCACCCGCTTGCATTTGCATTAACTCATTTACAGTGAACCACGTACTCTCATCATAACAAACAAAATTAACAAAATTAACAGAATTAACATGGTATTCTTCAGGTTCGGCAGGGAGTTCCGGAGTATTGCGACTCAATATGTCGGCTATTTTATTGTCCACCCCTTTTATGTGCTCGAACCGAAGATCGAACCTCTGTAACTTTAATAAAATTTTTGTGGTTCGGGGATCTAAGTTCTGTAACGTAAAAGCGTATGTCACTGCGCTGTTGTCACAATGGACTGTAACTTTTCTACCTAAAATATAATATGAGAAATGTTCGCACAGAAACAATACTGCCAGCAACTCCAGTTGAAAAATCGAATAGGAAACTTCATACAACTTTAATTTTCTACTCGCATAGCCGATAACAAGAAGTTCTCCAGTATCATCATACTGAGCCAGATAGCCGGCCAAATTTTCTAGAGACGCATCTGAAAATAAGTGAAAGGGTTGATCGAAATTGGGTTGACTGAGCGCTGGAGGCTCACTCAACAACTCTCTCAATTGTTGGAATCTATTCAGCAATTCCTCAGTTAGACAATATTTCTTGTCTTTCTTCAACAAATCGAAAAACGGCGCTGTTAGAGCAGCGAACTGAGGAACGAATTTTCTCCGCCAAGAAAGAATGCCCAAGAAGGAACTAACGTTTATCTTAATTTTTAGTGCAACATTTCCCAAAGGTTAAAAATTTTCAAAGTGACTTCCAAATAATAAAACGTTCGTCCAAGGTAGAACTAAAGCACATCACAAATCATAAAAAGAAGTAAACCTATCAATAGTTCAGCCTTCATTCCTAACTATAAATACTGGTATACTAGAGGAAGACTATCATTTTCCCGAAACCGCATTTTAAATATATATTGGGCACAGGTCGATCTTGACCGAACAAAAAGAATTTTTTTTTTTAAAAAAAAAAAAGTTTGCCAAATATTATAATTTTAAAAGTTCAGCTCGACTCCTGTGTTCAGAATACATTTTACTCATATTTCGATTCACTGTACTTCCTTCATCTTCCTTGAGAATAAAGTACAATAATAAATTTTAACGAAGGCAGTACAAACTTACTTCATCTCGAAACGAAGTCATTTTACATTTAAAACATTGTTTCGAGGAGAGAAGTTCAATTGATCAAACATCACTTCCTTTTATGACAACTGCTCAATCTGTTTTCACGAATTAAGACCGAAATGGCTAACAAAATGGGAGACTTTATTGTTAATATGGTCATTGCTACCAACCGATTGCGCTGCAACAGAAGAATGCGGCGATACAACGGAGTGGTACGTTTGAAGAAGACAGAGGAATGATCATTGGACCTGAACGGAATTAACTAACAGGTAGGTTTATACTGTTAAACTATACATTTCCGGTACCGCATACTATACTGGTACGTAAAGAGAGAAAACAAAATTCTGAATATCGAAAGTTAATCCTAACAATCCTCTTTCTAAAAAAATTATCCTTTTCCGCGGGTTTAGCCAAACAGGAAGATTTATTTATTTATGTTCTTTAAGCTGAAATTATTATGCCCACTGATCGAAAGAACATGACTCAACTTGCCACTCCTTTACAAAATTTCAGTTCTTAATTAAATAAGTTCACTAAAAGAGAAATTTACAAATCAAGATTCTAAATCCCCATTTTGTTAATGCATGTCTATTTATAATATTTTACCTCCTACGTTATTTATAAAACATCATAAACATAACTTGAACTAATAAAATCACAACGAAAGAAGAAGAAAACAAAATTCAGGGTTACAATTTCAATCGTAGGAGGAGCTAATACAGGCGGTGAGACTTTTGCCTGTCCTATCCTATGGAGTGCTTCTAGCCACTTCCAACAATATTTTCCAATCATCATATGTCTCCGCCCCTGGCTAGAGCAATTTCCTACTAACCATCTAAACAGTTTCAATCTACTTATATTAACATTAATAGACAATATCAAGTCAGGTTTTCCTATCTCTTTTCTCCCTTTTCGAGATCTACTCATTCTTTTGTCATCCGTATCGAGGAAATCATCAACGTCATCACCACTCAGTATGTGAATCTTTATCGTATCGAGTATACTAGACTTCGCTACCCTATCATATGGATTCTTTTTATAATCTGCATACATCCAAGAGCTATGCTTTACATTATCATGCATTATCTGGGGTTCACATAACAAATATTTATTGACACATATACTATATCTACTACTAAACACTAAATCTAAACCTACATCTACATCTACTTCATCATTAGAACAATCATCAGTCTCATCATTTAAATTATCATTACTAATATTTGAATGAGACCTAAGTTCAGGCGCTCCTAACGCAGCCGTATCATTTTGCACATTATTATCTATCTTATCTAAGACATCACAAAAATTATTATTTGCTAATTGTAAATCTGTGCCCTCAACATTATCAGTTTCACATAACCCCACAGCTCTGATTTCTAGTTTGTGATTAGCGATTATAGTTTCAACTTCTTTTCCAGAAGTCAATGTTGATGACGTTATAGATGACCCTTTAGATGCTACATTATTTTCCAGTTCTTGTTTAACAGTGGATAAATCCGACTGTACACTGGAGAGAGACTCTTTAATTGTACCAATGTCTACCTTCAATTCATTCTTATTAGCATCTATTTTATTATTCATAACGGACATTTCAGTTCGCAAATCTTTAATGATGTCAATAAGCATTTTAAGCAATGGTTCTTCATCAATTTCAGTTTCAGGTTCCTCAACGGGTTGCTCAATTTCTGTAGCTAGCACCTTATCCAACTTACGGTGGAAACAAACCCATTTATTGTTCGTAGTACGTAGCAATTCCTGTTCCTCATCAGGAATGTTCAAACAACGGATGTGGAACCCTTGATCACACGTTTCACAGCGTATGGATACACTGTCACTAGAATTATACTTATTGTCACAACATTTAAAATGTTCGGTAGAACCATCTACACTGAGACTTTCGTCACTCATTTTTGCATTAATTGGGTCACGCGTCTAACAACTTGTCATCGTCATATCCACTCATTACTCTATCCACTCATTACTTTACATGCTTATCTCAGTTTGGCACACAAAACAATAATTATAAAATATATTAAGACATACGCAAATTATCAACTTAACAAATATCCTGGCTGGGTCGCCAATTATAACAAACCGATTTTACGGTCGTAAAAGAAATGAATACATATCAGGCAAATCCTGGCTGAGATGAGCCAATTATAACAATACGTTTTCAGGGTATTGAAAAAAAAAAAATTTCAAGGTTATATTAGATTTAATTTTTAGGTTGCATTAGCTTTAGCAAAAGAAAAGAAAGACACAACGATAAAGCTATTATTTATCATCAGAAGTTTCCAGATTCTTGTTTTGTGGCCAACCAAGAATAAGAGTCAACATGGTTCAGCTTAATTAGTACTTTTAAGAAAAATTTTAAAATTTTCATAAATTCTAATTGTATAGATTATATTTGAAATTATAAAGCTAAATTTTTATGACTATTTATTCGTGCCAATTTGTTAACAATTTACATCATAACAGATTGAGAAAAGAAAAAAAAAAAAAAACAATTTAAAACATTTGCCTCCATTGTGGTATCTCTAAGATACTTTATCAACATTTTATAAAATGATCTTGTTATATTGTTTTAACATATCAAGTCTCCAACATGATTCTCAAACATATCTCATTAATACATATAAAACTCATTATCAATCAAAGAATTGGCGATCCATCCCCTCTACTTATGTAGTTACAGAAGATTCTTTTACTTGGGCGTTCATTGCTTATAATGTCCCTGTCATTCATCAAACAACATGTAAATTATGCAGACATAGGCAGTATCATCGCTACTACAATTCCATTCTCAATTATATAAAAAAAAAAAATGAGTAGCATCAAGTATTATTTTACGTTAGCCTATGCGTCATTCGCATAATACATCTACTATGAAAGCACTACTATTAATGAAAAATGATATATATACAAATGTCTAGCGAGAACGAAAAAAAAAAAAAAAATCTACATATGCTCGACAGGGTCCAATTACTGAAACGCCTCTTTAAAGAATTATTATTATTTTTAACTTATTATCTCTGTTTACAACTAATTAAACTTATAGAGGGATGGATACGCTCTACTGGAGAATAGCAAGTTGAAAAACATTCCAACGTTATTGGTTTCCAACGAGGCAAATATCAATGTAGACACGAACATCTAATTCTGCACTGTAATTATGGCACGTTCAAAGTAAATATCTACCTAACTGAAAATAAACAAACATAGCACGAAATAGTATTTTGTAAATAGTAATGTCGAATGTCGAACTCCGGAGGTATGTCCAGAGTAAGGTTCTCCCACATCGGCACAGATCTATTACTCGCACTCATCAAGATACGATATTAACATCGGAGGATATGTTATATTCAATTTTTCCTAACCTACAAAACTAAATATATGGTGCAACGAAATGAGATCATACATACGAAAGAAGATTTTGAACCACTAATGTATTAAAAGATACTATAAAAGGGCACACGACAAAAAAAGTAATAATAATAGACACGTTTGAAATGCAATTTTATCGACATTAAACGTATTGAATATGCACATGACAAAATATGGCAAGCACGGATACAAAAATACATTACAAATTAATATCAAAGGGACACACGACAAAATATAGGAAAGCACGCTCAAATCACAATTGTTACCGGTTCTACACGTAAGAAATGGAAATTTTATCTAACCTACATGCATGTATTACAAATACGATTAAAAGACACTTTAATATATATATATCAGAGCACTCTCAAAGAAATTTCATCTTAATGTTTACGACTGACATACATCATGAAGCAATATTGAAGCGTATGAAATGAATTACGAAATACTTAAAATCTCAGACGCGGAATATTCGCATGTGCGTTCATGATAAAGATTTCCCAACAAAATAGCATATATCACATTGCAATATATAAAAGACACGTATTAAATTTGGAAAACACGGGTAAAAGAAAATCTAACCTCACCTACATAGATATTATGGATCACACATTTGCAAAATTAGACCTAACCTAACCTACAGCAAATATTTCACAAAATAAGGCATCATCACGGGACATAATTTGAAACATAATTCAGTAATGTATTTAACATAACCGATCTAATCTAAATATTCAAAATTTTCAAGGTACATTGCCATCGAAAGGTACGTACAAAGTAAAATATTACCCTAATATCAACATACATATTTTTCAAATTTACGTAGAGGCACACATAAGATTTAATAATTCAATTACGTAGCATAAGTGGATAATGACGATTGACAAGTTCAGAGACGCGTAACGCACTTTAATTTAGTTACACATCCTGATTCTTAAAGATGCCATTTGCTGAACTGCTATACTGTTTATAAGAAAAATAAGAAAAGATGTTACCATATTATCCGCAGGTTTCACAGAATAATAGTCCCCATATTGAGCTGGGCGATCAAACTTCGCAAAGTAGGTTTCAACTACTTTCTTATTTAAAATCGAGAAATGACTCCTTCGGTACACCGGCTACACACTCCACGAACGTAGAATATCTTTCCGGTCCGCCGCAGCAATCAGCTTCGATAAATTACATCTCCCATTCCATTACTGCATATGTCTAGTAATGGCGGAGATGACATTCGATGGCTTGTGGCCGAAAAAGGTTTTCACTAAATTTTGACTTTTGTTAGACTCCTCCGTATCTATTTCTTCCAAATAACGTCTTAGGTTAGTCTAAACCATGATTTTGATTAGGTTACAGGCCGAATTACACTTTTTAGTTATAGAATTTCAAAAGTTCTGAAGGAGCTAACAAGCCATCGTTTTTCCGCACTGAAATCTAATATTCCACTACGTCATCTTACACTCGTAGCCAGGCCTCTATAAACGCGGTTTCTACTATTATATCTTTGATTATAATTCGCATAATTTTACCATAAATACATATCAACACAAGAATCTAACTGTAAAAATCATGAAATTTCTATATCTAATTTAATATCTAACTTACCGAAAACTCTATTCAATAATTAACTAATTAAAAGATTATCTTCTCCCGGTAATTATTTGGATATCGTCATAGTAACAGAGGATTTCTTTTTACCGCCGAGCCGCCATCTTTGACACTGTTAGTTCCACGTATAGCGATTCGAACGCCCTCTTGCGGCAATAACCGAAGAAATCGCCATGTTAGCAGTAATATAATGTAACAAAAGAAAGCCGAAGTAGGTAACAAATGAATAAAATATAACTACATCGTATTCGATGAAATTTTAAGGTAAAATTTTCAATAGTATTTAATTTTACTTATATTAATTGTTCGTATGTGTGAGCTAAGAATACGATATGGACGTTAAAGAAACGGTTACAGTTTGAAGTGAATCAGTAAGGACTAGTTTTAAAAGATTTCCGAATGTGTTTATATACGTATAACATATCAAAATTTGAGTGCGTGTATTCTTTTGGTGCCATTCCTTGTACTAACAATACAAAACAAATTAACATTAAATTAGTGTAAACTTACACGTAACGAAACTGAAAACAAATTAACATTAAATTAGTGTAGACTTACACGTAACAAAACTGGGCACAGTAATATTATGCGGGAACCAACTTCGATTTCAACCGGTACACATAACAATACGGATCCAATGTAAACAAACCGGTAATTGGTTTGTTACAAGAAGTCTGGTCTAATAGTTTATGGAGAATCGGACGAGTGTCCGCTATGCGGCGTTGAATGTAACGAGAGCAATGCGGCGTTGAATGTAACGAGAGCAAAGACTTTACACACAGATGTGGTAAGAGTGTCAGTATAGATATACGATGATAGATCTCTTGCATTGGCGTCCGTGGTGGTACGGAATAAAGCAATGAGAAAAGCATGATGTTCCAGGACTTTTAGTTTATCAAAACTTCTAAGGAGCCGATAACCAGGCGACATGTCCATGCGTAAGAGAAGGACGAACATAAACTATGTGTGTATAAAGAGTTAAGTTTGATGTTAAGACTCCAGTTACTTGTAAATTGGAGAGGTGGGCGTTCAAAGAGAGATGTCTGTCGAGACGCTAACTCAAATACAAAACATAATAAATAACGAATGTGTAGAACATTTACGCGAGACTTTGCAGACTAATTTACAGCACAAAAAAATTATTAAAGAGATATTTTCAACGGCTTTATGTGGGCGATTTAATATTTTAGCAGTTGATCGATTGGAATTTGGCGTTTCCTTTCAGTACCATGGTTATTGTATAAGAAAAGAGAGGATGTTTAAACTACAACTCTTCAATCCCAGACCATGTGATTTTGTGGTGAACAGTATGGTTTTCCGTTTCTTCCGACCAATTACTCCATAATCATACAAATTCATTAAGGGAATGTTCTAGAACACAGGTCCTGCTTTCTAAAACTACTGAGATATATTTTACGTAACTTGTTTTAATTCCCTATTTTTTCTGTCTTTTTTTTAATTTTTTTTTTTTCGTTGAAATAAAGTATTATCACCGAAACTACGACCACTGAATTTTAATCTTGGAACATTTTAATACCATGTTTGTTTACTTTATCACACTAGTCATATGTAGGTCTATTCTTTTATACATACAATAATAATAATATATAATTTTAGATAAATGAAATCTTTTTATTATTTCTTTGATTTTACGTGCATTCAAAATTCCATTGTTTTGTATTCGGAGATGTAGAATTGTTTATTGGTGGTGGACGTGGTATGTGATCGCATCGTATGAATCTGACATGGAAACTATTTATATATCGTAATATATTGCTTTACAGCTTGAGTGTACATTTTATAGTTTCTTTTATTGTTCTATTTCTTGATTCTATTGTTTCAACGTGTGTTTGGAAAATGAAATGAAATGAAATCTTTAAGTTTAACGTCCCAAGGTTATGCCGGTTAGGCTAAAGGAGACGGTGATAATGAGAGATGAGTGAAATGGTGGAATGAAGAAAGTGGGAGGAAACGGGAGAACCCCGAGAAAACCCACGAGGATTGTGTTCATCCACCACAAAGTCCACACGGCGCGAGCTGGGATCGGACCAGGGACCCCAAGCACCGGAGGTGAACGCTCTACCACTGAGCCACCGCGCCCCCCAACGTGTGTTTGGGTTTTATAGGTTTAAAAAACTGTGGCATACAGTGTGGTGTTCTTTTAAATTCATTTGTTCGCAATAAGTATATTGTTTTGCACTCTCTGATATTATTGATGTTCCTGCTTACTTTTGTTTTTTAGGACAAGTTGGGTGAATTACGACAAAATAAATTATTCCCAATTATAATTAAGCAAACCTCCACTTGTATTGAGGGATTTCTTTTAATAACCTATATTCTAAAATAATATATGTTTGGGGTGTATGGGGGGGGGGCTGTACTCCCACTACTATTTTGTAAGTGGTATTTTAGTTACTTAAAGATTTGAAATAGTTTACTTTGTCTTGATTCACCTAACTTGGCCTCAGAACTGAAGCCGCACTCGCACTAGCCACTTGGCCAGGACATATTTCTTTTTTTATTGGGCAGAATAGGGTTTTAAATTTTCTACGTACATTTAAACTCATATTCCTACTTAAAATAACACATACGCATTCATATTCTGTTGTATATATCTAAAATGAAACTGTGGAACTCCCTTGCGCATAACGGGAATGCGTGAAGACCCATCCACGTTTCGTAGGACATATTTTGTACGTATTTCGATTTCTAGAAAAGAGGAAGTAAACAAGCTTGCAGAGTAACAAAAGGTTCAATAATTCCATATAGAATAGAAATAACCCCTATTATACTTAGGATTCAAGGGTCAGTCGTGCTGACTGAAGATTTCTCTAACTTTACTCAAAATATGCCAGGCAAATACAGTGCCTTAACCCTTTGACTACCTTTTTTTTTTAATGTGAACATTCTTTTTTGAAAAATGAAATGAAATTTTGAGTTTTACGTCCCACGATTATGCCGGTTAGGTTAAAGGAGACGGTGATAATGAGTAATGAATGAAATGGTGGCATGAAGAGTGGGAGGAAACGGGAGAACCCCGAGAAAACCCACGCACACGGTGTTTGTCCACCACAAAGTTCACTTGGCGGGAGAAGGGTTTGAACCCGAGAAACATTCTTTTTTATGAACGACTTCTTTAACGTAGGATATTCCTGACATCAGTACACAGTTTCGGAAACTAAACACAGTCTCCTGGTTACATCTGACCCAATGGGAGAACATTTTTTTTAATAGAATTTTCTAAAAAGAAATTCCCAACAATGTTTGAATTATTCGCATGGGACACATATATTCCGTTGGTAGTCAAAGGATTAAGTCAGGAGCCAGAGATGAAAGAAAGCGGCTTTATTAACCCTTTTGGCACAAACGCTGTGTCACGCGCACATATTATTATGTATTTCCTAGAACCTACGCTATCCCTTATGAAAAAAACAGGCACATGTACAGGCGCATGTAACACAGGCCATTTATCCACCTGTGGGACAGGCACATGTGCAGGTGCCTGAAAATGACCCCAGTTTGAACGCCCTACACATGCATGTTGAGCAAACATGTACAGGGCATGAACAGGTATTACTGCACAGGTGTTTGTATGGTAGATACCCTAGTAGATCTACCATAAAAACGTATGTAAAGTGCCTGTCAGCGAAGAAGACGTGCAAGTACAGCCGCTGTACCAGTATAGAACATGTGATGTACATGTCATGTATAATGTCTGTAACATGCATGCTGAACACAAGTTATACGCGTGTATGATAAATAGCTTTTGCCTGGTACATGTGAAAAGTACTTACGAAACATGCATGTAATGTATGTATACATGTAAAAACCATACATGTGACATGCATGTTGCGGGTATGGAAAACATCTGCTGCTTGCATGTAACAGGTGGAGAACATGGAAAAACCATACATGTGAAATGCATGTTGCGGGTATGGAAAACATCTGCTGCTTGCATGTAACAGGTGGAGAACATGGAAAAATCATACATGTGAAATGCATGTTACAGGTGGAGAACATGGAAAAATCATACATGTGAAATGCATGTTACAGGTGGAGAATTTATAAAAATTGTACATGTGACAGGTACATGCCACATACATGTTACAGGTTTGGAAAGCCTCTGCTGCTTGCATGTAGCAGATGTAAAACATGTAAGAAACATGTGCTGTACATGTATTATACATGCGCGAAACAGGCCTGTTGCTTAGATGCTTCATTGCATGGAAATAGAATGTTAAGGTATGTAACATACATGTTACAGGTGCATGCCCCATGTATTGTACAAGTATATAAAACCTGTTGCCAGCAAGGAAACAGGTGAAGTACATGCGTTGTTACATGTACGAAACATGTTATGTACATGCATTGTCTCGGCATTATACAGGCATGCTATCAACACATGCACCGGAAGTGCACTTAACAAGCATTGTGTATATAGATTACATGCACGTTGTGTTAACTAAAGCAGATAAAATGATAGCCATGCATGTAAAAGTAGAAAAATAGATTTCTGAGAATTAATTTGCACAAGTACTGCATGTGATGTACACCCATGTCCAAAATTATTGTCGCATGTCTATAAATATGTTTTTGTAGAAATATAATTTTATAACGAATTCGCGCGGTATTTCTTATAATGTTAGTATGTGTATAATCAGCAGAGACACGTATGTGGCAAATTTAATGTCAAAAGAGCAGTAAATAAGAACAATAAAACGAAAATGAAACTTCTTTGTCCATTTAGCAATATTTTGTTTTACTCATTCTAATTTTCGTATGTATAATTCTTTTCCCATGTAATTTACCACAAATATACATTTCCCGATTATACACATAGTATCAGTATTAAAAGTACCCTGCAAAATCATTATCAAATTATATTCTTCCAAGAAGACAGTTATAGATATGCGACAATCATTTTGGACATGTGTACATGCAGGGTAACATATAATACTGAATAAGGAATAATTATGCAACAAATGACATTACGAAGAGTAATGGAACTAGCTTTTGAGGTCGAAACCTAGTTTACAGGTGTGCAAGGAGAAAAGAAAATATATACAAAGTTTTGGAACACGCATGTAAATTAGTTCTTACTTGTACTTCATGTACTTGCTAGTCTGTAATGTACAAAATCTGTTGAACATTTTCCTTTCCTCCTTGCACGCCTATAAATGAGTGAAAGTCAGTATTGTTACTTTTCGTAAGGTCATTTCTTAAATACTTATTCTTCGTCTATTATTTTTCTTCAAGTATATGTTACCCAGGATGTACATCCTATGCAACAATGCTAATTAATTCTGATTTTTTCTACTTTTATATGCTTGAATACAGTTATTTTATCTACTTTAGTTATATGCCATGTGCATATAATCTATATACACAATGCTTGTTACGTGCACTTACAGCGTATATGTTGCTTACGACATGCCTGAATGGTACTAGGACAATGCATATACATCGCATGTTTCGCACATAAAACAATGCATGTTTTTCACCTGTTTCCTTGCTGGCAAGAGATTTTACATACCTGTACAGCATTTGACATGGGCCGGTAACATTTGTGTCACCTACATGAACATTTAGGCTAGCACTTACAACACTTTCGTTGCTTACAAGGAATATTTAGGTTTCCTGAGAGCGCAATACATTTACAAAACATTTTTCGTACATGCTACTATGCTATACGAAACAACGATGGAAGAACTGAGTAACGCGAATTTTCGACTAAAATGCCATTTCCAAGAAGCAAGTTTAACAGGAAATGCCAGAAAAACTATGATTAACGAAAGATATTTAGACGCAATCCTGTTGCCTTTCATAGTTGTTTCATATAAGTACGGTTGTTCCCCTTTATTTTTGCTTATACTTTATTATCTTTTCCTGTTTGGAAGCAAGGTTTGTGTAAATCAGTCACCACGTTTGGACCCGAAAAGAGACCTGGATAAATTTTATTTCATGTCTTACTGTCTGAATGGTAGTTTTATATTTTGAGTAACAAAGCAATTTACGATATACTCATTTTTCTTCCAAACAGGTTTGCTGTGTATCGCCAGCGAATTTTTTGCAACAAAGAAACAAATATGTTTAAGATTCGTTTTGTTCATTAAAGAAATAATAATCATGTTGCCTTTCATAGTTGTTTCATTGAAGTACGGTTGTTCCCCTTTATTTTTACTTATACTTTATTACCTTTTCCTGTTTGGAAACAATGTTTATGCCAATCAGTCACCACGTTTTGACCCGAAAAGAGACCTGGATAAATTTTATTTCATGTCTTACTGTCTGAATGGTAGTTTTATATTTTGAGTAACAAAGCAATTTACGATATACTGATGTACACAATTTATCGTTTTTCTTCCAAATAGGCTTGCTGTATGTCGCCAGCGTGAAATTCAAATGTATTTACAACAAAGAAACATACACGTTTAAGATTCGTTTTGTTTATTAAAGAAATAATGAAATGCTTTCATACAAATGTATATTATATAAAGACTGAAAATACATTTTTTTAAATTCTTGCAAAGAAAACACAATATTTTCTTTGTTCCATCGTTTTATATAAATTATGAAAATCTTAGCAGTGAATATTAAACCAAAAGCAAGTTTACAATGTTAACCGTGCGTCTAAACAAGGGAAGTATCAATGAGCTCATATTGAAACCTACCGTAAAATTTCACTGAGGAAGGAAGTCCCACAGAAAAAACACACAATAAAACAACTGCGTTTTTGAAGTGGAGTTAACCTAAATGGCAGATTGAAATGTCGCGTATCCATGTCGACAATAGCACAATACGTTCAGTACCACCCCTTGTAAACTGCCTGTTAATAATAAAAAATCAATAACAACAATGTGGGTACATACTATACCTAAGGGGAAGTCGTACGGTAAGGTGAACCTTGACAGCAGCCATCTTGAATTTAGGTCAAGTTTTGTAAATAGGAATAGAGCCAAATGATACATGATTTTGGGTAAGAATTTAAGCAGAAAAACAATGGTAGCAATAGTTTTAAGATACATGCATTTGGTAAAAAGTTACAGTCATATTTATTGTGTATGTTTCTATGTACACAACTCCCGAATGAAGCAGCTGTCCAACAATTTGTAAAATACAAAAATATAGGAAACACCCTTTATATTTTCCCAATTTGTCCCAAATGTTGTTAAGCAAAGGTACACACTTGTAGGAGATTAGTCGGCAAATTTGGTCCAAATTGGTTGAATAGGGGTGGAGATACAAGCCGGAAAAACGAAAATTCCATTGGAAAAATACAAAATAGTTTAAACACCATGTAATTCTGATGATTTGTTTGAAATTACGGTGGTCACAACTCAATACTTTCGAAAGCGTACTCTGAAAATATGGTTCAAATCTGTTGAATAGGAGCGGAGATAGACTAGATAATACGAAAATTTAGCCAAAATCGTTGATAACAAAATTCTTATATTAAATGCTGTATGTGCAATTTTCCTCTGATCTGTCTCAAATTTTAGTAACATTTAGTTACAAATTTTAGTTATATTTCAATAGCGACAACTTACTTTTGGGCAGCTGCTTCATTCGGGAGTTGTGTGCATGGAAATATACACAACAAATATGCCTGTAACTTTTTACCAAATGTACGTATCTTAAAACTATTGCTACCATTGTTTTACTACTTAAATTCTTGCCCAAAATCATGTATCATTTTGCCCTATTCCCATTTACAAAACTTGACCTGAATTCAAGATGGCTGCTGTCAAGGTTCACCTTACCGTACGACTTCCCCTTAAGTATAGTATGTACCCACATTGTTGTTATTGACTTTTTATTATTAACAGGCAGTTTACAAGATGTGGTACTGAACGATTGTGCAATTGTCGACATGGATACGCGACATTTCAATCTGCCATTTCGGTTAATTCCACTTCAAAAACGCAGTTGTTTTTTTGTGTGTGGTCTTTCTGTGGGACTTCCTTTCTCTGAGTGAAATTTTACGGTAGGTTTCTATATGAGCTCATTGATACTTCCCTTGCAAGACAAAAGATACAAGTTTTGTTCTATTAACTTAATAAACTCTACATTCCATAATAATTGCAAAGTACCTTACTGCTATTCTTAAATTCTTCATCTGCAGATGACTCAGGTGTAGTGTTCAATTGTATATCATCCAATTCAAGAAGGTTGAAAAGTACCTATCCTGTCCAACTTTTATGCATATGACTTTTGTATATAATAATTCCTTCGTAAGGATGACATAATCATGAGTAACAGACGAATCATTATTACAGTGAAAAACGTGTGTTATGGGCAGATTGTACCACTTTTCTGTGAAAGCAGTTTCAGCTTCCATCTTTTCAACATAAAAATATATATGTTCTTTGCAACAAGATTCGCATTCAATAACATATATTTCTATGATCCTACAAACATGTGCTGTGCTACAGTCATCAAGCAAAAAGTAACTGTCATCGTGCTTCCTGTTAGTGCAGTGTTTAGAAGTGCAGAAAAGCATTTTTCCTGTGTGTATATCACCTATTCGAGAACATTTATATATTTTTGCGCTTTCTTTACCAGAAAAACACGTTGCTGTAATAGGAATACCGGACACTTGTGTTAAAATATACTGTGTAGAGCAATCAGTTTTTGTGGTATTGGCAAACGAGACTGATTTTGAACTTAACAGGAATTCTGTAATCTTAACTGTTGCAGATGTTCCGCTACACGCATTTTCTCGTGCAAAGCCATTAACAATCTGTGAACCTATCTCTTGTGTTCCATGCATGTAGTGTTTTAAATTTCCATTTAGTGACTCAAACGGGAAACATGAGAAAGAATACAAAGGTCCTGCATTTTTGACACAATCAGTGAGGTGCAATAAATCATGTACGTTAGAACTCATATGCTTCCTACCATATAAATGTTCAGTTTGGAAAACAAATGCATTCAAACATTTTTCCATTGCATCCAAATGTTGCACGGAAATTGTACTTGATAAGAAACACGCCACTGGTTTGATGATTTGCAAAGTGTGATTGAAATAATCAGTATTATTGAAAATATCAGAAAATATAGGAAAGTACAGTAAGAAAAGATTCTCAAACTCGATAGCTTTCCAATTTCGACGTTCTTTGATCGATCGTGGAGAACGGGTTAAACATGATGGCGTTTTTATTTCTGTCAAACGCTTGTTGAGTACATTAATCTTGCGGCCTAAGTACCACACTTCATCCTTGTTTTTGGAATCCAGCCAATTCATGACTAAAGAACGAAATATACCCAGACATATACAATGCATGTAATCTATCATTGTACTCTCAATAATCTGATAATTATTAAGGAATGCAAATACACTTATCCCCTTAGCACCAAACTCTTTATTCTCACTATGTCGAGAGTGGTCTGCGTCATTTCGCAGCGGACCTTTAGGATGTGCCACATTGTACGGATAAATACGTAGTCCATGTTGTAAGTACTGTCCTGGTTGAAGACATTTACTGCATCCAAACTTGCCGTTGAATTGTACTAGCTGCTGTACAGCACACTTTGCAGGTTTATCAAACGTGCCAAGAATGGCATGCAAGCGTACCTGAGTGATAACATTATTTTTCAAAGTATATTGTCCTTGTAGAAGAACACCACATTCAAACTTCTTCAATTGTGCAGCTACACATGAATAAAATACAGAATGCAATAAATCGTTCTTTTTAACGTGCAACTCTGGAAGTCCGATGAAAGTGAACAATCCAACTAGAAGAATGTTTTCTGGTTTCCATCGCATCGGTTCATCTATTTCTAATATGGAAATGTAGAATGGCCAGAAAGTGATATGAGAACTGTTAAAACAGGTAACGCCATCAACATTTATGATCCCTGTCAAAGATAAAATTCCATCTTCATCCACTAATAATGGGTGTTCTTCCCTGAAGTTCCTATAAATTTTACCATCTCTAACACTACTCAAGTTACCCTGACGTGATTGCGATATTGACAGATTTGCCAGAAAATGTGGTCGGGAAAACATGTTCTCCAGTTGTTTACCAATATCTACAGTAAAAAAAGAGTGAGCTTTTTTGCACACGTGTTTAGTACAGTTATTGCATGAAAGGGAAGCACAGGCTGAATCGTGAATATATGCACACTGACAACAGAAGAAATGCCGCTGGACTTCTATGTTACGTAAAGCCATGAATTCTTGCAATAATAAATATTTCGTGCGTGGTACTTCTTTAATATTTACAGAATGCATTAACCTAAGAAGATCTGATGTTGCAGTTTTCGTGAGCTTGTGCTTATGAACAAACTGCATTATTTTTATAACAGATTTACTTTCAACGTTCTCCTGCAATGTAGAACTGTTTGGTCCCGAAACGTTATGAACTACATTTAATTGCAATTCAGGAACAGAAATATCTTTTAACTCAGAATTGCACTCTGAACTATCAGGCGAAAAGTCGAACGTTGATTTAAAAGGATGCTGTGAATATGTGCCGTGAAGTATTTCGTTTTGTTCCTCAAGAGGAAACGCCGGAAACGAACATTGTTCATCGATACAGCCCGATGAACCAACGCTTACACTGCCTGTCAACTTATTTTCCCCGATTTTTAAGCCCGCGTAATTGGGAAAAGGGTCAATTTGTGGTTTATCGGATTGTATCGAAGAATAATGGTTGTTTTCGTCCTTTTCTCGTGAAGAACAAGACGATGTACTAAGGCTATTACATAATGTACCTTCTCGTTGAGTGCCAGGAATTTCAGTGTTTACTCTCTTAACATGTAAACGCTTATTCCACCTATATCGTGTTTTTCTTGGTACCTGAAGCACCGAGGGAGTGGGACTGTTGCATGCAACATATTGTTTGTAGTTTCGTTTCATTGTAGTTTATAAGTTAACGTAACTATATTTTAAACACGTATAATGAACATACAAAAAGTAACTACAAATAACTCAAAAGAATATATATACACTGTATCTACAAATTACTATTATACTGTTGGTATGAAGCAAAATTAACACAAACTCTACTGATCATCTTGATCCTTCTGCTTGTCTCCGTGCCTATTCTTCCGAGCCGCCTGTACACATTTGTCCGTCATAGCTGCGTGAACTGCAGACGTCTTGGTATTAGGAAATTTGAGGAGAACATAATCTGTGATCAAAGAAAGGTCTTATCAACAAGGATCTTTTACACATATACTAAGCTGAAAATATAACGAAAGAAACAAACTCCAAGTTAAAAAAAAGTCATATATTGAACAATGAACACTGATTGTAGGAGGTGACTGGGTGGACAGTAGAGAAACTAACAACTACAGATATAGTTATTGTTAAGAAAGAAATAGTTACATTCTGTTTAAAGAGTATTTTAGAAGTGTATTTATAGTTTTTACGGCTATAAGATTGGTTTGACTTAGTTTAACGTCCCACGGTTATGTCTGCTAGACTAAAGGAGAATGACCTGCTGATTATAGTGGAATCGAAACTACTTCGATCGTTCAACTGTACTTCCACCGGGAATCGAACCCGGGACCACGCGAACAGAAGTCAAGCGTGCTAGCCACTAGACCAAGCGAGGGTTCTTTACAGCTATGAGTCAAGTAGCGATAGGATTGGGTAAAGAAGTGGCAAATTAATTGGCCATAACGTACCATTCAATCCTGGACTGATTTCTTCTCATTTCAGGTCATGTCGGTGACCAAGAGAAGGGTTCAGGTGGATCAGTCGGAATCATGCTAAGTGTAAAAGTTAAACAAGTACAAAACTTGGAAAATTCGCCACAGAAACTTACAATTTGTTCACATACGTTAATGGAGATCAGTATCTATCTATCACGCGTATTCGAGTGGTTCAAGAATGTTAAAGGAAGGAGGGACAATCCAAAAACCCACTGTGACAGAGAATGTGTGTAGAAAATCGGTACAATTGTTCGAAACCGCTACATGAAAATTCGAGCAATTACTAACACCAATAAAGAAACAGTAAATAGAGTTTTACACGTGAAAAAGAAGTGTCATAAATCCTCTCGCACCAACACAGATTGAATTGCAGTACTGACATTGTTCAAAACAAAAAAAAATTATATTCGAGGTCAAATTAGAGGGAATTCGGGTATTGGCGAACCCGTCATCTAAAGCAGACCCTCCTTTTTTTATTTTGTCGATTTTCTTGAAGTGAGTTGGCAACATTATCAGAGAACGCAAATTGCTTACTCTTATGTCAAAGCTTTCACTGAAGATGTCATTGAATGCAAATAAGAATACGCAAATTTATGTCTGTAGCAGACTTCAAAACTTTCGAACGGTTAAAAAGTCTTTCCTTATGTATTTAGTTTCATTTAGATTCATGTTATATTAAGAACAAATAGGTGACATTGTCTTGACTAGACCTTACAAGAACATCAAAACCATCATGTAAAAATATTTAATTACTGGTGGCGGATAAAGTGGACCCCGGCATGGTAGCTAAAGTGAAGCAGAGTCCAATTTGCTCAACCTTTCCAGCAGTGCTCCTTTAAAGGTTCTTTTACTGAATTAATGACTGGCATAACTTAAAATGTGTAAACTTAATGCAGATATAACTGTTGGATACACAAATGCACACATGTACGAGTTTCTCAAGTCATTGCAGTATTGTTATAGCCATTGGACAAGTCGGTCATTGGAGTTCTGAAACGTTTCTACAATGGAGAAATCATAATGTACCTCAGACCTACAGGTCATCCTATCACTCACTGTAATTTGACAAAACTTTGATAGGACAATTAAGGTTACAGACCGGCGTCTTTAATTTCTCGTTCAGCACCTTTTGTGCTACAGGATTCTAGCCCATTAACAGAAGACCCCAGGGATCCACTTTATCGGAGCAGTTTCAAAATCAGCAAATTTTCACACTTCCAGTAAGGAAGAATTAAAAAATGAATACAGCATAAGCTAAATTATTGTGCTTAAACATGATACAAATAAATAAAGAATTGTTTTGTTATTGATTTATAGAAGTATCAATTTGTATTTAAAAATATAGCCCACTTCCTCCATGATGTACTATGCAAGAAATGCGAAACAAAAATTATAAGTAAAAGGCATATGAAACCTAACATACCTTTGATAGCACTAATAATATCTGGAGACAGTGTTTTCTTTATTTTGCCACGACCAGTTATTGAACTTGTACTAAGCTCATCATCATCAAAAAAGCACGACATAAGATTTCTCGTGAGCTTTGTAGCAGAATGGCCTGCACTGGCTACGCAGCGAATTAATCGGGAATGCTTTATTGTAATGTCAGGGTAATCAGGACTGAGAACCACATCATCTCCATGTACGGATCTCGAGTATTCCTGTAAGTAAAAGTTTAACACAATAATTAATCTTAACACATTCTACCATTTACTTTTACATATATGATGTACAGTAGAAATAAAATTACCCGAATTGCTTTGGAAACAAACGATCTTACCACGAACAATCTTTTGCGCTTGATTTTGGTTCTTGAACCCCCCCAACACAAAACAAGGGTAGAGATAACGAAAGCCGACACGATGCGAGACTTAGCTGGATCGAAACTAGTAGTGTGAGCTGATTGACTGATTTTAACACACTGTACATGCAAAATTTAAACTACTTTGTTTTTATAAGTCTTTAATTTGTCATTTAAGCAAATTTAGATTTTTGTATAAAAATACTATTTTCGTAAGTTATCAGGATCGAGTGTAGTCCAATTAATCCGGATAATTGTAACTCTACCGTATATAAGCACAATAACTGCCCAACATATGAACAGTATGTATCAAACACTACTACAACAGCGAAATTGAGCGTGTTTTTAAAATTGCATTGTCTAGGGAATACATATAATTTTATACGCCTCCAGCTAGCAAAAAGGAAACAAAAAGAAACATATGTAAGAACAGTGCCGTCAAATCTAATTAAAACAAGCAAACCGCAAATGATGGCTTTCCGAAAATAGTGACCCAATCACATTTGAAAGGGACGAGAATGGATACATTATACGCAAGAATTTTCGAGGTGCAATCTTCCTATAAGCACAGATGAAATGCAAATATATACACACAAAGAAAGAGAAAATGAAATGACTTTCGAGTCTTCCGTTCTGCGGTTATGTGGAGTAAGCTAAAGGAGACAGTGATGATGAGAACCAATGAAATGATGAAATGAACAGAGGTGAACGCTGTAACCCTCTCCACTGGTCTAGTGGCTAGAATGCGCGCCTTTGGCGTAAAAGATCCCGGTTCGATTCCCGGTGGTAGAGCATTGAAAGAGAGGTTCGGATTCCACTTTAAACTATATGTCCACGTCTCATATAGCCTCCCTCCTGAAAAAAAAGACGTAAGCGATAATCAAATCAAATAATCAAAAGTAAACGCTCTACCATTGAGCCACTGCGACCCCACACAAAGAAAAGAGACAAAATACTTAATGCAGACTTTGTCTGTCTTATAGAGACTATGCCGTTACCTTAAATTACTCATAGTTTGAAATAAGCAAGCAGAAAGAGAAATTTGGACCGCCACTTACATATTTGTATGACCCTAAGAATTTGAACAATTGTACGCCCGCACCCCTTCCCTACAAAACGGCGATAAATTGATCTAAAACCTTAGTCTTAAAATCTAGAAAAGAAACTTACGTTACTACTTTGACTGGATGGTGACACCTCATGGTTGGATTCTTCAAGATCTTCGGCATCTAGCAATGTGAACAAGAATGTCTTGACACTTCTCGGTACTTTGAGCTTCCGCTGTTTATCTCTGGAAGCGCATTCCTTCTTTAGAGCATCTACTAAGCATTTTTCTTCGTCTAATTTGGTGCGCAAATCATTAACTTCTTCTTTCAGTACGCTGCAGTTTTGACATTTGTCGATCTTTCGTACTTTTGGTTTCGAGCCTGATGGACTGTTCTGAGCTGATAAGTATGCGTTGCTTGAATGCTTGTCTATCTGTTCTTGACAAACGTTACTGGCGGATGCTGACTGTAAACTTCCGTTGCAAGAAGTTCTGTTTATTTGCTCTTGCCAGACGTTACTGCCGGGTGTAGTTTCTGTAGCCGACTCAGATGGAAAATTATCCGTACATAGTGTGGGGTCCTTCACAATAGTTTCAAAGTTCCTTTCAAATATTTCTTTCAAACTGCCTGGATTTCTACGATTTTCATCCTCTTCATCTGTTGGAATCGGATCTGTTGAACTTAGGTCATCAGAATTATTACTGCTGCCAGAATCATATCTTATTACCCGTTCCGTCTTCCCGACAAACTTCCTTTGTTCCACCTCACATTCGGTTTTAGTACCTGAAAAAAAAAATCCATCATGATGTCATCTGCATCTGAAGTTTTCGGTGGTACATCATAATCACTTCATAAAATATAAGCAATACAAGAAAAGGGCCACCCGTTAAAGGGATCTACTACAGATTACATGCACCAGCTTCCAAGGAAAAGTAGTAGGTTCAGTAGTTAAATAATCGTGGCAGATACTGACCGATTGAAAGTAGTGCCATTGCGGGAGATGTGAGAAGGCTATCTAATTGACCCGGGTGGTAAAGTTTGAGATAAAGTGTCCCTTATACAGCTAGCAAACTACAGAAACTGCATACCTCAATCTAGCCGATGCTTCTAAATCACTCGTTCGCAGTAGGAGTACAAATATATAATAAATAATTTCGTAGAGAACAGTGTATACTGATAGTTAATATATAGGGGCGCAGATTTTTTAAAAATATGTGGACATAAAAATGATAACTTTGCGGTTAAACGAGTGACTGCATATGAAAGAGGACTGTGTTCGATATTAATTCCGACTATCGGAGTGCCCTGCATTCTCCATGCCTCCTGCAGGACAAACACCAGTTCTCGCATTAGTTAGTCCATTTGCGATGTCGCTGTCGCAAGACTATTAGAATAGATCGTGGCTAAGCTGTTAGCGCACGCGCCTTTGACGTGAGAAACTTGGGTTTGATTCCCAGTGGAAGCTCATGTGGTTCGGATTTCCTGTTAATCAGTATGTCTACGTTTCATATGGCCTCGTTGCTGAAAGGGACGTTGAACTCAAAATCAACTCAACTATTAGAACGGGAAACTCCAAAACTTAAAGTCAGTGGGTGCGCTTTTAGAATAAGCATAAACCTCGTTTATTCCCCAGTAGTGCAATTCCTAAAGTTTACTGATGAAAGAAGTAAATGTTTTATGAATGTCTGTAAACCGAAGACAAAACTTTTATAAATTGGTTTACACACACACACATTATTACTCGGTAGTAGTACATTGTTACTTGGGCCTGTACAGTAAGAGTTTAAGAATGCCTTATGGAATCATTTGAAGCAAGAAAAGTTAAGACAAATGATTTTTATTTTGCCGACGTATGTAAATATTCACGAATCTAGGCACAGTAGTAATGTTTGCATGGTGTAGCTATTCTTCATAATCTCATTCGAGACTTACAAAACCTACACGCAAACTACAACGTATGATGTTGCAGTTCATTTCCTACATCCCAAGAAATGGCATTTGTGCTGGCTGTATCGCCAGACCACATGAAAATCGAAAAAGAAGTACCAACATGAACTACATTTGGTTAGAGTACATACTTTACGTTAGGTTATGTTACATTAGGCAGGTTAGGTTCAGTTACAAGTCAATTACCTTCAAAACAAAGGCATGTAAATTTTTACAATTTGCAATAGAACATTACTATTTGCGTATAAATAAGACGTCCGAATGTATATGATATGAAAACTACAGTACAAGACATTAACCAACCTGTGCTAGGTGCTCACTAAAAGCAGAGCGCGTTAGTTAGGGCGGGTAAAGGAACAGGCGCATGAGCGAGGGTAGTGAAAACAGGTGGGTGTTGGCAATGATAAGAGTTTGAATAGCACTTGTCGTTGTTTCATACTAGTAACACTCCACTTGTAAATAGTACACCGTGTCTTTCACACAATTTCAACAGCTGACGTTCGTTATTTTCGTGTACGTAATTCTATAAAACTCACACGATATGTCATAATATTGATATATATGCGCCATTTCCACACTTCATTTCTCGCCACTAAATCATAACAAGTGTACCTCTATGTGAAATAGTCTCTTCCGCCTCCACATACAATGACGCTTAGAACACCAAAACCAGCCTACCAAACCCCTTTCTTAACTTCAGCTATTCCCCTAATCTGCTTTTCATTCAAGCTCCTTCACAAACCAAAATAGGAGTATGTTTAGTACAAGAGGTCCAAAAGCACGTAAAAAACAGAAAATTTACAGAAGAAACGAATGATGCAAGTACTTAGACGTAACAGAACGTAACCAAATCTAACCTAACCTAAACCAACCTACTATTAGTAGAAATAAGCGAAATTCTATCATTCTTTGGAAAAGTATGCTGGACCCATACACTAATATAACATAAACTAACCTAAGCTTACCTAAATTAACATAACCTACCCTAAACTAGCCTAATGTGAACAGAAATTACCAAAATTGTAACATTTTTTAGAGAAAAGTGCTGGACCCCTTCTGCTAAACATAGGCCCCAAAATAAATTATCCAATTCACCCAGTAGATTTCCAAAATATTGGAGGCGGTACAGCACTTAAACCCCAAGAACCAACATGGTTCACACTGTTTTACGTTAATCACTAAAAATCTACTATTCTACTCTGATACCTACAAAAGTGTTATTTAAACTCAGATATCTAGATTCAGGTCGACTGCCAACAGTTAAAGTGTACTAAATAGTTTATTTTGGCGCCAACTGTTGTTGATCTAGCCACACAATAAATAAATTAAAAAAAAAAAAAACTTAGGATTATAAATAGTAAATACTTCTAAAATATAACAGAGTGACAGTGAATTAAAAGTGAGCACAATACTCTGTTACTTAGCCAGAAGACATTTTCTCCAATGTACTTCGCTGAGTCATTAACATCCGTAGATTCATGCGATTTGTATTTCCATCGTTCGGTAGTTACTACAAATTCGCGGTAATTTTCTGTTTCGACAGTTCACTGCAAAACACACGGTAATGAATCACACATTAAATATATGTCATTATCTTAAATTAATTACATCTATAGCTGTTAAAGTATTGTTAGAGCCAAATACATTACTCACCTACATAAAGAATTCTACCATCGTAGCACGTGCTTCCTTTCCATTGTACAGGGTACACTTTTCCAAGTGTAAGTTTACCTGTACATTTACATTTCTTGCGGTGTAGAATGGAATAAGTATTATTATCCCATTCAACTACAACATACGCATTATTTGCCGTTGACATCTTGAAAGCCACTGTAATCTTGTGGAAACTTACAATTCATCCGCTACCATCGAGCACACAACCATAGAAAAACCACTGATTACAAACCCTAACGTCAACAACCAGCAGACGATTGACAACGAACAAACGAACGCTGTGGCGCCAAGCGTCTTTCCTGTGCGTAAACATATAGGTTCTGATCACGTTATAATTATGTTGTTTTCGATATTGTCTCCCAAGTTTACAATATACATATAAGAATAACTTATATGTGTATGACGATAATTGTGTATTGTTCACATATCGCAATTCTTAAGGAAAGGAAACTTATTATTCAGACTCAGGGGTGTCATTTGAGAAAGTCAAGGGGGCAATCGCCCCATGAGTTTCAGAATCTCTTAATTAATTGTGCAGTAATATAATATAAATAAAATGTTAGTGTGTTTGTGCGTATGCTTCTTTGGGTGCCAGACGAATGGACCGAGAGTTATCAAATTTTGGTCACGGGTATGCTGGTCCACGGCCAAGACCAAGACGAAGCATTTTTTCCAAACTTCGAACTAGGGGTCGCAAGGGAGGATTTACTACGACATGAAAATATAGTCGAAAATGACTTATATTAATGTTAACTTCATAGTTTTCGGAATCGCTGAGATCATAGTGAAACTCCCGATTGCGTTCACTTGCCCACCCCCCTTGGGGGCCAAGAGTCAACAGCAGGTCACCGAGACATGTACAAATAATCGAAAATAACCAATATTAGTGTCAAGTCTATAATTTACAGGCTCGCTGAGATTAACGCTGAAGCTATGGATCCCGTATATAATTCCAAATACAGCCCCATCGCCTAGGGGCCGAGTCAGGGACATACGCAGGGGGTGGTCCTGGGGGTCCGGACCCTCCCCGAAATTTCGACTTTTATGTAAATTTAGCCTAATTTTAGGGGCAACTTTAGAAATTTTAATATAAAATACTCTCATATTGAGTT
Source organism: Thermobia domestica (assembly GCF_964235325.1). Classification (NCBI taxonomy): domain Eukaryota; kingdom Metazoa; phylum Arthropoda; class Insecta; order Zygentoma; family Lepismatidae; genus Thermobia; species Thermobia domestica. Next base: position 44,322,885 of record NC_137454.1, on the reverse strand, counting down.
TGGACTCCTCCCGAAATAAATTCCTGCGTACGCTACTGCCGAGAGTCACCAAGCGGGTCACCGAGACACGTAGAAATAAGCGAAAATTACCGATGTTAGTGTCAAATACATTATCGTATCCTTTTATCCATCTGCATGTACTTTCCAGGTGTTTTACATGTACATGGTAAGTACCTGGGCATACTGGGGAAATAATGCATTTCCCATGCATGTGGCATGTAGTTTCCGATACATAGTGATTTACCTGTCTTATATTCCCTGTACATGTACGCTTTATCTACGTCTGCCAGGTACAATACATGCACCTGTGACATTCATTTTCCGTGGATGCATGTTCCTTACCTGTTTTCATTTATATGTACAGGAATTGTACATTCCATGTTTTTCACTCCTAACTTACGCATGTAAACATGTAATTTACATTGCATTTTTTCTATCGTTCTGCAGGTACTTTGCATGTGTTTTACATGTACATGGTAAGTACCTGGGCATACTGGTGAAATAATGCATTTCCCATGCATGTGGCATGTAGTTTCCGATACATAGTGATTTACCTGTCATATTCCCTGTACATGTACGCTTTATCTACGTCTGCCAGGTACAATACATGCACCTGTGACATTCATTTTCCGTGGATGCATGTTCCTTACCTGTTTTCATTTATATGTACAGGAATTGTACATTCCATGTTTTTCACTCCTAACTTACGCATGTAAACATGTAATTTACATTGCATTTTTTCTATCGTTCTGCAGGTATTTTGCATGTGTTTTACATGTACATGGTAAGTACCTGGGCATACTGGTGAAATAATGCATTTCCCATGCATGTGGCATGTAGTTTCCGATACATAGTGATTTACCTGTCTTATATTCCCTGTACATGTACGCTTTATCTACGTCTGCCAGGTACAATACATGCACCTGTGACATTCATTTTCCGTGGATGCATGTCCCTTACCTGTTTTCACTTATATGTACACGTATTGTACATTCCATGTTTTTCACTCCTAACTTACGCATGTAAACATGTAATTTACATTGCATTTTTTCTATCGTTCTGCAGGTACTTTGCATGTGTTTTACATGTACATGTTAAGTACATGGGCTTAAGAGGAAAAACTAGCATTTCCCATGCATGTGACTGATAGATTACAGGCACATGCCATCAATTTGAATCATGTTTTTTGAACATACCTATTGCTCTTGTATGTCCCAGGTATATTACATGGACCTGTACTATGCATGTACCTTGGTGTATGTACATTACATGTCTCCTTTATATGTACAGATACTTTTCATTGCATGTTTGAGAACTTCTAACATTGAACACCATCTACACATGTATCACATGTTTATAGCCACAGGTAGATTCACCTGTCAGTGGGAAACTAACATGCTTTTTACAGCTACAGGCGCCTGTATAGTACCTGGTAAAGTCACATGTACCTGTACATGCACAGAACATTGCCTGGAATTTGTCACATTTTCATATGGGATATGCTTGCTTCAAAGTGATTTTGTTTGTCTTATGTCCAGAAGGTATGACATTATAACACAACGCAGTTTTCGCTCTTTGTGTTCGCAAACATGAAGGATTTTTGATTTGTAATCTACCGACATATGGAGAAGGACATTTTATTATTCCTTTGCACTAATACGCGAGTAAGCACTACAAAAACAAAAGGAATGTAGTTACATTGCTTTCTGTCCCAGAATACAGTGAATTTGGTCGAGAACGTACTAAATTCTTTATGCACGATTATGAAATACATTTTTTTCAGTGGAATTCTGTTCTAGAGACCTTCTTTTGGTAATACATAGTTCCAAGCTAATTCTGAAACTAGGAGTGTATTGCGAAACACTATTAAAGAAACTATGATCTCATAAAATTCTAACAAGTGTGTGCCACGGTGCGTACACTATCCTAAGACAGCTTGAATATTTTTGACATATGCATTTGTTTCCCCCTGAAAAAACCCATGATATTTCTATGGATTTATTTTTGCCTCCCAAAGCCCATATGAAATTAGAGTACTCCAATTATTTCCCAGGGAAATTTAAGAACAATTTTTAAAATTTTCTGCGTAATTTTCTGTTAAAAGTATTGGACATCAAACTTCTATGTTTTTGAGATTATTTTAATTG